>NC_064924.1:370469950-371719950 GCF_023897955.1 Schistocerca gregaria
TCTATCCACGTATATTGTTTATTAGCACAATTGGTTCTAAATAATCTATTGAGCTCTCTCATCACCTTCTCGCTCATCTTGAATTGAGGATGGTACCATGTAAATGGCTTTTATATCTAAGTCATCCAACATTCACTTCGAGTATACTGAAGTGAAATGATTTTTTTATCGCTAATGATTCTCTTGGGCTTCCCTACCTTGGTAACATAGTCATTCTTTATTTTGTCAGTTATCGACTTACCAGTGGCCTTTATTTTCACGTGCTTTGAGAGCATATCCAACACCACAAATAGATATTTATATTTTCTATTTGATGTTGGAAGGGTGCCATATAAATCCACGCAGATCCTTACCAATATTTTGGTAGCGATCATGTTATGCTTTTACATTTAATTGGTCAAATGCACGTTTTCTATACTGCCCTGACCTTCTTTTCAATATTGAGGAAGTATCAGCTTGCCTTTATCTTATTTGCGCATTTTATCGCACCAAAATGTGCATACGTGTAGTGTATAAACCAAATTAGGTTACTAATACACTGTTTCGCCTAATAGAACTTCCACAGCTTTTTCGTATGATATGTTGTTCTATATTAGATCCTTTTGTATATCAAATAATATTTCGTGATTTTACTCTTAGTATTCCTACCCCATTGTGCTCTAATAAGCTTAACTCCTCATCCATATTTTGTTCCCTTCTTAGGTTTTGTAGGATGATTCGAATTTTGTCCTCATTCTTTATTTGTGTGAGGTACATAATGGATACCTGCTTTTGTCCTGAATCATTAAAGTCCGCTATGTCCATTCCAACAGGTAACCTAGATAAGGCACCTGCTACTGTACTATTTTCTCCACAAAGTTACTCGATACTAAAATCATACTCCTGGACAGCAGTGGCCCATCTGGTCAATCTGTTGTGGCTCAGTCTGCAATCCATAAATAAAGATAATGCTTTAACCTTTCTACGCATGACACAGTATCTAAATTTCTTGACTGCAAAGACTATTGCCAAAGCCTCCTCTTCTGTGACAGATTATTTTCTTTCCCATGTATTTAATACTCTACTGGCAAAACTCATGGCCTTTTTTCTGTTTCCTCATTATTTCCAATGAACTGATGAAGAACAGACCCTAAACCGTGTCCTGAACTATCTTCAAAAATGTAGAATGGGTCATGTAAATTCTGGTAGGCTATCAGGATACTGTTATGTAATTCGTCTTTGAACTTTTGAAACTCTTCCCCACACTTAATTAGTCCACACCCAAGTGGCATTCTTTTTAGTTAATCTCAGCAATGCCAGAGCACTGGGTGCCTGATTGTTAGCAAATTTGCAATTGGATCCGGTGAGCCCTAAAAATACTTTAACCTGCTTTTTGGTCTTATACTGTGGGAAATTTCTAATGGCTTCAAGTTTGTCAGGGTCAGGCTTGATGTCTTCCTCTGCTCTAAAAATTTAATTTCACCTTTCCCAAATTTGGACTTGTCTAGGTTGGCACTAATATTATTGGTCTCAAATTTGTCAAGAACCTGTTTCAATATTTCATTATGTTGCTCCCAACTTCGGGCAATAAGTACAATGTCATCGATGTAGAGTGTGATTTTGTCTAGTATCTGTTCTCCTTGCACTTTGTCCAACATGCATATGAAGGCTGATGTTGATATTTTCAGACCAAATGACAACACTCTGAAATGATAACTTCTTCCTTCATATATAAACGCTGTATATTTTTTTCATTCTTGAGCTACAAATGTTTGCCAGAAGCTGGTAGTCAAGTCTATGCTTTTCAATACCTTGACACCAGTAAACCTCTGCATCAATTACTCTAACACTTCAGGCCGATCCATTTCTGGCTGTCTTATTTTGTTCAATGCCCTGCCATCGAGTGCAATTGTAACTGTGTTATCCTTCTTTGTTAGCATGACGAGAGGGCTACTACACTTTGGCAGTGCTCTATAATTTTCCATTCTATCATCTTTCTAATTTCTTTATCCACAGTTTCTCTTTTTGTCAGGGGAATGGAATAGGACTTAAACCAAAAGGTGTTATGTAGCTTTACTTGAAAAGAATACTCATAGCCTTTCATGCTCTCTGGTTTCTTTGAAAACGCCATTTAGTGCTGTAGTAATTTGTGTTCTAACTCCTAAGGTTGTTGCTCAGTTAAACTTTTAATGCTTGCAATCTTTTCTTTGATCCTAATCTAAATTCTTACCTCCTCTTGTGACTCTACTCTTGTAAATAAACTCAGGGTTTGAGGTCCCACCACATCTGCTCCCTGAGTATTAGTATTCTGGCATTACTTTCATCACGTTGTGGCACATGGTTCCCTGAAAATTTTATTCCATTATCCTCTGGTCCCTCTTTCATTTTCATTACACCTTCAGAAAAATCTAGCATTGCACTATTATCAATTAAAAAATCTGCTCCCAGGATTAAATTGACACACAGGCTGGTCACTACCATGGCAATAACTACGAATATGTTTACCTGCAGTGTAAATTCCAACAAAATCTGCTTCTACTACATCGCTGTCTTACACCGTTTTTAACCCGAGCACTTCGTTCTTGATCTTCTAGTCTTATTGATCCGCCTTGGCTCTCGTACATATTGAGTTTGACTCGCCTTTCCTCTTAACTTACCATTATTTTTCTCGGAATTTCAAACATGATACACCATTTTACTTCGTCGAACGCTTTTTCCAGGTTGATAAATCCTCTGACCATGTCTTTATTTTTCCTTATTCTTGCTTCCATGATCAACCGCAACGTCAAAACCGCTCTCTGGTGCCTTTGTCTTTCCTAGAGTAAACTGATCGTCATCTAACAGATCCTCAGTTTTCTTCTCCATCCTTCCGTATATTTTTCATGTCAGTAACTTGGTTGCTTGAGCTGTTAATCTGGCTGTGCGATAATTTTTGTACCTGTTATCTCCTGTAATTTTCGGAATTGTGTGGATAATGCTTATCCGAATTTATCGACAGTCCGTTTGTTGTCACTTACACCAATGATTTTAGAAATTCTAACGGAATATTGGCTAACCCAGCTGTCTCATTTGATCTTAATTCTTCCAAAGCTCTATTAAAATCAGATTCTATACTGGATCCCTTATCTATATCGACTAATGTTTCTCCTGCTCACAGTGGCATTCAGTGTGATGTTTAAATCTATCCGTTGTCTCCTCTGCATTTGACACTGGAATTCCCTTTGCACTCTTCACGTAACCTACCTTTCTTTTAATTTCACCGAGGGTTGTTTTGAGTCCTGAGTCAGTCGGCTGTATAGCGACCCGAATATTCGCCCAGCTCCCAGTTTGTGATTTTCCTTGTTTTCCTGAAATCGTGTAGGGAAAATCCTGAGGTAGTTCCTTGGAAAACAAAACACCGATTTCCTTCCTCATTCTTGTGCTCCATCTCTAACGACCTTTTCGTTTACGGGAGATTTCAACCTAATCTGCTTTTTTGGCTGTTCAAACTTGACAGATCATGGTCTGAATCTGAAACAGTTTTCGAGAGCTGCATTAGTTTCGTTTATAGCTTAGAGGACAAGAACTTCATGGCAGGTGTTACGCTTGCCAGACGAGGCATCGATCCATCGCAAAACACAGGCGTTAATCCAGGCAGCAGCCTCCTCTGTCTGTACGTATTATGGCCCAGTAGCGGGCGCCGCTTGCCTTGAATAGCGAGTGCTTCCGGTGTGGTGGGAAAGCTGCAGCTGCCAGGCACTGTACATAATCCCCGCCTATGATGGGCTGGAAACAGAAGAAGACGCACAGTGAGCGCGTCAGTTCCACCAGAGGCTCCGAGAGCAGTGAACGTGAAGAGTACCACAGATTCTTTTGTGATACGTAGTGATTATGGAGTGACAATATTTATTGTTACGATTGAAGCAGATATAAAGTACCTCCTGAGAAAAGATAATAGCAAAGTGATGAACAGAGGATACTCTCTAGGTTATCACGCACTATGCCTTCTCTCCTTATCAAAAATAAAGCATTGTGGGTGCCGTAATTAGTCTAATCCTGTTTCGCAGTGCTTAAGTGAACAATGAGTGAGACTCCCTAATACAATCCTAAATTGCTAACTTAAATGCGATTTTTGAAAATTTGTAAGTAGGCTTTCGTGTGATTGTTTGGCGTCTATCTTTACGTACCTGACACTTGAAATAAATTAGCATTTTCATCACGCTCTCCTGTAATCAGAAAAAAACTTGTTACCAATCGTGCTGTCTTTCCTTGTTCACTTTGAATGTCCCCTGTAGGCCTTACATGGTATGGATCCCATTATACTGTGATAGGTCGTACAAGACTTACGGAAGTAATCTTCTATGCAGATTGACAGCTTTTTCGCTCTATCCTACAAATGAATTTGTAGCTTAGGATTAAAGAGGAGTGAAGTTCAGGCGGCGGATTGCGCAGGCTTAGGCTGTTTTACCAACAGTTTATTAAACGTAAATTCACTTTTGTGGGAGCAAAAAGTAAGTAATAAACCTGAATCTATTCTGCAGGTCAGTTACAGTTCTCGAAGACAGGACCTGTAGTAAGAGATTCAAAACCAAAAAAATCTTTCAGTACAGTATATAAAAATTGAAATTAGACCTCGACCCAGTTAGGAAAATTGGACGGACAGCAGCAATGGTTCACAATTAATTGCTCTTGGCAACAGACACCCAAAATGACAAATGAATCAGTTTCCCCAAACAACCACTCAATATTAAATAAGGAGATAACTCACTGGATTAAATGTGGCTTGCTAAAATTAGCATCCGATGTAGATCTACGAGGACTCCCGTCATGCATTACTCACCAAACCAACGCTGCTATTAACTCACTACAATACTACGTACACAAATTACAATTATTTGTACAATCGTAGATATAAGATCAAACACTCTTAGAGCATAATAATAAGATAATGTTCAGTACAATGGATCACAATTAAACACGCTTACACTGTAAAATTAACGAATTCACTATGGTTTTCACTGACAGGAAAGGACCGCACTCTCAGCGTTGTAACACAGAGTAACTTCAAAGTGTTGCAGGGTACAGACTGACATTCTGTGTGAAATATTGTCGTTAACTCGTCACAAGGCTACGTTGCGTCACTCAGCTCAATAAAGTTCTGCTGTCAGCCACTAAAGCAGCTAGTAATGTGGAAATCCTGTCTTCATCTTCTGTGGAATCGTCGTGTTCTTGCTTGGAAAAAGACACCAAATGCACCATTAGACTACTTCTGTTCATACGTCACTCGCGCTGACCGTTGGTGAGATGGGGCGCAACACGAATTCCTCTCGCGAGCCAACTTTTTCATCTCACAATAGCAATTTCAATCTACTTGCTGCATACATTCCAGTCTCGGTCTTCCTGTACAGTATTAACGCTCTACAGTTACCTCTAGTACCATCGAAGTTATTTATTCTCTGATGTCTTTGTGTGCAGCTCGTGGTCTAGTGGCTAACCTTGCTGACTGTGTATCATTGGGTCCCGGGCTCGTTTCCCGGCCGGTTTAGGGATTTTCTCTGTCCAGATTCAAGGGTGTTTGTGTTGTCCTTTTCATTTCATCATCTTCAGCATTTGTGACAGCGTTTAGATTGGATAGTGAAAAAAATGGTGTGAGAAATGGGACTTTGTACAGGCGCTGATGTCTTCTCAGTTGAGCGCCCCACAAACCAAGCATCATCATCATCATCATCCCTGATGTTTTAATTGGTGTCCTATCATACTGTCCCTCCTCATTGTCAGTCTTTTCGGTAATTCCTTTCCTCGCCGATTCTGTCGAAAACCTCCTCACGTCTTACAATTAGTCCACATCTCTATTGCTCCAGTTTTCTTCTATTCCAATTTTCCCATAGGCCAAGCTCCACTACCATACAATGCTGATCTCCAAAAGTACATTTTCAGAAATTTCTTCCTCATGACGACGTTTGATACTAAGTAGACTTCTCATGGCCAGGAAGCCTTTTTTGCCACTGCTAGTCTGTTTTTTATTTCCTCCTTGCTGACTCCATCGTCCACGTCTCCCCATGCCTAGATGACAGCGGCACTCACGTTGTTCTCTTTCACGGGAAACCGACGCTCTAGCGTCTGACCTAAAATCTTTATCTGTGTGTTACCATATGAATTCTTCGCAGATCTTGGAGCATGTTTTGAAAATATCCAAGCGACCTCCCCTTCCCCTTTTTCACTTAAGACTGGCAGAAATAGTAGAATAACATGGTGTAAATTCCGCAGGTTCCACTATTCTGGGCTGACTATTTAACCTAGCGTTGCAGCACAGAATACCATTCCTCACAGAATACCACCTAATTACTTGCTCTCTTTCTATTTTCTGTTTAACTGCCCTAGAGAAGTCATCATCTTCCTGTTACATGGTGTCAGCCTACAAACTAAGTGTAGCTCGTTGACATTGTATTAATACAATGTGCATGAGTTAGCTGATCCTACTTGTAACTCGATGCCGTTTCATTCCTACGATGCTATGTTTTTGGCATTTTGCGAAGAGCCTCGAGGAGTGGCCACCCGGATAGGGGCGCCATGTCATTAATTGCTCGGCTCCTCCCGCCAGAGTTTCGAGACCTCCCTCGGCCATAGGTGTGTGTGCTGTCTTTAGCGTAAGTTAGTTTAGGTTAATTTAAGTAGTGTGTAAGTCTGAGATCCGATGACCTTAGCAGTTTGGTCCCTTACCAATTCACACACATTTGAACATTTTGCGAAGAGCCATATTTTACATTTCTGAACGAGTAAAATTTTTGCTTGCCTTTGTACCACTTTGAAATCTTATCAAGAGCTGTCTCGATATTTGTGCAGCATTTTTTAACAGCATTTCTTTATAAACAATGGCATCACCTCCGAAACTACGAGGTTACTCTCAACATTGTATGCCAAGTCATTAATTTACAACATGAACGAGTAGGGTCCCAAAATGCTTCCCTGGGCACATGTGAAGTTGCGTCTCTATCAGTTGAGAGACAACCAGCGGCGTGTGTTAAATACCACAAAACAAAAAGACGTTTACTAAAGGGAAATAAATGGACAGAAACACGTCTGAGAGTAGCTGGAATAAGGGCATATATCTGCTGATATTTGCTTGAAATCCCTGACCAAGCATCTTGATTTAGGTTTTACTTTACTGAACCCCTTCAGACAAATGTATGGACAGTTGCTTCAACAGCTACACCATCGATAGTTTGAAACCTATCTAACATCTATCGAAATGACTGTTACCTGCTGAAGCCATGTCGCAGAGATACTTCAACATTGTAGTGTTCTTCGTATCAGTATTGGATCATTGATATTCATCCACTGTTGTACACCATTGTAGGACAAAAATCAAACTGAATTCGATTACGAAGTATGTCTAGTGTTCATTCTCTTATATGGGAAAAGTAGTCGAATAAACTAAAGGGAACAAACTAAGAGACACCTGGTAAGAAAAAAAATGATAGCATTCGGATGAATGACATTTCTACGTCCCCATGTGACGTGCCATACATTTTCATGTGTGATTTCGTAACTCAGGAACAAATTGGCAAGTCATTGCCTAAAATTTCCAAGTAGGATTGATTTATTCCACAACAACACAGTGGTGTTAATGTAACAATTAAGTATTCATATAATATGGAATACGAAGGGAAGACTGGCAAATACACTCCTGGAAATTGAAATAAGAACACCGTGAATTCATTGTCCCAGGAAGGGGAAACTTTATTGACACATTCCTGGGGTCAGATACATCACATGATCACACTGACAGAACCACAGGCACATAGACACAGGCAACAGAGCATGCACAATGTCGGCACTAGTACAGTGTATATCCACCTTTCGCAGCAATGCAGGCTGCTATTCTCCCACGGAGACGATCGTAGAGATGCTGGATGTAGTCCTGTGGAACGGCTTGCCATGCCATTTCCACCTGGCGCCTCAGTTGGACTAGCGTTCGTGCTGGACGTGCAGACCGCGTGAGACGACGCTTCATCCAGTCCCAAACATGCTCAATGGGGGACAGATCCGGAGATCTTGCTCGCCAGGGTAGTTGACTTACACCTTCTAGAGAACGTTGGGTGGCACGGGATACATGCGGACGTGCATTGTCCTGTTGGAACAGCAAGTTCCCTTGCCGGTCTAGGAATGGTAGAACGATGGGTTCGAAGACGGTTTGGATGTACCGTGCACTATTCAGTGTCCCCTCGACGATCACCAGAGGTGTACGGCCAGTGTAGGAGATCGCTCCCCACACCATGATGCCGGGTGTTGGCCCTGTGTGACTCGGTCGTATGCAGTCCTGATTGTGGCGCTCACCTGCACGGCGCCAAACACGCATACGACCATTATTGACACCAAGGCAGAAGCGACTCTCATCGCTGAAAATGACACGTCTCCATTCGTCCCTCCATTCACGCCTGTCGCGACACCACTGGAGGCGGGCTGCACGATGTTGGGGCGTGAGCGGAAGACGGCCTAACGGTGTGGGGCATCGTAGCCCAGCTTCATGGAGACGGTTGCGAATGGTCCTCGCCGATACCCCAGGAGCAACAGTGTCCCTAATTTGCTGGGAAGTGGCGGTGCGGTCCCCTACGGCACTGCGTAGGATCCTACGATCTTGGCGTGCATCCGTGCGTCGCTGCGGTCCGGTCCCAGGTCGACGGGCACGTGCACCTTCCGCCGACCACTGGCGACAACATCGATGTACTGTGGAGACCTCACGCCCCACGTGTTGAGCAATTCGGCGGTACGTCCACCCGGCCTCCCGCATGCCCACTATACGCCCTCGCTCAAAGTCCGTCAACTGCACATACGGTTCACGTCCACGCTGTCGCGACATGTTACCAGTGTTAAAGACTGCGATGGAGCTCCGTATGCCACGGCAAACTGGCTGACACTGACGGCGGCGGTGCACAAATGCTGCGCAGCTAGCGCCATTCGACGGCCAACACCACGGTTCCTGGTGTGTCCGCTGTGCCGTGCGTGTGATCATTGCTTGTACAGCCCTCTCGCAGTGTCCGGAGCAAGTATGGTGGGTCTGACACACCGGTGTCAATGTGTTCTTTTTTCCATTTCCAGGAGTGTATATCTATAGAAGTCAAAAATATTCTACATCTACATCTATAGTACGCTTATAAACTTAGGATGTATCGCGGAGAAAACTTCTGCTGCCATTATATGTTCCCCCTTTCCCTTAGCCATAGGTAAATTTCTGTATTATCTCTCATTCCTCGGATTTTCTGCTTGTGGTCACTGCGCGAAACGGGTGTGGAGGAATTAATATGTTTCCGAACATGTTCGGAACGTACTCTCTTGGAATTTCAGTGGTAAACCTCTCCGTGAGGTAGAATGCCTCTTCTGCCACTGAGCTGAGTGTCTCTGTAACGTTCTCACACATCCTAAACGACCCCGTGACTAAACGCGCCTCTGTCTTTTCTACGCCCTCTAATAATACAACACGGTAAGGATCCTAGACGTACGAACAGTAATCAAGAATCGGTGGAATAATTGTTCTACAAGCCATATTTTTGTGAGTGTCTTACATTTCTTTAAGATGCTTCTGTGAGTTTCAGCCTTCCTGTGATTTTCAGCCTGCTGTCCGTTTTACGTGGCCATTTCGCGCAAGGTCACTCGAGAGGAGTACTACTGGTTAGTGGACAGTAGTTACCGTTTCCAGCGATTTCTTACCACTAGTGTAGTTGTACAATAGCGGTTTTCTTCTCCTACGTTTGAGTAATGTGTTACATTAATTTACATTCATGGTGAACTTCCTTGCCTGTACTATTCATCACCTGTGTTTCGCTACGACCACATCATCTCCCTCATCAAGCTTCCGAAGTTATCTACTACAACAGCAATGATCTAATCAGACTTCCTTAGGGACACTCCTGAAATAACATATACGTCTGCCGATTTTGCTTCCTTAAGAGCCAGTTCTGTCTGAAAAGAAGTCTTGAATCAAGCAACAAATCCGGTCCATTACTCAGCGTATTTTTTTCACCAAACAGCGCGGAACAGTATCAAAAGTCTTACTGATGTCAAGGGACGCGGTGTAAATTGGAACGCCGAAGTCATCGGCGCTCTGGATCTCATGGATGGAATTATGTGCATCTGTTCTACGAAAGTTATAGAAAACTGGAATACCTGTGCTATTTCCTGTCGCCAGGTCCCCATCTATGGCTGTGACTCTGGCTGTGACCCTTGCTGTGACCTCTGGCTAACTACGATAAATTGCTGCTACAAGGGGAGAAGGTTCTTTCGCATAATTTCTATAGCATCTTAAAGTTGTGCATCGTATTCACTTGCCGTAATACCTGACATTTCGGTGTTCATGTGATGACAGTTTCGGAAGTCCGAACTTAGTATCTTGGCCTTCTATGTGTGGTCTTCAGTTCGGGGTCATAGTGTTCGCTGTGTGACTGAGTACATTATTGGGATCCGCTTACTGTTTTTACATTATGGAAGTACTTCTTCTAGGTTGTTTCTTTTTGACACCTTGTTGACGAAATTTTACTTTCAGAGCAATTGAAATCTACTCTCATTTCTGTCCTAATGATCGTTTTCGCTTCGGACACCAGTTGTTCATCTACTCGATTTTCACTGCGCTTACATCTGTGATGAAACTCTCCTTCCTTCCGTAGCAACTTTCTATTACGGCTATTATATCGTAGTGGATCTTTCCGGTCTTTCCCATACCTAGCTGGAAACATATGTGCCTACGGCATACTGAACGATGCTTAAATTTTTTTCCATTTGTGCCCCACATCTTCGCCCTAATCATTGAATTTGTGATACTGACTAGCAGACGCTCCCCAGTTTGATCCTGTCACACTTGTTAAACAAAAACGTTGCTACCTTTCTCAAAGTTCCTAGTAGACCTCGAAGTCTTAGTTGCCATCAGAACCTAAGATTACTGATTACATTAACTGATTTTCTGGTCTATTTGTTGCTGCGAGCCGGCCTCTGTGGCCGAGCGGTTCTAGGCGCTGCAGCCTTGAATCGCGCGACCGCTACGGTCACAGGTTAGAATCCTGCCTCGGGAATGGATGTGTGTGATGTCCTTAGGTTAGTTAGCTTTAAGTAGTTCTAAGTTTTAGGGGACTGCTTACCTCAGAAGTTATGTCCCATAGTGCTCAGAGCCATTTGAACCATTTTTTGTTACTGGGAGTCGCAGGACGTTACCCTGACGGAAAAACACTCAGATTAATGTCATAGGAATCCATATCTGTGGCACTTGTTCCGCAGCTGACACCAAAGTATTCCCCATACACAACAGCATTATCGGGAAACTTATTGAAGATATTCTGTAGGTTCTCTCTAAAGCCCTCTGCCACTCAACTGCTGAAGCAAGCGGTCTATAAAAGAATTTTATAACCAAGTTTGACCAACCTTTGGTGCATAGCTTCACTCAGTTATCTCACTTTCAGAATTCGTAACAACTTTACTAGATACCTAATTATATACGGCAAGAGATACGCTCTCAGCATTGGCATTTAACTTTATCCTTTCCATATACAAGGTAAAGCAGAACTATACAAACAAACTTACAGACGCTGTTCAGGAATGTGGGACCCATGGTCTCCGGGGATCGTTACACAGTTACTGCATTTAGTTTGCTTTCTTGTCCCAACTACCCCTGTGTGCGTATTGCAATAAAAACAGTGCTCGCAAGTCGAAAGTCAACTATATGTGCTGTGCGTATTGTTTGGAAACAAAGTTTGTTCCATTCGATCACCATACTTGCTGTTGGTAACAGTACTAGCGACCACTTTGCTCTCAGCCCTCTGGCTTGCATTCAGTCCTGTTCGGTTCTGTTTCGGATTTTATTTACGTGCAGTGTCAGGTGTATGTTAATTGTGATAGACATCGGTATGTCTAGCTTTAATAACTAAGAGTTGCCAATATCCACCACGTGTGTGGATTCATGGAATTAAATGGCAGAGAGGCACAACGAAACTATGTTGAGCTGTCTCTGAGGCGATTTCAACCACATCACAGTCCTTTGGTCTCTGAGGATTGTTGCGTTACTCTGTGTAGTGAGATGTCCTTTATGGTTATTGCTTATTACGAGGCTTTTTCACTGCTGTGAAGGCATTTTGAAAGACACAAAAGTAACTGTTGTAACAAACTGAGTAAATGATAGTTAAATTATTACTCTGTATCCAGGCTGAAGTTATACATAACGGGAATAACTGAAGTTCGGTGACGGGAGCAACAGTCAGGTGAATACAGGGTTATAAATACATAATCAAGTAGGGGTAATGCAGGAGTAGGTTCAATAACGAACAAGAAAACAGAAATGCTGGTAAGCTAGTACGAACAGCATAGTGAAGTTGGTTTTGTGTCTATCTTGTAGCCAAGATAGACACAAAACCAACACCCACCACAGTAGTACAAGTTTATATGCAACTACTTTCGCAGGTGGTAAAGAGACTGCAGAAATATATGATGAGATAAAATAAATTATACAGATAGTTAAAGGACACGAAAATGTAATTGTGATGTGGGACTGGAATTCGATTGCAGAAAAAGGAAGAACCGGAATAATTTTTGGTGAATATGGAATCGGAGAAAGAAATGAAAGAGGAAGCCGCCTGGTAGAATTTTACAGAGAGCATTATTTAATCATACGTAGCACGTGATATGAGAATCATGAAGGAAGGCTGTATACACGGGAGAGACGGGAGACACCGAAAGGGTCCACGTTGGTTATATAATGATGAGACAGAGATCTCCGAAAAAGATTTTATATTTCAAGTTATTTCCAAGGGTAGATATGGACTCTGACCACAAAACATCGTTTCTGAACTGCAGATTAAAAATAAACAAATTGTAAAAAAGTAGGAAATTAAGGAGGTGGAACCTTTATAAATTGAAAGAACAAGAGGCTGTCGAGAGTTTCACATGGAGCATTAAGCAACGATTGACTAGAACAGTGATAAAGGATATAGTACACGACGAATGGATAACTATAAGAGATGAAATAATGAAGGCAACAGAGGATCAAATAAGTAAGACCTAATATAACCCTCTGCACAGAGCTGGAAGTATTAAATTTAATTAATGAAAGGAAAAAAATATTAAAGCGCAGCAAACGAAGCAGACGAAAAGGAGTACACAAGTCTAAAAATGAGATTATCAGGAAGTGCAAAATGGCTAAGCAGGAATAGCTAGAGGACAAATGTAAGGGTTTAGAAGCACATTTGGTTAGGGGAAGGGTAGATACCCCCTACAGGATAGTTAAACAGGCTTTTGGAGCAAAGAGACACAGCTGTATGAATATCTCAAGAGCTCAGGTTGTAGACCAGTTCTAAGAAAAGAAAGGAAAGCTGAAAGGCACTGTTCTAGAAGTTAGACAGAACGGAGATAAACATGAGATGAGAGACAAGATACTGCGAGAAGAATTGGACACAGCACTGAAAGACCTAAGTTGAAACATGGCTCCGAGACTAAACGATATTCCGTCAGAACTGTTGAGAGCCTTGCGAGAGCCAGCCACGACATATCTCTCCCATCTTGTATGTACGATACATGAGATAAATTACTTAAAGAAGTATGTAACAATTCCAGTTCCAAAGAAAGCAGGTGCTGACAGGGGTAAAAATTACAGAATTATCAATTTAATCCGTATTGGTTGCATAATACTAACTCGAATTCTCTACAGAAACATAAAAAAACCTGTAGGAGCCGCACTCGGGGAAGATCAGTTTGGATTCCGGAGAAATGTAGGAGCACACGAGGCAATACCGCCTAGAAGATATGTTAAGGAAAGGCAAACGTACGTTTATATCATTTGTAGACTTAGAGAAACATTTAGATAATTTTGACTGAAATACTCTTTCAAATTCCGAAAGGATCAGGAGTAAAATACAGAGATGGAAAGGCTGTTTACAGTACATACCCTAACCAGAGTTGTAAAAGTCGAGGAGCATGAAAGGGAAGCATTCGTTGAAAAGGAAGTGAGACAGTTTTGTAGCCTATCGTTAAAGTTGTTATTGTAATTCTGGCAGAGACAGTAAAGGGTTTGGTAAAACAGTTGAAATGAATGGACTGTGTCTTGAAAAGAGCATATAGGATGAACATCAACAAAAGCAGAAGAAGGATAACGGAATGCAGTCGAATTAAACCAGGTAATGCTGAGGGAATTAGAACAGGAAACAATAAAATTGGATAAGTTTGGTTATGTTTGCGCAGAAAAATATCTAATGATGGCTTAAGTAGGGAGGATATAAAATGGCAAAAAAACTCATTTTTGAAGCAGAGGAACTTATTAACATAGATTTATGTGTTAGGAAATCCTTTCTGAAGGTATTTGTCCGGAGTGTAGCCATGTATGGAAGTAATACATTGACGATAAATAGTTTAGACAAGGAGGAATAGGAACTTTTGAAATGTGGTGCTACATGAGAATGCTTAAGATTGGGTGGGTAGAATACGTAACTACTGAGGGGTACTGAACAGAATGACGGAAACAAGAAGTTTGTGTGATAACCTGACAAAAGAAGGGCTAAGACGCATTCTGAGACATCAAGGATCGCCTGTTTAATATTAGACGGAAGTATGGGAGTACAATTGTAGAGAGAGGCCAAGACATGAATACAGTAAGTGGATTCAGAATGATGTAAGTTGTTGTAGTTATTCGGATATGGAAAGGCTTGCACTGGGTAGCGCAGCACGGAGAGCTGCGTCGAACTAGTCTTGGGACTGAAGGCCACATAACAACAACAACACGAGCCACCGCAGACCGCGAGTCCCCTGATACAAAATTACTCAGAATATGTCCCCGAACAACTTCAGAGACCCTTTCGACGGTAATCTAGTTAATCTTGTACTTTCATTTCCCACCAATTACCTGGTCGTAATACTGTCTGCTGGTATTTACGTTTAAGAGGGATACTAATTCTGGGACCTGGAGGTTCCTACCCAATAATATTATATTACTCCCTTTGAAATGGAGGATAGCTTGAATGTAGGAGGAGTAAGAAGCTGGGTCCAAACAATCAAAAAATTGTTAATAATATTTATTTACCTCAACGGTATTTTGACACTGACAAGAAAAACAAGTCACGGGAAAAGTTGTAACAGCAAGTACAAAATCGATAATAATGGCAATTAGAAAAATGACAATATTTTCCCAAAATTTTCCAAATTTATGCATAAGATTTTTGGATAATTTAAACACAAAGAAAATCAGTGCTGAAGAATTCACGAGTTTCGAAGTAATAACTCACAAATGAGCCGAAAAGGAATGGTACGTTAACATAAGGCTGCTAGCTTGAGCTAGCTCACTCATCGCTTGGTGCCGTCAGATCTAAAACAGAGTAACATTGAATCCTCTTTCCAGAAGACCCTACAAGGCCCTTACAACTTCAATTAAGCACTTCAAGTTTCCATACCTGATCACAGTAAAACAGAATTAAAGACATTACTACATCATTTGAAGGGGAAACAAACAACGCAAAACGTTATGTGGCTTGCGGGAAATGGTGCTGATGTGGATGTAGGTGAATGCACAACATAACGTTGTCCGTCCCCGGTAGGTGAGTGGTCATATCGACAGAATGTCATACCTAAGGGCCCTGGTTCGATTCCCGCCAGGATCGGAGATCTTCTCCGCTCAGGGACTGGGTATTGTGTTGTGCTAATCATCATCATTTCATACCCATCGACGCCCAAGTCGCTGAAGTGTTGTCAAATCGAAAGACTTGTACCCTGCGAACGGTGTACCCGATGGGGCGTCCTAGTAGGTTTAAATAAGTTGTATTTTCTACGGGAAATTAAAATTTCTAAAATGGCGTTTTAAAACATCGAAATCGAACTGATCAGAGCTCTTATATGAATACTGAAGTATTATAAATGATAACACTGCCGCCAATTGACTACACGTTCTCTGTTATGTACACTATCGCGATTTCGGCTTTTAAGCAATTGTTAAGTGAAACAGAGAACTTTAAGGTATACATGTCAGACATTTCTGTGTAAGGTGTCTGACGTGAACTGTTTTCCAAATGCACTTCCTAATATCTCAAATGTCGAAATTACGATGTTGGACATAATAAAAACCATGCAGTCAAATGGAAGCGATGTTATGAAACTTTGTTCCTAACAACTCAAAGAATGTGCAGTAATCATCAGGTATGCAAACCAACCAAGTGAATGTACTGTGAATTTCTCCTGACAATACTAATTAACATCCCACTGTACCGTAAAAGTCTTCGCATTTTATTAGTTGTTCACACACCGGTGTGGTGTAATGTTAGTTATTATCATATTAATTGCACGTGTAAATTAATCATATAAACTGCAATGCATAACAAATACGTAACAAACTGACTAATTTGCACGTATCTAGTACATCAACATGTACTTATTCAGGCTCTAAATGATAACACAAGTAACAAATTCCAAGTATAGCGAGTACATTTTCAGCCATATGCGGCCGTATTTATTTCGCCTGTAATTACTAGCGCATAATGAAAGGCAAAGAATCCCTTCCTGTAAAGAGGTAGAGGTCGATATCACAAATGGATTGAGTTGCGGCATACGGGCCGCAGTCTCGCCTTTACAGCTCACGGTAAGTTTATTCTGTTGCATTTCCATGGAAGCTGCTTCCACTCATTGGATGCCGCTGTAGCTGCAAGCGGTATTTTATCATTACAGGAACTGTGCTGTGGCTGTGCATTGTTTGGTAAACAGTTATCTCGCTGTCGAAAATATATCTCCTCTCAAGGGTATATGCGGGCACGCTTTAGAATGTGTAGCCACAAACGCTTTCCGTAAAGCTCTTCACAGCAATATACAGCACTGTGTTAACATATAATGCCACGAGAAACTAGAGCGAGGACCAGAAGCTGAAAATTAATTCAACTTTTGATCACTGGTATTATTTATTAAAAGATCGTGCTGTGCTACTTGTTGAACATGTGATATCTGTGCATTTGTTTAAATACGGCACTATGGTAATTGGTCAGTCTTGTACATACATGTGCCGTATTTAAAAGTGTATAATTGGCTTAAAATACGTAAGAAATGTCGCAAACTGTAAATATCAGTGGAAGATGGTCATACTTTGGACCACTTGCAGAAAATATTCAACAGTACCCCAGGGAGACACTGTAATATCAAAGTACTTAGTGTCATATGTTACGTTAACTTTTCCAGCGCTTTTGCAGAATGTGCCATGACATCATTAAATAACAGTAATTCGCCCAAATTCTGTAATGTCACATTGTGTTACTTAATAGATTATGTTAATATTTCCCGCCTTTTCTCAGAATATACCATAATTTTGTTAAATTATAGTAAGTCAGTCACATATTGTAACGTCAAAATACTTTAAAGCATAAATTATGTTAATGGTGAGGGGAAGGTTTTCAGATTTTTTAAAGTCACCCTGTTGGCCTAGATCAGAGGGGGAAGGGTGACCTTACCTTAGAACATTATCTAGGCTAGAACTGCCGCCAGTGGATGTGTGAGAATAATTTAATACTACACTATTGCCCAAGTTGCACGGGTGGTGTATCACCTTACATTTTGGCCTTAATTGGTCGACAGACAATTGACCTAGAGGTAAGGGCAGGACATGTGACACGTATCAAGTTACATGCAGCCCTTGAAAGTATCCCACACAATTGTCCGACATACAGAAGAAGGGGACGTGGGTTGAGCTGTCATGGAAGTTTGGATATGATCTTCAGGTACGATAGTCATCTGAGGTGGGATTGGTACAGGCCCACTACTAACTCCAGTACCACAGTGGTAGAATGGAGCTGAATACATAATCATCTAATGACGGGCATAAACACAAAATCTGTCGTTTTTAAATAAACTGCCTTCAACTGCGACTGGTAACAGATTTGACTCAACATTACTCGTTAAAGGGACTGTGGATAAATTTCAGTTTTTAACTAGATCATAGTTTCAAAACTCAGTGCTTCAAAATATTAGAAAATTACGGTATACTGATAATTTTTACTTTTTGGACCGTCTGAGTACAACTGCACGAAACACAATTTTTCGTGACATACGAGTTTCGTCTTTATTTACTGCAAGGCATCTTCAGTGGCCTGGAATATGTACATATTTTTGATATTTAGTTCACATTTTGGTCAGTATACATATAGGTTATAAACAGTTCTGATGGTTGGTTGTTACTATTATGTAGTTATATTTTTAATTGCACTTACATGGTAGCGTAGACGATTTTTTTGCATATTACGCTCCTGTTGTATTTTTGCTGTTTTTCCTCTTCTTAAAAATGCCAATTCGCTGTTTTTTCCCACATTTCACAGCACTAGTAACTGAACACTTGTTTTGCTGCAATGTTTTGCTTTGTGTTGCCGACAGTCTGATGTATTGCCAAAGATCGAATGTTACCACCAACTTTCGAGTGTAATTATTGAAGTATTTTTATTTTTTGTGGGCTGTGTGTAAAAATTATCAGGATATCGTAATATTACTGAGGAAACCTGGATTATAAAATTTGAAGATGTTATTAGAAAATTCATTAGGCGTTACCAGAGAAATTTTGTGTAGCAGGAAAGGTGACAACTCAATGAAACATAAAAAATAAATTACACAAAGTAATGCATTTAATAAAGTCTTATCATCTAGCTGCATCTCAAGACACAATGTAATAAGAGCGGGTGTCACAGCCCATCAGTTAATACGAATTATATCCTTTGGAGGCAACCAGGTGATACTATTTGTGTGCTGAGAGCAAATGAAGAAACAAACACAAATTCTAACTATTTGTGTTACGTTATAAGTATTTTTAAAAGTGAATGAAGAAGAATTATATGTGCTCTGTAGAAACTACATCTCATACTGCTTCACAACGCACCCTTGTTCTTCTGTACGTATAGTATAATCAGATTCTAGTACCATAAATTTTCAACGATAATACAAAAACCAAACGCGTTTAAAATGTATACACCCACCATACATGCACTTGTTGGAATTTCCACAAATACAATTTTTCATGTCGAGTAATGAATAAAACTGCTTAATTCGCCAACTGTAAGTGTAATTCACAACATCGTTCATCTCATTTTGTTTATTTCTCATTATGGCTTCGCCCATTTATTCTTTGCGGTGAATTAAAGGGTACAAGTTTCAATAATTCTTTTTTCGTATGATACAGTTCAAAAGGTGGAAGAACATACAATCCAAAGCCGTATTGTTTGCTTGACCATTATTTTTTCCGTCAGTGCAAAGCTATAACGCAGAAAACTAAAAACACAAAATATAATGTTTACAACTTCCTTGGCTCGGAGGTCGAGAGCAGGCAAGAACAAGAATCAAGTGTCCTCTCAACAGGGACAGGTAGCTCATATTAAACTGCTCCTCCGCAAATTCGAATAGGAATCTCCTCGTAATTTCCTTTCATATGTATTTGCCCTCTTTCACATTTCAGTTCTCTCCGATTCATCCCTATCTTCCTGTACCTCTTCCTTCTCCTATTTCTCCCTCCTTCTTCCTCTTCGCTTTTGTGTTTCTTTATTTCTTCACCCATCACTAAACTGTGCCACTATCCCTTGGGTACACATCCTGGTTCCCATTCCCTAGTTATGCCCAGCTCTCGCATTCTGGGGTAAGTATGAGAAAGATGAGTCAAAATTACAGCTAAAACTGTTACTTTTGCGTTTCGAACACAATCTCTGATTACTCTGTTTATTATACTCGGTTATTCGCGCTAAATGACTTTTCGAATCATACAAAAAGTGTAATTAAATTTTCCTTGAGACATTTTAGTCTCATCTTTACCGACAATAATGATAGAAGGTGAATAAATTATTTAAAATTTGTGCCGTGGCCAAGACTTTAACCTGGGTCTCCTTGCTTGCTAGCCAGTTATGCTACCAACACAGTAGAACAGCTAACATAGCTGCAACGACTAACCTAGTAGAACGAATTTCTCGAGGGACATTTAATTACATCATACCTATAGATCACCTATATCTGAGGAACAGGCAGGATTTTCCCATTACGCCCAGTGCTGGGGTGCTGTTGAAATACTGGGGAGCCTCGGCAGTTGCGATCTAAGAACAGGAAAACAAGCTGAATATGTGAAATGAAGTTCGTGTTAGGGAGGGCATCCGACTAAGTTAGTCTGGGCAGCGATATTGTGGTGGCGTAAAGGCTGGCGTACTTGTCTCGTAAGCAGTCAGCTCTATGCCATCGTAGCATGAGGAACTGCCCCGCTCGTCGGCCAGCGCTCCGCTGTCAGAGCTGTTATTTGTGTATACAGAGTCCACTGATAATGTACCTCATGGTACATGGTAACGATCATGGTAATCTATCAGCCCAGACTAAAATTTAAACAGTCTGAAGCGGCAGTGCCAGTGGACCATGCAGAATTCGGTCTCCAAATCTTGCCGGTGTCTGAGCTCCCGTTCGAAGTACCTCAAGAAGTAATCACTACAGCCTTCCAACCATATGGCAACGTCTTGGGTCATCTCGTGGAGAAGTGGCAAACAGTTACGACCTACCCAGTGCAAAATGGTGTCTAGCAGATCAAAATTCAGCTGACGAAGCACGTTCCATCGTACCTGATGACTGGCGATGCGTTGTCCATCATTATGTGTGTATGACCCTCACCTTATTTGGCGCAGGATGTGTCCAGGAAGGTCATGTCCGGTCCGAATGTTAACGCTGACGTTTCATACAGACAGTGTTGGTGAAATGATGCTAACATCGACGCTCAAGTGTCTACCAGGGACCTACATCACGTGACACTCCAGAATACGTCTGAAGCCTTGTCAACTCCACTCATCGTACCACAAGACGCCGATGAGACCAGCATGGCGTCACCTACAGTGGTCGCAGCGGGACCACACAATCTCAGGGCTGTGACAAATAACCCGTTCGAACAGTTGACATCGGACTAGAAGTCGTGCTGACTTTTGCCTTTATCCAAAAGATTAAAGCATCAGATGATGTACGACCACATGGAGAACAACACATCAAGAAACAGCGGTCGTTCAGGTTGTGAAAGAAACGCTGACTAAATCCTCCTCCGACGCCCTCCTGCAGGTGCCCTCGCGAGATGACGAGCGAATGTCTAATGGTAACCTTCCATATTCCGTACAGCCACATTCTGAAACCATTCCTGACGCTGCTCCTGTGAGGGATCCTCTCTCAATCCAGAACATGTGCTCAATGTTGCCAGTACATGAGGACAACAGATCACCCTTGCTTTTGTTGCAGCAACCACTTCCCCCAGAGTGACAGTAAACGACTGTCACATTTGTTCGACGTCAGCATCCTGGGCCAATGATGTTGAAGAACGTGCGGATCAGACCAGCATGTCTGAGCAGGAGCACCCCATGGAAGCGCCTAAGCTGGTGCCCTGCCAGTAATCATAGCCACTGCGGCAGACGTGGTGGCTCTACACCCGCATGATGGTAGCTTCACGCATTCTGCTTCGACTGCTAGGAATTGTTCACACCAATATCGTGTGGCCACAATGCAACTTGCCGCCATCTGAGCCCCTCACAAACTTACCATGTTCCGAGAAAGCATCTACTCTGCGGATGTTGATATTGCACTGCACAGAAATGTTCGTCGCAGAATTCCAGGTGACCACGTTTCTCACGCCTCCGACTATGGCAGCAAAGTCACCGTCCTCCTATTCGATAGGCTTGCTGCAGAGGGTGTCGCATACCTCCGCACCACACAGGATATTGCCCTCATGTTATTTAATATCTACTCACGGTCTGGCTCTAGCAGGCGTCTTGACCGACATATATTCTTCACTGTGGAGGTCACATCAATCTTCATAGGCCCATAAGACGATTTGTACCTTGATGGGGACTTCAACGTGACACAAGGACCCCTCTTTCCAACTCCCACAGAATTCACTTTGTGCGGCTCTCTCGTTGGTCTGTATGAGACGGCATCTACCTCACCCACCCGCTTTCTGATGGCATTCGCCGTGCAGGAGTCTTGCTCATGGCATTTCCAGACCATGAAGCATACTTCAGCGACGTCACTCCCACCCAACAGCGTTTATGGCATACTCGTGGTCTGTAGAATGTTAAGCGAAAGAATACCTTGCGCTTCGAGACTGTGCGACGATGTCTTTTTCGCCAGCCAGGCAGACAATGGTAGGACAAATGAAGGCGCAGACCTCCCTGATCATCCGCCATCACGTGGAAGACACTGAAGTCTGATCTCGGACCTCTAAACGTATACCACAAGAGCATCTGTCGTTGTGCCACCTCCTCCAGGAACGACAAGGATGACACAGGGCTCTGATCCACATTCTCACTGATGCAGAAGGCCACTGGCATGAGACCAAACAAACCATCAGCCATGCTTTCCACAATCACTTCGCCACATTGTTTTCCACTGTACTGCAGTCAGCGGAACTGATCACAGAGGTCGCATAACTTAACTACGAGTTCTCTTCTGGTGGAGATAACGCACTAACTCCACGAAGATGCGACTACAGGAAAGTACACGATGCTATCAATGAAGGATCTGATAGCAGATCCCCAGGGCCTAAAGGTAGCCCCACCGAATTTTACAAAAGATTTAACTCTTTGTTGGCTTCTGCATGGACGCCCATCGCATAAGAGGTGATGACCCTGATGACAGTGGTCCCTAATGAATTTCTCAATGACATCACTATACTCATTTACAAACCACACGGGCAATCGAAAGGGCATGCTTATTGACCAGTCACGTTGCTCACCAGCGATTTGAAACATGTACACAGCTACTGCCATAGCGACTAAGGAAGGTCGCACGTTGTCACCTACTGCGAACAGACTTCCCTAGAACACGAAAACAATATCTGTATGGTCATTTGCCGTTCCCAAGACACGATAGCATTTGCTCGACACCCATGTCTCCCTGATGCCTTGGCATCGCTAGACCTTAGGCCAAGCCTTTCACCGTGTAGACCACTCCAATTTGCGGACAGTTCTTCAACATATGGGTTTCGCCGGTAGTTTCGTAACAGTAAGTTTGCTCCTTTTGTGCGGCGCGACCTCCAGAATCATACAACGGTCGCCTCACGCCACCCATGTAATAATACGACCTGTCCGGCAAGATTTCCCCCTTTCCACTATTTTATATGCTGTCTTTTTTGAAGCCCTGCTCTAGGGAGTGTGCCAACGTTTGGAATGCAGGACGTTGCTCGGGCACTGTTTCTGTTGCATGACATGTGGAGACGAGCTAGTCCGGTATCTGCATAGTGAGCACGAAGTTCAAGTAACCCTGACATGGGTGACGACTTACGGCAAAGCGTCGGCCAGCTCCCTCAACGTGCCCCAATCTAAGGTCTTGCTCGTTGCTGAGGGCCTACCAGAGAGGAGCGTCGCTCCTCTTAGCGCCACCACCCTCGTTCGATGTCTTAGAATTGAATTTACAGCCGATCTCCATCGCTCAGCGGCTATTAACGGCAGGCGTTTGCTACAGACTATCAGAGCTGTCCTTGCAGATCACTGGCTATGAGTCCCTGACATTAATCAAAGCGCCCAATATGTGAACATCTGTCATGCTTCCCGTATACCATATGTGGCTATGGTAGTACCAGTTCCAACTCTCTTGGCCAGACGTTAGCCGATGGTACTTGGCTCTTTTATCATCACAGGGATGTTACTAAAACTGCAATATGACGCCCTTGCAATCCCATGGGACCCTGATGCGATGGGACTAGTACATTTACAGACTAGAGTCACATCGCTGTACATCAGCTCCAAACCCAAACTCTGCCATCGTTGCCCATAGAGCCTCACTTGACTCCTATTCCAAAACTTTGCTCCGATCTCTTTCTCCAGGCCATGTTTGATACCGGCGATCTCCTTTATCATATCCGGCGATTTTTTTCTGGACTTCAATTATATCTACCATTCACATCACATCGAAGTTAAGTATCCCCAGTGTGTGTGGCGGCACATATGGAAAGCAATCGACGATCGCTTTCTCGAATCCGACGTCCAATCATCGTGGTATATCACAGTGAATGGAAAACAAGTTAACCGACATTGACTGCATTGACTCCATCGAGCTGACTCGCCCCTCTGCACTCACTGTGGAGTCGACGACACAGACAACCAGTGGTTCCACTGTGGTCCAGCGTCCGATGTTGGGCAGTCCGCTCAGATCGACATCAACACACTTTTATTCCAGGAGGGGACTTTTTACGCCATCACCAAAATTCACTCAGTGAAATTGAGCTATACGACGGAATACCGGTATGACAAATAGTTTAAATGCAGCTTGTGGTATCCAGTTAGATGTCTTTGGACAAATACTTACATGTTTCGGGCCACACATAATACAATATTTTCACGAAGATGTCTTCATCAATAATAATTATTTGTTATAACATGCCTGTAAGTCAATATTTGCCCCAGAATTCTCGAAAGCTGCGTCCCTGCTGACATCTTCGTCGCAGGTAACGTGCGTCAGCGCAACTGCGACTGATTATTCATAGGGTTCGTACGGAACTTTCGTGCGATTTATGACTGTATACACACTTAAAATCTGTCTCTCAATCACTCCTGTGAATTCACTCTATGTTTCTAGAACCTCAATGGCAAAAAAAGTCGTAGCACCAAGGAGGAGATGTGCAACGTAAACGAAAGTTTGTAGCTGTGTTTCCGCATCTCAAAGATGATGTATGTTCAGCTTTAGAATGAGTCGCCTAAGAGTGACTCTAGTAGCACCACTCCGAGGATGCAAATAAAATTGCTTTAAATGCACGTTGTAAGTTTCGCGAGCATAAGTTATCTTTGAGATTGGACATGGTGAATTGATATTAGCCAATAATGCCTTTAAGGCGACAAACATCCCACTGAGTCTGAACGAGGTCTTGTAATAGGACTGCGAGAAGCTAGATGTCCTTCTGCGATACTGCAGAGTCTCGGCAGAAATGTAGCCACTGTGCATGACTGCTGGCAGTAGTGGTCAGTTGAATTTATGGTCGTAATAAGACCGTGCTCGGACGGCAACGTGGCACTATCGAGAGGAAAGACCATCGTGTTCAGTGTATGGCTCTGGTGCGTTGTACTGCATCTGCAGCAGTAAACCGAGCAGCGGTCGGCAACATCGGGTTACTTCAAGGAGAGCTCCGAGGCAGACGCTCTGTAGCTTGGCTTCCACTCACCCCAAACCACCGCCATTTGCGACTTCAGTTATGTCAGACGATAACTCATTGGAGTGCAGTGTTGTCTTATGTTCTCTGATGGAATCAGATGGTACCACAGTGCCAGTGATGGGTGTATATTAGTAAAAGGACGCTTAATGCGTAAAACACTCCAGGTGAGGGCCTGCAAACAACTTGCCTGTGTGCCAGGCACATTGGAACTACACCTCGAGCTATGGTGTGGGGTGCATTTCGTACGACAGCAGGAGTACTCTCGTGGTTATCCTACGAACTCCGACTGCAAATGTGTACGTAAACCCGGTGATTCGGTCAGTTGTGCTGCCTTTCCTAAATAGCATTCCAGGGTGCGCTTTCCAAGGATCGCACACGTACAGCTATGTAAAATAATATGTTCTGCAGAGTGTCGACATGATGCCTTTGCCTACTCGATCATCAGACCTGACTGCAATTGAACACATAAGGGACATCATCGGACGACAACTGCTGACTGGCCAATTGCACCAGGCATGGAACTCCATCCCACGAACTGACATCCGGCTCTTGTACAACACAGTGCATGGACTTTGCAGTTTGTGTAACAGCATTTTACATTTGCAATTGCTTATGTCGTGCTTACATTAACCTGTGGTCTTTGCAGTTTTAACACTTAGGTACCTACACAAATATATTCCCGAAATTTTATTACTCTCCATTAATAAATTAATGTCTGTAAATAGATTTACAGACATTGGCTACAAGCGGGCATTAAGGTCTGAGAGAACAGCACAACATGCATACAATAATTTATTGGTGTTGTGATTCTTTCTGTCAGTGTAGAAACTCAAATCTTCCCTCTTTATGTTACATTTACTCTACTGCGTTTATTTCCATTATAATGCACATTCTTGTACCGTTATATGTCTTACAACTAAGAGAAATCTCCGGAAAATTTTCAATGGAGCGCAGTGTTTGTTGCTATTTTCTGTTTATTTTTGGGTACTGGGTCCCAGTCAAAATTATGAGTGCTTAGAGTGTGAATGTGCATCTACACTACTGGCCCTTAAAACTGCTACACCACGAAGATGACGTGCTACAGACACGAAATTTAAAACCGAGAGGAAGAAGATGCTGTGATATGCAAATAATTAGCTTTTCAGAGCTTTCACACAATGTTGGCGCCGGTGGCGGCACTTAAACGTACTGACAAGCGGAAAGTTTCCAACCGATTTCTCATACACAAACAGCAGTTTTCCGGCGTTGCCTGGTGAAACTTTGTTGTGATGCCTCGTGTAAGGAGGAGAAATGTGCACCATCAGGTTTCCGACTTTCATAAAGGTCGGATTGTAGCCTATCGGGATTGCGGTTTATAGTATCGCACATTGCTGCTCGCGTTGGTTGAGATCCAATGACTGTTAGCAGAATATGGAATCAGTGGGTTCAGGAAGGTAATATGTAATGCTGTGCTGGATCCCAACGGCCTCGTATCACTAGCAGTCGAGATGACAGGCATCTTATCCGCATGGCTGTAACGGATGGTGCACCCACGTCTCGATTCCTGAATCAACAGATGGGTACGTTTGCAAGAAAACAACCATTTGCACGAACAGTTCGACGATGTTTGCAGCAGCGTGGACTATCAGTTCGGAGATCAGGGCTGCGGTTACCATTGACGCTGCATCACAGACAGGAGCGTCTGCCATGGTGTACTCAACGACGAACCTGGGTGCACGAATGGCAAAACGTAATTTTTTCCGGTAAATCCAAGGTCTGTTTAGAGCATCATGATGGTCGCAACCGTGTTTGGCGACATCGCGGTGAACGCACATTGGAAGCGTGTATTCGTCATCACCATGGTGGGGTATCACCCGGCGGGATGGTATGCGGTGACATTGGTTAGACGTCTCGGTCACCTCTTGTTCGCATTGACGGCACTTTGAACAGTGGACATTAAATTTCAGTTGTGTTACCACCCGTGGCTCTAACCTTCATTCGATCCCTGCGAAACCCTACATTTCAGCAGGATAATGCACTACCGCATGTTGCAGGTCCTTTACGGGCCTTTCTGGATACAGAAAATGTTCGACTGCTGCCCTGGCCAGCACATTCTTCAGATCTCTCACCAATTGAAAACGTCTGGTCAATGGCAGCCGAGCAAATGGCTCGTCACAATACGCCAGTCACTACTCTTGATGAACTGTGGCACCGTGTTGAAGCTGCATGGGCAACTGTACCTGTACACGCCATCCAAGCTCTGTTTGCCCAGGCGTATTAGGGCCGTTAGTATGGCCTGAGGTGGTTGTTCTGGGTACTGATTATTCAGTATCTAAGCACCCAAATTGCGTGAAAATGTAATCACATGTCGGTTATAATATAATACATTTGTCCAATGAATACCCGTTTATCATCAGCATTTCTTCTTGGTGCAGCAACTTTAATGGCCAGTTGTGTAAAATGATGTAAGATGCAATTTTTTCCTTGCCAGCCGGAGTGGCCGTGCGGTTCTACGCGCTGCAGTCTGGAGCCGAGCGACCTCTCCGGTCACAGGATCGAATCCTGCCTCGGGCATGGATGTGTGTAATGTCCTTAGGTTAGTTAGGTTTAATAAGTTCTAAGTTCTAAGCGACTGATGACCTCAGAAGTTGAGTCGCATAGTGCTGAGAGCCATTTTGCAAATTTCTCTACGTACAGAATCACCACAAACGTAACTGTCATCTTGACTGTCTGTTGTACTACAGTGGTTTAAAATGATCGGGTGCTGTTAGCCAATCTTTATGTCTGCAGTTCATATTTACTTAAAGTGCGGATGAAAACAGAGCGTTATAGAATTGTGTACTGATCTGTAACGACGCGGTCGCAGCGGCCCTTCCTACCCAGCTGGTACGTTGGCTGGACAGTGAGGCGCAGCGCAGCCCAGCCTGCGGCCCAACATTGATCTATTATTCCCGGGGGTCGGCCTGTATGGGCGGCGTAAGCCCGCGACCTGCTGATGAGCGCCTGTATGGCGCCGCTATTAGCAAACTGATTAAAGCGTGACGTCACGCCGGGCCGAGAGCGGTTAATGAAATAGCCGGGCGGGGCGCCGGCGGTAGACTTCGTTAGAAGGAGGCTCAGCGGCCAAGTGGGGTGCTAGCGGCTAGCTGCGCCGGCGGCCGCTTGTTTACACATTCCTGCGTCAGCTACGGGGCTGTACCGGAGCCGCCTACGCGCTAGAAACTGCGTACGGTTCAAGAGCACTTCCCTTGCACATTTTCGTGCTTGACAAACCCTTCTGTGGGCGCTTGATTACGTCGTTGCTTAGGACTCACAAGCAAAACCTACAAGCCTCAAATCCCATTACATCGTACGTAGAGAAAAGCACTGAGCTACGACGCTAGGTGGAAAGTCAGGATCAGATGTAATATCCCGCTTAGGTGCCGGACTCAGCTACGGAAAAGAATCGTCCCTAATGAAAGACACAGTCCTATCTGGTAGCGGTTATCTTCATTTAAAGTATACGGCACGTGGTAATAAACTGATTTTACTAAATGGTTGGTTCAAATGGCTCTGAGCACTATGGGACTTAACATCTATGGTCATCAGTCCCCTAGAACTTAGAATTACTTAAACCTAACTAACCTAAGGACATCACACAACACCCAGTCATCACGAGGCAGAGAAAATCCCTGACCCCGCCGGGAATCGAACCCGGGAACCCTTGCGCGGAAAGCGAGAACGCTACCGCACGGCCACGAGCTGCGGACTACTAAATGTTTTTCTAGATAGTTAAAGGGTGATCAGCTGAAGTTACTGAAGGATGCTTTCAGAAGAAATAAATGTAGTTTCACGGATGTATAGTTTTGAGAAAAGCCGTTAAGGGACGAAATTTTACGAACAGCCATCGCTCCATTATGCATGACTTACTTAAGGAGTAAAGCACTGCAGGGTTTTCATACACTATCTTTACACCTTTAGCCATTTACAACTTCGAAACTATACTAGATGATATCAATGGTTTTCAAAGCGTACAAGATAATTCATGAAGATCTGAGGAAAAATTTGGACGCCACAAGAGTAAACTCAGTACGCAGACTGATCCATGGAGACGTAGTCCGATACCGGTATACAATAAAACATTGTGGCACGATTGTAAGTGAACCGTCATCCTCATCAATTGTTAGGATAACGCATACGTATTTTACGGAAGAAAGGCGTTTGCAAGGAGTTCGACAAAATCAGTGCGTTCGAGGGGCAGAGAGTTGAAATAGCCCCAAGCAATGGTGTACAAAGTCGCATAAGAGGTTGTGCCTTGATGCCTGCATGCATCAACTACTTCAGCCACTAAACCCTCCGAGATTAATATCGGTGCTGAGAGTTTGCAGTGGATGTGCTGATGTAACGTTTCAGACTTTTCATCCCGCCCGAATTACCGTGCAAGTTAAATAGACGCTTCAGGGAGACGGAGATGCCCTGGCCCTGGATAGAATTGGCTAATCGAGTTGACGACGAGCATGGGTGTGGTTCCACCCTGGATGCAGTTTTTAGGCCGTTCCCGACATCCCATTACGTCAATGCCAGGCTGATACCCACATCTCACCTCATTCATGACATTCACAAATATTTAGAAAACTTTCTTTCGTTTTCATACGACTAACACTACACGCAGTTGGGTTATACATATTCCATCCCGGGGGTAACGGGGTGGAGGCGGGACGGTTATCCAGCCGCCACTTCATCTATCCACCTCTATCCGTCAGTGACCATGCTGATCACGCACCGATAGGGGACAAAGACACAAGAAAAAGGAGAAGTGTACCAAATTCTAAGGCTGACTACGTTCCTGGGAAGCTGGAGACTTCAGGTGATTTAGACTTATTTTTAAGTATTGCCTTTAATGTATTGGGGTTGAGGTAGTCAATAAAACTACATAATTGTGTCAGCGAGAACAGAGTAGATCCACGTTGGACACTTTCTTCACAACGTGCTCTGATCGCGACAGTCACGGGAAACCTACTACCAGACGATCTGTCCGTAGGCCCGCATCTCGTTGACGTGCGGTAGCGTTCTCACTTCCCACGCCCGGGTTCCCGGGTTCGATTCCCGGGGATTTTCTCTGCCTCGTGATGGCTGGGTGTTGTGTGCTGTCCTTAGATTAGTTAGGTTTAAGTAATTCTAAGTTCTAGGGGACTGATGACCATAGATGTTAAGTCCCATAGAGCTCAGAGCCATTTGAACCATCTGTCCGTACAAGAACATGACGATAGACCCCTCTGCAGTATTTAATTTATGTACGTTGCTAAAGAAAAAAAGGAAATCTGTTGCTTTGTATGAACTGAATGTTTCGAGACTGTAAATCGGTTTAGTCTACGTTCACCTGCAGAACTGTAAAGTAAGTTTTAACTGCCAAGTTGGTAACGGTACGTTTAGGAATATAACACAAGTGTTGGACCTTTATTAGTGGCAACTATTTATTTACAGCTCGTACAAAATAGACACGTGTTTTAAAGTTTTACTGACCTTCAAAGTAGTCACCAGCATTGTGTATAACTCTTTTCCACCTATGTGGAAGTGGTAGGATACTCTTAGCAGTGCTAGATGTGTTGACAGTCCGAGCAGCGCGGTCATTTGCCAGACAAATTTGTAGCAGCTCTAATGAGAATGACGTGAAGTGTTTCCTTCACTTTAGAAGTCGAGTTGAGCTCACGTGGGCTTAATTCAGGGGAGCTGATCGTAGGTTGCTTTCCAAATTTGAACAGCCCAGAGACTAAAGTGATGATACTTTCTGCAGGACCTGACCAACATTTTGCAGGACAATGCTCAAGCACGTACAGTGCAAGCTGTTACTGATTTATTTGACTGATGGAGCTGCTAAGTGCTGTACCACCTACTGCTCTCCCCTGACTTAAGACCTCGTGAGTTCAACTCGATTTCTTAACTGAAGGAAACACTTAACGTCATTCACTCCAGAACAGCTGCAAATTTGTCGGTCAATAGACCGCGCCGCTCGAACTGTCAATACAACCGCTCGAACTGTCAATACAACTAGCACTGCTGAGAGTATCATACGATTTACACATCGGTGGCAAAAGGTTATACACAACGCTAGTGACTACTTTGAAGGTCAGTAAAACTCTGGAACACGTATCTATTTTGTACGAGCTGTAAATAAATAGTTGCCACTATTAAGGTTCCAACTCTCGCACGTTGGACTACTGCTGAAAATCTTTATATACTGTGTGTGGTTAATTGTAAAGAACGTGATAAAGCCGATTTCCACAACTTTTGCTCTTATGTGACAAGTGAAATATTTGTTGGAAGCTTTAAAACATATATCAGAGAAAAGATCGTAAGGAAACAACTATCGGAAGAATTAACTTTAAATAAACTAACGTGAACAGTGAAATAATGTTACAGTGATTAAATAAGTTTCATCCAAAGACAGGAAGAGAATAGTCCACGTTATATATTCTTTTCTATTCTTAAGAACACCTGGCCAAGGCTGTAAGTGATATTAATATTTTATGTGCGAAAATTAAGCAGTAACAGGTTGGCTCCAGTATGCGAGCTACCGAATATCTTTGGAGCAGTTAATTAGGACAACCGGTCGTTTCCGTACCTAAAACAAAGTGAATACGACGAAAAGAAAAAAATTAGCTTTAGCATCTCTTTCATTTTACAGGAATATGAGAAGAATGTGAAATGACTGGTGAAGAGAATTTGTGACAAATATAGCTACGAAGGATTTGTAAACAGTGACCAATGTGAACTTGTGTAATTAACACGATGACGAGGATCTGCAACCTTTTCCACTTTGTATTCCCACGTATTTGCTAATGCACTGCTGTGGAAACTGATGGCAGGCTAGAACGTAACACAACACTAACCAAGACTGAGGAAAAAAGTGACTTTCTGGAAAAGATTCCAAGTGTCCAGACAATTGAACTGTCATATGGTTCATAAATTTTGATCAGAATTTCTGCAAGTTAGACATGAACTGGAAAGAGACAAACGCAAGGTTAAAGTTCCATGTGGACTTAGCAGAACTGTACGGGGGCTTTCTGAAAAGTAATGCCTTTCAATTTTTTATGCGAAAACTCTAAATACTTTTTAAATAATACAACATTCTACATGCTTATTCTTCATGTCTACATATTTAGTTCTCCACATAGTCACCTGGCGACGACTACATTTTTCAAAGCGAAATCTCCGAAGGTGTTCTTTAATTTTTAGGAACAGATGAAAATCGGATGGGCCCACGTCGGGACTGTATGGGCAGTTAACCCAAGACGTCGCAACGATCTGTGTGGTCTGGGATTGTCTGCTGAACGAGAGGATCCTCCATGTGTGGATGAACTCTTCGAATTCTAAACTAGATTACAGAACACTGTTCTCCACGCACTGACATATCTAGTTACCTTACACATCGCCATTTACGCCCTACAATTCGGAGCACCCTAGCGTGAGAAGGCTGCAAATATGTAGACATGAAGAATAAAGATGGTGAATGTTAGTGACGTTGATTTTATTGGATTCAGACGTTGAGGAACATGTCGTTAGCACACCACTCTCTCGGCCATTGTCAGTTTTCCTGACTGCAGCAACTACTTCCCTATCACGTGGTTCTTCAATTTACCGCACAAGGGGTGAGTGCATCCGGCTTGCCAGTAGCGCTCGGTCGGCCCGGAAGGTGACCCATCCAAGTGCTGGCCGAACCCAACAGCACTTAATTTCGGTGATCTGTCGGGAACCGGTGTTACCAATGCGGCAAAGCCGTCGACTGCAAGAGTTTGCTGCATCACAGTTGGAACAACTACGAAATGACGTCATTTCCCGTTAGTATATCGATGAACACTTGAAGGATAGGTGGATTGGACGATATCATCTGATATCATGGAACCAAAGACAGCCTGACCGCACACCGCTAGACTTACTGTTGGGTTCTGTAAGGAATCAGGTGTACTGAACCAAGGTCACACGCCACAGGATCGACAGATATGCAGTCGCAGTGAATTTGCTCATGTTGCGGTGGAGCTGTTAAAGCATTTATGGCGAAATATTGAATACCAACTGGACGTTGTCAATGCCACTACAGATGTATATATCGACATGCATGCATGAGGTAAGAAAACTCCATGCGCTACACTATCACACTTTGAAAACTGTGGAATTGTGAATCGTCGGATCGCGGAGCCACTTTCGATGGAGGGGGCATTACCGGTCAGAGCGGCGGCTCAGCAGTGCTGGTACGCCGGTAAGCTGAATGACCGGTGTGGTAGGGTCCACTCAGTCATGGGTGAGGTGTTTGAAACAGATTCATGGCAACCACAGTGAACGAAATACAAGATGGCACTTACATTTTCAGGGAACCCATGTTACAGACCTTACAAGCGTCACTCTTGACACTACATAACCAAAATCATTATAAAGATCACGATAATGATACTAGCTCGTCGCAACTGTAACCACGATTCTATGACAAACATTAAGAAAGCTAGATTTGTTGGTGATGAGAATTACAGAACTTAGTACCAACTCAAACGTTAGAACTTCCGCCTTCGTAGCTGAGTGGTGAACGCGGGTGACTTCCATGAGGGGGACTCGGAATCAATTCCCGGTACAGCCAAGGATTTTCCCTTATAGGAAACGCACTCAGCTCATGAAGCCGATTGAGTAGCTACTCGAGCGATTAGTAGTGGTTCCAAGGCCGAGTTATCCGACAACTACCGGGAGAGCAGTGTGCTGACTACATGCCCCAACATACCGCATCCGATGACACCATTAGCAGAAGAACATACGTAGACCAGTCGGGCTCATCTAGGCCCAGAATCCGGAACTGAAACATTGGAGTCGATTACATGACATTAAGTAAGATTCTATGGGATCAAACGGCTGAGGTCATCGGTCCCAAAGCTTACATACACTTAATCTAACTTAAATGAACTTACGCTAAGGACAACAGACGCGTAGTCTAGGGAGTTCGACTCCCGCCACTGGACTGGGTGTTGTGTGACCTTCATCATCATACTCGGCACGGTAGTTTAGCGTGTTCAGTCAGAGGGCTGCTTGAATTCTGTAATAAAAAAAACTGAGTAAAGGAATCAACGGTCAACTTGAACGGATTTCTTGTGACGACAGCCCAGACCAAACGCAAGGAACTATATCGAAAAAAATGAAAACAAAGAAAGAGGGAGTAGCGTCTTTGATTCACAATCAAAACGTCTTCCGTCCGAGGTTCGAAGGTAGGGCAGTGAGTGTGTTTCTGTGAACACTTCAGTGACAGGGTCGTTCTAATCAGAATCGACAGGAAACCAACACCGACAACGATAGTTCAGGTATACATGCCAAGTCGCAAGCTGAAGATGAACAGATAGAGAAATTGTATGAGGATATTGAAAGGGTAATAGAGTATGTAAAGGTGAATGAACATCTAATAGTCATGGGCGACTGGAATGAAGTTGTAGGGGAAGAAGTAGAAAAAAAAATTACAGGAGAATAAGGGCTTGGGGCAAGGAATGAGAGAGAAGAAAGACTAATTGAGTTTTGTAGTAAGTTTCAGCTAGTAGTAGCGAATACCGTGTTCAAGAATAACAACAGGAGGAAGTATACTTGTGAAAGGCCGAGTGGTACGGGAAGATTTCAATTAGATTACATCATTGTCAGACAGATTCCGAAACCAGATACTGGATTGTAAGGCGTACCCAGGGACAGATATTGATTGAAATCAAAATACAGTAGTGATGAAGAGTAGGCTGAAGTTTAAGACATGACACAGGAAGAATCAATACCCAAAGAAGTGGGTTACAGAAGTATTAAGGAATGACGAGATACGGTTGAAGTTCTCTAAGGGCTATCGATAAAGCAATAAGGAATAGCTCAGTAGGCAGTAACAGTTGAAGAGGAATGGAAATCTCTAAAAACTGGCCATCATAGAAGTTGCAAAGGAAAACGTAGGTACTAAGAAGGTAACTTCGAAGAAACCATAGGTAATAGAAGAAACACTTCAGTTGATTGTTGAAAGGAGGAAGTACAAAAATGTTCCAGGAAACTCAGGAATACAGAAATGCAAGTGAGTGAGGAATGAAATAAATGGGAAGTGCAGGGAAGCTAAGACAAAATGGCTCCATGAAAAAGTGAAGACATAGGAAGAGAAATGACTGTCGGAAGGACAGACTCAGCATACAGGAAAGTCAAAACAACCTTCGGTGACGTTGAAAGCAAGGGTGGTAACATTAACATTGCAACGAGAATTCCACTGTAAAATGCAGAGGACAGAGCGGATAGGTGGAAAGAATACATTGAAAGCCTCTGTGAGGGGGAAGATTTGTCTGATGTGATAGAAGAAGAAACAGGAGTCGATTTAGAAGAGATAGGGGATCCAGTATTAGAATCGGAATTTAAAAGAGCTTTGGAGGACTTACGGTCAAATAAGGCAGAAGGGATAGATAACATTCAATCAGAATTTCTAAAATCATTAGGGGAAGTGGCAACAAAACGACTGTTCATGTTGGTGTGTAGAATATATGAGTCTGGCGACATACCATCTGACTTTCGGAAAAGCATCATCCACACAATTCCAAAGACGGCAAGAGCTGACAAGTGCGAGAATTATCGCACAATCCGCTTAACAGCTCATGGATCGAAGCTGCTTACAAGAATAAAATACAGAAGAATGGAAAAGAAAATTGAGAATGGGCTAGGTGACGATCAGTTTGGCTTTAGGAAAAGTAAAGGCACGAGAGAGGCAATTCTGACGTTACGGCTAATAATGGAAGCATGGCTAAAGAAAATCAGGACACGTTCATAGGATTTGCCGACCTGGAAAAAGCGTTTGACAACGTAAAATAGTGTAAAATGCTCGATTAGGCGATAGCTATTGGGAGAGACGCATAATATACAGTATGTATAAGTGCCACGGGGAAATAATAAGAGTAGACGGATTCAAAAGGGTGTAAGACAAAGCTGTAGCCTTCCGCACCTACTCTTCAATCTGTACACCGAGGAAGCAATGATGGAAATAAAAGAAAGGTTCAGAAGTGTAATTAAAATTCAAGGTGAAAGTATATCAGTGATACGAATCGCTAATGACATTGCCATCCTGAATGAAAGTGAGGAAGAGTTACGTGATCAGCTGAATGGAATAAACAGTCTAATGAGTAAACAGTATGGACTGAGAGTAAATTGAAGAAAGACGTAGGTAATGAGACGTAGTAGAAATGAGGACAGCGAGGAAATTAACATCAGGATTGATGGTCACAAAGTAGATGACGTTAAGGAATTCTGCTACGTCGGTAGTAAAATAACCAGTGACGGATAGAGCAAGGAGTACATCAAAAGCAGAGCAGCTATGGTAAAAATGTCATTCCTGGCCAATAGAAGTCTACTAATATCAAATATCGGCCTTAATTTGAGGAAGAAATTTCTGAGAATGTACATCTGTAATACAGCATTGTTTGGTATTGAAACAAGGTGTGTCGGAAAACCGGAACAGAAAAGAATTAAATCGTTTGCGATGTGGGGCTACAGACGGATGATGAAAATTAGGTGGACTGATAAGCAGGTTCTGCGCAGAATCAGAGAGGAAAAGAATATGTGGAAAACACTGATAAGGAGAAGGGACAGGGTGATAGAACATCTGTTAAGACATGAGGGAACGACTTCCATGGTACTAGAGGAAGACAGAGATTGGATTACATCCGGCAAATAATTGAGGACGTAGGTTGAAAGTGCTACTCTGAGATGAAGAGGTTATCACAGGAGAGGAATTCGTGGAGGCCCGCATCAAACCAGTACGAAGACTGATGGGGAAAAAACCTGAACGAGTAAAATAAGTATAAGCTATAGACGATTTTATAAAACACAGATATGATTATGCACCACAGCCATAAATACCTCGCAAGCTACAGGCAGCATGAAGGCAGCAAGAGTTAACTAGTTCCTCACCTAAACATGCAAGATAATGTCTACCTACAGTTCATTATTAGATATACATGGTGGTTATAACTAAACAAAGATGAGTCACTATAAGACAATGGAACTTTATCGAAACGTTTGTAAGGACATACAGAAGAGAAACAACGAATAAACCATTGAAAGAAACACTTTTAATTTCCACAGGAGTGGGTAACATTTGTTATGTGTGCACCATGTTTACGTTGCTCATTGTGACGATCATCTGCATCCACAATAGCATGGAACCTCACACGAGATAGCATTTCACAACTGATCGTATCACTTTCTGATTATTGGACCATGGAATGTTCAGCTATCGTGACACAGCTCGTGTGCACTGCTTCAGAATTGCACGTGTTGTCCAGCACTCTCTACCAAGGCAAACGTAACTTCTTCAACTGTGGCGCAATCGGCCGTCCAACTCTCCAGTTCCCACATCACCAATTAATTCGAACTGCCGAACCATGTTCTTCAACCCTGGTGTGGAAGGGGGACCTTCAACCCTACGTCGTTTTACCAATACCAGCGCCTAATGGCAAGTCATGACACTAACACTAATGCAGCAGCCTCACCGCATAAGGTAGTTTAGTGTGAATTTGCGGCAGTGGATAGCGGCCGTACGCGTAAGTCAGACGCGAGCTTTTTGATAGCAGTTTTGTGCAGTATGAAGCAAAAAAATATGTTGGACTGAGACGGTTGCTAGAGCTGCCGAAACGGTGTCCTCAGCGTGATTGCGAATAGCTCCTGCCGCGCAAACCGCTGTAGAAACGAGCACAGTGACGTTAACCTCATGAGTGTCAGTACGTGACCTGAAGAGACGCATACGCACTGCCGGAGCCAGTCAAGTAATACGAGTGTCACAGCTCTAGTGAGGGACGGTGCTTTGCTGCGCGGATGGCCACAAGAAGCTTCCGACGCAGAGCCACAGCCCCAGTCTGTGGCGGGGTCACGGTTCGATTCTACGAATTCGCAAGAGACTCGAGGCCAGCCAGCAGCGGCCCAGACCAGGCCTTCCAGCAGCACGGTCGACTCCTCTCCAGAGGCAGGGGGCTCGCTTCCCAGCTGTTGCGGAGGACTTCCACCCACATGTCGCGCATCGAAGAGTTCGCTGATAAGGTAGCGGGCTTCGCCATGGCTGTCGCAACTGTGCCACGAATAACGGAGCTGCGTCCTCCACAAAGCAGAGTGGCCAACTCGGCGAGTGAGCGGAATCCGCCTGAGGCAAAGGAAAATAAAATGTTTACAGATTGCCGCGGCGTCTCTTTGAAACCGTGAGCTGCCCTTTGCCAACCCCACCCCACCTCCCCACCCAACACACACACACACACACACACACACACACACACACACACACACACACACAAAACCTCCAGCATCTTTATACGTCTGGCGTCCTTACTCGAACAATGCATAGTCTGAACTTCATTCCTATAACATTTTTTTACCCATACGGTAAATAGTTTCCGTCTACGCTGGCACGAGTAACGAAAGTTTAATGACAACCATCCTGTGCATTAAAATATTGTGTATGTAAATGGACAAAAAGAATGACTCTGAGTACTATGGAACTTAACTTCTGAGGTCATCAGTCCCCTAGAATTTATAACTACTTAAACCTCACTAACCTATAGACATCACACACATCCATCCCGAGGCATGATTCGAACCTGCGACCGTAGCGGTCGCGCGGTTCCAGACTGTAGTGCCTAGAACCTCTCAGCCACTCCGGCCAGCGTAAATGGTCATTATTAAAGTTGTATTAAATGACCATGGATGTGCAAACAATAAAAGGCAATGCCTCGATAAATAACATGTATCCTATGTACAGTAGGGCGTACTATCTTCAAGGTGCCATATCTATTTTGTATCTCTGACGTAACTATTTCACACCGTAAAACTATATAAAAGTCTGTTTAGGAATTTTGGTAAAAGAGTAATTGTATAGCTTTTGTTATGAGAGGTTGCAAAGTAATTGTAATAATTATGAGCGTATCCTAAAACTTTTGTAAGCAGGCTGTTTATTTTTTTTTTATGGTTACGCCACGTAGCGCTCTGGATGAAAATCAATGGCTGTGCTGTGTCCAGTCAGTGGTTGGTTGGCATTGTTGTAATACTCGCATTGTGGTGTTGGGCAGCTGGATGTTAATAGCGCGTAGCGTTGCGCAGTTGGAGGTGAGCCGCCAGCAGTGGTGGATGTGGGGAGAAAAATGGCGGAGTGATTCAGTAGTGCTTGACGTCTCAGAAAGTATTTGAGAGCCAACAGCAGCCCGACCGGGGTCTTGTGTTGGTTCCCTGTCATCACTGGAGGTTTCTGTCTTTTGTAAATGGTCTGTACCGACGGACGCACTTAGTCCAGAAGCCGCCAAGCACGTTGTAATAATGTAGTTCTCGATGAGCGTAGAATCATTTTCACCGGTCTTAGAATATTTGACAGTGGTTTTCGGTGATTAAGTCTGTGAGTCAATACAAACTTTAATTTACTTTTGGGGGTTGAGACACATGAGAACTATGCTACAGTTAACATTGAGACTCACATGTGAAGAACTTCTCGACACTGTCCGCTCGGCTCTCCTAATCGGAGGTTCGAGTCCTCCACCAGGTACGGGTGTGTGTGTCGTCCTTAGCTTAAGTTAGTTTAAGTTAGATTAAGTACTGTGTAAGCTTAGGGACCGAGGCCTCAGCAGTTTGGTCCCATAAGACCTTAATACAATTTTCTAATTTTTAAAATCATAGCGATTGCCAAGGATAATGAATTTTTCCTTAATGTCGCGGATAATGGTGAGAAATGTACTGTCCAAGTTAGAGTGTTCCCTTGATAATTTCTTGATTGACGCGGTGTTAGACGAACTTTGCACGCACATGTTTCCGTTTACGTAACTCTACTGTGCTACATTAATTATTGATTATCATTTTTTTTCTTAAAGCGCAGAATTCTGCAAGGACACCATTTACTAAGTTGTGAATAATTTGCAGTACACCATTATTTGATTTAAACTATAATTATCCTGATTTGGCTATATTACAAATCTCACGTGCTTTATGCACCTACTTATTCAAACTTAAATTATTACGCTAACCTGCTTTTAGCTTTACGATAATCTAATCGTCAATTCCTTAAGTAAAACATGGGTATTAAAACGCTGGTATGCACCAGGCAAAGAGACCCGTGGTCTAGGACAGTACGGGCTTAGCGGCCTAGAAGAGCTTTAGTCCCGTGTGTTTCCGCCTGCAGAGCGGCCCCCTTGCCCTGTTTACCTCCTTCGGCCGACATTAACGTGACGCCGTAGCGCAACAAGATCATGGCGAATCAATCCCGAAAATCAGCGCTGATATTCTCCCTTAGACGCGATTTTGCTAGACCAAAAGCTCTCCATGTCGAGCGTTTCTTGAAGGAGGAGGCCAGGATCCCGGCTGCTGACATCTTCGGGATCCGCTTTTCGATCGTAACACAGTCTAGGCAGAACTTCTTAACGAAGCTACATGTGACAGGGTTCTTCGAGACATGAAACAAGAACAACGCTTCTGCCACGCAGACGAAAGTGTTGGAAACGTCGAGGATGATCGATCTGGACTGGGACCGCGCACTATACGCAAATTCGAACTAACCTTCGATCCTCCGGGCAGCATATGTCGTGGCGGCGCTCCACCGCTATGATACAGTCCATGAACAGGTGGCAGAAAACTGGACCAATGTAAGAGGTATCCAGTCCTCAAACGAGTACGCCAGGTACGCATTGAACACCGACGGCGCATGCCAACTTACCTTCAAGTCGTAGGCTGGGAGCCATAGTTATTCAAGACGGCCAGTCTAAAAGTGTCCCAGATGCAGCAAAGATGGTCACTTTCCAATGTCGGCTCACACAATTGCCACTGCAAGACGTGGCTCCTCCACTGACGCCGGCGATCCTCCCAATAAAATACGTGGCGGTGGTAAACAGGGCAAGGGGACCGCTCTGCAGGCGGAAACACATGGGACTGCAGCTCTTCTAGGCCGCTAAGCCCGTACTGTCCTAGACCACGGGTCTCTTTGCCTGGTGCATACCAGCGTTTTAATACCCATGTTTTACTTAAGGAACTGACGATTAGATTAGCGTCAAGCTGAAAGCCGGTGAGCGTAATAATTTATGTTTGAATAAGCAGGTGCATGAAGCACGTGAGATTTGTAATATCGCCAAGTCAGGATAATTATAGATCAAATCAAATAATGGTGTACTGCAAATTATTCACAACTTAGTAAATGGTGTCCTTGCAGAATTCTGCGTTTTAAGAAAAAAAAAAGATAATCAATAATTAATGTAGCACAGTAGAGTTACGTAAACGGAAACATGTGCGTGCAAAGTTCGTCTAACACCGCGTCAATCACGAAATTATCAAGGGAACACTCTAACTTGAACAGCACATTTCTCACCATTATCCGCAACATTAAGGCAAAATTCATTATCCTAGGCAATCGCTATGATTTTAAAAATTAGAAAAATTAGATACAGCAATAAGCAATAGCGCAGTAGGCAACACAGTTGAAGAGGAATGGACGTCTCTAAAAAGGGCCATCACAGAAGTTGGGAAGGAAAACATAGGTACAAAGAAGGTAGCTGCGAAGAAACCATGGGTAACAGAAGAAATACTTTAGCTGATTGAAGAAAGGAGGAAGTACAAACATGTTCCGGGAAAATCGGGAATACAGAAATACAAGTAGCTGAGGAATGAAATAAATAGGAAGGGCAGGGAAGCCAAGACGAAATGGCTGCAGGAAAAATGTGAAGACATCGAAAAAGATATGATTGTCGGAACGACAGACTCAGCATACAGGAAAGTCAAAACAACCTTTGGTGACATTAAAAGCAACGGTGGTAACATTAAGAGTGCAACGGGAATTCCACTGTAAAATGCAGAGGAGAGAGCAGATATGTGGAAAGAATACATTGAAAGCCTCTATGAGGGTGAAGATTTGTCTGATGTGATACAAGAAGAAACAGGAGTCGATTTAGAAGAGATTGGGGATCCAGTATTAGAATCGGAATTTAAAAGAGCTTTCGAGGACTTACGGTCAAATAAGGCAGAAGGGATAGATAACATTCAATCAGAATTTCTAAAATCATTAGGGGAAGTGGCAACAAAACGACTATTCATGTTTGTGTGTAGAATATATGAGTCTGGCGACATACCATCTGACTTTCGGAAAAGCATCATCCACACAATTCCGAAGACGGCAAGAGCTGACAAGTGCGAGAATTATCGCACAATCCGCTTAATAGCTCATGCATCGAAGCTGCTTACAAGAATAATATACAGAAGAATGGAAAAGAAAATTGATAATGCGCTAGGTGACGATCAGTTTGGCTTTAGGAAAAGTAAAGGCACGAGAGAGGAAATTCTGACGTTACGGCTAATAATGGAAGCAAGGCTAAAGAAAAATCAAGACACGTTCATAGGATTTGTCGAACTGGAAAAAGCGTTCGACAATATAAAATGGTGCAAGCTGTTCAAGATTGTGAAAAAAATAGGGGTAAGCTGTAGGGAGAGACGGGTCATATACAATATGTACAACAAACCAAGAGGGAATAATAAGAGTGGACGATCAAGAACGAAGTGCTCGTATTAAAAGGGAGTAAGACAAGGCTGTAGCCTTTCGCCCCTACTCTTCAATCTGTACATCGAGGAAGCAATGATGGAAAATAAAAACAAGGTTCAGGAGTGGAATTAAAATACAAGGTGAAAGGATATCAATGATACGATTCGCTGATGACATTGCTATCCTGAGTGAAAGTGAAGAAGAATTAAATGATCTGCTGAACGGAATGAACAGTCTAATGAGTACACAGTATGGTTTGAGAGTAAATCGGAGAAAGACGAAGGTAATGAGAAGTAGTAGAAATGAGAACAGCGAGAAACTTAACATCAGGATTGATGGTCACGAAGTCAATGAAGTTAAGGAATTCTGCTAGCTAGGCAGTAAAATAACCAATGACGGACGGAGCAAGGAGGACATCAAAAGCAGACTCACTATGGCAAAAAAGGCATTTCAGGCCAAGAGAAGTCTACTAATATCAAATACCGGCCTTAATCTGAGGAAGAAATTTCTGAGGATGTACGTCTGGAGTACAGCATTGTATGGTAGTGAAACATGGACTGTGAAAAACCGGAACAGAAGAGAATCGAACCATTTGAGATGTGGTGCTATAGACGAATGTTGAAAATTAGGTGGACTGATAAGTTAAGGAATGAGGAGGTTCTACGCAGAATCGGAGAGGAAATAAATATGTGGAAAACACTGATAAGGAGAAGGGACAGGATGATAGGACATCTGCTAAGACATGAGGGAATGACGTCCATGGTACTAGAGGGAGCTTTAGAGGGCAAAAACTGTAGAAGAAGACAGAGATTGGAATACGTCAAGTAAATAATTGAGGACGTAGGTTGCAAGAGCTACTCTGAGATGAAGAGGTTAGCACAGGAAAGGAATTCGTGGCGGGCCGCATCAAACCAGTCAGTAGACTGATGACGAAAAAAAGCGGCGTTCAAGATTTCCCCTTCTATCCAGACGCCATAGACTGACGTTGCAGTACCGGAGCGACACGCCACAGACCGACATCGTGCCAATCAGTCAGCGTGCCAGTGGCGGAACTCCGTCCAGTGCCATCGATAACATCGGCCACTGCAGACACGGCCGCTAGCAGGATGGCAATCGATGCACTTATCGTACCAAGGGAAGCCTCTGTACCGGCGGGGCGTCAGTCAATGCCGTAGTCGGGCACAGTAGGCCACATACGTAGGACACGGACCACGTCGGAACGCGGCAATTCCCACTCGCAGAATGAAGACGAACTGATCACATAGGAACCGACAATGAGGCTGACAGCATTTCCACTGCCTCCTTCACTGAAAAAAAGACAGCGGGGATAGAGAAGTCCGTCTGTCAGACCTACGCGGCGAACATTGATCATCAGGAAAGTTCCGATGCAGACTCCGAAGCCTCTCGATCCCTCTACCACCGCCTTATGGAACGTGAACAGACTTCACGCCCAAATCATGGGCCGAGGATGTCCATACTCAGCAGGCTCGCGATCCGGGGCCCACTAAGGTCTGAACAACAAAGGGAGGGCCGCTCTCTAAGGGATGTTACGTCACTCGTGACGTCCACCGCCACCATGCACAACAGTGCCCAACTACCACACCATCAGGCTTACCGACAGGCCACAACGAATATCAATACGATTAGCTCTCCTGCAAGATCCAACTTTTGAGAGAAACAATACTAGCCGTATTCATCGACTTCCTGAAGGAAGTGCAAATGACGGTACTACCGAACTTTTATTATTACGCAACATACGTGGCGCCTGGTGGACCCAAAATATTAGGGTGGTGATTTTAGTGCGTGACAGTATCAAAGCCACCGACATCACGTATTACGAGGATTAGTCGTCACAGCATTTGACACCCGATTCATTAATGTTTTTCAGCATCGTGCAGCACCAAACGTCATGACCAGACCAAGTTCTACTCCGCTGACATTTTCCCCCTTTTTCTGGGACGGTACGAACACGTCTACTTCGCAGGTGATTTTAAATGCGTTCTACATCCCAAGCGCCAATTCCGCCTTGCCCAGAATTGAGTATGGTGATTCAAGATCTTCACTTGCGCGACGCGTGAGAAAAGATACACGCATCTTACCAGTCATTCGGCAAGCAAACTGGATAGCTTATTTGTGTCAAAAAGTTCTACGTAGAAAGTGTTGGCCTCCGAACAGTGGGCTCTGGCCCTCTATAATCACAGTGGAAACATATGCATGACGCAATTCCACCCTCAACAAGCCTTTCACAGTAGTAGACTTTGTAAAGTGAGTTTATCGCACCTCCAGAACCCGGGCTGCCGTCGCCAGGTCTCCATACCGCGGGCCGTCTGCGAACGACGTCACTCCCGATCCTACTCGGTGTTGACATGGTCGCACTTCTGCGCCAACCGGCAACCCGCAAAACGCTTACGCAGGCAGGTCCTGGATTTTTACTATGCGGCGCTAAGGGACCTTAACGCTCAACTCCATCGCCGGACCGACAACGACAACGACACCGAATCAGGGATCACATATTGTCGTTGACGAAGCGCCGCTTACCAGGTGCCTTATCCGCTGGCGATGACACGACCCAACATCAGGAAAGGTCTCCGCCTTGCACCACTCTGTGATGAACAAGAGCCGACATCGTTGACAAATAATCACATGCTTTACTACGCAATCAGATCGCTGCTGTAGGAACCAGGCAACCATAGTGGAAGCCATGGATGATCATTTTTATCATCTTTACTAGGACTGGTCCTGAGACGGCAAGATCATTGCAGAAGTTTTACAACAGGACACTATCAGAAGGGCAACGGCGACAGCATTAATCACGTCTGAAGAGGTAGAGGGACGTCTTGGACAAATGTGCGGTCAATATGCCTCCAGGGCCCGATGGATTACCAGACGAGGCTTAACGAATCTGTGACATCACAATGCCCCGATGGGTTACAGTTCCGAGAACTGATATCACCGGATCGTACAATACGGGGTTCCTTTGTTGAAAGAATTCTCATGCCAGTACCAACAGTCGGTCAATGACTATCGTCAACTTACAGAGTTGAACGCCGACTACATATCAGATACTAGATTATAAGACGTACCCGGGAGGAGATACAGACTCTAATCACTAATAAGTAAAGAAGAACAGCTGGCCGAAATTTAAGAGACTATTCAGCAAGTATCAATAGGCAGAGAAGTGGGATACGTAAGTACTATAGAATGAAGAGATACGCTTGACGTTCTGGAAAACGAATAGTTCAGTAGGCAGTTTAGTTCAAGATGACTGGACATCTCTAAAGAGAAAAATCACAGAATTTGGAAAGAAAACCGTAGGTACATGGAAGGCAGCTGCGAATAAACCAAGCATCCCAGATGAAATACTTTATCTGATCGATGAGAAAAGGAAGTACAAAAATGTTCGGGGAAGCTAAGAAATACAGAAATACAAGTCACTTGCGAATGAAATAAATAGGTAGTGCAGTGATGCTACGACGAAACGGCTGCACGAAAAATTTGAAGAAGTCAAAAAAAATGATTCTCGAAAGGAGTTACTCAGCGCATAGGAACAGTCGAAACAGTCTTCAGTGAAATTAAGATCAGAGGTGGTAACATTATGAGTGCAAAAAGAATACCAGTGTTAAATGCAGAGGAGAGAGCGAATAGGTGGAAGGAGAGCATTCAAGGCCTCTATGAGGGGAAGGCTCTTCTGATGACGTGATAGGAAAACAAAAAGTAGTAGACATAGAAGGGGTATGGAATCCAGTATTAGAATCAGAATTTGAAAGAGCTTTCTGGAGACGTATGGCTGAATAAGGCAGAAGGGATGGATAACATTTTAACAGAATTTCTAAACTCATTGGGGGAGGTGGCAATAAAACGACTAATCACGTTGGTGTGAAGAAAGCATGTGTTTGACTTTCGGAAAAATTTCTTCCACAAAATTCCGAAGATTGCAAGAGCCGAGAATTGTAGTACAGTCAGCTTAGCGGCTCACACATCCAAGTTGCTGACAGGAATAATGTGCAGAAGAATGGAAAAGAAACTTGAGGATGTGTTTGATGACGTCAGTTTGGCATTAGGAAAGGTAAAATACCAGACAGACAATTCTGACGTTACGATTGATAATGTAATCAAGACATGTTCTTAGTATTTTTTGACCTGGGAAAAGCGTTCGATAACGTCAAATTGCGCATGATGTTCAAAATTCCGAGAAAAATATGGGTAAGTTGTAAGGAGAGACTGGTAATATACAACATGCACAATGAGCGGCAAAAGAGTTGACCATTCCGAGTAATTTAGAGTCCAAGAAGAGATGATATTTCATGCTCATGTTCAGAAGTACCAATGTTCACAGTTATAACGGTCTGTGGTGTTTCAGCTTTGTATTTATATCGTCAAATAGAATCAATATAATAAATACGATACAGTATGTGTCGAGGTTTATTGCTGTTTAACCCATCGTATTATTTCTTTTAACATTCAATATTCGAGCACATAGGCACTGTTGAAATATAAGAATTCCACGTCGATAGAATTTCTACAACAACGATATCTGCTTCAATGGCTGTGTGGTCACAGTACGGCTGTAACGGCCTAGGAGAAAGGATGTGCTGTGTGTTTCCGCCTGCATTGTGGGCCCGCTCGCCTTGTTTACTTTGTTCTACCGACACTAATGCGACGCCGTAGAGCGACAAGATCACGGCGAATCAATACCGGAAAGCAACCTCGTTATTCACTTCTAGAAACGACTCTGCTAGACCAAAAACACTCGATGTCGAGAGCCTTTTGAACGAATAGGCCAAGGTCCCGGCTGGCGACACCGTCAGCACCTACTTCCCGATCGTAAGTACCACGGTCTATGCGAAGCTTACTAACGACGCAACGTGAGACAGGGTTCTTAGAGACATGAAACAAGGACTACGCTTCTGCCACAACGGAAATGTTGGCAACGTCAAGATTGCTCATTCTGCTCAGGGACTCCACAACATACGCTATTTTAAGTACCATTTGAATTCCCGGTGACAGACGTCGTGGCGGCGCTACCCACATCGCCGAACAGAAAACGAGAACGACACGGAATCAAAGCTCACATAATGTCGTTAACAAAGCGCCGCTCAGAATGTGCGTTTTCCGCTCGCGACTACACGACTGAGCAGCAGGAGAGGTCCCCGCCACCCACCACACTGTGACAAACAAGCGCCGACACCGCCGGTAGTTGATCAAACACTTTGCAACGCAAGAAGGTCGCTACCATGCGAGAGAAGCAACCATATTGAAAACAATGGAGGATCATTCTCGTCCCGAGGTGGACAACGCCTTGGATGAACATGTGGTCAACAAGTTTCCTGGGCTCGATGGATTGCCCGTCGAGTTTTAACGGACCTTCCGTTATATCTCGATGCCACGCTGGGTTACAATGTTCTGAGAGCTCACATACCAGGACAGCACTATTCCGCCTTCCTTCGTCGAAAGACTTCTCATACCACGACACAAGCAAGCAGGTGGGCAATCGCTCAATGACTATCGCACACTTACAAGGTCGAACGCCGACAACAAGATCTTTGTCAGGTTTTTAGCATGCCGCATTAAGAAGCCTTTGCTAGTGATTCTCATCCCAGAACAGACGTCGCTGAGTGAGAGTCCACTGGCGACTGGAGGGACATAACAACCATCGCCTCAGCATGCCGCCCACAAGCGGCTATCGTCTCCATCGATTTCAGTAGGGCCTTTGATAGGGTGTTCTATAATTTCCTCCTACAAGTCATGGACCATACAGGATTTCCTTCCAGCTGATTTCCTTTCACCCTGCGGTGCCCTCTCACAGTAGCCAGTTCTGAGGCCCCGGTCAACAGATGAACGGTGGTTCCAATACCCGTCAATAAGTCTCTACGACAGGATTTCCCCCTTTCTATCTTTATACAATCGTGCTCGGGTGTCCCAACCACAGACTATCTGGCATCACCCTGTGTGACATCACCTTCCGCTATTGGCCATACGCCGAGGGCCTGCAACTGCTGGTTCGTTCCGCGTGTGAAGTCTGCAGCGTACTAAACCGTATCGAGGATATGGACTGTTTGCGGGCAGTCTTCCGAACATCAACAACTCGACGGCGCTGGGTATTGGGCGCAGTCTCGGGCCGGGCGCTGTCGCCACCTCCCACCAGTCACTGAACTGAGATACTTGGGAGTCACATTTACGAAGGATGTGCGCGGAACGGCCGCAGCAAATTATCGGCAGTTACTACAGGTTTTACATGTGAAGTTGCGCCAGAACCTATTCCGGGACCTGAACCAGATGCAAGTGCGGAATACGCGAACCTCTACGTGTCATCAAAACTCAATCACGTGGCACAGATCGTCACCCTACCAGAGGCGATAGGTCACAGATTTCACGCGGCTTTCGATTATTTTCTACCCACAGTACACACATTTGAAGTATGTTATGCCACTCTCATCTACCCCATACACAATGGAGGGCTTGGACTGCTTAATGTCCGATGACGGGCAGCTGCCCTTTGTATGAGCATTATGTGGAAATGATAGAGCAGTCAACATGCCTCCCGCACGGGCCGTCTACTAGACGTACCGATGCCAGTCTCTCACGTCCCTCTGGTGTCGGTTGCTCACGTCGCGTCACAGATCTCTCATGTATCGACACTCATTCTGGACTACAGCTATGTGGCCTCCGATCTCCCCACAATGGGTCCTCCCAAGGCGACAGATATTTACACCACCCTTCTGCGAGCAGTACCGTGGTGGAAACCAAGTACCCAACTGTCAATTTGCCATGAGCGTGGAAAACAATGTAGCACCACTGTCTGCCAACCACCGTGTGTCCAACGTGGTATCAAGCCAGCAATAAACACATGGGAGGAGACACCCGCTCCACGCTTCGGATTAATGGACTCCCCACTTTGCCCCGACTGTCGCCTCCTGGACACTGATGAATATCGCTTCACTTGCCTATCTTCGTCCGGTGTTTGGCGACTGACACAGAAGACCTTAGCTTGTTACACACATGTTCCACCTAACGCGTTTAAGCCTCGGCTCCTTCTGTGTCCGGATCTGTTACTTTTTGATCGCCAAATATCAAGTGCTTTCATGGTTAAAGACAATGACAATCGATTACATCGTCAAATGGGAGAAGGTGGAACTTGCTTACTGGTGGTACTTGCAAGACGCTCACACCGCTCTTGCCTGGACGCCAAGGTAGCGTACGCCCTTGGAAACTACCTAGGCAGCGTTTTAATAAACCCTCCCGCTAGCTGGAGAGTGTCAGGCCCATTTTAACGTACGACACAGACAGAATGACCTGAACTGCAAACAGTGACAAATGAGAGCGATTGTCTGATTCCAGGAAAGCTGCTTTCATTGAGGCATTAGAAATGCAACATGAGTTTGTTGAAGATATTTTAGACGATAGCGATGGACATAGAGCACGGTAGTGGGCAAGAAAACTACAGCAGCAGCATTTCTTTAAGAAATGTTCTTTTCGCTGAAGTAGAGCAAGTAATATACAAAGCTATTTTACTTCATACTTTGAACCACATTTGTAATGCAACATTTTGTTTTACAGCATTTTCATTTGTAAAGATTTGCTGATTATATTCGCATAGTTACAAAAATAAATAAATATATAAAAAATTCAAATTAAAAACCCGTGTAATATATCCCCTGGGAGAATGTTCGAGGATAGTTACGGGCAAGTGATAGTAGAGTTAAAGTGCCCGTGCCAAGTAGGGGTGGATATGATTTTCGTTTTTCTTTCTTTTTTTTTTCTTTCTTGAAATTAAACTTAGTTAGATGTGAAGATGGGTCCACGACCAAACACGACCAATTGAAAAACAAAGGTGGATGGGCTCACGGTTTACGAACGTAAAGGTCGAGCGTTCTGATCTGACTGGAGTCAATTGTTTTCCTTCTTTTTCAATTTAGAGCTGTGCAGGTAATATTTTAAACCTTAATTCGCTATACAAATTGTTTTCTTGGTTCCACATTCTTTCAAAAGATTCCATTTCATAATAGTATCAGCTGATTGGTATATGTCACAGGTCTGCTTCAAAATGGCTGATGTGAGTGTTCGCACTCTTTGAAAATGTTTTGTTGCATCTGAGGCAGGACGTCGTTATGGTATTAGTGCTTTCACAGCGAGGAGATGGATTAGACGATTTAGAGGTAATGGTGAGCTGGTGGAAGGCCCTGTATCGGGAAGACCACGAATCTCTACTCGAAGACACGATGAACAATTGGTCAGGACTGACCAGATTACTCCAATATCACTTATCCACGAACTATGGAGTGCTTCACATTTCTTGGCCCCCTCGAGAGCTGCTCGCACAAAATTAGAGCACCATAGAATCAGGTCCTTTCGTACTGTTATCGAAGAACCGTTGTCTAACGAACAACCTGCGACTAGGCTAGCAATTGTAAGTTTTGCAAACATATCAGGCGCTCTTCGCGGGCACATGCACTACAACGGACGTATAAGTATGAAATGTTGGGGCTGGATGTCATACATGGATGCAGGAACGTTAGAACGTATACAAGGCAAGTTCAATTCAGCATACTACGAACATTTCTTTGAAAATGTAATCAGCTCTGGAGCTCGACTTTGGTAGCCCGAATAACGTCTCACTTACCAACATGTCAATCAGCCATCGAACACTAGGATTCAAAGTTGGTTTCAAAGAAGAGGGAATATTATAGAGTGCCTTCCGTGGCCTCCAAAGTGACCTGAGTCACTTGATCTCAGTCCCATGGAGGACATATGGGCTCAACTTAAGAAGACTGCGGAACAATTGGCCACACCCTCCTCCGGGAACTCTGAATGTTGCATCGGATTTGGTTTATTCTTTATGGCAGAGAACTGCCATGGATAAGGACATTTTCCATAGACTTGTCAATTCTGGGCTTCGAATCATCCAAGCTGTTCTTGATGCCAACGGTCTTTGGACAAAATACTGAAGGTATGCGTAGCCTATTCTTCACTTTTTTTTATTTCATTTTTCTGTCAGAGGTCTACATAGTTATTGAGCAAACTATATTATTTCAATACACAAATCTACTTGCTACTAAATTACTTTTATTTTTATGGGAGGTCACATGACTAACATCCTCAAAGGAAGATTATTTGTATTTTTATATCGCGCTCCAAGTAAGGTTTTTTTATGGGAGGTCAAATGAATGTCACCCTCCAAGGATGATAATTTTTATTGGTATGGGAGGGCAGACAAATATTACCTTCCAAGGAAGATTATTTCTGGACATCAAATTCACAAATCATAATTAGCTGTTTACAGAAGACGATGTTGAAAAAAGTAAAAAAAAGAGAATATAATTTAATAACAAAAAGTAAATGCAACATGAAACATTTGATACGCGATGAAACAAAACAAAAAGGCTATAGTGAGATTCGACCCAACACGTACTACAGGTACCATTGCAACAAGGTGACATGCATCCAGGGAGCTACCTATCTCTTTTGATTAGCCGGATAACTTGCCATAAGCTGGAAACAACTAATATAGGAAGGCAGAACTGCTCGCTCGTGTAAACCACGAGTAAGGACTTGTAAAATCTGTTGATACATTTCTGTTAGCTGAAAACTGTAAAGATACCGGGTAGCGGTCAAAGTAATTGCAAATAAATACATTCATTTTCAATATTTTTACTGTGAACATTTGTTTGTTTAACGAGTAGGCAATTACAAAATGCAACCTTTAGAAAGAATGTGGAACCTAGAAAAGACTACAGCTGCACAACTTGTAGCGAATTTAGATTTAAAGTATTACCTGCACAGATTTATATAAAAAGAAATACTGCTGACACTACTTCGATTTACGTTCGTAAACTGCCATTTATTGAAACAAATGCGAAACTCGAGTCGTTGATGTGTTTCTACCGGCGTGGACTTCTTATATTTCAACCGTTTCTAAGTGTTCGAATAATGAGTTTCAAAAGAAATGATATGATGAATTAAATAGCAATGAATCTCGACATATGTTGAATCCTAACTATTGTATTGCTTCTGTTTGACGATGTAAACAGCAAGCTGAAGCTCACAGACTACTAGAGTTGTGAACACTGGCACTTCTCAACTTGGGCATGTGCAATGCTCTGTTCTTGAACTCTACATTACTCGTTCCTGGCAATCTATTTGCGCCCCCCCCCCCCCTTTGTATAAGGACCATGAGGGAACAATAAGAGCGGAATATAGAAGAAGAAGCGTTCAAATTAAAAAGGGTGTAAGACAAGGAGGTAGCCTATCGACCATACTGTATAATCTATACATCGACTGAGCAGTTACCTATATAAAAGAAAGGTTGAAGAGTGAAACTGAAATTCAAGGTGAAAGGATATCAATGATAAGATTCGCTGATGACATAGCTATCGTCAGTGAAAGTGAAGAAAAATTACAGGACGTGCCGAAGGGAATGAACAGTCTAACGAGTGCAAAATATTGATTGAGAAGAAACCGAAGAAATACGAAAGTACTGAGAAGTGCCAGGAATGAGAAATACGAGGAACTTAACATTACATTAGAGATCTTGTCCGAGAGATTGTACTAGTATCAAACACTGGCCCTAACTTGAGGAAGAAATGAATTTTATCCATAGTGGACGCTGTTGAACTGCCTGACTGTTCCTTTATAGGGTGTAGAAAAATTGTGGCTGGCAGCGGAAATTTTTCTACACCCTGCTGAGGAAGAAATTTCTGAGAATGTACGTTTGGAGCACAGCACTGTATGGTAGTGAAACATGTACTGTGGGAAAACCGAAACAGAAGAGAATCGAAGCATTTGAGACGTGGTGCTTCAGACGAATGTTGAAATTTAGGTGAACTGATTAGGTAAGGAATGAGGAGGTTCTGCGCAGAGCTGACGTGAAGAGGAACATACGGAAAACACTGACAAGAAGATGGGAAAGGGTGACAGAACGTCTGTTAAGGCGTCAGGAGTTAACTTATATGATACTGGAGGCAGATTTAGAGAGTAGAAACTGTAGCGGAAGACAGAGCTTGGAATACATCCAACAAATAATTGAGGTCATACGTAGCAAGTGCTACTCTGAGATGAAGAGGTTGGCACAGAGGAGTAGTTCTTAGAGGGCCACATCGAGCCAGTCGGTAGACTGATGACTCAAAAAAGAAAAAGAACATCACACCATCTACGTAATTGAAGAGAATCAATGTCGGAGCCAGGTCGTACATTTTCCATTGCAAGAGCTAACTAAAGAATGTCTGGTGCAGTGGTAAATCTAGATTTTAATATCTACTATAACACTGTCAGAGTCTAAAGCTGTATTTATATGTTATGTATACCCTACATTTCAATACACTTTCGGTTTTACATCAAAACGTGTTTATTCAAGAATTGCAGTTTCATGGCAGTTAAGCTATATTTATTAACCGTTAAGCTACAGTACGTTTACCAGCAAGGAAGAATCATAATACATTAGCACAGGTAGCATATCTAACGGAATACTTCATTTATCATCATGTAACTGACTGCTATTACAGCTGAGAATTTGATTTGGTATTTAGTGCCCAATTTACTCTATAAAAGCTACAGTGTTCCAAAAACAAGTATGTACCCATCGCTACTCAATAGTTCACAATATGAACCCACATACAGGTTTTCCATAACCTTTAATGCCAAAAGGTTACAGAAGCTAGATTATTCTGAACTGTGAGATATAAAAGAAAAGGACCGAAATGTAGCATCAGGAAATATGAGTTTTTGAATGTGCAATATTTGTTAAGTAGCGTTCGTTAAGTACTTATGCTTCATACTAAACAGGCGACGTTGGCGCTGCAACTTTTAAAAGCAATGCACAGTTGCCAGTAATATGTCCACGCTGGAGCTTGACACTGTTTACAGTTCTGGACAAGATGTCAAAATTGGGCAGTTACTCGTTGCAGGAGTACGTATGTAATTAGTGAATGCCTCAACAGGATGTGGAAAGCAGAAAGCTGTACCTATGTACAGAGAAAAATTTTGTAGGAGGGGTAACAGGCAGTGGAAGAAATACGCAGCCGTCGGTAGAAATTTACGAGAAAATAGGTCATTTACGACCAGGATAGCTGACTGCAATAATCTACAAAGAATTGTTCGCTCAGCATTATTTGCGGATATAGTTGTAGGTGGCGTTGGAGAAAATTTTTCACTAAGCACACATCAACTTGCCTCTGGAATACCAACGTGGAAAGTGCAGTATGGAGAATATTGATGTGTCAGCTATTACATCTCTAACATACACAACGTGCGCATGCAATCTATCCCAATGATTTTGAACATGTATATTTTTCTGTAAGTATATTATATTGCATAATTTTGCAGTACTACACATAGAGTTTATCTTGTTCCTCGTTAAGGCCTGTTCCAACCCGCCCGGTTAGCCGTGAGTGTTGACGGCCGGCTATTAGGACTGGAAGGTACGCCGACCGCGGATAAGATCTGTCCGGCGGACCGATGAGAATACCGGGGTGCTACCAATATCCCTCCTTAGTTGTATGATGCCGAAACATTTAGCAATATTTCGCACACTTTCACATTAATAATACTACATGCAGACAGTTCGGATTTACAAGTAGGGACATACGAATGCGGCCCCATGAGGTAAGAGGGTGACGACTGAAAGGGCACATGTTAGATTAACCATGCCAAATTGGTTAATGACCATGCCGACCTTGCGCAGATACCGCAACAAGGAAAGTGAGAAGATAAGGGCAAGTAGAGTTTTAAGGCGGTAGACATCAGGTAATTATCGTAATCTTAGAAAGCCTAAGAAACGAGCCAAGCGCGCCTCCAACTCGATATCTGCAAGGAGTGATTAGGAAAGAGTAGGCCTCACTCTTACGAGGCCACGCTACCAACTGTGGCGAAGGCGGTGTTCGGTTCTATGGCACGTTAAGAGAGTTACTCCCGATATTACTACCCCGATATTATAATGCCAATCATGATATAGTACTTTTTCAAAACTTACGCTGTAGGAGGTCGATGAGGGTTTTTAAATTCATTAATATTACAATATAGCTATGTGTAAAAAGAAAGAGAATTTATTTCTCGTATGAGAAGCGAACAAGATACAATACATGCACATACACACACACACTTGTACATGGCACAGGGGACATTAAAGCATTCTCCCCAAAAAGAACAAAAACCAAAACGCTCGGACGTCAACGATAAATCAATGGCCAATATTTCCAGTTCAGAAGCACGAAAACAAATTTAGAGAATCAGATATAGTTCCAGTACTGTATTGAAACGTTTTCTGAAATAATTTTGAATAAATTACAAAGGAAATATAATGTCTATACTCGTATCCTAAATTCCGTTTCAAGTATATTAAGCGGAATCAGAATAGATGACGTAGTCCGTTAGAAGGAAGACGATTTAACGATAAACGGGAGATGTGGCTATTTGGCGTCCATCGACCATGATGTCGCTGACAAATTACAGCGAACACGAATATCTCAGTTTTAAAGGCACATGATGGCATTATGGCATTTGTTGTAATCATCTTCGAAGAAGAATACTATGTGCCACCACCCTCGCGAACGGAGAGTGAGAAGGAAGGGGATGATACTCGGTACTAGATGACAAGCTTTTCCTCTCGAACAAGTAATGTTCCATCTTAGTCGCTTCGCGTTGCCCCATTCCACAGACACTGAACTAGAAAATTTCGAGTTTATCTTTGTTATTCGGTGCACAGTCTGATTATTATAAAAAGCATGCCACCAGCTAACAGTTCTTTTTAGTTCAAGAACTGGCGACAAAATGTCAACGCATGATTCTGTATCCTTTAAGTCGAATATAGCCGCACATAATATAGCTATGACATTCAAAAAGGAATCCATTGTTCTATGGTCTATCAGGAAAACGTATTCGGGCAAAATTATTAGGCAAGCAGTTAAGTAAAATAATTTCGTTGTCTGGGTCCAGTATAAAGGGCAGTAGATATTCCGCTAGCCTCCACCACCCAAATCCTTCAAGAGTGGCTGGTCCAGCCACCGTCTGTTCACCAGAGTCCATTAGAAAAACGTCCTCGTTCTTTCCTCTCTTACCAGTTTCATCTGTTTTATGTGGATCGATAACGTGGCTGGCAGGGCTTATGTGCGACAGGAATACTTGTGCATAGTGAAATATAGTTTGAATTACAGGTTTAACAACTCCATATATGTGTGTGAGAATTCTCAAACGGCACCAGTATCATGGTGCAAAATCTGCCTAGAAGATTTCGTTCGCTTTTGAAGTCTTTGGCGTCTCTCATACAGAAACTTGACAGCACAACCAACCAACTGAAGAGTTAAAGATATATGAACCTTTTCCCATTGTCGACAAATAAAAATTTGTCTTCTTCAGAAGGAAAATCGACCAATTGAAAATATAATTACAAAATAGTTAGTAATGTCAACCAGAGACGGCACCAAATTCGATGAAGAAGAATTACAATATTTCTTAGAAGAGCATACTTACTCGGAAAACCACATATTGACATAAACGAATATTGAAGCTGTGAAGCTCTTGTCTAGTACAATGTGCATGTCAGCCACAGATATCTAGAACTGAAATGCTTAAGTCAAGGTAATAGCCCAATACTGTACGGTTTTGTCGTAAATCTTTAAAATGAAACACACGTGACACTGTCACCAGCAGACATTTAGTGTGGTACACGCAAGGCTAGTGCCTGAGCCAGCTGACTAAAATGTGCAGTCACTGCAACAGGTAGACTGTAGGAGGTGGTGCTTACTTCACGAAAGAGTGCGCACATACGAGCATTGAGCAGCTAATGCCTGATTCAGTTAACAAATGGTTAATAGCGGAAATTAAAACAACATGTACATTCATGGGCCCCAGCCCTACATTGATACCGGTGAAAATCGTTTTCCAATAGCTGTTATTGTTCCAGAGATATTTTGGGTGGACAAAATAGCTGGGACACCCTGTATATGAAGCTAATGCAGTTCCTAAAATATGTTAATATAATGTTTAAAGAAAGCACTCGGTCTTCAGGCCACGAGTGGCCTACCGGGACCATCCGACCGCCGCGCCATCCTCAGTGACGGATGCGGATAGGAGGTTCGTGGGGTCACCACACCGCTCTCCCGGTCGTTATGATGGTATACTTGACCGAAGCCGCTACTATTCGGTCGAGTAGCTCCTCAATTGGCATCACGAGGCTGAGTGCACCCCGAAGAATGGCAACAGCGTATGGCGGCCTGGTTGGTCACCCACCCAAGTGCCGACCACGCCCGACAGCGCTTAACATCAGTGATATGACGGAAACCGGTGTCACCACTGCGGCAAGGCCGTTGCCTGGTACTATAATGTTGCTCGATAAAAACCGTGCATTGCATCCAATAAACCGAACAATCCCCCCAATTACTCGTACTTTCTCAGTGCCTCGATGAACGACATGATGCTGCAGTAACCTATGTCGAGCTGTGTTAGTCAGTGCATAACTAAGAAGAAAGAAAAGATACTCAAAAGAAAGAACGTAACACATTAAAATACGAGCAAAAATGTCTTCGAGGAGGGAGAGGAGGTACTTAGACCCTATGAAGTAGCAACTAGGGAAAGTATCCGTGAACGAAAAGTATGATATGTGAAAAAAGTAAAATTGAATGGAGGTAGCATTCTGAGAAAAGGAAAAGAAATGCATCGTAAAGTGCTAGAGTTGTGAGTGAAATCGAAAATGTGTAAAGCCGCACTCAACAGTTCTACATAACATGAAAGAATAATATACTTAAAAAAGATATAAGGAGACTGAAATACGATGATTAACGGGAGGTGATACGGAGGGGAGGTGAACTAAAGGGGTACGTAAATAAAATATGAAAAATTAAAAGAGTTTCTACGTGCACCATTGTTGAAGCGGAGCCATGTTTTGAAAAAATTAAAAAAAATTCTCTTATACATTGTCTACCTCGTACGTTTTACAATAGCGTAGTGGAGTGACTTTACGAGATTACAAGAGTGGAAAAGTATCCTTTGGGGGCTGCAGTCTAGAGATTTCTAGCACACACATTAAACGTTCCTCTCAAATCTCGTCGACTACACTGTTCTCATGAAAAATTAATTGTATATTTGTTATTATTTCTTCTTCCTTGCAAGTTCGTGCAGAACAAGCATGCAGCAAATTATTTTATTTCATTCACTCTCTCTTTCTGATCAACTGGTAGTGCGCGCTCCAAAGTCGTCGAATTTTCGGGACAGGCTGCACCGGGACTAATAGAACACTCTTCCACATTTATATTAGGCAGAGACATTATTAAATAGTGACGCGTTTCACGCATCAATAGGCACTGCATCGCCAATGACACCTTAAGACAGGAGCAATTCGGCTTTAGGAATCGTCACACAACAAAACAACTACTCCTCCGCGTAGTCGCACATATAACACACAGCTACAACATGAACAAAGCCACAGGGGCTTTTTTGCTGGACATCGAAAAAGGATTCGACCGTCTCTGGCACACTGGCCTAATACGCAAACTAAGCGAAACTTGTTCCTCGGACGGTCTCGTACGTTTCATACACGCATACTTCAAGTACAGAGGTTTCAACACTCATGTGCAGGGCAAAAAATCGACACAACACGGTATCCAAGCTGGCGTACCCCAGGGAACCTGTGCATTAACGACTTCCCAGCAACACAAAACACGACGTTAGCCATCTACACGGATGACACAGCCATCCTTGAGCAAGATTGGAAACCGTCGAACATTAATTCACGAATACGGACAGCCTTGGTTGGAACGATGGCGTATTAAAATAAACGTCGACAAGTGCGAAGCAGACCTGTTTACACGCAGGCCTAAACTACTGCACAAACATCAGCACAGTAGACAGGTAACACTATATACACACCCAATAAGTTTCCGAGAGAAAATCAGATATCTCGGTGTCTGGCTGGACCGGAAACGTACGTGGTGGGATCACATCGAATACGTTGCCAACAGAGCGCACGCGAGGCTCAGACCACTTTATCCAATGCTCAACAGGGAAATCACACTGAATAGGAGGGTGTCGAGGTCCATATACATGGCACTGATTATACTTCTGATGACGTACGCAGCTCCCGTCTGGGGATATGCAGCTCCTACACGCCTGCGCCGCCTGCAGATCATACAGAACAAAGTTCTGCGAATCACTAGCAACTCTCCATGATACACACGCACCGTGCACCGTAGACCATCACAATGATATCACCCTGAAACCCTCAAGGAAGTATTTAAAAAACACGCCACACGACTACACAGGAACTCGAGGCACTCGAACAATATTTTCATCCTCGCTCTGGGAAACTATGATCACGGCCGTAAGTGGAAGCATAAGCGGCCAAAGACACTGGTAGCTAGGGCATAGCCACCTATAGCAAGCTAACATACACCAACAAGCGACAAACGTCGGCAAGCCCCTGCATGTCAGCAACGTTGTATGGATATACCAGCTGCTATTAAAGCCCACCAACAGGCTAGAGCAGGGAAACCAACGAGCTCGCCCACTGACGCAGAAACAAATCGCTGACATCATCCTACACTGTGCATCTGATATATGACCTACTGGACACAAATCGATGATGAACCTGTTACAGGTTTTCTGACGCTGACCGAGAGATCAACACCGGCAACCAGTGGCAGCCGCCGAATAACAGCACCGCACAACGTCGAAGGTATCGACATCATGATACCCACTTCTAACAAAGCCTGCCCTTGCATGACCTGTCGCAGGCAGCAAGACATCCGCTATTGTTCTTACTACCAGACCTAACTGTTGCAAAGATTTTTTTCCCTTGGCTCTTGCCTTGGCACTTTTTTTCCTATGCCCTTCAAACCGCTGCCCTCCGTTCGACTTTCGACCCAATCTATCTTCAGATGAGCGCGTATTAATAGTTAACTTCCATGAGGCGTACGCAAACATCGCAGTACCACATCCTGCGACACCTCACTTTAGTGAAAACTAACTCTTATGCAGTGATAGCAATAGACCTTTTGAGTTAGCCATCATGCCAGTGTGGGCGTGGAGGGGCTCCGCCTTTTTAGAAAAATATGTATAAAATAGTTGTCACTTACTGAAACATCCCACTGTGATCCAGGCCTAAGAGAGCTCGGCATGGAAGTGTGTACTTGCTTCCTTCTGATTAGATACTGCAGTGGAGGCTATATTTCCAATTCGCAGGCCAGCTTGTTGGTTGTGGCGGAGAGTACTAGACGAACCACTGTAACGTGCACACCCTTTAGTCCCAATAGCTCTTGTAAAATGGCGAATGATGCCTGCCTATGAATTCGATTCTAATTTTCCCTTTACGGTCTATTCTCGAAATATACATAGAATGCAGCCATATAGCAGCTGATTCTTCTAGAAACGTGTCCTCCCGGAACTTTAACAGTAATTTTCACCTGCCATGATGCATAACGCCTACCTTGCAACCTCTACCACTGGAGCTGCATGAAGACCTCCGCGATGCTCTCGCTTTCTCACCGAACTTGTGAAGAAAGGCGCTGCTCTTCTTCGGATCTGCTGTATTTTACCCGTCAGTTGTATCTTATTAAGGTACCAGATGACAAACATTATTCGATTGTCATTGGAACAAGGGTTCTGTAGGCTACCTGTTTAGTGAGTGGTTTCGGGATATGGTTCTGTCAACCGCCTTTCTTATGATCGCTTTCATGTGTGTCCTATTTCTCTTACATACTTGGGGGCTTTCTGAAAACTTGCGTCTAACTGTTATCTGTTGTAGAATCCCGGTTCTGAGAGCTTGAACAATATTAAAGTTCTGACTCAGGTGAAACGTCCGCTAATTGTCTAACTCTCAAAACCCCCGAGAATGCGGAACGGGTATTCTGTTAAATTATTTGTGTATTTTAAGACGCGTCCGACTATCTATAAAAAAAAGCTTTTGCCTACGTAATAGCTGTTAGTTCCAGAGCCATTAATTCCCGTAGTTTTCAAGGAGTAGTTACACTGCACTAATTTCAAGTAATATTTAGCAACTCAATAAAACTCGTGTACTGCATCCAGTCAAATGAAAATCTAGACCATGAGTCATAACTTCTCAATATACGAATAACTGACGTAATTCTGCAATAAAAAGTTTGGGTATATTCTTGAAAGAAATTACTAGCACTGGACCTGTAAATTCCTTAGATAACCCTTAAAATTTCAGTCAATGCTAACAGTGGTTCAGTCAAATATTCTGGCCTGGCATAACAAAAACTTTTCATAATTATCATACCTATGTAAAACAATAGGTGTATTGTTTACAGAGTTAATTCAAAACTTCAACAGGCAGTGATGGCCTCTGTACGCTCCATTTCTTTAGATGCAACGTTATGCTGCTGCGACTGTATACGCTCTGCGGCTGTGTATTTTCTTCCCCTGCAATTCAAATTACTGCGTGACGACATGTTGTTAAATATTTATCGAAATGATTAAAACGAGGTTTGTCTCCTACTTGTGCCTTAATTCTGTCGCTCAGCATTATTTCCTCATATGGCCGTGGTTTTATTACTTAGGTAGAGGAAATAAAATAAGCACACGGAGTGGACTGTCACACACGTCCCCTCTGGTGTGAACCAACTCGTTGTACATTCTTCTTGCGACAAAACAAGTCATAAGCTGAGTCACTCGCAAGTTTTTGCCTTGCATGGGCAAAAATTGTTCGCTGCATTTCTGTATGGCATGTAAGGTGATGGGAAGTAAACGTCATGTTCTTTGGGTCACCACATTACCGTGTATAAACCTGTTCGACTCTTAACTACATTAATTATATTCACTCAAACCAACTTCAGCTAAGTTTCATTTCTTTCCAAGTGCAGTGCACCATTTTTTTAAATAAAGCTTCGCTTAGAATGTCTCATCATTGCTATTACCTGATGATAAGCATAATCTTATTCACTTCTTCCTTATCCTAAATCCTCTAATCTTCAACTTCAGTCACAATAAATACGAGGGCAGTCTGAAAAGTAATGTATCCTAACTCTGTTGGTGAAAACTGCCAATGCTTTTTTCAATATAAAACAAACGTTATTAACGTTCTATATCTTTCTTTATTCGCTCTGGCGACGAACACATTTCGCCCAACGGGAGGCCAGTAGCTGATACATCCATTACAAAACGTTTGACTTAGTTGATGAAGTCACAACTTCATCTCTGCTTGCATCGCTTCATCGCTATCAAACCGACGTCCCCCAAGCTGTTCTTTAAGTTTTGAAAACAGATGAAAGCCTAATAAGGCCAACAAAGGACAGCATGGAGAAAGATGATGACAGTGAACCCAAGGAGTCGGATTGTTGCAGATGGATCAGCGTTTGAATGTGGTCTCTCATTGCCATGCTGAAGGAGACAGTGCAGCATGTGTGAAAGATTTCTTCCAATTAGAAATTTAATTAATGCACTCTGTTTTTCAAGCACCGACATAATTCCGTTACACACAGCCATGTTGCACGCTACAGTTTGGCGACATCTGGCGGCAAAGGGCAGCAAATATGTAGACACAATGTTTGTTCTAACTAAAAATTTTTAGGTGTTTTCACACTAAAAACTCGGAGGCATTACTTTTCAGCACGCCGTCGTATAAACGTAAGCCTTCTTCTAACTACACAGCAGCGACTGCAACAATTATCTAACAATCCATCCAAGTGAGTCCAACATTTGAGTGATTGTGATATCTGTTCAGCAGCTCCACAGAAGTAACTGCGAGGAGTTCGTCAAAATTTACGCTCATATCCTGATCCTTACTTCACACATGATATAAAATAATAAACAATTACTTCCATATAGGCTTTATCCTCAATACAAGAAAATGGATAAGACTTCCTTGCATACGAGTACGTTCAGTAAAACTGGTATGTTTTCCCACATTACAGCATAATGCTATTTCATCTTGGTTTCTATACAGACTACAATTAATTTTATGAAAGCACTTATACATATTCCATTTTCTTAATTACATATTAATGATCTATTTGTTTTCAGTGCTAACATTGCATCTACTGTTTTAAATTATTCGTCAGGCACTGAGTTACTTTTTTTTCTGGGTGATTTAATGCGGCCTGCCACAAATTCCCATCCTGTGCCAACCTCTTTATCTTATAGTAGCACTTGCAAACTACGTCCTCAATTACTTGCTGGATGTATTCCAATGTTTGTCTTCTTCTAACTTTTTGTTCTCTACAGCTCCCTCTAGTATCATGCAAGTCATTTCATGATGCCTCAGCAGTTGTCCTATCATCTGACCCTTCTTCTTGTCAGTGTTTTCCATATATTCCTTTCTTCTTCGATTCTGCGCAGAACCTCCTCATTCCTTACCTTAGAACTAACCTAATTCTTTACTTACGTCTCTAGCACAAAATCTCAAATGCTTCGCTTCTCTTCTGTTTCGGTTTTCCCACAGTCATGTTTCACTACCACACAATTCTGTACTCCAAACGTACAATCTCAGAAATTTCTTTCTCAAATTAAGGCCTTTGTTCGATACTAGTAGACTTCTCTGGGCTAGCAATGCCCTTTTTGCAAGTAGTTGTCTACTTTTGATGTTCTCTTTGCGCCATCCATCACTGATTATTTTGATGTCTAGACCTCAGAATTCCTTGACTTCATTTATCTGACTATCATAAATCCGAGATTAAGTTTCTCGCTGTTTTCATTTCTGCTACTTCTCATTACTTTCGTCTTTCTTCGACCTACTCTCAATCCATATTCTGTACTCATTAGACTGTTCATTCCATTCAGCAGATAATGTAATTCTTCTTCACATTCACACAGGATAGCACCGTCATGTAATTGATATAAACCCATCAAGTTTTGCATCATTTCGGTTCCGAGGGTTCCGCAACCTGTACAGAAAATTTGAATACAGATCATTTCCGCCCTTTATATATTGCTCATGAAAACCACACATTGCACGTTGTACCACCATATAGCGAGACCTTCAGAGGTGGTGGTCCAGATTGCTGTACACACCAGTACCTCTAATATCCAGTAGCATGTCCTCTTGCGTTGACGCACGATTGTATTTGCCGTGGCATACTGACCACAAATTCATCAAGGCACTGTTGGTCCAGATTGTCCCACTTCTCGACGGCGATTCAGTGTAGATCCCTGAGTGGTTGGTGGGTAACGTCGTCCAAAGCAGCCCTTTTCAATCTATCCCAGGCATGTTCAGTACGGTTCATGTCCGGAGAACATGCTGCTCACACTAGTCAAGCGATGTCGTTACTCTAAAGGAAGTCATTCGCAAGATGTGCACGATGGGGGCGCGAATTATGCTCCATGAAAACGAATGCCTCTCCAATATGCTGCCGATATGGTTGCACTATCGGTCGGAGGATGACATTCACGTACTGTACAGTCGTTACGACTCCTTCCATAACCACCAGCGGCGTATGTCTGCCCCACATAACGCCACACCAAAACATGACGGAACCTCCATCTTACTGCACTCCCTGGACAGTGTCAAAGGCATTCAGCCTGACCAGGTTACCTCCAAACACGTCTCCGATGATTGTCTGGTTGAAGGCATATGCGACACTCATCGGTGAAGAGAACGTGATGCCAATCCTGAGCGCTCCATTCGGGATCTTGTTATGCCCACCTGTACCGCGCTGCATGGTGTCGTGGTTCCAAAGATGGACCTCGCCGTGGACGCCGGGAGTGAAGCTGCGCATTATGCAGCCTGTTGCGCACAGTCTGAGTCGTAAAAGACGTCCTGAGGCTGCACGAAAAGCATTATTCAACATGGTGGCATTGCTGTCAGTGGTCCTCCGAACCATAATCAGTAGGCAGCGGTTATCCACTGCAGTAGTGGCCCTTTCAAATTTCTTTGTGGCTACCCACTGAAATAACTGAGTAGGTGAAACTTCTTTGTGTTTACTTAAACTACTGAGTAAAACTGGTCCTACTGTCTCGTTCCTTATTTTTATCATTTCAGCACTGACCTACGGAATTTTCCCTGACAATGACTACTCAAACTTAACCTATTCATTTAATATTCTTAGTATGTAAGTACAACGCATTCTCACTGCTTTAAAATCACAACATGTCTTCATATAATTAACACAAAAGAATGGCCCTAAAGTGGAATAAAACCTAACAATAACCCATACTTTTTATAAGTTAGTTACCTCAAAGAAAATCTTCACAATATGAACTACAGCAATTACAGGAAGCAGCAGCTACAGCCAGCTAAATGAAAAAATCTAACTACTATAGGCTCTAACTACTAGCAAAAGAAAGATTTTATTGTTGAGAAAACAATGTATTTAGCAGATTTTATCTTATTCATGTGACAGCCAGTTCCAAAAATTATATAGTCGTTAATAATTCCACTACCCAAACAATATCAACTACATCCATCATAATTTTACAATGCATGTTCTACCAACACTGACACTCCACGAAGGACACATGTCCAAGCCGTTTGCTCGTTAACTGGTAACTGGTAACTGCTAGTCCGTCCAATCATAGAGTCTCTTACCGAGGGCGCAGAGTGCTGTCAGCGATGTTAATTACCATCGATAATGCTGTCAACATACAAACATATAAACAAGCTGCTTACACTTTGGGCGGCCTGAGCGAGGCATCACATCGACAGTTACCGTTACTGTGTATCTCCTCTAAGTCCGAACAACATCGCTTTGGTTCACACCGAGAAGCCTGGACACTTTCCTTGTTGGAAGTCCTTCCTGACACAAAGTTGCAACGCGCATGCGATCGAACCGCGGTATTGACTGTGTAGGCATGGTTGAACTACAGACAACACGAGCCGTGTGCCACGTTCCTGGAGGAATGGCCGGAACTGATCGACTGTCGGACTTCATCTGTGTAATAGGCCCTGCTCATGCGTGGCTGTTTACATCTCTGAACAGTCAAAGGGACTGTGTATGTGATACAATATCCACAGTCAGCGTCTATCTTCAGGAGTTCTGGGAACAGTGAAGATGCAACACTTTTTTTGATGTTTATGATTTCATCTCGCCTTTTAATTCCACCCCTGAACCTTTCTTTTATTTCAATCATTGCTCCTCGATCAACAGATTGAACAGTAAGGGCCAAAGACTATATCCGTGTCTTACACCCTTTTCAAATCGAGCACTTCGTACTTGGTCTTCCGCTCATATTATTCCCTCGTGGCTCTTGTACATATTACATATTTCCGTCTCTCCCTATAACTTACCCCTATTTTTCTCAGAATATCGAACATCTTGCACCATTTTACATTGTCGAAGGCTTTTTACAGGTCAACAAATTCTATGAGTCTGTCTTGCTTCTTCTTTATTCTTACTTCTGTTATCACCCGCAATATCAGAATTGGCTCATTGGTGCCAAACGTATCATCATCTAGCACTTCCACAATTTTTTTCCGTCCTCCTGCATATTAACTTTGTAAGTAACATTGTTGCATGAGCTGTTAAGCTGATTCTGCGATAATTCTCACACTTGTGAACTCTTGCACTCCTCGGAATTGTGTTCATGATATTTTTCCGAAAGTCAGATGGTATGTGACCAGACTCATACACTCTACACACTAACGTGAATAGTTGTTTTGTTCCCACTTTCCTTTATGATATTAGAAATTCTGATAGAATTGTTACGACTTCTGCACCACTTGTTAGCAGCAGACACAGTGGCTGCGCCAGAGACTGAGATGGTGTGGAGTTTTACAATTATTTATTGAACTTTTTTTACAATTGCTCCCTCGACGTCGCTGCCCAGCCCTGCGGATCCCTCCGCCTGGCTGCTGCTGTGTAGATTATCCGATAATGCGCGCAACGCGCGCCGCCGATCGCACTCGGAAGCCTCAGGTCACCAGTGCTCCGCTGAAGCCAGGATGCCCTGTGGTTGAGATGAACTCGTCGTCGCTCAGCGGGCACGCCCACGGAGCCGCGTCGCCGTGAGGTCAGCTGCCAGCGCGTGCTGCACTGGCGGCTGGGAAGCCGTCAGTCGCGATGTCCGCGACGTCCCGTCATGGACGGACCACGCGCTATGGGGCCAGGTTGACATGAAGTCCGGGCGTCAGTCCCCGGCGGCGCCTGTGACCAAGACCGCGCTGGGCCGATCCTGCTGGAAGTTCTCGATGTAGTTAGTCAGCCATGGTGCCGACCAAACTCGGGCTGACCCCCAGAGCTGAAGCTGACATCTGGTGGCGAACGGATGACTCCTGCGAGCTGGAGCAAACTTCCGGAATCGTCACCTCCGAAGATTGAACATTCGGATATGGACCACGTCTCTTCTCACATCCGAACTGCTTCCTAATGGCTTCTGTCTGTTGCTGCCTGCGCATCACTATTTATATCCGGCAGGAGGACGTTTTTTGCCCTCAGTGGTAGTTTTTTGTTATTACCCTCACAGTATATTGCAGCGTAACTTAGTGTGCTGGCCTCACTTCCCCTTACTCAGCATTCTCCAGGCTTCGCTCGGCGCTTGGTCTGTGTGCGTCCTTGCGTCAGCCGGTTGGTACTCTGCTGATGTTAGCAAGGCTATCTGTGTGTGCTTTACTTCGCAACGTCTCGGTCGCTAGCGTGCCTCTGTTTTGCCATTCTCCACTACGTGAAGCAACGCTTACATGTGGCCACAACAGAACGTTGTCTATCTTCTCTGCCTTGTTTGCTCTTAAGTCCTCCAAATCTTTCAGAAATTTTGATTCTTATACTAGATCCCCTATCTCTTCTAAATAGACTCCTGTTTCTACTTCAATCACATCAGAGAAATGGTCCCCCTCACCGAGGCCTTCAATATACTCTCTCCACCTATCTGCTCTCTCCTTTGCATTTCAGAGTGGAATTCCCGTTGTACTCTTAATGTGGCTTTTAATTTCACCGAAGGTTTTTTTGGTTTTGCTATATACTGTGTCAGTCCTTCCGACAATTACTTCTTTTTCGATTTCTTCACATTTTTCATGCAGCCATTTCATTCTAGCTTCCCTGCACTTCCTATTTATTTCATTCCTCAGTGACATGTATTTTTGTATTATTGAATTTCCCTCTACATTTTCGTACTTCCTCCTTTCATCGATCAGCTGAATTATTTCTTCACAATTACCTTCTTTGTACCTTTAGTTTCCTTTCAAGCTTCTCTGATTTCTCCTTTCAGAGATGTCCATTCCTCTTCAAATTTACTACCAACTGAGCTGTTCCGTATTGCTTTAGCTGTAGCCGTACAGAACTTCATGCGTATCTCGTCATAGCTTAGTACTTCCCTATCACACTGCTCTGCATATTGGTTCTCCCAACTAATCTCTTGAACTCCAGTCTACTCTTCATCATTACTACATCGTTATCTGAGTCTATACCTGTTACTGGGTGTGCCTTAGTGTCTTACAAGCCAGTATCGGATTTCGGAATCACTGCCTGACCATGATGCAATCTAAATGAAATCTTCCTATATTACTCGGTCTTTTCCAAGTATACCTCCCCCTCTTGTGATCCTTGAACGGAGTGTCCGCTATTACGAGCTGAAATTAGTCTTTCTCCTCTCTCATTTCTTGTCCCATTCCCTTATTCTCCTGTAACCGTTTCTTCTACTCCTTCCCCTACAACAGCATTCCTGTCTCCCATGGTAGTTTTCCTCTCCCTTTACTTATTATATTACGTCTTCAATATCTTCATACACTTTCTATATTTTCTCATCAAAGCTTGCGACGACGGCATTTATACCTGAACTATCATTGTCGATGTTGGTTTGCTCTCGATTCTGATAAGAACAACCCTGTCACTGAACTGTTCGCTGAAACATACTTCCTGCACTGCCTTCCTATTCTTAACGAATCCTACTCCCGTTATACCATTTTCTGCTGCTGTTGATGTTACACCATACTCATCCGACCTGAAATCCTTGTCTTCTTTGTGTTTCACTTCACTGAGCCCCTCCCCCCCCCCCCCCCCCTATATCTAGATTGAGCCTTTGCATACCTCTTTTCAAATTTTCTAGCTTCCTTCCTATATTCAAGCTTCTGACATTCCACGCCCCTACTCGTAGAACATTGGTTATTCAATCTTTTACTCATCGTCACTCCCTTTTGGTTGTCCCCTTACGGAGATCTGAATGAGCAACTATTGCGGAATCTTTTGTCACTGGAGAGATCATCATGACACTTTTCCAGTTATGGACCACATGTCTTGAGGGTGTGTCTTTAATGCTCTGTTTTCCACTGCCTTCTGCATTCTCATACAGGTGATCGTTGCTGATTCTTCTGCCTTTATGGGCTGTTTACCACCCCAAGGACAAGAGACTGCCCTGTACCTCTGTCCGTCTCTCCGCATTCATGGACAAGGCCGTTGGCCCTAACAGTGCGAATAAATCTTCTGCTCCACGTACATAAATTACTTCCGTGACTTGAATTTTCGAATACAGTATCATAAGATTCAGAATTCCTTTAGACCTACATATTCAAGACTCTCAAGATAATAACGTGCTTGTTAAATTTAATCATCATTCAGTTCGTACTGCATGCAAATGCTGAGTTTATTTTATTTGATATTCATCTGTTACGTAGCTCCACAAAAGTATCTGAAACAGTTATTGAGCTGTAACACAATACTATTGCGATTACTTTGTTTAAATTTGTGCTTATGCTGTGATAAACTTACAAAATTTAAATATTCATTATGTGCTGCTAAGCCAGCGATAATATCGGCACAAATTAAAGCTATCTTCACAGCTGATAAAAACAACTGACATTAAACAAATAATCTAGTAGTATCCAGCATGTACCTAACGAGTCCTCTTCCTCTTGTGAAAATGTTTACTGTTTCTGCTACATCTCTAGCTTTATTTTATCAAAGAATTATAATAAATCGTCTTGTAGTGCTCCATTAATTCTCTTGCTAACACAACTAATTTTATTAGTAATTATATCGTACATCACAGGAACAAAAGTGCTTAATCACTTAGCTTTAAATACCTAGTAGCAGGTTTTCTTACTTATAGATACATCTATATCTACATCTACATGACTACTCTGCAATTCACATTTATGTGCTTGGCAGAGGGTTCATCGAACCAACATCATACTATCTCTCTACTATTCCACTCCCGAACAGCGAGCGGGAAAAACGAACACCTAAACCTTTCTGTTCGAGCTCTGATTTCTCTTATTTTATTTTGATGATCATTCCTACCTATGTAGGTTGGGATCAACAAAATATTTTCGCATTCGGAAGAGAAAGTTGGTGACTGAAATTTCGTAAAAAGGTCTCTCCGCGACGAAAAACGTCTATGCTGTAATGACTTCCATCCCAACTCGTGTATCATATCTGCCACACTCTCTCCCCTATTACGTGATAATACAAAACGAGCTGCCCTTTTTTGCACCCTTTCGATGTCCTCCGTCAATCCCACCTGGTAAGGATCCAACACCGCGCAGCAATATTCTAACAGAGGACGAACGAGTGTAGTGTAAGCTGTCTCTTTAGTGGACTTGTTGCATCTTCTATGTGTCCTGCCAATGAAACGCAACCTTTGGCTCGCCTTCCCGACAATATTATCGATGTGGTCCTTCCAACTGAAGTTGTTCGTAATTTTTACACCCAGGTATTTAGTTGACTTGACAGCCTTGAGAATTGTACTATTTATCGAGTAATCGAATTCCAACGGATTTCTTTTGGAACTCATGTGGATCACCTCACACTTTTCGTTATTTAGCGTCAACTGCCAGCTGACACACCATACAGCAATCTTTTCTAAATCGCTTTGCAACTGATACTGGTCTTCGGATAACCTTACTAGAAGGTATATTACAGCATCATCTGCGAACAGTCTAAGAGAACTGCTCAGATTGTCACCCAGGTCATTTACATAGATCAGGAACAGTAGAGGTCCCAGGACGCTTCCCTGGGGAACACCTGATATCACTTCAGTTTTACTCGATGATTTGCCGTCTATTACTACGAACTGCGACCTTCCTGACAGGAAATCACGAATCCAGTCGCACAACTGAGACGATACCCCATAGCTCCGCAGCTTGATTAGAAGTCGCTTGTGAGGAACGGTGTCAAAAGCTTTCCGGAAATCTAGAAATGCGGAATCAACTTCAGATCCCCTGTCGATAGCGGCCTTTACTTCGTGCGAATAAAGAGCTAGCTGCGTTGCACAAGAGCGATGTTTTCTGAAGCCATGCTGATTACGTGTCAATAGATCGTTCCCTTCCAGGTGATTCATAATGTTTGAATACAGTATATGCTCCAAAACCCTACTGCAAACCGACGTCAATGATATAGGTCTGTAGTTAAATGGATTACTCCTACTACCCTTTTTGAACACTGGTGCGACCTGCGCAATTTTCCAATCTGTTGGTACAGATCTATCGGTGAGCGAGCGGTTGTATATGAGTGCTAAGTAGGGAGCTATAGTATCAGCGTAATCTGAAAGGAACCTAATCGGTATACAATCTGGACCTGAAGACTTTCCCGTATCAAGCGATTTGAGTTGCTTCGCAACCCCTAAGGTATCTACTTCTAAGAGACTCATGCTAGCAGATGTTCGTGTTTCAAATTCTGGAATATTCCATTCGTCTTCCCTGGTGAAGGAATTTCGGAAAACTGCGGCACAGTCGTCGATTAACAGTACCATCGGCACTGCACAGCGAAGGTATTGACTGCGTCTTGCCGCTTGTGTACTTTACATACGACCAGAATTTCTTCGGATTTTCTACCAAATTTCGAGACAATGTTTCGTTGTGGAACCTATTAAAGGCATCTCGCATCGAAGTACGTGCCAAATTTCGCGCGTCTGTAAATTTTAGCCCATCTTCGGGATTTCGCGTTCTTCTAAACTTCGCATGCTTTTTCCGTTTCCTCTGCAACAGCGTACGGACCTTTTTTGTGTACCACGGGGGATCCGTTCCATCTCTTACCAATTTATGAGGTGTGAATATCTCAATTGCTGTTGCTACTATATCTTTGAATTTGAGCCACATCTCGTCTACATTCGCATAGTCAGTCCGGAAGGAATGGAAATTGTCTTTTAGGAAGGCTTCTAGTGGCACTTTATCCGCTTTTTTAAATAAAATTATTTTGCGTTTGTTTCTGATGGATTTGGATGAAATGGTATTGAGCCTAGCTACAACGACCTTGTGATCACTAATCCCTGTATCAGTCATGATGCTCTCTATCAGCTCTGGATTGTTTGTGGCTAAGAGGTCAAGTGTGTTTTCGCAACCATTTACAATTCGCGTGGGTTCGTGGACTAACTGCTCGAAATAATTTTCGGAGAAAGCATTTAGGACAATCTCGCAAGACGTTTTCTGCCTACCACCGGTTTTGAACAAGTATTTTTGCCAACATACCGGGGGTAGGTTGAAGTCCCCACCAACTATAACCGTATGAGTGGGGTATTTATTTGTTACGAGACTCAAACTTTCTCTGAACTGTTCCGCAACTGTATCATCGGAGTCTGGGGGTCGGTAGAAGGAGCCAATTATTAACTTAATTCGGCTGTTAAGTATAACCTCCACCCACACCAATTCGCACGGAGTATCTACTTCGACTTCACTACAAGATAAACCACTACTGACAGACACAAACACTCCACCACCAATTCTGCCTAATCTATCTTTCCTGAGCACCGTCTGAGACTTCGTAAAAATTTCTGCAGAACTTATTTCAGGCTTTAGCCAGCTTTCTGTACCTATAACGATATCAGCTTCTGTGCTTTCTATTAGCGCTTGAAGCTCAGGGACTTTTGCAGCGCAACTACAACAATTTACAACTATAATTCCGACTGTTCCTTGATCCAAGCACGTCCTGTAATTGCCAAGCACCCTTTGACATTGCAGCCCATCCCGCACTTTCCCGAGGCATTCTAACCTAAAAAACCGCCCAGTCCACGACACATAGCCTCCGCTATAGCTACGGGCAAATTAATAACAAATATCTTACAACATAAAACATTGTTTCCGTCTTTTCACTGGAATCCCCTTTTTCTTTAGAAACACCATACTATTATATATGTAATATTTCTGGATTCCCTTTGCCAAGCAATGCAACCTCTACCAGGGACCAGCCTGTAAATGCACATCAGCTCCTTTCTGCCAGAAAATTTACTGGTTAAGCTACTTGGATCCACAACCTCCTACATAGTGGGCCACGAATAATATTCACCCAAAGATAGGGGCTCTCTGTCGACTGTTATTAGATTTCTGGGTTTATATAATAGTGTATTACATCTTTCTTGCAGTAAGAATATTTGCTTTTACGTGGGGGCTCCATTTTCCAGTACGCTTTTTTACCATTTGGTTTACCATGACTAGTGTTGCTTGTGGTTGTAAAATCCAATTGTTTCTCTATTACTGCTATGATTCTTTCTACCCTGTCCAGTAAGTATTCGCTCCTAAGCATTTTACTTCAATTGTTTTTCTCCCATAGATCTTTGTAAGCCGCGCGGGATTAGCTTAGCGGTCTAAGGCGCTGCAGTCATGGACTGTGCGGCTGGTCCCGGCGGAGGGTCGAGTCCTCCCTCGGGCATGGGTGTGTGTGTGTGTTTGTCCTTAGGATAATTTAGGTTAAGTAGTGTGTAAGCTTAGGGACTGATGACTTCGGCATTTAAGTCCCATAAGATTTCACACACATTTGATCATTTTTGATCTTTGTAAACAATCTAATTGATGCACATAGCATATTAAATCTTGCACAACGCTAAGGTCTGATCATTCACTTTTTCTCTTATTGAATATAGCAGTCTACTCACTAAAATGCATACAAGGTGTTTTAAACTAAAATCATAATTAAGATATTTAGCTACATTTACGTTCCTTCCAAAATAATATCTGAGTCCGCTGTATTTATAAATGTGTTCTCCAGGAACCAGAATTTCTTAACTTGAGTCTACTCTGACCCCACTCCGATAAAAATCTGTTCTTGAAGGTTGCCTGGAATTCGTTCAGTGTTTTATAATTCTTTTGTGACATGAATCCCCACTGTGCCACCTCTTCAATAACCAATAACAAACTAACCTTCTGTTCCTCGGTCCATCCTTTTGCGAACACACCTTGAAATGATTTTAAGAGTGTAACACGTTGCAGATACCCAGATGGGTCGTAAGGAGCTAAATTGTCTATTTCTAAGTCTTAAGCATCTCACATACATTCCTTAGTGACAGTAAATTCATTTCAACTTTGTTCTTTAACTTTAGTTTGTTTATCTACCGATTAGTTAGACACATAATTTGCTTGATAAAGGTACGTCATTTTCCAAATGGCTCTGAGCACTATGGGACTCAACTGCTGTGGTCATCAGTCCCCTAGAACTTAGAACTACTTAAACCTAACTAACTTAAGGACATCACACACATCCATGCCCGAGGCAGGATTCGAACCTGCGACCGTAGCTGTCTCACGGTTCCTGACTGCGCGCCTAGAACCGCGAGACCACCGCGGCCGGCGTCATTTTCCACTACGTTTACTTTTCCCTCATCGTGTAATTGCACCTTTTAGTCTTATCAAAATAAGTTTCTACACAGGTTTTCAGCTCATTACTTTGCAATGCACCCTTTTTTCTGTTACGTACGCCTACTCAGTCACTTCAGATTTCACTCAACTTAAATTACTAGATAAGTTTTCAATTACTAAAAATTAATTCTTTTATGCTACTTTACTTGAAACGTTTAGTTCACGAATTTCACTCCAAAGTAACAAATAACTTGAGCCTTCTTTTTTTTTACAATCTGCCATAGCATTATTACTTTCAATACTTAAACAACCTATCTGTTTATGAAGTATTACTAGATCCTTTGTTAGTCAGTATATTTTACAAAGTTTTCCTAGCACCTATATATTACCCAAGGCTGATAATGTCAAAGTGATTGTGTAGTAGACTAATTTTGGCCTTATTTTATTAATAGATTATATTCAAATTTTACTTCTTTTCTTTTTCATCAGATAGATATTTTAAATTAATTTTAATTCCTTGTAGTTACAACTTAATTCACTGTCTAATTCTTGAGTTTTGGACTCTATATCGTCTAAATCAGATTTTAGTTCACCATGATCAACTCTTATTTCTGGCCACAGTTCTAAGCAGTTCATCTTGCTCTCACTGAGTAAACGTTCTGTCCAATGTGGAATTTTCTCTCCTTCCCTCCTGTCGCGTTTCTCCGATTTGCCTAAAGGGCTTCCAGGAGACTTCTAACACTAATCTGTTCCAGATATCTGTTTCTGAGAGCCTAAATAATATTAATGTTCTGTGTCAGATGAAACGTCTATAAATAAGGGGCCTAATACATAAGATTCCTGTAAATCCTCAATGGATATTTTGTTAAATATCCAGTTGCGACCCTAAATATGCATCTGACTGTAATACACACGTACTAAGCCCTTCTATATGTCAAAGTTTTAAAGTCATTGAATTTGTATATTTTCCAAGGAACTACACTACATTCGGGGACTATTGGGTTGTTGTATTTTTCCGTAAGTTTAATAAACCAAAGAGATACACATAACAAAGAGTTTATTCATAAATAATATTCTGTCCTTCACCATTTACAACAGCCCGTCAACGCCGGGGAATGTTTTGGATTCCGCGACCTAGAAGTCACGTGGTTTTGAGGCCAAGAACTCATAGAGCCATGTTTGCGGCGCATTTTCATCTGGAAAGAAAGTTCTCTGAAGGTTGTTCGATACAGAGCGGAAAAGGCGAATAAGGTGCCCACGGAGCGACTTCCCAATCCAATTCCTACGTAGTGCTTTTTGTGAGATTAGCGGAATGCAGGCGGGCGTTACCTTCTCGTTCGTTGCTCTTGAACTTCCTCTGCAAGGCGTCTCACAGGTTGACAGTAAGTGTCAGTAGTGATGGTTAGACCTCGGGGAAGCAATTCCTAGCACACCACAACGTCGCTGTTCCACCAAATGCCTTACATTATCTTTCTTGGATGCGCGCACGTCTTTGTAGGAGGAGTTGCTGCTTTCGTTGGGCTCTAGCACTCCCCTCTTTTCCTTGTTTTAGCATAAAGACACCATTTCTCGTCACCAGTGACTATGCAGGAGACCAGAAGTCGATGTTGTTCACGAGCTTATTGACGACAAGCAAGCAGAGATGCTGATTTGGCTCCCAGCTGATTTTTGTGATTCTTACTTAGAACATAAGATTTTTTAACCTTCTCCATTGCATACAAATTTCGCACAGTGCTGAAGTTACACACTTTAGCATGTTTACCAGTTGTAGGGCACACTGATGTGGATCATTGTGGATTAATTCGTTTGAACGATCGTCATAAAATCTTGAGGGTCTTCTTCAATGTGAGGAGTCAGTAATGGCAAACGATCCTCCTTAAAACGAGAAAACTATTTTCCTGACGTACTTCTTCCAGTGGGATTATCCCCATCACGGCGCAAATGCCTCTGCTGCCACCGCTGCTGTCACCCTTTTGTGGAGCTCAAACAGAGCAATATGTCGTAAATGTTCCGCTTTCTCCACTTGGCACCCGATTTTCTAGCGTCCGCAGCTCCACTCACCACCACCAAATGACAAAATGACAACATGTAAACTCAAATAGCAACAGTGAACGACAAATAAAAAATGATAATCGATAAATAGACGCAATACCAATACGCAAAAACTCTGCGAACTTATGGACCAACCTAATATTTATCAACTCAATCAAAATCCAGTGCATCCAGTAAATTTAAAATCCACACAATTAATCACACCCTCCCGATAGACCAGTTAACAACGACGTACTGCTAGAATATTGCACTTCAATGCATATTCTTGAGAATAAACATTAGATACATTGCGTCTGGAATTCCCTATCCAACAGAAATATTTCGGTCAACATTAAAAGCAGTTCAGTAAAATGTTCTTGCATGTCTCAGCAAAATCTTTACGTCAGTGTTGTACATACACTACTGGTCATTAAAATTGCTACACCACGAAGATGACGAGCTACACACGGGATATTTAACCTACAGAAGGTGCTGTGATATGCAAATGATTAGCTTTTCAGGGCATTCACACTAGGTTGGCGCCGGTGGCGACACCTACAACGTGCTGACATGAGGAAAATTTCCTACCGATTGCTCATACACAAACAGCAGTTGACCGGCGTTGAATGGTGAAACGTTGTTGTGATGCCTCGTCTAAGGAGGAGAAATGCGTACGATCACGTTTCCGGCTTTGATAAAGGTCGGATTGCAACCTGTCGCGATTACCGGTTATCGTATCGCGACATTGCTGCTCGCGTTTGTCGAGAGCCAGTGACTGTTAGAAAAATATGTAATCGGTGGCTTCAGGAGGGTAATACTGAACGCCGTGCTGGATCCCAAAGGCCTCGTATCACTAGCAGTCGGGATAACAGGCATCTTATCCGCATGACTGTAATGGATCGTGCAGCCACGTCTCGATCCCTGAATCAACAGATGGGGACGTTTGCAAGACAACAACCATTTGCACGAACAATTCGACGACGTTTGCAGCAGCATGGACTATCAGCTCGGAGATCATGGCTGCGGTTACCCTTGACGCTGCATCACAGACAGGAGAGCCTGCGATGGTGTACTCAGCGATGAACCCGTGTGCACAAATAGGTAAACGTCATTTTTTCGGGTGAACCCAGGTTCTATTTACTGCATCATGATGGTCGCATCTGTGTTTGGCGACATCGCGGTGAACGTACATTGGAAGCGTAAATTTGTCACCGCCATACTGGCGCATCACCCGGCGTGATGGTATGGAGTTGCAATGGTTACAAGTCTCGGTCACCTCTTGTTGGGATTGATGGCACTGTGAACAGTGGACGTTACATTTCAGATGTGTTACGATAGTTAATTCTACCCTTCATTTGATCCCTGCGAAACCCTACATTTCAGCAGAATAATGCACGACCGCATGTTGCAGGTCCTGTCCGATCCTTTCTGGATACAGAGAATATTAGACTGCTGCTCTGGCCAGCACATTCTTCAGATCTCTCACCAACTGAAAACGTTGGTTCAATGGTGGCCGAGCAACTGGCTCGTCACAATACGCCAGTCACTGCTCTTCATGAACTGTGGTTTGGTATTGAAGCTGCATGGGCAGCTGTACCTGTTCATGCCATCCAAGATCTGTTTGACTCAATGCCTAGCTTTATGTACGCCGTTATTACGGCCAGATGTGGTTGTTCTGGGTACTGATTTCTCAGGATCTATGCACCCAAATTGCATGAAAATGTAATCACATGTCAGTTCTAGTATGATATATTTGTCTAATGAATACCCGTTTATCATCTGCATTTGTCCTTGGTGTAGTAATTTTAATGAACAGTAGTGTATGTAGAAGAGTAACTGAAGTATTGCAGAGTTAACTAAACTCTTCAATAGGCGGCGATAGCCTTCGGACAGAATACGGTAGGAAAATGGTTGTCTCGTTTTAAGGAGAGACGTTTTGCCATTAGTGACTCCCCACGTTCAAGAAGGCTCTCGCGATTTGATGAAGATCTTTCAACGGCATTAATCCACAATGATATTTGTCAGTGTGCTCCACAACTGGCAAATGTTATAAACTGCGATAAGTTCAGCACGGTGTGAAATTTTTACGCAATGTCAAAGGTTCAAAACTCTCATGTTCTAAGCAAAAAATTTATCACACCTAGATTGCATGTGACTGTAATTTGCAACTACTTTCTGTAAGACAATGGCGCATCGCGGCCCATTTGTCCTCTCAGTTGTTGAGGTAAAGCCATATCGAAATGGGGAACCAGCTTTCGGTGCATTTGAGAGAGGCCGGAGCAGCGAGCAGCGACGCTACACAGCGCGCAGTGAATGATTTTAAGCATAAGCGTACACAGATAAACGCGCGCTAATCGCGGCCCCTCCGCGGTGACGTAACCGGCTGCCCGGAACAAAAGCGCGGGGTATTTACACTGGCGTGCGGTCGGCCCGAGCACCGCATGTGCGGCTGTAATCCGCTTACGCCGTGGGCAGGAGATTTGCACGGCGCTAACCACGCTCTATTATGTCGGCCGCACACTTCACGCATGACGGCCAGTTCACGCTGCCCGCTGACTCGTGTCAGAAATGCGCGGCTGCTCGGCGGACGACGCGAGCTCAGGCTGGTGCTTCACGCTTTAAGGGGAATGCTGGTGACGTTCTGCAGAAGCAGTGCGTTTTAAGCCGAAGGGACCGCGTAATCTGACGCAGCTGCGACTCATCTTCGACCTACAGTACATTGCTGCTCATGGCCTGCTCACATAGCTCACCGCGCACTGTTCTAGTAGTAGTAGTAGCAGCTTCATCCGCCGTAGATCTCTTTTTACAAGTATATAGGACATGTAAAAGTATTTACAAATTTAGATTAATTTAAAATAAACTAAACACATATATTTACAGACTTCTAGTTAGAGACAACATTAGATTTACTTTTGGTATATAATGCTTTTTTTTACAAATAACTTATTAAATAAAGTAATGCCACACTGTTCACCCTATCAGTCGCTGCACACACTAGCCGGCCTGGGTGGCCGAGCGGTTCTGGGCGATTCAGTCTGGAACCGCGCAACAGCTAAGGAGGTCGCAGGTTCGTATTGTGCCTCGGGCATGGATGTGTGTGATGTCCTTAGGTTAGTTAGGTTTAAGTAGTTCTAAGTTCTACGCGACTGATGACCTCCGCTGTTAAGTCCAATACTGTTCAGAGCCATTTTGCACACACTATACACACATTGTTTAATAACACGTCATTCACTACACACACACACACACACACACACACACACACACGCACACACACACACACACACACACACACACACACACACACACACACGCTGGTGATCTCTGTGCCATTTTCTATACCGCAGCTGCCCATTTGCTATCCTGAAAAACTGAGTCAGGTGTTAGTATTGTGCTATGCTTAGTTTGGGCATAAGTATTTCTAGAAAGGAGAAAAGAAGGAGAAAAACGTAAAGTGAAGATGTTGTGTCGAATGTTGGATATTTTATAATCATTATTATTATTATTATTATTATTATTATTTATTTGTATTACATTTTTTATCAAATCCCTACTCTGTTTTAGCTAAGTAATCCTTCAATATATAAAATGTATTGTATAACAGGTACTTTTTAGCTGCCTCTTTAAATAAGTGTATTTTTGATATTTCTTTAATCTCTTTTGGCAATTTCTTGCAATTGTATTTTATTCCTTCTACCACGTGAGACGGGGAGGTGAGGTAGACGCGGATGGAAAGCACACGACGAATAAACAACCGTTCCTGGTACGCTGACTAGCGTGATTATAGATTTTAGACAGTTTTCCATGCTCATTAAGAAAATGGTAATCTGATCCTGAACCTCCGCCTGAGAAAATACGATACACAAAAGCTAAAACACGAAAACACACCGAACAAATTTTATCAACTCATGAGTAGAGAGTGATCCAAGATCTCATTTCCTGAAAGTATTTTTATTTACAGTCTGTATGTCACTGCTTCATTGTCTCAAGAATCGGGCTGTGTCGCCCAAATTCAGACCATTCTCGTAGTTATAGGTTAATCAGTCTAAACGGATAGACAACCAGCTTCACTACGACATACTAACAAAAAAATGGTAATGAACCTGGCAGTGTTTCCTTTAAGGGTCTTTACTCTGTAGAATGATCTGAAAATTGTTGACACTGCCGAAACCGTTGCTTTTCAGAAAACACCGATCGACAGACGTAACAAGTAAATTTTCTAAGAGAACATAGCTTACACGGTTCACAGAGAGATGTCGCATGTTCCATCCCACCCTTAGGCTACTAATTATTCCATTTACCATCTATATCAGAGTTCCGAGAGACTCTGATGAAGAATTGAAATTTCTAGTACCTCCTAATCATGTCGAAGTAGCTTAACAAGCTCAGGCCTAGAGAGGTGATTTATAATGGAGATTAGCCTAAGAAACAAGTCTAAGAAGTGGAACTTGACATAGGTCACTGTCTCATATCGTCAAAATTTTGCACGATGCCAAATGGGTGAAAATAAACTTATGGCTGTTTTGGTTTAGGTATCACCATTCAGTAGCTTCCGAGAAAATGATGGTCAGTGTTCTGAAGCTGACTTCATGAGGCTACACGTGCGGCGTAAAGCCAAATGCGATGTTAGCGGAGTAGCTAACAGCACATTTTCGAAATTGGGTGACACTTGTTCAAACCTCGTCTTACGTTTTTATATTTTTCATTTCGCGGAAGTCTGTTAAATAAATATTTCTTATGATATCGTGAGATACAATGAAAGAGATAAGGATTTCAAATTTTACTAAAAATATATTTTACCGCTGACGCGGATTAGCACCTTCCAGAAAACTGCTACCTACAGTTTTCGTTCGTGTCCAAGAAGTTAGCGACAAATTTGGTCTTCACAATACTTTAAAATGAATAAATTGTAATAAGAGAGAGATATCAGAATTCTCAGTTAGCATAACGACAGGTACTGCCCATTTGTTTTGAAACATTTTAATAACAAGCAGAAAGAATTTAAAGATTTAGTTGACAATGAAACAGCAAAAAGTTACAACCATCGAAAGACGAGATTCAGTGTTCAGTATATAAAAAGTAATTTAGTGCTAAATTCGCAGGCCTGGGGAATATAATGAAATTCGTCGCACAAATACTAAAATTTGTGAAGTCGCAAGCATTATTCCATTGAAAGATGCAAACGTTTTCAGTGGGACTGTACGAAGAGCATGTAGAGTCCGTATATGACTGCAGAGTCGAGAAGTATGCTTAGAACGATCGTTCGTGTTAAAACTTGCTATTGATGAATTTGTGAGGGGAAAAGGAGTGCAGGGACGAAATTTAGAACGTCTGTAATGGATTGCACAGTTCGTGTTACATGTGGACTCGACTGCACGCTGCCAACAGTAAGACACTGCAAGGCAACTTCTTTCTGATTTGATGGGGATGCATTTAAAAAGAAAATCGCGTTTAACAAGGAAGACATTCCTACACAGAGAGTCCACGTACCGCAGCCTACTGCCGTTAAAGAATAGGCGAGGTTTTAAGAATTCATTGTGAGCTTGAAAGAACTACAAGGATAATTCTACAAAGATTTTGTGGACCGTGTCATTCTTACTTCGTTTCCGTGATGTTTCTGAGATCGTTTGCTGTTTCAATTGAAAGCGCCCCTGCGCAAATGCCAATGCAAGGTAAATCCAGTGTTAATGGCAATCTTTTTAAGTTAAAGTTGTCCAGGGCGTCACCGCTGTTTTCCTCCGGTATCCGTAATGATACAGCAAAAGTGATACAAAATTTCTATCTACATATTTGGGTGAAACACCTTTTTTTCAGTATGGAACTAAATAAGTTACGCTTATGCGGCAACTTGAGTGTGAAACTGTTTGAAATTGTTTAAGTCTGTGTCTGTCAGTATGCCGACACTCTGTACAGGATAAAAATTGTATTATGTCTGCAGTGCGCCAAAATAATTAAATAATACTGAAAATTTGTTTTTTTGTGATCTATATTGTCGAGAAATGTGAAGCATAAAATCAAACAGTATGCAATGCGACTGCACTGCCATTCAAATATGGCGCTTTCGCAGTTTTCTCTCTTCGTACTCCTTTTGTTCAGGTAGCGTGGGGTGACAGTAGGAGGAAATGTGAAGGGAGGATGAGGACTCTGGCAGTCGCACTTGGGCAACGTCCGTGAGCCGAAATCTTGGCCGCCCCTTAGGTGTGACCAGAAAAGATGCATTACGTCCGGTTACTACTAAATCGCTTTAGATAGTGAAAAGTCTGTGAAAATAATGAACCAAGTGGAATTTTCCGTTTGATCACACACGAAACTGTCCCCAGGAAACTCCAAACAGCAACCACGCCCGTTAAACAATGGCCACAATATCCATATCAGTGATACTGTTAGACTTCACGTAAACAGAGTACTGACTCTCCGTGCACCAGCGTCCGGTCTTATCTGGTAAAGCGGGACAAGGGCGATGTCCTTGTCACACGACTCTGGCGACCTCACAATCAGTGGAGGAGACTCCTGCTGCTGCATAGAATTCAGCAACCAAAGACCGGCTAGTGTCATAATGCCTTCCAATGTCCTATGGCCACACACTGATTCGACGTCCTTCCGGGTTACAGCAATTGTTGCTGCCACATATGGTAGTTCTGTGCACACGGTATAGTCCCATGTCACCTACAAATTCGATCATTTTCCTATTCTATGCACAAGAAACTCACGATTTGTAGTCTCTCAGGCCACTCTAAAATTTTCTAACTCGCTCTCCAAGTCCAGTTTTGGTGAAATGCTTCTATACTCCCCCTACCCTTCTTAAATTGCCAAGCCTACGATGTTTTGCTGCCGGTTGCGTTACCGCCTTCTATGTTTTTTGCTGAAACGTGTTATTGATAGGTGTTGGCGTCTCCTACACCGCGCCGCGTGAACTAAGTACCTGTTCTCTTCAGCACGGTACCGTATAGCTAAAAAGTGCTGGCACGAATGTATCGTTTTTAACTTTCCAGAGTTTGATGAAATTGTTAGTCGGTCTACGGAAGAAAGTGTCAGTGATATAGATAAAGAAATAAACGAAAACGACAACGATTTTACATTAGCCAGTGATCACTGATCTGCTATTGAACAAGAGTTTCATTTAGACGAAGAACTTCGGGAAAGCTGTGAGGGAGGAAATGTCTCCTATTTCAATGTAATATTTAAAGTGTCTGTTAAAATAGAATGTTTCCTGGATGGTGATAAGAAAAATGTAGTTCCCAGCATTTAATGTCAATTTAACAGGCTTTCTTTTTGTACCTATAGGGTGGAATTTTTGTGCGCAAACTTAAACCCTGGAATCAAGTTTTATTTTGAAATTTCTTTGTTACAGAGATTGTATAATTTTTCATAATGTAAAAGTCAGTACTCTAACAGTATTTTTACGGGTACTATTTAAAAGAACCAAAACAAATTTGTGCTTTTGTGTGATAAATAGTAACATGCGGTCGCTGGGTGGAACAGCCTCTGAACGGAGGGTAACCTGATGAAAATGCTGTAGGCTTGTAAAATAAACTAGGAGACCTTAAACAGCGATTCAATAACTGTAAAATAAATGTTATATAGTACACATTAAAAATTTCAAATGATTTTGCTTTAACACTATGTTTAAACATGGGTGTCCCACAGACCACACCTCCTGGTATACGTTACAGAAAAATCACCTCGCAAGTTAAGGGTTATTTGCCGTTCTTACAGAGTTACAAGGAATAGTTGCTCGAGAAATGACAGGCTATCTACTGAATAATATCGGCCTCCGTCTCTTTCTTCGTGCCATACCCCAGTAATGTTTCTGCTTTGCAGCTGCTTACGGCACTAGTCAAAAAGTCGCCCAATCCGACAGGCACTACCTATTTCTTAAGTAGTGTGTCCCATCTTCTGAGAACATCTTTCAAGAAACATGTTTCTGCAGATAGTCAACATTCTGTTACTTTATCTGTCGATATGATTCTGTGGCTTGACATTTCGAATGCTTCCCGTATCTTCTTATATTTTTCATGTTTCTATTCCATTCCATGGGAAGATGCAAACATAACATTTAAGGAATTTTACCTCAGTTTAGTGATAACTGTAGTTTTCTTATTAAAAAGTTTCCTTCTCTAAAATTCTGTACAAAGGTTATTTCACTTTTCTAGTTTTTATGCATAGTAAATGGTTATTTTATCTGCATCCCCTGAACCCTATTGTTAAGCGCACTAACATGTCTTTCTACTAATGCAACAGCAGAGGTGAAGAAGTGTTCCTAACACGCTAGAATGTTTTTCCTGCCTGCCCTGTGTAACAGATTGGCGACTGCATAAATTCTTAAAATTTGATGTTCCAACATATTTGGAAATGGAAAAGACTTTACAACGCTTCAGCATGCATGACATAATTCTAAATGGAGAAAACGCAGCGCAAACCTCTAATAGGTATTACATTGAGAGAAATATCGCAAATGTTGAAAATGTTATATGAATCTTGGTTTTACGTCAACGAACGACAACGGTTTGGAGATTTCAGAATGTATTTTGTGTTGAAATGTTGGAACAACACAATGCAGGCATATAAGTAATTAAAAACGCCACTGAAATGCCAGTAATTCAAATTGTGATGATTAATTACCTCGAAAAGTTTTATAAGAAATTAAATGAGTTAAAACAACATAAATGTTATTTTCCATATGCAGCTGGAATGGCAAATAATGGTTTAGGAAAGGGCATGCATGGCTGGATGGTTGTGAAATGTGCAAAATGCCATACCTTCGCAAAAAAAACTAATTCTATCTGCTGCTACAGATTTGGAGAATATTACATTCCGAAACTGTTTTCAAATGTACCTTTGTCTGGCAGTATCAACACTCACAGAATTCAGCATTGAGCTGATGATTCCAGCACTACCTCTCGAAGGCTAACGTCTTGAATTTAAGGGTTAAATGTGATTTATTGGTTTTATCCGCAATGGTGAGTGATTTCAACAAAGACCTACTATAAAAATTACACGTAAATGAATCTGGATAATAGCTAGATTAAGGACCTACTCTTTTATAAATGTATAAATGCAAGTTCAAGGGCTCAAAACTTTTCCCATAAAAGGAATACATTTTGTTTGAAAACAATTTTTAGTTCGCTAGCAGCGTTCCCACTGACTTATCTTTCGTTGTCCAATTGGTGCAAAGTACGATACGCCATGAATCAATAACCAAAGCTGCATTCAATTTAGATCCATTGCCTCATTCACAGCAGCATAGTATTTAGGTCCTATTCAGCTTGGAGTGAATATAGCAAACAATGCAAAAAAGTGAGTATATGAGAGTCGCATGAGAAATTTTCTTGTGACAATATGTATTCTCGTACGTTCCTATTACGGCAAGAATGTACTTATTTTCGTGAAGAAGGAAAACGCAAGTATTCTAAATGCTTCATGAAATTGATTTTCAGGACGAATTTCCTTGATTTCTTTGCGAAGTTCATTGTGTACATTTTCTCCCTGAAAGGACGCCACATACGTATTTTAGAAGTAAACTTGAAGTGCTCTGCTTTCAGGCAATAATTACGGGTATGGAAGAGTAATCGAGATGGTGTTGACGATTCGTTTTAATTTTTACTCACCAGAAAGGAAATTGGTCTTGCAAAATAAAATTTGTTTTCCAGTACCATCCATCACAGCGTGTTAGATACCTTCAAGGCTATGTTGCCTGCAATTCTGATTGTTTCAAGATATATGTAAAGTATAAGCTATGTTCGAGGTAGCGTATTTACAAGAACATCATCTTACTGTGCTTTCATGCGGTAATAGATTGAAGATGAAGTTGTCAGTTTAGGCTTCGTCACTTTGTTTTTATTCTTTTTATTTATTTATTTAAACTGGCCTGATCTGGTTTTACTGAGCACCTCCAGAAGAAGGCCACTGCAACCGTGACTGAAACGTTTTACATTTCATTTTTACATTATGACCCTGTACGATACTCAGAAAACTTTAATGTCAACTGACTCTGATGGTGGAAGCCTGTGCAAAGATTTATAGTTGTAAATAAGAGAAGTTTTCTGCTATATCGAGTTCTGCTAAGTGGTAAAGCTCAACTTAAACATTAAAACTATTTCCAACGTCCTATTCGTCGAACCAGTGTTTCAGCGATGGCTGAGCTATACAGTAAATATCGTAAAAAACTTAACGTAGCTCAAGAAATGAGGATACCTATACACTGAGTCCTAGATGTGAAAGTTGTATAGTGAACATACCCTCTGAGGTCGTATCGTTTGGGCAGTTCTTTCTGGGTGAGTAGATCTTTACAAACATTAATGTAACATTTGGTTCGGCGCTGGTTGCATTTTCACGTTTCTCAGAGCTCTAGCATACGCTCGGATCAGTTTCGACACATGATACCATTTGGCTTTTACAGCCCAGTGTGATCTCTCCCGTGATGGTTACTACGGCACACAGCGGCGTACGACCGCTCCGCTCAGCCCTTTGCTGCGTTAAGCCTCCAACGGCCGTTCAGAGGCCACTGCTCTTGCCGCACGAGGTCGATCGCCCTGTAATTCAATTCGTTTACATATCATACGCTGTGTTCACAGCCCTGTAAGTTTCATGGCGTTTGCATGCTTGTTTGCCCTTGCAAAGCAAGCACTGCACTGCTGTGGCGTTGATCGTGTTTTAAAGCTAAAATGCCGAGTGAAAATGTTGTTTTCTAACGACTTCATCGTTTACTTGGCGTGGAACAATAGACTTATTTCTTTTGTTCTTTTTTTCGCTGCAAAATGTTGCACAAAATTGTGTTTTAGAACTTTTACACACTTTCTTCTCCGGATTGTGTGTTTCCAGAGTTGAATCATCAGAGAAAGAACAACTTGCTAGACGATGTTCCAAGCTCGTTGGAACTGCTGTTGCAACCTTTGAAAAATATACTGCTAATAAACGATAGCATCTTTTAACGGAGTCTTGACATAATAACCTTTCTTGTTTCTCCTGGACATATCTAGCTGTTATGGTTGACTCTTACACAGAAGATTACAGCAACTACCCACTTTTAACAATGCTATTTATTTATTTAAACAGTACCGTTACTGGTTTCTAACCTATAGGTTCATCTTCAGACTCTTAGTTCACGTATTACATTACGTGTTTCGTTTCCCCACTTGACGAAATTTCCTTGCGCTGGTAGTGCTCTACAATCAAAACAAAATGTGATACATATTTTTAATAGTAATTGTGCCTCACGATGATTTTAAGTGTTGTAAGATAATTATTATTCTTAAATGGAAGATGTTTAGATGACTTACAATGAAAAAACCCCGCCATTACGGTCCGGTGCAGTTGATTCGCTGCTGCAAGATGATGAATAACCTGCACTGGAACGTAATGGCGGGAATTCTTCATTGTAAGTAATCGAAACATCTTGCATTTAAAAATATTAATTTGTTTGCAACACTTAAAATCGTCGTGAGGCACAATTACAATTAAAAAGACGTTGTCTCACATTTTGTTTTGGTTGTAGGGCACCACCACACCAAGGAAGTTTCGTCAGATGGGAAAGAAAAACACGAAATGTAATGTAAAACGTGAAGTAGCCGTCTGAAGATGAACCTATCGGTTCGAAACCTATAACGGCGCTGTTTAAATAAATAAATAGCCTTATAAAAAGTGACTCGTTGCTGCAATCTTCTAAGAGTCATCCTATATTTTGTACAGAGCCACGGGCCCAAAATGTCATTTTTTGACAAAATAACATACCTAGCTGCCTTCTGTCACATTCACATACTATTAAATATCTATATTTATTTCCTTCCTCAGACGTATCTTCCTTCTTTTAAAGGCCCGTTCTTACCTTTATTTCACTTTCTTCTCTCTTTCTTCAGCACAAATATAGGTCTTCGTGTTGTTACCAGAGCTATACATTGTATTTTCATCACACCATTTAGGGAAGCTGTGTAGTATCTTTTACTAGTAAATGATGTAACTGGTTCGATGTCTATGTTAAGTGTTGTCACTTCTCACCATTTGAAAACTTCCTATTGGCGCAGCTAATATACACAATAATTAGTAATATAACCTTGTAAGGTAAAGAAAAGATGCTGCTTTAAAATAAATTGCTTGAGTATATCTAATAACGTTCAGTAGTTAACAAGAAACCTCTTTGAGATTTCGCTTAGTGCCCGTCAGAAGAATTACCTTTCACTGATTGCTGAGTGAGAATTTTTAGGATTCGTACGCCATTATCCATATTTTGAATATCTCTCACTAAAATTCTGGGAATAATTTCTCCATTTAAGCTAAACTATTTGTTTCTCTTCTTCATCGCAGAGTTGAAATTTATTTCAGTAATGACTATAACGATCAGGAAAGAGGAATTTACTAGGCAAAGTCCGTATTTAAAACGGATCACAGTTATCAATTCACCAAGAATTACCCCCTTAAAGAAATACATTACCCCCTGAAAAGGTACATGTTCCCATTAGTAGTGTTTTGAATGTTTTCCTTTTCGTCCATTTCTATAGAAAACCTTAATTAGAGGGAAAAAGAGAAAGAAATAGGGCCTTGCAGACTTCAAAAGCGTAACTACTTCTTGAATCTTTCGTGTGATGTCACATGTGGCGGACTACTAATGAGGTCGCTCTCTAGTTATTAAAATAGTTTTAGGTTTCCCATATTTTTTAACAACTTTTGTGATAATATTTGCCCTAAAGTTAATTTATTGGTGGTTTTACATTCATCTATGAATATCTTGTTCTGTTATTGTTTCGAACGGTTTGTTATTCGTGGATGTGTTTACGTGCTGCCTCGAAGTTTCTCAGATGTGTGTTTACGTTCCCTAGCAAGCATTTAGCGGTTGGAGAGATCGGAAAGCTAAGTACCAACAAAGTTTATTGTGAATATAGTCAGTTAGGGAATGCGTTAGATTTCTAATGGCATTTCTTTCTGTTTCTTGTGAGTCTGTAGAGAAAACTTTAGAAAAAGTTCGTTCACTGTCTACTGTTCAGTTCCGCGTAGTTTACCAGTGGCCTCGTGAAATTCTTGTATTACATAAGTTATCAATATCGGGTTTTTAGGGTAGTGGCATTAGTGTTGAATTAGAGGTGTTAATAGGAGTAGCTACATTCTTTCCAGTGACTGAAAATTGAAATCATTGTAGTTTATAAAACCGTTTTACTTTTACGGACGTAATTTGTACCTAAAGTTCTCAGATAATTGTAAAACTTTTAGTATAAGTGAGAAGTGTGGGCTTTGTCGTAAATTTTTGAGTAGTAGATTAGATTAGATTAGATTAATACTTGTTCCATAGATCATGAATACGACACTTCGTGTCAGGTTAATGAAAGATGTCTGTACAAGATATTACATTACACAAAATGTTGCATGACACAAATGTTTAAGTTAGTTTTTCTTCCCCTACCTTAATTTATATTTAAAAATTCAGCCAATGAGTAGAAGTAGTTGTCATCTAGACTTTTGTATCAGCGTAATTTACCCCTTTCTGTGCCAAAGTCAGATTTAACTCTGCATAGTGAAGATCATCCTTTCTCCTGGTGTTATAGCTATGCACACTGCTATTACTTTTGAACTGGGTTGGATTATTAACAACAAATTTCATAAGTGAATATATATACTGAGAGGTTAATGTGAGGATCCCTGGATCCTTAAATAGATGTCTGCTGGATGACCGTGGGTGGGCACCAGCAATTATTCTGATTACACGTTTTTGAGCAATGAATACTTTTCTACTCAACGATGAATTACCCCAGAATATGATGCCATACGAAAGCAGTGAATGAAAGTAGGCATAGTAAGCTAATTTATTGAGATTCTTATCACCAAAATTTGCAATAATCCTAATAGCATACGTAGCTGAACTCAGACGTTTCAGCAGACGATCAATGTGTTGCTTCCAGTTTAACCTCTCATCAATGGACACACCTACAAATTTTGAAAATTCTACCGCAGCTACAGACTTCTGTTCAAAGTCTATATTTATTACTAGAGTTGTGCTATTTACTGTACGGAAGTGTATATACTGTGTTTTATCAAAATTTAAAGAGAGTCCGTTTGCTGAGAAAGACTTAATAATTTTGTGAAAAACATCATTTACCATTACATCACTTAGTTCTTGGTTTTTGGATGATATTACTATACTTGTATCATCAGCAAAAAGAACTAACTTTGCATCTTCATCAATATGGAATGGTAAGTCATTAATGTATATCAAGATCAGTAAAGGACCTAAGACCGAATCCTGTGGGAGCCCATACTTAATAGCCCCCCAGTTTGAGGAATCAGCTGTTGTTTTAACATTACATGAACCACTTATTTCAACTTTCTGCATTATTCCAGTTAAGTATGAATTAAACCATTTGTGCACTGCCCCATAATGATTTAGCTTATCTAAAAGAATTCCATGATTTACACAATCAAAGGCCTTTGAGAGATCACAAAAAATACCAATGGGTGATGTCCGGTTATTCAGAGCATTTGATATTTGATCAGTGAAATCGTATATAGCATTTTCTGTTGAAAAGCCTTTCTGAAAACCAAACTGACATTTTGTTAGTATTTTATTTTTACAAATATGGGAGGCTACTCTTGAATACATCATTTTCTCAAAAAATTTTGATAGAGCTCTCAGAAGAGAGATTGGGCGATAGTTGTTGACATCCGACGTATCCCCCTTTTTATGCAATGGTTTCACAATGGCATATTTCAGTCTATCGGGGAAAACACCCTGCTCCAAAGAGCTATTACATACGTGGCTGAGAATCCTACTTACCTGCTTTAAGTATCTTGCTGGAAATGCCATCAATTCTAGCTTTTACTTTTTAGTGAGTTTATTATGTTACTGACTTCAGAGGGAGAGGTTGGTGGAAATACAGTTGTTTCAGACTGCACAGGTATGGCCTCTTCTATTAGAAGCCTTGCCTCTTCTAGTGAAAATCTAGATCCTATTTTCTCCACAACATTTAAAAAATGATTATTGAAAATATTTCCAATTTCTGATTGCTTGTTAGTACACTTATCATTCAGTTTTATGGCAGTAAAGTCTTCCTGTGCTCTTGGTTGTCCTGTTTCTCTTTCAATAATATTCCAAATTGCTTTAATTTTAATATCAGAGTTACTGATCTCAGACATGATACATATGCTTCTGGACTTTTAATAACTTTTCTTAGTACCGCACAATAGTTTTTTTATTGAACAATTTCGGGGTACGTACTCCCTCTTGCTGTTAGATACAGTTCTCTTTTACGGTTGCAAGACATTCTTATTCCTTTAGTTAGCCAAGGTTAGTTTATCCTGTAAGTCTGTTAAAAAAATGACTTTCCAAGACTGCTATCTGAAATGCACGTTAATGATTCTGACTAGTCAATAAGTAAACCCGAGAAAACAAGGGATTCTCATCGATATGATAAGGTATCTAGCATAATACTAAAGCACTGTGGCACGAATGTGAGCCCTGTAGTAAAGTACTCTATAATGAATCCGCTTTATGTAAAAGGAGAAAGAAATAAGACAAAGGGTTAACGTAGAAAACTTTCGACGTATATGAATGCCATCTGTGTTTGTTGAAGTTATTGAAAGGCTATAAATACAGGGAAAAGTAATCAAAATATCCACGGGTGTACTGCCGGTCTACAGTGTCCAACGGGCACAATATTTTGGCGATCATTCATGTCGCCATCATCAGGTGAACTGACGGACTGAGCTCCACGAACGTGCCGGCACAGAGATCCGTACGCTATGGCTGATCAGAGGGAACTGGGTTCGGTCGCGGCGGCTGCATATTTAAATACCCTCCACCCGTTGCGCGCTCCCTCCGTTGTCCACGCCCCTCTCCACGGTCGCGCGGTGGAACAGATTGCGACGGCGTCTGAGATGACGTCGGAGTGATGGCTCTATCCGCCGTGGTCGTCACAAGTATACGTTTGCTCGATTTACTCTTGATTAACACAATCGCTGGTTCCCAAGCCTTGCTAATATTATAGACACAGTCACGTTTTATGAGGTCGTCATTGGTGCGAATTTCGATAGCGTCTCTAACAATGCTGTCCCAGTGTCTCGACGTCTGTACCAGAATCTTCGTGCGTTTATATTCCATAGCGTGATTTTCCGACAAACAATGTTCAGTGACCGCCGCCTTGCTCAGTCGAGTGTGTCTTTGGTGTTCACGGCATCGATCCTCGACGGTATGCATCGTCTGACCAACGTACTACTTGCCACATTGACACGGAATCTGGTACGAGCCGGCGTGGAAAACGATTTAGACAAGATATCTGTATTGTACGAAAAGTAAACAATGAAGAGTGCGAAGTCATACACATGAGTACTAGAAGGAATCCGCTAAATTTAGATTAAAAGAAAGAACATGCAAATCCAAAGCCTGTTCATTTAATTAAATACTTACGCATTACAGTTACGAATAACTCAAACCGGTGGGATCCTATAGATAATACTGTGAGGAAAGCAAACCAAAGAATGTATATTTGTTGGCAGAACACTTATAAAGTGGAACATATCTACTAATGAGGTTGCTTACAGTACGCTTGCCCACCGTATTCTAAAGTACTGATACGTGATGTAGGATATGCTTATGATAGAACTGATGGAGGACATAGAAAAAGTTCAAGAAGGGCAGCTCATTTTGTCTTATCGCGAAACAGGGGTGAAAATGACACGAATATCGCGCGGAAATTGGGGTGGAAATCATAACAAAGGCGTTTTTCTTTGCGGTCGTCTCGTGAAATTTCCATCAACAACTTTCTCCTAAGTGTGCGAATATATTTTGTTGTCGCCTACCTACTTAGGGAGGAATGATCATCGTAATAAAAAAAGGAAACCAAAGCTCGCCCGGGTGGATTAAGTGCTCGTTTTTTCCGTGCACTGTTAGAGAATAGAAAAGTAGAGAATTAGCTCGAACGTGGTTCCATGAACCCTTTGCTTGGCACTTAACAGTGAATTGCAGAGTAGTCATGTAGATGTAGATGTAGATGTACACGTAGGACACTGATTGAGTTTCACCTTTCTCTCTCCAGATAAGAGGAGTACAGACGAACGGTATAATGTTGGTAGATAACCTACTAGCAAGCCATAGCCACCAGCTCGAATGTAACTATCTCAGATCTTTACTTTACCTTAAATCAGAATAAAACAGCTGCTTGTGTCAATATGAGATGCTTTGAAGAACGGAGTGACGAAGCTGTGCAAGCATTGAGCTGTGGTTATCCTTTCTAAAAATACTCTCAACGACATGATCACAGATATCTCGGATCGTGTTGCCATCTAAACGTGTCACCAAAGAGGAAACATTGAAATCAAAGCTTCGTTTCATTACTTGCCCCATGTCAAGGTGAAAATGTCCGGATATCCTTTGTGATGATCAAGAATCAATAAAAATGCCCAAAACGGCGCCATGTTACATGTAAAATACAGCTGCTTCTTAACTGTGGCACAAGTGGAGGAACTCTACCCCACACTTAGAATGAAAGGGTTGAGTAGATAAAAAGTTTGCAGAGCCTTTGAAGTGAATCCATTGATAAGGAATTTGCGGGAGAATCGGTGATCAAGTTAAGGAGAATGAACATTCCTGTTAGAGGAATACAGAATACAAATCATATAGCAGGTTCTGACAGTACGCACAATAGATTGGTTACCCAAGGTACTTAAAGAAGATAACCCTCCACTACTCACAGTCAATTGCATCAATTCACCAACCCACCTCCACAGAGTCCTTTGTCAAATAACCCGGAACTTTGTTGCCTTTGTAATAGGCTAGTGTGTCACGTCTACAGACCGTCTAGTAACCTTCAACGTGAGCTCCTTACAAAGTCTTGAAATAAAGTCACGCAGAAGGAAAGCGACCATTATAAACCATGTACGTAGCCTGTAAAAGGCTGAATAGGTTGCAAGGTAATAAGTCATTAAATGAATACAAAATGACTTTACTCATATTAAATGATGCTTTCCCGAGTATGCCATCATCAGATAATCTGTGAAAAACAGAACTTATGTATAACTAGATATGAAATTAAAAAAAAAGAAAACAGTTACAAACAGCAAAATTAACAATTCATTTAAACGTGCAAAAGTGAGGCAAAGTCCATGTCACTGAAGGTTATCGGTGGACCTGATAGTTATATGATATTAACGTAAATAATGTGAACAGACTGAACAAGAATACTGATTTTTGTACAAAGAAAATAGGTTTTCACGGCAGATTGTCTTACGTGAGTGATCAAGGAATATTACATCGCCATTAAGCTCGGCGAAGACTTTATTTTGAATACCAAAAATCCTGTACAGTGTTCCAAATTTAAAATAGGGAGTAACAATTTTCAGAGCACAGTATACCCTTTTCCTTTAAAAAAAAATACATTCTGCTTACAAGAAGCCGTTTTATTTCCGGTAATAAAGAAGCAGAATATGTTTTGTACAAGCAGTGATCTTGCTTATGGGGTTACAATTTTTATATGTAGCCCATATCAAATGTAAAATACAGAAGTACTAGCAACAAATAAGGATAAAAACAATTTATTAAAATAGTGGATGCAAGACAAGTAACCTAAACAATAACAACACTGATCCTTGGTATGCGGTAAGAGAATCCTACGTCACAATAATCAGTTGCACTACCTAACGTGCTTGGTAAAAAAAAATAATCATATGACGTCAAACAATTCAGTGTGTCATGGCAAAACGAACTGTCAGTACCAACGTTTATGGCTTGCATTAGTGAGCGGACACGCGCAGCACACCAACACACTTTCCCCAAGAACCGAGCCGATAAGAACAGCCACAAAATAGCAATGATCCTTAGGGACACTAGCACCCCCCCCCCCCCCCCAATTATGTTGTCGCCTCCTTAGGTATCACCAGTCTATACAAGAACATTCCGAGCAACGAGAACACAAAAATCTTTTGTTGCTTAGAAAGATCAATCCTGATGAAATACTTGAACTATTGTAATTAATACGCCTGCATGTTTATTTCAGTGACTTTACTTTTCACAACAAAACATGCTTTCGAAAAAATGCCCTAGCTATAAGCTGCTGTCTGTCTCTTCCTTTGACTGATATTTTCAAACATAATTTAGAGAAACAATTTTCATGAATAATACATCAGCTGCAAATAGTATTCTCATACATCGCAGATATGTTGATGATTTGTTTCTCCTACTTCAAAGCGATGAGCGTGATGTAATTGAGCTTGCTACTGTTGCAGGCTGCTGTTCAGTTAACGGTGCACGTAGAGAGCAAATGTTGCCTCATCTACCTAGATTTGAAAGTAATAAGAGGAGGCACCAGCCTTGGTTTACATATTTTTCGAAATCCTACGACTATAAACTTAATAACTGCTGCGGATTCGTGCCAGCCCTATGCACACAGACGCCCATTTTTTTCAAGCATTGTCATAGATTAGCAAAGTTAAATCTGGACAGGGATTGCTTAAATAGGGAAATTAAATTTATAGTGCCAATAGTTATAGACTATGGCCCAATAAAAAGGTTCATCCTTAGCACTGGTTCAGATGGTTCAAATGGCTCTGAGCACTATGCGACATAACTTCTGAGGTCATCAGTCGCCTAGAACTTAGAACTAATTAAACCTAACTAACCTAAGGACATCACACACATCCATGCCCGAGGCAGGATTCGAACCTGCGGCTGCAGCAGTAATCGTTGTGTATCTGCTGGTTAAGGTGCTGTGTCGTGTTTTGAATGTTTCTTCAGTATTTTCAATTTTTTTTTCAATGTTCATAAATAATAATGATTCTCGGTCACGTGAAGCTGATCAGTCATTTCTGCCTTCGCAGAAGTAGAATACGACCGTAATGCTGCTTCCATGCTCCTGTCCTCCGGTGACTGATGTATCGTTTTAGACTCAGTGCTCACGCCTCGCGGCCGACTACACGCATCAACGATGCAGCAAGATTGCTGGAGCTACTAATTTTCAAAAATAATACCCTGAATGCAGTTCACCTGAAAAACGTACAAATCAAGCCGAAATCTCTGAAACCTAATCAGTTCTTCCCCACACTGTTTAACAAAAGATGTCATTCCGAGGTAAGACCTCTTCTGAGTACATAAAACAACGTTTTGATTTGCAGTAGGTACACACAAAGCGAGATGAACATTCAAAAACTTTCAGAAGAAAATAAACTTACCGCTGTTCCTCACATAATTGATCATTCTTATCGTGAAGCATACAGAAGCACATCAGCGCTTAAGCAATAGAATCTGTGCTGTCATAAACATATTCTAATACTTCATCTCGAAATTCTGTTTCTCAGACTTGAAGCGGCTTGCGAGATGTGCGACAAATTAAATCTGGGATGGCTCTTCCTGTCAAGTGTATTCAAACAGTTGCTCACACACGTACACCGAAAGCAGGACGTCAGCTGCAAACAGTAACTCTGCATTACTCTGCATATGGGAAAGTGAGGGGGGGGGGGTGACGAGAAGCTACAAATCTAGCTGTCAACGAAGTGGCCTGAGTTCATACATCTGTGACGCTGTCAGTCCAAAATTAGATAATTTTGTTGGTATGTGACTTGTAGAAAAAGTTTGTTTGTGTTTGGAAACCAATTATGCAGTGAGACACTGATGATCATTTACTTGCAACTACTTTAAGTCTTAGCAGGAACGAAAATTTTCCACCGTACAATACACCATCCCACAGTCTTTGAGCGTCGCGATCTGGCAACACTTGCGTAGTTCTATGGCCCACGAGTCGAGGCCTGAGATGTCAGTAGTTTGAATGTAGTATGAAAACTAAAACATTCTGAAAAAGGAAATACTAAGATTCAATCTAGTTTTACTGGGGTGGGGGTCAGCGAAGTGTAATGGATAGAAGACGGATTACTTGACCAAACGAGTATTTAGTAACATCAACAGAAGCAATAAATGGTGAACTCATAGAAAAGTAGGGCAGAGAGTGAGTCACTGTGAACAATTCAGTGATACCGTTGTTCTCATCAGAATCGACTGCAAACCACAACCGACATCAATAGCTGAGGTATACATGCCGATGTCGCACGTAGAAAAGGAAGAGGTGGAGAAAGTATATGAGGATATTGAATGGGTAATTCAGTACGTAAGGGGATATGAAAATCTAATAGTCATAGGGGATGGGAATGCGACTGCAAGGAATAGAGCAGAAAGAAAGGGATACAGGATCATATAGGCTTGGTAGTAGGAATGATAGAGGAGAAAGACTAACTGAGTACTACACCAAAGTTCACCTAGTAACAGCCAACACTCTTCTTCACGAATCAAGAGAAGGTATACTTGCAAAAAATCCTCCATATACGGGAAAATTCTAGTTAGATAACATCGTCGTCAGATAGAGATTCCATAATCGGATATTCGTTTCATAGGTGCATTCAAGAGCAGATACACAATCACATGACAATTTGATAATGACGAAAAGTAGATTGAAGTTTAAAAGACCCGCCAGGAAGAATCAATGCGTGAAGAAATGGGAGACGGAACACAGGAAAGGAGAGATACGCATGAGGTTCTGCAGTTCAGTTGAAGAGAAATGGACATCTCTAAAAAGAACGGTCACAGAAGCTGCGGAGAGAAACATCGATACAAGGAAGGCAACAGAGAGAAAAGTTTGCGTAAGAGAAGAAACACACTCCTGGAAATGGAAAAAAGAACACATTGACACCGGTGTGTCAGACCCACCATACTTGCTCCGGACACTGCGAGAGGGCTGTACAAGCAATGATCACACGCACGGCACAGCGGACACACCAGGAACCACGGTGTTGGCCGTCGAATGGCGCTAGCTGCGCAGCATTTGTGCACCGCCGCCGTCAGTGTCAGCCAGTTTGCTGTGGCAAACGGAGCTCCATCGCAGTCTTTAACACTAGTAGCATGCCGCGACAGCGTAGACGTGAACCGTATGCGCAGTTGACGGACTTTGAGCGAGGGCGTATACTGGGCATGCGGAAGGCCGGTGGACGTACCGCCGAATTGCTCAACACGTGGGGCGTGAGGTCTCCACAGTACATCGATGTTGTCGCCAGTGGTCGGCGGAAGGTGCACTTGCCCGTCGACCTGGGACCGGACCGCAGCGACGCACGGATGCACGCCAAGACCGTAGGATCCTACGCAGTGCCGTAGGGGACCGCACCGCCACTTCCCAGCAAATTAGGCACACTGTTGCTCCTGGGGTATCGGCGAGGACCATTCGCTACCGTCTCCATGAAGCTGGGCTACGGTCCCGCACACCGTTAGTCCGTCTTCCGCTCACGCCCCAACATCGTGCAGCCCGCCTCCAGTGGTGTCGCGACAGGCGTGAATGGAGGGACGAATGGAGACGTGTCGTCTTCAGCGATGAGAGTCGCTTCTGCCTTGGTGCCAATGATGGTCGTATGCGTGTTTGGCGCCGTGCAGGTGAGCGCCACAATCAGGACTGCATACGACTGAGGCACACAGGGCCAACACCCGGCATCGTGGTGTGGGGAGCGATCTCCTACACTGGGACAATGCACGTCCGCATGTATCCCGTGCCTCCCAACGTGCTCTAGAAGGTGTAAGTCAACTACCCTGGCCAGCAAGATCTCCGGATCTGTCCCCCATTGAGCATGTTTAGGACTGGATGAAGCGTCGTCTCACACGGTCTGCACGTCCAGCATGAACGCTGGTCCAGCTGAGGCGCCAGGTGGAAATGGCATGGCAAGCCGTTCCACAGGACTACATCCAGCATCCCTACGATCGTCTCCATGGGAGAATAGCAGCCTGCATTGCTGCGAAAGGTGGATATACACTGTACTAGTGCCGACATTGTGCATGCTCTGTTGCCTGTGTATATGTGCCTGTGGTTCTGTCAGTGTGATCATGTGATGTATCTGACCCCAGGAATGTGTCAATAAAGTTTCCCCTTCCTGGGACAATGAATTCACGGTGTTCTTATTTCAATTTCCAGGAGTGTACTTCAGCTGATTGATTGAAGAAGAACGTACGAGTACAAAAATGTTCAGTTAAATTTAGGAATATAGAAATATATGTCACTTAGGAACGAAAGGAATGAAATAAGCACATCGTTCAGGGAAGCTAAGAAGAAATGGCTGCATGAAAAATGTGAAGAAACCGAAAAAGGAATGATTCTTTGAACAACTGATTCAGCATCTAGTAAAGAGAACCTGAGGTGAAATTAAAAGCAAGGGCTGTAATATTAAGAGTGCTTTGGGAATTCGCCCGTTAAATTCAGAGGACAGAGCAGGTAGGTGTGAAGACTGAAGGCCTCTAAGAGAGGGAACACATGTTCTAGAAAGTGATACGAGAAGAACCAAAAGTCTCTTGGGAAGAGATAGAGGATCCAGTGCTGCAATCTGAATTTAAAAGACCTTGGAACACTTGAGATCAAATAAGGCAGAAGGGGTAGATAACATTCAATAGGAATCTTTAAAATCATTGAGGGAAGTGGCAGAAAAACGACCGTCCACGTTGGTGGGTGGAGTGTGTGGGACTGGCTATGTACCATCACACTTTCGGAAAAAAAACATTATACAAACAATTCCGCAGATTAAAAGAGCTGGCAAGTGCGAGAATTATCTGACAGCCAGTTTAATAGCTGACGCATCCAACTTGCTGGGAAGAATAACACACAGAAGACGAGAAAAGAAAATTAGAGATCTGTCAGACGAAAATGAGTTTGTTTTTAGGGAAAGTATAGGTAGCGGATAGGCAGTCCTGAAGCTTTAGTTGATAATGGGAGCAAAACTGAAGAAAAATCAAAAAAAATGTTCGCTGTTGACCGGCAAAAAGCATTTGACAATGTCAAATAGTTCAAAAGGTTCGAAATCCCGAGAAAAATAATAGTAAACTATGAAAATGATATGTCATGTGACGAGGGCCTCCCGCCGGGTAGACCGTTCGCCTGGTGCAAGTCCTTCGATTTGACGCCACTTCGGCTACTTGCGCGTCGATGGGGATGAAGACAACACAACACCCAGTCCCTGAGTGCAGAAAATCTCCGAACAAGCCGGGAATCGAACCCGGGTCCGTTGGATTGAGAGTCTGTCGCGCTGACCACTCAGTTACCGGGGCGGACACAGCACACTATAGGTAATGAGGATACAATAAGAGAGGAAGGCAAGAACGAAATCCTCGGGTTAAAAAGAGTGTACGACACTGATTTATTCTTTCTCCCCTGTTGTTATATTTATAAGTCGAAGAAGCAATGACGGAAATAAGTGTCGGCTGGGGTGGCCGAGAGGTTCTAGGCGTTACAGTCTGGAGCAGCGCGACCTCTACGGTCACAGGTTCGAATCCTGCCTCGGGCATAGATGTGTATGATGTCCTTAGGTTTGTTAGGTTTAAATAGTTCTAAGTTCTAGGGGACTGATGACTTCAGAAATTAAGTCCCTTAGTACTCAGAGCCATTTTTTGAACGGAAATAAGTGAAAGGTTCAAGAGTGGGCTTAAAATTCAGTGTAAGATTTTCTCATGAGATTCCTTTCCCCAGTGAAAGTGAAGAAGAAATACAGAACCTGTTCAACGGAATAAACAGTCCAATGAGCACTGAATAGGGATTGAAATTAAACCGAAGAATGGCGAAACTTACGAGTAGTAGTATAAATGATAACGGCGAGAAACTTAACAACATTATTGGTGGTTACGAAGCAATAATGTTAAGGAATTCAGTTACCTAGGTAGCGGAATAACTAGTGACCGACGGAGCAATGAAGACATAAAAAGAAGACTAGCACTGGCATTCCTGACCAAAAGAATTCCACTCGTACCAAATGTAGCCCATAGTTTGAGGAAGAAATTTACGAGAATGTACGTTTGGAGCAACGCGTTATATGAAACGTGGAATGTGGGAAAACCGGAACAGAACTGAACCATTTGAGATGTGGCGCTACAGAATAATGTTGAAAAGTAGGTGGACTGATAAGGCAAGGAATTAAGAAGTTCTCAGCGAAGTCGGCGCTGAAAGGAATATGTGGAAAACAGTGATAATGAGAAGGTACAGGATAATAAGACATCTGTTAAGGCTTCAGGGAATAACTTCCATTGTACTAAAAGGAGCGATAGAGCGTAAACTATAGACGGAAACAGATACTGAGATACATCCAGCAAATAATTGAGGTCACCGGTCGCAGCAACTAGAATGCGGTAAAACGTTTGTCACAAGAGAGGAATTCGTGGCGAGCCGCATCAAACAAGTCAGAAGACTGGTGACTCAAAAACAAAAACTAAAAAATTTTGTCTGTCTTTTGCGAATTCACTGGGTCACCTTAAGTTATGGAGAGATCTAACGTGTACACCGTATGTCCTGAAATCGTCATTCTTTCATTTCTTTTATTTGAGAAATTTCTGGTGTTTTGTTTTTCTGCAGCGATGCCAGCCTAAAGAGCAGTGGGAAAAAATTTGCCTCTGAGATTCTTCCTCCTTTGGCTTAAAGGAAATAAACGTCCTTAGATGGCGTGGATGGTTTTCGTTTAAAAAGGAAAAATCCTTCGTGAGGGACTGTTTTCCATTACTTTATAAAATGTTACTAGCAAGTGGGATAAAACTAGAATCAATTACTGACTATGAACAGCACTCTCCAGTTACTACACTAATTTTATAGATAAAAAAGGAAAGAAATAAAAACCTCTCCAAGTATTTTGTGTAAACCATACCACATTTCATGAAGTCTGGGTGAATAAGGGATGTGTATGTGTGTGTGTGTGTGTGGTGTGTGTGTGTGTGTGTGTGTGTGTGTGTGTGTGTGTGTGTGTGTGTGTGTGTGTCTGTGTGTGTGTGTGTGTTTTACCTTACGTTGAAAAACAGTCGCCATTCATATCTGAACTGCAATTGAAAGAATAATGTAGAAAAGGCTCATGCTTAGCTCAAGGAATGTAAGTAGTACAGTAATTTTTGTCTGCTGAGTAACTTTTACACAGTCTCAGATATCACTAGTCAAGATTTCTGATAGATGAAATTAAATTTTCTCTCTTACAAGGAAGCACCATCTTTCAGTGGGTTCGTTTTGTCTACTTTTGCAGCAATAAATTGAAGTTCACAATAAACTGCAGTAACACCCAAGACTTTACTATCAGTTATATTTCATACTAATATTGGTGCCTTATTCTGTCTGAACAAAGAATTAGTTTAACCTATTTCACTTTAAACATGTGGGTTGAACAGACTTGACAACTGGTCCTATTTTCCTGCTGAAAGCTCGACTCCAAATTAAACCCTGTCGCGATAGATAAGAATTCCCATTACATGAAAACGGATTACGTTTCACACAATACAGTCCGCTAATTATGCGAGTGTTTAGTTGAAAGGGCAGTCTTGTAAAAGAACTGAAATTAAAACTTTCAGTCTAAAGAGAGCTAAATTGGCAAACTTGCAAGCAACAGCCTCTACATCGAACTTACATTCAACAGCGAGTCAGAGGTCCATCACAACAACTGACTGAAATATTTTCACAAATGGATCCGCTCCCAGCGGAAGTGGTAATGTACCCAGAGCCGAAAAAGAGGAGCAAAAGTTTAAATTGTAAACCATGTTTAGTAATTAATTAAGGTTTAGCTCATGTCTTAAATAACGGTAAAAATTATTATAACGTTCACTATATTGTCTGCTCCTCATATTTCAGTGTGTCTCGCGAAGACGAAAATGACGTTCACAAAGACACGAGTAGTGCAGCGCACAAAATCTACGTTAGTTAGTCGGTTTCATCGGTTTCTAAACGGGGAAGAAAAGAATGTTAAAGTAAGGAAGTTGAAATGTGAGCAAGAATATCAGTAATATAAATAGCATGGGTTTCTTTGAATTTAAAGTTGCTAAAATTATGTTGACCATGTCTTTGTAATACCCTATAGGAGTGAAAACAACAAACAAGTAATTGTACACAATAATTTAGAAGTATCAAGTTCTTAGATATTCCCGACTATCTTTAAAAATAATCCTGTTACTCCTTTTGTTGAAGAACGGAAAATGCTGTAGTATATTCACTAACAGTGGTTCAGAGCTATAAGGTTTCAGAACAGAGTGAATGTCTTGTCACAGACACATGGATTAGATAATAATTTGTCACAAGTTTAACAATAATGATAGCCTGAAATCGTTCCATCTGCAGGCCGTGCTGCTGCAGTATCTGTCAGAATGTTCCTCGGAGTGCGTCAAAGACCTCCAGCCCGACAATTCTCCTCCCTGCCACAGTTGCAGATTCCAGGAATCCCAGTTCAGGAACTAAGCTAAGTTGTGGCAAGCAATTCTCCTCCCTGTCCTTCCTCCCGGGATTACCAACGCAGCAACTTTGCGAGGGAGCCTTTGTGGAGTTGAGAACTGCAGATGGCGAACGGACTCAATCCTGGCGTGAGGCGTGATGCATGCCTTGCACTTGGAGAGGCCAGCTGGAAGAACAAAGCCTGTGAAAGACAGAGACCCGTTTCCGAATTCCGACGCAATATGAAGCTTCACAGTATCATAAGTATCCATTTAGGTGACCTTTTGCAGAGAAACTCATCCTCGTTTCGCATGCTTTAGTGCAAGTGAAGAGAGCGTGCTTAGTCGCTAGTGGAACCAAGATATGGCGGTTGAGAATTAATCCGTCCTCAAATGCGGTGACGAGCGAGGAGCTATGGAAAGTAGGCCTAACAAATCAATCCAAGTGACCAAAGTGAATAGAGACCAGTAAGGCTGCTGTGGCTGCGAACCGCCGACAGTCCGTAATGCCATGATCTCCGGCACCATCGTTAATTGTGTGTAAGAGGGCTCGAGTAACTAGCTGCGGAATGCATCAGACAGGAACAGTCAAAATTTTAAACGTTATTCGATTAAGTTTTGCTTAAAACTGCCAACTCACAGAGTTCAGTCTTATTATTTCTTATTCATTATTACCTAGACAGAATGAAATTTTAAGTACAATAATCATGAAAAATTCAGACAAATTTTTAATACACGAACACCTCACTTAGTAACATTTTTGTAACTACAGTTTAAATATCAGAAGTTGGATAATTTGCACTGCTTTCACAAGAGACCTCATGTCTCAATATTACAAATGGAAATAAAGCTGTTATTTATATTTAAGATTCTTTATCTCAATCGGTAAAAACGAAACCCTTAACGCATGATTTTGTTGTCTATCTGTCTGGCATTAAGATCGCTTTTCCTCAAAATGGGTAGAGGTATCAAGTTTAAATTTATGTGAAATATGAAGCCGCTGGTATCATGGTGGTGTAAACAATTTAGGAGTCTATGTTGGTGTAGTCCAAAGATACGGCGATTTCTTGATACCCGATAACTCACTCATGAGAATGTATAGGATATTTCCTGTTGACTGAAAAGTATGAAATTTGGCAAGAAGCAAGGTTTCACACCACAAGTCAAAGAAAATTGGTAGTTTGTAATTGCGTCACATAAAAGTATTTTTTTTTCATTACAAACTTACATTGCATTCGTAATACATAAAAAATTTCAGGAAGTACTGTACGAATTTTGATCTGGTTTTCAATAATAGGTACTGTGTTTCATTAGGAAAGTTTGTGTATAGAACATACAAATATTTCGTTCTAATTGGCTGAATTACAGTGAAGTGAATTTTTCTGCCGCAATGAAAGGTGAAAGGTGTAAGGATCATCAGTCCGTCTGCCTGTCCGACTGTTAGGAAGCCATTTTGTCAGGAAAGATCAAAGGTGTCAAGCTGAAATTTGTGTGAAACATTATGATCTACAATCCCTTGGCAGCGTAAAAATTTTAAGCTTCTAGGTCAATGGAATCAAACGATACGTCATTTTATGTCATATATTTTGATACTTGCAAACTCACTCTTCAGAACCTACAAATCAGAAACAGTGAATGGCATTAAGAAGCAAAAGGGAGCGGTAACCACTCCATAATGTTAATCCAGAGAAAATATTGCATGTAACTAAAAAAGAGTAATGATTATCTGTCCACTACCAAAGAACAGATGAAAGGACAATATTCTTCGAGTTGGAGGGTGGAATGTCAGAAGAATGAACGTGATAAGGAACATACAGAAATTACAATTGGAAATGCAAAGGCACAGTCTAGCAGTGATCAGTGGAGTGAAACGGAAAAGAGATAAGTATTTCTGTTCACACGAATATAAACTGATATCAACATTAGAATAAAATGGTAAAACGGGAATAGGGTTTATTATGAATAGGAAGGTAGGTCAGAGAGTGAGTTACTTTGAACAGTTGTGACAGAATTATTCTCATGGAAATTGATAGCAAACCAAAGCTAACAGCAGTAGATCAGTTATAAATGCCGACCTCACAAGCAAAAGATAATACTTACGATACAGTGTGTAAAGAGAAAGGATAATCTAATAAGGTTAACGGACTGGAAATTCTTAGTGGTGGAGGGCAATGAAGAAAGAGTTAAGAGAGAATATGGACTCGATAGAAATGATGACAAAGCCTAGGTTTCTACAGTATATTTGAACTAGTAATAATGAATAATGTACTGTTCAAAAATCACAAGTGGTGAAAATATACTTAGGAACAGTCTAAAGATACGGAAAGATTACAGGTGGATTACATCATTGTGAAGCAGAGATTTCGAAATCATATAATGGTAGTAAGACGTATCCAGCAGCAAATACAGATTTAGTTCAAAATTTAGTCACGATGAATAGTAAATTTAAGGTCAAGGGAGACGTTCTGAAGAAACAATGTGGAACGAAGTAGGATACTGAAGTAATGAGGAATGCTGGTGCGCGTTTGAAGTTATGTACGACTGTAGATTCTTTAACACCACAGTAGGCGGTTCAGTTGAAAAGGAATGAACTTATTTGAAAGGAGTATTCGTGGAAATTGAGTGACGAATACAGCAACAAAGAAGGTAATTGCGAAGGAACCTTGGGAAACAGAAAAAATATTTGTATTGATCACTCTTTGGTGTGACATCAAGTGTGCTGGACTGCTGCTGAAATTGCTCGTCATTATTTTATAAAGATTTAGCCTTCAGTTACTTATTTTAAAGTTTATTTGTGTTAATATTTGCTGTAAAAGTATCTTATTGGTGGATTTTCATTAACCTCAGTCTTTCTTTCTGTGTTATTGACTCGAATGGTCTGTTAATAAAGATAATATTACATCTTAACGAAGTTAATTAGACTTTATTTAGTATTATCTATTGAAGGTTTCACTCGTTTCAAAGGATTTCTCAAAAAAAAAAAAACCTAACGTCCGGTTTCCGCATACTTTAGACGTACGTTTACATACAAATCTAAGACATTTCTTTCATTATTAAGTGTAGAAATTAGATTGTTTTCTCTACACATATATTTAGTATTGCCGTATCTGCTCAGAGAATTAGAGGCATTAAGTTCTATCTTTTATTTCCTTTCAAAGCGCGTGACGTACGTATCGCGCTTACAGGATCTAACGTTAATCTGCTTCAAAATGATGTAATCCACCTGTAATCTTTCCGTATCTATAGACTGTTCCTAAGTATATTTTCACCACTTGTGATTTTTGAACAGTACATTATTCATTATTACTAGTTCAAATATACTGTAGAAACCTAGGCTTTGTCATCATTTCTATCGAGTCCATATTCTCTCTTAACTCTTTCTTCATTGCCCTCCACCACTATGAATTTTTCGGGTATACAAGTAATGATTTTTAACGTTAGTTCAACTGCAGTACGTTACTATGTTAATAGTATATACGTATATTGGTGTTCCACATAACTTTCGTGACTCTTGCGATCTGTAGTTAATAAAATACTACTGTTATTGCCTCGATAAATTTCGTAATAATGTCATAAACAACCATCAGCGAGAAGTGTTTGAGCTGCCGTAGGACAGTCAGTCCTGGGGTTCTGTGCAGCTGTTGTTGAAGATGGTGCAATGGGGTGAATGTAGTGCCATCGGAATCGGGGAAGTAAATGGGTCTCTTCCATGGTATTGTAGATTATGTTTAAGGGATAGGAAAGTAGGGGAACAGGAAGGGAAGATTAGAGCCCTTCAGGCTGAACTGGATAGAGCTAGGGAGGAAGTGATGAGGTTAAGTGGGAAGAAGGGTGAAGACAGAAAGACAGAGGGGCCACAGAAAAAGAACACTATCTGACAGTTATATCATTCCCTTGCTACCTCTGTCAGCTAAGGAAGAGGCTGAAGTAGATGTAACTGTAGTCAGCACTCAACAGACTACCACTAGGAAACCTATTATTGCAAAAAAATGTAGAAAGAAGAAGGAAAGTTCTGTTGTTAGGTAGTAGCCATGGAGGTGTGGGCCAGATCTTGCAGGACTGGTATCAAGTCACAAGTATTTTCAAGCCCAGTGCATGTCTTAGCCAAGTGATAGAGTGCAAGGGTTTTACAAAGCAGGATCATTTTGTGGTAATGGGTGGAGCAGGACACAGTATTGATAAGGATCAGAGCTGTATTATTGTGTGTGACCTGGTAAAAATAGCATCTGCAACGTACCATCAAAATGTTGGCTTGGTTCCTGTTTTCATGCGATATGATCGGCTCCAATTGAACAGCTCTGTCATGAGGACCAACATGCAGCTCGATCAGATGCTTCTGGCGGCTACTTTGTCAGGTATATATTTGGTTGCTGTTGATGGTATTATATGTGGGACTTCACAAGACATGGCCAGCAACTCAATAGGAAATGGTAGGGTAAACTAGCTGGGATGATAGCAAAATCTTTAAGGGAAGGAGGGGGGGCTACTGAAACTCATAAAAGTAATTTTTAGGTGAAAATCTGTGTCCAGTCATCCTACATTGATTGAAATTAAGCTTGATAAGAAGTTCAGACAGGCAGGTACTAGAGAAGTTAAAATATCGCAAGATTCTCATAACAGTACAGTGAAAAACAATGTTAGTATTCCACAATATTCACATAAAAGCACAGTGATAAATAATCTTAGTATACTGCATCAGAATATCAGGGGATTAAAAAACACAGTGCACGATCTTCTTGTTTCTTTAGAAGATTTATAAACTGATTGTAGAATAGATGTACTATGGCTGTCGGAATATCATAAAGTCACAGATATGGAAATGGTAAATGTAGGTGGATATAAGCTTTCACCACGTGTAAGTCGAGACACTATGGAGAGAGGAGGGAGTTGCCATGTATGTTAAAATCTGTCATAGTGTGAAAAATTTGGAAGCTAAATTTTTTTGCATAGAGCAACATATAGAAGCATGTGCATGTGGACTTTAACTAAATAATGGCAATTTTGTAATTGTTGTCGTTTATAGGTCCCCATTGGAAAAGTGTCAAGTATTTTTGAAAAATGTGGATTCTTTGTTGTGCCATCTGTCAGACAGAGCAAAGCAAATTATTGTCTATGGGGATTTCAATGTAGATTTTCTGAAAGAGCTCAGTAGGAAGCTTGACCTTGTAGTATTACTGGTGTCTTTCAGTTTGACATCAGTTATTGATTTTTCTAGATGGGTGGTACAGGAAAGCAGCACACTGATAGATAATGTTTTCATAGGCCAAGATAAATTAAATCAAATAAAAACTTTTCCTGTTAAAGTGGTCTGTCTGATCACGATGCACAGCTAGTTACAGTATATGATATAGCTCCATACAGTAATGCAAAAAAGTCCTCCAAAATAGTGCATTCAACAACGATTTAACACATCAAAATTTTGGGAAACGCTTGCAAAAGTTAGACTGGGATGAGGTGAACAAGGAACATGATGCTAATTTAAAATTTAACCTATTTCATGATACCTTTATGAGCATATTTGAAAATAGTTTCCCTAAGAAGAAGTGAAATATAATTGTAAGAAACCAAGCAAAAAGCTATGGCTTACTAAAGGGTTAAAAATGTCTTGTAATCAGAAATGGGAAATTATTTTATATTTAGGAGTAGTAATAATCCCTAAACAGTGAAACATTATAAAAACTACTGCACTGTATTAAGAAAAGTAATTTAAAAGCGCAGAAGTATGTGCATTATGTCTGAGATTAGCACATCTGATAACAAAATTAAAACAATTTGGAATATTGTTAAAAGGGAAACAGGGTCTACTGGGAGCACAGGAAGACTGTATTTCTATCAATTACAATAAAACGTTTTATAACTAGCAGTCAGAAGTAGAAAATATTTTTAATAATCATTTATGAAGTGTGATAGAGAAAATAGAATAGAGCTATTCATTTGTAAATGCAAGGTACTATATGGAAGAGACAGTACCTAAGCAATTTGATAAAACTGAAATTCAACCCACCTCTCCCACTGAAATTAGCAAAATAATGAATTCATTCAAAATTAAAAGCTCACACGGAATTGATGGCATTTCCAACAGATTACTAATAACTTGTTACCAACAAATAAGTAGGATTTTCAGCCACATATATGTAGTAGCTCAATGAAATAGGGCATTTGTCCAGATACACTGAAATACACTATTGTTAAACCATTGCATAAAAAAGGGGTTATGTCTGATGCTAACAACTGCCACCCAATCTCACTCTTGATAGCTTTATCCAAAATTCTTGAAAAAGTAATGTATTCAAGAGTAGCATCACATATTTCTAAAAATTAAGTGTTAACAAAATGTCAATTTGGTTTTCAGAAAGGCTTTTCAACAGAAAATGCTATATAGCCTGTACTTTCACTGATCAACTATTAAATGCATTGAATCACCGAACACCATCCATTGGTATATTTTGTGATCTCTCAGAGGCTTTTGATTCTGTGAATCATGAAATTTTTCTACATAAGTTTAACAATTGTAGTATGAGTGGCGTAGCGCACAAGTAGTTTAATTCATACTTAACTGGAAGATTGCAGAAGGTTGAAGTACAGATAGTCTGCAAAAATCAGCAGAATCCTCTAACTGGGGAGGTATCAAGAATGGTGGCCCATATGGGTTGAGTCTTGGGTCCCTTATTGTTCTTAATATATATTAACGGCTTGCCACCCTATTTTCATGAATATGCAGATCTAGTTTCTTTTGCTGATGATACAAGTATAGTAATCACAACCAACAAGAAACAATCAGCTGAGTAAATTATAAATTATGTCTTTCAGAAAATTATTAAGTGGTTCTTTTCAAATGGACTCTCACAGAATTTTGAGAAATCACTATCTATACAATTCTGAACAGCATATAGCATAAGACCATTGATGAATAGACACTATGAACATAAGTCTGTTGCTAAGGCAAAATACTCAAAATATCTCAGTGTGTGCACTGACGAGAAATTGAATTGTAAGAAACACATTGAGGATCTGCTGAAACAGTTAGGTTCAGCTACCTATGCTATTAGGGTTATTGCAAATTTTGGTAACAAACGTATCACTAAATTGGCCTACTATGCCTATTTTCATTCACTGTTTTCAAGTAGCATCATATTTTGGTGCAATTCGTCACTAAAAGAGAAAATATTCATTGCATAAAAGCGTGTAATCAGAATAATAACTGGAGCCCAGCCAAGATCACCATGCACATATTTGTTTAAGTAACTAGGGATATTCACAGTAACTTCGCAATACACATATTCTCTTATGAAATTTGTCATTAATAATCCATCCCAATTCTAAAATAACAGCGAAGTGCATAGCTACAAAACTAGAAGAAAGGATGATCTTCAGTATATTGGATTAAATCTCAGTTTGGTACAGAAAGGGGTGAATTTTCCTGCCACAAAAATTTTTGGTCATTTGCCAAATAGTATTAAAAGTCTGACAAGTAGCCAACCAATATTTAAAAACACGTTTAAAAAATTCTGAATGACAACTCTTTCTGCTCAATAGATGAATTATTAGATTTGAAGTAGTAACTGTAAAAATATTAATTAATTAATTATGTTTTGTAAAGAAAAGTTATGTTAAAGTGACACATTCCACATCATCACGAAATCTCATATTTATGATCTGTGGAACGAAGATTAATGTATGTATTTATGTGTATGTATGTATCTATGAGTGTGATTACATCGTTCATACAAGCGTCGTGTCTCAGTAGTGAGTTTACATTGTGCAGTTTGCAGTTGCAGCTGTAGCGGTTATAAAACTAAGTACTGACAAAGTTATTTCTGCAGTGTTATGCAGTCATTAAATTTAATAGTTTTCAGTGGTGTTTCGTGGTGTTTGTGCTGAAATAGCGATTTAATAAACGTTCGCTTCCTGTAATTTTTTATAGTTTTCTGTGTGTTAAAGTCGTTTGTTAAACTTCGTGCCTTAGTTTTCAGCTGACGTTTCTTATTGTTTCTAATGAAATACTTCAGTAAAATTTTCATTCAGTATTTTTTACTTCGTTGAGTGTCACATTGGCTGCTTGAAATTTTGGTTTTAGCTAATAATTTTGTGAAGTTTTGTTCGTATTGGTATTGGCTGTGGTGTAGTAGTATTAACACAAGTAGTTGCTTTCTTAGTACACAGAGAAATTCGAGGCCGCTATTGTTAGTTCTATAAGTAGCACTACTGGTGTAATTGAACTTAGGTAATGTAGACACATAGCATTTTTTCAGTAACTGTAAAATTTTACCGAGAGTGAGAAGTGTGAGCTCTGTCATAGGTTTGTGATTAGCAGGCTACAGTGTGGGATTTCTTCAAAGTATTTTCATTATGTGGAATGCAGTGGGGAAGTCAGTGGGCATACTAGTGAGGTCCTCTCCCGGGAATGCCGAATCTATAGTAGAGATATGTTGATAGAGGAGCAGGGGCGAAAGATCTGTGCCCTTCAGGTGCAGTTAAATGTGCAAAGAAAGAACTAGATAGATTGGGGAGGGTGAAGCGTGGTGGAGAATGTTAATTGGCAGTTGGCAAGGAGGAGATATTCAGACAGTTATACTTCGCAAATAACCAATACATTTTACCAACTGTCAGAGTTGAGTGGAGAGGAGCCTCTTGTAGCTGTAGATGTAGGGAACATGCAGCAGTACTCATCAGTTAGGAGGCCTATGTCAGTAGAAAAGTCTAACAGAAAGGAAGTTCTGCTGCTAGGTAGTTTGCACGTTAGAGATATGGGTTACCAGTTGCAGGAAGTGTCGGGGAATGAGTACCAGGGCACCAGCATTGTGAAGCCTAGTGCAGGGTTGACTCAGGTGACTGACAACATAGGGGAGTTATATAGGAATTTTACAAAGGAGGATAAGGTAGTAGTGGTGGGTGGAACAGTCTTGATAGGGATGGGGAATATGGTGCAGGTGGTGACCTGGTGGCACTAATGTACAGTTCAGGCAACTGTTTCAACATCATGACTGGCCTCATCTTAATGTGTCTGTCAGACATGTTAACATGGGGCTGGGAAAGGCACTGATCAGAGGGCATGGGTCATATTTCAGTGGTGCCAGTTGGGTCTATCAGTAGACTGGGTTTCACTAGGCATGGCCTGAACCTAAATAGGCATGGGAAGGAGTGACTGGCTAAGCTTAAAGGTGACAGTGTAGCTAGTGGTGGTGGGATCACTCATGGGAAAACTCCTGTAGTAGTTGGTGTTAGAGCTGCACCTTTTTTTAGATTGAAGTCAACTGACAGGTATATCTCCTTAAAGGAAGTCCCTCTAACTAAGGGCTCTCCTTCAGAGGACGTCATGTTTCCAAGTAGAGAAGGAATTAGCTTATTTCATCAAAATGTGAGAGGTACTAGAGATAAAGTTAGTGAACTGCTTATAGAAGTTGACTCTAAAATTATTGATATGTTGGAGCACCACTTAAATAAGTAGATAATTCAGAGGCTTCCTTTATCAGCATACGGATTAGCTGACTCTTTCTCAAGGAGTTCCTTGCAAAATGGGGGAGTGGCTATGGGATCATAGATGTATCAAGGCACTGCACTGATCAGATACTTGAATGTTGTGCAGGGGAATTTGAATTTAGTAAAACTAAACCTGTTGTAGTTTATAGGTCCCCTAACGCTGACTTCAGAGTATTTCTGCTCCAGGTAGAGATGGTTCTCGATTAACATTGTAGGAAGTACCAAAAATTAGTTACATGTAGCGACTTCAATATAAATTATGTGTACGATGGTGCTAGAAAAAGGATGCTTGTAGATCTCTTACATTCATATGATCTGATGCAGACTGTATCTTTTCCAACTAGGGTGCAGGGGAACACTAACACAGCCATAGATAATATTTTTACCCATTCTCCATTCCTCGATGGGCATTCTGTTAGTGAAAGGGTGAATATCGTTTCAGACCATGGTGCACAAATTTTAACACTAAAAGGCATTTGTAGTCAAACAAATGTCACATATAATTACAAACTACGTTGGAAAGTTAATCCAACAGCAAAAGAGGGTTTCTTAAACCTTCTTAAGGAACAAGAGTGGCAGGATGTTTATAGTGCCGATAACATAAATGCAATTATTCAGATAGTGAAGGGAGATGAAAATTTAATAGTCATGGGTGACTGGAATTCGATTGTAGGAAAAGGAAGAGATGGAATGTAGTAGGTGAATATGGATTGGGGGAAAGAAATGAAAGAGGAGAATTTTGCACAGAGCACAACTTAATAATACTTAACACTTGGTTCAAGAATCATAAAAGAAGGTTGTATACATGGAAGGAACCTGGAGATACTGACAGGTTTCAGATAGATTACATAATGGTAATACACAGATTTAAGAACCAGGTTTTAAATCGTAAGGCATTTCCAGGGGCAGATGTGGACTCTGACCACAATCTATTGGTTATGAACTGTAGATTAAAACTGATAAACTGCAAAAAAGTGGGAAGTTAAGGAGGTGGGACCTGATAAACTTAAAGAACCAGAGGTTGTACAGAGTTTCAGGGAGAGCATAAGGGAACAATTGACAGGAATGGGGGAAAGAAATACAGTAGAAGAAGAAAGGGTAGCTTTGAGGCATGAAGTAGTGAAGGCAGCAGAGGATCAAGAAGATAAAAAGACAAGGACTAGTAGAAATCCTTGGGTGACAGAAGAAATAATGAATTTAATTGATGAAAGGAGAAAATATAAAAATGTAGTTAACGCAGCAGGCAAAAAGGAATACAAATGTCTCAAAAATGAGATCGACAGGAAGTGCAAAATGGCGAAGAAGGCACGGTTAGATGACAAATGTAAGGATGTAGAGGCTTATCTCACCATGGGTAAGATTCTGCCGACAGGAAAATTGAAGAGACCTTTGGAGAAAAGAGAACCACTTGTATGAATATCAAGACCTCAGACGGAAACCAAGTTCTCAGCAAAGAAGGGAAAGCAGAAAGGTGGAAGGAGCATATAGAGGGTCTATACAAGGGCGATGTACTTGAGGGCAATGTTACAGAAAGGGAAGAGGATGTAGATGAAGATGAAATGGGAGATATGATACTGCGTGAAGAGTTTCATAGTGCACTGAAAGAACTAAGTCGAAACAAGGCCCTGGGAGTAGACAACATTCCATTAGAACTACTGACATCCTTTGGAGAGCCAGTCCTGACAAAACTCTACCATCTGGTGTGCAATATGTATGAGACAGGCGAAATACCCTCAGACTTCAAGAAGAATATAATAATTCCAATCCCAAAGAAAGCAGGCGTTGAAAGATGTGCAAATTACCGTACTACCAGTTTAATAAGTCACGGCTGCAAAATACTAATGCGAGTTCTTTACAGACGAATGGAAAAACTGGTAGAAGCCAACCTCGGGGAAGATCAGTTTGGATTCCGTAGAAATACTGGAACACGTGAGGCAATACTGACCCTAAGAACAGTTTTAGAAGCTAGATTAAGAAAAGGCAAACCTACGTTTGTTGCATTTATAGACTTAGAGAAAGCTTTTGACAATGTTGACTGGAACACTCTTTTTCAAATTCTGAAGGTGGCAGGGCTAAAATACAGGGAGCGAAAGGCTATTTATAGTTTGTACAGAAACCAGATGGCTGTTATAAGAATCGAGGGACATGAAAGGGAAGCAGTGGTTGGGAAGGGAGTAAGGTAGGGTTGTAACCACTCTCCGATGTTATTCAATCTCTATATTGAGCAAGCAGTAAAGGAAACAAAAGAAAAATTCGGAGTAGGTATTAAAATCCATGGAGAAGAAACAAAAACTTTAAGGTTCGCCGATGACATTGTAATTCTGTCAGAGACAGCAAAGGACTTGGAAGAGCAGTTGAACGGTATGGACAGTGTCTTGAAAGGAGGGTATAAGATGAACATCAACAGAAGCAAAACGAGGAGAATGGAATGTAGTCGAATTAAGTCGGGTAATGCTGAGGTAATTAGGTTAGGAAATGAGACACTTAAAGTACTAAAAGAGTTTTGCTATTTGGTGAGAAAAATAACTGAGGATGGTCGAAGTAGAGAGGATATAAAATGTAGACTGGCAATGGCGAGGAAAGCGTTTCAAGAAGCGAAATTTGTTAACATCGAGTATAGATTTAAGTGTCAGGAAGTCTTTTCTGGAAGTATTTGTGTGGAGTGTAGCTGTGTATGGAAGTGAAACATGGACGGTAACTAGTTTGGACAAGAAGAGAATAGAAGCTTTAGAAATGTGGTGCTACAGAAGAATGCTGAAGATTGGATGGGTAGATCACATAACTAATTAGGAAGTATTGAATAGCATTGGGAAGAAGAGGAGTTTGTGGCACAACTTGACTAGAAAAAGGGATTGGTTGGTAGGACATGTTCTGAGGCACGAATAAATATGAAACCAATTTAGTGTTGGAGGGCAGCGTGGAGGGTACAAATGGTAGAGGGAGTCCAAGAGATGAATACACTAAGCAGATTCAGAAGGATGTAGGCTGCAGTAGGTACTGGGAGATGAAGAAGCTTGCACAGGACAGAGTAGCAAGGAGAGCTGCATCAAACCAGTCTCAGGACTGAAGACCACCACAACAACAACCTAGATGATAAATATAATGCTTTCCTTAACACATTTCTCCTGCTCTTTGAGAGGTGCTTTCCATTACATCGTTCTGAACAAGGTACTAGCGGTAGTAAGCAGCTCTGGTGGTTGACTAGTGGGATAAGGATATCATGTAGAACAAAGTGATAATTATATCAAAACGTTAGAAGTAGTCACAATCAAGCTGAAGTAGCCTGTTACAAACATTACTGTATGGGGCTTAAAATGTTATTAGGAAGGCAAAGAGTGTCTGATGTGGAAACAGAATAGCTAATTCAAATATAGAACCACATGGTCAGTGGAAGCTTCTGGTCAAAAGCACAAGGTCGACGATATAAAGTCAGTTCGTAATGAAAGTGTTTCTGGTAGTGATAAATCAGATATATGTTCAGTGTTTAACAATCATTTTCTGACCATTGCTAGTGAATTAAATAAAAATTTAGTTTGTGCAGGGAATCATAACTTTCTTTGCAAATGCCTCTCAGAGACTGATGTCAAAATACTCCACTGTGATACAGACCAGTGGGATATTCAGTCACTAACTAAATCACTGAAGACTAAGGACTGTCATAGTTATGACGGAGTGCCTAGAAGAATATTAAAGTACTATGCTGTGCGTGTTAGCCATGTATTTAGCCATATTTGCAATTTTTCCTTTAGGAATGGTTAGTTACCTGAATAAGAGTCGCTTTATAAAAATGGAGAAAGGGATAATGCAGATAATGTTAGACCTATTTCTCTGCCATCAGTGATCACTAAAGTTATTGAAAAGGTGAAAAGGCTGTGTATGTAAGGATAATCGATCATTTTATATTACACCGTTTGCTATGAAATGTACTGTTCTGCTTTAGAAGTCGTTTAACAACTGAAAATGATATATTCTCTTTCCTATGTGAGGAACTGGATGTGTTAAACAAAAGGTTACGAACGATAGGCATAATTTTTTTATTTAACTAAGGCGTTTAATGGTGTGTATGACGAAATATTGGTCCAGAAGTTGGACCATTACGGAATACGGGGAGAAGCTCACAATTGGTTCACCCCTTGCTTTAGCAACAGACAGCAAAACGTCATTATTCATGATGTTGGGAATGGCTGTGAAGTGAGGGCTGAGTGGGGTATGGTCAAGTGGAGGGTGCACAAGCGATTTGTGTTAGGCCTCTCTTGTTCCTTATTTATATAAATGTTATGCCGTCTGGTATTACGAGTAACTCTGAAATATTTGTTTTCTGATGATACTAGCTTGGTAGTAAAGGATGTTGTGTACAGCATTGGCTCGGTTTCAAATAATGCAGTAGATGACATATCTTCATGTCTCGTAGAAAATGAACTATCCCACAAAACTTCAGTTTATCTAGCAAAATATTAGGATTCCCACAGTCAAGTGCCTCAGATAGGTCACAGAAGACACCAACTGACTCTACATTATTTCTTAATTCTTGTAAAAGTTGATGAGTGAGCACGTTAAAGGCGTTCTCAGTAGAACACTTCTGAAATCAAAACTGTGATTTGCAGAGGATGTTACTGTTGTTCATACATCGTCTAAAAAATTACAAGATTTATGTCTTATGACTGCAGTAAAACCTTAAAAAGAAGACTGAAGTGCAAGAGAAGCAGAGAATAAACGAGCATGCACAATATATAATACTAATGCTAATAGAAACACTTGGAAACGGAAAAATTCCTGAAACGCGTAGTGCTATTGGTGATGCATCATAACTGCTGCAGTGTTTTATTATTTAAATAACATGCGTTATGGTGTAAGCAAAGTTGCTGGATGCATGTAGCAACGTTTTGTAATTCATGTTAGTTGACAGTCCATAAGAGATGAACTATATAAGCATTTACTAAACACACTTGCAGACTAGCATATACAAGTATCAATTGGTGCACTGCTTAGTTGGTGAAATCGGTGTGAAACGTTTCTCTCTTACACCATGTTAATTAATCCAAAATTTTTCAGTGTTTGAAATATTATTTGCATTTATTTATAGTTCCTCTTTCCTGTTCCATGAAAATATTGGGGATATGTGCAGTATCATTCGTTAAACGAAATAGACTGTTACTGGGGTTGATGTGATTTATTTGTAGTATCTCTCTAATGTTCTGATGGAGACTGTCTACACACCGCTCCATATTTCAATTTACATCATTGCGATGTCATTCAACACGTTTTCAGCTTCAACAGCCTTGACGTTCTTTCCTCTGAAATATGTTACTTCTTGCACTTCATCTAAATTTTGTCACCACCACGTAACATGGAACCATGACGAGGAGCGCCTCTGCTGGGGTAGTGCTGAAGGCTTCCGCCTGGCTTAAGGGAACTTCTCGCTCCGCGCGTTTCACCGCGTTTCACAGCGGCTCAGACTCGGTGATTAAAAGTATTACAATGGCAACCAGGACTGCATTTTAGTGCAGTTTCACAGCCTCCACTGGGACGTACTTGCTCACTTTGCCTGCGCTGACAAGCTTATGCTTTATCTCAGCCGCCTTTGTGCACACCGTGTCTGCTGTATTCTGTCGTCTAGAAATGCTTTTAAGTATGAGCAAACACTGCTTTGAGTAATTAGGATGTTTTCTAACTTATGTAATGGCTTCCTTTTCACAAGCGCTTGTTCGTAAGCTGTATTTATGTAGTTTTATTTGCAGCACATGTCAAATACGTCTTATCACTACGTACATCAGAAGGAATCAAGGAGTATGTATTAATGTTGTATTATTCCAGTTGTTTTCTGCTTAACCGTGTCGACATCCATCAAATACTACTAAATTAAGACACGTTTCCAATGATGCTGAAATTTTATGTATTACTTTTATTTGCTGTTGGTAAATTTCAACAACATGTTCATTTTGTTATCATTTCCAAATAAGTGCCTATAAATGTACTGTCTGCGGTATATAAATGAAATACAGAAAATGAAACACTGGAAAAAGTTCAAAGCGACATTCCAGCCAACATTGTCGATCCGTGAGGTACTTACAGCTACTAAGAAACATTTGAGCTCCTTAGAGCAATTGGTCTAATAACGGAGCACCGTGCCTGCTCTCCTTATGGGAATGTCCCGCAAACCATTACATAATTGTTTTCTAACAATCCATATGCCGTTGAACCACCTCACCGGCAGTGAAAATTCTTGCCAGGAAATCCGCTTCAGTCTCGACCAGCTTCTCGTGCACTAAACTGTTCACAAGACTCCACAAGAAGAAATCAATTGGGCCAAGTAAAGTGAACGAGCTGGGTACGAAATCGACCTCTCGTATGCTCGTATACAGGGATTGGGAGGGGGGGGGGGGATGAAAACGGCGAACCAAATGCTTCATTGAACATAAATGCAACTGCTTACCACAAATTGCAATTTGCTCTGTTGTAGCCGCCCGTAGACGGTACCTACATCAAAGGTTTATAGGGCAGTCAGGAAAAGCAAGAGAACATCATTGACTAATTTACAAAGCGGGAAAGACTGTGTGTTAAGCGCTCGTGACAGAAATTGAAAATTTGTGGTAAGTTCTTGTGGGATCAAACTGCTAAGGTCATCGGTCCCCAATCTACACACGACTTAAACTAATTTAAACTAACTTACGCTATTGACCGGAGGAGCGGCACAGTCCGTGACTGCAGCGCCCCTGACGGCTCAGCTAGCCAACGTGGTGCTCGTGACAGACGGTCGTTGAAGAGGACTACGACGAATAAAACCAGAACGATAGCCAAAAGTCATTGCACAGTAGAATATCGCTCTCACGAACCCTGTCAGCTCCATCACGAAAGGATCTTGTAAGCAGGGAACTCCAAGGCGACCTGGAATGCCAAAGCAACTCTTTTGTGATAAAATGCCCCTGACAGGAAAACTAGAAGCCGCCACTGTACAGCAATGGACGAAAGCCATTTGTTCATATTTGTCTTGTTGCACGCTGTTTTCAAGTTTACGTAAAAAGAGTGAAACGTAGCGATAGTTCGCTGATTATTTGAGCAGCCACATCGTGGTATTCCATGAGCCCCACGATTACTGTGCATGGTCGCATTACAACCAAGAACATGTGACCGTTTATCGTTAATTATTATGTAGCGGCACCTCCGTTTACGATAGGGAAAGCACGAGTTCAAGCCAGGTGCAGGACGGATTGCAGTAGATTACACTGACCAGTGTTTACGAAGTGGAATGGAGGCCACAGGGGTGTCGAATCACTGAAAAGAGTAAATGCAGTGGTTCGCATGGCACAAGCTATAGGCAGAAGGGGCACACTGGCGCAACCGGAGTGTGTGCGTGCGTGATGTGAAGCGATGCGTTAGCTAAACAGAGCCGCACAGCCGAGTATAAATAGGTGTCGCTTTCTAACGACATTCGTTCAAGTGTGGCAACTCTCCTGGATGGCAGGGTGTGTCACACTACCTGTGACACATGGCAACAGATGGGGCTCCAGCGTCCCAGTCCACGGCAGGTCACTGGTTCGACCCTCTGAGGTCAACACGGGGCATTCAAGTGTGGCAGCTCTCCTGGATGGCGGTGCGCCAGGCTGCACGCAGCAGCAGATTATGCGAAAGCGTCCCAGTCCACGGCAGGTCATTGGTTCGACCCTCCAAGGCCGACGAGGGGTCCACAGCCAGCCAGGGCGGGCAACTCTTATGCTCGCTACTGCGGGCAGTAGTCTCGGCATTCGACACAGTCCTGGGACTTCTGAGGTGAGGGGACAGCAAATTCGGACGCCGGATCGCGGGCGGTCGTCGCCGCTGTGTTCTCAGCTACGCTATCGATGAAGAAGCAGCAGCGGGACTGACCTATGGACCCTAGTGGAGCAGCGCGGAGTCAACGGGGACGTAATCGGAACTCTATAGTTGGCGAACATGGCCGGCGCAACACACCGTTCCGTTGAACAGGTCGCTGGGGCAGTAGCGTCAGATTTGCGAGGCCTGTGCTGTGGGCCGAGCACTGTAGTGGAAAAGAATAAATCATTTGGAAAGTTCTCGCTGATTTTTAATACGGCAACTCCTGGCACTCAGTCACTACATTTCGTGTCAGAATGTCAGAATAGCGGACGTCGTCTGTCCGGTACGACGTTTGAGCACACCACGTGCAGTACAGTCACATGATGTGGTGAGTGATGACAAAATTGTCTTATTTGAGTGTTGGACGTTTCCTTTCTTTTTGTTTGTGTTTTGAGTATGACGTGTGAAAAGCCACATGGTAGATGTTTTGCGTGGGTGAGCCGTGGTAAAAATTGCTGTTTTGAAGAACGTGCGGCAGCGCGTTGTGTGAAGTAGTCGCCCTCCATTTCTGGCGGTGGCCAGCTGTGGTAGTCGCAGCTCTGGTGTCTCCCTCTGGTGGAAAAGGGGGAAAGGTAGCCTGTTCATCCGCATTTAAGAGGCGCTATGAGCTCGCTAGGAGGCGAGTCTAGTCAGTTGGTCAGCCGGGTCAGTGTTGGGCATTTGTGTCTGTCTGTCGTCCGGAGTGCTACTATGTGTTGGGCCGCCAGTCTGCTCGAGTTGCTCGGGCTAAGGTCATTGGCGGTTGGTCGGTCGCGCAGTGAGACACAAGATGACTTGTCCGCCTTGAGCGTCAGCGTATGTGAGGTCGCCACGTGAGTCCAGTGGGCCGCGCTGTATAGCGAGGGATAGTGGTTTCGCGGCCGACACGAGAGCAACAGCAGTCAACCCACGACGTCGGTGTAGCCGGGGTGAGCGGCGACGCCGTGAAACGTGAGTTCGGGGCGTGTTCCTGCGTCCGTTGAAGTGGCTGGCAGCGGGTCGTTCGGGAGAGCGTATTGGGGTGCTGCGCCAGGTCGTCGCCACAAATCCCACTTCATTAGAAGTTAAGTGACTGGAGATATGTTGTTTCATTTAAATTGTACTTGTTTTCTTGGTGAAGTCACCAGCCGCTTTGCTTTGGGGTCGTCCCACCATTCTTCCCCGTTTGCCCACCCGTGGGAAGGTGATTATTTATGAATTGGGTGGTCTGTTTTCACCTTGTGGAGTAGGGGTGGGTTAGAGCAATCTGCAGTTCGGGTTGTTCAGTAGTTCCCCAGTCTATCTGCCATACGTTAATAGCTGCCTCTGTCATGTTTGTCGGACTCGGTGTTAACGAATTTATTGCTTAAGGTGTAAAGGCCGAATTCCTGAAATATGTTTTTATCTTGCCTATTATCTTGAGAGGTTGTGTATGTGTAATGTAGAGTATGTTTGTACATTTTATGTAAGACTGCATTTCATGGGTTTTCATTTAAATGGTTATTTTAGTATATAAAGTTGCCACCCTCCCACCGTAAGAGTTCTTTTAAAGACAAGTTGCACTCTCGGTGGCAAATTATTTTTAATGTGAGTGTTTTGTACCATTTCCATCCATCCTACGCGGTGCATAGTTTATGTGTTTTTGTGAGGTGTTAAAATTTTTAGTTTAAAGTAATCTGGTGAGTTGCAGATTTGCACCAGTGTAGTCTTTCAGAGGTTGTTATGAGCGGTCGTGACTAAGGCCGTGATAAAAGGGAGCGGCAAGGTCCTCAGCCCGAAACCTCATACCGTAAAAAAATTTTTTTTGTTATTTATGCCTCTGAATAAATTGGAACTTGATATTTACAAGGTGCTTTCTGATTATAATTTTAAATCTGTTTCAAAAAAAGAGGGGGGGGGGGTGGCTTTTACGAATAAATTTCCATTAATTGAAAAAAAATTAATTTCTTTTCATTAGTTACCCACTGGCAACTACTTCCACACAAACATAGTGTGATTAAAAGTATTAATGTTCTTGATGAATCGCTATTAAATAAAGTAACTTCTTAAGAAAAGCTTTTGAAAGTAAATTCACGGGTCAGTGGGCATTGTATTTTTTGTTGTCAGAGTAAGAGTTAGTGTGTTTGGGCACAATAACATTTTTTAATGGCATTTAATTACTTTTGTATGGCTTTATAATGATACTGAGTGTGATGATACGGAGCTGTAGGAAGTGAGACTATTCTTGTACTTAGCCTCGAAACAAAACGACTAACTGGGAACGAAAGCAACACAATGGCACAGTTAAGGATGCAAGGTGTGTCGCAACTAGAAGCGGTGTGGATATTGACGGAAAATGTAGCACAATTGACAGCGGACAACACGCAGTGGAGAAATGAATTAACATCTAGAAGTGAGTGGAAAACAGCATCTGATCAGTCGTTGTTGCCTATGGTGCAGAAGACTGATCCAGCTACAGCGACTTTAATTAATTCGTTTTCTGGCAAGATATTTGAGAATGTGCATTCGTTTGTGGAGGACTTGGAGACATCATCACTGATGAATGGTTGGTGTGATGAGCAGTTGTTACATATAGCCAAGATTAGATTAATGGGTGACGCGAAAACATGTGTAAGGTGTTCTGAGGCCTTAAGTGAGTCAGGACAGTTTAAGCAGTCAAATGAAGGGCTTTTACAAAGGTACAAGAAACAGAATAGCGCTCGGTACTTTAGAGAGAGGTTAAGTACAATGTCAAAAAGACATGGGGAGACGATAGGGAAACTTGCGGACAGGATAAGAGAAATTAATGAATATACTTACGAGTTGGGTCAGTGCGATCAAGCGAATAGTGTTCTATTGGAGGAGGCCGAGCGAGGGGCACTTGACGTATTTGTGAGAGGGTTACAGGCGCATATGTCGCCGGGAGTGCGTGAAGGGAATCCGAAAGATTTGTATTCGGCCATTCAGCTGGCAGTTCAATGTAAGGAAATAGACGAGGCAACAGGGGTACGCGAGAGGCAAATATTATTTACAGCGGGTATGAAATGTTTTAAGTTAGTCATACAGGATATGTGCTGAGGCAGTTTACTCAGTCACTAAGGAATAGAGGAAGGGTTGGTAATCAGCAGCGTGGAGGATGGCGAAGTGGAGATAGGAGAGGTGGACAAACGTTAAACGACAGAGATATCCCAAGACCCACCTAAGGGAGCTCGCGTTTAATTTCAATGCTACCGATACGTATGCAGAGCTGGAATGTTCAGTGGTAGGATCCGTAGGAACTACAAAGTTAAATATTTAGTTGGACACAGGGCCGCCAGTATCAGTGGCTACTAAGAATATAATGGGACGAAGGAAGGTAGACCCACCACATTACAGGATGCGTGGAGTGAGGGATAAGGAGGTCACGCCTTTGGGGCCGGTGACAGTTGACTTTCGCATAAGGAAAGTCCGATTTAGTGCTTGCATGGAGGTGGTACCATGCGTAAGCAAGGGCTACGACATGATCCTATGAGTTGATTTGTTGCATCAACATAATGCCGAAATTTATCTTGGACAACGAACTGTGTTACTTGCTGGAATGTTATTTCAGTTAGGGGAAACTGTTATCACTGCGGAGCTGTTCCGAGGGGCGTTCAACGTAATGAACAAACCAATTGAACCGCGTACATTAGCATTAAGACTTAATTCGCATGAGTGTGTGTCTAGCGGCACCGGGAAGTCCTTTGGGTGTGGAGTCGAATATACCTGTGGGTACAGTATGTGTTATTGAACCATTGGAGGATAATGAAGATTTTGGTTCACTGGGTTGTTTTGTGAAACGTAGTGTTGTAGGCGTACAGGAGGGGAACGACGGGCGAGTAGTTCCCGTGAACGAATATAATTTTAGCGCTGTAGACGCGAATTTGAGGAAAGGAGTTTTAGTAGCAAATTTGGATGTGCCAGATGACGAAGACTGGTTTTCGAGAGGTAGGCGAAGCGACCAACCACTAACCGCCCATAGAACTGCATTGCGTGACAAAATTAAGATTTTGAAAGGAGGAGACAGAGAGCGTATGGAAGAATTATTGTGGGAATGTAAGGATTTGTTTTCTCCATAAGGGCCGTTGCCAACAACTCCATTAGTTCAGCATAGGATACCAACAGGGAATGGAGAACCTGTTTACCGTAAACCATACAGAATAGCGAGGTATTTGCAGCCGATTGTGGAGGATTTCATTGATCAGCAGCTTGCGGATGGTATTATAGAGTATTAGTAATAGTTGCTGGGGTTCAGGTTTGTCGTTGTGCCTAAAAAATCTGCGGACGGAACTAAGAAAATAAGACAGTAACGGACGCGTACCCCACTCCAAACATATCGCAGACTTTGGATCACTCACGACAGTGCCAGTACTTTTCTACGATGGATTTGAAAAGTGGTCATCATCAGTTAGAGGTGGCTGCAGAGGATCGTCCAAACATTGCTTTCTCTACATTTGCAGGCCCTTACCAGTACATCAGAATGCCATTCGGATTGAAAACCGCCCGGGCAACGTTTCAGAGGTTGCTAGAAAGTGTCTTGAGTGGTTTGAAACCACAGCAGTCTCTTGTCTATTTGGATGACAGTATAGGGTTTTCAATTAGTATGGAGCCACATAGACAGCAGTTAAGGGAAGTCTTTATGAGGTTAAGAGCAGCTCGTTTGACGTTGAGCCTGGAAAAGTGTCATTTCGCATTGGAAGAAGTAAAATATTTGGGTCATATTATCAGTAAGGACGGAGTGCGAACAGATCCATGGTTGGTACAGACTGTAAGCAACTAATGGTTAAGGAAGTGTAGTCGTTCATCGGACTTTCGTGAAGGGTTTTGCAGATTTGGCACAGCCGTTGACGCGATTGTTACGGAAGGGTGTGATATTTGAGTGGATAGAAGAGTGTCAGAAAGCGTTCGACAAACTGGAAGAAGTGTTAACATCAAGTCCGGTTCTTGTGTTTCCAGATTTTGAAAAGGAATTTATACTAGCATGCGATGCATCGAATCAAACATTAGGGTGTGTTCTTAGGAAATTGATGAGAAATAACATCCTGTAGCCTATGCGTCTAGGCAGTTGAATGCAGCGGAGAAGGATTACTCAACAACAGAGAGGGGGATGCTGAGCGTAATCTATGGAAGCACGTATTTTAAATGTTATTTACATGGGAGAACATTTCGGGTAGTGACAGATCATGCTGCATTGAAGTGGTTGTTGGGGCGAGGCGATGCACAAACCTGGGAAGAAGTACGGTAATGCGGATGCGCTAAGTAGGAAGGTGGCGTAAGTAGAGGTCATAGGTTAGGACCTAGCAGTATGGCAAAAGTTACAGGACGCGGACGACGATTGTACATCGTATCAGCCACAGCCACAGTTTAATATGTACAACTGTCTTCTGTGCAGCGAAATGAAGTTAAGGCCAACGGTAGTAGTGCCAGCGAAGTTGAGAGATGAGGTTTTAAAGGAAGCACATGATCACACGTGTTATCCGGTCATGGAGGACATAGAGCGACAAATAGGGGAGTTGCAGAGAGGTACTGGTGGAGAGGTAGGAAAGCCGATGTGGACCAGTATGTCAAGAGTTGTATACCATTTCCGCAGAGAGCAGATTTGAGTCGGAAATAGGTACAGCTACAATGATTACCGGTAGCAACATGTCCATTCTGTTTGCTCGGAATCGATGTCTTAGGACCTTTTAGGCGAACACCATCGGGGAACAGATTCTTTCTGACAATAATAGACCATTTGTAGAAGTATTTGGAGATGGTGGATATGCCAAATCAACAAGCAGCATTGGTCGCGCAAGCGTTAGTAAACAACTGGATTTTGAAGTTTGGTGTACCGGAGACAATAATTACTGACCAAGGGCCAAATTTCATGTCGGATTTAATGCAGGAGTGTGTAAATTGTTGAACTTAGAGAAGTTGAGGACGAGCGCTTTGTATCTACAGGCTAATGGAAGGACAAAACGGGTACACAGAACAATCGGGAAGACGCTGGGTTTTTATGTAGATTCCCATCACCGTCAGTGGGACGAGTATTTGACGCACACTGTAGGTACATACAATGCAAAAGTCCATACAAATACCGGTTTGTCTCCATATGAGGTTGTGCACGGGCGAAAAATGCCCTCACCGTTTGATTTAGTGAAGCTACAGAAAGGAAGGACCGGTGAATCTGTACGGCAATTTGAGAGGACAATTCTGGATGTTTGGAAACAGGTGCAAAAGGCATAATTGGGCTGGCATTGAGTAATTAGGCATTGTATGTTATATATAGGGGCATATATAGGGGTAGCAGTCTTTTTTAAGAGGGAGGAAGAGTGATGGTGATCAATATCCTCAGGTCACTGAAAGGGGAAGAGTAGCGTCTGACGTATGTGGAGTGTTATTGGAGGAGAAATCAACGCAGTTTAGGAGAAATAAATGCGTCAGAGTAAATTTTTCGGCAAAACCGTAATAAATATGTATTGAACCATGTCAGAGTCGTACTATTTCTTGTTTAAAATTTTATTTATCGGCAGTGCTGGGTCAGGAAGGTGTTCATTGCACCAGTTAACGTAATGTAAATTTCACGATGAAAGTAGTCACACAATCGGTGTTGAGTTTGAATTAAAAATAGTGAATGCTGCAGCAAAATTTGTGAAGCTACAAATATGGGACACATGCACGGTGCAGTTATTCCTAGCCAGGGGAAAATAAATAGACTGTGCAAGGGACATCGTGGAACTAAAATTGAGCCTGCAAAGGGTCGGGATGCATTGGATCTTCTCCACCTACGAGAATTTGGTAGTAGTGGCAAGTTGTTTGAGCAAGGAGTGTTTACGGAAGCGAAACGTATAGAGCTCGAGGGGAGATGAATTTTAATCAGTGGATCTATGCGTAACATAATAGGACCAACCTTCCATCTGCCAGCGTCAATTTCAGGAGTCACACAATTGAATACTACGCAGCCACAGCAGTACTGGCCAGAAACCACTTTAGAGTTTTGACAAGGGAGAATGTGTCCTGTTAAATCAAACTCTGCAGCCAGGTCTGTTGAGATACGTAAAACAATTAATTTTAGAGCAAGAGGGTCGCATATCAGCCGAACAGTTCGTTCAACATGTCGCTCAGTATAGGGAAAGTCAATGGCAAATAACGATCGTTTTGACTACCTCTGTGCCTAGTGTCATCGCAGCGTCAACTTTGTTAGGTGTTGTTTTCTTTCTGATCAGGTGGAGAGCTAATTCCATGAGGCTACCAAGGGTAATCCAAGTTCCAGTTAATTGGGTACTGAGGGCCTGAGACGAGTAGGTAAGGGGTTGATCTAGCCGTGGTCGTCCATTAAGGAATTTTTACGTTTTTTTACGTCATGGTTTTAAGAGGGCACTAGAACACATTTAAGTTTTCTAATAGTAAGTAAGTATATCATAAGTGCCAATCCAAACAAGTTTAAGAGCTAGTTAAAGGACGACCCGGGGACCAGATCATTCCAGAGAAGGTAATAATGTAGCGGCACCACCGTTTAGGATAGTGAAAGTTAGTTTCGTGCGATATTCTGAGCACAATTTACAGCGAGGTGCGGGCCGGATTGCAGTAAGTTATGCTGACCAGTGGTTGCGAAGTGGAATGGAGGCTACAGGGCCATCGGACTGCTGAAATGAGTAAACGCAGTGGTTAGCATGGCGCAAGCTGTAGGCAGAAGGGGCGCACAGGCTCAACCGGAGTGTGGTGCGTACACGATGTGAAGTGATGCGTTAGCAAAACAGAGCCGTACAGCTGAGTATAAATAGGTGTCGTTTCCTAATGCGATTCGTTCAAGTGTGGCAGTTCTCCTGGATGGCAGGGCGTGTCACGTTACCGGCGACACGTGACAAAAGATGGGGCGCCAGCATCCCAGTTCATGGCAGGTCACTGGTTCGACCCTCTGAGGTCAACACGGGCCATTCAAGTGTGGCAGCTCTCGTGGATGGTGGGGCATGTCACTCCACCATAGCAATGGATGGTGCGACAGCATCCCAGTCCACGGCAGGTCGTTGGTTCGACCCTGTGAGGCGACGCAAGGTCCGCAGCCAGCCAGGGCAGGCCACTCTTCAGCTCGCTACTGCAGGCAGTCGTCTCGTCTCCCGACACACGCCGAAGACTTACCAGGCGAGGGGCTGCAAGTTCGGACGCCTTATCACGGGCAGTCATTGCCGCTGTGTTTTCAGCTATGCTAGCGAGGAAGAAGCAGCAGCGGAACCGGCCTACGGCTCCCAGCGGAGCAGCGCGCAGTCAACGGGGACAGTGGCTGCTGAGTCGGCTGCTGGCACAGCCATGCTGACGTAATCAGAACTCTACAGCTGGCGAACAAGGCCAGCACGACACAGCGTTCTGTGGCACCGTCACTGGGACAGTGGCCTCAGCGTTGCAGGGTCTGTGACGCAGACCAAGGTGAACGAAACACTGTTGTGGAAGTGGACAAATCATTTGGAAAGTTGTCGCCTAGTTTTAATACGGCAACTGCTGGCACCCACCCACTACATTTGGTGTCAATACTCTGATACCACAACAATTATCTATCATTGATGACTGGTTTCGACTCGTTATAACCAAAACATTTTTGATGATCAGAGGATGTATCAACTGTCAAAACAGGACGTCAGTAATAAATGTTAATTATTGAGATCTTGAAAAATAATTTCTGGCTAAATATAGATTGCCTCTTGCCTTTTCTCAGTACGAGAATCTTTAATCAGTGACCATTCTGGCTGACCAGGTCCATTCCATGGTGCAATGTTTGTTCCTAGACGACAGGGCACCTGTTCGTTCTGATTGTGTTGTCCAGGACCGTTTTTGTTAGTTGAGGTGAAGTGTCACATCCACCCTAACAAACAGACTCAGCAGATCTCGATGTTACTGAACCTAGGTGGTCTAACTCAGAGAGAAGGAACCGTGGTCGCTATCCACCGCTTCATTGTTACCTAACCTTGTCACTATTTTATAGGAAACACTATACAAGATTCCTTTGGAAATCATGCAGAAACTGTATTTACGCATTCCGAGACGACTGGAAGCTAATTTGAATGCCAATGGTTTTCTTAAATCCTATTAGCCACTGCCTTCCTACACTTTCATCTGCGCCTCTGCGTCTACTTGGTGGTCGAGTCCGACAACCCTGAGGTATTAGTAACAACTACGCAATGGCGCATCTAGGGTAAGGCAGCTAGGCTGCGTTCCCTTGGTACCATCTCCGTGAGGGCGGAGGACAGGGGCTACAGTTTTGTGACGGATGGTGACAATGAAAAGGCATAAAAGAAAGAAGGAAGAACTATGGCAAAATGGAAGGGGGAAAAAGAAGAAGACAAAGAGAGGGTGGGAATTTGTTGCTGGGAAATAGAATGAAAAGGGAATGGTTAGAATTGAAAGGGAAACGTTAGAAGATTGGAACTTGAACGTGTCGAGAAACAGTTCCATAAGATCTACCTTTCCCTGGGAAGAGAACTTTGTATCTTCTACGTGAATGAGAACAGAAGCTTGGGATTAATTTTAAGTTAGCGATCGAAAGTAAGATAGTATCTTGGCACCAATTGTAAATTGATAGTTCATGTGGGTGTCGGTTAGCATCACCCTCGTCCTTTTAACTCTTTCGCTCAGTCATCAGCCTATGATTCCCGATTCGAGATGGCGTTTGGAGTTCTCAATTTCAGCAAGTTCAATTCAGCTACAACCCTATGGCGTGATTTTGATGACGAGTACGTCACAGTACCTTTTACAGCTCAACGTGCATTCGGTTCTCGTAATGCACCATTGGCCTCCACAGTCGCCTTATCACGCGGAATGAGTTGGCTTTTTTAAAAGGAGGGGGAGGGTAAGTGGCGTGGAAGCCTCCTTCTATGTGCCTCTCTCCAATTAGTTTCGCTTAAGTTTGACGCCGCATAGAAACAGGTACGGGACGAGTTTACTTATCGTGTAGATGTCTGACGTGCGTGCCGTAGAGGGTACATTGAACATTTGTGAAGAAAAATAAAATCTTTTATCATAAACGTAAATATAAAATATATCTCGAAGTCGTAAGTGAATACGTGTTAAATTTGGGGACGGCAGGGGGAGAGTGTTGTTCTGAAAATAAACACCCTGTGGTAGTATGTTTAAGTTAAAATACACCCAATTTTATACTTTTATTTATGTAGGAGATACAGTCTTATAAAATCGGATGCGTTTTGCGTTTGTTGTTTAGTTTGTTACGGCTTAATATTAATCACAAATGACTATACGTGGCCTGTCTTTCGAACTGTATCATACAAAAACCAGTCATTGAACTTTCATTCCATTGTAATGTCACGTTGATCACCGTAAACGAATAAACTAGCTAAGTAGCGATGAGGAGTAAAGAAACAATGGGTAGTAAACGATAGCAGCGCGCGCGTGTGTGTATGTGTGTGTGTGTGTGTGTGTGTGCGTGCGTGCGTGCGTGGGAGAGGTGGGGTGGCAAAGGTGGGGGCGAATTTCTTTGGTTCCAGTTACCCCAGTTACTCCACTGCTACCACATATATAACTATATCAGTTATAGTTTCTTACGTGCCACTGGCAGGGTTATCCCCTAAAATGTATGGCATCGTTCCTTTCACGGTGGTTCTTCCCGAGTCACGCTTCCTAATCTCAAACTGATACATTTGCACTTTTATAACGTCCTTGAAAGTTTGTGTCATTATGAAGACAAGATGGTATTTATCAGCGATCTCTCACTAAACATAACAGGTGACTTGGAGTCTTTTCCTCTCTTCAGGGTGACGCGTGTGATTGAGGATGTCATGGTATATAACGTAACTGATTTAGCAGTTGGAGAATAGAATGCCTTCATTTCGTACCTTATATAGATCATGTGGTCGAATAACTATTATAAAATACAGTGGAAACATTTTCTGATACACCACTGTCTTAAAGCAGACATTTATGTAATACAAAATTATCAATAAATGACTGAAACTGGTTGTTTTCAATGCTTAATACTGAAAGAATTATAACTGTCTTGGAAACAAAATGCTGCATTCTCTTAAACTAAAATCCAATCTCTACTGCCCATTATTTTGATTACTTTCGCCTTACTGTATCTTACAGATTTATACTTCGGTGTAACTCTGTACATTTGCAAAGAACATTAAAGCCCAGAAAAGAAAGATCTGGAAAGTCTGCTGAGACAGCTCAAAAAGTCCTTGCAAATCTTTCAAGGTCCTAGGAATTCTGGGTCTGTAATCCTTGTACATGTACTTGGTGTTCTGATTTGTAGTTAATACGAAGAAACCCATAAAAATGGAAGAAACACAGCAACCTACTCTCATTGTCAGTCAAGAAATTACTTAAGAACAATACAGATAGGAGCGAATTTCTTAATGTAATAATTATATAGTATGCCATTACATTTTCGTTAAGATTTCCAGATATGAAATAAATAAATAATAAATACAGATTCGTGAATATACTCTAAGTCCAAGTGTTTACTTGTGCTGCCTTGCATTTATTTAGTAGAGAAGTTCTCTGTTTTCTATACTATAGCAAATCGTTTATCTGATTTCATATTACATATTTTTTGTTGCGCTTATTTAACGTACGCGTCCCTCATTTTTGTGCTTACTACAGTAGATCTGTTGTCTACGTAGTGTTTATTAATTTTTTATTATTTATGAGTCACGTATATAATGGTTCCTTTCACGAACAGTAGTGTTTTGCAAGTTTGCGTAACAAATTGTGTAATAGTCAGTAACATGACTACTGTCATAGAGTAAACACAATGACGCTCAAGCTTTCATTCTCTAACACATAAATCGTGATTAAAGATCTTCGTAGAATACACATACGATATTAAATGCGAATATATACAAACATCAAAAAAGTTATGCATCACCTCGGTACTGAGAGTTCCGGAGCCTGTACGCAAAACTGGAATAGAGATCAACAAAAACATCTTTTCAGCCCTTTTTATTGCTCATGAAAACCACACAATGCATGTTGCACCACGATACAGCGAGACCTTCAGAGATGGTGGTCCAGATTGCTGTACACACTTTACCTCTAATACCCAGTAGCTCGTCCTCTTGTACTGATGCATGTCTGTATTCGTCGTGGCACACTATCCACAAGTTCATCAAGCCACTGGTGATCCAGATTGTCCCACTCCTCAAAGGCGATTAGGCGTAGATCCCTCAGAGTAATTGGTGGTTCACGTCGTCCATAAGCAGCCCTTTTCAATCTATCCCAGGCATGTTCGATAGGGTTCATGTCTGGAGAACATGCTGGCCACTCTAGTCGAGCGATGTCGTTATCCGGGAGGATTTCATTCACAAGATGTGCTCGATGAACACGAATGCCTCGACAATATGCTGCCGATATGGTTGCACTATCGGTCGGGGGATGACATTCACGTATCGTACAGCCATTACGGTGCCTTCACCAGCGTCATACGTCTGCCCCACACAATACCTCTCCAAAACAGCAGCGAACCTCAACCTTGTTGCACTTGCTGGACAGTGCTTCTAAGGCGGTCAGCCTGAGCGGGTTACCTTCAGATAAGTTTCCGACGATTCTCAAGCTGAAGGCTTAAGTGGCATTCATCGGTGAAGAGAACGTGATGTCAATCATGAGCAGTCTTCGCCAAGTTGTTGGGCCTATGTGTATCGCGCTGCATGGTGTCGTGGTTGCAAAGATGGACCTCTCCATGGACGTCGGGAGTGAAGTTGCGCATCATGCACCCTATTGTGTACAGTTTGAGTCGTAACACGACGTCCTGTGGCTGCACGAAAAGCATTGTTAAACATGTCGGCTTTGCTGTTAGGGTTCCTCCTAACCATAATCCGTAGGTAGTGGTCATCCACTGCAGTAGTAGCCCTCGGGCGGCCTGAGCGAGGGGCATCAACGGAAGTTCCTGTCTCTCTGTATCTCTTCTGAGTCGTAACAACATCGCTTTGATTCACTCGGAGACGCCTGGACACTTCCTTGTTGAGAGCCCTTCCTGGCACAAAGTAACAATGCGGGAGCGATCGAACAGCGGTGTTGACCGTCTAGGCATGGTTGAACTACAGACAACACGAGTCGTGTACCTCCTTCCTGGTGGAATGACTGGAACTGATAGGCTTTCGGACCCCCACCGTCTAATAGGCGCTCCTGACACGTGGTTGTTTACACCTTTGGGAGGGTTTAGTGACCTCTGAACAGTCAAAGGGACTGTGTCTGTGACACAATTTCCAGAGTGAACGTCTGTCTTCAGGAGTTCTGGAACCCGGGGTGATGGAAGGTGTGTGTGCGCGCGTGTGTGTGTGTGTGTGTGTCTTTAATCTCATCATTTTCAACTATTCTTACTTAAGATGGTATAGTAATTGGTATAAAAAGTGTAACGCTTAACAGCACTAAAATGTTTCCTTGTACTAGATAGTACATTTTAATATCACTCTTTACAACAATTTAATTTTGTACTTAATAACTGAATTTTCTCTTCTCATTACGATATGAAAGTGAGTGTCAATCGTCTGTTGCAGGAGAGTAGAGTTCGCAAAGGCCTGTGTAAACGTTCCACCGATTATGAACTTCCATGTTTAATTTTCGATTGCTATTGACAACTTGGAAACTCAAACAACGGATTGAATTTTCCCAATTAACGTTAATTTCGGTTAGTTTAAGCGCTACTGGCGCCGCAACAGGCGCAGGGTCGTCCGATAAATCCACTCACGTGCAGACAAGCGCCAGCAAACCTAAATATTAACGACCTCATTACAAAGTCAAGTACGTTACTGAACGGTGGCCATTTGCGTTTCCCTAAAAAGGTTAATACATTTGCCAGGGTCTGTGATTTGTAGATGTGATGCAAGCGACTGTGTTTTATTTTATTATCTTTTAATCACAATAAATACATATTGTTACGCTTCATGTAGAAATTTTTCGGGGTGTATTTCAAAGGAATAACAAACGTATAATTTTGGAGATATGTTTATGTTCCCAAGAGTGTAGATCAATTTCTGGTGAACAGTAAAAATAGAAAGAGATAAGAAGCGAATTTTTTGGTAGATGCTGCACGTGAATGGGATGGGGCTGTTAAAACGAGTCTTGCTGTTCAAATAGCATGAACTTGACATAAGCCACAAATATATGTGACAGGAAAATTTTTGACGAGTAACTCGCTTAGGGTTTCATAATTAAAGGAACTGAACACTGTTCTCATGATGAAGAATTTTGAATAGCTCTAGCACAGTGGTTTTAACCGAACATGAGACCATACGTATCATACAATACTCCAATGAAATTATGTTCTACATTAAAATCCGTATTAAATAAAAATTAAAGCTTCTATTTTTAAAACGATGAAGGAAAAATAACATTTTAGTCGATAGTCAAGCTTTAGCATGTTTTTTGTCTTCAATGAGACTACAAAGTAATGAGTCAATGAGACGGTTGAGACTGCTTACTTTGATGATTATTTTATTTATGATTTGCTGGTGGCCAATTGACAACGTAAAACTTAATTTTACTCTATAAGTAGTAATTACTCTCTTGATAGCAACCATAGTCGTAGCCGCTTGAGATCACGATATATGTTCACTGTTTACTGTTCAGTCTTAAATATTTCTGTTGTTTTCCTCCATGATTTTTAATATTATTGTTCTAGAACGTTATGAAGAAGCACGCTGGAAAGCTACTTAGAAAACTACTGTGTTACGGAAGAAATTAGTTCCATGTTCCACGAAATACGTACAGTGTAATACAGATGAAGTGTAGGTACGTACAAGGCGATAGTACTATCACTGCTTAGCTTGTAAGACATATTAAAAAAAAAGGTAAAGCCATGTTTACATCATTTATAGATTTAAAGAATGCGTTTGACAATGCTGACTGGAACGCAGAATAGTAAATAAAGGGCAATAGAATGTAGTCTAATTAAATTAAACTATATTGGGGAAATTATGTTAGGAAATGAAAATGTGAAGGTAACAGGTGAGTTTTCCTATCTGAGGAGCAAAATAAGAAAAAGATGGCTTCCTGAACGAGGACATGACTGAATGCTGGCTACAGTGAGAAAAACTGTGTAAAATACAAATACCCTTACACACAGTAAAAATTTACTTTATAGAAACTATAATCTGAACGTGTCTGGAGTTCATCCTCGTAATGAAGTAAACATGACCTGTAAACAGTAAAATGGGAAGAGAATAGCAGCCTTTGAAATGGGGAACCGCAGAAAAATTCTGTAGACTAGATCCTTAGATCCGATAACTAATAAAGAGTACTATGTGTGTCGGGACAAGAGGAAGGGCTCGATAAATAGAATACATCCTTAGGTATCGAAGAATAGTTTATGTGGTAACAGTGGAAATTTTGGGAGCTAAAAATCGTACAGTGAGTTCAATGCTTGTCTACGTTAAGCACTTCAGACAGAAGTGAATTGCAATAAGCGTACAGAGATGAAGAGACATGCACAGGACAGTCTACCTTGGAAAGCTGCATGAAACTTATCTACAGACTGAAGACTACAGTACTAAAACGTTTTCCGGGAACGTTGGGACATAATTCTCAGTGATAAGAGTTTAATGCGCAGTGGGAAAGTCAGCAGAGACCATGCAACAATGCCTCTGCTACCGGCATACAGATCGGAAACACAGATCTTGATTCCATCGCGTGGTAGTACAGGATGCAAATGTATGTGTACCATGGCGTCCGCAGTTTACAGTGGGAACATTTTCTCGAGGCGTCACCCATTGTTCAAGCTGTCGGTGTTGCTGCCCCAGTCGCTGGCCCTAGTTCAGGGAACGAAATGGTCACTCTACATGCAGCAGGTACCTGCTCATTAGGCGAGACCTATCTAGTCAGCTATTATCCCCCATCAGACGTAAGCTAACCCAGGTCCATATGTGTCACTGTTGCATTTCATCGCCACTATGGTACTCAGCCTTTCCTTTACCCCCAGAAAACACATGCATTGGAGTATGTGCTCCAAACATTACGTTTCCCAAGCAAGTACTTGGCTGTCGATCCCTCTTGATAACACTGAAACGGGTTGGTGATGTATCCACCAATGACAGTGATATATACCCCAGTCAGATTATGCCCAATTTTGACGTTTAGGGTAAAAGCTAGTGACAAGCTCAATTTTTGCACAGACCTTCTGTATAGCTTTGTAAACGATGTACTAAAAATTTTCACTGATCGAGCTGGAGTTTCGTCCGCCTTACCGGGAAATGGCAGCAAAGAAACACCTTTACCAATTTTATGGACTACGGTTGGATTTGTGAGCAAAATACTTCAGTACAAAAAAGGTCCCATGTGCTGTTTTCATAGGATTAAAGATATGATCACACAGACCTGGCATCTGATATTTTATTACGAAACAGGACTTCCCATCATCCTGTAAACCCTTTCTTCTACCTCCCACGAGGAAATAAATTGATTTAACCTTGTCTCATTTTCGATAGTTATGTGTTTAGGGGTTATTGTTATACAGTGTATCGCTGACAGCTGCTTTCTTAAAGAATTAATTTAATGCAGTGTCATGATGAGCCAAGATATCGTGACGGCTATTACTGAACTTTCTAGTTACTCCAGTATTGAATGTTTACTGCACAAAATGGTTGGTAATGGGAAATAATAATATTTATAATGGAGACGCAACAAAGGAGTTTGATTTGGAAAGGAACTTCTTCCGTAATTTCGGATAAAGGTCTTGCTACACTGACAAGCGCCAGTGCGAGACGTTGTGCGGGGAAATGTGATGCTTTTAATAGTTCACGTTGATTGCTGGGAACATGATGCTAGAGAAAGTATTAATAACAAGTCTTAGAAACATCAAACCTCCGTTGGTACTAGTGACACAAAGTACTTAATTTCACCAACCAAGGGTAAACTGAGATCTGGCGCAGAATTAGGTATTCAAGGCAAATGTTTGTTTTGACTGAAAGAAATAAGTGAGGAAAAATTTTAATAGGAAAAAATAAACCAGTTCAAAGGCGGAAGAAATTAACAAAATTGAAACTGTAGCCTGTAAAGATTCAATAATATCAGAAGCTAAGAACAGAAACGATGAGTGAAGTAAAAGTGTTTAGAAACATCTTTATAACATCACTGACCTTGTAGCATTAGATGGAGTGTATCATCAAAATTGTTTTGCTCATCTTTTTAAGGGACCTGCGGCTAAAAGTAAAATGTCAAGTAGAACTCCTGATGTTGAAATGAGTGAATTGATTAATACGATCTTCAGTATAAATGACAATAGTAATGAATGTAAATTTGCAGTTAAGGTCTTTACTGAGCGGCCTGGTTGTCACGTTCCAAATGAGAAGACTGTGTTGTCCTTAGGTTAGTTAGGTTTAAGTAGGTCTAAGTTCTAGGGGACTGATGACCTCAGATGTTAAGCCCCATAGTGCTCAGAGCCAAGTGATAAGGTGGTCGACTCTTCCTGCACTTTCATCATCGTCACTGACACAGTTACTGTCATCACTAATCAAAGTCTTCTTCATCAGTAACCATGAGCCACTTGGTTCAGAATAAATGCTTTGCCTAGACTTTTCCACGCAATACCTTTTCATTCCTATTAAATAACATTGAAGCAGTGCACTTCATCAAATCTATCTTTCTTTGTTGAGAAACTTACATTCTTTAAAGATTTTAACATTAAAAGTCCGTATCTCAGTGCCCTTAAGTTGAACACTAGTACACACAAATGATAAACATTTCTTTTCTAACATATCAGAAGATTAGTTCTGGAAACTCAATTTAGCTACCCAAGAACGCTACAGACCATGTTAGTAGTAGAGTCACGGGGGCGGCGACAATTCAGTAGTGCAGGTTGCATATGTTCAAGGGTAAGCATACATTCAGGGGCAACTTGATTGATTTATGACCCCTCCCATTAATCTATTGTTCTGGTAAGGGATTTATGTCCCTTGAGGATAATCCATATTCCTACAAAAGCTCTCCCCTCTGATTCCCCCTCCACCTCATCCACCCTACTGGGAAACACTGTCATTAATACAAGTACACATCCAATATAAATTAAATTGATAAATGAATTAATACTTTACCCTCAGAGAAATCTGTAGCCCTCCCCTCCCACATCCCACGACCCCTCCTCTCCTCTACCAGGAAATTTGTGAGAAAAGGTCTCCGTCTGTGCTGGGGAGGAAGATCTCACGACAGGAAATTTAAATTAGTGTCATTTACATAGAAAAGGATATAACGTACTAATAAAATTCAGTTCACAGGGGATGGGTCTTTCTTTCACTTGGCAGGAAAAAGCTCATCAGTCTCTGCTGTTTGTAAGCAGAAAATCTTGTATAATACATCTAGAAGCAGAAATTAAATATATCACTTTTTGTCTGATTGTGCAAGAAATACTGTCACAAAATCGATGTCACCAAAACTTACTGCACGTAATTACGCAATTAAAAATCTTCTGATCCCATCTTTGCACTAAGTACTGGACATAAGTGCCAGCTGCTTCATGTATTCTCGTGTGTGCAGATAGCAGCCTGCACACAGTGCGACCTCATGTAGTGTGCAGACCATAAGTGATGCTAATCCCTGAACAAACTGCAGGTGATGATAGCTCTTTGTGTGGCTGTGCCTACAGGTAAGGGGTGGTGGGAAGCACAAGCTATTCTCTGTCACAAACATTGCATCCTGCTCTGATCAGAGTGCTATAGATTGGCAGTGGAAATAAGATATCGCAAAAAATGCATCACTAATAAAGACATAAGCTTTCCTCAAATATTGCAAAAAATTCTCATGTAACACGTCTTCTGCAACTAGACACTATAAAACACACACCCGCTGACAGCTCTGCACTGTGATACAAAAATAACTTCCTTACTGCATTTCGCTGGGAGCATTGTGACATCATGTCAGCTTCCCACAGTGACAAGAAGCTTTGAGCCCAGGCCCACAGACAGCTAATGAGCAATTCCAGTACCCCATATGACACTGGTGGTAACTACTGGTAGATGATCACATCACAGAGAGTTACATGGTCCACCAGGATGAAGAAGGAGGAGGAAGAGTCTATATGTGACTGGACAGTGACAACAACCAATACCACTGCAGGACCAAGAGCATTGCAGTATCCTATGAAGCACTAAATACCAGACACTTAAACCACATGCAAATTCATACTAGTAATAGTTGTCACTGTTAGATATCAGAGATCGCTGAAACACTCATACAACCTGAGACCTCATGCTGTGATGTCCACATGGGGTGTACCACACCAGAGATTGTATATCACCAGTTGATTTCTTCCAGTGACACACGTACATGTGACTGTGAAGCATGTGCCGTACACCGACTGCCGGGCAGGCACACCTGTGCCAGCTGGGAGAGAACCGCAACCGTGCTGGTCATATTGTAATAGGATGACCAGAGCGGGTGACGTCGTCGGGGTTGTAGGACATGGCTGGGTACAAGAAGGTGCATGCTTTTAGCAATCTTCCTCTTTATTGTTGGTCCTTCCAATACATTTTCCGGTGACTCAGCACCACCAACTACGTCGTGGTGGAGACATGCTGATGCACACAGCCTAGGGAACGTGACGCCATGCTCAGTCAGCGGCTGCGCAGGCGGTAGGAAGTTAGCAGCACGTGGCCCGGCCTAGCACGCCTCCTGCCCACACTGCGGCTGGTGACGACGTTGGAAGTCGCCAGTGCAGCAGCAGGCAACGCCATCCGCCGGCCGGTCCTCGGAGACAGCATCACTGTCGACGACGACGTAACAGTGACCGAACGCCCAATCGGTCGAACCGAATGCCGACGCCCGCATCTGATGTCCTTTAATAGTGCAGACCGCTGCTGAATCCACCGGTTACGCGGCGCCGCGTTTATTCGAACGTTCTCGATGAGTTGGCTAACGCAACCGCGCCACACGCGGCACGCGCTTGCGTAATTCTGCGAATGTTGCGTTCTGGCTGTCGATGGCTACCACGCACGTACACACATACCGACGCTCATTGCAAAACTGTGTCTCCTGCATAACGCGCCGGCCAGCCTTCGTTCACCGTCTGCCATTAGGCTGGCGCATCGTGAACTGAAACTCACTAAATCACAATTTCGCACCACATTTCCTAAAAATAACCCTTTGTCCTCTACAAATTAACAGTAGCATCCCCACCATACTAAATGCTCCGATGTTGGACAGACTGTCACTAAGCCGTCAAACTATTAGTTTACATGGATGAAATAATCATCCACTGCAAACATCTGTCGTACAGAATCTTATCATGCAACACTCATATTCACTTCTGTGCCATGTGCTGCTCTACCAGCATACTGGCTAGCTTGTTATTCAGGACTTGTCCACACGGCTACGAGCAAGTGCCGACTAGCCCGTCAGACAAAACTATTCATTCAACCACCGGCTATCTCCGCTATTCATCCTGCATGTCATCCCAGAAACTCCGCCACATATTTGTCACTGTAATTATAATTAATAGTTACGATTGCAGCCCCAATCTGGTGATATTCAACAATGATCAAAGTATCAAAAATATCTCCTCCTGAAATTGTGGCTCTGGAATTATCAGTATCTATATCCATCTGATGACTGGAGATAATTTCCCAAATAAAATCATTAGTCCTACTTATGGCTATCGGTGCACTGAAATCGCAGTTTCTCACATCAAATCCATACCTCCCTTATGACCATACAGAGTCATTTTCTTTATACACATCGGAACATTGACCACGGTAACTTTGTATCCTGACATGTAATTTATAGGCATGTTGATCACAACGAATTTATCACATCCGTAAAGTATAGTACTAAGCCAATACCTGAATGCTGGTTGCACCAAAAATATTCAGAGAAAATTCTGGAGTGATTGGGTTTGCTCCATTTGTTTTCTTTCGAGTGGTACCAGCATGTTTTATGAAGAGAGACATACTCATCTTATAAGTGAACAGCTATTGAATACACAATCGCATCAACTATGTTACTACCACACAACATAAAAGCCATCTTGGTTCTGCAGGAATATCGCTAACAATATCCCTGTTAAAAGCTATTCATGCTTTATAAAGTGAGGTATGGTATTGCTTCCAAATGATGTGATCTTCCACACAAATACACGATGTTGAATATGAATGGTGATCCCTTGAGTGTGAGTTAACAGACCAAAAGTGCAGGTGCACGTCATCAGTGGCGTAAGCCCGTGATAGAATCACTCTTCTTACGAACTTACACAGTGATTCGGCTAAGGAATGTGATATTAAGCTGATATTTTAATCTTCCTCATGCCACTGCTAGACATTTGTTACGCTGACAAATGATACATGTAATGCATTTATTTCTATGCCATGTATACAGTGTAGCAGAGGTTCTGCGATATATTCATAGGGCTATAGGCGAGGGAAGATGATGGTTGACTGAGAATGATCACATACAGTAGATGGCTTGCTATGAGAGGAATCGCTTAAGAAGTGCAGTTCAAGATTGAAGTCCTAAGAAATGTACAGAATCCTATGACCAATGCAGTGACTTTTCTGATTTATAGTGTTAAGGTTTCTGTTACTAATGCTGTCTGCAATTTAGAATCAAGTCTCCCCATTCAGCCACACACTTGCGTTGGATCCTGTGAAGATGTATTTTAATGATTACAGCCACTACTGAATCATAATTAACGAACTAATTTGATATAAAAGTGTTAGTGTACCAGTGAGAATGTTTCCCAGAGGGGTGAGGGAGAATAAGGGAGAGGGGGAGGGTAGAGAGTTCCTCAGAAGATGGATTATCCTCAGGGGGTTATAATCAATTAATGGAACAATAGATGGGGAGAGGGTCATAAATCGATCAGGTTTGCCCCTGAATATATACTTGCCCCGGATGTATGCAACCCATACTAATAAAATCCACCAGCAATCCCTTTGCCCTATTATTCATACTTATTCCTATGTTTATTTCTTTTAATCTCCATTGCATCACTGTCGTCAACTGGTCTAAATACCAAATTCATACACTTGGTTCTATGACTTCACTAGTAATCTGTACAGCTTGTTCCTTTGCATCGTTTGAAATCAATTTTTCATGCATTTGATCATTTTAGACAATATTTTTCACATTATGTTCATAAGAGTGACAGTCTACATTTTTTGAAATTCCATCAATTCCAGTGGCTATAGGCTTCATATTAACTCAAAGACTTCACCCAGCTGTGGTGGCATTATTTCCCAACGTAATTTTCATTATTGACTAATTTTCCTTCTGGTTTATCTCCTTGACCAGATAAACTTTAAAAGAATCCTTCGAATGCTTGAATAATTATCTCTTTGCTCTTAGTTGCAACATTATTTTAATTGTTGAAATTTGATATCCACACATCATAAATTTCGTTACATCAACGTACTGTTTATTTTAATCAGTTGTTTATCAAACCAATTTGTACTGAATATTTTCAAATTACTAAGTCATTATTTCTCTTTCCTCTTCATCTTTTTGTTTTATTAAAATTGGACATTTTGTGGTGATACTTAAGTGGAACATCAGGTACTGTTTCCTTGCAGTTTGATCCTTTCCTAGTGCATTTGTTGTTTGTTTTCTTCTAGAATAATGTGATACGAAGAAACATCGGAAAATTCATTTAAAGCATTGTAGTTCCCACTGAAGAACGATTTGTTTTGCACTGAATTAGAGAGAAGTTTTTCACTACATATCTTTTTGGAGAAAATAATCAATGTATTTTTTCCCTTTTAAACAATTTACACGCTTTGTATTCGTTGCTTCAGAAAGAGAAGAATGAACAGCCATAGCACTTATCCCAGTTTACTTTGAATCTTTTCTTACAAACTGACGTTAAAACTGTTAAATTTGAAGTCTAAGGTATGTTTCTTTTTACGGCTCTTCTGCAGCAGCTATTAAAATCAAAGTCGGAAAAGCCAATAATAACTGAAGTATATGTCTTCTGGTAAACCCCATTTGCTTTACAGTTTCACTGCGAACAATTATATATACTATATAATGACTCACTGCTCTTCTCCTTTTATGAACTGTAGACAGCTAGATAAGCACTTTGTCCCATCGAAAAGGCTTAGCAGTTATATCTTGGTAGGTAACAAACCTTCGATTTCATCTCTACGGATTAATGTTAGGCTGCTATCGTAATACAAAAACCTGGTTTTATTTCTTTGAACCGGATACGAGAAATTAGGAATGTTACACATTTTTATGAATGTCCTCTACAGAGTACCGTAGTGTAGAATCCATAAAGTCAGCCCAAAAAGAAAATTACGGAGACGGACCGCTTACTACCAGACTTTCTGTCGGAAATACCTATGAAAATTTGCGTAGTTATCTTTTTACCATCCACTTTTAGAACTACCTGTTCACCTTTGAAGCCTGTGCGGCTGTAGATAAGCACAATCCTGACGTGTAGTAGCTATTGATCCACAATCTTTGACCTGTCCCGGCTGTGTTGTCCATTAAAACCAAAGTTGGTAGCCCAAGGCAAACTGCCGACCCGCCCTGAAGCCAGAGCGGTACTTAGTGTGAGGCCGTCTCCCGTAGCCGCCGGGTGAAGGAGAAGAGGAAGTAGAAGGAGGGGCAGGAGGAATGGAAGGGGAGCGAAATCCGAGCGCGTGCGGCGTGAGGGAAGGGGGCAGGGAGGCGGAAGGCGACTAGGCGCCCCATTGTTTATGCTGCTCAGGTTTCGCCACTCCTGCCCACACAGCAGCCTCTGTCCTATACCAACAAAATCTCCGCAAAATAAGCTTCTCCAAGCTATCACAGTAATTTTTAATGATTTTATATCTGTTGCACTGTGCTTCTGGCGTGAAGAAACGTAAAAGGAAGTTTTAATGTTTAACGTAGAACGCCGTAATATATAAATAAATTGCATTACCTCTTCAACTTCATGCTGGACGTGGTATGTGTGGAGGTACGACTCTTGTCCTGTTTCACGATTTTGTATAAGCTGCATCCCTGCAAAGAAGAATGTCGCTAACACCTGCACATTTATGTTGACACGTCTTATTGCTGCCCCCCTTTCTGTTCTACTTCAGTTTTCCACAGCGCTTCAGTATTCTTCTCTCCTACCATTCCTCCAAAATATCTCAAATTTATGCTGTAACAAGTCTGTATGCTTCTACCTGAGGTCCAGCTTTTTAAGAACTGAGGCGTCCATACAAAGTTGCACCTATAAAATGAACAATAAGTGCTATTACCTTTCTGTGTCCGATACTTTTGTTTACGCCTGATTTGTTTCTTGGCACTAATCATTTCAACGACTTGTATGACAGTTGATACTTGTACTGGAAACGGCAGCACAGCGTTTTCAGCCTGTGCTTTTACTCCGTCGGTAACTACTGTCTGATCGAAATTAATTACAGCGTTGTGATATGATTTTATGTTTGTTGTCATAAGAAAATAAAAGAATGTAATTGGAATAACATTTCAGTACTGATACTAAGTTTCATTTCAATATTCCTACTAAGTTTCTAACACATTAATTGCCTCATTTTTTCTTCCGAGAGTTTGAGTTCAGAGAGGACTGTAGAAGAGTGTCTGTGAAAAGAAGGCGAACGCATTATAAGAACTGGAGCTTTAAGCGTGTGAGGTGACCTGTGTGGAAATTCGTTGTCGTACTGGAAAATTTAGGTAACGGCACTGGGTTCGAAAACCAGAGACTGCGGTTTCGAGTCCTGATCCAACACACAGTTCCAGTCCGTCAGATAATTTAATGAGAAAAGTAATCCAAATGCCCCGCAAAACAATACAGAATACAAAAACAATAGGAAATCACATCAACGATGCTGTAAGCATTTGTTATCCGTAGTATTTCCATATTTAACACTAGAGTCAGTTTTTGTTGTTACGATAAGTATTTTCTGTCCATAGAGAACCACGTAACTGGGATATGCCAGGGCACAAGCAAATTACTAAATACACTTGCGCACGTGATGTCTGCAACGTTAATGTCACTTCCTATGACGACAGCAACCAAGGAGGTCTGTCACAATGAAGGATGTCTACAACTACAGATGTAAAACACTAAATACCTGTTCTTGAGTGGCCATCAGCAACCAATGCTGAGCTTTGCCTTCGAGAGCCACAATTACACAGTGCTGTCTCTGTGAAAGGACATTGACAATAAAAGCCACAGTGTCACTAAAATTGCAGTTTATTGAAGTAAATGTGTCAGTGAGATATCACTGTAAACACCGATGCATGATTCTGTTCTACTACACTCTACATTTAGGAGTTAGTGATATAGACACTAAACACACCTCTACACACAGTTTATGATGTTGCTTCTCCTCTCACATTTCTACAATTATGCAGAGGGCAAAACAGTGACCATTCCATTTTTACAAAACAATAACACTCTACAAGTTTTTCTTGCTACTTTTTTAAACTTTATAAATTGTAATTTTTCATTTATTAAAATGTGCCTAATTACCTATTTTAAAAGGCTCCAAAAACTGTCCCAGTGTAATTGAGCCAATAATGAACAATCCGTCTAACATTAATAGAAATTCTGTATTTTTAAGTATTTCGTTTAAATTTTTGAAATAGCATCGGTATCAGTTTTACAAGTAATTAAATACAATGTAGAAAGAAGAAGTACGGCGTTTTGATATGCCGCCATTTTCTTGAGTCCAGCACAAGTCGCAGATATGCAGCATCACTGAGTAGCCACTCAACATAGATGATCTATGCAGGTATATCTTCGCACTTCCGTCACTTCTCTGGAGCCAGCGAAGTCAACAAAAACATAACATCTCAGGAAATACCTAGTTTTATGAAGTTTACCACAAGTAAAAGAGAAATTTTAATAGCCAGTGAATAGCTTTTGATTTTAAAATTAGAAAACCTTTGTAACGACACCATGTTTGGTGCACTCTCACATTGCTACCCCTTTTAGTGTGCAGTTACCTGCACTGCGGACTAACAATCCGTAAAAGAAGAATGACAATGTTGTTGCATTTATTTATTGGTACACATTGCACCTGCTTCTTTGTCTCTTCCCTTGATTTCCTTCCCTTTCTAAGGAGTGTGTCAGAACTCTTTATTACATTGATTAAATTTTACATTGAGTACCGAAAACAATATAGCCAACTTAAGGTTATTCTTTACATTGGGTAAGATAGGAAATAAATAAGCTCTAAGATATCGATAGTAGCAATTTGAGGGCGAAACATGGGAGTGCGATCTAAGCATTGTTGTGAGACGAGGTCTGCCTGCAAGAGTAAAATTTCAGTGTGTTGGTCAAAACCTCGGAGGCAGAAGAGGTGTTACGCTACCCTCACGTGTGTGATGACAGATCTCACCACACTCAAGACCTGATTTCCTTCATGTGGCCAGGAAAATTTAGATGGCTTAACTTCGCTTGAAGATGGAATTGAAGGTAAAATTCGCAAGCAGAGCGTAAAGCGCTATTGCAGGGTTGGGCTCGTGATTGTTAGCCCGAGTGTGCAATAGTCCCATGTTTTGCTAGTCAGTTAAACAAGCTGCCTTATCCTACAATGTTGTTATGGTCTTCAGTCCTGAGACTGGTTTGATGCAGCTCTCCATGCTACTCTATCCTGTGCAAGCTTCTTCATCTCCCAGTAGCTACTGCAGCCTACATCCTTCTGAATCTGCTTAGTGTATTCACCTCTTGGTCTCCCTCTACGATATTTACCTTCCACGCTGCCCTCCAATACTAAATTGGTGATCCCTCGTTGTCTCAGAACATGTCCTACCAACCGATCCCTTCTTTGAGTCAAGTTGTGCCACAAGCTCCTCTTCTCCCCAATTCTATTCAATAGCTCCTCATTAGCTATCTGATCTACCCATCTAATCTTCAGCATTCTTCTGTAGCACCATATTTCGATAGCTTATAGTCTCTTCTTGCCCAAACTATTTATCGTCCACGTTTCACTCCCATACATGGCTACACTCCATACAAATACTTTCAGAAACGACTTCCTGACACTTAAATCTATACTCGATGTTAGCAAATTTCTCTTCTTCAGAAACGCTTTCCTTGCCATTGCCAGTCTACATTTTATATCCTCTCTACTTCTACCATCATCAGTTATTTTGCTTTCCAAATAGCAATACTCATTTACTACTTCAAGCATCTCCTTTCCTAATCTAATTCCCGCAGCATCATCCGATTTAATTCGACTACATTCCGTTATTCTCATTTTGCTTTTGTTGATGCTAATCTTATACCCTCCTTTCAAGACACTGGCCATATCGTTCAACTGCACTTCCAAGTCCTTTGCTGTCTCTGACAGAATTACTATGTCATCAGCGAACCTCAAAGTTTTTATTTCTGCTCCATGGATTTTAATACCTACTCCGAACTTTTCTTTTGTTTCCTTTATTGCTTGCTCATTATACAGCTTGAATAACATCGGGGATAGGCTACAACCCTGCCTCACTCCCTTTCCAACCACTGCCTCCCTTTCATACCCCTGGACTCTTATAACTGCAATCTGCTTTCTGTATAAATTGTAAATAGCCTTTCGCTCCCTGTATTTTACCCCTGCCACCTTCACAATTTGAAAGAGAGTATTCCAGTCAACATTGTCAAAAGCTTCCTCTAAGCCTACAAAAGTTAGAAACGTAGGTTTCCTTAATCTTTCTTCTAAGATAAGTCGTAGGGTCAGTATTACCTCACGTGTGGTAGCATTTCTACGGAATCCAAACTGATCTTCCCCAATGTCGGCTTCTATCAGTTTTTCCATTCGTCTGTAAAGAATTCGCGTTAGTATTTTGCAGCTGTGACTTATAAAACTGATACTTCCGTAATTTTCACATCTTCCAACACCTGCTTTCTTTGGGATTGGAATTACTATATTCTTCTTGAAGTCTGAGGGTATTTCGCATGTCTCATACATCTTGCTCACCAGATGGTAGAGTTTTGTCAGGACGGGCTCTCCCAAGGCTGTCAGTAGATCTAATGGAATGTCGTCTACTTTTGGGGCCTTGTTTCGACTCAGGTCTTTCAGTGCTCTGTCAAACTCTTCACGCAGTATCGTATCTCCCATTTCATCTCCATCTACATCATCTTCCATTTCTATAATATTGTCCTCAAGTACATCGCCCTTGTATAGGTCCTCTATATAATCCTTCCACCTTTCTGCTTTCCCTTCTTTGCTTAATGCTCTTGATATTCATGCAAGTGGTTCCCCTCTCTCTAAAGGTCTCTTTAATTTTCCTGTAGGCAGTATCTATCTTACCCCTAGTGAGATAAGCCTCTACATCCTTCTATCACAAATACATCTTTGTAATTGTTATATATTACTTATGCTGTAGGTTAATACTTTAAAAGTAGCAACTTTAATTATATGTGCCGATTTCAGCGTCTCCGTGGCTTAGTTACCGGCTTGCCTCAGAGGTCTGCACCACACTGCATTCCGTATTTAAAGGGTAAGCACAGATGACACTCTGGCAGGTAAGCCACTACGCCATCTGCTGGATGACGACACTGAAACCATTAAAAGAACACCTACTAAATAACGGGTGGTACATGACGCTATCAGATCAATTTTTTACGGCAGTGTACACAACTTGGTCCTTTCTAACAGGCATCATACCAGAATTAACTAGGGCAAGGAATGCTACTCTAAACACAGGCACATACACAAACAAGCAACCTTTTTCATCTTTATTCAGTGATCTGTGATCTTTTGTGTAGTCTACGAATTTTTTAAATGTTGTTCGCAGAAAATTAGTTTCACTTTGCTATGTGATGCTATGCAACTGTAATACAAACATTGCTTTCCAGTCTAAACATTGGTTGAGATTTTTGAATGAGACATACAAGTACCTCAAAGTATCTAAATTAACTAATTTCTCACAGGCTTTTATTCTCAGCAGCCACGGTGTAGTTAATTGGGCTACAACAACTGCATGGATCTCTTCAAATGTACATATGGAAAAGATCAACTGTAACTGATGTACAGTGTAAACCTACACTTACTTTCTACATCCTCTTTGGGAATCTCTGTCGCTGAATTAAAACATAAATAGCTCCCATACCCAAGTTTTCAGATCGGTTCTCAAGGAGGCTTCCTTCGGTTGTAAGGAAGTAGTTGTAACGGACAATTTCACCAAACATATTCCCGTCGTGAACCCCATTGCCCCACCACCATCCTACCGGATATTTGGCTGTAAAGTGCAGGACTCTCCAGTGGGTCAGTATACGTAAAGATCACTGTACCCTGAGGGCTACGGAATGAAAAGTAGTATAGGGTGGGACAAATAAAAGCAGCACGGACAACAGTGCCCAAGGCTGCAAAGAAACACACTAGAGGAAAGGAAATACAGTATTAACCGGTCTATAGCGTGTGTTGAAAGTGACCACCATTCATCTCTTGATACTTTTGGGTGCTGGTGAGCAAGTTGGAGGATCAAAGCAGAACCGCTAGAATTGCTGAAGTCTCATCCGAAATATTCTGCTGCAGTTTTTGAAGAGTATGAGGGCTGTTGCGAAACACCTTAGACTTGAGGGCTCCCCACACAAAGTAATCGCAATGTGGCAGATCAGGTGACCGAGGCGGCTGGCTAAGGCCGCGACCATACCGATCTCAGCTAACAACTCTGTCAGGAGTGAAGACGGTGTAAATGTGCTCCAAGGTTCGGCCGATCGTATTGGCAGTTGTTTCATCCTGTTGGAAACAGATGTAGGTCGTTTCCTCCTTCATTAATGTTACAATCGTATCCACTCGTCCGAGCAACTTTTATTTGCCTGACGCTGGTCCACCACCGTTAGCTGAGTGGTCAGCGCGGCGGAATGCCACGCCAAGGGGCCCGCGTTCGATACCCGCTGGCGCAGGAGATTTTCTCCGGGCAGGGACTGGGTGCTGTGTTGTCTTCATCATCATTTCATCTCCATCTCCTACGTGCAAGTCGTCCGATGTGGCGTCGAATGCAGTAAGTACTTGCCCTCGGCAGCCAAACTTCCCTGAATGGGGTACTCCCGACCCACAATGCGCGGTTCTAGGCGCGCAGTCCGGAACCGTGCGACTGCTATGGTCGCAGGTTCGAATCCTGCCTCGGGCATGGATGTGTGTGATGTCCTTAGGTTAGTTGGGTGTAAGTAGTTCTAAGTTCTAGGGGTCTGATGACCACAGCAGTTGAGTCCCATAGTGCTCAGAGCCATATGAACCATTTTTTCGACCCACAATGCCGTACAGTCATTTCCATTTCCACACACTGTATAACATTACCTTCCATGAGTAACAGAAATGTATCTTCCTGATCATAAAACAGCTTCTTCTGGTAGTTTGAAATACGTTTTGTTGTTATGATGAACTACTATTTTATTATTATTATTATTATTATTATTATTATTATTAATTTACACATTTTGTCACCTGAGTAAAACTAATGGCTAGGTAATGCAGAAACTGCCATCACTTCTGTCTCTATGCTGTTCATTTTTGGAACACAATCTACGACCAGCTGAGAAGTGATGACACTTCCTGCAGGACCTGACCATCATTTTGCAGGGCAATGCTGAAGCACTTACAGTGCAAGCTGTTACTGATTTGTTTGACTGATGAGGCTGCTAAGTGCTGTACCTACTGCACTCCCCGACATCAGCCCTCGAGAGTTAAACTCGATTTCTAAACTGAAGGAAACACTTCACGGCATTCGCTTCAGAACTGCTACAAATTTGTCTGACAATAAACCGCGCCGCTCCAAGTCAACACAACTGGCACTGCTAAGAGTATCCTACGACTTCCACATCGCTGGCAGTGGGTTACACAATGCAGGTGACTACTTTGAAGGTCATTAAAAGCTCGAAACCCGTATCTATTTTGTGCGAGCTGTAAATAAATAGTTACCACTCTTAAAGTTCCAACCCGCGTATAAATTTGAAAAGTCTGTGTTGTATTCGTGTGGGTTTATGTGTGCTTGTGCTTGTGCTTGTGTTTGTGTGTGTGTGTGTGTGTGTGTGTGTGTGTGTGTGTGTGTGTGTGTGTGTGTGTGTGTGTGGCACGTTTTCTTCCATGGTGGCATCAATATACGCCTATAAAGAGCAATTTCAGAAGAAATTGAGAGTTAAGGGTATTTGAGGTATTTGGTATGTGGAGTAAAATTACATGAGAGGTGATGAATGCCCAAGAGCGCACGTGCACTAATAGTGGGACTACCACGCCACGTTTTAAAGATCTAATGACCAAAGATGTCTTGCTTTCTTAGCGCTACCAGTTCTCATTTCCAGTTTAGCATAGGGGAAAAAAAGCTTTCTCCCAGTGTGGAGCCCAGTAATCCCTTAGTAATCCACTGCAATAATTAAGCGATATGATATACAAACATCAAAAAGTTTTGCATCACCCCAGTTCCCAGAACACCAGAAGATAGACGTTGACTCTGTATATTATATCACAGACACAGTCTGTTTGACTGTTCAGAGATGTCACTGAACCAGACCAACAACCATAAATGAGCAGCGCCTATTAGACGGACGGGGTCCTACAGCTCATCAGTTCCAGTTATTCCGCCAGGAAGGAGGTACACAGCTCGTGTTGTCTGTAGTTTAACCATGCCTAGACGGTCAATACCGCGGTTCGATAGCTCCCGCATTGTTACTTTGTACCAGGAAGGGCTCTCAACAAGGGAATTGTCCAGGCGTCTCGGAGTTAAACAAAGCGATGTTGTTCGGACATGGAGGAGATACAGAGAGAGACAGGAACTGATGATAGCATTCCTCGCTCAGCCCGCCCAACGATTACAACTGCAGTGGATGATCGCTACCTACGGATTATGGCTCGTAGGAACCCTGACAGCAACGCTACCATGTAGAATAATGCTTTTCGTGCCACCACAGTACGTCATGTACCGACCCAAACTGTGTTAAATACGCTACATGATGCGCATTTTCACTCCCGACGTCCATGTCAAGGTCCATCTTTCCAACCAGCCAATAACAATCCGAATGTACTGCTCAGGATTCACATCACGTTCTCTTCACCGGTGAGTGTCGCATATGCCTTCAACCAGACAATCGTCTGAGACGTGTTTGGAGGCAACCCCCGTCAGGCTGAACGCCTTAGACACACTGTCCAGCAAGTGCAGCAAGGAGGAGGTTCCCTGCTGTTCTGGGGTGGCATTATGTGGGGCAGACGTACACTGCTGTTGGTCATGGAAGGCGCCGTAACGGCTGTTCGATACATGAATGCCATCCTCCTACCGATAGAACAACCATACTGGCAGCGTATTGAAGAAGCATTCGTCTTCATGGACGACAATTCGCGCCCCCACCATGCACATCTTGAGAATGACTTACTTCAGGATAACGACATCGCTCGGTTAGAGTGGCCAGCATATTCTCCAGACATGAACCCTATCGACAATGCCTGGGATAGATTGAATAGGGCTGTTTATGGACGACGAGGCCCACCAAACACTCTGCGGGATCTATGCCAAATCGCCGTTGGGAAATGGGTCAATCTGGACCAACAATGCCTTGATGAACTTGTGGATAGTAAGCCACGACGAATACAGGCATGCATCAGTCTGGACCACCACCTCTGAAGGTCTCGCTGTATGGTGGTACACCATGCAACGTGTGGTTTACATGAGCAATAAAAAGGGTGGAAATGATGTTTATGTTGATCTGTATTCCAATTTTCTGTACAGGTTGCGAAACTCTCGGTTCCGAGATGATGCAAAACTTTTTTAATGTGTATATTTGAATTGATCGGAATATAGAATATTTTGCCCAGTGATTGCCTGATTCACTCTCTTTCTGTGTAGATTTTATGAATACGGCTGTTTTTAACTCTAAAAAAAATTTCAGTGATTACAGAGTCAAGTCAATTCACAAAGATCTTCACAGGCTCTTTGTTCCAGGTGACTACAAAACTCGAAACGTTGCCGTTTCTCCTCTGCTTTTAATGGCAGCCTACGCATTGAACGACAATTCCCGTATCCGCCTGCTGCTAGTTTCCGGCTAATTGCAGGGGATAACGCAGAACGAATCAAGGAGTGCATCACTTGTTAATGGATGTTAATGGCAGATGTGAAGGTTTTTGGGTGTGAAAAATGCGGTGGTGGTGGTCAGACGTTGTCGAATGGAACCTTGAAGACACGCCTGCCTGACCTCAGGTTTCCACGTAGTCCAGCATTGGTCCACAATGACATCTGTTTTCCTATACACCTGGATATTGCACGATTCGACTATTTGGCCAAATGGTGAGGCCCCTTTCTAGCTCTGACATGTGTAGGAAACGCTGTCTTTCACGAATAAGCACCATCTCTGCGTCCTTCACAGTCATGACTCAACATTTGACGCTCTTCAAGCCCCTTGTATACACTACCAGACAGGTAACAAAACATTTACAGCTCTAATGCACTCTAGTGGCCGTCTCATCTGTTACAGGGAACTGCAGCTCATATAATTTACGTACTCACAGGTTGTATGTACGTGTACGCAGTTACATTGACATTTATCTTCTGGGTGCAACGGCAGAAGTTCGCAACTGCTGCACGTATGCAAGTGACAAGTCACTAATAGTAATGTGCGTCTGTGACTTGCGGCGGGTGCATCTCGAATTTAATCTAAAGTCCGTGAGACGGCTGCGGTGTTCGGCTTGCGGCCAATCCTCTTAGGGCTGGCTCGCAGGCGCTCGCGGGCTTCATTACGGGTTTTAATAACCCGCAGGTGAGTGACGTGTGCAAGTGGCGCGGCTGTTTGCGCCGCGGCTCGGCGCTGCCTGCTTTCTGCCTCCCTCCCTCCCTTCTGCCACCCCCCCCCCCCCTTCCTCATCCCGTTCTCCCCATCTCCCATCCCCAACACACTGGCACAGGCGACGTGGAGGCTTCCGTTGCCGACGCCGCCGAAAATGCGGGACGGGATTCGTCGCAAAATTCTACTCAGTGTCCAAGAGGTGGAAGCGTCATACATACGCCTGACTACACTTGACATGGTTACTGGAGGTGCTGCCGCTTCACCCCTTTTATTTGCGGAAGCCCTCTGTGTTTACTTTTTAATTCATTCACTTTGCGTTCTGAAGATACCTTCACGTTCTTTGTCATTGACGTGGTGTTTTCTAATTCGAACATAATATTCGGATGAAAGACACAAAAAGTGCAAAATCAAATGGTTCAACTGGCTCTGAGCACTATGGGACTTAACTTCTAAGGTCATCAGTCCCCTAGAACTTAGAACCGCTTAAACCTAAGTAACCTAAGGACAGCACACACATCCATGCCCGAGGCAGGACTAGAACCTGCGGCCGTAGCTGTCACGCGGTTCCACACTGTAGCGCCTAGAACCGCTCGGCCACCCCGGCCGGCCAAATAGTGCAAAATAAGGTCAACCAGCCATAAGCATCTGTGAAAAAATTAACCATTCTTTTTTTTAGTGTTGCTGTCTGTTACTGTATTTCACAATCTGGCTACTATCAAACACCGACAGTGTTGAGACGCACCAAGACACGCCACCTTGAGGAGTTGCATATTTTTTTGTTGAGCTGGAAAAGCAATTTATTACAGTGTATAAAACATGAATTTCCGTACAAGTTTTACACTTGTAAGACAATGTGTGTGGGTATTATATAATGTAAACTCTACTACTCCTGCAACGTGTGGTTTGTTTCACTTCCTATGGTCTGGAAATTAATACTATAGCAAGCTCATTTAAAATTCACTTACTTCCGTTGTACGTCGTCTATGAGTATATATTACGAAGAAGTATGAAAATACGGTCGCTGCAATGACAGCTTCTTTTAATTATGACAAGTAGGTGGAGTTGGAAATCCTTCCGTTTTCTTAAAACTCAAACGTGTCTCTGAAACTAACTGCTGCTTTTGCTAAAATTAAAGAATTTCATGTAGGCGAATATTCAACCGAAATCGATTACCGATATTTTCGGTAAGATGTTTTTATTCGTAATTTTTCTTCGCAACTAATTAGTTTCACCGTCATTAATAGAGACTAAATCAATCCTCAATGTGACAGAGTCACAATGCAGGTGAGTGAGCGGACGAATGTGTGTACTTATTGTATGAGGAAGGTAGTACGGCTTCCTATACGTAACGGAGGAACTAATGAAACTAGAACGCAGTGATACAGGACTTCCTCATACTGCTTGTAGCAGGCCATGCTAGATGTGAGATTGTCCTTGCTGATAGCTATAAGAAATAACGCATCACCAAAAGTAATTGATATCTATATAAAATTTTAGCCATTTCACTGGAGGTGTGTGAGAAAGAGTGTAATTGCAAGTTTGACATAATTTAATAAAGTAATTTTCATAAATTTTAACGACGCTGCAAACTATGTTACCAACTTGAAATTTGCGGAGGATATTACTTTTAACATAAAAACAGTGTCCTAAATGCGGTCTAAAAAATACTCATTATTTTCGAAATTATTGAGAAATACGTGATACTGTGCTGTAAGTTCTTAGAAAGTAGGTATGTTGTATGAAACTTGAGTATCGCAACTATAATCTTCAAGAGATGTGTGAGTTTGAAACTACAGTAAGGAAGATGAAAGGCCATGGTCTTGAGCGTTTTTAATACATATGAGCTGTATTTATTAAAGCACAAGCTTGGTACTTTTCCAGCTTTACTGCCAAAACAAGTATGTGCGCGACTTTTGGCATTCAGTGGCCAACTGGAGCGATTCCTTAAGTAGCAGCCTGAGTGATGCTGCCTATTCCAGCCGTGCACAGATGCGCCTGCAGCATCACTGCGGAGACGGCCGCCGGGCTCTGTTAGCAGCCACGGTTGACCAGTCTCAGTCGTCCCAACGAAGCAGTCGACGTCACAACAGGTCTGCATGTGAGTCTGGTTGCGAACCTCAGACAGCTCGTGATAAGGCGTCATATATCTGAAAGAACTTCTTTATCGTATCACAGGAATTTACTAACTGACGACTCAATTATGGGTATGCAACTCCGAAGTGATTTGAGACTCACTCATTTTAGGAACTTAACATGTTGATTGAGTGTTGCATGAGATCCTGCGTGTCAAGTGGAATTTTATCAGAGCCAGACACTTTACAGCAGACAAACTGAAACTTACCTGCAGACAGCGTCTGAATCGGTGCCTGAAACTGGTAAATGGTACCTACTCGCCATTTAACTAGTGTGGTGGGTCTGACACACCGGTGTCAATGTGTTCTTTTTTCCATTTCCGGGAGTTTATAAATATTATAAAATAACTAACACGTCGCTGCGACTTCTATCTAAGTACGAGGAACTCTTAGTGTGCCGCAGTAGTAATAAATTGTTGTTGTTGTTGTGGTCTTCATTCCTGAGACTGGTTTGATGCACCTCTCCAAGCTAACTTATCGTGTGCAAGTTTCTTCATCTCCAGTGCTTAGTGCAACCTACATCCTTTTGAATCTGCTTACTGTATTCATCTCTTGGTCTCCCCCTACGATTTTTACCCTTCACGCTGCCCTCCAATGCTAAATTTGTGATCCCTTGATACCTCAGAACATTTCCTACCAACTGAACACGCGATCTAGTGTTTAATATTTTTTGTATAATACAAGTACTATTTCAGTAACTAGTTCACAATACGCGGGAAATGGCTCTGTTTGGTATGTGGAAGGATTCATTTCATTTACATGCACAGCCACATTAATCCCACAATACACACAGAGAAAGAAAAAACACATAAGAATAAATTTAAACACCAGATTGAAACACGATGGGCCAAAGTAGCTGCGTGGTCGGTAGCTAACGCAGATATTCTCCGCCTCGGTGATACAAAAAAAAAAAGTAGGATGAAAGCAAATTCTCATACGATTTGAATTTCAAGTTGGACAGCACGCTTGAATGAATAATAACGTATGAGCTGAAGGTTCTTCACGTGGCGGAAAGACACAAGATTTAGTTCAGGCAACTAACACAAAGAAACACCGAACACAAGCAAGTTATTCAAATAAGGTAAAAATCAAACACACACGGAAAGTTATAAACAGAAATCAGAGCGAGACAAGATGAGATTTAGAGAGTGAAAGTTTCTCCTGAACCACATTTGAGGCACGTGCTTTATTACCAGTTCATACTCCACGAGAACCGGAAATTCTCGAGAGGAAACCAAAGAGTAGAAAAGAACTCTAATACTGCAGACGGATAACACACACACACACACACACACACACACACACACACACACACACACGCACACACACACACACACACACACACACACACACACACACACAGGCGCGCAACGCTTCCTCGGATAAAATATTCACACTAATTCAAGTGAGACATACGTTGGGCCAGGGAATCCCCCATCACTAAGAACCGCGTTAAATCTCCGAAATATTAATAAGAATAATGAAATAGATACTCCGGTATGATTTACGACTGCTTTACTTCTGAGAAACGTACGAGCATCTCAGCCTCAAGCAAATCCTTACACAGTCCAGCTACTTAAACTTACATATCAAAAGATGACCAGATTAGACAACCTCACCTTCCGACTACCCAGCAAACTGTGATGTTCCACGCAACCAGACACAGATTCACCCGCAGTATCGGAAACGGGCAAAGAAGATATTTTCCATCTACCTGCTTCAACCTCTACAACGGATGCTGAGCAGTGACACAAAAGGTCTCTTTGGGCCCAATAGAAGCTACTTAATCTCTACACAAAAGTCAACTAAACTGCCACTACCACTTAAAGCACCCCTGCACAAGAATCAAAGCCAAAGGAAGTGTCAAGCTCAGAAACTCACACACTCTCTGTCACAGAAGCGACAAAGACTCAAGAAATGAAAAACAAAAAAATAAAACGGAAATGTTATTAGAAATGGTAAAAAGAAATACAGGGCTATACACATTTATTATACTTATAGATGTATGAATTGTAAATCGTAGATTGAGAAATAATAATAATCTACGAAAATGCCACTAAGGATGTCATGAAACATGACACATCCTAACGATATAATGTTTATTACTGTTTGTTTTTTTATATTACTAACCAACCAGACTAAGTTTCAAACTGTTATATGATTGGATTTTCTTTGTTATTGCGGTCTTCAGTCCGAAGATTGGTTTGATGCTACTTTCCATGCTACCCTATCCAGTGTGAGCCATTTCATCTCCCAATAACTACGGCAACCTACATCCTTCTGAATCTGCTTACTGAATTCATCTCTTGGTCTCGCTCTACGGTTTTTACCCGCCCACCCCTCACCCCACTCTTCCTTCCAATACTAAACTGGTGATCCCTTGATGTCTCAGAATGGATGTCATCAATCTATCCCTTATTTTTTGGTCAAGTTGCATACAACTTACCTTCTCTCCAATTCTACTCAGTACCTCCTCATCAGATACATGATCGACCCTTCCAATCTTTAACAATCTTCTGTAGCACCACGTTTCGAAAGCTTCTATTCGTTTTTTGTCTAAAATATCCATCGTCCACGTTTCATTTCCATACATGACTACGCTCCATAAAAATACCTTCACAAGACTTCCTAATACTTTAAACTATATTCAATCTTAACAAATTTCTCTTCTTCATAAATGCTTTTCGTTGTATTGCCAGTATACATTTTCTAATCTCTCTGCTTCGGCCATCATCAGTTATTTTGCTGCCCGAATAGCAAACCTCATGTACTGCTTGAAGTGTCTCGTTTCATAATCTAATTCCCTTAGTATCACAAGATTATATTCGATTACATTCCATTGTTGTAGTTTTGCTTTTGTTAACAAAACAATAAATGTGTGTGAATTCCTAGAGGACCAAACTGCTAAGGTCATGGGTCTCTAGATTGACACGCTACTTAAACTAACTTGCGATAAGAACAACACACACACACCAGTGCCCAAGGAACGACTGGAACCTCCGGCGCACAATCCGTGACATGGCACCTCTAACCCCGCGGCACTACGCACGGCTTCCTTTTGTTGACGTTCAACTTGTAAGCTCATTTCAAGCAACTGCCATTCAATTCAACTGCTTTTGCAAGGTCTTTGCTGTCTATGACAGGATTCCAATGTCAGCGGCAAACCTTGAAATTTTTATTTCATCTCCCTGCAGTTTAACTTCTACTGCAATTTTTTTCTTTGGTTTCCTTCGCTGCTTGTTCAATACTCAAACTGAATAACATCTGGGATAGACTACAACCCTGACTCACTCCTCTCTCAATGACTGCTTCCTTTATTGGATTCTTCTTTTGAAGATAAAGTGATTGTAGTATCGGACAAAGGAACTTCTATGAGCTCTGCTGGAAGAGCGACTCCAGTGTAGGGACACAAGTCGCGGAGCAGTATCCGTGCGTCTCACAAATGTCACTCATTTAATGTAACTGGATTCGAGCCTCTCTAGCGGCGCGTCTGCAGTCGTGCGACGGCACAGGCACCAAAGCGAAACCGACTTGACTGGTTGGCATAGCGACTACAGGTGCGCCTTTGGAAAAGCTCAGGTTATGTTACCTTATAGGAACGCCGTTTGGAAGACGCATGGATATTGCTGCACTGTCGCTATAGTCACTACACTGGAATGACACCATTAACTATAAGATGATGTTGAGTGCCCAGAACCAAATAACAGCAGCAAGAATTTGCAATACTGATAGAGAAAAACAGAATGGAAAACTGATAATGAAGTCAGCGAACATTATTAAATATCGGGAAGAGCTACAGGTGGCAACAAAGAAGTGGTGGAATGAAACACTTTATTCTCTGATTCGAAACTACTAGACACAGTAACCGGATTAGGTCTAGGTCTCACAAATCTTTCTTTCCAAACATTTCTGTTGCATGTGAGACTTCTTAACACTACTTGAAGTTTGGATTGTACTGTCAGTGGCTAACGGCAATTTTAAAAAATTGAGTCTACCTGTAGCCGTGTACGACTCACTGTTTCAAATCGTTGTTCATGCACGTCAGGTATCCAAACTTCATATCCGATCTCCAACAAAATGGCTGAAGTTTTCAAGTGGAGTTCTGCATAGGAATATGACTGCAGTTGACTCACTTGTAATCGCCAACGTTTCCTGAATGCAGCGTTCTCCTGGATAGAATGGAGAAAGTCACATAGGAACTACTGAATCTGGCACTCTATTAGTTACAGAAATAACACTCCAATAGAACGAAATAGCAAGAACGAAAGCAATCATTACTGAACTTCAGAAACGGCAAGAAGTGGAAGATGGAAGGAAACAAAAAGAAGGAAGGAACAAACGTATACGGGAGAAGGAAATGAAGAGCAGTTTGACTGATAGGGCAAAGAGTTCAATAAAACTGAAGAAAAATATTTGATCACGGTGTCCCTGAAAATCTCTCTATTCTTTAGCCAAAAGATGCCGGTAATTAAGATAAAACTCACATACAAGAAGAAAATTAGAAGCGAAAAGTTACCGTTATGAGCGTGTCTATTTTAAGTACTACTGCAAACAGAGAGATACGTATATCACTCGATTTCACGTTGGACGGGCTTATTAATTCAAGTTCATCGCTATTGGAGTGCACACTGTCAAGGTCTCGTCAGAGGGTGAACCCAGTCATACACTGTGCTGACAACACACACACACACACACACACACACACACACACACACACACACATAGAGAGAGAGAGAGAGAGAGAGAGAGAGAGAGAGAGAGTAAAAGTCAGCATGTGCAGCAAAGAGGTCTCGTTTGTCTGATACCGTGATTTGCGACCTTGGAAAGGGAGCTTTCCGAATGTAGCCTAAGGACTGGCGGCCATCTGTATCCTGAAGGCACATCAGCGCTGACCGTTGCACCAGTTACCAGAAAATGAGAAAATCGTTGGAAAACGTGAATGTGATACTTCTTCCAGCGTTCTAATCGACCTAAGAAAAACCACCAGCTCAGTGAAAAAAAAACGAGCTACATAATACCACTTCACGAAGTAACAACTTTCAAACTAATTTGGCTACAAGAACTAAAATGATCCGACGTAACAATTGCCGTGACATAATCCCAATGAGCTGCAAAGGTTTTAACGGTGAAAAATACACTCCTGGAAATTGAAATAAGAACACCGTGAATTCATTGTCCCACGAAGGGGAAACTTTATTGACACATTCCTGGGGTCAGATACATCACATGATCACACTGACAGAACCGCAGGCACATAAACACAGGCAACAGAGCATGCACAATGTCGGCACTAGTACAGTGTATATCCACCTTTCGCAGCAATGCAGGCTGCTAATCTCCCATGGAGACGAACGTAGAGATGCTGGATGTAGTCCTATGGAACGGCTAACGGTGCCATTTCCACCTGGCGCCTCAGTTGGACCAGAGTTCGTGCTGGACGTGCAGACCGCGTGAGACGACGCTTCATCCAGTCCCAAACATGCTCTATGGGGGACAGATCCTGAGATCTTGCTGGCCAGGGTAGTTGACTTACACCTTCTAGAGCACGTTGGGTGGCACGGGATACATGAGGACGTGCATTGTCCTGTTGGAACAGCAAGTTCCCTTGCCGGTCTAGGAATGGTAGAACGATGGGTTCGATGACGGTTTGGATGTACCGTGCACTATTCAGTGTCCCCTCGACGATCACCAGAGGCGTACGGCCAGTGTAGGAGATCGCTCCCCACACCATGATGCCGGGTGTTGGCCCTGTGTGCCTCGGTCGTATGCAGTCCTGATTGTGGCGCTCACCTGCACGGCGCCAAACACGCATACGACCATCATTGGCATCAAGGCAGAAGCGACTCTCATCGCTGAAGACGACACGTCTCCATTCGTCCCTCCATTCACGCCTGTCACGACACCACTGGAGGCGGGCTGCACGATGTTGGGGCGTGAGTGGAAGACGGCCTAACGGTGTACGAGACCGTAGCCCAGCTTCATGGAGACGGTTGCGAATGGTCCTCGCCGATACCCCAAGAGCAACAGTGTCCCTAATTTGCTGGGAAGTGGCGGTGCGGTCCCCTACGGCACTGCGTAGGATCCTACGGTCTTGGCGTGCATCCGTGCGTCGCTGCGGTCCGGTCCCAGGTCGATGGGCATGTGCACCTTCCGCCGACCCCTGGCGACAACATCGATGTACTGTGGAGACCTCACGCCCCACGTGTTGAGCAATTCGGCGGTACGTCCACCCGGCCTCCCGCATGCTCACTATACGCCCTCGCTCAAAGTCCGTCAACTGCACATACGGTTCACGTCCACGCTGTCGCGGCATGCTACCAGTGTTAAAGACTGCGATGGAGCTCCGTATGCCACGGCAAACTGGCTGACACTGACGGCGGCGGTGCACAAATGCCGCGCAGCTAGCACCATTCGACGGCCAACACCGCGGTTCCTGGTGTGTCCGGTGTGCCGTGCGTGTTATCATTGCTTGTACAGCCCTGTCGCAGTGTCCGGAGCAAGTATGGTGGGCCTGACACACCGGTGTCAATGTGTTCTTTTTTCCATTTCCAGGAGTGTACAATGACCATGATTTGTTATTACTTTATTATTCTTGAAGACATTCTCATGCTATACATAAATTAAAAAGTTCGAGTTCCTGTACTCATCAATGGTACGATTTGACTATGATAGCAATATTTATTGTTGCACAGTAGGAAATCGGTGCACTTTCTGCGCTAAATAGGGTGTGCTGCCAGATTTTCAGAAAAAATCCTTGAATGACTTCTGGTGCCTACATGCACAGGAAGGCCTAAAAAAGCCCTGTAATGGCCTTTGAACTTTGGTTCAGTCACGAGCAAGGTCTAACACATTCTTTTACTAGGTTTTAGCTAAAATGTTCGATTAACATACATAAAGATTACACGTCAGTGTTAAGTTCACTGAAATGCTTGGCGTGTGCACGTATCTTGTTGGTTTTGATGATTTTTCTCGACCAATTCAGTTTGATTGGGGTACATAGTATTATTTGCTTCACTGCAGAAATACCAGAAGTCAATGTGAAAAGGCGATGATATGAAATAATTTACACCAACGCATGGTTTACATTTTGTGTTAATGTTTATATTGTTCCTGAACATTTATACAATGCACAACTCAAAGAAATTGCCTTCACAGATCATTTACTCGAATTAATTGAAAACAGTTGCTACTCTACTGCCACTCTACTGCCACTCTCGAGCAATTAGGCTTCTTAACAAGTTCGTTGAAAGTATTTTTCAACAAAGTTACATTAAATATGTTACAATACCCAGGCTTCAAGACTTTTTAAGTAAAAGTCTAAGAATCCGACCTCGCCTAGGGTACTGGTAGGCTCACAGGTGGCGAATGGTGAACATTCCCCCAGATGTGGTGGACTGCTTCAAATACAGGATAAGCAGTCACGAACCAACGCAAAATAAAACCAAATCAACTTTGTATCTGTGTTGTAGCAAGCGAAAAGGTGATCAGTTTGTGTTCATCAGTGGTGTGACTGAAATTTGTATTCTGCAACTAACCATACCTGTCTTAAGACTCTGACTTCACTCAATGAGTACTCAACCCCAACTGATTCCAGGTGCAATAATCATGCGGCATTTTGATAAACAGAATATTATACCAGGTGGTCAGTCCACTGTTAGTATTACTGGCGCTACTCGTCTTTCTGATTCTGGGGCGGCCAGGTTACAATTCAGTGTGATTCAACAGTGGAAGTCGGAGTCCTCTGGCCAACTTAAAACCAAAACAAGACATTTTTGCAATACTAAAAATACAAACATTTTTGAAACCAGATAAACTTGGTGAACTGGGACATACATTATAAGAACAGAAGATTCAAATTCTGAAACTTCAAAAAACACAAATGACCAACAATGACTACATGGATTTCGGTAATTATCGTCTTTTAGAACTAAAACTGATAAAATAATACTTAATAATGCATCACATCTGGGAGTTGCTTTTGCAGTCTCCAAAAATATTTTAAATTCAATAATAGAGGTAAAATCAATTAATAATAGACTAATGACAATTTCCCTTGGATTTTCATATAAAGCAGAGACTTAAGTTAATGGCCATATGCCAGTCAATGAGAAAGTTAATGAAGCTTGGGAAACGTTAGAAAGTATCATCTTGAACATTCCCTAAAACTGTGTTAAAATTTTAAAGGACGATTTTTAATGTTCAGTAAGGTAAAGAGAAAAAATATAAGTAAATGTTGGATGGATTTCCTACAGATACATGGACAAACCAAAATGGCCAATGACTTGTTGAAAAGTGCAACAGTCTTAACCTTAACATCACGTCATTACATTTTAAATGAACGCTTATAATAAAAAAAGTTTGGCAGGCACCCAATACACTTATTGGGGAATTTCAAGTCGTTCATGTAGCAATTTTATAACCTAACTACAAAGAAATTTTAAATGTCCAAGTTCGGAATAGGGCTAATATACATTCTGACCATTATTTAACGTGAATAAATTAAAACTTCAACTTCAAAAACTCTTCAAAACAAAAAATGTTATCAAAAAATTTGACAGTGCTGAAATAACCCCAACTCTAACAAGAAAACTTGACAAAAACAATCCAACAATGGGCAAAGCAACTCTCAGATGTGGTGTCTTATTAAGTATTGTTTTATCAGTTTTAGTTTTAAAAGACGATAATTACCGAAATCCATGGTGTTATTGTCCATCAATCATGTTTTTTGAAGTGCCAAAATTTGAATCTTCTATTCTCTTAATGTATGTCCCACAATGTATCTCATCACAACAGCACAAAATTTAATTCCACTTTGGAAGAAACAAAAACACCCTTGGTTGAATGAAGATCATGAAACAGAAGTTATATTAGGCATGAGGCATTCAAAAACTGGAATTGCAACAAAACTGAAAATACATACAGCACTTGTCTAACTGTAAGAAAATAAACATCGAGATTAGACCAACAGAGTGAAAGAAGTGACGAAAAGAACCAACTTTTACAAATAGAAAAAGGTTTCTAAAAGACCAATACAAGAAACTTTTATAGAACATTCAAAACAAAACTATCTGGTTCCCTACAACAAAGTGTTTGCTTCAGAAATGAAAATGGCTGTTTGGCTCTCAACAACCAGGAAAATTGTAAGGAACTTGCTAATTACTTCGAAAAACTATTAAACTGTCCATAACCAGCGAATAAATTCCAAGTACAGAAAACTAGTAACACCAACCCTAATTCTAAAGAACCTGACGAAATGGAAATACTTAAATAAATTAAGAGACTTAAAACAATGCAGCACTCAGACAAGATGGTATAATTACCCTATATATATATATATATATATATATATATATATATATATATATATATATATATGTGTGTGTGTGTGTGTGTGTGTGTGTGTGTGTGTGTGTGTGTGTATATAGTGTATATTGGAAAATGTGATTACAGAATGGTGAGAGCAAAATTAAAGTCAAAATATAGATCGATCAATCAAGTTAGGTGAAGTAATATTAGAATAAATTGCCTCACATTTGCAGATAATCTGGAACTTTAACTAGGGGTATTACCATGGCTGAAAAACAAGTTGAAATTCTTAAAGAAGCTACAGAAAAGGCAAGACTGCAAACATCACTTGAAAAAACAAAATACATGACATGCAACAAACAAGCACCAATATTTGTGAACACAAGATATGGAAAAATAAAAAGGGTTTCTCAGTTTAAATACTTGGGGGAAATCATACAGGAAAAGTATGGAGAAAACTGTAAAGGAAGACTGCTGTCAAAAATAGCTATCCATTCAGATTAACACAAAATATAAATAATCAAGAAAGCTTTCTAAATTCAGTGAACTTGGGACATTACTACACTGTAATGTCATGAAGAAACTTATAGGCTGAGACGTGATAAGGACATAGAAAAATACATAGATATATTTGGTGACATGAGAAAACATAGACTTAAACTTTTGGCACACATTAAAAGAATTGCACCCACTAGGGTGACAAGACAAGTAGCAGAACACTACAAAAACAGAAGTAAGGCCTAAACTACACCAATTAAATGGATCACTGAAATAGGCAGTGTAGCTCAGGCCGATGTTACAAATAGAAAAACATTCAATTATATTTTCTTGGAAACTTGGTCAGAGGGAAATTAGAAAGCTAACTGGAACACTGTCCTCCTCAGGGGACACCGCCTTAATGTAGCACTGTCCGTGCTGGAGAGGAGGCTTGCGTGCTCCGGATCTGGAGGGCTATGCCGGCGGTAGCATAGCTACCACCAGGGTCACCCATGCCGGACAGGCCAAAGGGGAGGAGCCAGACAAAGTGTGTCCCACAACGATCTATCGCTCCCCTTTCCTATCCCATACCTGTCCTCACCATTTCCTTTTCCTGTCATTACCTGGTATATGTTCAAAAGGGCAGAAAGACCTCTATAGGCGTGGAGAAGCCAATCTTCCTACGGGAGAAAAGCCCGAATGAAAAATCCAGGTCCTGCAGGTTGGGGGTTGGCGACGGGCTACCAACCCATCCTGGAACTAGCAACAAAGAAGAGCCTCGGATAGGACTGCTCTCTGTAAAACGACCTAAGCAAGAACAAGGACTACGGAAGGAAATGCAACTAAGGACCTCGAATGTCAGAAGCCTATACCAACCTGGGGCAGCAAAATGTGTATTAAGGGAGGCAGGTAAGTATCAAATTGATGTATTGGCCCTGCAAGAAACAAGGTGGACACATATGGAAAACTATGTCATATTCCATGGAGCCTCAGCAACAAACCACTCACTAGGAACTGGTTTTGCAGTGAAGAAATCGCTCTGTACCACTCTCATAGATTTTAAATCAATCAACCCCAGAATCTCACTCCTAACCATACACACGGGAAAACACAAACTCACATATATAAATTGTCATGCCCCAACCGAAGAAAGAGATGACATCAAAAAAGATATTTTCTATGAGGAATTAGAAACGGTTTTAGACAATGTACCAAGTGAACATTACAAAATTATCCTTGGAGATTTTAATGCGAAAATAGGGAAAGAAGCAGCCTTCACGGGGACCATCGGAAAGTACAGTTCACATTATGTGAGCAGTGATAACGTCACTAGGCTGGTTAGCTTTGTGACTGCAAAAGGCTTGTTTATAAGTAGTATTGATTTCGACAGAGAGAGAATATATAAAGGAACCTGGGTGTCTCCAGATGGGAAAACAGTGAACCAAATTGACCACCTAATTGTAGAGAAGAGAATAAAGAAGTGGATACAAAATGTTAGAACGGCAAGAGGTGCGGAATGTGGATCACACTACTTCCTTGTCAGAGGAAGGATGAAAACAATATGGAGAGCCAGGATGCACAAAAGAATGCAAAGAGTCACTCGATATGACCATGAGAGTCTGCTGAAGATAATATAAGAAGAACTTCCAAGATAGCACTAACAAACCGTTTTGAGACTTTGAATGAAGAGGAAGGAGATACTGTGGTAGATCAGAACTGGAAGACGATTGCAGGGACCATTAAAGAAACAGCCCAAGAAGTAATCCCAAAGCGAACTAGGGGAAAATGAGTGTGGTTCAATGAGGAGTGCGAGGGAGCTATCAGGGAGAGACAACGGGGCAAACTACTGTGGATACAAAGCAATATGCAAGATTAAGAAAAATCGAAGTTTGAAGAAACACGACGGCAGACCCAAGCCACATTGAGGAGAGCAAAGAGAAAATATGTACAAAGTATCATGGAGGAAGCTGAACAAGACTTTCATGGAAATAGGTATGAAAAAATTTATAGAAAAGTGAAAAGTTTTAAAGGAGGGACATACCAACAACACAGATTCATAAAAGATGCCAATGGAAGAATGTTAACAGAAGATCAAAAAATTGGAAGAAGATGGAGGGAATACTTCAGAGAATTACTATACTCTGATGAACCAACCGAACTGCTGTTACTACCAGTAACAGTAGACCCAGAATATCCTCCACCCACCATTGAAGAGAGAAGGAACCAGATTAAAAACCTTAAGAATGGTAAAAGTCCAGGTGAGGACGGTATTCCTGCTGAACTTCTCAAGGCTGGAGACGAAATCCTCTGTTTCAAAATCCACAAGCTAATCGAGCAAATTTGGGTAAAACATGACATACCAGAGGAATGGAAGGTAGCTGTGATATGCCCCACATATAAAAAGAAAGACGAATCCATATGTGACAACTACAGGGGCATAGCGCTACTCAACACCTGTTATAAGATCTTCTCCAACTGCCTATTAGAACGAATAAAACCTCTAGCAACAGACATAATTGGAGAATACCAAGGAGGTTTCCAGGCAGGGCGACAACCACGGACCAGATTGTTGTCCTGAAACAGGTCTGTGAAAAAATGTACGAATATGGACGAGAGATACATCTCCTGTTTGTAGACTTCAAGAAGGCTTACGACAATATACATAGACGTAGCCTGATTAGAACTATGACAGAGTTTGGTATACCAAAGAAGTTAGTCAAACTGGTAGAGGTATGCCTAAATGACACAATACTTAAGGTTAAGGTAGACAATCAAATAACAGAAAGCTTCCAAGTTGTAACAGGATTACGCCAAGGAGATGGGCTATCACCTGTCCTTTTCAACCTGGCACTTGAGAAGGTAATGCGGGATTTCAACAAAGAAAACATCAAGGGCATTCAAATTGGTAATGAACACATTACATATGTGGCCTATGCAGACGACATTGCACTATTAGCATGCACACAAGAAGATCTGAAGAGAAGTATCCGGACCTTGGAGTTATTGGCAGCTAGGATCGGTCTACAAATTAGCTCTGAAAAGACAGAGTATATGACCATAGGAAGAAAGGTACAGAACTCTCAAGATTTAATTGTGAACAACACCAGGTATAAACATGTGAAAGAGATCAAATACCTTGGATCTTTTTTTTACAGAAGTAATATCAACTGAAGCAGAGATAAAAGCACAACTGCAGCCGGGAAACAGATACAATCACTCTCTAGACTCTATATTAAAATGTAGAAGTGTCTCTCAACAACTAAAGCTATGGTTCTCAAACCTAGAGCACTCGAAAACGAAACCTAACATTTGAAAGGAGAGTCCTCAGGAAAATATTTGGACCAGTCAGAGATCAGACTACTGGAGAATGGAGATGACGCCATATCAGTGAATTAGAAGAGCTGTACAAGGAGCCTAACACCTTGGGAGTGATGAGAAGTAAAAGACTGCAATGGGCTGGACATGTTGTTAGAATGGAGGCTACAAGATGGCCCAAAATCACAATGGACTGGATCCCGTCAGGCAGCAGACCAGTGGGAAGACCTAGAAAGAGGTGGATCGATGGAGTGAGAGAAGACCTGTTTCAGCTGGGAGTCACGGAAAACTGGAGACAGATAGCAGAAGACAGAGATGGATGGAGAGCTCTAATTGTGGTGGCGCGCGGTCCTCTGGGCCTGATCGCGTGAATTGAATTGAATTGAACTAGACACTGTGGTCTTATGGAAAAAGGAGACGAAAGAATAACACAGATTTGGACACAAAGGAAGTCCAAACATCAAAAGTGACACTAATGGGGTGTACTTCATGTGGTCCTATTGGTCCCATATGTGAATTATAACAATAATAAATTATGATTGAAATCGGTTGTGTCATAAGAAATTACAGTTATAATTTTGAAAATAATGAAGGACTGATTACAAGAAATGTGATTTCTAAAAGTGGTGTTTGGAATTAGTGTCTGAATTCTGCTTGGGGAGTGTCATTAATAGTACTTGATAGAAACTGATTAATATCTAGTTAATTACAGTAGAAATTTTGATGCTGTCATATTTTGGAGTTTTTAGATAATGTGGAAATAGATTTTGAGGTTCCAGTATTATATAATTATATAATTTTGACCGAATAATTTAAGTAGTAATTAATTTAGGGCAAAAAGTTCTAGAAGTCGTAATTACAGAATTAATTAATACAAATCTGATTTCAGTTTTTACAGAAACATAATCTCTTGATAGTGAACCTAACTCTCAGTGAATCAGTTAGGCATAAACCTACTGAAAACATTAATTTTCACATTTTCCTAATTTAATTGACTTTTGACTATTAATTTTCCATGTAATCACAGAACTGATTTAAAAGTTAATGTGACCACATTATAATTGTCTGATAGTAGCACAAAATAATTATTTAGTTTTTCTATCAGTTTCTTAAACCGGATGATTATAGTAAGATACTTTTCCACTAATTAAAGATTCTTGATAATGAATGAGTAATCAAGTTGTCCTGTCCTTTCATATATGAGATGGTCTAATCAAACTGTTGAAGAAAGAGTGCCCAACTAGATATTCTGCTGTGATGCAATTTATCTTCCATTATAGATATCAAAGCTTTATGGTTTGAGTAAGCTACTGTCTCATACTCTGGCAAGTAGTTTTTAAATTTGGCAAATGCCCAATAAATGGCTAGTGGTTTCTTTTTACATTACTGCATACTTTGTTTCATTTTTCTGTACTCTATGGCTGTTGAAAGGAATAGACTTATGTTCGATTTGCCCATTTATTTCAATTTCTTGGAGAAGATATGGTCCCAATCGATAATCATTGCTTTTCACCATAGTAAAAATGCGATGAGGCAAGTCAGGCCTGTACAGGATTTTATCAAAGGCTTCCTTGTAGACTTGTCCCACACCCATATAGCATTTTTATTTAGAAGTTTATTCAGACTGGGTGCATTCAGAGCTTGTGTGCTCCAAAATTTTCGGTAGTACCCACACATTCAAAGAAGCTCATAAGATGTTTCATAGTTTTTTGGGTTATAAATTATGACATAGTCTGAAGCTTCTAATGATCTGGTAAAATTCTTTTCCCAGAAGTACAGTGGCCTGGGAATTTTAACCTTTTAACAGCAAATAAAGTGTTTGCTAATTTCAATGACATGTCCCCTTGCCTTAACGTATTGTCAACCACTCCCAGAGTGTTGGAATGTTCTTCCTAAGCTACTCCATTAATGTGAATGTCATCTACATAAATCGTTAATATTGTCAAAATTTCTCTTTGTAAAGAATCTTAAGCTCTGATAATCTCAGCAGTCGAAATGTCAAACTCAAACAGGATGACAGAGTACTGGTAACAACTTCTCACAGAGAAATATACTGTGTAATGGGTTGAGTTTGGTTCATGGGGTATCTAATGAAACCAAGAGATAAAATCTAAACTAGTCCGGTGCTTCAGATGTTCAAATTAATGCAAAAGCTCATCATTATTCTCAGGGTGGTCTGCTTCTCTCTCTCTCTACGAATTTGATTAGATGTCTTTACTCTAGAACCAGTCTGACACTACTGTCACATTTACTGACCATCTTTTATTTACTTTTACTTTTTTTCTACTGGATTTTTATATTCAATGACACTTCTGTCCATAATATTCCTCTTTTCCATCATTCGAGTTCTTATTCTACCACTTGAATTTTTGAAACATATGGTAATATTAAAAATAGATCAAGTGATTTTAGATTAAGCCTACATTCACGATATTTTACTCTGGCAGGTCTCTCACCAAATACACCGTAACAGACTCACAACAATTTTCAGAGTTCAATTTTTTTGTTTAAACTTATCTTCTAATTTAGTCTCAACCAGGACCATCATCATTTTTATCATCGCAGTCTTTCTCAATGCCTTCTTCACAATACCCTCTGTGATCTGCAAAACTAGCTTCTCTAATCTGAATTCCAGCATCAGCACTTTTTAATGGACAAATTTGTCACTGAGCAATTTACTGATTTTGTGTCTTTGAATATTAACTTCCTACTTGTTGACTCAAAGCTTCCACAAGTCTTAAGAATACAATTCATCCGTAGTATCACATTTTCACTTAAATCAGACACCACAAAACCACCTTGTGTAAACTGGATATCACTTATACTAAAATGTAGAGGCACCTGTACATTAATAATTTTACTTTCCTGCGAGAAGCTGCTGTAATTTTGATCCTTATAACTGATAATTCCACAAATTCGATGCTCTGTTTAATTTTATCTCTAAACTTGCTTGAAATAGCACATGCAGGTCTTCCTGTGTCCCAATACTAAGTTTTAATCTGTATATATTTGCTTCCATAGGTTTCACTTTCCTTAACATCCTGATCTCCATGTGGAATAATTCTGACTATTTCTTCAGATTCCTAAATTTTCATTACATTCTCTCTTTCAGGTTGCTTAAAGACGTACCATGTTCGTCTGCAATGAGGCAGTTTGTATAATTATTCTGACTAGATAACTTGTTCACCTGCTGGTTTGAATTTGTCTGCTTAGAAGGATAAAACTGTTCACAAATTTCTTTTACTTTAATTTTGATCTCCTTACTGTCACTATAACCTTTTTATCTATTCCAAACTGCTCCTAATATCGCTTCAGATTTCTTATCTCTACTACTAATCCGCTGTCTACTGATGAATTACTAACCCTGTGTCTACAGATGTATTACTAAGCTGTACTGACTCAATCTGATTTTTATGCAGAAACGTTTCAGCTATCTCCTACACACACACTAATTACGTATTCCTTAACTTCATCACACATCATTGCACTTAATTCTTTTGCAAATTCATCTACAATATCAATACTAAACTTACAGTCTACCTAATCATCACCAACATTTAACGGCGTGTTATCGTCAGCTACTTCCACAAGATCACAAACTTCTCAGCAACTGTGTCAGCAACAACGTCAGGAGTAACTATAAGATTTTCAGTACTATCCATTAGTCTATGACATGCAGATCCATTGTAATATTTATCCACAATATTTTCCCAATCAATATTAGATTTATTATCCCATTCATATAAATCTGTAATGGTTTTATCCTCTAAAGCTACTTCTTAAAAAGAAGTGTGTTTATCAACATGGTTTTCCTCTGCGCTACTACTAATTACATCACAGAATTCTCTGCTAAAACAGACCTCATTTACCTGGTATACTTTATGTTGATTGCTGTGAACATAGATTTTGCAATTTTTTTTGTCTATTACACATAGGTCCCTGCTTCGTAGCCTGCCGGAGTGGTCGTGCGGTTCTAGGCGCTGCAGTCTGGAACCGGGCGACCGCTACAGTCGCAGGTTCGAATCCTGCCTCGGGCATGTATATGTTTGAGGTCCTTAGGTTAGTCAGGTTTAATTATTTCTAAGTTCTAGGCGACTGATGACCTCAGAAGTTAAGTCGCATAGTGCTCAGAACCATTTTGAACCTGCTTCTTAATATGTCTAGTCCGGTTACTACTAGCCTGATTTTGGTGTAGGATCTCGCCCCGAATTTACAGGTTTCCAAGAGGACATCTGTACATTTAACTACCTATTTCCGTAGTCACACGGAGCCTTATTATCATCTGATCTGTTTCCATTTCATGACGTATTTCCGTTCCCATATTCACGATTCGAGTTTCTACTCGTATCGTGGCCACTGAAGTTTTGTCTATTTTTACCCCCCTGGTAACCGTGTAAATTATTGCCGAAATTATTTCTACCCTTATTCTTTCTGCTACAACTTTGATTCAACTCCCCTTGTCGTGGACCACTGAAGTTTTCCGATTAAAATCTAGTCCCTCATCACATTCCAACGCCCTGTCCTACTTGCCAAGATATTTATGAAACTCTTCGACTGACTCATCTGCTCCATAGACCAAAAACCATTGAACTCCTGTTGGCAATTTGCGTTTCAATCCTTCAATCTGCATTAAGTCGTCAAATGGTTTATTTGAATGTATTCATCACACTAGCATGGACCCCTACAAAATTAGCTTTTCATTCCCGTTTGCTCTGTTTTGGACCAAAATTTGGTTAACAAACCTTTCGCGAAACTTTCAAAATTCATATCTGATCTGGTGTTCTGGTTGTCCCACGAAATTGCTTCAGCATCCAACAATTTTTTTTCTAATTTTATTTTAAACTTTCGGTCACATCGAATGCGAAATTCTCTTGACAATATTGAATGAAATCAGTGGGTTGCAATATTTCACTTCCAGGAAGCTCTTTATTGCTAATTTTTTTGGTCATATTTTAATGTATAAGCTGTAGGAATAGGTAAGGTGGACGGTTGGGGTACTACCTACAATGTGACAAATGCTAGAAAACGTTTCTCATGTTAAATGTAGAGTTTCAGCTATGGACATTGAATAGGTGACTCACATTACAGAATAAATTCTCCCTGAGTGTGTACTGTTGTTACTTCCCCATCTAGAAAATGTCAGAATTGTGTATCAAAAACTTACGGGTTAAGATGCGCTTTTCGTCCAAAGCACTGTTGTGTACTTCTATTATTTCCACAACTACAAAATTTTGATTTTACGTATCACAAATGAGTAAAGATATTGACTCTACTAGGGTATCTTACATCTTACAGTCACAGAAGATTGTATGAGTTAAGGTATCGTTAGTAAAGTTTATTACATCCTAAATGAATCGAAAAAAGTAATTTGACATGTACTGTTATTATTTCACAGTGAAGTTTCCTATTTTTCAAATGAAACTTCAACATTTGAAAAGCATGAAAGACAGATTCGCATATTAGGCAAATGGCTAGGTTTACTTTCCAGCGAAATGTTCGCTATGTAATGCTCCCACACTGGAGTCAGACTGTCCGATAGCCGCACAAGTTAATGTAAAAATACTGAAAAATACCGAAAAGACTTTAGCGGAAGTTCGCAAGTTTGGCGTTAATTATATATATATATATATACAGTGTCCGTTCTTTCTGACATGTTCAAAATAACAGGCACCATTTTTGATCCTGCAGCCATTATGAAATAAAACACAAAAGAATTACAGATATTGGCTGCGAAAGTTGAAAGACGAAATGACCAATGATTTCTTCATCGCAGATGCACACCAAGCTGGAACTCTTACGGGAATCGGCAAAACTCTGCGAGTAATGGTGCAAAGGGCCGTACATTAGTAGTGTGTGGAAAGTTGAGAATTTGGGTCTGACGGGAAGTGTCCTAGGGTAGTTCGTGCAGTTTCAATGACCACTGTGTCCGGGTAGATTAGCGGTCATAGATCCTGGTTAGTAAGCAGAGACATAGAGGTTCTAATCCTGGGCTGGCAGAAATTATCAATTTCCCCTTTGATTTCAGTCAATGCTCGCTCACACTCAATGTCTCCAGTTCCTTTGTGTCTTAATTCACAATCGCTGCTGGATGTACATATTTATAATGATTGGCTGTGTTTGTGTTGTATCTATGACCTGTTTGCGCGAGCGCGCGTGCGTGTATGTGTGTGTTTGTGTGTGTGTGTGTGTGCGCGCGCGCGCGCGCGCGTGTGTGTGTGTGTGTGTGTGTGTGTGTGTGTGTGTGTGTGTGTGTGTGTGTGTGTGTGTGTGTGTGTGTGTGGTGGAGGAGAAAGTGTATCTGTTTCAATGTGGCAGCATATGCAGGTGGAATGATTTTTGTCTCATCTTTCCTTTTATTAATTTTAGTAACTGCTGCTACGTTACATTTATACATTGATTAAACAGTAATTACTGATCATGAAAGTGTTTTAATTTAAGTTATACTATCAGTATGTTCATCCATGACAATTACTAATTCGTTAGCATAAAACTGTTTCAGACATAATTAATCCCGAGCGAGATTCCACGAAACAACTGAATTATTGAAACAGTTTTCTTCGACGACGCGACAGAACACTGTGAACTCTTAATTATCTTCGTACCAAATTCTTTATGCTATTGAGGGCGGCGCAGAAACACAACAACGGCTTTCCTGTACACACCAAGAAGGTGCGTGACTACTGCTTTAAGGGTATTATTGCCTTTATGAAGCAAGACAGTGATCCCTCAGGGAAAAGGTGTGTTTGGCTTCGACAGTTGCAAAAGCCAGCGATAAGTGAGGAGTACAATATCGATATGTTATAACATCAATAACAGATGTAGGTCCTACTCACAGACTATAAAATTTATTGCGCTAAGCAGGCAAGGCAGTAATAGTTGATTTCCCTCATTGCCCTTCTTGAGGCTGTGCTACTGGTGGCTGGGTAAAGGATGGTGGGGTGGGTGTGTGTGAGGCACGGGGGGGAGGGGGGGGGGGCGGGGGGGGGGGGAGAGAAGAAGATAATGTATCGCGTTCTGCAGCAGAAAAATAAAACTGAGGTTGCTGACTGGCTAATACAGCTTTTGTATTGGTTTTGATCTTAGGTTGCACCAGCGCACCAAAACGAAATTTCTAGGAAGGCTACAACACCTACTGATCATAACTAAAATCCCAAGGTTCTCTAAAAAGGTTTACGTATTATATCTCATTTCTAATACTAAACAAAACCAAGATCCATCGCATGTTTGTCCACCAATGTCTCATTTTCTGACTCTGTAGCGCAACTGAGCACTCCAAAAATGATGTACCTTGGTGAAATCTTTAATGTGGCTTATCACTTAAACTGCACAGTTTCGTAATACGTACGTGTAACTGCGAAATGCGCCAAATATAATGTTATCTTCATAAAGAATTGCGTTAACGTGGCAGCTGCTAGTTTTACCTATGCCAGAGTGAATGAAGGACAAATTTCCACACAAAGGAAACGCTGAAACGTCGATCTGTGATCACTAACGAAAATTCTTAATGACAAAACAAAATATCAGTGAAAATTATTTGAGTTAAATATGAATGTACGTAGAAATTTGTTCTGTTACATTACGAAACATACGTGACTGTCTTACCGGCCATACTGCGCTAGACTACAGGTTAAAATCCACTTGATGACGACAATAATTCGCTCTCTGTCCTAAGGTAAAATGACACTTCGAGCTGCCATTATTATTCATCAAAGCACACATCCACTTATTCGTTAACAGTACAAAACAGATAGTGCTCGCTCATTGGCACTACTGCTCGACTGTATCGTTTTAAGTGCTCTTGTTTGCAGAAATAGTACTGCCCTTTTATGACACCTTCAGGATTAAAAGATCGTTTACCGTTGTGGTATCAACGTTCGATACCACCCATGTTAGGGGTTGCAGTTATCGACCGCGGTCCGTATTAGTATCGTTGGAGCCGCGAGTCGCCACCAGCGCCGCTAGCGCCGCTCCGCGGCTTGTATCAAGTTTCTAGCGATCTCTCGTCCACCCTTACTCGGGACGCCGAGTAGTAAAGTGGCGTAGCCTTCAGCTGATCGGAAGCAACCTCTAACAAGGCGCTTAGTGACGCATGGCCAAAGTGTGGCCTCAAAGGCTCTCTGTTTACAACAATATGTATGTAGCCAAGAAGAAACCTGTACCGCCAGTTAAGTACAATATATATTATTTCGTACCAACCACTTCTAATTATTTTAGCCGTTGCACATCCAGACCTCGCAGGCAGCACCTTATGGACTTTACTGATAAACCTGTTGTGATTCAAATGTTTCTAATTAGCATTGGCCACGAGTCAACATTGGCGACGACTCATTCGTTGTCATCATAACAAGTATTTGCCACAAAACACAATAAGTTGTTCTGTAATGGTATACATGTGACGTAAAGCTTGCCGACACGGTAGCTCAACGTGTTCGGTCAGAGGACAGCTGCCCACTGTAATAAAAAAAAAAAAAGCTGTGTGAGTGGACCAACGGTGAACTTGAAAGAGTCTCATCTGAAGCCCGCCCTGAACAAAAGCAACGAACAATAATGAACAAAACGATACCAAAAAAATAAGAAACGGTTATCGTCTTGAATTCATAATGAAAACGTCGTAAGGTGGAAGAACCAGCAGTCATCAACGGCATGAGGATGCAGAATGCAATGGAAACCAATGCAATAGGGACATGTAATGCGTAACCACAGGATACGTGGACTTCCAAGGGGAATGCCGCCCTGAGTTAAAGAACGACGAATCATTGAAAGGAAAATGTTTCTACTACTCTGGGCGTGGAATGTCAGAAGTTTGAACTCGGTAAGGAAGCTAGCAAATCTGAAAAGGGCACAATCTAAATACGGTGCGGATCAGTGAAGTGAAATGGAAAGGAGACAAAGATTTCTGGTCAGATGAGTACAGGGTAATATCAACAATGGCAGAAAATGATGTAACGGGAGTTGGAGTAGTTACGAATAGGACTGTAGTTAAGAGCGTGAGTTACTGGGAACAATTCAGTGATAGGTTGGTTTTCATCAGAATCAATACCAAACCAACACTGACAAAGATAGTTCAGGTATACATGCCGACGTCACATGCCCAAGGTGAAGAGATAGAGAAAATATACGAGAATACTGAATAGGTAATTCAGAATGTAAAGGGTGATGAAAATGTAACAGCCACAGGGGATTGGAATGCGGTTATAGGGGCTGTAGTAGAAGAAAGGGTTACGGAAAAACATGGACTTGGTACTAGGAATGAAAGAGAAGAAGTCGTATATTGGTCAGACGATGCGTACCGTCGAGGATCGATGCCGTGAACACCAGAGACACACTCGACTGATGTATCCAAGCTAGTCGGCGGTCGCTGAACATTGTCTGTCGGAAAATCATGCTATGGAGTATGACCGCACGAGGATTCTGGTACAGACGTCGAGATACTGGGACAGCGTTGTTAGAGAGGCCATCGAAATTCGCACCAATGTCGACCTCATAAACCGTGACTGTAGCTATAATCTTAGCAAGGCTTGGGAACCAGCGATTGGATTAATCAAGAGTAAATCGAGCAAACGCATAGTTGTGACGACCACGGCGGACAGAACCATCACACCGACGTCATCTCAGACGCCGTCGCAATCTGTTCCACCGCGCTACCGTGGCGCGGGGCGCGGACGGCGGAGGGAGCGCGCCGCGGGCGGAGGGTATTTAAATCCACCGCGACCGAACCCAGTTCACCTGATGATGGCGACGTGTTTGATCGCCGAAATATTGTGCCCGTTGGACACTATAGACCGGCAGTACAACCGTGGATATTTTGATTATCAAATACGCCGGGAGAAACCCAAGAATCACAAGATTTATAGAGTTCCGCAGTAAATATCAGACATTAGTAGCGAATAGTCTGTTCAAGAATCGCAAGAGTAGAAAAATACGGAGAGATACGGGAAGATTTCAGTTATATTACGTCGTGGTCAGACAGTGATTCCGAAATCAGATAACGGATTTCAAGGTGTACCCAGGAGCGGATATGGACTCAAATCACATGTTAGTAGTGGTGAAGAGTAGGATGAAAGTACAAGAGACTAATCAGGACGAATCAATGCGCAAACAAATCAAGTGACACTCTTGAAGTTGTCTGAGGCCATGAATACTGCGATAAGGAATAGCTGAGAAGGCGGTTCAGTTGAAGAGGAAAGGGCCTCTCCAAAAAAGGGCAGTAACAGAAGTTGTAAGAAAACCTTAGGTCAGAACAAAGAAGGTAACTGCGAAGAAACCACGGATAATAGAAGAAATATTTCAGTTGATCGATGAAAGAAGGAATTAGAAAAATGTTTAAGGAAACTCAGGAACACAGAAATACAGGTAACTTAGGAATAAAATGAATAGGAATGGCAGGAAAAATAAGCGAAATGACTGCATGAAAGATATGAAGAAATTGAAAACGAAGTGATTGTTGGAAGAATTGTTTAAAAAAATGTGTGTGAAATCTTATGGGACTCAACTGTTAAGGTCATCAGTCCCTAAGCCTACACACTACTTAACCTAAATTATCCGAAGGACAAACACACACACCCATGCCCGAGGGAGGACTCGAAACTCCGCGGGGACCAGCCGCAAAGTCCATGACAACAGCGCCTGAGACCACTCGGCTAATCCCGAGCGGCGTTGGAAGGATTGTCTCAGATTGTAGAAAAGTAAAAAAAGACGTCCGCTGAAAATAAAGACAAGGGCGATAACATTAGAGTGCTATGGCAATTCGACTGTTAAATGCAGAGGAGCAAGCGGATACATTCAAAGAATACACCGAATGCCTCCATGATGGGGAGGACTTATCCACTGCGTGCCAGGGGGAGAAATAGGAGACGATATAGAAGAGAGAGGGGATCCTATATTAGAAAAAGAATTTTAAAAAGCTTTCCAATACTTAAAATCAAATAAGGCAGAAGACAGGGATACCATTCCCTCAGAGTTCTTAAAATCATTGGGGAAAGTGGCAAGAAAAGGATTATTCACGTTAGTGTGCAGAATACATGAGTCTGGTGATATACCATCCGAATTTCGGGAAAACATCATCTACACAATTCGGAAGATTGCAAGAGACGGTAAGTGTGATAATTATGGCACAATCAGCGTAACAGCTCATGCATTTAAGTTGCTGACAAGAATAATATGCAGAAGAATGGGAAAGACAGTTGGGGATGTGTTAGATGATGATCAGCCTGGCTTTAGGAAACGTGAAGGCACCAGAGAGGCAATTCTGACGTTGCGGTTGATAATAGATGCAAGATTAAAGAGAAATCAGGACACGTTCATAGGATTTATCGTCCTGGAAAAAGCATTCGACGACGTAAAATTGTGCAAGATGTCCGGAATTGTGAGAAAAATAAGGGTGACGTATAGGGAAATTCGGGTAAAGTACAATATGTACAAGAACCAAAAGAGAATAATGAGACCGCAAGACGTAGTAAGAAGTGATCGGATTAAACAGTGTGTAAGACAGGGATGGAGTGTTCTGTCTGTTGAGTCTGTACTTAGGACAATGCATCATGCAAAATATACTGAACATGTAATAAGTGAACATTGAATGATAGCTTTACATGTCTCCTTGATTATCCAAATGTTTAATCTAAAATGTATAATACTGTTAAATCCGACAATTTTTGAAACCGATCAATAGAACTGAATCAACTTTAAGACTGGTGTAAACAATAGTGACGTGCTACAAGAAATGGTGTGAGACAATGTATCAAAAAGACTGTACGAATATGTCAATCTGTATACCGGGTGGTTATAATTAAACTTCCCCTATTTAACACGTTATAACACTGAAACCAATTACCTTAGAGTAAAAATCTTGGTAGCATTAATCTCAAGGACATTGGAGAGAGAAACAATGCGGACTAAATTCAGTTGAAACATTTGTAGTGTACTGCTAAGGTTTATCATACCATTATATACCCGTACCGTTGCTGCTACAAAAGGGGCTCAGTATGGCGCCCATCAGTCTACAGAAGAGTCTAAATGAGCATAACTGAATTTTGCACAGCAGAACGAAGCATGTCCGTAGGTATACTGGCTACTTCTCTTGATGTCCTGCGCTTCAGATCAGCACGTGTGTGAATGTTCCCCTGGTAAACCCTATCCTTCAGGTAGTCCCACAACCACAAATCACAGGAAGTGAGATCACATGACGTGCCGGCCAAGCATTTGGAAACAATAGGCTAGTAATTCTACCGTTTGCAAATGTGTTTCGGTGAAGCAGTTGAAGTTGATGAGCGATGTGCGGTAGGGTCCCATCTTGCATGGAAACTGATGAGTTCAGCGCGTCTCTCACCTGTAGGGCGGGTGCGACATGCGAAGCATATCGTAATGGCACTGGCCATCACACTTAACGTCTTTGGTCCTTGACCGCCAACCTGTTGAAGAAAGAATGGGTCAATGATGAACGTAGCCGTGAAGCCACACCATACGGTGACACGTTCACCATACAGAAGAACTTCATGCACAGTGACTAGAGTTTTAGATACCCACACTCGGCAATTCTGTATGATCACCTCATTCGTGAGGGGAAAATGAACTTCGTCTGTCTGTAGGATGACCCACTGCCAGATCTCGTCAACTTTAATTCTTGCGAGAAAGTGAAGAGTGAGCACGTCGCTGTGCGTCCTGAGGTAAGAGCTGTTGTACTACATGGATCTTGTACGGATGACATTAGAGAATGGTTCGAAGCACCTTCCGCACTGTGGACCATGGGATGTTCAACTGTCGTGCACACAGCAGGCGCATAGCCTGACGATCGTGAATTGCGGGCAGCGTTGTCTGCCATAGCAACAGCGATTTCATCAACCACCTGTGGTACTACCGGTCGTCGGCCTCTTACCAGAGCGACGCCCAGTTCTCCAGTTGATTCGAACTTCTTCATCATGCACCGCACAGCAGGTGGAGAAAGAGGGCCCTCTCGCAATCATTTCAGCCGGCGATATTCTCTTCTACGGTTGCAGGTTCGAATCCTGCCTGGGGCATGGATGTGTGTAATGTCCTTAGGCTAGTTAGGTTTAAGTAGTTCTAAGTTCTAGGCGACTGATGATCTCAGATGTTAGGTCCCATAGTGCTCAGAGCCATGTGATCAATTTTTGATATATATTCTCGAAGTGCATGCAGCTGCAGCATTACTGTTGTGTTGATAACAGAGCTTCGTCAATAATGCCCTGCTCCTTTTGTCGAAGCTCATGTCAACAAATCAACAAGTGCGCTGCGACTGGTCAGGTGTGTGAGACCGTGAATCATGATGACTGATTACGGCACCTGGTAGCCAGAGTTGGAGCTGGACGGTGGCGCTGTGACGCATGTAAATCATGCTTCTCACACTCTGGACATTAAATCAACCAAGTCTAGCACTCGTACGGTAGTTATATTCCATGTTATAACGTGATAAATAGGGAAATTTTAATTATAATCACCTTTTAGTAATTTCAATGTATGTTTAAACTTAGATGATAAAACATGCCGTATGCTTCATAATCCGCCACACACCGTCAGGTGGCTTGCAGAGTATGGATGTAGATGTAGATGTAGATCAGTTTTGGTGCGAACTTGTTGTCCTAAGAAGTGTCAGAATAATTCACAAATACAATTTCATATGCTGTCATGAATTCAGTCTTTTCTTAAACATTTCATTAGTTCTGTGCTTAATCATGTAAAATATCAAACATGTCAAGATGACAAAAGTTTCTGTTCATGTAGAATTGTGTTAAGAAAAATTATTCCATACTGTAAGGTGTGCTAGCATGGTTCAAAACAACATGCTCAGTACACATGGGATCGAAAACACCTATCTTAAGAGCTATGAACTCTTGTTTATCTTCACATTAGCGACGATATACAGAATGAAGGAAACAAATGAAGACACATTCCTCTGTTACTGTTCATAGGAACAGAAAGTAGGATAGCACTGTGTATACTGGACGAGGTACCGACCTTATCTCAATGTCACTTATGGTGTCATCAAACTCCTGAGGCAATTGGTTGGCATCACCCCCCTTTCTCCCCTCCCCCTGGGGAGCTGCTATCCTGCCAGTACAACTGGGGCCACTGTATGCAGTACATTCAAGGTCATAACCACCTCTTCCCCTAGACCATCTAGCGCACACAACCCTCCCATTCCTAGGACCAGTAAGGTTCAGTCCCTCCCTCCACATCTTTAACTAGAGCAATTCAGTTGGTGATGTCAAACTAGGTCTGTGCCTCATAGTGAGAGGATCAAGTTTCTTTGCGATCTGCATCTACGTGGATACTCTACAAATAACACTTATTTGCGTGGCAGAGGGTTCATGGAACCACCTTTTCAAGAATCCACTATTATTCAAATTTCGAACAGAGTGCAAAAGGAACGAACATCTATACCTTTCAGTGCGAGCTCTGATTTCCCTTATTTCATTATGATGATCGGTTCTTCCTATGTAGGTCGGCGTCAACAAAATATTTTCTCATGTGCAGGAGAAAGTTGGTGATTGACATTTCGTGAGAAAATTACGCTACCACGAGAAACGTCTTTCTTTTAATTATGTCCACCCCAAATATCTGGGTCACGTCCGTGACCCTCCTTCCCCGCTTTCCCGATAATACAAATTATGCTGCTCATCATTGAACTTTCTCGATATATTCCGTTAATCCTTTTTGGTAGGGATCCCACACTGGGCAACAGTAATCCAAAAGAGGGCAGACAATCGTAGTGTAGGCAGTCTCTTTAGTAGATCTGTTGAGTATTTTAATTGTTCTGACAGTAAATCGCGGTGTTTCGTTCGCTTTCCCCACAACATTTTCTGTGTGTTCTTTCTAATTGTTCGTAACTGTTAGAATTGTAATTACTAGATATTTAGTTGATTTTAGGTCCTTCAGGTTTGATAGATTTGTCATGTAAATGAAGCTTAACGGATCCCTTTCGCACTCATGTGGATGACATCAACTTTGCATTATTTATGGTCCCCTGCCAATTTTCACACCGTATCTTTTCTAAATCCTTTTGCAATTTATTTTGATCTTCTGATGACTTTACTAAACGATAAACAACAGCATCATCTGCGACTTAAGACGGCTGCACAGATTGTCTCCTAAATCGGTTATATAGAAAAGGAACAGCAGAAGCGTAGCACTACTTTGCCGAACGCCAGATATCACTTCTGTTTTACTCTATGACTTTCCGTTTATTGGTGCGATCTGTGACCTCTTTGACGAAAAATAACGAATCCAGTCGCGTAACTGAGACGATATTCCATACGCATGCGATTCGATTACAAGCCGCTAGTTAGGTACAGTGTCAAAAGGTTTTTGGAAATCTAGAAATACGAGATCATTTTGAAATCCCTTGTCAATAGCACTGAACACTTCTTGTGAGCAAAGAGATACTTGGGGTTCACAAGATAGATATTTCCTAAATACATCTTCACTGTCTGTTAATATACCGTTTTAGTGAGGTAGTTCTTGATGTTCGAACAGAATATATGTTCCTAAATCCTGAGGCATATCGATGTTAATGATACAGGCCTGTAGTTTAGTGGATTGCTTGTATTGACTTTCTTGAACATTGGTGTGACCTGGGAAACTTTCCAGTCTTTGGATGGGTTTCTTTCGTCGAGAGATCGGTTTGTGTATGATTGTTAAGTGTGAAGCTATTGCATCAGCATGCTCTGAAAGGAATGTAACTTTTGTACAGTCTCGACCGAAAGACTTGCTTTTACCAAGTGATCTAAGTTGCTTCACCACAACGAAGATGTCTACTTCTAAGTCACTCATGTTGTCAGTTGTTCTTGTTTATAATTCTGAAATATTTACTTCATCTTCCTTGGTGAGGAAATTTTGAGAAGCTGCGTTTAATAACTGCCATCGATAGTATTTCCATTGCTGTCGCGTAGGGAAGTCATTGATTGTGCATTGCCGTTAGCATATTTTTCATACGACCGGTATCTCTTTGCATTTTCTGCCAGGTTTATAGACAAAGTTTTGTTGTGGAAACTATTACAAGTATCCCTCATTGAAGTACGAGCTAAATTTCGAGTTTCTGTAAATGATCCTCATTCTTGGGAATTTTGCATTAGTTTGAATTTGGCCTGCTTTTTTATTGTTTCTGCAACAGTGTTATGGGCTGCTTATGTGTATAGAGGAGGATCAGCTCCGCCGTTTGTTAATTTATATTGCACACTCGTTCAATCGCTGTCGATACTATCTCTCTAAATTCAAGAGCATCACCACGTGGGTATTTGTTATAACTAACAGTTACTTTTACTGTCACTCCAAATAGGAATATTGTGCCACACTCCTATAGTGTCATATTAGCGAGTGTCCCATCAGCAGTGGCAGCAACAGAGTCATTCTACATAAATGGCGGAAAAATTAAGAGATAATACAGTTTGTAATTACAAATTAATGATATCGCACCATATTATACGAAATGGCGGTAAATATTAACACAATATATGATGTAAGACACTTTCACAATCGAGTGTGTGACTGGTGTAACTGAGTTATGTAATTTAATGGCGTCACGACATATTTTGTAAAACAGAGCAAGGTTTCGAGAAATTGGACCAGTAAAGTATAGGATTTAAATGTAATCATTACACAGCATGACAATGTTTCTAAACTTGAAATTGTGAGTTACTAGACGTCTTAGCAGAAATGACCGGACTGTTAAATTATTCTGGCATGTAGGTGTATGCAATGAATTTAGCAGTTGGTGTGTTATGGAGGGGTTGCGTGGTAGTGAGTCAAGCATATACTGTATATTTTGGGGATGGGCAAAATAATGTGAACACCTGCACTTACGTGGCAATGGTTTATTAATAAGAGGTTGGACCCCATTTGCCGTAATACGGCTGCGATTCTGCTTGGAATACTGGCATACAATGGTTGCATAGTCTCCAGTGGAATGTTATGCCACTCTTTCTATCAGTGCCTCTTCTAACTCCTGTAGTGACGAGGGAGGCGGATCTCTGCTCGGGTGTCTGCGCTCCGATACCGCCCATAAGGGTTTTATAGTGTTCAAGTTCGTAGACTGTGCTGGCCAGGGAAGACTCTGCAGTTGCATGCTCCTCAAACCACGATTTTGATGTTATGACTGTGTGAATGGGTACATTATTGTCCTGGTGTCATTGTTGGGGAACAATATTTGAATCATGGGGTACACCTAATCATCTAAAATGTTCACACAGTCATTGGCTGTAACATGGCCTTTGAGAGTACTGATGGACCAGCAGAATACCATGATATGGTTGACCACGCCATCACACTTCCACCTCCTGTAAGTAGACTGTTTACATTTTCTTATTGGTAACGCCACGTAGCGCTCTGTATGAAAAATCACTGGCTGTGCTGTGCGCAGTCTGTGGCTGGTTTGCATTGTTGTCTGCCATTGTAGTGTTGGGCAGCGGCAGCTGGATGCTAACAGCGCGTAGCGTTGCGCAGTTGGAGGTGAGCCGCCAGCAGTGGTGGACGTGGGGAGAGAGATGGCGGAGTTTTGAAATTTGTAGGAATTGGTGTCATGAACTGCTATATATATTATGACTAGTGAGGTAAATACATTGTTTGTTCTCTATGAAAATCTTTCATTTGCTAACTATGCCTATCAGTAGTTAGTGCCTTCAGTAGTTTGAATCTTTTATTTAGCTGGCAGTAGTGGCGCTCGCTGTATTGCAGTAGCTTGAGTAACGAAGATTTTTGTGAGGTAAGTGATTTGTGAAACGTATAGGTTAATGCTAGTCAGGGCCATTCTTTCGTAGGGATTTTTGGAAGTCAGATTGCGTTGCGCTAAAGATATTGTGTGTCAGTTTAAGCACAGTCGTGTATAATTGTTCAAAGAGGACGTTTCACATAGACCAGTCTTGTATAATTGTTCTAAGGGGACGTTTCACTCCATGCTTAACCGTTGGAATCAAGCAGTCAGTATTGTAGGCTTCTTTTGGTGTTCTCCAGACGTAAACCCCACCCGATGTTGTAAATAACGAAAACGTTAACTCGTCGGACTATATGACGTGTTTACACTGATCAACCGTCCAGTATTTATGCTCCTGACACCATGTTATACGCCTCTAGGCGTTCGCTGAAATCACAAATGGTTTCGGTAGCAGCTCGTCCATAAATATTCGCTTTATGGAGTTATCGGTGGACCGGGTCTCGAAGTTGGCTATTGAGCTGTGCAGTCACTTTAGTCGCCATAGTTTTGTGTTGTTTTGACAAGATCCGTGTTAGCGTACGATGATCTCTGTCATTTAATTTTTATTTGCGCTCATTATTACGTTTACTCGATAATGTCTTCCCATGTTTTGTGTAAGCTGTCATGACTGTTCAAACAGTTGCTCGTGAAACAGTCACTAAGTTGGCTATCTTGGTTCCTGAGGCTCCAGCTTATTGGGCCCCACAATCTGCCGTTTTTGGAACTGTGTTACGTGTTTCATTGCACGTCGACTTCGACCTCTGAATGCATATACTAAATATGCACTACTCGTAAATAACCTGCACTGATGCCTAGTCCGTACTAAACAAGCACAGTCCAGCGAGGAACGTGCCTTACCTGCATTGTTGACCGTGAAAGACAACTATCCCATTACAACTATCTCTTGGCCAGGAATGCCCTTCTTGCCAATGCTTGTAATGTCTTTCTTGCTCCGTCCGTCATGGGCTATTGCTGCCTAGGTAATAGAATCCCTGTACTTCGTCTACTTCGTAATCATCGATTCAGATGTAAAGTTTATCTCTGTTCCCATGTCTACGACTTCCCATTACTTTCGTCTTTCTTTGATTTACTCTCAGTCTGCTTGTTAGACTATTCGTTCCATTCACAAAAAAAAGTTCCAAATCAATCTGAGCACTATGGTACTTAACATCTGAGGTCACCAGTCCCCTAGACTTAGAACTACTGAAACCTAACTAAGCTAAGGAGATTACACACATACATGCCCGAGGCAGGATTAGAACCTGCGACCGTAGCAGCAGTGCGACTACGGGCTGAAGCGCCTAGAACAACTCGTCCACAGCGGCCCGCGTTCCATTCTCCAGATCTGGTGATTCTTCCTCACTTTCACTGAGGATAGCAATTTTATCAGCGAATTTCATCATTGATAACCTTTCACCTTCAATTTTAGTCTCACTCTTGAACTTTGTTTTATTTCTGTCATTGCCTCTTCAATGTATAGAGTAAGTAGTAGGGGAGAAGGATTACCTCCTCGTCTTACACCCTTTTTAATACGAGCACTCACTTCTTGGTCTTCCAGTATCATTATTCAATCCCGATTCTTGTCAGTATTTTATATTACCCGTTATTCGTTACAGCCGACCCCCGATTTTCTCAGAATTTCGATCACGTTGCGCTGTTCTACATTTTCGAACGCAATTTCCAGGTCGACCAATCCCATGAAAGTGTGAATTTTTCTTCGGCCTAGCTTCCCAGATCATCCGCAACGTCAGAACAGTCCCTGTGGTGCCCTTAACTTTCTTAAAGCGAAATTGGTGCACACGTGCCCTATGATAGCGTCTTTGAGCAGTAATAAAAACATCCTTGGTTCAAAGTGTGAGCCCTGGTACCGCTTAAATTTGGAATAAAAATCATCAGCTTCGGTGACCGAAGACTTCCGGCAAAAGAACTCACCATCATCCCGCCAACGACCTTTTCAAGGACGGCGGAGGGCACTCTCTTGCTTTTGGGATAGTAAACTGCCCCTAAGGAGTAGAAGAATCAGTAGTGAATAACGGCATGAGGGTGCAGAGCGTAATAGAAACCACTGCTTTAAAGACACATAATGTGTATCCACAGGACATGTGGCCTGTAAGTGAGAAAAGTGTAGTGATTATCTCTCTCCATTACCAAACGTTTCCGTACTAGAACCCTATTCGGATCTCTGGGAGGGGACTGCCAACGGGAAAGTGACCCTGAGAAAAAGACTGAATAATCAACAAAAGGGTAACGTTTTAGTAGTTGGGGAGTGGGATGTTAGTAGTTAGAACGCGGTAGGGAAACCAGAAAATCTTAAAAATAAATGCTAAGTCTATGTCTACGTATATATACTGGGGGTAAGTGAACTGAAATGGAGAGAAGACAAGGATTTCTCGTCAGACAAGTATAGGGTAATATCAGCAACAGTAGAAAATGGTGTAACAAAAGAAGACTTTTTTATGAAGAGAAAGGCTGGTCAGAGAGTGAGTTACTATTGACAGTTAGCGATAGGACTGCTCTCATAAGAATCGACAGTAAGCCAACACAAAAATAACAGTTCAGGTATGCATGCTGACATGCAGGTGATGTAGGGACAAAGGAAGTATGAGAGTACTGAATGAGGAGCTCAGTACATAAATTAAGATGAAAATCTAATACCCAGGGGAGATTAGAGCGCAAACGCAGGGGACGGAGTAGAAGGAAAGGTTATGGGAGAATATGAGCTTGGTAGCGGAAATGAGAGAAGACAAAGACTAATTGAGTTCTGCAATAAATATCGCTTAGTAACAGCAAATTGTTCAAGAATCCCTAGAGGAGGATGTCAGCGTACTGTTGTAATGCTGAGCTATCGATATTTGCCTCTCTGGTGAGTGTAGGACGCAAGAGAAGTTCGTAGTGAAGTCACTGTTTGTGTTGCTATCGTGCAACATTGATGCTGTGGCTGCAGCAAGCATTTCTCAAGATATAATTAAAAATGTTTGCCATTTAAGTTGTAGATTTCATATTTGTGTTCGTGGATCAGTATTAATGTTTAATGGGGGGGAGGGGGGGCTAACCTACATCTTCATCCTAGATCAGCAAAGCGCGAAGTTTGGAGGCCAAGAAAGGCGACAAAGCGATAAGGCCACACTCTTACACACCGAATAATGCTGTTTCTCCTGCTAGCAGAAATCAACGGACGCTTCCGTGAAACTAATGGTTCCAAATTAACAATCTGAATTAATATTTTTTGACATCTTCGGATATGCCATTTTAGACTTCGTTATGTTGGTCTGAAAATGGGTCTCGTTCCGAATTACTTATCGAATTAAAAATAAAATATTTGCATCTTGAACCGGTATTTCGTTCTATTGAATCTGAAGCGGTTGGACACTAACAAGATCTTACTTTCCCATGCATACATGCTTGCTGTCGAGCCAGTAACAGCCGCCAGGCAAAACCAGTAACTCAGTCTCCAAGAGAAAATCGTAAGTTGAAGCGCACACACAACCTGCACACCCGGCACGGGTGGAAAATTCAAGAAGCGTCGGGATCACGTCTACACATCCCGCGCGGGGCGGCTTCCCTCGAATTCCCTTCCCCTTCCGCCCCTCAAACTACCACGCGGTCGTAGCACCCCCTAATCTGGCAGCGCACTCTACGAAACCCAGCGTGAGGCCGCCAACTTGGGATGACGAGGCGGACAACTCAAACACGGATGAGCCGGAACGAGTCAGAGGGCCTTGTTATTTTAAATTTGTTCGTAAGAGTACAAATGTTATTGAAGAGAGCTTACACATTGCTGACACGAAAAGGATATATCTAACCAAAAAAACGACAAAAGAGGAATGGTTCTTCTAGTCTTTCCTTAGAGAATAAAATTATTCATACTCGTAGAATTTACTTTCATTCTCATACAAGAAATATTTTCAGGCCAAGCAGTAATCCTTGGAAACCAGCGAGATTGGTGACGTGAATCCGTTTTATGGTTAATCGTTGATGCAAAAGTTAGTTTTGCATGATAGTAACGATCACAATCGGACGCTGGCGGCAGGGTCAGCTTACAAATGTTGAAACGGGATGGTGGTGTTACCCTTATAACACATGATCATCGTATCACCGAAATTACTACTTCCAACCACTTTACAGGCTAATAATTATACAAAACCAGCTTCACTTACACGAGTACGTAAGATTTCTTACTACGTTACCAAAATAAAAAGGAAATAATTCAAAAACACATGAAGCACAAGTTACAGGAATGACACAACCTTATATCACAGAAGCTCGAAGAAGAAGAAGGAAGGAATATCGTTTCTATTAGTGTCCCGCCACTCATGAAGTCCAGGACAGCATTGTTTACTTATTCACAGCAAAATTATCCTGTTTGATGCAATACGGGTACCTAAAAATCAAAGAAAAAGTGGGAGAAGTTTATAATTTACTTTTTCAGGGAATTCTGGGAACGGAAAACAAGTGGTGAAATTGTTACTGATCGTAACGTAGAGTAATGGGATAGTCACTATATCAGTGATCTTATTGTTCTTCTCGGAACTAAAGAGCAACCATAGCCTATAACTATCGTTCTTTACCTAACGCAGGTCACAGTATGATGGTGAAATATGGCATCTCAGGTAAAGTGACAACTGATTTTTGGACAAAATCGCAGATGCCTGGAACCCTATAATAGGAAATAGGACGGAAGGTACAAAGATTATAGAATACTGGAAAGCGAGAAATGAGAAGAAATGTCTTGGAACAGATGTTTCCAGTATACTATTGTATGTTCCATTTGATCGTATAGTACACGCTGTTGCGTTTTGGTGGGAAGACATCTAGTTGCATCGGCTTTAGACACGTAGAGTAAAACTATGATTCTGAATAACGAAGGAATTTTCTTGGAATGGCATCAGTCCTCTGACATTCGATGAAGTCTGTCTCGACTCCCTCACTTGTGACAACTTCTTCACCCCCACAGTTGCACTTGCACCAAATGTCCTGAGTCATTTGTTGGACACACACCAATCTCCGTGTTCCACTACAGATTTTAGCCTCTATAGTTCCCTCTGTTATCATGGGAGTTATTCCCTGATGTTAAGGGATAGGTCTTCCAAGTAGCCTGATTAATAACCCACTATTCAAATTAGATTACCAAATGGATTCAAATTATAAGCAAAGCGTGGGAATGTGCAATTAACTGAAACAAACACCGGTGATTGTGAATATAATTAGAATTCCTCCATTTCATTTCTATGTAGTGGTGAAACGTATGCGTAACTTCTGTGCAAGTTGAATCTCCTGGATTACGTCAAAATGCAATGGCCACAGGGGTACAATAACAACTCTGTCGTAAAATCTTTCTTTCGCCAAAATGTAGAGTTGCTGACAAGTTTGCGCAGGGTGACGTCTACTCTTCGTGACGGCCTCGGTGCCCTAACGTTGACAACAGCAGGAGATAGTAGGCCGAACAGGACAAGTTGTGAACAACGATTGTGAGCCGCAGTTAAAAAACTGCTTTGTAGAAAGACAGAGATCTACTTGGGCCCGGCCGGTGTGGCCGATCGATTCTAGGCGCTACAGTCTGGAACCACGCGACCGCAGGTTCAAATCCGGCCTCGGGCATGGATGTGTGTGATGTCCTTAGGTTAGTTAGGTTTAAGTAGTTATAAGTTCTCAGAATTTAAGTCCCATAGTGCTCAGAGTCATTTGAACCAGCTACTTGGGCATGGGAAAACACGAGAGGTACAGAGTTAGAGAAATCTGCTACCTGGGAAGAACGTCAGCTACGTTTGACACGTAGGTTTTGTAAGCAACGCCAGGAATGACGCACCAACAACAAAATTATTTTTCTAGTGAGAATAAAAACTCAGGCGTGCTTACGGGCAGAGGCTATTGTTGGTAAGATGTGAGACCAAACTCATAGTGGGAGAGAATTTCTGCTGTGTGGCCCTACTGCAAGACTGAAATCGGCACTACTGGTCAATCACAGCAGTTTATTTAGGAGGAGGGACATAGTTAGGATTTCTATGAATATTTCGTTAGACATAACTCACAAGTTCCACAGCGATTAGTTAACAATAATCTGAGTTTGTAGTACCAGCATAATTTTTTGAAGGGAAGGACGTGAAAACTTAGTCATATAGCTCCAGGGAGGAAACATTCCGTCTGCATCTGCACTTCCAGCAGGCAACAAGTTTGAGACCGTCTCAGAGCCGATTACAGATGCTGAGGCCGAACTATAATTTTTAGCTACCACTGCAGCCATGTTTGCATTTGAGTTTTAGAACTATGGTAACCATGCTAAGCACTAGAGCATGACTTAGAGAGGCAGATGCAGAGCTAAAAACTATCTCACACATATTCACAAATCAGAAAGCAAAATGGTTGAAACAAAAGAACCCCCAAGCACCCACACTGAACAGCCTACTAAAGCTCCACAAGGATGGCATTCCTATACGCCCTGTAGTCAATTTCAGAAGTGCACTCACATACCACTTAGCCAGAGAAATTCACACATACATACAGAAACATTACATATACACAAATAACAAAAGCATACGCAACACCGAAGAGCTGGTACAGCAAATCAAAAATATCAACATACCCACAACAGCCACACTCACATCATTTGACATCACATCCATGTACACCAATATCCCCACCACTGAAACCATCAACATCATCAGACAACAATTAGAAGAACAAGCCAAAATTCCCGAACCCCACATAAAAGAAATAGCTAGCATCCCAAAACTTATCACACAACAAAACTACTTCTCCTTTGACAATCAGTTTTACTCACAAGAAGATGGGCTTCCAATGGGGTCACCAGTCAGTGGAGTCCTAGCCAATATCTTTCTCAAGCACATTGAAAATAAAATATTCGAAACAATAGTTAGACCCAAACAATACCGGATAATATATTGGTACCGTTATGTAGATGACATCATATGCCTTATAGATGAAACACCAAGTCGCATCCAACAACTCCACAGTGATATAAACAAAGTACACCCAAAAATAAAATTCACCATAGAAACAGAACACGACAAAAGGCTAAACTTCCTTGACCTCACAATATACAGACACAACAGCCAACACCAATTCTCCATATTCAGGAAAGCGACCACCACTAGCACAACCATTCACAAAGACTCTAATCATCCGTTTACACACAAACTAGCCAGCTTCCAATATATGCTACACAGACTAAACAAAACCCCACTCACTGATAACAACTACAAGAATGAATTGCAGACAATCAGACAAATAGCAGTGGAGAATGGATATGACACAAACACTATAGATAAACTAAACCACAAAATTAAAGCAAAACTAAAGAGGACACCCAACACACAAAATCAAAAACAAAAGCCTCAACCTACAAACACACAGAACCCACCAATTAACACACATGAACAGGAAACACCCACAATGACAAACAGATTGTTCACTCTCACCTATAACAACAAAACAGTACACAGAATAGGCAACATACTCAAAAAACAAGGGATAAAAATAGCATACAGGACAGACAACTCAACACAGAAAAAACTAAGTACAACCAACACAAGCACAGACAAACACAACACATCTGGTATTTACCAATTAACATGCCAGGATTGCAAAGCAATTTATATAGGACAGACAACCAGAAACTTTAATACCAGATATACAGAACACAAAAGAGCATTAAAAAGTAACAGCTGTCATTCCTCATTTGCTGAACACCTCATGGACAAGAAACATAGCCCAACAAACATCAACACGGATTTGAAAATTCTCAAATGCAGCAACAGCCCCTCACAAAAACTGATAATCGAATAAAATTACCAGATACAAAAAGCCATAGTAGAAGGCAAACAAATAATAAATGAATACACAGCTCTCTGCAATGGCACTCTGTTCTCTGCCCTCAAAGAATTAACAGACAAAACCAACCTATAGAGATCTTAAACCCCCTCCCCCACACACGAAAAAAAAAAGATCCTGAAACCTAAAATCTCTCTCTCCCTCCCTTTCTCTCTCCCTCTCTTTCTCTCTCTGTCTCCCCCATTTACATACACACACACACACACACACACACACACACACACACACACACACACACACACACACAAAAAAAAAAAAAAAAAATCTCAGTCACCTCTGAAAGATTCAAAACAGCCGCCAGGAACATCTTCAACTGTTCCACTGTCAGCCATCTTGTTTTTACACCTCCAGCTGTTCCACTGCCAGCCTTGTTTTGTTTTTATAGCTGATAAACAGTGAAACAGTGAGTGACAGTGACAGTGGCAGTGGCAACTCAATATTCAGTGTTTGACAGTGATGAAGACGAAACATGGACTGTGGGCAAACCGGAGCAGAAGAGAATCGAAGCACCTGAGATGTGGTGCTATAGACGAATGTTGAAAATTAGGTGGACTGATAAGGCAAGGAATGAGGAGGTTCTACGCGACACACCATGTAAATAGACACTCTCACACACACACACACACACACACACACACACACACACACACATAGAATTAAATAATTTCAGGCATAATAATAACATAGTTCTTCAAATCGTAATTTTGGCTTAAGCAATTTATCTACTTTATCACTTTAAGGTATAAGTGGTTGCAGATGACAAACTGTCGGTCATTGTAGAAACACAAGACGTCAGAAAAACCACACCATGTGGTAAAAAGGTATAGATTTTCATAATTTATGTGTTTTTTCAAATATCTAAAATTACATTTTTTAAAAACTAATAGCTACATGTATACAAAACAACAAAGAACGTTCTTTATCTTTAACAGATGTAAAATAAAAGCCCACTGAGGATGTTGCAACTGCAGTGAAACATGTTTGGGCTATAAAACAAAACTGTGTTTTGCTAAAGGCGGACCCTATCCAAAAACATATATATCCTGTCCTTATTGTCGGTGTTCTCCATTTCTTCCTTTCCTGTCTGATTTTTGAGAAAACCCTCTCATTTATAATCTGTGACCTAACATTCAACGATCTTCTGTAGCACCACAGCTCAAACGCTCTTGTTCTTTTCTTTTCCGGTTCTTCCACAGCCTATAATTCACTCCTACACAATTTCTTGCTTCAACTCTACATAGTGAAAAATTTATTTCTCAAAGTAAGGCCGGTAGTTGATACCAGTAGACTTATTTTCGCATGTCCTAAACGGATATTTAATCCTCCTTGCTTCGACCGCTATGGATTGTTTGGCTTCTAAGTCAGCAAATTCTTTCACTTTGTCTATTTCGTGGCCATTATTTTTAAGGTGAGTTTCTCTCTATCCTCAACACTCTTAATTACGTTCGTCTTTATTGGTTACTCGCAACCCATATTCTATGCTCAGTAGACGGCTCATTCTATTCAGTATTTCCTGTATTTCATCCTGATTTTCACTGCAGTTAGCAATATCATCACCGAATCTTACTACTGATATTCTTTCATCTAAACTTCAATCCCGATCTTGGACATTGCTTTTGTTTTCGTCATTACTTCTTCGATGAATACACTGAACAGATGGCACGTCTGTCTTACCCAGTTCTTAATCCAGATCCTTCCTTGTTGGTCTTTCACTTACTGTTCCCTTTTGGCTTCTGGACACACGATATATTACTCGTCTTTCCCTGTAGGCTACACCAATTTTTTGAAAATTTAGAATATGTTGTACAGTTTTTTTCATTGGTGAACGCTTTTTCTAGGTCCGAAATTCCTAAGAATTACCTCTCCTAAAGCCAAATTTTTCATCTAACACATGTTAAAATTTCTGTTACTTTCATCTTAAAGGGTATGTCCTTGAACCCAGGAAGAAACATCGTTCCTTCATTCTTATATTATCTCGATACTCTAATAGTGGCAAGCAACAAAAAAAAAATTAAGAGTCGGATATGTTCAGTCAGTGAAGATCCAACTAGTTAATTAATTTCATTAAAGATGGCGTTTATTGAAAACCTGTTTATTAATCGAAATACGATACTACTCTAGGTACCAGAGACCTGTGCCTCCGTTACTAGATATGTTAAATAATAATTTTTAACTGTTTTCATACATTTTAAAACTGTTACAAATTTCTGAATTGTTTTGGGTTGTTTCTTTAGAGACTTGTTTGCCATTAACATGGTACAATGGAATTTTGTGCTACATTCTGGAGGTTGAGCTCTTTGCAATATCGAGAATATGGTACACTTGAGTTTTGACGTTGTACAATGGTATCCTTAGGTTCGGGAGACACTGTTAAAAACACAAGTTGAGACAGCACAAGCTGAGCCTGTGTCCTGGATTGTCACAAGAGATCTCGGATAAGAGAATTAACTATTTTTCAAAACTCTTCACTACAACGAAAATATTAGTTCACATTACATCTATCTAACATGTGATTCTTGAGTTTCTCCCGGCGTATTTGATAATCAAAATATCTACGGGTGTACTGCCGGTTTATAGCGTCCCGTTGGACACTATAGACCGGCGGTACACCCGTGGATATTTTGATTATCTATCTAACATGTATATAAAGCAGACTGTTTTATGTCAGTCTGCATGTCTGTAGGCATTTATGTCCAGGATCACCTCTCAACATCCAAGCACTATCTCAGCCAAAATTGACATATGAGCAGCACTCTTCATGAGCATCACCAGTGTGGGGTTTATAACCTTGTAACAAGAGTAGGAGCAGGAATACTGGTAATAAGGTGTCTTGCATAACTGTGAAACAGGTGTTCTGTGGGAGTAGTGTCGTCCTGCTTTTGTCTATCTATTTTGTGGGGGCAACATATGTAGTGAGAGAGTGGGGAGAAGTAGATGAACATAAAAGGAGAAAGCAGAAGGTGACAGAGAATGGGGGGAAGAGGAGATGGGGAGAAAGTGGAGGGTGATGAGATGAACAGAGTGTGCAAGGAGAAAAGGATGGACAGTGCGTGAGAGGGCAGAGATGTGTTTTGTGGGTAGTATAGATAGTCCTCATAGGGGCTACAGAGATGGAGAGTGAGAGGAGGATTAATTGGACTGAGAAAGGGGGAGGAGTAAGTGGATGACAAAAAAAGGGGTGGAGGAGATGGACAGGAAGAGGGACAAGAAGAAGACGAATGTAGGGAGGGAAGGACGATATGTACAGAGAGACAGAGACGAGGAGCAGACAAAGCGGAAAGAAGTGGAGGTGCAGAACCCAGTGGAAGGTGCAGAGAGGTAGATAGACAGTGGGCAGAAAGAAAACGAAAAGGGGGTTGAGGAGCTGGACAGAAAGGGGGAGAGGAGGATATGGACAGAGGGAGGAGTAAAGGAGGAAACAGAGAGGTTAGGGAAGAGGAAGTGGACACCTAGAGGTGGGAGGATAACTTAGACAAAACAGGGGGAGGAAGAGAAGGACGCTGACAATCTGGAGGAGGAGGTGTGTGTAATACATGTAGAACACATACGTGAGGTAAACTGAAAGGGAAAGGCTAGCAATAACATAAATAATTACTACACATACCCATTCATATAAATAAAGAGTAACACAACACTGGACACAAACAACTAGCTTAAAAAAGAAGTATTTAACCATGGCACACAACTGTTAACGTCGGGATCCGGCACGTTGGCTGCTCCACAGCTGGATCTCTTACTGCTGGGTGGGCCTCCACAGACGTGACGTAGCCCTCTGCATAGGAAAAGCGGCGGACGTGCCTGGCCTGGGGCGGGCAGCCCCCAGCTCCACACTGAGAGCGCTTTACAGCCCATCGCCTCCGCCGGGCTGCGGCCCGCTTCCTGCTCGTGCCACTAATGGCTCCCGCTGGCGACTGCGCCCGTCGAATATTTAACGAGTCGTGCCTCGGGAGGAGCAGCACCAGCAGCAGCCCTTCCTCACAAACCCTAGGAGCATCGGCAACGGGAGACAGACTGCTGAATTGGCAGTATCTGCTGACTCCTGCAGTCTTAACGAGGGATGACTGTAGTAAGGAGTCATTATTACACGTTTCTAGTCTTTATGTTTCTGTTCTCGATGGCTCCTTCTATGTGTAACGTGGACATCCCAATACTGTACTCGTATATCCATTAATCGAATTGTGGGACGGCGGGTGGAATAATTGAATAATTGTTTTGTATTTATGCTGTTTGCCGTTCTCAACACTGGCTCTCTAACTACAATAATGGCAACCAGAAAGAGATTAGCAAAACGTGAAGCCCGTAATTAGAATTCCTAGTGCCCACATCATCTGAGAAATACACTAATAGCTACAGCTTATAGCTCTGAGGAATTAGGAGATTCTCTGGCATTCATAATCAAAAACCATTCTCTCTGAAATGTTCACTATATTCTGAAAGTCACAGACCAAAAAGAATCCACACAATCCAACTGCCAGAGCAGTTCAGAGTCAAATGCCACGCTAATAATGGTAGAATGTCTGTCCTGCGGCGGCACGTGAAAATACGACATACGCAAACCAAAGATAGATCATTAACGTTATCCCAAAATTAACACTTCACTTGAAAACGATTTCATGGTTACGCATATCCTGAGTAACTTATTACTGCATCCGAAGCTGTTTATATCAACGATACCGACGCGACGCGACAACCGGCACAGGTGGTGCGCTAATCAGCTTCTGGAGAGAACTGGGGCCTTCCTTCTCTCGCGCAGCGTTCTTACATATAAAGCCGCGGTGCGGACGACTAAGGGAACGCCTCATCAAATCTGCTCTCCCGACTAGTCGTTGGGCTAGTAATGCACCACTTTAAGTTATCGACTAAATCATTGCTTCCTTTGCTGATGGCTGATGAAGCTTTCAATTTAATTGTGCAATCAGCACATAAGTAAGTAATCATCATAAAAGTCTGAATTAATTTAATTAATTACATTACACGCAGTAGACGAGCTCTGAACTTGCTCTTTGGAGATTCGCTATAGCGATAGTTTTATAGTTATTCTGTTGAAACTTCTCATATGTTTATGATTATAGCGGATCTCCCTTCTACTTAAATTTAAACATCCTAGCTTTATTTATTCGCCTACCTAATCTATCTTGCTTCCTTAATTTCTAAGACAAAAACCAGAAAATCATGAATTTCAACTAAAATATTAATTTGTGAGATCCAGAATACTGATTCTACTAAATTATTATGCAAAAGGAATCTAAATATAAATTTTTAAGTTTCTAGCTCTTTTCTGTTGTGCCAATAATTTTTACAGAAAAACGTCCAAATTTCGAAAATGGTTAAAGTTATTGAACTGATATTCAACACATGTTGATTTAGTATTACTCCTGACATGCTAGAAACGTTTCAGGTTATTTACTTGATTTTTAAAGTATTGCACAACATTTATGACGTCAGAGCTAGTTACAGTGGACTGGCTCGCACATAATGGAAAGACTGATGTGAATTTTATAAGGCGAGAGTAGGCTGCATCCCTACAGAGTCATGACCTAAGGGTATTTATATGGTTAGTGCTTGTTACTTCCTAACGCCTAAAACATCGAATGGAGAAACGTAAGTTTCCTAGCACCTAACAAAACTGCAAGAAATCCTAAAAGGTGTTCCAGTACCAGCATGTCGCTACATAAAGTTAGGTAAAACGTGAATAAACATGGGCCTTCCCAATCGTTTTGCTTCAGTAACTTTTCATTTTAAGACTATTAATCTCAGAACATGAAGTTAGTGGGCTTAGAGGAGGAACCAACATAAAGCGAAATAGATTTAAAATTAGGACAGAAAGGGTCAAGTTCAAGACTTGCTTTAAAGACTGCATAAGAACAGTAGTAAAAGTACACTCGCTGCGAACTTCAACCAACCCAAGTACAGTACAAAGAGTGGGGCAGCTAAGACAGACCATACAAAATACTCGTATATATATTGCGAGTATACGAATGAAGGTAGAGTTTTCCGTAAGTTAAAGCAAACATTGTGAAGAATTTTCCAACCTATTCCAGTAATCTTTAATGTTGATAGCTGCTGAATTATGACAAACGTTTTCTTATATTTTTAAACAGAGCTGAATACAATTCTCTGAGGCCTTAAAAAAACCATAGAAGACGACTTCAACGACATGGAATGCACAGAAGTTGATCCAATGATTACAGCACCGCAAGCCTATTGCCGTCGAAACAACCGACCTACAGTACAAAATGTAAGGATATACGTGATCCACTGTTGTAAGAATCAGTTAATTCGCTCATGGAGCTAATCAGATAGTCATATTGCATACAACAGTCGAAATTTATAGTTTTTGTTTAGCTGTTCATGCTTTAGCCGTTACGGTAGCTAGTGCTGGTGTTTACTGAAAGGTATCCAGACCGTGCCAAGCGCAGATTACCTGTCTTTGGTAACGTTATAAATAAAAACACGAAACTGGCAATGCAAATAACATAACACACCAACGACAAAGAACAGTACCTGGTGAGAGAAATGGATAATCCACACTTCACTACGAGGGTGCTTGAATGTGCAAGTAGTGTCAGCCAAAAGGTTATTCCCCGATTACTACTTTACAGTATCTTCGAAGCAATTCATTCTGTCCACATTTTGGTCCATCATTTATGGCAATGACTATCAAAATCAGTTACTCGTCTCCAAATGGTAAGAACCAAAACCACGAAGTAGTACGATGTTTCAATGCAAGATTTTGTTCACGGATGAAACATAGTTTACAAATTGTGATCACAACTTCATAGTTTGCCTTGTAACTAAGCAAAACCGCTGGGGACGTGAACGGAGCTATGTCAGGATTCGTGTGTTGCTGGCTTTTCATAATCACTTTATTGGCCCCTGTTTTATTAATAAGACCTAAATGACCACACAGAGCTACAGTTCCTAACTGATATGGAGCTGCAGATGTTGGAAGAATCAACTTGACTAAGACACTCCGTGTGGTACTATCGTGATCGACGTCTCACCCTTTTGCTCTTCATAGACCTAAACATTAAGAGACCGTTGGTAACAGTTTGATAACGTTCCACACATGTTACGGCGTTGAAATTCATTTTGAAAACTCAGTTCAATGACACGGTAAAACATGTAGTTTCATTTAACAGAGGAGAAAAGTATGTGTCAAAATTCGTAATTCATAAGGGCAGAAGTTGCCTGAGAACCTGAGGTGATTCGAAAAACTGTCCGCTGTAATTGAAGAAAACCCTCACCTTGATATTTTTACTTGGTGTAGATATATTCTGGGTGGCCTGCATTGCCGCTCGTAGTCTATAGCACAGCACATGGAAGTTATTCGCGGAATAACTATGAGCCCTTTTCCGAACATACTAGGGGAGCTATAAATATCTTTACATCTCTTTAAAGGACCACATTAAGTACTCAGTACTCAACGGAAAGAAATCTGACATGTATAATAGATACTGTAGCTCATCTTGACGCAATCACTCACATAGTCCCCAATAAAGCAATCTTATACCTTTCCAGAAATTTTGATTTATACCATGAATAGGTCGATCCCAACGACTACCTCAACTTAAAAGAAAGAAAACCAAAATCAGTTAAGCCGTTACTTACGTGCTCCGAAATCTGAATTCTGAAGTAGAGACGCGCTTATCGGAGAACGTACGCTTAACTTACGCTAAACTTTCAGCACAGTACGGGAAAGCTCTGTCAGACTGAGAGATCACTTGCATCTCACTTGCAGCTATCGCCTGCCTCAAGCTGTTCCCAGACAATTAAGTGCTGTACCACCACTACCCGCCTAGTGAAACTTAGAAATAATCTCCGACAAGTGGGTTAATATAGTACACCTACTAAAAACAAAAAAAAAAAACAAGTAATAAAGGAATCATCTTTTCGTGTTTGCCTGCTGGAATATTACGACCATGTGTCCAAGACACATTGACGATACCCAAGAGGTTTATTACATTCGTAAGATTACTGTAATTGACAGAGACCCTCATCGCTTGAATCTGGACATAGTGGGACTGCAGGAGACGCGGATTCCATACACAAGCTGACTATACATTCTCAAGACGATCCAAGACTTCACGACATAGGGTTAGCAGTTAAAGACATCCTTCTGAAATGTACTGTGCCAGATTCTCATGGAAAAGAGCGGATTCTTACTTTACAAAGGTGCTCTTCAAGTGGCACTACCAACATCTTGATGTGCATGCTCCCACTCCATAAACCAGCAAGGAGAGGAGGATCTGTTTTATGATTTACTCACCGACAGATTAGCCGAAGTACGTGGCTTCTAGTCACTAGCTATTCTAGGCGACCTTGAGTTGGGTCAGATAATGACATGCAGCCGACTTTCCTGGGTCATCATGAAGTGGGAGAAATGAACGAAAATGGCCAGTGACTACTGAAAGTCTGGAGCATCCATTACAAACACGTATTTACAACATAAGGAATGACACAACTTGTCCTGGAGACACCCCCCTCTCCACTCTCACCACTGCCATCAGCTTGATTTTGTCATGCCTAGGTGTACAGATCTCGGAAATGTCCTCCTGACACGAAGCTATCAGACTCCTGATTGCAACACACTTTGGTGGCATGCACAATGATGCGCACCCCTTAGGCATTTTTCCAACAAACCGAGGGGTCACGGCTGGTTCAAAACATATCACGTTCAAGACCTACAACGAAAACATGATTTTGCCAGTAAGTTTGAAAATGCTTTACCAGGAAAGATACAAGCAGAAAGGAACACTGATAACAAACTGGCACAACTTTCTGGCGCCATCTACCGCCCGGCAGTATTGGCTTGTGGAATAAAAGAAAATAAGAACTGTACGAGCAAAATTTGGAAGACATTGTGCCACTCGCTGAACCGAAACGAACTGCGTTGCTAGGTTACTAAAGAGACTCAAATGGAAGATCTCGGGTTGACTTGAGAGCACCAAAGAACAAGCGACGGCACACGTCCAAGAGATGTGCAGATAATTACTGACTGAATGTACCTGCAGATATACAGAAAGCGGCCGTTTCTGGGACACTAAACTAATGTATGATGGTATCAAGAAAGCAGTTGGTCCAACTGTCAGGTGAAATCATTGCTGATAAAGGGAAGCAAATGGAACTCTGGACTTAACAGTACCTCGAATTGTATTCAGCGGAGAATGAAGTTAGCAGTGAGGCACTAGATGCCATCAATCAAATGTCAGTAATAGAAGAACTATATACAATACCTACTATGGAAGAAGTCTGTAAAGCAGTAGATTGCCTTGCTAAAGGAAAGGCTCCCAGTGAAGATGGGATACCTGTAGAGGTTATTACGTACAATACCTCTGTCCTTCTATAACACATTCACTTCTCACTACCATCCAGGAAGAACGTCCCACTGAGCATGCGGGATGCAAAGATCGTAGATCGTTACCTTGTGTAAACAGAAAGTGTGTAGACGTTACTGCAACAATTATCGAGACACTTTATTGCTAAATGTAGCCTGGTAGGCACATGCAAGAACATTCTAATGCGACCAAAGATCCTAGCTTCCGGAATCTATCCTGAATCTCAATGTGCCTTCAGACACCGCTGATCAACCTTGGATATGATATCCTCTCTACAACAACTGCAAGAGAATTGCGGTGAGTCACAGACGCCACTTTGTATTGCTCTTACTGACCTTGTTAAAGTGTTAGATTTAGGGAGCAGAAATGGGCTCTTCAATTTTTTGAGGAAGATTCTATGCCCACCTACACTTCTACAAACAAGAGTCTCTTTCCATGAGAAAACGTAAACTACAATCTGCTTCAAAGGTAAAACATCGAAAACATTCCCTGTTAATAGCGGTGAAAAGTAGGGATGTGTGTTAGCTCCTACTCTATATGAAATTATCTTCTCTCTTCTGCAGAGATTTGCCTTTGAAGAATGTGAGGAGGGAGTAAATTGACATTCTAGGTCTGATGCAAATCTATTCAACATTGCCCGCTTCAAGGCCATTCATGAGTTGGTATATTCAGACGCTGCAGGGTCTGGTTGCAAGCACAGAAGATGATATGCAGTATTTATTAAAAATTAAATATACATAGGAAAACATTGGTGTTACCATCTGTTTCCAAAAGGCTAATATAAAGGCGGAGGGCACGAACCAGACTTCCATCCATCAGCGATGTCAGCACTGACGGCAATTCTCTCGAGGTAGCTGATGACTTTACCTACTTGGGATCTATAATATGTAGCATCTTGTCTGCGGACACTGAGGTTAAGAACAGAATCGCTGAAGCATCATGAGTCCTGCCTATATTGAAAAATAATGGAACAATGGACTGCTCACAATGAAAACTAAATTACAAGTGTACAACGCTTGTGTTATCAGCACCCTCCTCAATAGTTATGAGACATGCGTGACTCTTGCTATGCACGAATCTCGGCTAAACAGTTTTCATCTCCACTGTCTGAGGAGGATCCTTCAATTCTCTTGGAGAGGTAGAGTACCCAACACAACAGTTCGCAAGTACCGGCATTCATGCACTCCTGAATCACTGACGCCTATGGTGAGTAGGACATTTCCGGCGCGTGGATCCTGAGCGAATACCGAAAAACCTGATGTACAGAGAACTTCAGGAGAGTATGAGGCCATTGGGAAGATCGTACCTTCCCTTCAAGGACGTCTGCAAGAGAGACCAGCATTAATACAAGTATCCGGGAAAGCAGTGCTGATAACAGTGTCATCTAGCAACAAACTGTGCAAAAAGGGGTAAAGCTTTCATAGGACGAACGTACACACGAACAAATTTGGAAGAACGCCAGTCGGGAAGAGAGAGCGGTTTCTATTCGACGTCCCGCACGTTTCACGTGTCCAAATTGCAGTAGGAACTGCGACTCTGTAGTGGAACTTTCCAGCCACTGTAGACGCTCAAACTCTGAACCGAGGATGGACGGATGCCATGAAAAAATTGGCAAGAATACAGACTATCTGCTCTTTCAGGTCAACCATCGCAAAATGGGAGAATCGCGAAATCACGACAATGGAAATATGCTCACCAACAAATAACCAACCAACCCATTCAGCAAGGAGCCACATGCCACACAGATTCAAAAACGATGCACTGGGAAACACTACTGGTAGTTCTGTATACCCGTGAACACCTGCACGCAAAATTTGGCATCTTTTGCACATACGTTCGTATCATGTCAATGTTTGTTATCAGGATGATTTATAATATGACCAATACAAGGAAAACGACCTCATTTTTGTGTAACAGACGTTTAATAATCGTCGCTGGTGCAGAGGCCGGTACGCCGCTGCCTCAGAGTTGCTGGGGAAGCTCCCTCGCGCGTCTGTTGCGTTCTTCGAATCGCAGATGTCCAGCGTTACGACGCGACACCATAGGTCAAACTCATTGAGTACAACTGGAGCATCGTGCGTGATGTGTGGACAACTTCGCAGTCCCGCGAAGCAACTTGTTAAAGTCTTTCAAGTAGGTTTACTCGTTAAATTCGTCTTCCTACTTCAGATCTACATCTACATCCATACTCCGCAAGCCACCTGACGGTATGTGGCAGACGGTACCCTGAGTACCTCTATCGGTTCTCCCTTCTATTCCAGTCTCGTATTGTTCGTGGAAAGAAGGATTGTCGACATCCTTCTGTGTGGGCTCTAATCTCTCTGATTTTATCCTCAGCGTCTCTTCGCGAGATATACGTAGGAGGGAGCAATATACTGCTTCACTCTTCGGTGAAGGTATGTTCTCGAAACTTTAACAGAAGCCCGTACCGAGCTACTGAGCGTCTCTGCTGCAGAGTCTTGCACTGGAGTTTATCTATCATCTCCGTAATGCTTTCGCGATTACTAAATGATCCTGTAACGAAACGCGCTGCTCTATCTCTCCTATCAACCCTATCTGGTACGGATCCCACACTGCTGAGCAGTATTCAAGCAGTGAGCGAACAAGCGTACTGTAACCTACTTCCTTTGTTGTAGGATTGCATTTCCTTAGAATTCTTCCAATGAATCTCAGTCTGGCATCTGCTTTACCGACGACCATCTTTATACGATCATTCCATTTTAAATCACTCCTAATGCGTACTCCCAGATAATTTATGGAATTAACTGTTTCCAGTTGCTGACCTGCTATTTTGTAGCTAAATGATAAGGGATCTATCTTCCTATGTATTCGCAGCACATTACACTTGTCTACATTGAGATTCAATTGCCATTCCCTGCACCATGCGCCAATTCGCTGCAGATCCTCCTGCATTTCACTACAATTTTCCATTGTTGCAACCTCTCGATACACCACAGCATCATCTGCAAAAAGCCCCAGTGAACTTCCGATGTTATCCACAAGGTTATTTATGTATACTGTGAATAGCAACGGTCCTATGACACTCCCCTGCGGCACACCTTAAATCACTCTTACTTCGGAAGGCTTCTCTCCATTGAGAATGACATGCTACGTTCTGTTATCTAGGAACTCTTCAATCCGATCACACAATTGGTCTGATAGTCCATATGCTCTTACTTTGTTCATTAAACGACTGTGGGGAACTGTATGCGGAAGTCAAGAAACACGGCATCTACCTGGGAACCCGTGTCTATGGCCCTCTGAGTCTCGTGGACGAATAGCGCGAGCTCGGTTTCACACGACCGTCTTTTTCGAAACCCATGCTGATTCCTACAGAGTAGATTTCTAGCCTCCAGAAAAGTCATTATACTCGAACATAATAAGTGCTCCAAAATTCTACAACTGATCGACGTTAGAGATATAGGTCTATAGCTCTGCACACATGTTCGACGTTCCTTCTTGAAAACGGGGATAACCTGTGCCCTTTTCCAATCCTTTGAAACGCTACGCTCTTCTAGAGACCTACGGTACACCGCTGCAAGAAGGGGGCAAGTTCCTTCGCGTACTTTGTGTAAAATCGGACTGGTATCACATCAGGTCCACCGGCCTTTCCTCTTTTGAGCGATTTTAATTGTTTCTCTATCCCTCTGTCGTCTATTTCGATATCTACCATTTCGTCATCTGTGCGACAATCTATAGAAGCAACTACAGTGCAATCTTCCTCTGTGAAACAGCTGTGGAAAAAGACATTTAGTATTTCGGCCTTTAGTCTGTTATCCTCTGTTTCAGTACCATTCTGGTCACAGAGTGTCTGGACATTTTGTTTTGATCCACCTACCGCTTTGACATAAGACCAAAATTTCTTAGGTTTTTCGGCCAAGTCAGTACATAGAACTTTACTTTCGAATTCATTGACCGCCTCTCGCATAGCCCTCCTCACACTACATTTCACTACGAGTAATTTTTGTTTGTCTGCAAGGCTTTGGCTATGTTTATATTAACTTTCCTTTGCTTCCGCAGCAGTTTTCTAACTCTGTTTCCTGAATGAGATTTTCACTCTGCAGCGGAGTGTGCGCTGATATGAAACTTCCTGGCAGATTAAAACTGTGTGCCCGACCGAGACTCGAACTCGGGACCTTTGCCTTTCGCGGGCAAGTGCCCTACCATCTGAGCTACCGAAGCACGACTCACGCCCGGTACTCACAGCTTTTACTTCTGCCAGTATTCGTCTCCAACCTTCCACACTTTACAGAAGCTCTCCTGCGAACTTTGCAGAACTAGCACTCCTGAAAGAAAGGATATTGCGGAGACATGGCTTAGCCTCAGCCCGCGAAAGACTAAGGTCCCCAGTTCGAGTCTCGGTCGGGCACACAGTCTGTTGTTTCCTATAATACGAGGGTGAGTCAAATGAAAACCTTAAATATTTTTTTAAATATTATTTATTGTGCAGAAGTGGTACAAAGCTGTATCACTTTTCAACACAATCTTCTCCACGCTCAATGCAAGTCCTACAGCGCTTACAAAGCGCATAAATTACTTTAGAAATAAATTCTTTTGGCAGTCCACGCAACTACTGATGCACCGCGTGGCGTACCTCTTCATCAGAACGGAACTTCTTTCCTCCCTTTGCGTCTTTGAGTGGTCCAAACATATGGACATCGCTTGGGGCAAGGTCTGGTGAGTATGGTGAATGAGGAAGACACTTAAAATGCAGGTCTGTGATTGTTGCAGCTGTTGTACGGGCAATGTGGGGCCTTGCATTGTCATGTTGCAGAAGGACAACTGCTGACAGCAATCCACGTCGCTTTGATTTGATTGCAGGCCACAGATGATTTTTTAGGAGATCTGTGTATGATGCACTGATGGCAGTGGTCCCTCTAGGCAAGTAATGCTCCAAAATGACGCCTTTTTCGTCCCAAAAGAGAGTCAGCATTACCTTCCCTGCTGATGGTTCTGTTCGAAAATTCTTTGGTTTTGGTGTTGAGGAATGGTGCTATTCTTTGCTCGCTCTCTTCGTTTCTGTTTGGTGGAAGTGAACCCAGATTTCGTCCCCAGTATCGATTCTTGCAAGGAAGCCATCACGTTCTCGATCAAAGCGCCGAAGAAGTTCTTCACAGCACCAACACGTCGTTCATTTCAGGAATCAGCTGCCGTAGCACCCATCTTGCAGACACTTTGTGAAACTTCAGCAGATAATGCACAGTGTGGTGTGCTGACCCATAACTAATCTGTAAACATGCTGCAAAGTCATTCAGTGTCAGTCGGCGGTTTTCCTTCACTAAAGTTTCAACTGCCGCAATGTTCTTTTCGTTGTGCCTGACCAGGAAGAGGAGCATCTTCCACTGAAGTCACACCATTTGCGAACTTCCTACTCCATTCGTATATCTGCTACTGTGACAAATAAGGATCACCGTACTGACTCTTCATTCGTCAATGAATTCCAATAGGTTTCAAACCTTCACTACGCAAAAACCAAATAACACAACGCTGTTCTTCCCTAGTGGGGCGGCCATCTTTATACTGATACTACGACGGTACGTGTGCATCTGCACTATGCTGCCACCTACAGGCCATTCTGCATGCTGTTTCTAGCAAGCTTGCCAACTTACAGGATAACGTGGCGAAATTTCGATTTGTTATTACAAATTTAAGGTTTTCATTTGACTCACACTCCTAACAATAAATCTCAAAAGCCATGAATATATTTAACAGCTGACGTATGTAACTGATTTTGGTGGTTTCTATTTCAGTTTGCGATTTAAAACGTATCTCAGAGGTCTCAACAGTCATCCCAAATTAAAAAACCATTTTGCAGTTATCGCCTTTATTCTTGGTTTGAAGCTGCCCACCTTGAGTTCCTTTCCCGTAGCAACTCAGTAACACCTGCGTTCGTATGTCCTCAGTTATTTGCTGGATGTATGACACTCTCTGTCTTTACACTCTTAACTTTTCAACATGCTGAGTCAGTCCTACGGACGATCATATCTCTTACGATTTCTTCACATTTTCGTAGAACAATTTCGTCTTGGCTGCTGTAAATTTCCTGTTAATTTCATTCCTAAGACATTTATGTTGCTGTATTCCTGTTTTTCCCTAAACATTTTGATTCTTCCTCCTTCCGTTGATCAGCAGAAGTATTTCTTCTGTTACTCAAGGTTTCTTCGGAGTTAGATTCCTTGTGTCTTTGTCTGACTGCCCAATATCTGTGATTGCCCCTTCTAGAGACTAAACTACCTACTAATATACACGTGATCGCGGTATCTACATCTTCAGCGAACTTGAAACGCTTCTCATCATTCGTCAGTACTTCAGAGTAACATTTTCTTCCACACTGATTCTTCCGAAGGATTGTCTTAAACTGTAGTCTACTCTTCATTATCACTGTATTATTATCTGACTATATCAGCCTCTGGGTGCGACTTACAGTCCAACATCTGCTTTTCGAATCTCTGTCTGACCACGAAGCAATCCATCTGGAATCTTCCTGTGTCTGCGAGACTTTTTTAAGTACACCATCTCCTCTGTTAACAGATTACCAAATTTTTTTCTTGTGATATAATTACAAATTCTTTATTTTCGGATATTTTCTACTTTGGTTTCACTGTGAAGTGTTGACTCATGCCAAATTTCTTGCTTCTTGGACAACGGGAGGTATCCTACAAGTTTTGATGATTGAATTGGTGAGCATTAAAATATGTTAAATAAGTGGCCGTGTCTTTTCATTGCATTGACTTAGAAGCTTCAATTTTTTACACTGCCAAGGGACTGTAAACCTTAGGAAGCAGCCACATAAATTTCAACTTCATACGTCAACCTATTCCTGAGAAAATCGGTTTTCAACAGTCGGACATACAGACAGACAGACAGACGGACAAGAGAGTTATCGCGTAACGGTTTCATTTTTATCAGTTGTGGTATGGAACCCGATAAAAGAGATCCTCTCCTAATTACCTGCTTTATTTATTTCATTTAATTTTTCATTTACCAGTTCTATTTGTGTCAAGGATATTTTTGCAGATGTAGACCAGGAAAAGCATTAGTAGTCTGCTATACGAGTTCTAACCTTGGTGTTGAGTTCACACATTTTTCTGGATTGTCATTGCACATCGAGATTAAGATACATAATGATTCAATAATTTATTTGTTAAGGTAAGAATGTCCTCTGCAGTTTTCTTCCATTCATTGTGCTTTTCAGCAAGTATAATGCGTTCTTAGCCTTGAATTGTTTGTGGAGTTACTAGGAGTATCTAATTAGTGGAGTTCCTGAAAGTATATAATTGCTTTGATTGACATGTACTGAAATAGTTTCAGATTTATTTTGATTTATTCAAATATTATTAAGTTCTTCATTTGTTCTAGGCATGAGCACTGTAGCAGTATACTTTTCTTCGTTTTCGAGTCTGAGTTCTTGTGAAGTCAAAACCTGGGGACTTCAATTTCATTGAAATTATTCTTAGAAGCGAAACGGGTCTGACGTACACATGTGTGGACACTGCGCTGTCTTACATGAATTCATCTTCAAAAGCCGAGCAGAACGGATCACACTTTTGTAACACTTACTACGACCGCCGACACACAGTGAGGTACAGTATAATACGAATCATCACAGACCTCTAAGACTGCTAATTCTGCGACAACTGAACTGGACAGATTTGAGTCTTAGAAGAAAATACAAAAACGTTCAGGATAATAAATGCATACAGCAATACAAGTTACTTGAGATAAAAGTCAACAGTAAATTCACAGAAATTAAAGCGGAATTGCTGCATAAACATGTAAAGAAATACATAACGATGTGGTAGTTGGAAGGACTGATTCACCTTATAGAAAAGACACAATTACTTTCATTGAAAATAAGAGCATTTGCTTCTACATTGAGACTGCCAAAAGGAATTCCACCATTAAACACAGAGGAAAGATCAGATGCATAAAATACTTTGAAGGTCCGTACGACGGGGAGCACCTACCTACTTACATAATAGAAGAACATGGGGAAACGTAGGGATCCAGTATTAGAGTTAGTCCTTCAGTAATTCTAAGGTAATTAGGGACATCCAAGCGACTTCTCATGTGTGTGCGTAAAATCTATGAGACTGTAGATATACTACCTGACTTTGGAAAGAATGTAATCCACACAATCCTGAAGACAAGATACATAGATCTCCTCGAGAATTATCGTTCACTTTAACAGCCCAGGCATCCAGGTTACTGACAAGAATAATACGCAGAATGATAGGAAAGAAATTGTTGATCTGTGCTATCATTACCAGTTATCTTTAGGAAAGGAAAAGGCACGGGAGAGATAGTGCTGATGTTTCGCATGATTGTGGAAGCAAGACTTTAAAGACATTTAAAGACACCTTCATAGGATTTGCTGACCAATAGAAAAACGTTTGGCCAAGTAAAATAAAACAAAGCAATACATATTAATTTCTCGGAAGAATTTACATAAGCAAAGGAGAAAGATAGATGCTATAAAATATGCACAAGAACCAAGAGAGACATTTAGAATGGATCCTGCTGGTACTAAAAAGTACATAAGACAAGGATGCAGTTTCTCCCCCAACTGTTTTACTTCTAAATTGATGAAAACATGATGGAAATAAAAGAAAGTGTCGGGAGTTGAATTAAAAAACAGACCTGAAGGAAATCAACAAGATCCCAGACGAATTTTCTACCCTTAGTGAAAGTGAGAAAGAACTGCAGATCTTATAGAATTGAATCAACTGCCTGATGAGCACTGAATGTGGACTGAAAGTAGATCATAGAAAGACGGAAGTAATGGGGAGTAGCGTTATTGAGGTTAGCGATAAACATAACATCAGAATTGGGAACCACGTTAGACGAAGAGAATTCTGTTACGTCGGAAGGAATATAGTGAATGACGAGCGATGCAAAGGGGATATGGGGATGTAAGAAGGAGACTAATACGGCAAAGACAACTTTCGTAGCTAAAACAGGTCTATTAATTTGAAACATCGTCTTTAGTTTGACGAAGAATTTTCTCAGAATGTAGGCCCTACGCCTGAAGTTCATCATTGTATGTAAGTGAATCGTAAGAAAATCGAAAACAGGGGACCGAAGTTTTAGAGATGCGATGCAGAAATTTAAAAGGAGTGATAAAATAATACACGAAGCAGTCATCCAAACAATCGACAAACTAGGAGAAGTGATAGGATAATAGAACACTTGTTAAGCCATCAGGAATAACTCCCATGGAGAGGGCGTTGAGCGAAGAAACTTTGACTGCAGACACGGATGGTGATACATTCAACAAATAATCAAAGACCTTCGATACAATTTATACTCTGAGATTAAGTGATGTGACCAGGAGGAGAAGTCATAGTGGGATGCAGCAATACATTCAGAAGTAAACAAAAAATTAAAAATTTAGAAACTTTCAGTAGCTACTCCCTACACTCGAATGTGCACGTAGAAATAATTAGCAGCAACTTTATAGAAACATCGTGTAGTATTTTTGTTTTCTTCGTCTAGTATTTTACGATGAGTAATATCTGCTTGCAACTATTGGGAAATAGCTGAAGTGGCAGAAAACTCTTCGACGAACTCAGAAAATGGCACCACGCACTGAGCAGATGTTCTTACGTGTTTTCGCACGGAGATCCCAACATGTCTCATCTAGCACGTTCACTACGTCACATTTCAAGGCCGCTTACTCATCGCTTGACTGTCTCGTTCGACAGCACACACACGCTAAGTGCTTACGCCATGTCGGCATGTAACTATTTCCAGGAAGGCTCATTCACTACCAGTTGATGAAAGTAAGCATGATTTTTCCAGTCTTTCAACTGTAGCTACAAGAGTTCCCTTTTGTTGGGACAAAATGCACAGACAGAAGTGTTTTTGCGTTTTAACATTCATCTGTTATGATCAGTTAATGAAACTATCATTGTGTTATTCGTGGTACAGATATATCGTAAATGGGAAAATCGTAATTTTTCAGTCCGAACTTTTACTTTACGTCTCTGTGCGCATATGTTGCAGAACGATGTGACGTCATTAATTCAACTGGCCGTGGCAGTACAGAAGCAAAACCTAAGCATTTCAGTCTCAATATATCCATCTCTCTGCAGCAGGTGCTGTTGCAATCGAATGGAAACTTGGAAGTACGTGCGAATTTGAGATATTTTACTGTACTCAGAAAATAACTAGAAAAGCCTATGTGTGTTTATTTTTCATTTCAAGGCACATGCGTAATGGTGCCTCTGACCACATTCGAAACAATAACTTATTTGTAATTTTTGTTCTTTAATCTTAGGTGCAGCTAGTGTTATACCGTTTAAGTTGAAGGAGGGACGAAGCACAAAGTATTATACATCTTAACTATTTAAATTATTTGGAGTTCACGTTAAATTTAATACCAAAAGTTAATTCGTTCTAGTTTCCTTTTACAAAACCAGCTGAGGCTTAACGATGTTAGTAGGAGGTATAGAAGCTGTGGAAATACGGAAATAAATCGGGAAGGAGTTTTCGATCGTCAGGTACTAGGTTGTATAAAATGTAACAGATTAACGTCAAAGGATAATCTGGTACTGTATATAAATCATAGCTCGAAACCAAAGCTGACAATAATGTTATAGGTACTTGATGGAGATAACGAAATACTTTTGTTTTCTTATTATTGTTGTTAATTATGTACCTTTCTCTCGAGGATGCTGGCGAAACCTGATACCGGCACATAGATTACTGCTTTCGACTAAAACCAAGATAAATACCAACCTAAATATCCGAATAGATCAGATGCATTATTACCAACGGTTTCATACACTCCACGACATGGTACAGAAGGTTTAGAGATATATCTGCATTCACATTAGTTAATCACTTGTGCAACATCTACGTAATAGCAAGTCCTCTTTTAACCAACGGAATATATAAAAGGCTAAATGAAATGAAAAACGGTGACAACAAGCACGCGTCCAGTAACAGGAATAGCAGAATACAGTGAGTGAGGGGACAATAAGGCACAGCTCTGCACTGATTTCTACTGGCCACGATAGCGTGATTATCTACCACCTGTCTTCAAAAGCACTTCCAGCCAAAAAACTAAGATAAGAAATCGTAACTACAGAAAACTTATAGATGACATCGAAATGCACGGGTAATGCATTCGCTGTGTAATACTGACCAGTGATTTAATCATTCGTGATAGCGTTCTTTAAAACTAGTCACTGTTTACGAGTGCCTTGCATGAATGGAGAGAGATATAAATCTAAGGAAGTGCAAAACTTTTTCAATGCAACTATGGTTCGAAACCTCAGATAATTACGTGCTCAATATGACGCTACGGTGCTGGTGAGTTAGGTGATTGCAGTATGTAATTCATTGGTATATGCACTTCCTACCCCATCACAGACTAAAGTATTAAACGATTAATACACTAGAAAATCGGAGTCAAAACTGATATAGTTCTGATGCTCCTTCTGTGTAATACGGGCATCTCCGTACTATGTGCGATTACTTGGAGTAATTATGTGGAACCAAGTTCAGTAAATAAAAGATTCCATTTCCAATATAAGACTGGCGTCCAAACGCTTGGGTGACTGATCAATTAATGCGAGTCCTACAGCTGTATGTGTAGCGCTTCATGAGTTGCCTGCGATGCATGTTGCATCTGTGCGACAGACTAAAAAATGTGGTGTCCACTGCCATCTTAAAAGGATTCATTAACCTACTCACTTAAGCTGATGACTGCTTGTTGGTAGCTGACCCCCAAAGATCATTAGACCTGAACGGATACGGTAAGCTCTTGTGTGAAACGCATCGGGATCACGCACAAAACACGCTGGACTTTCGCCTGTTTTCGTGATGCCAGTGACCTTCCAGTCATAATACAACAAGCGCGTGTTTGCGCGCGATAGCTGATGCCAGCGGACTTTGGTATCAGTCCATTACCCCGCGCGCCCTAAGTTGTAAACATTGCCGTCGCCCGTTATCTCTCAGACAAGGACACTCTCTGAGTGGAGTGCGTAATGTTATCGCCGGGTCTTTACCTGCGCACGCTGCAAAGTACGATTCTGTCAAACGGCTATTCATACAGACGCTTTCAGTAACTGCGCCTGCTTATAAGTACTCTGCTTTTCTACCAGCCCGTGAAAATGGGAATCAGATCGCAGTGATATTGATCCGTACATCAAGAACCTGCCAGATTATGTCGCTTAGTTTATGATACTAATGAAGTGTATCTGAGGCTAAGAGTGAAAAGTAAGCTATATATATCGCATTCGTTACTTAACACATTAATCACAAATGAATGCCGGCCAGTGTGGCCGAGCGGTTCTAGGCACTTCAGTCTGGAACCGCGCGACCGCTACGGTCGCAGGTTCGAATCCTGCCTCAGGCATGGATGTGTGTGACGTCCTTAGGTTAGTTAGGTTTAAGTAGTTCTAAGTTCTAGGGGACTAATGACCATAGATATTAAGTCCCATAGTGCTCAGAGCCATTTGAACCATTTTCGAACAAATGAATGTTAACGAACTAGTTACACTTTTGACTCAAATGAATACATCGCAAGGTCTGTTCATATGCGCTGACTGTAAATACATCCGTTTAAGTGACTGATCAACCACGCCAGTGCACCTATTGACTGAGAGGTACCAACGATGATTATTTCATAAAAGGACAACTTCTCAACTCGTTTCTGTTGTTAATTTCACTGTGGATAAATGTCCTTTATGCAATTACCAATCATCATCATCTACCAATCCTAAAAGAAATTCTGTAGCCCATCGAAATTTCATCAAATGATGCCACGTGAGATTTAGAAAGAGACAGATGAACTCTTAAGTCTGCTAAACAGTCTGCTGACCTGAAGTTTCATCGAATTACTTTGAATACGAACATTCTAACCATATCGTGTGAGACCATACTTACAGCAGTGTAGAAACGTGGAGAATGTGCTTAGGAAACGTAGTGACGTAAGTCAGTGTTCAACAGCACTACATCGCTAAATATCTGTGACGGTGCTGGTTGAAACACCTTTAATGTCATTTCTGCTGTGGAGCGTCGTTAGATTAAGAGGTTGCACACTCAACAGTGATATCACGCTGCAGTTAAAAAAAAAAAGATATACTTACACTCACTGTTATTAACACGTGCATGTGAACTGCTTTTCTATACAGCAAACGAGTGTACCGTTCCTACCTGCCCCTTCCAAATAACTTGAAGAAGCAAATACTGATATAGGTTATAGCCTCAGTGATTAATTTTTTGCGCCAGGCCTTAATAGCATTTTTAGTATATCCTTCCAAGGACATTGGTACCAGCAAAAATCACTAAGTTTTTCTCAGAAAATATTTTCTCACCCTAGGTAGTTAAGTAAGTTTACGCATTTCGTCCTGACCATCCAAACTGTAGTTGTTCCAGACTGACTGGTATTGTATTATGAATACGTCGACTAAACATCGAAGCAAATTGTAATATTGCACCTCCTCTAGCTGCAACTAAGGCATTGCCTTTTAAACCAGTGTAGAGTTATTACTTATTATTTTTTACTTCATCTACTTTGACAATGCTTCGGTGTTCACATGAGCGAAAATATATTACCTCTGTCATTTTCACTTGTCACTAACCAAAAGGATACTCTGTTTCTGTTTGGTAGCCATCCTATAGAGCGGACGCAAAATGAAAACAGTGCTCACATTTTAAAGTAGTTTAAACAGTAAATAGAAAGCGAGTGTAATGGCGTCTAAATTGCCCACGTTATTTCAACAAACACTCATCAAATTCTATTAGATGTTAAAGTGAATTAACTACAACCATATCAGAAGCCTGAAAGAAAAATCAAAGGAAGGAGGAAAGATTTTTAACATTAGAACCTGAAAGATAACAGTAAATACGGAACTTGAAAGAAACAAGATTAGCATCGAAAAGGTACAAAAAATTTATTTTATTGTAAATACTTAAGACATTATATAAACACTGCCACTTATGAAATTTTGATGGAGACGAGACAGGTGAAAGGTTAGATGTTTTTAATGATGGTGACTATGCAACTGAGTAGTTGCGTAATTACTGACGAATGTTGTTGATGCAACGCTAACTGCAGTCCGTCGGCCTGAAAAATCAGTCTTACAGTTTAAGGACTAGGACACAAACGCCTCAGGGCGTGAGATTTCGGAACGAAATGCAACGGTTTCTTGTGACCGTCATCAGTCATTTTGAATGCTGGGATTCGAGGACAGGATACAGTGATCCACAAACTCTTGCACGACCTCCGTAACCCTGTCGCGGTAGTCGGGGTACTCTAGGAAGCACTCGCAGACTTCCCGGCCCCGGTCGACCAGCAGGATGCGTTCGAAGTCGTCACGCATGCGCAGCATGCCGTCGGTGTGCTCTGCGGGCATGAGGACGGTGGGGCAGTATGCGGCCGCCACGGCGCGCCCCAGGTCGCGGGCCGCCTCGCAGCTGTCCAGGAACTGCTGGCGCGGCAGCACCCGCTGCGCGTCGACGCCGCCGTGCCACAGCTCCCTCTCCAGCGCCTCGTAGTACTCGCCGAGCAGGCGCGGCTCCCACTGCTGGCGGAAGCTCCGCCGCGTCGACAGGTGCAGGAACACCATGACGTCAGTGCTGGGCGGCAGGTACCGCGCCATCTGGAAGTCGACGAAGCGCACCTGCGTGGGGCTGTCGGCCTGGTAGCGGAACAGCAGGTTGCTCGTCCACAGGTCACCGTGGCACACCACATTGCGGAGCTCGTCAGACGGGGACAACAGCCTTTCCGCCACCGCCCGCATGCGCGGCAGCTTGGCTCGGATCTCTTCGCACCTCCCCTTGTACTTGGGCAGCAACTCCAAGAGCGGCTCCACAGTCTTCACGCACGAATCGAACCAGTTCCTCGCCTTCCCGTCTATCTCCACCGTGGCAGTCGTCTTGTCCACTAGATCGACTGAACAGCTGTCACTTATGCGGTAGATCTTCCCCTCCGACTTGATAACGCTCTCCTCGTGCAAGATACTGGCCGCGTGCAGAGCGGCGAGATTCTTCAGTACGAGCGAGCAGTGGTCGTAATCCAAAGCCTGACCGGGCTCCAGACTTCGGAAATCGCCCTCGGTCAGATCTTCGAAAACGAGTGTGTCCTTGGTCGTGAAGTAGCATTCCGGTATATACTTCTGTTTGCCCCCGTTCTGCTGCAGAGCAGTCTTGAGCAAGGGCGCAACGGTCGAGTAGAACGCCACTTCCCTGTTGAAGCAGCCGTAGGCAGCGATGAAGTCTTCCCGTAGGCGCGACTGACGTGGTAGAGTCTTGGCGAAGAACCTGAGGTTGCAGAGTTTGCTGTCGGCGGTGCGGATCCGGACGTCCACGGCGTACTGCTCGCTCATGAAGCCCAGCCCGTCGCCGCCCAGTTTGGCCAGTTTGACGTCGAGGAACTCGAAGTCGCGAGTGCCGAGGCGCCGACTCACCACCAGCTCGCACTCGATCCTGGTGAGGACTCCGGCGTCCGCCAGCCGGCAGCCGACAGTCCTGCAACTGACGCCCTTAACCATGCTTCCGCTGATGCTGCCGCTCCACCTGGCCCCTGGCGGTCGAGATAAGCGAATGCCGTACAGCTGGCGCGGACGCCGCGTTTTAAAGCGGTACGAACACGAGCCAGTCACGCCGTTACGTAAGCGTTTCCGGCCGCGACCACGTGAAACCGGCTAGGACAAAAGCAGCCGCACAACTAGAGTTTTTATCTACGCCTCTCCCAGCGCGCTCTTCCTCGTACCGCGCAGTGTCAGAACAGGATGTGAAGGAAAGGTACAGCGATGACGGATGTTTTCCACTCGTCCGTTTGTTCTTCGCTGCCTGCTGTTTTGAAACATTCCCCTTCGTGCACACGTGTTGCCACAAATACTTCGCGAACCATTAGCGTTGTACAGATTGCTAGAATAACCTGGATAATATAGGATGACAACGAAGTCCAGTTCCAAACAGTTTTGATCTACATTTCAACGAGTCAGTTCATAGGCTCAACATAATTAGCTTTTGTCATTGTAAAAGTGTAAATATCTTTTACAGAGATGATATTTGCTTGTATTGCTTATGGTATTAATGAAATAACTACCTCGTTGCACATACTCTGAATGCAGTAGCTTTGTCCTTGATACACTGACTCCCCTTCGTAAGCAGTAGATTTCAAATCCTGTTATCGCCATCCAGGTTTACACTTTCCGTTATTTCGTTAAATATGTTACGTCGTTCTTTTGTAAAGGGCGACGACGATTTTGATCTCCGTTCTTGTACTGACTGAATTTATGAGTAATTCCTTCCTGTGTTTTTGTTTCTCTTCGATACCTAATCAAGCCGTGAAGATAAAAAAAATGGCTCTGAGCACTATGGGACATCTATGGTCATCAGTCCCCTAGAACTTAGAACTACTTAAACCTAACTAACCTAAGGACATCACACAACACCCAGCCATCACGAGGCAGAGAAAGTCCCTGACCCCGCCGGGAATCGAACCCGGGAACCCGGGCGTGGGAAGCGAGAACGCTACCGCACGACCACGAGATGCGGGCAAGTGAAGATCATCTATCGAGAACTACAAGATATGGAATCTGTGAAAATGAAAAAAAAAATATTTACTCAAATTTCTTCCCAAGCAAGTAAGAGTTACATCGTTCGACTCAAGCAATTTTTTTTTAATATGAAGAGTATACATACTACGACAATTCCTGTATTCTAAGGCCATAGCGTTTCCTCTTTCAACGACGAACAGATGAGAAAGTTTGCTTACACACAAGCCAGCAGAGTGCTGCGTCAGATAAAGACACATTTGCGATTTATAACAAAGAAATATGAACTCTGGAACAATATGCTCAAACTATAAAAAAATGGTTCAAATGGATCTGAGCACTATGGAACTTAACATCTCAGGTCATCAGTCCCCTAGAATTTAGAACTACTTAAACCTAACTAACCAAAGGACATCACACGCATCCATGACCGAGGCAGGATTCGAATCTGCGACCGTAGCGGTCGCGCGGTTCCAGACTGTAGCGCGCAGATTCGCTCGGCTACACCGGCCAGCTTACTCAAACCATAAGTTCAGAATGTTGGACACTTCAAACAAATAGTAGCAAATACCCAAATTTTATGCTACAAATCATTGGAGAAAGTTGCAAAATGTAAATAATAATACATAAATCGATTTTGTTATAGTATTACATGGTGTTCGGAAAATACATGTTTACTTTATCCAAAACAAAAAGGAACTCAGCATACTGTACATACATACGGTAATGTTTAAGTGTTAATACCAACAAATGTGCTTAAGTGATAAATAGACATTTCGTTATGTTTGCTTGCTTACAATTGTTACCTAATAACTGTACTGGGTCACGCCTAATTCAATTGCTCAAGCAGAAGTGGATGAGCTAAACATCATAACTGAAACAATCGAAGAACGGAAACAATACGTTTCCAGACATGAGTTCCTATTCAAAATATTATTTACTTACTCCCATCTACAAGTTCTAGAAATTTGTAACGGAAATTGCTGAACACCCTGTCTACAGATAGGTCCTCGACTATTCTACGGATTACAATATGGGTTCTCAACGTTTAATAGTTTCTGGTACCGCTATAAACTGAAAGGCATGCAAAAAATAGAGGATCTCTATGAGAATATAAATTACACTTCCTCCTATCGAAAAAGTATCATATATGGCTCTCACAGTCTTGAAGAAATTAAAAGTCTTTTACTGCAACTGTTCCTTCTCAGTCACATACACCTTCGATGTATCATGCGCCTTAGAATTTATGATGTGAAAAGGGTTCTGCGGGTGTTTTAGATGGTACGACATTGTTTAAACGTAAAAATATAACTGCAGAAGTAAAGTCAAATTACGGTTCGCAGCTTGGGATGTTGCGTCCATATTTAACACTGGGAAGTAGATACAACCAGGAGTAAAATTTATAATGATTCAGCCCAATCACCTCTTACACACAAGTTAGTAATGACTGATGAGATCATGTTACACCGAACGTTGCATCATCTGGAAACGTAGAGCGTTGCGCTATCGCATCCTTGACAGTGACCAGAAGCTTGGGAGCCGCGGAACTGGAGTTCGTGCAACTGTAATCTGGCTGACGTTGTAGAAATACGCTTAAGACATCTACATCTACTGATCACTCTGCAGTTCACAATTAAGTATCTGCCAGATTGTTCATCGATCCACCTTTAGGCTACTTCTATACCGTTCCAATCTCGAAGAGCGTCCGGGAGAAACGAACGCCTAAACCTTTTCGAGCGAGCTCTGATCTCTCTTATTTTATGATGATAATCATTTCTCACTATGAAGGCGAGTGCCACCAAACCATTTTCACGCTCTAAGAAAGTTAGCGTGTGAAATTTAGCGAGAAAGTCCTGCCGCGCGGAAAAAGGGCCTTGTTTTGATGATTGCTACCCCAATCCGTGTATCATATACGTAAAACTCGCTCCCTTATTTCGCGATAATATAAAACAAACGTCCCTTCTCTGAACTTTTTCGATGTCCTCCGTCGATCCTATCCGATGCAGATCCCACACCACTCAGCAGCAATCCAGAAGAGGGCGGAAAAGCGAATTGCAAGCAGTCCCTTTAGTACACCTGCTACATTTTCTAAGTGTTCTGTCAATACATCGCAGTCTTTAGTGTTCATCCTCCATAAAACTGTCTACGTGTTAGATCCAATTCATGTTATAGTAATCCCTAAGTATGTAGAATTTACAGCCTTTAGATTGCTGCGATTTATCGTGTAATTGAAATTTTGCGGATTCTTTTTAGTGCTCATGTGGATTGCTTCACATTTTTCGTGATTTAGAGACTATTGCCACGGTTAATGCTGTTTGTGGATCTCCAACCCACAAACTGACATTCGGCTCTTTAACGCATGCACGTTTACATGCTTGCATGAAACATTTTGGCGATTATATCGAATATTAATATACCAGTATTTTCACATTTGCAATGGACTATCTGGCGCTTACATTAATCAGTGACCTTGCAATGTTGATCAATCTTGCAATGTTAATCACTGAAATATGTTCCCCAAATTTCTCGATGTCATTGTGTAACAGGATATCAGCCTTTTGCCCTGGACCGCTAGATCACCAAACTTGTCGCAGATTGAAAATGTACAGGACATGGTGAAATGACAGATGCAGCGATGTGACCCAATGCCAACCACCACATATGAACTTAGGTACCAGGTGGATGACGCTGGAGCTGTTGTCCGATGATGTTCCCTATGTGTCGACTGGGGACAGATCTGGTGATCGAGCAGACCAAGCAACATGCCGTCTCTCTGTAGAGCATGTTGATGTTGTTCTTCCCCACGCACCCTGACAGCCCATCTGTACATCAGTCTGGTGATTAGACCTGTTGTGCTGCAATTCAAGAACAGCACTCAAGGAGGTGTTTTCCAACAGGATAACGCTCGCCCACATACGCTGTACTAACCCACCGGCGAGAAAAGCAACTTCAATGTCATTGTGATACCAGCCGATTTACCAGTTAATCTTAAGCGACTTCAACTCCAGATCAGTGTCTCCTTTCCAACACCAGTACACAAATCCTGGAGGACCTCCTCACTACGGTTCAATTGGAATTAAAGTATATCTGATATAATCTAATCAAAGCTGAAAGTCAAATAGAAGGTGGGGGTTAGGTAGTTGTCAGAAGGGTGAGCGGGGAGGAAATAAGCATAGAGAGGGGGGAGGACGAGATGAACAGTGAAAGGGTGAAGAGGAGGCAGACAGAGAGAGTGGGCGGGAGGAGACAATGGACAAAGGAAGGCTGCAAGATTAGTGGGTGGTCAAAGAGAGGGGGAGGAGGACTCGTACATAGCGACAGAGAGAATGGAGAGACAGAGAGATTAGGACCTGCATCCAGTTCCTATACATATTTAGCTATTTCGAAGCGTTGTCTGGTTCGCTAGTTAAATATACCATCAACCAGACTAACGTCAGCTTTTTTCTGCTAGATCATATTTCTGGAGATCATATACTTGCCTGTAGTAATCTACTACGCACGTTTCACTTCCGTATAAAGCTACACTTCATTTATATAGTTTCAGGAAAGATTTCCTTACATTCATAGAGATTTACATGATTGAAATAATATATTTCGTGGTTCACCAGGTTTATGTGGAAAATTATCTCGTAGCTTTCGGCCTCTGATCTGCTTCCACATTCATTTGCAAGTAAATAATGTCACACACTTTCAACGTTGTCACAGGCCTTGTTTTGCCATTGAGTAGACATAAATAGAGACCCTGTACCATCTCACATTGTGGAATTCTCCTGTGGTATGCCTACTACTTACTCCAATGTTGCTTTATAATTAATATTTTCCAGTTTTCAAAATATTCCTCAGATAATATTAGCCGCTAATACACATATCCCTTTGTTTGGTGTTTAACGTGGAATGCGATAACATTATTAGGATAAAAATGTGGTAGTTCCTTCAAAATTCAATCTAGAGCAGTTAAGTACATTTCATAGTGCCATAACTGCCAATATTAAAAGAAAAACGAAGATTCTGTTTCATTCGGCGAGTGACTCTTATGCTGCTACTTATCACATCACAGAGGACAACGTGATTACGTAGGTGGAAACTTCCACGCAGGGACTCGCGTACTCGCAGATACCTGGAATATTCCGTTCAAACAGGTCGACGCACAGAGAAGTGAACAGCGACTGGTAAGAGTGGTTTCTCTTACCTTCGCCATCTCGTTTACTTGCTGACCGAACATGAAAATATTTCGTTGAGCACCGGTCCAAGTGAGTCATTTAGTTATCCAAAGCTAGATTTCATCTACGGATCAATTTTGCAGTGATACATATAGTCTTCCCTGCTCATCGTTAATTAACTAAATTTCCTGAATTCTTCAGCATTAATGTCAGATGTATGGATATTTTGAAAGATATCGTTTATAAGAGTTCACACAAACAGTAGTGGGTAAACAGCAATGGATAAGATTTAAGCTACATGGTCCTATACAAGTCATTTTAAAAAACATCGATAATAAGGTGAACTTAACTACTGGTATTTTGGGAATATGGCACTCATAAAAACTGGAAGTTACTGGAAATGTTTTACAGATACTTTAATTGTGCCAGCATGTGTACGTGTGTGTGTTGGTGTTGGGCCATCTTATAGAACACAGAAAACTGATACTGAAAAGGGTCGATGCCTAGTGAAAGTGTAATTAACTGATTTTCCACTATACGACTGGAAGAAATAGATCTCTCTCTCTCTCTCTCTCTCTCTCTCTCTCTCTCTCTCTCTCTCTCTCTCTCTCTCCCCCTCACACACAAACACACACACACACACACACACACATACGCAGAGAGAGAGAGAGAGAGAGAGAGAGAGAAAGAGAGGTGGGGTGTTTCCATTTACTACGGGGTTTAGGGGCTTAGAGTCTGAATTGAGCAGATTTTGAAGCAAATGCTACGATCCGCATAGTAAAAATATGTATGTGAGTATTTTCCTCGATACAAAATATGACTACATAGCCCCTGCGAAATTTTCACCGTTTTTAGTTACAACGGTACTCTCCTGGCGATCGACGACTTTGAAAACGAAATCAACTGCGATGTTCCTAAAACAAACATTGTGTCACACTGTAGGAGTCTGAGAAACTTCATAAAATTTATTGCAGCCGATAGTCTATAGTTACGTTCAAAGATTGTTTTTTTAAAGTAAAAATACGTTTCTTTAAGATAGGTAGACTGTGCATTACCTGTGATCAGTGGAACTTCTACAACTTACTTCCTGACATTTACGACATGTATCTCTCATAGATTGTTAGAAAGTGGTTTCTTGTCATCCCTTACCCGAGGATTTAGTTCGCCGTAATCTGCCTACAGTGATTGTCAGTGCTAGAGTAGTTATCTCTCGTTTATTTGTTTATTCCCTGTCAGGATCCATGTTTCCAAGTAGGCTAGTTTTAGTCAGAACTACAGAATCATCAACTAAATTCGATAGCGTTATTCTCATGCTTTGTGAATGATTTCTTTTGTAAAATTTTTCTTTGTATCCTTCTTGTATCTCTCAGCAACGATGCTTCAAAGAGAGCAGGAGACTGTGATTCGCTTGTGGCTTGTGACATACATCTTTGTCAATACTAGAAAATTCGCGTTACCTCTGGTTTTAGAGTTCAGGTAACGATGGCCAATACTGACGTGGCTCGCTGGTTAGTAAGGAATAATATAAAATTAATTACGGCTATGTTAAAAGCCACTCATTCTTAGTTTCTGGAAGAGCACAGTCGTCTTCATACAAAGGTACCTGTATGCTTTGGGCTAGTAAAATTTATTGCGTGTTAAAGTATAACAACATCTACCGCAATCTTACTGCATTCCTTTCAGTCGACGAAATATAGTAATTACAAGAAATTACGGTCATCAATGAGATTTTAGAATAATTACAGCTACAACCTCATAATTCTTTTCTAGGGTGATTTTATTATCCATCCGAGAGGAAACTGCTCAGAAGTTTGGTCTAATGAGAGTACTGATACGAAACGCCATGCTTTCTGACTTTTGCACAAACAGGTGTGGCAGTTCTCACAGGAATGAAAAGTCACCGGGAAATGCTGGAGCCTGTAAATTGGTTAGTGGCGGTAACGACAGCTGAAAACATATGGCTGTTGCCTCCAGGCCAGTAAACCTGATTCACAGATCGTAACGAATAACACTTTGCGTTGTCCGTGTTCCCGAGAGTTCAAATGGCACAATAATTAAAAGTCGTTTAGAAGTCCATCATAATAGAAGAGTTACAAATTTTTCTTAATTTGTAATCTGTTTCAAAACAAAAAATCGTAATAGCAGAGGTTTCAGATCGCTTGCCCCTATTTCCCCTTCATATTTATATTTATATTCACAATATTTTCATTTACATTTATAATCACGCATATTATACGAGGAACTGTTTATCATATTCAGCTTGTATTTGCGCACACCTCATGGCACATGCTTTGCAGTTTTCTGACAATTCCTTAGCTTTAGTTCCAGTGTGGGTTTAGTCTCTATCGTTAGGTGTATGTGCAGGTAGTGTGGGAGTAAATCAAGCAATATTTTTGAATGGACAGGGAGCAGTGCTTGCTTCGACATAGTCTCCAGCATAAATGGCAGACACACTACACAGGTTTAACTAAAAAATGTAACTAAAAATGCATTACTACAGGACTGAGAGAGTACATGCTGTTAAATCAGTCGCTTCAACATCGAGTCACATTTACAAAGAACGTGCCAGGATGAGACCAGTTATCAATCGGACGTTGCCCCCCCCCCCCCCCCCCCCCCCCCTCTGGCCTGTCTGCATGCACTGATTTAGCTTGGAAGGATGTCATAAAGCCGTTGAACTTCACCGCAGACAAGATGTTCCACAACTGTTGTAACTTCAACACATCCGTCCTTTTAAAGAGGAAGAACAGGAATATTACAATTTTCAGCACTAGTTTCATTATCAATTTATTGGCAACCGGTTTCGACAGTACATTTCGTCATCATCAGGTCCTCTAAATACGTAGTGCCTAAATTTTCCCGAAAGACATCAGTCAGAAAGTCCTACGTGAAAATAGCTGGTATCCGCATCAACCCTTGTAGTAAGCAGCCACACACGGTGAGACGGCAGACGTTTTGGCAATAAATTCGTATGAAATTACAGCAAACGATAGTGTTGAAAATTGTTATACTGTTTAACTGCTTCTTGATATCCTGGATACTGGTAATGGGACGGAGGTGACGTACGAGCTGGTACCCACACAACTCTTATCGGAGACAAGTCTGGCGATCTTGCTGGCCACGAAATGCTTCAGTATCACGCACATAATTCATAAGGACACGTTACAGGTATAGGCGAACATTGTCCTCTTGAAACATGCACTAAGATATTGTCGATGACAAATAACACATGAGGATGCAGAGTTTCCTCAGTCATTGCCAGCCGTGTCATCAAGTCATATCCGATGGCTCCCAACACCATGATGCCAAGATTAACACCGCTATACATGTCCAACACATTGATAGAATGGGAACTCTCTCCATATAACCGTCGTACTCAATGACGATGGTCGTCCAGGGCAGTGCAGAACTGCGATTCATCACTAACACAATGCAGCGACGTTCATCTTCAGTGCATGTTTTTAGGTCAAGGAAGCACACCAGATGCAACCGTTTCCCTGTTGCTATTAACGAATGGGACTGTAATTCTCTAGTCTGGCAGCTGCAAGTCTGCGACCAGTGGCGTGGGATGAATGACACAAAACTTTGCAGAACGTCAACTACTTACGCCTGGGGGAGGGGGGGGGGGGGGGGGGGGGAGGCGTTACGAAGTGATTGGCGTACAATTCGGTGATCCTCCCTTGTGATGATCAGACATAGTAGAGCGGATCGTTGACGAGGAATATGCCTGTCCTTACATTGCCGTGTAGTCAAACATTTCGCTACTGTCACATCCGAAAGCCACACAAATCTGGATACTGCACGATTCGACTAGTCGGCCGAATGGTGACTTACAAGGAGGCCCTTCCGAACTCTGTCCAGGTGCTGATAACGCTGTGTCACACGAGTGTGCCGCATCTCCATGTCCTGTACAGTGATCGTTCAACATCTGAAGCCTTTTGTGCCCCTTATGTACACTACCAGGCGTGTTGAGAACATTAAATATGAACTACGCTGATACATTCAGGTTGCCCTCTCCACCTGTCACAGAGAATTCAACTAATCATTTACATTTCCACCAATGGTGTGTGTATGTTCGAACTTACACTGATATCCCACCATGTCTTCTGGGTGCTTCATATTTTTTTGGCAGGTAATGTATAACTTGAGGTAATCAGAATAACGACTTATATTGAACAAATCAGAAACGAGAACAATCTGTCATCGACACAGTTAAGAGAAGCACATCTTAATAAAAGATTACAGAAACGTATGTACAGCCACTTTGGTTGCACAAAATTTTTTCACTTGACCACGGTTTCGACTGCACTAGGGCAGTATTCATCAGAACAAAAAGTTACATGCCATACATGTAATAACACCATGGTTTAAAACGCATTCCATGAAACTTTTTATTCTGATGAAGATTACCTAGTGTAGTCGAAACTTGGTCAACTGACAAAATTTTGTGCAACAGAAGCGGCTGTACGTACGTTTCTGTAATTAAATAGCGTACTTTTTCTGGATCACAGCCAATAAAATGTTTAAAATTTTAATAAAAGATCCTGGTAAGAGATTCAGAAATACGTTTTTCTATGAAAGTGGCCGACGAAGATGTTAGTTAGTATTACGAATGTTTCAAAACTGTCGTGACTAGTTCAATGGAGAAGCGTTTACTGTAAAAGAATTAATGTTATACAACAAACTACATGAGTGTCGATTGCTTGTTAAAGAGAGGGTGTGCAGCTGTGGCCAGCACACTCGACTCGCATCTGAGAGGACACCAGTTCATGTCCACGTCCGGCCACTACGACGTAGATTTTTCGGGGTACCCCTTAATTGCTAAAGGCAAATTCTGAGATGATTTCTTTGGAAAGGGATCAGCCGTTCCGCATGTCCATATTGTTATGATAATATCTTGGCATTCACACTGACTTAACAGAACCCTTATGAAAGAGCAGTTCACCAGTAAATTCGTTTGGATAGAGCAAATAACAACAGTATTTTACTACAAAGGATTCTTGATTAATTTCAAATCGTCTGTTACATGAACTAGGTAAATACTGTGATACATTTTGTCAATTCTACTTTTCATTTTTAAATCCGAACAACTTATGAAATGTATATCGGGATGCTTCGCATATGTTTACAAGAAAAATAATTTCAAAATAATGAAAACGCAACGTATATGAAAATGAATAACAAAAAATATTCAAATGTGTGTGAAATCTTATCGTCAATTTACTCTTAGTACTCAGTGGCTGTTCAATCTTTCGTATCCAGCCTGGAAGGCGGCGTGTGGGTCTGCTCCTGAAAACATAAAGGTTGGCCAAGTGAAGGAAGCGAATAGGAGCAGGTGAGATAAAACACGTTGGTGCTGCATGTAAATAAAAGGGTTTACTGGTGCATGAAAATATACATTGTGTGTGTGTGAGAGAGAGAGAGAGATCTTATGGGACTTAATTGCTAAGGTCATCAGTCCCTAAGCTTACACAATATTTAACCTAAATTATCATAAGGACAAACACACACGCCCATGCCCGAGGGAGGACTCGAACCTCCGCCGGGACCAGCCAATGAATAACTAAGTTACTAACTGAAATTGATTCCTGATTTCTGTAACTTTACGTTGACCCTCATTGCATTTATCCAAATTAATTGTAACATAATCTGTTTATGGACCGCTTACAGAATTTAGTTGTAGGACGTACGTGGAGCCGACAAAAATGAAACGAGATAAAAAACTGATGATCTTATGAAAACAGTGGAAAACAGTATACGAAAATTTTGTATGTAAAGCTAGGTGTAATCATTTAAAGTGAAAGGGAAGGCCTTTTTATTTTATTTTTGTGAGGAGGCAGATGTAGGCAACGGTTTTCGATTTCTGATGACTAAAAAGTATGAATGCTAAACACCAATAATAACTAAACAGGTAAAAGGATTTCTTCCCATTGTGATTAATAACTGCAGTATTAGAAGCTAAAATTCTCCCTGATACCTCTCACTGACAAATTTATAACACTGACATTGATAAAATTGGGTGATAAGACGCTTTTGACAGCAAGCAAAACAGTTTGACAGGTAAGTGGATATAAAAATTTCAGTTCCACTATTAACGAGAATAATATGTTATAAAATACAAATAAAATTCCATTTTCTGCAAAACGCAATGTTATTGTTTCCTTTGTTATTATTTACTCAGTCGGCTTCGTTTTATTTTTGTAGAATTTTATATACAATTTAGGTTGTCTCTGTATTTCAGGGACAGAAGCTGTAATTTTAACCTTTTCTTAATTGTACAGCTGAAATTACATTAATTTTAATGAAGTAATGTTATCCGAGTTGAGGCGCTTTCATGTGTTTTATTGCTTGATGCCATATCGTCTGCATAGTATTCAGACAACATGTGTTTCTTTACACAAGGTGTAATGTTTTTTGTGTACTTCTCGTGGGAGCAACAGTAGTGGATGTACACTACTTTGTATTCCGTCAAATTAGTATGTTCCATTGTGTAGTATATTTGTTCACATTGCTTTCAACACCGGTTTCACTTTGCTCTCACGCTTTTTGTCCAATGTGCCCATTAATTTTGATATTTTGGAGCTAGTTTCAGAGGTAGAGGAACATAAATTATCATATCTAATACCTTGTGTACGAACACTCGCGCGTATTTGTGTGTGTGTATGTGTGCGTGCCTGCGCGCGCGCGTGTGTGTGCGTGTGTGTGTGTGTGTGTGTGTGTGTGCGAGAGAGACAGAGAGAGAGAGAGCGTGTGTGTTTGCAAATGACAAGCTATCAAGCATAAAACGTACACGCAGGCTAACTTTTAGAGTACTATCATTAAAATACATACCGCTTCAGATGAATAATCACAACAAAATAGAAGGCACACATTATACTTTTAGGTCTAAAGTATAGGACCAACCAAAATTTTTATAATGATTTACAAAAATACAACACTGAACATGACAACATAACTAGCCAATGGTAAAAAAAATCGAAAATATTGTCTTTTATTGAAGATTGAATTTCGAAAATATTATTTGACTCTCAAACACAGGGAAACAGCAACTGGAGCTTCGAACTTTAACAAGGTAAATGAAGATCTGCGGTTAACGGGTTAACGTCCTGTCGATAGCAAGCTCATTGGAGACGAAGTGCAAGCGCAAATGTTCAAAGGCTCGAAAGGAAATCGATCGTGTCGTTTACAGTGGAATCATCCAATCATTCTCATTCATACGTTTAGGAGAAATATTGACAACAAACAGAATAGTTGGCCGGCGATTTTGACGTCACTGTTCCTGATTCCGATACCAGCGTCGTAAGTACAATATCACACTCTCGGTCGTCAATATGTTATCTACTCTAGTATTGTAGTAAGTACCTGGAACTGAGCCATGTAATCAGTAATGCATAGGACAGTCCTTGTGGACACCCCCAGCTGCTACCAAACTGTGTGTTTATTGCACGAGAATTTGAAACAGACGGCACTCCGTCGAAGGGGATCAGTGACTGACGTGTTGAAAACGCATGTGATGTACCTTTTTTTAAACCGAATACCACCCGTGATAAGCACCAGCTGACGACTCGCTCTGTAATCCGAAAACCGGCTATGATTGTGTCATGGAACGCGACAGTGTGTAAAAAAAAGGAATATCACAAGAGGCGAGACGGAATATTCTGATAAGAAGTGATGAAATACGATGGTGTAGTCGATAAGGTCTCAAACTGTAGGGTAAGGGAAGCTCTTTTCAGTCGATAAAATTCTTACCGAAGGTACTAGACTAATGCTTCTATTCATCTGTACGCTTGGTGTCTGCAGCAGATCCTTATCTGACCTTGACCATGATAAGACATGGACACAGTTTTCAAGTCAGAGTGGAGAAAACACGTGGTGTGCGAAGGTGGCGATAGTAAATCTCCCGCCATGACAGGTGACTTCATTTTTCCAACATGCTCGTCAACAAATACTGATAACAGATACTATGTGCACACATCAACGCACAAGTGGCAGCAGAGAAGGGACAACAAAAAATTTCATTCCACTATTCTCTCCAAACAGCTTGATGTGTCTTGAATTATCAGTTGATCTTCCGAGTTCCATCAGCAACATGACTGAATATTAAACCATAATGAGCTAGTAAAGTGAGTGTCAGTATAATTCTCTTCTGCCAGTATCAGACCAGGACTGGTATAGGAATACAGATTTATCACAGTGCAAGACCCGAAGAATATTGTTTATTGAAGTTTTTCAATTACGTGCATGTCTGTGAAACACCACACTATTCCCCTTCAGTTAAATGGCTGTCAAAACCGCGCAACTGATACTGGATCGAAAAGTGCTGAGACCTCTACAGTTTGAGATATCTGAACCAGAAGTCCATCAAATCGCACAGCTAATGACTGATTTTAATCTGGCAAAGTAGGACGTTAAACTGAAATCTGTTACTCGGCTGAATGCAATGGCAGAAGGTGATTCCACAATTGATTAGTACCAATCAGAGGCTATCCATCACGCATGCCAAGGCAAAAGTTAGACAACTGCTTTATCGGGTAAGTCTCAAAACACAGTGTCCAGACCTGTCTAGTGTCAGAATATAGGATGAAGCATGTGTCTCCCGGTGTAAATAACGAAACCTCGTACCCCTAACAATACTTCTATATTTTCAGTTGTCTTTTACAAACACAGGGCAGAGTACCACAGTCTTCTAACTACAAAAAATAAACGAGTCGTATCCAACTGAAAGTTTCAGTCTTGTTAGTACAGATGGAGAACATGACAGCCCTTCTAATAATTTCCGGGTATGCAGCCGGATCCCGTCGACATTCTGCCACGATATTTCGGCCCAGAGACGTCCGGCCATCATCAGGTGAGTACACAACTACTGAAGAGCCCAGGTGCAGTCGCGGTATTTATACCGATTCTCGCGCACGTGTTGACATGCGCGGCATAGCCGAGTTGTACGTGCTGCCCTCGGTGGTGAAAGTAAAAGATCATCTAGTCATTGAGTATCGAATGACGCTGTCTATTCCGCTGTGAATGTATAATTTTAATAACAGGATTCCAAGTTTTATCCAGTTGAAAGCCGTTGTCACGATTTATAAGATTATCGGCAAGACGTATTTCCACTGATTCCTTGATTACGGAATCCCAAAATCCGGAAACCGGAGCTAAAATTTGTGTTCCCTTGTATTCCATTGAATGTCCCAATGAAATACAATGCTCTGCTACTGCTGATTTTGACGGTTGCCGCAGACGGGTGTATCTTTCATGTTCTGTACATCGTTCATGGATAGTTCTTGTCATCTGGCCAATATATGCAGAGCCACATTCACAGGGAATTTTGTAGACGCCTGCTTTCTTCAGTTGTAAATCGTCTTTAACGGATCCAACCAGGGCCCGGTTCTTTGCTGGTGGACGGAAGATAACCTTGATTTTATTCTTCTTCAGTAATCGGCCTATTCCCGGCGTATGGAAGAAACGCAGTTGATTTAAAGTCGTCATCAGCGTCCTCAGTGCGCTGCTTCTTGTTATGACAGTTGCGCATGGCCTTTCTTATTTGGCGTGAAGTGTAGCCATTCTCTTTAAAAACCTTCTCCAAATGTTCTAATTCTGCGTGGAGGTTTTCATCGTCCGATATTACATGCGCTCGATGTATTAAGGTACTGAGAACACCGGCTGTTTGTGCTGGGTGGTGGCAGCTTGACGCCTGGAGATACAGATCTGTGTGAGTCGGTTTCCTGTACACAGAATTTCCTAATGAACCATCATTTTTACGGCATACTAGCACGTCTAGAAATGGTAAAGTGCCATCTTTTTCAGTCTCCATCGTGAATTTGATGTTCTCATGTAAAGAGTTTAAATGAAGAAGGAATTTCTCCAGTTCCTGTCTGCCATGAGACCATACAACAAAAGTATCATCTACGTACCGCCAGAAGACCGTAGGCTTTAAGACAGCAGACTCAAGTGCTTTCTCCTCAAAGTCCTCCATAAAGAGATTAGCTACCACAGGGGACAAAGGGCTCCCCATGGCGACGCCGTCTGTTTGTTCAAAGAATTCGTCATTGAATAGAAAGTACGTTGAGGAGAGTATATGTTCAAATAAGGCCGTCATTTCTGCACTGAATAAGTTACCAATAAGATGTAACGATTCCATTAAAGGCACTTTGGTAAATAGTGAGATCACATCAAAGCTGACTAATAAATCCGAGCTGCTAAGCTTAACTTCCTTCAAGCGACTGACAAAATCCTCGGAATTACGTATATGGTGGCAACACTTACCCACATACGGCTTTAGTAGTGAGGCCAGATATTTTGCTGTAGAATAGGTGGCAGCACCAATATTACTCACTATTAATCGTAGTGGGGCACCATCCTTGTGTATCTTGGGAAGACCGTAGAGTCTTGGTGGTACTGCATTGTATGGTCTCAATCTCTTGATAATTTGTTCAGGTAGAGAACAGTCGTTCAAAAGGGTAGCAGTTTTCCTTGATATTCGGCTTGTTGGGTCCTTTTCAATTCTGCGGTACGTGGAATCATTTAGCTGACAATATATCTTCTCGTTGTAGGCTTCCCTTGTCAGAAGAACTGTGGCGTTACCCTTATCCGCAGGCAGTACGACTGTGCTAGTATCTTCTCTGAGGCTGCGGAGAGCAGCTCTTTCAGCTGGCGAGATGTTACTCCGTTGTGGCGCACATTTCAACAACGTTCGGCAAGATTCACGTCGAATTTCGTCTGCATTATCCGCAGGGAGACGTCTAATAGCTTCCTCAATGGAACTGATGAAATCCGTTAAAGGCAGTGAAACAGGAGTAGGGGCGAAGTTTAAACCTTTCGCAAGCACTGACATCGTCGCATCGTCAAACGATTTCTCCGTAAGGTTCACCACGGATCGTCCAGAGATAGGTTCTTGCGGCTTTCGTGTTACGAGTTGGCTAAACCTCGCACTTTGCCTGTTCGTACTGTTCCTGTGAGCCCAGTCTGCCTTGGCCCAACACCGTCAATCCAGTCCCAGCTAAGGGAAGAACATCTTGCTGCAATCTTCAGATGTAAATAATATAAATTCCTGGCAACAGTGTCTAACTCACGACGCGTATAACGGATTCGTTCTCTTAATAAAGCCAGACTCGCCTTGCGTTTTATATTGTTGGCGGCCACACTATTAATAAAATGAACAACTCTGGCGAAAGTTGGAATCAAGTTATTGCATCTACATTTCCGTAAAAAAATTTTATTAATAGTGTGGCCGCCAACAATATAAAACGCAAGGCCTTATAATTAATACATCAACAGTTGCAGCTACCTGGACACGGTTAGTATGCTTGCTATTCTACTACACAAAATACAAAATATTGTAATTTCTGCAGCGTTACAGGTGTGCCAGAAGATCTTATAAACCCACTGTTGCTGGTCTCCCCGCTGAGCTACTTCCCGTGGGCATATCCCTGAACACGCTGCAGTCCCTACCGTGTTCGTAGTTGTTAATTAGTGTCTAGATTCTATTGTAAAGCTACTAGTACCTAATAACTACTACATAAGTGCTGTTGTCAAATCGATGTTGGTGATACACTTGCCTCCCTGATCTAGAAGCGCGACGGATCTCGACCGTAACGGCAATCGATCATTTCGCGCCCGGCGGTACTGGGCAGATGCATCTCAGTCTGAGTCGGTTCTTTTCATTGAGCGACCATTATGGTCCCTTATGGACTCCCTCAAATTCTTTTGTGATACCTCGTTTGCCAAGGTGTTGAGAATCTAAAGGTATTGTCTCGTCTTAGCAAGGAAATGTGTCACGGTCAGGTAGTTGTTGTCGTAGACCGGTTGCCACGTCTTTGTATACCAGGCACTCACAGGTCACGTGATCAGGAGTGCCTTCTTCAGCGCCACAGTCACACATGGGTGTAGCCCGTTTCCCAAAACGTCATAAATATGTCGGATAGGGACCATGCCCAGTAAGGAATTGCAGCAGACTACTACTCGGCTTAAAGTAACCCTTTGTGGTCTTTCCCTAACGCCAGGCAACAGTTGAAAAACCCTTCGGCTCGTTTCTCCATTTTCCCATGACTCTTGCCATAATTCCTCCCCTCTTCTTCTGATTGTAAATTCATCTCACACCCGTACTCCAATAATCTCCATAGTCTTTTCAATTTTTTCCTTGGTTACCCATTTTCATGCTGCTGCTACCTATTCGCGGTTTTTAACGGACATAACCCCATCGACGCAGCAAACCCTCCAAAACATCTATAATACATATTGGCCTATAGGACTTGGGCTCCATTGGATCTTTTTCCCTTCATTTTGATAACAACATTTGCCTTCTTCCACATTTTCGGAAATTTATCAAGTCTCAACATTCATTATAACGCGTAGTGAGAGGTGCAATTAGCTGAGGGGCGAGGAACTGCACCACCTCCGCTACAATAGCACCTGGCCCCGGAGACTTCACGGTACTCGAATCTGCGACCGTAGCGGTCGTCCGGTTCCTGACTGAAGCGCCTAGAACCGCACGGCTGCAGGTTATTCCAGTGGCACCGCAGATCTTTTTGCCTCTGTGCGTACATGAAATGCAAGTACTTAATTTCTTACAGTCCTTTCTTATGTGATCCTCAGCGCCGCACTTGGAGCATGCTCGCCTCCTTCTGCAATACTTATGAACATGATCAATGTCCCAACGGTTGCGGCAACGAGGTAACACAGAGTAACCTTTCACATTTATGGCATGAAAGCCAATATATACCTTGCCCATAGTCGTAAGTTTTTTCCACAAAGTACCTGAAATCTCAGTGACATGATGAACAACATCACAATCCCGGGGTCCAGTTCTGAACCTTAACTGAAAGTCCTTCCGGAAGGTGTCAATGTCCATATCGTCTAAATTTTGTTGGTACAAAGTTTCATATAAATCCTCCTCCTTCAAAGACGTTGGGACGTCATACGAGATGACTAACGGGTTACACTTTTTCGGAGCTTCACATTTCATGGTTTTACACAATTTTTGGTTACTTGTCATCTTCGGTGGCAACACCGACTATTACCACATTCTTACATGCCTTTACTCTGTTAATTTCAATCTTTTCTCGTGCCGGGCTGCAAATGTTTCCTGAACTTTTTGATTTCTTGGATGGGCATGGGTCTCAGAAAGACCGCAATGTCCGACCTTTTGGAAACATTAGCTAAAAGTTCCTCTTGTTGTTTGGGCCTTTTGTACCACTTGTGCAGCCACGCCAGCCCATTTTTCCGTGTATTGCTTACGTACCCTTTCATTCTCTTTCTCTACCTCCTCATCTGTATACCCGTGGTCTAGCGTCAGTCCTGCTTTCGCCGCCGTGCAGTGCGGACGTGTTGTTGTTTCCGCCTGCGGAGCGCGCGCGCTCGCTGTTGTTTACATTTCAGCGACCGTCTCTTACGTGTCGCTTACGTGCACTAGAGCCATGGCCAATCGTTTTCGAAAATCAACTTTACGATTCAACTTCTGCAACGAATACGCACGACCAAAGGCCTTGGAAGTGGAACGCTTCCTACGCGACGTTGCTAAGATCCCAGCTTCCGACATCTGGGGCATCCATTTGTCCATATTAAGCAGTACTGTGTACGTGAAAGTCGTCAATGACTCTGTGTGTGAAAGAATACTTCGTGACACCAACCATGGATTAAGCTTTTGCCACGCCGACGGCAATGTCGGAGCGGTCACTGTCGACCATACGAGTTTTCGAACTCCCGTTCGAGCTACCGGCGCAAGACGTTATCGCGGCTTGCCGCCCCTATGGCACTGTACATGGCCACACTGCCGAACGCTGGGCGCAATTCCAAACGTACCCCGTTCTTAACGGTGTACGGCAGATCACCATCGACCTCCATCGCCACATGGCATCTTACCTGCAAATTAGCTGGTGCCGAGCGTTGTCATATACGACAACCCAAGATCTGTTCCGGGTGCGGAAAAGAAAGTCACCTCAGATCTGAGTGTCTTCAGCGACGGATCACCCAATTGCCAGGCGCTACCGTGGCACCTCCGGCTCCGACGACGATTTTACCGATCACCTACGCATCGGCGCTCTCTTCTTCTCCCACCGGCCGCCGCTCATCGGACCACGTACCGGTGACCCTTCCAGCTGCTATGAATACCGCCGGGGCCGACACGTCGCGCTCAAAGCCAGACGCTACTACGGCGCCACTACCAACAGCGACGACTTCCGACACCAACCCGCCTGGACATATGGACACCCCTTCATTTGACGTTCCCGCGACGGCCTTCCTCACAGAGCGACGCGACTCCCTTCCGTCTTCCGACACAGAAGGACGAACCCGCAAACAACGTTCACCTAAGAGGCGCAAGAGGAGACGCCGTACGGTCTCGGAACGAGACAGATCACCTCCCCCTGATGCTCCAGAGGCCGTCCGACACGACGAGGCCTCAGAGAACCTACGCGACGATACGAATGACGACAACATGACGCCGACTGTGGATGTTTCGATGCCAACTCTACTGGCTCGCTCAGGTGCTCCTGAACCAATGGACTCCACCGATGCCACTGCTGCCGAGACGTCCTCCGCCCCTACGACCGAAGTGGAACGTACGACCATCACAACGACAGCGCCCTCAATGGTGTGGAGTGAGGACGTCGATGAGGACCCGGACCACACGCTGGGGACAGATTTACCCCAGACGAAAGCATCGTTACGCCGCTGATAACGCCGTCAGGTGGCGCACGGCACGACTCGCCGTTGCCTCGCCCCTCTTCATCCTCTGCCGGTGGAGTTCCCCTTCACGGCGGGGGACGGCTCCAAACCTACCGAATAGCGACGATCAACACTAACACCATCAGCTCACCCGTGAAACTTCAACTGCTGCGAGAGATGATATGGGCGTCGGACGTCGATATAGCACTACTACAGGAAGTACACTTGGCCACAATTCCAGACGTCGCTGGATATAACACTTATCCATCTCCTGGTGACCACCTGGGACGCGGCGTAGCCATCTACACCAGAGAAGGCATTCCAGTGACCGATATCACATACCTTCCATCTGCCAGAGGCCTGGCCGTCACCGTCATGGGGACGCGTATCGTCAACATTTACGCTCCGTCAGGCTCCACCCGCAGACGCGATAGAGCCCTCTTCTATTCAGAAGAAATCGCTCCTTTGTTTCTTGGACGCTGAGACCATTACTTGTTTGGGGGTGATTTTAATTGTGTCTTGCACCCTAAAGATCAAGTGCCCCACTACAACACCTGTCAAGAACTGCGTTTTGTCGTCCGAGATTTGTTGCACCGCGATACTTGGGAAGTTCAGCAGGGCGACGCCCTGGACATACTTACCAGACGAGTCACTCCGCTAGCCGCCTGGACAGAATTTACGTCTCTCGGGAACTCACATCTGCAATCCAAGGTGCAGAACTTTGGCCCCTGGCCTTTTCGGACCACTGTGCCTACATCTGCCACATTCTCTTCCCCAAGCAAGTGGTCTGGCGCAATCGTGCACCGTGGAAGCTAAACACCAAACATCTTCATGATTCCGAATGTCTTCAACGTGTTACCGAGACATGGGCCACCTGTGAACGTCGCTTACCTAAATACTGCACGACCTTGACCTTGTGGCTGGAATATGCCAAACCTGCCATTGGACGTACTTTGATTCAGTATGGAAAGGAAGTTGCTATGTGGCGCCGGCACACTACCGACTATTTCTACGCCGTTCTCCGCGACCTGGACGCCCAACCGCCCACACCCGACACTCAAAGGGAACGCAGCAGGATTAAGGCCCAAATTGTAACTTTGACACGCCGTCGACTGCAGGGGGCTATGGTGCGAACCCGATATCAAGATTCGGCGGAACAGGAACATCCGACCATGCATCATATCGCCTCCGATAGGAAACATCGGCGACAACAACTCATCACCGAGATCACAACCTGTAGCGGCCAGCACGTCACTTGCCAGGCCGAAATCGTCAGTGCCTTTGTCGACCACTACCGCACAATGCACCAGGAGGAGACTACAAACAACCACGCTGAGGAGTGTGTGTTACCACACGTGACTCACACCCTCATCAGCGACGAAGCGGATGAGCTGATGGAGCCCATTACGCATGACGAAATCCACGATGCAATCAAAAAAGGTGCTCTGAATAAGTCACCTGGTGTCGACGGATTGCCGATAGAATTTTATCGCGCTTTCTTCACACTAATGGCGTCACGGTGGACAACGATGTTTCATGAACTGCTGACGTTGGGGAACGCCGTACCGCCGTCCTTCGTCACGGCAATTATTATACCCATCCACAAACCGACACCAGGTGTGACGACAGCATATTACCGACCCCTGACTCTGCTTAACGCAGACTGTAAAATTTTGGCACGCCTCCTGGCAACGCGATGCCGTAAGGTCCTGCCTAGCATTCTATCCCCGGAACAGACAACTCCGGGCGGCTCAGTTAATATACAAACGGCCACAGGAGAATGTCGCGATTTAATTGCACTGGCAGCGGCGTGCAGACTCCGCGCCACACTGGTTGCCATTGATTTTGACAGCGCATTCGACAAAGTGCGGCATCCTTTTCTGTTCTCCGTGATGAACCGCATGGGTTTTCCACCAGCCTTTATCGACGTAATCCGGCGCCTGTACGGCACCGCCGAATCGCTGATTCAGGTTAATGGGCGTGTGGCGGGACCAGTGGCGATCCGACGTTCCGTACGGCAAGGCTGCCCACTTTCGACCCTACTCTATGCCATCAGCCTGCAGCCACTCATCGGGAGTCTGACGAGCCACCTTTCTGGTCTCACTTTGCGACAGCACAGTTTTCGATGTCGTGCGTTTGCGGACGACCTCCTTCTCTTGATCCGCTCACGGAGTGAAACACACACGGTACTTGATTTGATATCAACGTACGGCACTGCAGCGGGCAGTAACATGAATGTGACTAAATCCGCGGCGATGCCCATTGGACGCGGCCTCTCACACGACGACTTAGCACCTCTCCCGTGTGTACAGAAACTACGATACCTTGGTATCATTTTCACCTCCACCGTGCGCCGCTCCGCTGCCATCAATTTTCGGCGTGCTCTCCAAACCATCCGCAGGACGGTGCGACAAATCTTCTCCGACGACTCGATTCTTTACAACGTGTCCAATATCTGAATCAACATGTGGCGTCCAGAATGGTCCACATTTCACAGGTCCTCCCGCTGCCATCAACTATTGGACGCAGCCTCCAGGCTGCCTTCGGATACTTCCTTACGGCCGGTACGCTCTTCAAGGTCCGCTACGACACGCTCACCCTTCCCCCGCGAGCGGGTGGCCTCGGTCTGGTCAATGTGCGACTCCGCGCGGCGTCCTTGTACATGTCCACCATGCACAAGCAGTCGCACGGGGGCACCTCCCTTACGTGCAGTTTGCTGGAAAATCTTGTGCCCACGACCATAACACCACCAGTACCAGTTGGACCCATCAAGCACCATCTGACGCACATTTCTGATTTCATCGTCGACTTCAGTTATGCTCACACACACTTACCGACCACGCGTTCTCCTAGACCTAAAGATTTTTACACCCTACTCCTTCGTTCCATATCCAGCAACAATATCGAACTGCGACATCCGTCCACGCGGTGGCCCACGGTTTGGCGTCACATCCACCAGCCTTTTCTTCCCTCCAACTTCCGGGCAACATGGTACCAGGTCGCAAATGAAAAATTCGCCACAAATCATCGTCTTCACCTCATCGGACTAAAGGACTCTCCACTCTGCTCCATTTGCCACCTCATGGATGACGATGTCCATCAACTGACTTGTGCTGCCACCAGTGACGTCTGGAAACTTGCCCGACAGTTCGTTGCCTGTTACCTCCGTGTTCCGCCGGACTCGATTGACCCATGGACCTTTATCCATCCTGAGAATACTTATTTCCCCGCCACCAAAAATCATGCGATTGTATGGGTCAAGGGATGGACCATCACCTACATGTATAATGATGGCGACAAATCACGCCTTGATTTCTGGCAGTACTTACAAACCGCCCACAATGAAGTCGAACAGCGACCGCGCTACCGCGCCTTCTTCGCGAATTACCTACAAGCGATCTTTACGTCACCCCCGCTCAGTTGGATGGTGCCGCACGCCGACAGCACTCCTGCCCCCCCCCCCCCCCCCCCACCCTGCTGACATCTGAGACCCCTCGCGCTGCTTTCTACATTGTAACCCATAGTGCAGTAGGCTCATGGACACGCGCCTCCTTTCTTTTATGCATCACACCAAATAAACACTGGTTTTTCCCTCACTCCACTGTATATTGCTTTACACCTCTTAGCTTCCATCAGTATTATTAGTTTTTTTCCTACACCTTGTTCATAATAAAAACTTGCTCACCTTGTACGAGTATCATGTCTTGTGTTATTTTCGCCGGAAGGATGGCATTTTTATTGTATTTAAGTTTGTACCAATAAAGATCTTTTGTTCATTTACCCTGTTCCTGGTGAAGAAAAAAAACATAACAAAAATAATCAAATAAAACAACCATAAATAACAAAGCTTGTTTGAGGGAGTGATTCAGGGACGGGACGGGGGATGCATTGCGGCCAGGCCTCGGGTTCCGACCCCTGCCCGCCTTGTCTCCACCTACCCATAACTGAACACTCTTTAATTTAAAAAAAATGGATAAAAAAGGGGTAAAAAAAGATGGTAGAGCACTTGCCCAAAAAAAGGGGGGGTAGCTCTTTTATTCATAATCAAATCGTCTTCAGTCCCCGGTTAGATCCCCACCACTGCCTAAATTTTGATAAATAATCAGCATTGGCGGCCGAAGACTTCCGGCATAAGAAGTCAGCCTCATTTTGCCAACGCCCTTGTCAAAGAGGGCGGAGGAGCGGCAAGAGGTTCGGGGCACTCTCTTGTCCTAGGGATGGGAAACTGTCCCTAAAGGCGGAAGAATCAGCAATGGTCAACGACATGAGGATGCAGAAGGCAATGGAAACCACTGCATTACAGACACTTAACGTGTATCCACAGGACATGTGCCCTGTAATTGAAAAAGAGTCATGATGATCTCTCCATAGGCAAAAGATTCCGGAATAGTCCCCCATTCGAATCTCCGGGAGGGGACTGCCAAGGGGGAGGTTACCATGAGCAAAAGATTGAATAATCAACGAAAGGATAATGTTCTACGAGTCGGGGCGTGGAATGTCAGAAGCTTGAACATGGTAGGGAAACTAGAAAATCTGAAAAGGGAAATGCAAAGGCTCAATCTAGATATAGTAGGGGTCAGTGAAGTGGAAGGAAGACAAAGATTCCTGGTCAGATGAATATCGGGTAATATCAACAGCAGCAGAAAATGGTATAACAGGTGTAGGATTCGTTATGGATAGGAAGGTAGGACAGAGGGTGTGTTACTGTGAACAGTTCAGTGACTGGGTTGTTCTAATCAGAATCGACAGCAGACCAACACCGACAACGATAGTTCAGGTATACATGCCGACGTCGCAAGCTGAAGACGAACAAATAGAAAAAGTGTATGAGGATATTGAAAGGGTAATGCAGTATGTAAAGGGGGACGAAAATCTAATAGTCATGGGCGACTGGAATGCAGATGTAGGGGAAGGAGTAGAAGAAAATGTTACAGGAGAATATGGGATTGGGACAATGAAAGAAAGAGGAGAAAGACTAATTGAGTTCTGTAACAAGTATCAACAAGTAATAGCGAATACCCTGTTCGAGAATCACAATAGGAGGAGGTATACTTGGAAAAGGCCGGGAGATATGGGAAGATTTCGATTAGATTACATCATGGTCAGACAGAGATTCCGAAATCAGATATTGGATTGTAAGGCGTACCCAGGCGCAGATATAGACTCAGATCACAATATAGTAGTGATGAAGAGTAGGTTGAAGTTCAAGACATTAGTCATGAAGAATCAAAAGTTGGGAAGGAAAACATAGGTACAAAGAAGGTAGCTGCGAAGAAACCATGCGTAACAGAAGAAGTACTTCAGTTGACTGATGAAAGGAGGAAGTACAAACATGTTCCGGGAAAATCAGGACTACAGAAATACAAGTCGCTGAGGAATGAAATAAACAAGAAGTGCAGGGAAGCTAAGACGAAATGACTCCAGGAAAAATGTGAAGACATCGAAAAAGATATGATTGTCGGAAGGACAGATTCAGCATACAGGATAGTCAAAACAACCTTTGGTGACATTAAAAGCAACAGTGGTAACATTAAGAGTGCAACGGGAATTCCACTGTTAAATGCAGAGGAGAGAGCAGATAGGTGGAAAGAATACATTGAAAGCCTCTATGAGGGTGAAGATTTGTCTGATGTGATAGAAGAAGAAACAAGAGTCGATCCAGTATTAGAATCGGAATTTAAAAGAACTGTGGAGGACTTACGATCAAATAAGGCAGAAGGGATAGATACATTAAATCAGAATTTCTAAAATCATTAGGGGAAGTGGCAACAAAACGACTATTCACGTTGGTGTGTAGAATATATGAGTCTGGCGACATACCATCTGACTTTCGGAAAAGCATCATCCACACAATTCCGAAGACGGAAAGAGCTGACAAGTGCGAGAATTATCGCACAATCATCTTAAAAGCTCATGCATTGAAGCTGCTTACAAGAATAATATACAGAAGACTGGAAAAGAAAATTGACAATGCGCTAGGTGACGATCAGTTTGGCTTTAGGAAAAGTAAAGGCACGAGAGAGGCAATTCTGACGATACGGCTAATAATGGAAGCAAGGCTAAAGAAAAATCAAGACACGATCGTAGGATTTCTCGACCTGGAAAAAGCGTTCGACAATATAAAATGGTGCAAGCTGTTCAAGATTCTGAAAAAAGTTGGGGTAAGGTATAGTGGGTGACGTGTCATATACAATATGTACAACAAACAAGAGGGAATAATAAGAGTGGACAATCAAGAACGAAGTGCTCGTATTAAGAAGGGAGTAAGACAAGGCTGCAGCCTTTCGCCCCTAACCTTCAGTCTGTACATCGAGAAAGCAATGATGAAAATAAAAGAAAGGTTCAGGAGTGGAATTAAAATACAAGGCGAAAGGATATCAATGATACGATTCGCTGATGACATTGCTATCCTGAGTGAAAGTGAAGAAGAATTAAATGATCTGCTGAACGGAATGAACAGTCTAATGAGTACACAGTATGGTTTGAGAGTAGATCGGAGAAAGACGAAGGTAATGAGAAGTAGTAGAAATGAGAACAGCGAGAAACTAAACATTAGGATTGATGGTCACGAAGTCAATGAAGTTAAGGAATTCTGTTACCTAGGCAGTAAAATAACCAATGACGGACAGAGCAAGGAGGACATCAAAAGCAGACTCGCTATGGTAAAAAAGGCATTTCTGGCCAAGAGAAGTCTACTAATATCAAATACCGGCCTTAATTTGAGGAAGAAATTTCTGAGGATGTAAGTCTGTAGTACAGCATTGTATGGTAGTGAAACATGGACTGTGGGAAAACCGGAACAGAAGAGAATCGAAGCATTTGAGATGTGGTGCTATAGACGAATGTTGTAAATTAGGTGGACTGATAAGGTAAGGAATGAGGAGATTCTACGCAGAATCGGAGAGGAAAGGAATATGTGGAAAACACTGATAAGGAGAAGGGACAGGATGATAGGACATCTGCTAAGACATGAGGGAACGACTTCCATGGTACTAGAGGGAGCTGTAGAGAGCAAAAACTGTAGAGGAAGACAGTGATTGGAATACGTCAAGCAAATAATTGAGGACGTAGGTTGCAAGTGCTACTCTGAGATGAAGAGGTTAGCACAGGAAAGGAATTCGTGGCGGGCCGCATGAAACCAGTCAGTAGACTGATGACAAAAAAAAAAAAAAAAAAAAAAAAAAAAAAAAAAAAACCTCATTGCGACCTTCAAGCTTCGTATTAGCAATTGCCAACGCAGCTAGGTCATTTTCAATGGCCTGGACGGCGGCCTGACTAATTTTCCCGTTTTTAACATTCTGGTTAAGGATCTGAGTAATACTTGTGTGCCTACACATTATATCATCCTCCATCGCCTAACCCAGGCCATCTGCTGGCGAGGGATCGGCTAGCATAGAAACTCTCATAATCGGCGGTTTTGAATAGCTTGTCTCATCTGGGCCTATAATGAATAGTCGACAAGTGAATAAATTGGGATCTACGTCTCTTGCCCTGGGCCGGCTTCTGTGGCAGGACGGAGGGGCCGGGGGTGGGGGGTGAGGGACTAGTGCAGCTCGCCCACCGACCTCGCACCTAGGCCAAGGGCACTTCTGAGCTGCCGAGCTAAGCAAGCTGTCCCCAAAGTACTGGTACCCCTCGATGGCCCTGTCATCGACCATTACAGTCGGTGCTCCTCGCTAAGTACACCCCGCACTCCGGAGAAGCGGATACACTTCTCGCTCTTCACTGCCTATTAGCCCGAGCTTCCACCTCTCGTCCAAGGACCAATTCAGGTCGCTGGCCAGTCACCCAGTCGTTCAGCGATCTGGACCCAGCTAACCTGGCCCAGGCGATGTCACCACTTCCTGCGTTTGGCTGAACACTGCCTGGTTACCCAAGAGAGTAGTGAAGCATCCTTGCTGACTCGCACCGAGATCCCACGCCGACAAACGATATCGCTAGCAAGCAGTGCACCTGGTGTTCTGTGATCTGCGCAAGGAGGGAGGGTAACTGCAGATAGCCCGTCGCAGAGGAGTCGGTCACATTGCGAGCAACACCCCCCGGCCTAACAGCCCACTCAATCCTCCCCCCAAAGGGAAAGCTCTTTGGTCCCAGGACACAGCTCCCCCTTTGCCACTCCCCCTTCACTTTCGCATCGGGTTGGGTTGCAGCTCTCCCTTCTGACACAAGACATCATCCGACCGGGCCTGGGAAATACCAAGCTTGACGTCTGGCACCACTGGAAGGAGGAAAGAGCCACTTGGGATGGAAAGGCTATGTATGACGCATCACTTCCCCATTTGAGACCAAGAAGCGATACGCCCTGGTGCGAGACTCCGTGCCTGACGGCGCACCGGCGACGGACGGGACCGTACCAAGCACACCGCACAAGCAACCGGGGCAATGAGAGCTTCGCCACATGCCAGACAAAAACTAAATTAAATTTTACTGCTGCTTTCTCGTCTCTTGGGGCGTTAGCGTCGCACCACCTGTCAGACGTTAAAAATTTTGACAGCAGTAAGTTTCGCGACTGTGATTCAGGCTTTCGATTCGCTTCCCGATGTATATTCGGTGGCGGTAAACCCCTGACAACTTCACTGCAATTTTATTACACCAAGAACCGTATTCCATACCTTATTCAAATTTAAATCATTATATCTATGTATTAAGTAATCGGTGAATCTATTTCCAAGGCTGCCTTCAATATAAAATCCCGAAAGGAAGAAGTGGACGTAAAAATTTTCATGTCACTGCATTTCACACAATGACCCATATCTATGCAATGTTCAGCCACAGCTAACTCGTCTGGCTGTAGTAAGAGTGTGTATCTTTGGTGTCCCACGCACCTCTCATGAATAGCGCGAAGTTTCTGACTTTTATATGACTTATCACATTTTCCGCAAGGAATCTGATATAAAGCGTCTTATGAAGCAATAAATCATCCTTTACAGAACCGAATAAGGCTGCAGTCTCCGTAGGAAGCTGGAAGACTACTTTACCAGGCAGTTTCTCAAGAATATGGCCTATCGTCGAGGAAAGATCACCCACGTAAAGCAAAAACTCTTGATTTGAAGGTATTGCTTTCTTCGTCTATATCACGTACTTGCATTCTAGAATTCACATTGAATGCTCTGCGAATTTTTGCTGGGAATACTATTAGCCTTAAAAATGCTCTTAAGATGTGTGAGCTTTTCCTTCAAATTGTCATTATCGCATATACAGTGAGCTCTGTGCACTAAGGTCTTAAGTACACCCACAGTTTGTGAAGGGTGATGGCAGCTGCTGGCAAGTAAATATCGATTCGCATCGTATTATGATATACATCATGTCCTAATGTGCCGGACGATGAGCGGCCGAGTTACCAGTTGAAGAAGTAATGTTTTCCGCGGCAGCATAACCAACCAGATCAGTGATGGCAGCTATAACAGATAAATGTTTTGTCCTAACTTTATTGTCAACGATGAAGCTGAAGATTTTGGATTGAGGGAAAAAAACAATATCTTAAAGTGTTACTCAGCATGTCACTATGATACCACAATATCCCCAGCTGTCTTTTTCTAAGATGACCTTATTAATTACCTATCACCATAGAGATTGGACCATGCGAGACCAATCAATTCTTTGGCTTAGTTTTGCCTTCATATAGCCACTGATTTGTGCACACATCTACGCCGATGAAATTGATGCCGGCATATGGACCTGGCTTCTCTCTCCAACTTATGGTCCACCAAAGATTTGCTATTCGAGGATACTTTTTTGAGCAATTACGATTTATGTGCTTATTTATTCTGGTTTGTTAACTGTTATTTTGATTATTGTAAAATGGCTCTAGGTCTGGTGTTATTAAAATATTTGTTTTAAAGTGTTACCTGTGAATGCTACTCCAATAAGTTTCACATCCCATCCCCATGCATACTACAATTTCACTTCCGTTGATTATTCTACCTTTTCTCACGTTATCACTGTACGTCTATTTGGTAGTCCCTTATCGGAGAAGCAATAGGAGAGCAACCATCAATATTTTTCCCGCAGTTCATCATGACACTTTTCCAGTCAAAGACCACATGACCTATGAACACGCACTGTGTGTCTTTAATACGTGACTTTCCATAGCCTACTGCTTGGTCATGGCTTTAATCATTGCTAACACTTCCTCCTTTTAACTGTAGCTTTCCACCCCAACGGGTTGCCATGAAACTCAGTGCGCTGCTTCATCCTCTTTGACAAGGCTAATGTTACAACGAGAGTGAGTCCTTGTATCGGAAGACTTCACTCGCCATTGCTGATGACGATTTTTATTCAGAGTTTAAGCGCCGGGTTGTGCTCAAACCTTAGAGTCAAGACCGTTTCGATTACTAGTCAGAGGCCAACCCTGAGCCCCCAGTGCAATCACCTTCCAAAAATAAAAATCAGAAGCGATGAAGCTATGGATGACTAGGCAAATATACAAGCTTATTGACGTTAATAATGATGTAGGAAGGCAGCAGTACAGATTGATTTGGAATGAAATTAAAAGTTAATATTTAGAGGATAAATCAGGGATAAATAAGAGAAATTAGGATAAATAAGAGAAGCATGTAAAACGTAAGATAAATAGGATTGTGCGAAGAAGTAACAAGATGTCAAGAAAGGTTGGATTTAACTTCAGGGAAATATAATGCAACCTTTTAAATGTAGATGAAAAAATCTATTTAATGGAGAATAAATGGCATATTGATGACAAGATTGTATCGAAGACCTGCACGATCGACAGGAGCTGTCTCGTAATGCGACGTTAGTAGAAGCTGGTATTGAAGAATTGGTAAGCCAGGAATGCGGCCAGAGTGACAGAGTTGAGTTTACGCTAGTTATCATAACAAGATGAGATACTTTGGGACTTGAACATAGACAATTGGGTATTTGAGTTAGCTTTATCAGCACATTACCAAATGTAAGTAGTTGAAAATATGTGGGAAATCTGTGAGATTAATTACTCAATAAGCCACACTTTTAAGCTACTAACCAGGATAATATGCAGAGCAACACAAAGAAAACTTAAAGAGCTACTGGAGGAAGATAGTGAAACGTGCTGTTTGCGTCCAGTAATACGACAGGAAGCAGAGGGGCCGTAATTACCAAACATACACAGCCTGTGTTAAAGAATGTATATTAGCTTGCACAATTTAAATGCAATAAAATCGATCAGTTTAACAAGCAAAATAAAATTTTTGCTTAAATCCCTATTGAAATGTGCATAATAAATGCATAAAACATTAGAAAGATTTCTGTTCATAAAAATACTTAATGCAATCAAAACTTGCCGAAGTCTGGACCCGCAAGACTATCCTGTACAATGGCTTCTCTTTTGCAATATAAATTCATACCAAGGAATAACCTAATGCATACAAATAACAACAAGGCAACTTCTAAAACGTGAACACTCGCCAACGAAGACATCAGGCACACGAGCTTCTGACTAAGGAATAACCCAGCTGATACCAGTACAGGTAGGTGTTAATTAAATAACAAACAATTAATAAAACCAGCGCCTTGGCATCTAAACATTCCCTGAGAACATACAAACATTACTAAGGCGCAGCCTCCAGCAATTTTATCGGGCACTAATTACAGAGTGACCCAATTTTACAAGTTTAAATTCATATATCGAGTGAAAGGTGCATCCGCCAAGGCGGCGGAGGAACGAGCTACAAAACTTAACGACCTGACAGAGAACAAAGAGAACAGCAGTACACAAGAACGAGATCGAGACAGAAGGCCAGGAACATGGAGCCCGATCCAACGAAACACAGTTAGACTCTTAATGGCCAAGTCGTCAAGCCCCGATGCCACGTCCCACCGTATCGGAGGAAATACACAGCGCTCGACCCAACTGAAACATAAATCAACTACATCAGCACACTTGCGATTACACATTGAAATTACATCAAAGGATAAAACATAACATTGAAGCAGGAAGGTTCGTCAAAAAGATTTCTTTTTTAACTCAACACTTATGAATTCATTTAGACACTGCAATATGACCGTAAATAAGTGTGTTCCTTGAAACAAGGAGCGCGGATTTAGCCCAGCGGTGTAAGGCGCTGCAGTCATGCACCGTGGGCTGGTCCTGGCGGAGGTTCGAGTCCTCCCTCGGGCATGGGTGTGTGTGTTCATCCTTGGGATAATTTACGTTAAGTAGTGTGTGAGCTTAGGGACTGATGACTTTAGCAGTTAAGTCTAATTTGATTTCACACACATTTGAACATTTGTTCCTTGAAACGTGTAGCTACAGCTGAGTATTACCTTAAACGGCCAAGAGCCCACCACAACTATATTTTCATGGAATAGTATTTCGTTACGCGTTAATTAAGGTGCAAATTTTGGCACTTAATTACTAAGTTTACAACAATTTTAGATATACCATCACTCAATAATGAGGATCTCACCGGATTTCCTTAAGTATAGCTGCAGATAATTTATCAAATGGTAGGAAACTAAGATGGAAAGCCCAAGCCTCGTTATCATGCCACATGTGACATAGCTTTGACATATCAGACTCGCCACTGAAGACAACATTATATATATATATATATATATATATATATATATATATATATATATATATATATATATATATATATGCACCTGTTTAGATCAAAGACACACCATATGTCCAGGTGAACGGTTAATGCCAGGCGACGTTACGGCAAGCTCTTCTTCTCAACATACGCTGCGTGGCGAGAAAAGCCAGAAACCACGCCTTGTGCCAGAACGCAAAGGCTTTCCACCGTCACCGGCCGCAGCACTCCAGCAGTACGACGCCCAATGAGTGTGTGCACCAAGTAGGGGCCAACCTTCTGACCGTGTTGTAACCGCAGCCGTCAGCCCACACAGTAAGGGCTGCTGCCTCGACAGCCGAGCCGCGGTGAACAACCGACTAGCGGCCGGCCAAAGCGAAATCGATGGCAAAGATGACACTACAAGAAAGGGATACTGGTGGTAGCCGTATGACGTTCACATAGGTTTGGTTCCAAGAAACGAAAACAAAACCAATTTCGACACTGCGCTTAGTAATAGGCAAAAGAAAAAGCGAAATACTTGCTAGAAACAGTGAACCTATGGAAACGCCATGACAGTGAGTAGCGGAACACGATGGTCACAACCATGGACCTAACTGCATTGACAGAAGAATAATTTCAAACTTCTACGAAACCCGATGGAAGTAACAAACGTATCAGATCAAGGCATATTACTAAGTATCAAGGGATGTAGCTTACCATCAGTATAGTTCAAATTGTACTTCGAAAAACAGTTGAAAAGTGAAAGCAGTTTAGGAAATGAAATACATATGCAAGAGGAACATGTAGGGCTCCCGCGAGCAGGCAGAAGTGCCAAAACACAACGTAGTATGGACTCAATTAATGTCTGAAGTACTTCTGGAGGGAATTGTCACCATGAACCCTGCAGGACGGCCCATAAATACGTAAGAGTTCTCTTCTGCACACCACATTGCAAGGTACCAGATATGCTCAAAAATGTTTATGTCTGGAGAGTTCAGTGGCCAGCGGCAGTGTTTAAACCCAGAACAGTGTTCCTGGAGCCACTCCATAGCCATTCTGGACGTGTGTTCTGCTGGAATTGTCCAAGTCCGTGGCACACCACATTGCAAGGTACCAGATATGCTCAAAAATGTTTATGTCTGGAGAGTTCAGTGGCCAGCGGCAGTATTTAAACCCAGAACAGTGTTCCTGGAGCCACTCCATAGCCATTCTGGACGTGTGTCCTGCTGGAATTGCCCAAGTCCGTGGTAATGATAACGGATATGAATCCATATCACTCCAGCTAAACACGTCCAACACCATTTCAGCGCCTCCGCCAGCTTGAACAGTCCTCTGCTAGCATGCAGGGTTCATGGATTCATGACGTTGTCTCCATACACGCACACGTCCATCAGCTAGATACAATTTGAAACGACACTCGTCATCAACATTCAAATAACTTCCGGGTATTCAGCCAGGTAACAGTTTCAGCGACCGCCGATATTTCGGCGGGAGAGAACCCCGCCATTTTCAATGCAAACTGCAACGGACTGGCGACGTACATGCAGATTTAAAACCTCGGATCTCGGACTGATGCAGGAAAAATAACACACACACTGAACACTAGCGCCACCAAAGTCAGAGCTATCGACAATGAGACTACAAATCCGCATTTGAGGTAGCATGGACTTCTGTCCCTCTGTTTTTTGACAAGGAAGAGAGCTGGTTTCTAAACATACTTTAAACAAAAACCTCCATTCCTGTTAACGAGGTTACTCGCTAATTTAATCTCAACTGCCTCCTTAATAACACTGCCCCAATGCATGACAATATCTCGATGTTATTACATAACATGGGGTGAGTAATATGTGCCTTGCCGCAGCTACAGACCAAGATCATGCTTAACAGAACTCAAAAGCGCTCTAATTGTAGATGGAGGTGGGAAAACACATTTCACATCGTATTTCCGTAAAATACGACCGATGATGTTGGAAGTGTCGCCCACGTAAGGCAAAAAGGCAGTAGACTCAGGTATTGACTCAAAATTATCATCAATCACCCAATGTACTGTTGGTCGATAGCACAACGCACGTTCAATCTGTCTATCACTATAACCATTTTGACGAAACGTTACTTCAAGATGGGACAGCTCAGCTGGCAATGTCTCAGCGTCAGATACGAGATGTGTCCTGTGTACCAAGGAACGAAGTACCCACTCACGCTGATCCGGATGGTGACAACTATTAGCCTGTAAGTACAAATCGGTATGAGTACGTTTCCTGTAGACTGAATTATCCATCATCCTTCCTCCCAACCAACACGCCAAGAAAGGGAAGGCAACAATCCTCTTCGACCTTCATCGTAAAACGAATGTTCGGGTGGAACGAGTTCAGATGTTTTAGAAAGGGATTCAAATTATCCCTATAATGAGGCCAAACAACAAAGGTATCGTCAACATATATAAAGAAACAGGCGGGTTTCAAAGGCGCCGCCTCCAATGCACGTTCCTCGAAGTCTTCCACAAACAAATTTGCGATCACAACCATGAACCATGGACCTTGCCGTTGGTGGGGAGGCTTGCGTGCCTCAGCGATACAGATAGCCGTAGCGTAGGTGCAACCACAACGGAGGGGTATCTGTTGAGAGGCCAGACAAACTTATGGTTCCTGAAGAGGGGCAGCAGCCTTTTCAGTAGTTGCAAGGGCAACAGTCTGGATGATTGACTGATCTGGCCTTGTAACAATAACCAAAATGGCCTTGCTGTGCTGGTACTGCGAACGGCTAAAGACAAGGGGAAACTACGGCCGTAATTTTTCCCCAGGGCATGCAGCTTTACTGTATGATTAAATGATGATGGCGTCCTCTTGGGTAAAATATTCCGAAGGTAAAATAGTCCCCCATTCGGATCTCCGGGCGGGGAATACTCAGGAGGATGTCGTTATCAGGAGAAAGAAATCTGGCGTTCTACGGATAGGAGCGTGGAATGTCAGATCCCTTAATCGGGCAGGTAGGTTAGAAAATTTAAAAAGGGAAATGGATAGGTTAAAGTTAGATATAGTGGGAATTAGTGAAGTTCGGTGGTAGGAGGAACAAGATTTCTGGTCAGGTGACTATAGGGTTATAAACACAAAATCAAATAGGGGTAACGCAGGAGTAGGCTTATTAATGAATAGGAAAATAGGAATGCGGGTATGCTACTACAAACAGCATAGTGAACGTATTATTGTGGCCAAGATAGATACGAAGCCCACACCTACTACATTAGTACAAGTTTATATGCCAACTAGCTCTGCAGATGACAAAGAAATTGAAGAAATGTATGACGAAATAAAAGAAATTATTCAGATAGTGAAGGGAGATGAAAATTTAATAGTCATGGGTGACTGGAATTCGAGTGTAGGAAAAGGGAGAGAAGGAAACGTAGTAGGTGGATATGGATTGAGGCTAAGAAATGAAAGAGAAAGCCGCCTGGTAGAATTTTGCACAGAGCACAACTTAATCATAGCTATCACTTGGTTTAAGGATCATGAAAGAAGGTTGTATACATGGAAGAACACTGGAGATACTAAAAGGTGTCAGATAGATTATATAATGGTAAGTCAGAGATTTAGGAACCAGGTTTTAAATTGTAAGACATTTCCAGGGGCAGATGGGTACTCTGTCCACAATATATAGGTTATGACCTGTAGATTAAAACTGAAGAAACTGCAAACAGGAGGGAATTTAAGGAGATGGGACCTGGATAAACTGAAAGAACCAGAGGGTGCACAGAGTTTCAGGGAGAGCATAAGGGAGCAATTGACAGGAATGGGGGAATGAAATACAGTAGAAGAAGAATGGGTAGCTTTGAGGGATGAAGTAGTGAAGGCAGCTGAGGATCAAGTAGGTAAAAAGAGCTAGTAGAAATCCTTGGGTAACATAAGAAATATTAAATTTAATTGATGAAAGGAGAAAATATAAAAATGCAATAAATGAAGCAGTCAAAAAGGAATACAAGGGTATCAAAAATGAGATCGACAGGAAATGCAAAATGGCTATGCAGGGCTGACTAGAGGACAAATGTAAGGATGTAGAGCCTTATCTCACTAGGGGAAAGATAGATACTGCCTACAGGAAAATTAAAGAGACCTTTGAAGGTCAAATGGAAACCCAGTTCTAAGCAAAGAAGGAAAAGCAGAAAGGTGGAAGGAGTATATAGAGGGTCTACACAAGAGCGATATACTTGAGGACAATATTATGGAAGAGGATGTAGATGAAGATGAAATGGGAGTTTGACAGAGCACTGAAAGACCTGAGTCGACATAAGGCCCCCGCAGTAGACAACATTCCATTGGAACTACTGACGGCCTTGGGAGAGCCAGTCCTGACAAAACTCTACCATCTGTTGAGCGATATGTATGAAACAGGCGAAATACCCTCAGACTTCAAGAAGAATATAACAATTCCAATCCCAAAGAAAGCAGGTGTTGACAGATGTGAAAATTACCGTACTACCAGTTTAATAAGTTACAGCTGCAAAATACTAACACAAATTCTTTACAGACGAATGGAATAAACTAGTAGAAGCCGACCTCGGGGAAGATCAGTTTGGATTCCGTATAAATACAGGAACACGTGAGGCAATACTGACTTTACGACTTATCTTAGAAGAAAGATTAAGGAAAGGCAAACCTACGTTTCTAGCATTTGTAGACTTAGAGAAAGCTTTTGACAATGTTGACAGGAATACTCTCTTTCAAATTCTAAGGGTGGCAGGGGTAAAATACAGGGAGCGAAAGGCTATTTACAATTTGTACAGAAACCAGAAGGCAGTTATAAGAGTCGAGGGACATTAAAGGGAAGCAGCGGTTGGGAAGGGAGTAAGACAGGGTTGTAGCCTCTTCCCGATGTTATTCAATCTGTATATTGAGCAAGAAGTAAAGGAAACAAAAGAAAAATTCGGAGTATGTATTAAAATCCATGGAGTTGAAATAAAAACTTTGAGGTTCGTCGATGACTTTGTAATTCTGTCAGGGACAGCAAAGGACTTGGGAGAGCAGTTGAATGGAATGGACAGTGTCTTGATAGGAGTATATAAGATGAACATCAACAAAAGCAACACGAGGGTAATGGAATGTAGTAGAATTAAGTCGGGTGATGCTGAGGGAATTAGATTAGGAAATGCGACACTTGAAGTAGTAAAGGAGTTTTGCTATTTGGGGAGCAAAATGACTGATGATGGTCGAAGTACAGAGGATATAAAATGTAGATGGGCAATGGCAAGGAAAGCGTTTCTGAAGAAGAGAAATTTGTTAACATCGAGTATAGATTTAAGTGTCAGGAAGCCTTTTCTGAAAGTATTTGTATGGAGTGTAGCCATGTATGTAAGTGAAACATGGACGATAAATAGTTTGGACAAGAAGAGAATAGAAGCTTTCGAAATGTGGTGCTACAGAAGAATACTGAAGATTAGATGGGTAGATCACATAACTAATGAGGAAGTATTGAATAGGATTGTGGAGAAGTTTGTGGCACAACTTGACCAGAAGAAGGGATCGGTTGGTAGGACATGTTCTGAGGCATCAAGGGATCACCAATTTAGTATTGGAGGGCAGCGTGGAGGGTATAAATAGTATAGGGAGACCCAGAGATGAATACGCTAAGCAGATTCAGAACGATGTAGGTTGCAGTAGGTACTGGGAGATGAAGCAGCTTGCACAGGATAGAGTAGCATGGAGAGATGCATCAAACCAGTCTCAGGACTGAAGACCACAATAACAACAACAGGAGACAACTCCATCTGTCTGCTCGTATTACTGGCCGTTGAATAAAAAGTAAGTGGATGTCAATACATACCAAAAGAGATTAGTTAATTCAGCTCCAAACCTAGCCTGAATTAACCGCAACGAACGAGACAGAGCAACACATGTGAAGAGAGAGACCACATCGAAACTCACTAAAATATCAGAGTCATTCAACCGCAGTCCCTCCAAACGACAAAAAAATCATCTGAGTTCCTGATATGATGTTCACAGCGATTGGAAGTTGACCTGCTATAAGCAAATGATCCCACGTAGCCCATTAACGCCGTACTGTTCCAAAGGTTACAATGGCAACGGTTTTGCCGCGGTGGTAACAACGGTTCCCATCACATTACCGAAGATAAGCGCTGTCAGGCTTGGCTGATACGTGGATGGGTCACCGCCCGAGTCTGTCGACTGTTGTTGTAGGCAAGCGGTGTGAACTTATCCCTTGTGACGCCAATTGAAGAGTTACTTGATTGAAAAGTAGCGATAGAGGTCACGGAAGCTGACACGGGCCGGGAGAGCCGTACGCTGACCACATGCTATTCCGTATTTGCATCCGGTGACTCCTAAGGGCTGAGGATGACACGGCAGTCCGTCGGTACCGTTAGGTCTTAAAGGCCTGTTGGGACAGTGTTTATTTCTTTTGTCCCTGCGGGTACATTCGCCGTACGTTCATTATTGAGTTCTCAGTGCTGTTTGTCTGTTAACACTGACGACTACATGCAAACGCCGCCGTTCTCAGTCGTTGAGTGAAGGTCGTCGGCCACTGCGTTGTCCGTGATAAAAGGTAATTCCTGAAATTTGGTATTCTCAGCACACTGCGGATCTCGGAATACTGAATTCCGTAATGATTTCAGAATTGGGATGTCCCTTGCGTCTAGCTCCAACTGCAGTTCCACGTTCACAGCCAGTTAATTCCAGTCGCGCGCCCATAATCACGTCGGAAAATATTTCACATGAATTACCTGAGTAGAAACGACACCCAGTCTACAGAGAAATGTGTTACATCGTCCAGGAATATCGAGATCGGTAGTGGAAGAAGAAATAGATACGAGAAATAGTAGGAACAGGCAAAGGCTGGCCTATTCAAACTAGGTTGTAGAGAATGTTGCATGTGGCAGTTACGTAGAGGTCAAAATGTTAGTATAAAGTAAGAGAAGCAAAAACAATCGAAAGATTTATAGCTTTAAAAACTTTATTGTATCTCATTTTTGAAGGGCAGAGGCAGGTTATCTTAGTAAGTGAGTTTGCTACGACGTGCGGTATATCACAAATTTGTTTTTGATGCAATATCGAGTTACATCTTACGTCTTTAAACGACTAGTACTACAAGTGAAAGTGGAAACGGGCCCCGAAGGCAAGCCTACCTCACAAATTTGCGCGGAGTTGACGCTTCAGAATTATGCAGTAAACAGACGAAACCCAACTGCGATGAATTAAGTCATGAAAAAAAACTATAACTTAAAATAAATACGCACATCTAACAGCTCTATAGACGAACTTGAAGAACCTTAAGTAATTTGGTATTTAAAAAAAATGATAGACGCAGTAGCCCTTCTTTCCAGATTTCTTAAGTTTTTGCTGAAGCATATAATTACCATACGATAATGATATTTCAATCAATATTAATCCAAAAAGTGAGGCTTGATTTAGAGTCCAGTAGCTAATTAAATGTTTTTATTTTATGCAAAAAGGTTATTTCTAATTAGGGATGTCAATTTCACGTAAGAATTATGCCTAGTCTTCACAGAAAGAAATTGTTAATAGGAAAATTAAGTACAAATATTTTGCAGCTCCCAGTGTAAAATCACAGGTTACGATATTTGGGTATTTGACAGTTACAAGCAGCAAAAACATATTCCAAATTTAAGCTTTTCTTAGGCCCATTCGTACTCCAATACGTTATCATAAAAAAATCTGTTAGATCTATGGTGATCCTCTACTTATATCAATTTCAAGATCGATGTCCTACATAAAAAAGGACCTGTCAGTTGCATTTAAATAATATTCGACCAATGAACATGAAGGCCCGCCCGGTAAGCCATGCGGTGTAACGCACTGCTTTCCGGGCGGGAAGGCGTGTCCGACCCGGCACGAATCCGTCTGGCGGATTTGTGTCGAGGTCCGGTGTGCCGGCCAGTCTGTGAATGATTTTTAAGGTGGTTTTCCATCTGCCTCTACGCATGCGGACTGGTTCCCCTTACTCCGCCTCAGTTACACTATGTCGGCAATTGCTGCGTGGGGTTTCACTCGTCTGGTGGGGCTCCTGTTGTGGGGTTGTGTACCACTGAGGGCTATGACGGGGACGAAGACTCTCCGTCGCTTCTAGGTCCCCATTTCAATAAAATACAATGCACACGAATAAGACATAGGGTAACAAATCAGAGAAAATTATTATTACTACGAAAATTCATCCAATGTATATTAATAACAATTATTAAGAAAACAGGAACTCTCAACACAAGTATTCATATCAAGTTTCGATTACCTGATACGTTTTATCCAGTGAGATGTGTAAACGAAGTAATAGACAGAAAACATTGTTAGGTGCGATTTATATGTTTGCTTCTTCATTATGAATAAGTTAAGATACCATTGGAGAAAGTGTGCTGAAGTATAGACTAACAAAACGTCTTACCTAAGTGTATGTAATACATTGACAGCAGCCTTTAGCAGAATAGGCAACATCTTTGCAAGACACTATGCATTCCATCTCCCATGTCCTCTGCTTTCTCTATCAGAATTACATTGTCATTGGCAAATTTCAAAGTTCTTATTTCTTTTATTCCCTTCCAAATTTCTCTGTGCTGTCTGTTACTGCTAGATCAACAAAAACATAGAATCACATGAGGAACAGGCTACACTCGTGTTTTAGGCGTATTGTAGTATCGCGACAAAATGATCTCGACCCTGTCAACCAACTTGGTTTCCGAAAGCATCGGTAACGTAAAACCCAATTCACGCGTTTGTCACATGACTTCCTGAAATACATAGTTCAGGGTAGTCACGTGGCTGCAGTATTTTTTGACTTTCGACTAGAACTACACCAAATACAACACCAACGCTCATGATCGGTTATCAGACGAATTTTCTCACTTTACTGACGATACCAGAGCGGCAATTTTTCCCATTCTAGGCCGCCCAGGGTGGCCGAGCGGTTCTAGGCGCTACAGTCTGGAACCGCGCGACAGCTACGGTCGCAGGTTCGAATCCTGCCTCGGGCTGGATGTTTATGATGTCCTTAGGTTAGTTACGTTTAAGTAGTTCTAAGTCTAGGGGACTGATGACCTCAGAAGTTAAGTCCCGTAGTTCTCAGAGCCATTTTCCCATTCAAGGCCAATTGCTACTCAGACTGAGGTATCCAGCCACAGCACACGTCCCATCATCGCAGCTTTACCTCCGCCAAAACCTCTGCTCTACTTTCTCAACTTCGCAGCAATTCTCCTACAATCGTTTTTGGATTGCAGGTTTTTTGGCAGGGAGGGCCAGCATGTTAGCTTGAATATCGAGTTATGATTTTAGGAGAAACTTTAGGAGTGCCCCAGGAAGCATTGGAACTTTTGCTGTTAATGTTCATTATTAATAACCCTGCAGGTAGTTTTAACCACCGAATTTTCGAAGATGTTGCAATTATGCATATTAATTACTCTTTGAAAACAGCTGAGCAAGCGTGTAGCTATGGCATGCAGGAGAATTGCTGTGAATTTTGGAAGGTAGGAAAGGGATGTTGATAAAAGTAAAACTGTAAGGGTGGGTCGTGTGCCGCTTGATAAGACTGGCAACTAGGTTTAAATGTACAGAAACGTAAAACTGCACGCTTCACGAAATCTGTGAGGCACAACTTGAATCAGTATACTGGGAATTCTCATACAGTCGTACGTAAGGTAAGTGGTACACTTCGATTCACTGGGGGGGGGGGGGGGAATCTGTCTGTAAGGACGATTGCTCACAATAAACCTCTGTGACCCATCTTAGAACGTACTGATTTTCTTGGATCTCTACAAGACTGGAGTGTCAGGTGGCAGTGAACATATCAAAAGAAGAGCAGAACGTATTTTGGTTTGATCTGCCTGTTGAAGAACGTCAGTGAAATGCTTAGGAACCTGTGTTTGCAGACCCTTCAATACTGACGCCAACCATCGTGCGAAAACCTGCTTGAAGTGTAAGTGCCTCATATCGGCTATGTTTATGAACTGTGACTGTGTGGGATACTTACATATTTGTAATTTCTGCTACAAGTCACATTTTTATTTGTTTTATTTTTAATGTAACATAATACAACGCGTTTCTAAGATGTTCTGTTCATCTTCAGGCGTTTAAACGTACGTACATACAGACAAATGTTACTTAAAAATAAATTGTCTTAAAGTAAATTAACTTTTTGTCTGTTGTTCGTTACTGTAGTAGCTGGTGTCGCATTTGGGAGAGGGGAGAAGTGGATGGGCAGATATCCATGTCAGTGGTATCTTCTGCTGGTTTTTCCTGTTGGTTATGTATGACATCACAGCCTGTATCGGATGCAGATAGTTTTGCATCAGTTGTGTGTCGCGAAAATCGTGTGACAGGCTTTTATATGGCAGTTGATCACATACTATTTTATCGCCTTGTAGATTCACTTGCATCATTGGTGTAATGGCGAAGCTGTTAAGTAACATTACACTATTGCGCTTCGTATTTTGTCACTGTTTTTCGACGTAATTCACTGCACAGATTGTTTCGACATACTTGGAAATCTTACGCACTTAATACAAGATGGCGTACTTGTAGCATGCTAGTCAGTATCGATTATCGAGATTTTGTATCGATATTCTTGGTTCTGACAGATTTGTAGTCATTTATTTACAATGACTCATCTTTAATCAATGGAGCTAGAACTGGCTTAAGACTGTTGAAGAATTTTGAGTTTATGAATGCGGTTATCTCATTAAGAATGTTATCTCCATGTTCTGTATTATGGATTAAAGTTTCCATTTCTTCCATGATATCCCTTCTTTTACTTCGTTTGTGTAAAATTTTGAGCCTTTCTTCGATTTTCAAAGGGTGACCTCTGTCTTTAATGTGAGTTGCTACTGCTGAGTTGTTACATTTATCAAGTCTGTAAAATTAGTTCTTATGAATCGTCAGCGCTTCAGCACATAGGCCAAAAATGCGTAGTTATTGTTTAGATACACTAGGTTCCGACATTTTTGCAATAACTGTGCCTGTAGTGTTGACTTACGTTAACCTGTTTTTTTTTTTCATTTTTTCCTGTCGGAAAGTCTGCTGCTCTTTCCAAAACGACATTAGGAAACGTAGAGATACACAAAATACAGTGTATTTTCTAATAATACAAGTAAATGGAGCCGTATCGTGCTAAATTAATCGGCTCTGCCGCTGTGGCAACACCGGTTCCCGTCAGATCACTGAAGTTAAGCGATGCTGGGATTGGCTAGTACCTGGATAAGTGATCATCTTTGTCTGCCGAGCGTTGCTGGCAAACGGCGAGCAGCCACCCCTTTTTAGGTCACTTGCGGAGCTACGTGACTGTCTATAAGCGGCTCCGATCACGGAAAGCGACAACGGCCGGGAGAGCGGTATGCTGATCACATGCCCCTCCATATCCGCATCCAGTGACTCCAATCGGCGGTCGGACGGTACCGTTGAGTCTTCTGAGACCTGTTCCGATGGAGAGTACAGCACTATACACAATCAGACTTTCATACAGCCTCCAAGACCCAATCTTCACCGTACAAGGAGACAAATAAATCATTTATAGCATTATAAATAATTGCCACAATATTTTATTCTCATGAGAATAGTTAAGAACGTGTCAATAGGAATTCCCGAAATTTCGACAGCCGGAATCACTATTGTATGCAGGGGCAAAAATTACCGACTACCGAATAGGATGAGTTGTATTCCTTACATGGGCGAAACAACAGAGCCGAGAGTAATGGAGAAGGAGGCCTAAATTTGCTCATGCGTAGAAAGGCGGACCAAGCGTTGCTCGGAGGCCATCAAGCCATTTCACACAGTTGACAATTTCAGATCCTGAAGACGATGAAATTGGCGCCTGTCATAAGCTCAAGGACTGTAGTTTAACGAAGGCGAGAAAATCTAAAATAGTACGAAGGTTAATGTTTCACGTCGCATAGACAATTTTATTAGAGACGGAGCACAAGCTTTGATTGGTACAGGATGACTGAGAAAATCAGCCATGTCCTTTACAACGGAACATCCTGGAATTCGCATGTGGTTTACAGGAACAATATTAAATCTAACATGGCATGACGGATGGGGGATTTGACCCACCATCCTCCCAAATGTGACTCCAGTGCGTCTTACCTCCTTACCTGGTGGTGAATTTTATTCAGTCATGCTACCGCGAAGGATTCCTCAGCATTGTTTTGCGTGGTTCTCGGCACGGCTAGAGTGTTACAGAATCAATACGAGGCTAGCTTGCTACTTTCATCGAACAATATATGAGAGGAAAGACAACTGTTTGTTACTTCGGGCGCATCAGGAAAATAAGTAAGCCTTCTCCCTGATTCATCTCGAGAATCCTACGGAACTTAATGCAAACCGAATACAAGAACGCCTCATTCCTGCCGCTATTCTTCGATCCAGTTTTATACTATTCATTTCTATTGTATTCGCTAAATTCCATTGTATTTGTCATGGAGTCACACCACGATGAGACAATTGAGATCGTAACAGTAAATATACACATTACTGTTCTGTCACGTCGTTTTAGTAGTTTTTAGTTTATCGTTACAGACAATGAAATAATTTCACGACAACTCTGATGCTGTCTAGCTTGTTTTCAACAAATACAATGTTATAAATTATGCTACTAATGTAAGGTGTATCGACCTCATTCACTGCTCCTAAATCCAGTCCTCCCATTGCAAACGGTTAGTTCTGTGTTTTTCAAAGTAGGACTTATTTTTTCGTTTACACTCCTGGAAATGGAAAAAAGAACACATTGACAGCGGTGTGTCAGACCCACCATACTTGCTCCGGACACTGCGAGAGGGCTGTACAAGCAATGATCACACGCACGGCACAGCTGACACACCAGGAACCGCGGTGTTGGCCGTCGAATGGCGCTAGCTGCGCAGCATTTGTGCACCACCGCCGTCAGTGTCAGCCAGTTTGCCGTGCCATACGGAGCTCCATCGCAGTCTTTAACACTGGTAGCATGCCGCGACAGCGTGGACGTGAACCGTATGTGCAGTTGACGAACTTTGAGCGAGGGCGTATAGTGGGCATGCGGGAGGCCGGGTGGACGTACCGCCGAATTGCTCAACACGTGGGGCGTGAGGTCTCCACAGTACATCGATGTTGTCGCCAGTGGTCGGCGGAAGGTGCATGTGCCCCGTCGACCTGGGACCGGACCACAGCGACGCACCGATGCACGCCAAGAACGTAGGAACCTACGCAGTGCCGTAGGGGACCGCACCGCCACTTCCCAGCAAATTAGGGACACTGTTGCTCCTGGGGTATCGGCGTGGACCATTCGCAACCGTCTCCATGAAGCTGGGCTACGGTCCCGCACACCGTTAGGCCGTCTTCCGCTCACGCCCCAACATCGTGCAGCCCGCCTCCAGTGGTGTCGCGACAGGCGTGAATGGAGGGACGAATGGAGACGTGTCGTCTTCAGCGATGATAGTCGCTTCTGCCTTGGTGCCAATGATGGTCGTATGCGTGTTTGGCGCCGTGCAGGTGAGCGCCACAATCAGGACTGTATACGGCCGAGGCACACAGGCCCAACATCCGGCATCATGGTGTGGGGAGCGATCTCCTACACTGGCCGTACACCTCTGGTGATCGTCGAGGGGATACTGAATAGTGCACGGTACATCCAAACCTTCATCGAACCCATCGTTCTACCATTCCTAGACCGGCAAGGGAACTTGCTGTTCCAACAGGACAATGCACGTCCGCATGTATCCTGTGCCACCCAACGTGCTCTAGAAGGTGTAAGTCAACTACACTGGTCAGCAAGATCTCCGTATCTGTCCCCCATTGAGCATGTTTGGGACTGGATGAAGCGTCGTCTAACGCGGTCTGCACGTCCAGCACGAACGCTGGTCCAACTGAGGCGCCAGGTGGAAATGGCATGGCAAGCCGTTCCACAGGACTACATCCAGCATCTCTACGGTCGTCTCCATGGGAGAATAGCAGCCTGCATTGCTGCAAAAGGTGGATATACACTGTACTAGTGCCGACATTGTGCATGCTCTGTTGCCTGTGTCTATGTGCCCGTGGTTCTGTCAGTGTGATCATGTGATGTATCTGACCCCAGGAATGTGTCAATAAAGTTTCCCCTTCCTGGGACAATGAATTCACGGTGTTCTTATTTCAATTTCCAGGAGTGTATGAGGTCCCAGAATCCATCTCTGATTACTGAACATTTTAGAACCACCCTGTTTTGAGTTTAATTTTTTTAGTATTTTCTATGCTAATTTGAATATGGGCTGCAGTAATCAACAGTTCACTTCTTAGTTATTCCTGACGTACTTGAACATCGATTTATACGGAAAGATAATGAAAGTCAAAAGCTCTATCCTGCAACATGAGACAAACAATCTGCCTGCCACAGCAAGCGAAAGACCTACAGGGGTACGTAAATGAGTTACAACAAAGAACTAAGTTCTTACTGTGTGTGCTCGAAGTCAACCCGCACTTAATCGACCTTTTAAGCTTACTTGCCTTTGCCTGTATATTTGTGAAATATGTGCCACATACCATTGTTACTTTGGTAGGGGTGACAACGGGGCGATGGACAGAGAAAAGGGGAGAGGAGAAGGTGGACAGAGAGAAGGGTGACGAGGATATAGACAAAAAGAGAAGAGGAGGAGATGGAGATAGGGGAAGGAGGGAGTAATCAGATGGAAGGAGAGGAGGAGACGAACAGAGAGAGAGAGGGGTAGAGTAAACCCATAGAGACAGAACATGGGTGCATGAGTGAAGTTCATTGTATTGTGAAGATAAAGACTCTGAAACCATCAAAAATAAAAACTATTGCAGTGAACAAAAAAAAGTCGCTACTTCCTCCCGATTCTTGGCAACAGCCAGTTAGTGAATCAGAAGTTATTAAATATAACCGTTACAACTGGGTACCCCACTCTTACAATAAAGGCAATAAACATGACAGTGTGCTCAGTCTCTTACAGACACATAGACGTACTAAAAGAAGACCCTCAGTTCACGCTAGGAGGTGGTGTTCCCATGGAACAGTTTAAAAGCAGTTGCTGCTCGTAGTGAAGCGCTCTCGTCGGGTAGGAATTAACATATTTAAGAACAAACTAATTTCCCACAATACCTACGCTTCTATGGCTGACGAATCTTGTAGCTTAAGGTTACTGAACAAACGTAAATAAAGTTAATTAGTTCCATCAGCGTATAAATCCATGGGATGTTTTAATGATCTAGTTAAAGCGTTCCAAAATCATGAAGAAGAATTATATTGTAGGTTATCAACAGGAGATGTGCTGTTGTTGTTGTCTTCAGTCCAGAGACTGGTTTGGTGCAGCTCTCCATGCTACTCTATCCTGAGCAAGCCTCTTAATCTACGCATAACTTCTGCAACCTACATCCTTCTGAATCGGCTTAGTGTATTCATCTCTTGGTCTCCCTCTACGATTTTTACCCTCCACGCTTCCCTCCAATACTAAATTGGTGATCCTTTGATGCCTCTGAACATGTTCTACCAACCGATCTCTTCTTGTAGTCAAGGTCTGCTACAAATTACTCTTCTCCTCAATCCTATTCAATACTTCCTCATTAGTTATGTGATCTACCCATCTAATCTTCAGCATTCTTCTGTAGCACCACATTTCGAAAGCTTCTATTCTCTTCTAGTCCAAACTATTTATCGTCCATGTGTCACTTACATACATGGCTACACTCCATACAAATACTTTCAGAAACAACTTCCTGACACTTAAATTTGTACTCGATGTTAACAAACTTCTCTTCTTCAGAAACGCTTTCCTTGCCATTGCCAGTCTACATTTTATATCCTCTCTACTTCGACCATCATCAGTTATTTTTCTCCCCAAATAGAAAAACTCCTTTACTACTTTAAGTGTCTCACTTCCTACTCTAATTCCCTCAGCACCTCCCGACTTAATTCGACTACACTCCATTATCCTCGTTTTGCTTTTGTTGATGGTTTTCTTATATCCTCCTTTAAAGACACTATCCATTCCATTCAACTGCTCTTCCAAGTCGTTTGCTGTCTCTGACAGAATTACGATGTCATCGGCGAACCTCAAAGTTTTTATTTCTTCTCCATGGACTTTAATATCTACTCCGAATTTTTCTTTTGTTTCCTTCACTGCTTGCTCAATCTACAGATTGAATAACATCGGGGAGAGACTACAGCCCTGTCTCACTCCCTTCCCAACCACTGCTTCCCTTTCATGTTCCTCGACTCTTATAACTGCATTCTGGTTCCTGTACAAATTGTAAATAGCCTTTCGCTCCCTGTATTTTACCCCTGCCACCTTCAGAATTTGAAAGAGAGTATTCCAGTCAACATTTTCAAAAGCTTTCTCTAAGTCTACAAATGCTAGAAACGTAGGTTTGCCCTTCCTTAATCTAGCTTATATAGACCCTCTATATACCCCTGGCACCTTTCTGCTTTCCCTTCTTTGCTTAGAACTGGGTTTCCATCTGAGCTCTTGATACTGATGCAAGTGATTATCTTATATCCAAAGGTCTCTTTCATTTTCCTGTAGTCAGTATCTATTTCATCCCTAGTAATATCTGCCTCAATATCCTTACATTTGTCCTCTAGCCATCCCTGCTTAACCGTTTTGCACGTTCTGTCTATGTCATTTTTGAGAGGTTTGTATTCCTTTTTGCCTGCTTCATTTACTGCATTTTTACATTTTCTCCTTTCGTCAATTAAAGTCAATATTTCTTCTGTTACCCAAGGATTTCTACTAGCCCTCGTCTTTTTACCTACTTGATCCTTTGTCTTCACTATTTCATCTCTCCAAGCTACCCACCGTTCTTCTACTGTATTTCGTTCCCCAATGCTCTCTCTGAAACTCTCTATATCCTCTGGTTCTTTCAGTTTACACAGATTCCATCTCCTTAAATTCCCACCTTTTTGCAGTTTCTTCAGTTTTAATCTACAGTTCGTAACGAATAGATTGTGGTCAGTGTCCACATCTTCCCCTGGAAATGTCTTACAATTTAAAACCTGGTTCCTAAATCTCTGTCTTACCATAATGTAATCTATCTGTAAATTTCCAGAGCTAGATGGCATTTAAACGTGTACTACTGTGGTAGGCGTGGGTTGCGTGTGTATCTTTGCTGCAATAGTACGTTCACTATGCTGTTTGTTGTAGCTTACCCACGATCCTATTTTTTTATTCATCATTAAACCTACTCCTGCAGTAACCCTATTTGATATTGTATCTATAACCCTGTATTCCCCTGACCAGAATACGTGTTCCTCCTGCCACCGAACGTCACTAATTCCCACTATAAGTAACATTAACCTATACATTTCCCTTTTTAAATTTTCTAATCTACCTGCTCGATTAAGGGATCTGACATTCCACGCTCCGATCCGTAGAACGCCAGTTTTCTTTCTCCTGATAACGACGTCCTCCTGAACAGTCCCCGTCCGGAGATCCGAATGTGGGAGGATTTTACCTCCAGAATATTTTACATAACAGGACGCCGTCATCATTTAACCATACAGTAAAGCTTCATGCCCTCGGGAGAAATTACGGCTGTAGTTTCTCTTTGCTATCAGCCGCTCGCAGTACCAACACAGCAAGGCCGTTTTGGTTAATATTATAAGGCCAGATCAATCAATCATCCAGACTGTTGCTCCTACAACTACTGAAACGGCTGCTGCCCCTCTTCAGGAACCACGCGTTTGTCTGGCCTCTCAACAGATACCCCTCCGTTGTGTGTGCACCTACTTTACGACTGTCTCTATCGCTGAGGCACGTAAGCCTCCCCCAAACCTTAATTAGAAAAAGATGGGATTGGAATACCTCCAGCAGAATCATCATTGTCTTCTCCTTGTCAGTTAGTAACGAGGGAACTCGACAATATTATCAAAAAGAAAGCAGTGTGTTAAGTCAAGTTTAGCTCCTGATACAAGTGTGTTCAATTACAGATAAATGCTCCCACTTACTTTTGATAACTGTATAAATATATTAGACGAGCCTTTGCTCTGATCTGAAGTAAATCTAGAAGAATTACTCAAACGTGTGTAAAATAGGATTCTTTTCACACTTAATGAATTTTGACTGTCTGATGATCTAGCCTTGTATAATATGTATATCAACAACAGTATCACAGCTAAAGTATCGGCCAATATCATCGACATGACCACATCTTTGGTACAAAGTAATATACTTCGCAAGCACTGTGTAAATTTGTTATTAGTCACTGCAGCAGAATGTGAGAGTTATAGAAAGGGTGCTGTATTCGTTTCTGTTACAAATGCAACTGAAAATGGGTCGTTCCCGAAAGTAGTAGAGCTGAATGAAGTGCAGTTTTGAAATACAACCGGATGTAATGATGGCTCTCGTCAAATTTACCGAGACTATGGTGGCCATTCAGGGGAAAATGACCACCGCAGTTAGAGTGAGGACATGAGAGAAACTGTCGGATATGGAAAACCAATTAAACCTTCGAGAAGTATGTTATAACGGAAAACCTTGCATACGATATATGCTATGACGTCCTTTAATTTCTTAAGAAAAGCAGCAATATGACTATACTGGAAATGCTTAAAATCAATAAACATATGTCTCAATTAAATAAACAGCTCTGTAAGTAGTTTAGAAAATATCGTACACTGAACATAAAATATGTCATTTTTTGTGCCTAGTATCAAAGAGCTGACTCTCGATACGAACAGCCAGTGATGACCTTGTTCCATGAACGAAGAAGAGAGAGCCAGCTTTAAAACAGGTACAATCCATGTGTTCGGTGGTTCGGAAAAGATAACGCCTTACCATCTGCCTACAGTCGGCTTGCTTGGCGGTCTGTCCAGTAGGTCATCTCGACGAAACTCCTTGGTACCATACCATACTGCCAGCTAAAGTGGCGTCAGCATATCTGAGACACAAGCGATAAGGTGAAGCTGAAATCTCGAGACTCATATTCATAAGCGACCGCAAGCAGAGGGAGAGTGGGAGAGGCAAGAAGGAGCACTACCCACCTCCTGGAATTTAGGTCACAGACCCATTATTCATTAGAAAATTCTCACATATTTCTAGAAAAGACTGTGATTGTACTAGACTGCTGATCTTGCATTGTCAAGTAAAACGGAAAACAGTAAAAACAATAATTATTTATATCATTCACACTTAGTGTAAGCTTCCAATAGATTTATTCCGTAACCTCCCAACAGCAAAAAAAAAAATATAAATAATACTCTCATTTAGCGTAACTACCCAACAGTGAAAATATGTATAGCATTGACATTTAGCGTAACCTACCAATAATACAATGTGACAAACCTCTCGATAAAATTGTCGCTCACTTATAACCTTTCAATAATTGACTGTCAATTTAACCTGGTAAATTTTGGACGTCAGCAGTGCTGCGTCATGGCCCTGAAAGATCATACTGAATAAATTGAAAATTCTTACCTCAGTCTAGCCGCCGGATAACGCATATATATATCTGCTCCTATAAGAAATTTTTCTGGCGCAGCTCTGTGCAATGCTGCCCGATAGATTTGTCATGTATAAAAAGAAACAACTGATTTTTCCTTTCAACAATCGGGATGACCGAGGATTGGAGAAATTAGAAAATTCTTTTTATGAGAAAGATTATTATTAAGAGATTTTTAAAACATTTACATGGGACTTGATATAACAATACTACATACGCGCGAGACTGCTTTTACCTTATAGTACAACGCTCAGGCTCCACCATCGCTCCACCACGACCGGCCCAGCCAACTTCATACACACGACTGGTCGCTAGCAACTACTCCTGCTACTAACACACAATTACTACTGCAGTCAACACTGCTCTTTGGTCTCAGATTCTCTTACAGCTTACATATCGCAGGCAGAGCGTGAGCAATCCATCGAAATTACATCTGCTCGAATGCGCTAGCAACAAATTCCTTAATCAAGGACCTCTTACAACCCATTAACCGAAACAGAGTCTTCGAAGCAAAAACGTCAGAGTTGAAAACCACAAAAGAAGCAAGAAAAAGAAGAGTAAGTGTCAAAAAGAGGAGGGAGGAAGAACCACACAGGAAACAAGGTTAATCTGAAGCTGGGATGCATTAGTGCCACGCAAGGTTAATAGAAAAAGCAATTTTCAACTTTAACTTGAATTTCCTGAAAGTTAAATTATTTGATGTTCTGGTACACTGGCTAAAAACTATAAAAGATAGATAGCTGAAATAATGTATACTGTCTTAAAACATGATTACTAAAAAGTGGACTTCTCTCGTGACTAAAATTTGAAAATAACATCTTTTTTGAAGAAGAACGTTAATTCATATTCAAAATTTTTGATAATCAAACTTAAATGTTTTTTGTGCCACAACTTATGACAGCATAATCTTATCAGTAGTCTGTCTTAAAGATAATAGCGCAAAGAATTGACAGGATAAAAGTAAACCTTCTACTTTGTTTATATTTTGAGTAATGTGTGCCTAAGTTGTACATAACTAATTACCAGGTTTTACTTTACTTACAACAAAAAAATACATTTAGAAAAAGTGTGAGAGCTAAATCTGTGCTTGATACATAAAAATGTTCATAAAAGATGTCTTAAAAGATGTTAAGCATTATATGGACTTACAAATCTTATTCTTTGAGTTACACTGTTTAGAAAACTGATATTTTTTTCAAGTTTTCCCCTGGTATTCACGGACCAATCCCCTTAAAAGAGAGTGTAACGTAGATTTACTGGTCGTGCATTGTGCCTCTTTCAGAGATTATTGTATCGCTTGGATTCTATTTGTAGCCTTACAACCACCAGAAATTGCGACTCATCAGGCTGACTAGGACCCACATAACGAAGATTGTGAATTTCGAACTGTGGCCAGTTGAACAGGAAAAGCATTGTACTGGGGATGTAAGTGGAACGTATACTTAGTAAACCGGATGGCAGATGAAAAAGCGCAAGTAACGGCGTATTATCAGTTAGAACAAATAGGTATTGGAAGCAGTGGAGGGGGGGGGGGGGAGGTGAGGGACATGCGAGACACACAGCTGCTGCTAGTGGAAGGAAGATCCTTCCACCCCTAGCAAACCTCTTGCAACAGAGCACAGAAAGAGGGAAGGAAGCGTTTTATAAACGTAGCGTCAGTGGCGAGCTCGTTAATGGTAATCCCACGACCGTACTGAGGAAGGATGGAGGAAGAAAATCAGCGGTGTCTTTTTAAAAAGGAATCATAACGGTATTTGCCTAACGTTGTTTCGGGAAACCATGGAAATTCTAAATTTGGATGGCCGGACGATGTAAGGCCGTCCTTCGAAATGCGGATCCAGTGTTTTACCAGAGTCAGAGCAAAGATAAAACATTATCATCCACCTAGATGTAGAACGGACCTAATGTTTTGCATGGTCCATACTCAGCTAATATAAACAAAATAAGCAGACATATTCACAAAGAGCTGTGTCTGTGGCTAATTAGGAATACAAGCTCACGTTGTCTTAAAGAACAATAATCGTAACGTTAAATATGGATGTGGAAGGCAACGTCTTTACTAAATGTAACCATGAGAAATGCTGTTTGACTTACCTATAAGCATTAAAATGCAGAGTTACATTTTCGTTGTTTTCTACGCCATGATGGTACAGAGCTGAAGCCGCAATTAGCCAGTGTACAAGGGCGTCTGTAAAATAATGTCTCTGAATATTATGTGAAAACTCTTAAAGCTTTTTAAATAAAACAAACGTTATCAAAATTCCACGTCCTTGTTCTTCATTCTACTTAGTTGTTTGTCAACATAGTCACACTGGTGACGAACACATTTCTCCCAATGAGACCTATTTGTTGATACCGTTACTGTTTGGCTTTGTTGACGGAGCGCCGACTCACCTCTGCTTGCACCACTTCATCGCTATCAAAGTTAAGTCCTCTAAGATGTTCTTTAAGTTTTGGAAACAGATTAAAATTGGATGGAGGCAATTGTTTGGAGGATGATCGATGACAGTGAACCCAACGTGTCGGCTTGTTGCAGATGTTTCAGCGCTCGTGTATTATCTGGCATTTTCATGCTGAAGGAGAGAGTGCTCCTTGTGTGGATGAACTTTTCGAATTCAAAATTCGATTACAATATGCTGTCTCCCCACGCAACGACATAGTTACGTTGCCGAGCGGAGTAGTCCGGCGGTGTAGTGCGCCTTGTGACGTTTCGCGCTGTTCGATCAGTCAGAGGTTCGAGTCATCCCTCGAGCATGGGTGTTTGTTTTGTCCTTAGCATAAGTTAGTTTATGTTAGATTAAGTAACGGTTAAGCTTATGGACGGACGACCTCAGCTGTCTGGACCCGCAAGATCTTACCACAAACTTCCATAGTTACATTACGCATCGACATATTGCACGCTACAAATCGGAGCCGCGTAGCAGCAGAAAGCTGCAAATATGTAGTCGTAAATAATAAAGTTTTAGAACATTAATAACGTTTCTTTTATCTGAAAAGCTTTAGGAGCTTGCAAATAAAAAATTCGTAGGCAATGCTTTTCGGCAAGCACTCTTAGATTTAATATTTAAGACAATACTTAATTTAGCGGTAGCACTAAAACATTGCAAGAATCAGTAAGCTGTGAAACGTTTCAAATTTATGTCGTAATATTTAATAATTTTCATTAACTATAATTATTGATGGCCGTAGGCTTCTGCCGTAAGAAGTCACTCTTCATTCTGCCAACGGCTTTCTCAAAGAGGGTGGAGGAGCGGACAGAGATTCAGGGCACTCTCTTGTCCTTGGGGTGCGAAACTATCCCTAAAAGCGGAAGAATCAGCAATGATCAACAAACTGTACGAAGATGCAGAAGGCAATGTAAACCACGAAATTAAAGACACTTAACGTGTATCCACAGGACATGTTGCCTGCAATTGAAGAAGTGTCATGGTGATCTCTCCATCGGCAAAAGATTCCGGAATAGTCCCTCATTCGGATCTCCGGGAGACCACTGCCAAGGGGTTGGCACCAAGAGAAACAGATCGAATAATCAGCGAAAAAATAACGTTCTACGAGTCGTGGCGTGGAATGTCAGAAGCTTGAACGTGGTAGGGGAACTAGAAAATGTGAAAAGGGAAATGCAAAGGCTAAGTCTAGATATAGTAGGGGTCAGTGAAGTGAAATGGAAAGAAAACAACGATTTCTGATCAGATGAGTATAGGATAATATCAACAGCAGCAGAAAATGGTATAACAAGAGTAGCATTCGTTATGAATAGGAAGCCAGGGCAGAGAGTGTGTAATTGTGAACAGTTCAGTGGCTGGGTTGTTCTTATCAGAGTCGACAGCAAACCAACACCGACTACGATAGTTCAGATATACATGCCGACCTCGCAATCTGAAGATGAAGAGGTAGAGAAAGTGTATGAGGATATTGATAGGGTAATACAGTATGTAAGGGGGGATGAAGATCTAATAGTCATGTGGGACATGAATGCAGTTGTAGGGGAAGTAGTAGCAGAAAAGGTTACTGAAGAATGTGGGCTTGGGACAAGTAATGAAAGAGGAGATTAACTAAATGAGTTCTGTAACAAGTTTCAGCTAGTAATAGCGAATACTCTATCTCAAGAATTACGAGAGGAAGAGATATACTTGGAAAAGGTCGAGTGATACGGGAAGATTTCAGTTAGATTACAACATGGTCAGACAGAGATTTCGAAATCATATAGTGGATTGTAAGGCGTACCCACGAGCAGATGAAGACTCAGATCACAATATAGTAGTGATGAAGAGTAGGCTGAAGCTTAAGATGTTAGCCAGGAAGAATCAATACACAAAGAAGTGGGATACAAAGGTACTAAGGTATGACGAGAGACAGTTGAAGTTCCCCAAAGATACATATACAGCAATAAGGAAAAACTAAGTAGGCTGTACAGTTGAAGAGAAATGGACATCTCTAAAAAGGGCCCTTACAGAAATTGGGGAAGAAAATATGGTACAAAGAGGGTAAGCTGCGAAGAAGCCATGGGTAACAGAAGAAATACTTGAATTGATCGATGAAAGGAGGAAGTACAAAAATATTCCCAGAAACTCAGAAATACAGATATACAAGTCGCTGAGGAATGAAATAAATCGGAAGTGCAGGGAAGCTAAGACGAAATGGGTGCAGGAACAATGTGAAGACATCGGATAAGAAATGATTGTCGAAAGGACAGACTCAGCATACAGGAAAGTCAAAAAACCTTCGTTGACATTAAAAGCAAGGATGATAACATTAAAAGTGCAACGGGAATTGCACTGTTAAATGCAGAGGATAGAGCGGATAGATGGAATGAATACACTGAAAGCCTCTATGAGACGGATTATTTGTCTGATGTGATAGAAGAAGAAAGACGAGTCGACTTAGAAGAGATAGGGGGTACGGTATTAGAATTAAAATTTGAAAGAGCTTTGGAGGTTTTAAGATCTAATAAGTCAGAAGGGATAGATAACATTCCATCAGAATTTCTAAAATCATTGGTGGAAGAGGCAACGAAATTACTATTCACGTTGGTGTGTAGACTTTATGACTCTGGGGACACATTATCTGACTTTCGGAAAAGCATCATCCACATAAGTGCGAAGGCTGTAAGAGCTAACAAGGGCGAGAATTGTTGCACAATCAGATTAACAGCTCATGCATCCAAGTTGCTTACAAGAAGTCTACTAATATCGAATATCGGCCTTAATTTGAGAAAGAAATTTCTGAGAACGTACGTCTGGGGTATAGCATTGCATGGCAGTGAAACATGGACTGTGGAAAAACCGGAACGGAAGAGAATCGAAGCATTTGAGATGTGATGCTATAGGAAGTTGAAAATTAGGTGGACTGATAAGGTAAGGAATGAGGAGGTTCTACGCAGAATCGGAGAGGAAAGGAATATATGGAAAACACTGATACGGAGAAAGGACGAGATGATGGGACAACTGTTTAAACGTGAGGGAATTACTTCCATGGTTCTATAGGGAGCTTTTGAGGACAAAAACTGTAGAGGAAGACAGAGCATGGAATACTTCAAGCAAATAATCGAGGACATTGGCTGCAAGTGCTACTCTGAGGTGAAGAGGTTAGCACAGGAGAGGAATTCGTTTCGGGCTGCATCAAACCAGTCAAAAAACTGAAGCCAAAAAAAATAATTAAATTAAGACTTTGAATCACGGAACTGGCGGTGAATTGAGCAGAACGGCGTTCTTCATACCCAACACTTGTAACAGACTTCTTTCATACAAAAGACTGAAACCATAAAAGTTGTACACCACCGGCTTTTGCAGATGTCTTTTGCACAAACTGTTGAGTCCCGTGGAAGCAGAAGAAACGACTTAAATTAATCAGTATTTATATCGGTCCGATACTGCCTAAGTATCGCTCGGTATTTATCTCTATTTATAGCGTGAAGCGAAGCACGGAAGAAACTCAGACATCAGATTTTTTTAATTTTTTTTATTTTATTTTTGTGCACCATTTACCCGTGGTTTCTGTATTACTGATCAGCCACGATTACCGAGTGCTTCTCGTTGACTTTGAGATAACTGTTAGACGACATACTATTCCAGTGGTCGAGTAGAGTTCTCACTAAATATAATTCGTGAATGCCTGTTAAAATTGGTTGCACCAGAAAAAACAGTCTGAACACTTGCTATCGACATGCATTCGAATAATACTTGGTCGCGTGAACGAGTAACTGCGGCAGCTACTCAATAGCCACTAACTGGACTGCGGAGGATAGCAGCTTCGAACAAATTGTGCACACCGGTATTAATGTGGCGATACAACACGGCAAAAGAAGCGACAGAAAATCAATTTATCTGGTCCTCTTGAATGGACAGTAGCCTCGCGTAAGCTGCCGTCCTAGTCCCGCTATTCTCCCAACGTTGATGAAGTGCCATTATCAGCAGAAACAATGACCGTACGGTGTGAGTGTGAGGGAGTTGGGGAGGGGGGGGGGGGAGGAAGGAAAACTGAATAGCAGGAAATAATTACGGTTTTGGCTATTCATATTAACACGAGTGCTGTGTAACAATACCGGAGGTATTCACTTATGATGATAGCTGTACATACGCTAACCACCCACTTCTCTCTATGCGGCATCGCGTTCAGATTCTATGAAAGGAGATTATGAATATGCCGTTTGACAATTAAATAGCGGAACTCAGTGCTTGAGGCAGTCCATTGTCCGTAGAGGTTACATACCGTGTGGTGAATAATAAATTATGTGTTACGTTGAAAGCTTCTAAGAAAACGTTAATTGTGACGGCATTTCGATGCCGAGATGTCGATAAAAGTACATTCTACATAACGACAAGCATTTAATTATACATACTCTGATGTGAGCCGTAATCTTGGTCGTTTACCATGCCGATCCTGACTTAATTCTATTGTAGCATTTCCAGAGTTTAGCATATTACACTTCTTTCCTTTAATCATTGTAGACCACATTTCCAGTTCTTAGAATTTCGTAACATTTTATTTGATAGATCTAATTTTGTTTAAAAATTCACTGAAGTGATAATTTCACGTAGTCCGGTCACATACACATTAATGTGGGTAAAGGAATACCATATAATAATCAATGTTTCATACTGAAAGCTGCACACTCATAGTTCACTTCGTGTTAGCTGTAAACTAAACACCCCTATATGCAAAATTTATGTTTCCTGTGTAGACGCAGTATCGATTGAAATAGCGGTGAAATGTTAATTTTCATCTCTGAATCGGACTTCGATTATATCCTGCAGGTGTCTACTTGATAAAATAATATGAATAACATTACATGACCGTGAATTCTTTTCGTGTTTCTACTCGGTACCTGAGATCAACTAATACACACCCCACTAGCGGGAGTCGTAATTTCTGTGATTGTAATGCATATATATGTGACACGGTTGATTTCAATAAGAGCTCGCTTTGTTTGTTCATGAGACCCAGAAAATATTAGATACAGGCTCCAAGGTAGATGCTATTTTCCTTGACTTCTGGAAGACGTTCGATACAGTTCCGCACTGTCGCCTGATAAACAAAGTAAGAGCCTACGGAATATCAAACCAGCTGTGTGGTTGGATTGAAGAGTTTATAGCAAACAGAACACAGCATGTTGTTATCAATGGAGAGACGTCTACAGACGTTAAAGTAACCTCTGGCGTGCCACAGGGGAGTGTTATGGGACCATTGCTTTTCACTATATATATAAATGACCTAGTAGATAGTGTCGAAAGTTCCATGCGGCTTTTCGCGGATGATGCTGTAGTATACAGAGAAGTTGCAGCATTAGAAAATTGTAGCGAAATGCAGGAAGATCTGCAGCTGATAGGCACTTGGTGCAGGGAGTGGCAACTAACCCTTAACACAGACAAATGTAATGTATTGCGAATACATAGAAAGAAGGATCCTTTATTGTATGATTATATGATAGCGGAACAAACATTGGTAGCAGTTACTTCTGTAAAATATCTGGGAGTATGCGAGCGGAACGATTTGAAGTGGAATGATCGTATAAAATTAATTGTTGGTAAGGCGGGTACCAGCTTGAGATTCATTGGGTGAGTCCTTCGAAAATGTAGTCCATCAACAAAGGAGGTGGCTTACAAAACACTCGTTCGACCTGTACTTGAGTATTGCTCTTCAGTGTGGGATCCGTACCAGATCGGGTTGGCGGAGGAGACAAGATCCAAAGAAGAGCGGCGCGTTTCATCACAGGGTTATTTGGTAACCGTGATAGCGTTACGGAGATGTTTAGCAGACTCAAGTGGCAGACTCTGCGAGAGAGGCGCTCTGCATCGCGGTGTAGCTTGCTCGCCAGGTTTCGAGAGGGTACGTTTCTGGATGAGGTGTCGAATATATTGCTTCCCCCTACTTATACCTCCCGAGGAGATCACGAATGTAAAATTAGAGAGATTCGAGCCCGCACGGAGGCTTTCAGATAGTCGTTCTTCCCGCGAACCATACGCAACTGGAACAGAAAACGGAGGTAATGACAGTGGCACGTAAAGCGCCCTCCGCCACACACCGTTGGGTGCCTTGCGGAGTATAAATGTAGATGTAGATGTAGATGTAGCTCTCATGTCGAATTAAGTCGATTTACAGGATTATTTATTAAATTATCGTTACATATAACACAGTACGGGGACTCAAACCTTCTGTCTTACATAAGTCGATCAGTGTCAGAAACATTCATAGTATAAGACCCCATTATTAAGTTCGAATACCGACACACAGTTGTTTTTTTATACGTTACGCTAAAGCCATCTACTTTGGTCGAGGCTTTAAGACTCGCGATCGTCATTCGTTGGATATCAGTAATTCCTGCTGAGTAACTTTTCAATGCTACACTGGGATATAAATGATATTTCCTAAGTTCTACTTGAGATCTGTCTTTAGTGGTTTCTTGCTGTTTTATATTTATTTCCTTCTTCTTTTCATTTTTCCATTGGACCTTCTTTGTTGCGACACTTGAACAACTGGAATGAAGGCTATATTCCTGTCTTGTTCTTTAAACCGAGCTATTCCCACTTGGGCCTCCTTTCATTCATGTCTTCTTTCATTTCTTGTACGTTTAGTGTAATACTCGTTCTCCCTAAAGTATGTGCCCATGTTTCAGAAAATTTCAAACATCTTATTTCACATTACACTGTCTAGAGATTTTTCTAACTCGACAAATCCTATGTAAGTTTAATGATATTTCTTAAGGCGCTACGTTTCCTGAAGTCACCCTGGTCATTTAGGATAGTCTTAATTTCCTTTCCCATTCTTCTGTATATTGTTGTGAGAAATATACTGATGTCAGAAACATTGACGAATGTGTTAAGCTGATTGTGTGGCAGTCCTTGCATTTATCTGCCTTTGTTCTTCTTGTGATTATGTAGATGAGGATATTCCGAAACAACAATGTTGGATTTCCGGTGTTATGGATTCTACATACTTAAGTAAATAACGATTTTAGTAGTTCTGAAGAAATATTATTTCCCATTTCTGCCTTACTTCATCGCAACTCCTCCAAAATCTGTCACACTTTCTCTTTTCCATCAATTCAGCCGATAATTCCTGCTCCTGGTACAAGCGATCGTTTTTCTCTTTCCACTCATCCATTCCCTCTTTTGCGTTTAACAGTAGAGTTCTTTTCGCACTCTTGATAGTGTCGCTTTCCATTAAATCAAATTTCTTTTGAAGTCATTTTACTACAGCTTACGGTCACTTCCTACATATTTTATTCTTACGTAAGTTATACTGCCTTATTATTATCTTATCTTCGGCGTTTTTGTATTGCGTTCTTTCGTTCATCAATCGATTTCTTCACTTTCCGAACGTTTCTTCGCCATTATCTTCCTTGAACGTACGTTCTCCAACTAACCTGCCAAATGTTGTACTCGGTATTTCAGTATCCGCATTCCACGAGAACATCTAACGCACATCATCATTCCTCAGCACTTCAGTATCGGTCGTTGCACGAAGTCCATCGTAAAGATGGACTCGAAAAACCAATGATATTTGGGTGCTCTAAAGTGCTAATTGTGGGGATGATTGCTTTTATAATTTCTTCTAGTGGAAGATAGTCGAAATTTTTACCGCATTTTCTTAAGATGTTTTTCTCGCCAAACGCCGGCTGCTGTGGCCGAGCGGTTCTAGGCGCTTCATTCCGAAACCGCGTGACAGCTACGGTCGCAGGTTCGAATCCTGCTTAGGGCATGGATGTGTGTGATGTCCTTAGGTTAGTTACGTTGAAGTAGTTCTACGTTCTAGGGGACTGATGACTTCAGATGCTAAGTCTCATAGTGCTCAGAGCTATTTGAACCATTTTAATCTCAGCAAACCTTGAAACGTTTCAAAGATTATTATCCGCTACCAAGATCCAGAGGTTCAGTGTTACCTTACTTATGCATTTAATATCCAGTCTGAGGGGAAATGTAATTCTGAAAATGTAATTTTGACTAATGTAATCAAAATATGATAAAGTTTCAATGGTCAACAAACTATATTTTTGGTCAGCGTTTTTTCTAGAATAAATCTTTATGACGCGCTCTGTCTGTACAATGGCTATTTCGCGCCTATACAAATTTGAACAATGTGGTACTGCAGTGACAAAAATGGGCTTAACGGTTCTTTACATGCGTGAAAAGGAATGACTACCAAAAATTCTGTAAAACTGGAAAGGTTGCAGATTCAATAGAATACTTACTAATTTTCAGGATTCTGGAAGCAAGACGTCAGCAGCTGTATGGTTTACCAAATTATATTATAAACTGCATAAAGGTGAATGAGTTTCAGTCCTGCACTACCTTACGTATGTTTAACTAAATTGAACTACCACATAACTGTAATACTCGTAATAAGTGGTATTCCACGATTTCGTGGCAAATTTATAATGATATTTGTGTTCTAAATTCGTCTTGAATAAAGGAAATGAAGATTGCAACATCCACAGCATTTTGCAGTTTATTGCGTAATTTCAGTAAAGTTTTATTGTTTTAAGACAGAGATCATAAGTCGGGCATTTTCTATGAAATAAGATCGATGACAAAAGAAAAATGTAAAACACACAATTTTTTATCAAACTCATATTTTGTGTGCTTATTTGCTGTTTATGTGTGTCAAGGCATACAAATGTGTCAAAGTGTATAAATAAACTATCAGAATTTTACTCACTTGCTTCTGGAACTAGAGCATATCCGACGAATGGGGTGGCCTCCCCGTTCTCCAGGCTTAAACACCATAGAAAGCGAGACAGTTTTCGAAAAAGCAGTCACTGTGGGTCTCCATTTGACCACATATTCCAATCGTGTGTTGGAAAGCGAGGGCTGGCCTACTCGTCGGCATTGTTGTGATTGACCATGTCTGAGGGACACAAGGGACCGTAGTTGTGTTCTACACCGAGTGCATCGGAACCTCATCAGCTCTGCGGCTGCCTTTCGAGAACAAGTAATGATCTCCCTGTAATGTTCTACGTCAGCCTGCATCATTGGTCGGAGACTATCAACAGACGGACTAGGTAATTATCGTACCAGACGTATTCTGCCATAAACACCACAACACAAAGGGCTGCGTATGGGGTGGTGCCGTAACCAGAAACGATGTACTGCTGATAAATGTCGTCGCATTGCATTCAGCAGTGAAACGTGGTTCCCCATTATCCCGAATGGCCATCGTCAGTGAGTAAGGCAGCGACTTGGGAAGAATGGAGTTACTCCTGTTGTCGTGGTGTGACAACCCAGCGTGTAGAGCTTAAGGTCAAGGCTGGTAGTGATAGATGGGACTCTGACTGCACAACAATACGTCACGGATATCCATGATCCTCACAAATTACCTCCCACACAACAGCGTTATGGTGACAGGTTCCTATAGGACAATAGTTGTCAAAAAATGGTTCAAATGGCTCTGAGCACTATGGGACTTAACATCTGAGGTCATCAGTCCCCTAGAACTTAGAACTACTTAAACCTCACTAACCGAAGGGCATCACACACATCCATGCCCGAGGCAGGATTCGAAACTGCAACCGTAGCGATTGCGCGGTTCCACACGGAAGCGCCTAGAATCGCTCGGCCACTCCGGCCGGCAATAGTTGTTCAGACGTGCCACGTGTCTCAATGAACATCGTGCGCTATTATGAAGTACTGATGTATCCAGCAAGATCCCCAGATCTCCCCACAGTAAAGCATGCGTGGAGCCACATCAGACATCAACTTCGTCCCAATGCAAGTTGTCACCAACCTGTAAGTGTGTGCGTGTAATATACTTTTAACATGTGATTAACGAACTTAAAACCTGTAATTTGAAACTGAGTGATTTCTGAATGCTAGTGCCTCTAATTGGAAACTGTGTCACAAACCCTCTTACTTAAGAATGCTTCTTATTGCCATTACTGCATTGCTTGTACACTTTATCAGAGGTATGAACTTTTGTTAATGTTTCTCTCCGTATAATGTTTTAGTGCGCGTCACTAATTTGGTAAAGATTCCAAAAATTTACGTTGAGCTGTTCCAAATGCAGCTGCAGCGTCACTTCGAAACTGTGCTTTCATAAAATAACCTACGCTGTTTCGTGCTAGAAGAATTATTATCAAAGCGAAAGCAAGTATTCTAAATTCTGATTACAGTGTCGCCAACGTACTATGAGCTAGAACAGCCACTGCTCTCAAATATGAATATTAACTATGTAAATTTCATTTAATGAGTTTCATGCAAATTACTCAAACTTAATCTGACAATCCATAAATGAAATTGAATACAAGAAATGACTGTCAGTAATACACAGAATGGCTTCCCCCTGAAACAATCACAACACAATGGCTATCTATCGCAAACTCAATGGGTCTTAAAAAAGTCGCTTCTGAATTATATTAAAAATTTACATATGAATTCCACCTCACAAACGTTTCGGCACCACGACCGATTCTCGCCTGCCCAGTGGATAACTAAAGTGGCTCTGAGCACTATGAGACTCAACTGCTGTGGTCATCAGTCCCCTAGAACTTAGAACTACTTAAACCTAACTAACCTAAGGACATCACACACATCCATGCCCGAGGCAGGATTCGAACCTGCGGCCGTAGCAGTCGCATGGTTCCGGACTGCGCGCCTAGAACCGCGAGACCACCCCGAAGTAACTATTCTTTATTTTACTGCATAAAGAAATCACAACTGCATACTCCGTAAGAAATCAATGTGCGGCATATAGTCTTATAACTCTCTATAGCTGCTTTGCAACGCAACTACTTTGCTACCAAAAAATGCATCTAGTTGTCTACGGAATAATGCATGACGTGACAGCACAGGTAAGATTTACTTTCAAACTACCATGAGAAACCTCGTGAAACAAGGGAAGATTCCGTAGTGAAACAGCTGTACCCTACGACTGTATTAATTTCAAGCAGTAAAGGGGACAAAATCAGTAGCTAATGATGTTTATCGTACATCTAGATTTCGGTCACTCTGTGGCTACCTTCAGTGCTAAAAAAAATCTAAAGGACCAGTTAAATAAGGTGACATGTATGGATAATTAAATGTACAGCTGCAGAAGCTTTAAATATAGCCAATCATACCAGTAAATCTAAGCCAAAACATTAAAACCAATTGTTTGTGCAAATAGTGTCAACTGTACTCATCATGTCACAGGTTGAGTTCCAACTGAGGCCGCTGCTTATGACACAGCAGGCTTCAATGCACGTCATGCTAATCTACAGCGCCCTTCCTGCATCTAAGATCATTGACAACTTGTATGAACTTCATTTTACAATTACTGTATTTTATATTTGCATTTAATATTTTATACTGTTTAAAAACTTATGTGCGTAAATGAAACAACGTAGTTGTAAATAAAACCAGTGACTAATGTTTTACTGTTATACATGGTGGTAACTGTGTCAACCAGCTAATAGCGCCAGTTACTGTTGCATATTCTACAATTGAATATAGCTTAAAAAATACAAAACATCATGTTCAAATACCAAAATTAATAAAATTTGTATTGAAACAGTGCAACATATTAAAGTCCGCGTCATGTAGGAGGGAAGCCCAATTTTGAGCCTTTCTGCGTATATCCTCCACTAGCCACTGGCAGCCAATAATATTCATTCCCTTTCTGAGCGGCTTGCAGTGAGTTTCAGCTAGACAGAGAGAATCTCACTCCTACATGCTGCACTGTTTCCGTACTTCGGGACAATCGAATTATTCAGTCAACTGTCAGTTTTTTTTCTTGTAGAACTATAGCTCTGAATGTGTATCTGTAAATGTTTAAGTGTGATTTAAAAAAAGCCAGGTGACGGCAATAAATGTGAATGCTTCACATGCAGGCGTGGGGGACTATTTACCGTATTTATAACTTTATCAAAGATGAATTTGATAGAAGATCTCTTACTGTTGACATCTGAAGACGCAAGAACGGACTCCAGAACCATTAGGCGTCGGCAAAAGAATTGTAAAGAAAATTGTAAACGAAACTGTCAGACCTGTAAGATTTTTAGGAAAAACTGATTTCGGGTCGCCTGAAAAGCATCGAAATCGCAAGGAACCTGTAACACAAATGGATGGTTTTAACAACGATATTTAAAAGTGCTCCATGTGAATGATGAATGCCCGACATCACAAAAATGTATTACGGTTCAGCAGGAGAAAACTGGCTTCAGTGGTAAGCTCTTCGTCAGTCTAAAGAATTTAAAAAGACTTTGGTTCCAGATATGTTAAGAAGAGTTTTTAGTTCAAAGAAGTGACATAGGTACAGCACGAACTACATCCCATGTAAAGATTCACGATGTAAGAGAAGGAGGTAGATCAACAGTGTATTACCTTGATGAAGCTTGGGTCAATTAGAATTATTCCAGGAAGATCTGCTGAAAATGGGTGATGATATTGGCGGTTTTAAAGTTCTCGTAGGAACAAATAGTTCAAATGACTCTCAGCACTATGGGACTTGACATCTCAGGTCATCAGTCCCATAGAACTTAGAACTACTTAAACCCAACTAACATAAGGACATCACATACATACATCCTGAGGCAGGATTCGAACCTGCGACAGTAGCGGTCGCGCGGTTTCAGACTTAAGCGCCTAGAACCGCTTGGCCACACCGGCCGGCTGTCCACACTAACGCAGTTCGGCAACGTTGACTTCGCTTGAACGCACTTTGTGCCACGCATGCGCAGTTCTCATCCCTCCACGCTTCCTTATTGCGCCGTCTCTATACGAGGAAGCGCCGTTCAAATGGTCCAAATGGCTCTGAGCACTATGGGACTTAACATCTGTGGTCATCAGTCCCCTAGAACTTAGAACTACTTAAACCTAACCAACCTAAGGACATCACACACATCCATGCCCGAGGCAGGATTCGAACCTGAAACCGTAGCAGTCGCGCGGAAGGAAGAGCCGTCCTACATAACGCAGACTATGACCAGTTGTTACATAAGCGACTTTGAAGCACAGGGCATGAAGCTGAGCTGAATCCTACAAAATACTTTGGTAAGGACAATCAATAACTACCTACATCATTACGTCGACGACATGAATAGTAATACAGTGAGTAAAGCGAAAGAGGGTAATAGTTTCAATGCAGGTAACAATAGCAATAATATTTACTTTTGTTTGCATACTATGGTAAAATTAGTAGCAGAATGGCTTCAGTTCTTTCTGAACAAAAAGTAAATGTGTCATCTTCTACCACAAGTAATGTGGGTAGAACTTTAAAAAACAGTATTTAAAAAGAAATCGTTCCCATACTCCAGGTGTCTATCGAATTGAATGTCTCGACTGCAAACTAGGACAAACTGGGAAACGACTGGAGGCCAGGTTCAGCCAATCTGTCCCATTAGAATGAAAAACGCGGCAGAAAATTGCAAGTTTGCTGCACATCTTCATGAAAGTGGGAAAAGTGCACCTGTTTTGTCCTCAAATACAACGGTGCTCCATTCATATGAGAAGGGATAATGTACAGACATGTTGGAGTGGTTTGGAACCTTCTGCCATCAGGCATAGCCTCTTGTGCCACTGCTCAATGAGCAAGTGTCCAACTGTTTAAAAATCATTTGGATTTGGCTACTATGTGCCGATCCCAATAGATGCACTCATGTGACAAGAATGCCCAAGTAATTATTACACTTTTCCTAGATCGCATACAAGAACGAAGTTTCTGGAGATAAGTGTGTTTCCCATAATTACGTGATATAGTCGACAGTTCACTAGTTTTGAAACAAAACTGTGTAAATTGCAATGGATTTGTATACAAAACTCATAAGACAGAACTTTTTAAAGCAAAAAGATTCCTGGTCTTTCGACATTCTGCTGATGATACTTCAAGCACCACACTTGTCTGTTAAAATTCCTTTAACTGTACTTGGTCTGTAGCACGGTTTTCCTTACTTCTGAACTACACTGACACGCTAAAGAAACTGGTATAGGCAAGTGTGTTCACATACAGAGATATATAAACAGGCAGAATACGGCACTGCGGTCGGCAACGCCTATGTAAGACAACTAGTGTCTGGCGTAGTTGTTAAATCGGTTACTGCTGCTACTATCGAAGGTTTTCAAGACCTGAGTGTGTCTGAACGTGGTGTTATAATCGGTGTATAAGCGATGGGACACAGCATACTTGAGGTAGCGTTGAAGTGGGGATTTTCCCGTAATATCATTTCACGAGTGTACTGTGAATATCAAAAATCCAGTAAACATCAAATTTCTGACATATCGGCGGCCAAATAAAGATCCTACAAGAACAGTACCAACGACGACTGAAGGGCATCGTTCAACGTGACAGAAGTGCAACCCTTCCTCAAATTGCTGCAGATTTCAATGGTGCACCAACAACAAGTGTCAGAGTGCGAATCATTCAACGAAACATCATCGATAGGGGCTTTTGGAACTGAAGGCCCACTCATGTACTCCTCATGACTACATGGCACAAAGCTTTACGGCTTGCCTGCCCCCATCAACACCGACATTGACCTGCTGAGGACTTTGTAAGGTGGCAGAATAAATGAAGGCCAATTTCGAACCCAACATAAGAGTTTTATACATCATAACAGGAAAGTGAATATAACACCTAACTTACTTCGGCGGTAATGAATAGATTTGCCTATAAGAATGGAATGGAAAATATATGACACTCAATCGAAGGTATTAAAACACCACTCCTATATAATGTATGTCAATGAGCAAAAGGTGAAACTAGCAGCGAGAGGAAACGTTTTATGTGGAAACCAGCAGGGGTAGACACAGAAGCTGCAACCCGGGAGGCGCTACAGAAAGCTCTTAAGAGGGAGCGTCCCTCAGCCCGAGTCAGTGACTGAATAGGGCCGCATAATGCAGGGCGAATAATGGGCCAAAAGAAGTAAGACAGAAAGAAGCTTTAGAAAACTGCATCTCGGAATGTGAAAAGGATACGAAAAAAACCAGTGACGCATTCGATCATATGAACAGCAAGTGGTGGTACACACGTGAGAGACGCATGTAAGTTTTAGGCGCCTGGAGAAGACACAAAACGTCCGATTGGCGGAAACGCACCGCGAAAGAGTAAAGTGCCAAGATTTTGACGCAGTTCAATGGTAGGACCGTTGCGATTGGTAGAGAGAGTTTCCACAAAATAAGAGGAATTTTGCTATTGGTCGAAAAAGGCCATGATGTGGAGAACAAAAGAACCCAGGTGGTGAGAGAGTTCAGCTATGAGAAAGCTGAGAGTGAAATTCTGGGGACTCTTCTCTGGACTGGCGTTAAGTGCAGAATGGCGCACATAACGCTCTGCACGATGCAGAGGAGAAATTTGTGTAAACATTGCGTTCACAGTATCTGACCTTGAGCTAGAAATTAGTTGTAGTGTCATTGAGTTCCAACTGTGGAGAAACGAACCAGCTGGTTAGTCAGCCGCCCTTGCGAACACTGAGAGGGCAATATGGTTCAAATGGCTTTGAGCACTATGGGACACAACATCTGTGGTCATCAGTCCCCTAGAACTTAGAACAATTTAAACCTACCTAACCTAAGGACATCACACACATCCATTCCCGACGCAGTATCCGAACCTGCGACCGTAGCAGTCGCGCGGTTCCGGACTGAGGGCCTAGAACTGCTCGGCCATCGCGGCCAGCTAAAAGGACATTGTAATGTGCACGCTGCTCCAGCCATGCGCATGCATATCACCATAGTCTAAGACTAGGGATGAGTTCATGTTTTCTCGCATCTTGTGAAACATAGTGAGAGTTTCTGCTGGAAAATTCAGCGAAGGTCTACTAAGATTTTATAGGAATTTCAGTGGGCGAGAGCAGCCACGCAGACGACAACTCATTACAGCTAAGGTAAATACCGTATGCAGAGGCGTAAACGTGATGGTTCACCAGCTTGTGTCCACTGTACACTTGAGCGACCTTAGGTAATCTTTTGTTCGACTTGTCACAAAACTATCCATCCTCCATAGACTTGATTGTCATTCTAAAAGTAGTACCGAACTTTGAACCAGAATCGGATGATTTATCGTACTACTGGCCGACATCATAATGTAATCGTAAGAATAATTTTGAAAAGAAATTTCTAGTTAAAATTTAATATTGTTGTGTTTAGGTTTATTTAACTTTCTGAGTGTTACAATTTAATACTCTTGTGTTTAGGATAAGTTCACTTTTAGAGGCCAAGAGCGTGTATCTCCGTGACAAAATTGCAATATTTAACAATGTCATTACAGCTTACACAGACGTGTTCTGTCATAGAATAAGAGACCACCTAACCATAACCTTACAAATGGAGACCCTGCTAGGTTGGCAACTGGTTTGCCTGGATGAAAATTAGTCAAATTAGAACCGGAAATTAAAATTTCTTAATTGAGTTTTGTTCTTTTTTATTTGTTGTCTTTGTGACGATGTTACCCAAAGTATGAAAATGTATAATGGTCCTAATACAGTAAATGTGTGATCCTAAGTGTAGAAAAGTTGTATTAAAAAGTGAGATAACGTTGGTGATTATGTAGAAGTATCTTGTGCATGACTGTGCTGGCGCGCGCGTAGTTATTCACGGCGTTGTTGGGTTGAAAGTCTACAAAGAGTGAACATCGTTGCTAATACATGTACATAGTATAAAAACTTTCTATGGTATTTTGGAAACGTCTAAGATCATATAACGTGATATTGACGAGATGGCAAGCTCGCGCTATTCGAGAAAGATAGAGGTTAGTTAGACGACTGTAGATGGCGAAGAATGGAGACTATCGCAGACAGGGCAAACTGAAGATCTTGAGAAGACAGAGATTGATGTACAACAAAAAGTTGAAACGTCCCCTAGGAAAAATTGTACAAAACTGTGCTTAAACTGACACACAATATTTTTAGCGCAACGCAATCTGACTTTCAAAAATCCCTACAAAAGAATGGCCCTGACTAACATTAACCTATACGTTTCACATATCACTTACCTCAAAAAAATCTTGGTTACTCGAACTACTGCAATACAGCGAGCACCACTACTGCCAGCTAAATAAAAGATTCAAACTACAGAAGGCACTAACTACTGATAGGCATAGTTAGCGAATGAAAGATTTTAATAGAGAACAAACAATGTATTTACCTTAATAGTCATTATATATATATATATATATATATATATATATATATATATATATATATATATATATGACATCCAGTCTTACAAATTTCAAAACTCCGCCATCTCTCTCCCCACATCCACCACTGCTGGCGGCTCACCTCCAACTGCGCAACGCTACTCGCTGTTAACATCCAGCTGCCCAACACTACAATGGCGAGTATTACAACAATGCCAACCAGCCACTGACTGCACACAGCACAGCCAGTGATTTTTCATACAATGTGCTATGTGACATTACCAATAAAAAAACCTAAACAGCTTTCTTACATAGCCTCCATGCTCCCCACAAAAAATTTTACAATTTGTTTTGGGCAGTGGTGAATACAGATTTGAAAAATTTTTTCATAATTACAATAACAAAGAAATGAAATGCACACACTTATCGATACGATGTTGGCCAAAATCTAAAATTTTCTCACAGTCCATAAAGACAGTCATGATCGTTCATCACAGTAAAATAGCAGTGTTTTTGCTCAATGTCTGAGCAGTAAAAGAAAATGCACACGGAAGTAGTGGATTTCCATGCAGTCTTGAAGAATTAGTGTTGTCCTTCCGTCGGAAAGAAAGTGCTGACTCCTGACATGCAGACAGGTAATGGGCCACAGCAGAGTCAGTCGACGTCGAATACTATCGGTAGGTAGGTCATCGCAGAGCAGACCCACTGTAGTCCTGGTAAAGATTATTATTGGTGGGCCACCAGAGGTGCAGACCCACTGCAGTCCTTGTAGAAATAATGGTACTGGTGGGTCATCAAGGGTGCTGACCCACTGCACTCCTTGTAGAAATACTGGTATTGGTGGGTCATCAAAGGTGCAGACCCACTGTAGTCCTTGTAGAGACGGCCAGCAGCCATCTGTTGCAACTGTGCAGGTGCACAATCACCATTGAAGAGTCTTGTAGAGAATACAGCAAGTCCACAAACCACCACTTGTCCACTTACAAAGAATTTGTTTGAAATGTCCTTAGAACCAGCAATGCTATTATCCAGTCCTTTGCTGAATTATTAACACATGTGCAAACACTATCAGTCCCTGCTTCTCACATATTGTCCATATACTATGGCCAACAGGAACGTGTGCAGTGAAATGTAACTTGCAAGTTACTTAATTTGATGAACTGGTGTCAATTACAATTTTATAACATAAGAATACAATAACAAAGGTACAAAATACATAATTAAAAACATAATAATACAGATAACATACGTAGTAAAACAGGCTTTACAAAAGAATAGATTTAAACATGCACATCAGTGTTACAAAAATTATGACATAAGTACATACATAAAGATCAGAATAACTTTTGAAACATCAACTTCACATATGAGCAACAAAACAGAACAGATAAATAATGTCTAAACATGTTTACAAAGTAAATAACATATTATCAGGAAAATTCTGCAACGTACCTCGTATCAGCTAAACACACAAAGACAGGAAAAAATACAAATTCCCGTAGCGTAATAACACAAAATGCAGGACAGGGTTTGTTTTCAGTGTGACATTTGGTACTTCAGTCCAACCCAAAACTTCATTCTGTAGATCTTTCGTCGTATCTCAACATTTGTTCCCATCAAAAAAATTCTATCCAAGCATGCTTATTGTATTTATATGTTCACATATTACTTACCTCATTATTTATTTTCCATTATCTTACCACATCATTCGTTTTCAAGAAAATCCTACCTAAACCTGTTGTCCCTAAACCCAACTTTTTTTGTTCCTATCCTCTTTCAAAATAATTTTTTGGCCAAACCCTTTTCTTATAGCTTCTCAATGCATTCCTTCCAATTCATTGCAACTCATTCTCTTATATAGTCTACCCCCTCTTAAGCTAACTTAAAGCTACTGAGCTCAGATGCTAAACTAAGGGACGACGCAATGCAGCAGCATAAAACAATTAACACAAACAGTAATGACAAAAAAATGCAAGTAAGCAAAGCAAACAGCAATAAATGTAATAACTTATATCTAAACATGACAAACCCACAAACAGAAAAAATAGTACACTAAAGACAACAACGTAGATAAGGGAAATGTATACTCACATCTTAATGTAAATGTAATTAAAGTGGTGCACCACAAAAACTTATTCTATGAATAATTACCAAGTACTTGAAAAGAAAATTATATATGCAGTTACTTTTACTAGTCCCTTCTTATTGTTCTTTCCTTTCCAAGTGCTCCTTTTTTGAAGAACGTGGATCATAAAATTATTTAATAGATCTGTTGACAGAAAGTGTTCACATTAGCAAATGAATCTTATTTTATTTTATGAAACCAATGCTGTAACACAGCTAGAAAACAGATATCAAATGAAATAAGTAATTATGCAAAGCAAAGAATAAAAACATCATTCAATAGCAATGTGTCATTTCATAAGTCAGTAGAAGTTCTCTCAACCCTCGTAGAAAGAGACTTGTCATAATCAGTTGTGTAGATGTAAGACTGTTTCAAAGAAATGAGGGTGTCGTATTTGCGGTGCTTTCTACAAAGGAATGTCAATAGGGAGGATAATGGCCTCTTTTTTTTCTCTCTCCACCTGTGCCTCTGAAAAGCACACACTAATGGCTTGTTTCCAGGTGGCTGTCGCCCATCTGGGTGCCCACGACGCATTACTTGCAGGTGGTCACTTAACTTTCTTACCGAAATATTTACGACACCAGTTTCCACTACAGTGGCAGTCTGATATAAAAAAAATCACAGGTCAAGAATTTGCGTTACAAATCTGTAGAAACAAAATCCTTTAAATATAATAGTGTCCAAAAAAAATTCGCCAGCATAGTGATACATGCAATACACACATTCATAACTCCTAAAGTACGATTCTCGGTTTCCGACATCCTTTTTCACAAACCAGAGTCCCTAACCACTACTCATTATTCCTTACCTTATTACACATATACATATTTGTCGACACTTCTTCAATATTTCATCATAACAGATACATAGCATAACCAAATAACTCATATAGCATCAGCTTAAACATACCTCAGCAGCATAATTCACATCGTCATCGTAATAATAACATCATAACACCTCAGTCAAATCTTAAAAACGTCATAGCTTTCTGCAATAATTTTAAAACCTAAATAAAATTCTCTACTCATGTCAAAAGTGTAATCTACCTCAAACGTACTTAAAAATCATGATCCCATACCAAATATGTCATTCAGAGCTCTTATAGTAACACAATGGTTCCGAAAAAATATGAACAGCTCACAAAGTACAGACAAAATACAATTTCATAAGTGTGAAGTTATCCACCTGCGTAATTGCGTAAACATATGCCACTGATGTAGTAAAAATATGTTTGTTTCTCTGTCAAATAATCAGATAGCTGTGTAATTCTGTGTTAGATAAATATGGTACCCATGTGTAAAATTGTATAAGCAAATACCATATTAGCTAGGGCTCCTTGTGCTTGCCAAACACATGGTACACAAAGTAGGCGTGTACCCCCTGTACAAAACTCCGCCATCTCTCTCCCCACATCCACCACTGCTGACGGCTCACCTCCAACTGCGCAACGCTACGCGCTGTTACCATCCAGCTGCCCAACACTACAATGGCGAGTATTACAACAATGCCAACCAGCCACTGACTGCAAGCATCACAGCCAGTGATTTTTCATACAGAGCGCTATGTGGCGTTACCAATATAAAAAACCTAAACAGCCTACTTACAAAGTATCAAGTGCGGGTCACGGAACGGAAGGTAGTGATGGTGCAGAGAGAATGGTGGTAGTCTCGCGATTGGTATCACAGTGCAAGAATTCACAAAAACAAATAGATGAGGGAGCTAGTGGGTCAGAAGTAGAATCACAGGACGAGAAACTGCAGTACGTTGAACCAAATATTGTGAATTTAAATCATACGGAACAGTTTCCAACAGAAAGAATGTGTGTAAGCGCGTACGCACTATGTACGGAAGTCGGCGAGACGCCGCGTGAAAGACGCGAACGGCAGAATTTAAATGAAATAGTGACAAATGACGATGGCGAAGAGTCAGATAGTGTGTTCGCAATATTGAAGCAACTCACTACGGTCGTAAAGCAGACTGATACAGGGTTAGCAGAATTAAAATTTGAAACAAATGATGGGTTAGCAGATTTAAAAGCTGGAACAAATGCCTGGTTAGCAGATTTAAAAACAAAGACAAATGTTGGTGTAAATAGTCTCAAATTTGAAACTTAGGCTGGATTCAGAAAAGTCCGTGAAGATTAGCAAAAACTACGAATGGAAGTTAATTAAGAGTTTACTAAAATCCGGAGAGAGGCGACTCAAGCGAACTTATATAATCGTTAATGGCTGACCATGCATTCTGACGTTGACGAGATGCAGGATGCAGTGTCTTAAGGCGCAACAAATAGTGGAAGAGCTCAGTGTCAGAAAACGTGTCGCGCTAGCCGCATTAAAAAAATTCGAAACTCGGATTGAAAACATCGTCACGAAAAATCAGAAACATTGTGAACAGCTTCGTACAGAACTGTAACAGTTTATCGAGAACCGTACAGAAAGCAGTAGTGAGGCAACGGAATCGGTAGTATCATCATACTTAGTGACGGACAGGGATCCAGATGTAAGTCAGTTGTGCAATCTTCCGTAGCAGTAGCGGAAACACAAAAAGTCATGAGATTCCAGTCGTATAGCCACAAGAGACTGCGCCAATAGTTACCGAAACGAAACAGAACCAAATGGGAAGAGGACAGTTAACACAAGTGAGCGAAGCAGGTGATGTGCGGTCACAGCAGACAAGGGAGCGAGAAATGGTAACCGCGCACTTTCCAACAAAGCGGCAGCCGACCCTTCGAACGAACGCGAGTGACGCGAGAGCAGAGCAAGTTACGGCGACACATGTACCAATTTCGCGATTTTCAAGTTACAGTACAACAGTTTACAGACCCCAAAGTGCATTTGAATAAAATAGAAAGGCAAAACATGAGCCATTAACGGGAAATTGAACGAATCTTTCAGTCCCATACACGAGGAACGGTACGGTGTAGATAACTGCACACCCCTGAGTAGATACGAAGCTAGATGGGACATCATATAAGGACCCAAATGTGGCAGAACGAGTACAAGAGAACATGACACAGTCGAATGGAACGAGTAATGTTGTGAAAACACAAACACCATTGGGTGAAAGAGAAAAATTTGACAATGATCACTTTTTGACAGTCAGAAAATTCCAAGATGGCAAAGAAAGCGGGAACGACTTCCATGCAGGCACATTTATAAATCAATTTCAGATCGGTTTACCAGAGCATTGGCCACTTAGCAAAAACTTTACTTCATTTGTGGGCATATGGACGGCGCAAAAGCGGAATCCAAGCAAAGAGTAGCTTTAAACTGTCAATCATATGAGAAATTTAAAACCGCGTGCTTGGAGCGATACTGGTCCACAGAAACACAAAATAGAAGGAAGTGTGAGTTATTACAGAGAGAGTTGTTCAAAACTTCGGGAGAAAAGAAACCCGTTAGATTTTTCGAGGGAAATGACAAAAAAGAATCAGTGTTTATATAAACAATACAGTGATGGGGAACTGATAAGGATGTGCACATTGAAGTTACCGTTGCGTTATCAGCAGTCATTGGTTGGTAGAGCAGGAGATAATATACAAGCATTCAAAGGAATGTTAACAGAATTTGAATTCTTATTCAATGAAGATAACGCAAAGGAACAACGTACAACCGGAAAAACAATAATAGGGGGCATAACAGCAACCGATCAGGTTTTAGTAACAATAATTCCAATGGCAATAATAAAGTAGAAAAAGGTAATGGTTTTGGAAGGAGTGGTAATCGACCATGGGATAACAATGATAATTATGGGTTTGAAAACGCACAGAGAGCGAATAACAATTATGGTTTTGGTGGGCCGCGGAATTACAATGGTGGCTTTGGTCCTAGAAACAAGCGTGCTAACTATGATCCGACATACAATCCCCGTGCGAACGAAGGCGGAAAATTTAGAGGTTTTCAGCAGCAAAATCCAGGCTATTCAGGTGGTAATGCAATGCCAAGAACGCAGAAAGGTTGTGAAAATCCAGCTTCAGTGGGACAAAACACGCGAAATGAACTGGTAGAATATGTCGAGGTTACCAAACACTGGTAAAAGACAGAATTGACAATAATAACGGCAATAAAAGTTGATTTTTTCTCAAAGACGTAGTGTAAAGGAGAAGAAAGTTGTTTTTTGTGGAGTGAAAGGAAGTGCAGAAGTCGGTAGGGAATACATAACTAAGTAAGAAGGAGGCAGGCATTTCTAATTTGTTCTGTCAAGGACGGTGAACAAATAATTGAAGAGATATTTTGGGAGAATATGTGAATCATATATAATTTGTGGAACGTACCAGTTACTGATATTGAAAAAAAGATATGTGGAAAATAAATATAAGAAGTTGTTAGGAGGTAATAATTAGGAAAGGGAACTGAATTATTAAGTTAAGCAAGAAACATCTTATTTCGTGGAAGGAGGTAAACAGTAGGAAGTAAGATTGATCCAGAAAAGATTTCAATAAGGAAATGTATGATAAGGGAAGAAAGAAAAAGGAGAAAAGGATAAGTGCAACTGCGAAGAGAAATTTTTAAACTTTAAAACAACGCAATAGAACAGCAGAGAAAATTTTTTGTAAAGGTAAAGAACAGAGAAAGAAGATAAACTGTATTTTTGAAGTTCTGTTGCATCTGACGCCAAAAAGAAGAGTTTGCTGACAAAAAGACGCTGGAGTCGAAATCAAGGTGTAAAGTTTTCAAAATAACATAGTATACTTGTAGTTAGGAAAATAATAAGCAGTAATGCGAAAAATTCACTAACGTATTAACCGTCATCACCATCAACGTGACTCTTACTATCCATTGTGATGAAGATGAGGAAACCATGACCTTTATCTTAACGAAGAATTAAACAAAATGGGGAAAAAAAGATAAATAAGTAAAAACAGTGATACGAAAAACCATTTTTTGATAGAATTAATGACACTTTTTTTGAAGTATAAAAAATTTAATGTTCGTAAAGTTCGTAACTTAATTTAAGGGAGTAAGTGTTAGAATAAAATAGACAATAGGTGAGGACGCAAGAGAAGTAAGATACGTAAAGCAGGGACAAACATTGTATCAGATATGAAGTCAGCAGACAAGGTGCACCACCATTGAGGCCAGATCGACAGCAGGACTGAAGAGAGCGGTTAGGCGTTATAGGAAGGGACACTTAGCGTGAATGCCTGGTACGTCACCCTAAAAGATGAAAGAAGAGGCCCTCGTGGAAGCAACGGTCCAAGAGGATAACACCTCGGGGGAAACGTTTGGAGAGCTACAACACATCCTGGCTACAATCAACATGTACCTGAGGTGTACTTCATTCATACAAAAGCCATATACAAGCGTTATAACAATAGTTTTGCGAAAGTGTTAGATACTTGGCACTTCTATTGCGAACTCTTTAAAACAGCACATCCATACCCGAGGCAGGGTTCGAACCATAGCGGTCGCGCAGTTCCCTACTGTAGTGCCTACAACCGCTCTGCCACCTATCATCCAGTCCCTTCTCCTTATCAGTGTTTTCTACATATTCCTTTCCTCTCCGATTCTGTGTAGAACCTGCTCATTCCTTATCCTATTAGTCCACCTAATTTTCAACTTTCTTCTGTAGTACCCCATGTCAAATGCTTATATTCTTTTCTGTTACAGTTATCCAACAGTTCATGTTACAATGCCATGTAAAGCTGTACTCCAGACGTAAGTTCTCAGAAATTTATTTCTCAAATTAGGGCCGATATTCGATATTAGCAGACTTCTCTTCGGCAGGAATGCCGTTTTTGCCAGTGCTAGTCTGCTTTTGATGTCCCCCTTGCTCCGTCTGTCATTGGTTATTTTACTGCCTAGGTAGCAGAATTCCTTATCTTCATCTACTTCGTGACCATCAATCTTGACATTAAGTTACTCGGTGTTCTCATTTCCACTACTTTTCGTTACATTCGTCCTTCTTCGATTTGCTCTCAATCCATACTGTGTACTCATTAGACTGTTTATTTCATTTAGCTTCGTTGTCTTACACCCTTTTTAATACGAGCGCTTCATTCTTGGGCGTCCTTTCTTATTATTCCCTCTGCGCTATTGTGCATATGGTACATGATCCCTCTCTCCCTATAGCTTTCCCCTACTTGTTTCAAAATTTCGAACATCTTGCACCATTTTACATTGTCGAAGGCTTTTTCCAGGTAAACAAATCCCATGAATGTGTCTTGATTTTTCTTTATGCTTGGTTCACAGCCTCATACTTGCCTCTCTCGTGCCTTTACTTTTCTAAACCCAAACTGATCGTCGTCTAGCGCATCCTAAATTTTCTTTTCCATTCTTCTGTATATTATTCCTGGAAGAAACTTGGATGCATGAGCTGTTAAGCTGGTTGTGCGATAATTCTGGCACTTGTCAGCTCTTGCCGTCTTAGGAATTGTGTGGTTGACGCTTTTCCGAAAGATAATTATAGAAATTCTGATGGAATGTTATCTATCCCTTCTGCCCTATTTGGCCTTAAGTCTTCCAAAGATCTTTTAAATTCTGATTGTGATACTAGATTTCCTATCTGCTCTAAATCGACTCCTGTTTCTTCTTCTATCACATCAGACAAATCTTCCTCATCATAGAGGCTTTCAATGTATTGGCTCTGAGCACTATGGGACTTAACTGCTGAGGTCATCAGTCCCCTAGAACTTAGAACTACTTAAACCTAAATAACCTAAGAATATCACACACATCCATGCCTGAGTAAGGATTCAAACCTGCGATGGTAGAGGTCGCCCGGTTCCAGACTGTAGCGCCTAGAACCGCTCGGTCACTCAGGCCGGCTTTTATTGTATTCATTCCACCTATCCACTCTCTCCTCTGCATTTAACAGTGGAATTCCCATTGCACTCTTACCGTTATCACCTTTACTTTTAATGTCACCGAAGGTTGTTTTGACTTTCCTGTATGCTGAGTCAGTTCTCCCGAGAATCATTTCTTTTTCGACTCTTCACTTTTTTTTCCTGCAGCCATTTCGTCTTAGCTTCCATGCCCTTCCTATTTGTTTCATTCCTCAGCGACTTTTATTTCTGTTTTCCTGAGTTACCTCAAACACTTTTGTACTTCCTCCTTTCATCAATGAACTGAAGTATTTCTTCTGTTGCTCATGGTATTTCGCAGTTACCTTCTTTGTACCTATGTTTTTCTTTCCAACTTCAATTAAGGCCCTTTTTAAAAATGTCCATTCCTCTTCAACTGTTCTGCCAACTGAGCAATTCCTTATTGTTGTATCTATAGTCTTAGACAACTTCAACTATATCTCGTCATTCCTTAGTACTTCCGTATCCCACTTCTTTGCGTATTGATCCTTCCTGATTAATGTCTTAAACTTCAGCCTACTCTTCATCACTACTGTATTGTTATCTGAGTCTATATCTGCTCCTGGGTACGCCTTACAGTCCACTATCTGATTTCGGAATCTCTGTCTGACCGTGATCTACTTTAACTGAAATCTTCTCGCATCAACCAGCCATTTCCAAGTATACCTACTCCTTTCGTGATTCTTGAACAGACTATTCGCTATTACTAGCTGAAACTTGTTACAGAGATCAATTTGTCTTTTTCCTCTCTCATTCCTTGTCCCAAGGCCATATTTTTCAGTAACCTTCTCTGCTACTCCTTCCCCTACAACTGCATTCCTGTCCCCAATGACTATTAAATTTTCATCCCCTTTACATACTGCATTACCCTTTCAATATCGTCATACACTTTCTCTATCTCTTCATCTTCACCTTGCGACGTCGACATGTATACCTGAAGTATCGTTGTCGGCTTTGGTTTGCTGTCGATTCTGAAATGATCTACCCTCTCACTGAACTGTTCACAGTAACACCTCTCTGCCCTACCTTCCTATTCATAACGAATCCTCCTGTTATACCATTTTCTAATGCTGTTGATATTTCCCTATGCTCATCTGACCAGAAATATTTGTCTTCTTTCCACTTCAATTCGCTGACCCCTACTACACTCCTGCTCATAAATTAAGAACAATGCTGATACATGGTGATACAATGCTCTGTTGGGAGGTTTGTGGGGTTTAAATTACCACGGGGTATGCCCGTGCAGTGCATTTGACATGCGGTCGTCGCACGTTGGCTCCGACAGCAGTCCACATCCGCAGAGGTGTGTTGATGCATGTCAGAGTACGGTGCAGCTGGTAGGTGTGCTGACGTTTTCAGACGTGCTAATGGTGACTGAGTGTTGACAATGGCTAAAAGAACACATATTTATGACGTTATGAGAGGTGGAATACTAGGGCGACTGGAGGCTAGTCAAACACAGCAGGTCGTAGCACATGCCCTCCGTGTGCCACAAGACGGCCTTCGAGTACTGCAGGTAGCCTTGCTCGGGACCTTACCGCAGCCACTGGAACAGTTGTCTCCAGACACACAGTCTACAGACTACTGAACAGAAATGGTTTATTTGCCCGGAGACATGCGAGGTGCATTCCACTGAACCCTGGTCACAGGAGAGCCTGTAAGGCCCGGTGTCAAGAACACAGTACCTGGTCATTGGAACAGTGGTCCCAGGTTATGTTCACGAACGAGTCCAGGTATAGTGTGAACAGTGATTCTCGCCGGGTTTTTATCTGGCATGAAGAAGGAACCTGAAACCAACCCCTTAATGTCCTTGAAAGGATACATGGAGGTCGTGGTTTGACGGTGGTGGGTGGGATTATTATTGGTGCACGTACACCCCTGCATGTCATTGACAGAGGAACTGTAACAGGCCAGGTCTATCGAGACGTGTTTTTGCACCAGTTTGTGCTCCTTTTCAGGGTCATCCTAATAGATGACAACGCACGGCCCCACCGAGCTGCCATCGTGCACGAGTACCTTGAAACGGAAGATATCAGATGAATGGAGTGGCCCGCCTGTTCTCCAGACCTAAACCCCCATCGAGAACCTCTGGGATTAGAGATGGGCAAACTCGTTCATCCTTGGGAACTAGTTCACTGCTGATCGTTCTTTTTTGGGAACCGTTCATTTTTACTCGTTCACCGTTCATTTGTGCTTCGTATATGGTTCTTATGAAACACTGAAAACTAGTAGTGTAGGTGACTGAAGGATGTAGGCCACCAAGAGGGGGCATTTGCCTCCCCCCTGGAGTATAGAGTTTTTATTCATTACAGAACTCTTACACACTTTTAGAAGTTATTTCTGTGATTCTGCAGAACCTCTCGTTTTTCCAACCGTAGCCTTGTGTGGCTGATCGCAGAGAAATTATACAGGGTGGCGCACGGAAAAGCGGCCCCGAGTACAGACTGCTCACCAATTACGGACCATGTGTTGCCCATTACGAGCAGACATAACAAACAGACAATCATCTAATACTTAGACAGTGAAGAAGTAACAAGCTAATGCAAGCAACAATTGCGAAACAATCGATGACGATGTGTAGAGAGCAGGAGAAGATGACATGAAAATCTCACGCGACGCGCTTGGACTATAGCTCATGTAGTCTTGTAAACCTGTTGGTGGCTGTTTCCCAAGTTAATAGACCACAAGCGTCTTGCATAAAATTCTTCGTTTCGACTTCCACTACATAGCTATGCTACGTTGTAAACAATAATCATTTACACCCTATATATACTTCACGTTGTCTCTGACTCCGTAGACGAAGTAAGGACTTTATGGAAGCATGAAGTCTAATGTGGTTTTCTCATACTTGCGTCACCCGCTTAGAAAAAATTAGGTTCTTATGTTGCATCATTAAAGTTAATGCAGCAGCAATAATAATAATTAAGTTCACAGTAATAAAGTTTTTGGTTTGAAAGCCATTTCTGAACAAATGTTTTTCAGATAATAAGTAAATACGATTTTATGGCAGTCTATGTCTTTTCAAATGGAGAGACACCGCTTTTCCTACTGAGCCAAAATGACCGACAACCCACTTTTTTTTAGAGAGCCTTCTTAGAGAGCCTTCCTAAATGTGATTTTCTGTATATGAAAAAATTAAGCAAATTTTTGAAAGCTAGCTGCTCAACCATGTCGATGAAACCAAAAAATATATGGATAACAAAAAAAACTTGCCTTGTTATAAGTATGTATTCTGCAGTTCATCGATATAATGAAGTGAGCTGATATGCGCTTTTGTTACCTGTAAAGACTTACCAATTACATACAACGTAATTTTTATGTAATTTACGTAACAATAAAATACTTTTTGATTACCGGTCGTGGACGCTGAATAGCCAGAACCAAGTGCAAGAACAGTTTGGAATACATGTCAAATAGGCGAGCGCAGTGAACGAAACGAACAACTGGATACTGAACTAACCAGGAGCAGTCGGCAGTGGAACTGAGACAGGTGGTCATGCGAAGAATGACGAGTGTGGCCGAGGGAGACCGAGGTTGGAACGAGAACTGCCGAAGTGACCGCCGCGACCGAAGTGAACTACTGAACTATGAACCGATCGTTCCTCGTTCCTAGGAACTATAAGTAGACAGCCGCAACCGAAGTGAACTGTGAACCGATCGTTCCTCGTTCCGGGGAACTATAAGTAGACTGACCGAAGTCAACTATGAACCGATTGTTCCTTGGAATTGGTCCCTCGGTCCTTTCGTTCACCTAGGTGAACCGTTCCTTTGCACCCGTTCGTTCGCGAACTACCCATCTCTATCTGAGATGCTCGCGGTCGACGTATCGCTGCACGTCTTTAAATCCCTACGACACGTCAGGAGCTCCGACAGGCTCTGGTGCAAGAATGGGAGGCTATACCTCAGCAGCTGCTCGACCACCTGATCCAGAGTTTGCCAACCCGTTGTGAGGCCTGTGTACGTGTGCATGGTGATCATATCCCATATTGATGTCGGGGTACATGCGCAGCAAACAGTGGCGTTTTGTAGCACATGTGTTTCGGGACGGTTTTCTCAACTTATCACTAATACTGTGGACTTACAGATCTGTGTCGTGTGTGTTCCCTATGTGCCTATGCTATTAGCGCCAGTTTAGTGTAGTGCCAATTATCCTTAATTTATGTACATGAGTGTATATCTAGATTGCATTTCCCTTTTCAGATTTTCTAGTTTCCCTACCACGTTCAAGCTTCTGACATTCCACGCCCTGACTCGTAGAACGTTATCCTTCCATTGATTATTCAGTCTCTTTCAAATGGTAACCTCCGCCTCGGCCGTCCCCTCCCGGGGTTCCGAATGGGGGACTATTCCAGAATCTTTTGACAATGGTGAGATCATCATGACACTTGTTCAGTTACAGGCCACATGTCGTGTGTACACACTTTACGTGGTTTCCATTGCCTCCTGCATCCTCATGACGTTAATCATTGCTGATTCTTACACCATTAGGCGCCGTTTCCCAGCGCTAGTGCCCTGAACCTCTGTCCGCTCCTCCACCCTCTTTCACAAGCAGTTGGCAGAATGAGGCTGACGTCTTAGGTCTGTAGTCTTTGGCCGCCAATGCTGATTATTAATCAAGTATTATTAAATATTATGATATAAATTTGAAACGTTTCACGGCTGCGGGATTCGAACCCAGTTCCGAAGACGTTTTGATTATGAATCAAAGACGCTATTCCTAGACCACGTGTAACTAAAATGTCATTACGCGGTAAACGTCGTTTGCGGTAAACGTCGTTTGTACCATTTACTGCTTGATTTTGTGGAATGTTGGAAAAGTGAATAAAAATGTTGTTTTAAACTGAAACTGCATCACGACTTTTGTAACACAGATGTGGATCACATTCACTTGACAACAGTGCACTAACGTTAAGAAATTTATTCTTTGATTTTATTATGAAATGCTTTTAACTGTGAAGAGCAGTTATCAAAACTCTGAACACACGATTTTACCATGAATAGCATAGTTTTCCAATTGTCGATTGAAGTCACACATTGTAATTCAACAGTAAGCGGAAATTAATAACGCAATTCGCACTCGCATGAAATAAGAACTCTGTCCATGTCACTTCTTTCCAAATGTGCAGTCACACGATGATAGAATCTCAAAGACCATCGCCGTCTTTCGTTATACCGGGGAGCATCTCAAGCAAAATCGTCCTTTGTTTGCCAGGGTTCCTCTCTCACCGACCACTCGACACTGCCTCTCGCAGAAGAACGACGCTGACGTCATCCGCTCATAAAACGTCCTCCGGCAGCAAAAGAGTAACGTCTCTCTTATCTGTACAGGTATCCAAGGACGCTCATAATGGCAAGCTTTCCCAACGAAGCTACTTTTCGTCATGATATAGAAACGGTTCACAATATCCAGGATATCAAGGACCAGTTCCAACAGTTGCGGGTCAGCTTGTCTCAGGATAGGTTTCAAAGGTTTTGTGACGGTCTTCCATGCCGAATAGTGGAATGTATCCAGGATGAAGTGCAGCGTCATCCTGATAAGTAGGCTCATACTGCCAAGTTCGTTTTAATTTGACTTGATTTTGTAATCACTGAACTATCGTCACATATCTGGTCATCTAGTAAGGTTTCATTTCGTTTCCTCTCCTTTTGGGTGTCTCGCGTTCTTGGTCAGGTAGTATACTTATCCATAAATTTACCAGTAGCATCTTCCACTATTTTTTGTATAGAAGAAACGCCGTAGCTGTAAGTGGTCCCTTAATCCTGTTGCTCCTCCGGTAGTAAAGCATATCGGTTCCTTGTCGTATTTCTTTCCAAGCATCTGTAAAAACTTTACGCACCTTGCTTCGTCCCAGTCGCATCATTCATCAACAGTTAGGAATCTCATAAACAATGTAAGCACAAAGAGCGATTGCTGATATTCTATAACAAATGAAGTTGGTCCCAACCTATCATAGCATGATTAGGCCAAACTATAACCCATAAATACACTCCTGGAAATTGAAATAAGAACACCGTGAATTCATTGTCCCAGGAAGGGGAAACTTTATTAACACATTCCTGGGGTCAGATACATCACATGATCACACTGACAGAACCACAGGCACATAGACACAGGCAACAGAGCATGCACAATGTCGGCACTAGTACAGTGTATATCCACCTTTCGCAGCAATGCAGGCTGCTATTCTCCCATGGAGACGATCGTAGAGATGTTGGATGTAGTCCTGTGGAACGGCTTGCCATGCCATTTCCACCTCGCGCCTCAGTTGGACCAGCGTTCGTGCTGGACATGCAGACCGCGTGAGACGATGCTTCATCCAGTCCCAGACATTCTCAATGGGGGACAGATCCCGAGATCTTGCTGGCCAGGGTAGTTGACTTACACCTTCTAGAGCACGTTGGGTGGCACGGGATACATGCGGACGTGCATTGTCCTGTTGGAACAGCAAGTTCCCTTGACCGGTCTAGGAATGGTAGAACGATGGGTTCGATGACGGTTTAGATGTACCGTGCACTATTCAGTGTCCCCTCGACGATCACCAGAGGTGTACGGCCAGTGTAGGAGATCGCTCCCCACACCATGATGCCGGCTGTTGGCCCTGTGTGCCTCGGTCGTATGCAGTCCTGATTGTGGCGCTCACCTGCACGGCGCCAAACACGCATACGACCATCATTGGCACCAAGGCAGAAGCGACTCTCATCGCTGAACACGACACGTCTCCATTCGTCCCTCCATTCACGCCTGTCGCGACACCACTATAGGCGGGCTGCACGATGTTGGGGCGTGAGCGGAAGACGGCATAACGGTATGCGGGATCGTAGCCCAGCTTCATGGAGACGGTTGCGTATGGTCCTCGCCGATACTCCAGGAGCAACAGTGTCCCTAATTTGCTGGGAAGTGGCGGTGCGGTCCCCTACGGCACTGCGTAGGATCCTACGGTCTTGGCGTGCATCCGTGCGTCGCTGCGGTCCGGTCCCAGGTCGACGGGCACGTGCACCTTCCGCCGACCACTGGCGACAACATCGATGTACTGTGGAGACCTCACTCCCCACGTGTTGAGCAATTCGGCGGTACGTCCACCCGGCCTCCCGCATGCCCACTATACGCCCTCGCTCAAAGTCCGTCAACTGCACATACGGTTCACGTCCACGCTGTCGCGGCATGCTACCAGTGTTAAAGACTGCGATGGAGCTCCGTATGCCACGGCAAACTGGCTGACACTGACGGCTGCGGTGCACAAATGCTGCGCAGCTAGTTCCATTCGACGGCCAACACCGCGGTTCCTGGTGTGTCAGCTGTGCCGTGCGTGTGATCATTGCTTGTGCATCCCTCTCGCAGTGTCCGGAGCAAGTATGGTGGGTCTGACACACCGGTGTCAATGTGTTCTTTTTTTCATTTCCAGGAGTGTATATAACGACGTTTTTGTTGTTCATGCATTAAAACTGCCGTATCAATATGACTTTTCAATTTATTACTTCTTTACTACTAACAGTATTCACGACACATTTTTCAGTAAGTATTCGCATATAATACTAAATGTACCAGCAAATTTGTATCATTTTGCGACACGTAGTACAGGGGCTATGACATCACGAATACTGACAAGTGTGAAGAATTCCCACATTGTATAAGACGCTAAGATTAATTACTCCGTTGCTACTAACTCTATTCGCAACACATTTTGCAGACAGTGGCCGCAAATACCACTGGTTATACCTGTGAAATTATACCATTTTGTAGCATATAGTCCAACAGATATGACGTCATAAACACTGAGCTGAATGGAAATGAAACAGCAGAGCTAAATACGATAGAGGTACAGGTGATGTATGCTCACAAATACGCGTGAAATATGTTGAATAACTGTGAAATATGGACAACATGTGTGTACACGGGTAAAACCACGGTTAAAAAGCTGATCACAAACCTCTGAACGATTGCAACCAAATTTGCTGCAAGTATTATTTACCGTCTGGCAAGTTATACTGTTAGGATAAGGACCACTGCCCTCCTGTTAGGGTGAGAGCTATAAATTCGAGAGAGAGGGGTCTGGAGGAGGCGAAAGGCAGAGAGAGGTGGAGATGGACAGAGAAACAAAAGAGGAGGAGATGGTTAGACACAGAGAGGAGGAAAAGGGTAGGCAGAGAGAGAGGGGAGGAGATGGCCAACAGAGAGAGAGGGAGGAGTAGATGAAAGTAGAGGGGGAGGAGGAGATGGAGAGAGAAAGGAGGAGCAAATGGATAGCCGGGGGGGGGGGGGGGCGGGAGTAGATGGATAGAAAGAGGGGAAGGAGGTGATCGAAAGTTGGGCGAGGGGGTGAAGGAGGTTGACAGAGATAAGGATTGAAAGATATATACAGAGAGGACACAAAGAAGGAGATGGACAGAGAGAGGGACAGGGAGGAGGTGAACTGATATAAGATTATAATATATACACATCTGGGAAATACTGGGTACTCAGGTAGTTTTAATTACAAACGGTCTATTCACTTTCTAGGGTGAATATTTTACTTTTCAGCGTGGTGTGCGCTGATTTAGAACTTCCTAATAAGAGAGAATTTTGTTAGTGTGGATCGGGAGTCCTCCCAGGATGGCTCATCTGGAAAAGAAGGGAAGGTTTCGCCTCACAGACTATTTCGGCACAAAGATTTAATCTGTCACGAAGTTTCATTCACTTTTTAATCGCCCTTGCCGTCAGTCAACCCCTCCTGACATAATAATAGCCACTGTTACAGGGATGGGGCAGGTTGTGAGAGTGAGAGATACTCTATTGGACCTACGACAGAATATGGGTCGCTGTGACAACCATAAAGGCCCTCTGAGGTAGATTTTGTAAATGTCACCAACTTCCCAGGCGTGAGCATAACAGATACTTCTCGTTTGCTCTTCAGCACCCATGGCGGAAAACTACTAGTTTGTTAGGTAAGGGAATTTGGCACTATTTTCAGCAGCACGTATTTATTTGTTATAGAAAAATAACGCCGTGTAATTACTTTTATTAAGTAACTACACACGTGAGCTACATTTTCTGAAGGTACTGCGTTCTTCTTACTATTGACAGTGTTCATAATTGTAGATAAACTTGAAGCATACACAGCAAGGTAGTTTTGAAATAATTACCCCTCTTCTCCCCCTTCCTCCCTCCCTCCCCGTGCCTTCTTTGCTTGAATTTTAATCTGTTACATTTCTTCCATTTAGTAAGAATTTTTCTTTCATGTTAATGAGCGCTGCCTAATACGGTTTCACGTATCAATACCTTTTTACACAACATTAACAAATTTTATGAAGTGCATTGTTTGAGATACTGTTATTACTTGGAACGTTTCCGCATTTATTTACAAGTTCTTCTCATGCTGCTTTATGAACATATAGGCAAACAAATTCGTGCTCTTTACATGAGCCTTCTTGTTCTTTACATGCTATATGATGTTAATTACCTCTCTTCCCTCCTCACCCTTAATCTGCAGTTTTTCCTATTGGATTAATATTATTCCGTTTTAATTGTAGCTGTTTACCATTTTACCTACTGAATCCGGCATTTGCTGCTCAGCGCATCCATGTGAACGCTCGTTCGTGCAGTCCTTCCATACGTTAGGATAGGATAGGATTAGTATGGGCGCACGAGAGCAAGGCCTTCTGCGCTACCATGCTTTACCTATTGCTAGCGGCTCCGTATCTTGGTCAGTCAAAACATTTCACTAGCCTTGTATGTGCCATAATAAATTTGCTGGATCCAATGTGTTACGACAAAGCCTAAAATACTGGACTACAATTTTCACTTACGCATTTTAAATGTTGATGTTTGGCTGACATACACCTTGTACTAGACAACAGCCTTTAGGTTCCAGCATTCGGTGTTGTCAGTCTGTGATTCTACGAACGAGTATGCTTGTCTACAACAGTTGTATAATCGTTTTCATCCAATTTAATTCCTTCTTTTTACGATACATGTAACTATTTTTCAATAATTTGTTCAACAATCTCGCTTTCTTTCTGAAGAAGTGTTAGTAATCCAATTCTGCAGCAGATTGGTTGTTATTCTCCAGTCTATCGAGTTTCTAGTGAAACGTTGCTGTAGCACTATCGTGTTTAAAATTTTAAAAGTTTTGATATGAGTAAGGTAATTCTGCATAACTGTAAAATAACTTTCCAATACAAAGTTTCGTTCACCTTACTCATCCGCCCTTATCTTCAAAGGTTGAATGTTCACAAGAGTTGTCACAGATTTAGATATCTTCCCTTGTCTGTTGTTTTTGAAAGCTGCCATGGTAGGATGTTAAGCAGAAGGGGCATTGTGTCTATGATACACTTGTTTTCGCATCAGATGAGTAAGTCGTCAAGCGACACCACAAATCCAACCATTGAATGCTATTTCTTCCTGTTCTGTTGCGGTAATGACTTCTTAGCTGTATTAGGAACCTTCAACAGATCCGATAGATTCTTTGAAATCGTTTAGCTCAAACCGTGACGTTCTTTGAATTTGAACCAGCACCACATACTAGACACATTTTTTTTGCGGAAATAAACATATTTTCTCTTCCTTGGGTTACTGCCAGATCGTACACCATTTTTCTGACTTGTATAACGGTTAATCTAAAACCCAACTTCTGCACCTGAACAATGTAGTTGAGAACACAATGTTAACGTAAATGAACTGCCCAGTTACTGAATTTGTGTATCTTTAGGGTCTTCATTGTCCAATAGAACATTTTTAATGAAGGTATAGGGGAGACAATTTACTTTCAATGCTTTATATATAGTCATATTTTCATATTTAATTCGTCTAGTTGTAGCCATTACATTCCAAGTTTCGTATTTTCCGTGCACATTTTCTCCACTGACTTCAATCTTTGTTTAGGTTTTAATTTTACACGACCTCCTTGATTACCAGAACTTTATATTTCTTTGGGGTTAATTTGAGTCAAATCCCTAGAAGCTCGAAATAAAATATATTAGAGGAAATGCTTAACATAGTTTTGAACGAATGTGTATTTCGTAAATAATTCCCCTGTTGCAAAGGAAGGTAATTTCGGAACAATGGGTCAGGTAATTTGGCAATAATCTGAAACAGGAATTTCTTTGTAGTTATTTGCGTGAAATACTTACCTCTAGTAATAATTGTTTATTTAATACTGTAAGTCTCTTTATTCGTATTGTGTATAACCACGCTGTTTCTATCACGAACTGTGTTACATCAGCGCATCTCACTCACTGCGAGAGCTCACAGCTTTAGCCTATCTCTAGAAGAGATTGCCTTGGTTTCTGGTGTCAAAAATAAGAAACACTATGTTTATAACCAGACGGGACGATTCGGCAAGGATAGCTCCTAATTTTGTGATCCTGGCCTCTTTTCCACAATGTTCTACCGGAACGCCAGAATGTGTCGGCTTTTAAAATTCAGATCAAATTGTCGGTCACGTGAGGTTTCAACATACACTATTTGTATTTATGGCAAGTATCAATATATTATTTCGGCATCATACCCCTAATCTCATATACCACAACGCGCTGCATTATGAAGTGCATTCATACAGCCCACTTGATGGCACGTTCGAGGTCTTCAGTAATACTTGCACTGAAGTTAATATTACTGAGCAGGATATGCTTAGCGGTAGCCCTAATGCTTTCACCTGTACTTCCATGAACTGAGTACTGTAGGACTTCCCATTGCAGTATTGAAGGTAGGACAGCATGTTACAGTTTTAATGGACGGACAAGCGCTTCATGATTTAACAGTGAGTATGACAGGCAAATGGAGAACCATATTCATGCTACACGTTATAAAAACTGCTATAAGCAAATTATAATGTTTTAAACGAAGCTTCTTTATGAGAGGAATATAAACATTGTTAAGTTCACTGAAACGGTGTGTGGGTTTTAGTTTAGCAGTGCACAGTACACTGAATAGTGGACGAATCATTTAATGCCTTTACAGACTACAAAAGCTTCATTTTGACCTGTGTTATCTCCATGAGACGAGTTACAAAAATGTGTCGAGTCTCTTACAAATGTGTTGACAAACTGCAAAATTAATGATAATGACTTGTTCCTAGAGTATGTTAATATGCAGCAGCTTTGCGCAATTTAGCAAATAGAGAAAAGCAGCAAAGAAAAAACTGCCACTGATATGAATTGGCTGGAAATGTTCCAGAACTTAACAATCAAACGTATATCTTATGAAAATATTTCTAACAATGTGCAATTTGCGTTTTGTATTTCTGGTACAAATGCAGCAGTCAAGTGTGTATTTTCTTTAACGAATAAGGTACAGACATCAAAACCCAAATGAAAGTTGAGACTTTGAAATCAATAATGATGGTGAAAATTAATATGAAATACAGTTGTTAGGAATTCTATGATTTCTTAAATTTGGAGGGAAGGAAATATCTGCTGAATCAAATTCATTCAATGCAGAAATATGGTAGTATGAATAAATGAGTGTTAAATGTTGCGTGTAGGTGACTAAGAAAGTGTTGTGCCCCATTTAGTAACAGTGAAGGTGCCTATGTTTTATATTATATATTTATATGACGAAGTTGTGCCCTTATTTTTGTTATTATTTTATATACCTTAATTGTACCCTTATGTTTGTTATTATTTAGTTGCTACTAATCAGTTTGTTGGAATTTATAGTGATGTACACGACTGGCCATTACAATTGATACACCACGACGATGACGTGCTAAGGACGCGAAATTTAACTGACAGGAATAAGATGCTGTGATATGCAAATGATTAGCTTTTCAGAGAATTCACACAAGGTTGGCGCCGGTGGCGACACTTACAACGTGCTGACATGAGGAATGTTTCCAACCGATTTCTCATACGCGAACAGCGGTTGACTGGCGTTGCCTGGTGAAACGTTGCTTTGATGCCTCATGTAAGGAGGAGAAATGCGTACCATGACGTTTACGGCTTTGATAAAGGTCAGATTGTAGCCTATCGCGATTGCGGTTTATTGATCGCGACATTGCTGCTCACTGACTGTTACCAGAACATGGAATCGGTGGGTGCAGGAGGGTAATACGGAACGCCCTGCTGGATCCCAACGGCCTCGTATCAGTAGCAGTCGGATGACAGGCATCTTATCCGCATGGCTGTAACGGATTGTGCAGCCACGTCTCGATCCCTGAGTCAACACATGGGGACGTTTGCAAGACAACAACCGTCTGCACGAACAGTTCGACGAAGTTTGCAGTAGCAAGAACTATCTGCTCGGAGACCATAGCTACGGTTACCTTTGACGCTGGATCACAAACAGGAGCGCCTGCGATGGCATACTCAACGACGAACCTGGGTTCACCAATGGCAAAACGTCATTTTTTCGGATGAATCCAGGTTCTGTTTACAGCATCATGATGGTCGCATCCGTGTTTGGCGACATCGCGGTGAAAGCACATTGGAAGCGTGTATTCGTCAACGCCATACTGGCGTATCATCCGGCGTGATACTATATGGTGCCATTGGTTACACGTCTCGGTCACCTCTTGTTCGCATTGATGGCACATTGAACAGTGGACGTTACATTTCAGATGTGTTAAGACTCGTGGCTCTACCCTTCATTCGATCCCAGTGAAACCCTGCATTTTAGCAGGATAATGCACGACCGCATGTTGCATGTCCTGTACAGGCATTTCTGTATACAGAAAATGTTCGACTGTTGCCCTGTCCAGCACATTTTCCAACTCTGTCACCAACTGAAAATGTCTGGTCAATGGTGACCGATCAGCTGGCTCATAACAATACGCCAGACACTATTCTTGATGAACTGTGGTATTGTGATGAAGCTGCATGGTCAGCTGTACCTGTACACGCCATTCAAGCTCTTTTTGAGTCAATGCCCAGGTGTATCAAGGCCATTATTATGGCCAGAGTTGTTTCTTCTGGGTACTGATTTCTCAGGATCTATTCACCCAAATTTCGTGAAAATGTAATCACATGTCAGTTCTAGTATATTTGTCCAATGAATACACGTTTATCGTCTGCATTTCTTCTTGGTGTAGCAATTTTAATGGCCAGTATTGTATAACAATTAAAGAGGTTCAAATGGCTCTGAGCACTAAGGGACTTAACATCTGTGGTCATCAGTCTCCTAGAACTTAGAACTACTTAAACCTAACTAACCTAAGGACATCACACACATCAATGCCCGAGGCAGGATTCGAACCTGCTACCGTAGCAGTCTCGCGGCTCCGGACTGAGCGCCTAGAACCGCTAGATCATCGCGGCCGGCAACAGCAACTTTTACCACTGCTCAGTATGCAAGTAGTAATTATCAACTGGATGAGTGAAACCATAGCTCGAGCACAGAAACAGTCATTTCCATTACCAAAGTTGAATTTTTCCTTTGGATGCGTTTCTTGATTACTATTTACGACTAAAATGTTTTGGAGTCATTTCTGTCATTGTAAGTTTCAGTTCGTTTAATTTGGTCAGAAAGCGCACAAGTCACTGATCTGCACTAGATTTGTGGATCTGTTGTTCGCACGAAGATGTTAATGTTCAGTTGAACTTGTAGTGACTTGTATTGGCGCCGGACTGTGTCCAGTGATGTTAATGCTTAGTGCTAAGGCAATTGTATTCTGTTCTTTGTATGTTATTTAATTATCTGTCTGCTGTGTACTTCCGTTTACATGTGAAAGCATAGTTGTAAGTTAACAAGCGTCAGTTTGGCTGACATCAAATATGTGTATCTTTCATGCCATTACAGCCTTGCAGTGTGATGTATTTACTCGTCGCTTGTACTAATAGCTGTAATTACGGTGCTTGTGTATTGGCTTGTTAACATTCTGGCCCAGCTGACACAGTGAGTAATTTACTTCCTTGAATATCACTACCTTATCAGTTCAGCAGCAGGCGTTGTACCAACTCAGTTGAAACTTACGCCTTAATCAAATGTGTTCTCATCTTTGACTAAACCACTGAAGCAATTTCCATTAAGCCTTTATTGTTAAGGCTCCCGTGGAGAATGGTCGCCTTCTAAAATCTTTACAGATTGCTTTGATGTTTTCCCTGTATTTGACATATGGCACTGCGTGTTCACAGGTAGCTTTAGATGTTAAGTGTTTTTCGTCCTATCCTATTGAATCACGAACAGTGTTAGAATGTTTACACGCCAATAAAGGTATAATTGTTTAAACAAAAATAACCAAGGAAGAATTTCTTCCTTTAGTGGCGCCAAACCTCATGGCCAGTTACGTATAATTTGCGACCATTTTAACTAAAGGTTCTGTGTTTCTTTAAACCCTGTGGTGACGTACTTAACGTCTTAGTTATATTATACCTTAGTTATACCTTTGCCAGGTTGTTGATAAAAGCGTCAAATGTACCGTTGCCAAACTGCACTCACCAGTCATGAAAAGAAATTAAATTACATAAAGGAACAAAATATTTGCTGTCGGTTGCATTTCAGCAAAGTGCATTAAAGACATTTTGACAACCTGCAGAATAACGTTTAATTAGATTTCTGACTTCTTAAAAGTTTCAAATGTCACACTGTGCCACATTGTCCCTCGTTGTCCCGTTTACGAAATTCCAATTTCTTAAGAGTGTCAAATTCCACGTTTGGCTATTTGGTATCTTTGGTTCAGTTTAGGTAAAATCTTGTCCTAACCCAAGGTGACATACCTTACGTTTTCATAAATGGCACTTATATGCTGTCAAAATAAACGCACAGTTTTCTTAAGGCTTCGAAGCTGCTATAGTAAATGCCTATTTTGTTTGAGAGACAAATGTGCTTTGGAAGATTTGTATATAAATATCTTTCGTGGATTTAGGCTAACGATCTGGACTACTATGTTTAATATTTTGATTGCAGATATATTTTACCTACTTTATAAAAACTGTTTATACCAAAGAAAAATTATAAAAAAGGAAAATTTGTAAGGATTTTTGGAAATTGTATAACAAAAATTTTGTTATTGTTTTGTTAGCTGCCTGTTTGTACCTGCACCTCACCACACCCGTCACCCGCTGCCTGACCATTTCGCTTACCAAAATTAAAACACTTAGGAAGTGAAAGGTTAAAAAAATTGCATCTGTTGCTGGTTCGAAAGGAAGGAATATTTCCGCTTCACACGATTTTTTTTTCTGTACGGCGGAGCCTGTGAATAGCTCTGGCACCACTAGGGACTGAGGTGAGCCGGCCTTTGTTTGGTGAAGACGGGGTGGCGGGCAGCGCGTGGCCCTCACGTGGCCAGCACGTGGGCGGCAAGCCGATGCCATGTCTAGCGCGTTATTTATTGGCGCGCCGCGCCGGCCAAAGTGAATCTCATCCGCTATTCCGGCCACGGCGCGCACATATAAAGCGAGATTGCGCTGCAAAAACACGGCAACCACGCCGTCGAATGGCCGGGAATTCTTCCGTTTGCGCTCGCGTTAGTATGGCTCTCGGCGAACAGGGGGCCTGACGTCTCACAGCGTCCCGGAGCGAAATTTTTCACACAAATCATGGCCTCTGCGTAGAGAAGAGGCGTTTTATTTCTTGTGTGTGGAAACGCACAGCAGCGCAATCAGGACCTGCCTGGAATGCACACATTTATCCCTTTGGCTTCAGAAACCACCGAGCTGTATGAAGAGCCATAAATTCTCGATGATAGTCGCTATTATTATCGTTTACTGTAGAAGCTTCCTTTGCAATTTCTGGCAAGTCATCCACTCTCATTTACTTTGCGTACCTTTAAACAGTTGAATATCTCACGGTAATGATTTCTGTCGACTGTTATCCTGAAGCTCTTGTCTTCTGCTACCCTTTATCGCATGCTACGCATCCCCATCAATACCGTATACCAACACTTCAACTGACATCTCAATCCTCACAGCACCACTTAATGCTACCATTCGCACGATAAGTGCAGGTCTTACCTCGATTAAACTACCCCATGTTATGAATACTTGTTCTTAAAGACAAAACCATCACCGTCTAAATGTTTTTATCTGCATCAACGTAAAAATTTTACGTTAACAACTTTAAAAATATGAGTTCCTCCGCCTCCACGGACAGTGCCAATATGAGTAAAATCATTCTGCGGATTAGGCTACTCGGTTTTAAAATACTAAAACAACTATTTAACCGACGTCTCGACCGTCTTTGCAATGATTGTCTGGGTGAGATTCCAGGGTGACTGCGCAGTTTACTCGTCGGGAAAGGACTTCTGGAAAATCTGTGGGATCATCGTTTACATAGTTGTTCTAGTGTCTTACAATAAGGCCATCTCATAATGAAAATGAATTTATCCGAGTCTTAAGATTATTTTCCATCTTCACAAGTTTGTTGATAAGAACGTCAACTATACCATTGCCACACTGTACTGTCATAATAAAGAAATTAAACCACATAAAAGAACAAAATATTTGCGGTCCGTTGCAGTTACGCAAAGCACATTGATGAACACAAACAGTATGACTACCTGCAAAATAAACTTTGGAAAGCAGCAAATATAGGAGCGATTCTACATGCTACAGATCGACAAGTCGTTAATATGTTTCCTGAGGTATGTGGCATCAGACGTCTGCATACAGCTCACGTATTTCCCTTGAATTAAGCGCCGGTTATTTCTGAACCCGAAACCTTGGGCGTAATTAGAATTTTTTATGGCCGCAGCAAATGTAAGGAAACTAGATAAGTACTGGGAATTAAAAAATATTTATTCATTTAAGCTATCAACTAATTTTACAGCAATAATAACCTGCGAAGATTCCGGCAAAATTTGGTTAATATTTCAGTTTCAATTATATGTTGTGCTTCTAGGACCCTCTTTCTATGCACACTAGTCACCTAGAGGTCTACAAGACGGTTTTCCGTCATTGTCGAATTTAACCAAGCCTTGACTCTTCTTAACATACTGCGAGATCTATCGATGGTACATGTTGTGCCGGGCTGCGCAAGTGAAACGTGAAGCGCCTGTTTCATGTCTGCCTAAAACAGTTGTGTTTTTTAACTAGTGCAACTAGCTCCATTTTCTTCAGTTCCCTATGTGCCACGTATTTCTGTTCCCACATATCTACCATATTTCATCTCACCGAGCAAACCACTTAAATTGTAATAACTACTAAAAGGTAATAGTTTTCTCAAAAACTCTTGAGTTGACATTTGAATCGTTACATGAGGGTGTAATGTAAGCAGTGAGTATTCGGGTAAATTATCATCGGAAAAATGTTGCTCTACAGATATAATTAAAGAACCTAGGTAGGGAATCATAAAAAAAATCTCTTTCAAATTCGCTAGCAGCCTGTGCCAGAGGATTTGCACTATGTGTCTGCCGATTTATGATCTGTGGCATGTTAAAATCAATTTCAATATTGTTGGCCATTGTCTTTTCTTCTGCCATTAAACACTCATTTTGAATATTGGCATTTTCACGATGTTTCCTCAAAGTATCAGTTATTCTTCTCATATGGTCTGCACACACAAGAAGGTCCACACTTTTGAACTGTAGAGCATTTACTATTGGTTGCAGCAGCGCACTTTATTTTGCTACAAAACAAACACTAACAACAAATTCAGAATTTGTAGTGGCGCAGTGCAACTGAAAAGCAGGATTTTCCGGTTGCACTGTTATTGTTTTTTGACGGTGTCGGAATTCTCGTGACAAGCTGGACATTTAGCTGTGGCTGGCTCATGTGCTGCGATGGATTAAACCTTGGTTGCTGTTCTGTGTTTAGTCTCCCGTGGTTATCGCAATTATGCTATTATCCTTTCTTTCCGCAGGTGGCAGCAACGATATGTATCGACATGCGCACCTTGGACTATCTTTGGCCTGGCGCTTATAGTTTCGCCTGGGCTGTGCGGGCCAGTTGGTCGGTTGGCGTGAAGCAGTGAGAAAATCTCCGCGGCGCGTAGTTTGGCCAACGCCGCAGGCGACCTCTATGCGGTGCTGTTCCCATTGCTACGAGGTTCGTAGCTCATCGATCTTGGACATGAAAGTGGAGTTTTACTTAATCTACCAGCAAGTCACGACTGTTCACATTGCGAAAGCTGTACGTTAACATACAAATTCCTAGTCATCAGTTTTGCCCAATAAATATTTTTTTAACTTATTATAGGCAAGTTTTTAGCATCTTGCCCCACCGTGAGTACTCCCTCTCGCGGAACTGTCGCCCGATAGCATCCCAAGTGTGTTCCGTCGGTTACACACCAGGCGAATTTGCAGAGAAGACCTCCATATGAATTCACTACCACGCTCTTTAGTCTACCGCAGCACGATTCTATGCTTTTGACACTGGTAATTATGCAGGTGGAGGATGCTATAGGCGACAGGGAGGACTTCAAGTATAATTGGATGCCTATGATCAACAACCGTATTTCCCATGGAAGTCAAGGTGAATATTCCCAATAAGATAATGCTGCCTCATCAGTCTGAGTCCACTGCACTGTATGTTTCAAGTAGCCGTTCGTTGGGATGACGACATATCCCAGCCGGCCAGAGTGGCCGAGCGGTTCTAGGCGCCTCAGTCTCCGAACCGCGCGACCGCTACGGTCGCAGGTTCGAAACCTACCTCTGGCATGGATGTGTGTGATGTCCTTAGGTTAGTTATATTTAAGTAGTTCTAAGTTCTAGGGGACTGATGACCTCAGAAATTAAGTCCCATAGTGCTCAGAGCCATTTGAACCATTTTTGACGTATCCCAATACGAACATCGAATAATAACAAATGTGATTCATCGGACTAAACAGCTAATTTCAATTGCTCTACGACAGTCTCGTGCCCACTTCAAGCATAACTGACGATGTCGTTGAGGTGTCATTGGATCAACACGGGAACACGTAGCGGTCGCCTGCTGCGGAGCGCCGGCCGGGGTGGCCGAGCGGTTCTAGGCGCCACAGTCGGGAACCGGGCGACCACTACGGCCGCAGGTTCGAATCCTGCCTCGGGCATGGATGTAAGTACTTAGGTTGATTAGGTTTAAGTAGTTCTAAGTTCTAGGGGAGAACCATAGTGCTCAGAGCAATTTGAACCAATTTTGCTGCGGAGCTCACTCTTCAACAACGAACACTGAACGTTGTGCTCCGAAGCGCTTGTGAGTGCACCACCATTCTATTCGGTCTTCATATACGCTACTGACCCCCACCTATCCTGCTTTACAGACCATTCAAGTCTCTGTTCCCCACGTTATGCAGTAAGTCGTGGATATCAAACACCTTGTCACTCACACGTGGTTTCACAATCCTTCAACCATCTTCCAGTTCGTTTGTTACTTACGTGTTCCATGGATCATTTTGCAAGATCGATCGTAATGATGTGGAAAGAGTCATTTTACATACACAAAAAAAGACGCTCCAAGAACGAATTATGCCAATTAGTTACAAACTAATATTCGTACAGTTATGGAAGAAAAATGCAAAACTGTAAACTTGGAGGTCAATAAACGAATGTGTGACGCTTCAGTGCAGTTTCGCCACACAGCTGGCCACGCTGGTAAAAAGGAGAAGTGTTAATATAGGGCGTAAGGTCCGCGAATTTCTTTCGGTGTACTGAGATGAACAGTAACTATGCCTCATAGTCAGTGCGTGAACAATGTTCACAGATTACAGCATTTGAGATTCGTCAAAGAAGCCAGTTAGAGAAATCGAAAAAGCGCTCGACATTTGAGTAGATCTGACGCCACTCTTCGGCAATCTTGTTAGAAATGGGTGAACAATGGTTGGTCACAGCGTCAAGATGGGAGTGGTCAACTTAGGTAGAAAACGGAACGAGAGGATCAAAAAATCGTCAGAGGGGCACTCAGAACCACATACTCATGATCATCATCGATCCGACCTGCACCTGGTGCTTCACTGACCACAAAGACAATTATCAGGCGGCTCACAGAAAGGGAATGAGGCCACTGCGCTTCGGTACACCAACAAGCCCGTTTCAGTTGCGTCTGGTACATTTAATCTGCAATCTCATTGACTGGAGAAGAATTGTCTTCAGTGGTCAGTTCAGTGAAGAATTTTTCTGCCGACGCCCTTGAGAGTGACATCAGCATGAATGTCGCCCGCCATACGGTCCGCCGGTGTTAGGCTGAGGCTTCATTTCCTTTCATCGCAGCACACGTATGGTTGTCATACGTTACACCCTTACAGCACAGCAGTACTTCGACGATATTCTACGCCTTCATGGGAAGCCATAATGGCTTGCGTTTCAGCAAGCTAATGCCTGTTCGTACAAGACAAGTGTTTCTACTCCTTAACTACGTGCTTGTCAAAACCCACCTTGCCCAGCAAGGTCACCGGATCTCTACCCAAATGAGAACCTTGGGAGCTCTCCAACCAGCTTGGGATTTTGACGATCTGACATGCCAGTTGGATAGAATTTGGCACGATATCCCTCAGCAGATCATCATCATCATCATCATCATCATCTCTATTAATCAATGCCAAGCCGAATAACTGCTTGCACAAAGGCCAACGGTGGACCAAAGCGTTACTAACTTGCTCAATTTGTAAAAATCTTTCCCTTGAATAAATCAACCAATTTTTCTGTAACTATAATTTTTGTTTGTCCTTATATGCACATGAGAGCTAAAGATTTACGACCCATTTGGATAATTCCTTCGTGGTGCGTCTTTTATTTTATTTATTTATTTATTTATTTTTGCTCAGAGTAGACGTCAGTAAAGTTCCCTCTTTGTGTCCCTCATCCTTTGCCGGATGCTTTTCCATTCGCCTCTATTCCATTTATATGAGATGTGCTTTTCTAAAGTATTTACTTGTCTACATCAGTATTATCCCCTTCAAAATAATCCACATAATGCAAGGTATTCTTGTCCAAGTAGTACCCCTTCATTTAGAATTACTGTAATTGGTAGGGTAGTTTAAAGAACAGTTTGTTTTGGGTACAGTGAATCTTTAAGATATCACACGGCATTTCATATAAATACAAGAACCGTTTGCCAAAATGAATCTTCAGCACCGTCAGTACGTTAAGGTGCCTGCTTTCCTAACCCGTAACCTGTATAGCCCTAGTCGTACTTATGATAAGTCATCGACGACATAATAAAATCCATGGAATAATGTAACAAAACGGTACAATAACAAATTACGAATTACAAACGTAACGATACTTCCATAGTTACACGTACTGAAATTACACATAGGATACAAAACATAAATTGTTATCAAACTAAATTGCTTACATTGATACACAGAAAATCAATTGCTTTGAACACTGATACAGCAGAAATATTTCTTAATTTTACTTTACATGCCAGCGCAGATGTCATGTACCCATCCTTTACGTTTCATACACTGAATTATGTCTTTTTCTCGATCTTTCGCCAACGGTTGGAAGTAAACAATTGTGTTCTTTATTTTTTATTGTTAAAGTTTTCATCTGTCTTTTTTATGGTTGTGCACAGATTCCTTCTTTTTCTTTGCACTCTTCATTGGCTTCTGTTTTCTTTCTAAGGACTTCATCTTCATTCCGTTGTTGGTTCAGGTCTTTTCCTGTTTTCCAGACAACTGTTGTTATGCATGGGACAGGAGATAGTGTTCAGGTAAGACTTTATTTCTTGACTGTGAGACATTGCAGAAGGTTCAGCTTGATCACTGAGTTGTGTCGCTACGTTATGTTGCAGATTATCGCCTTGTTATTTCAATTCAATCAGCCAAATCTTATTCTGATTAATCAACAATACGTGCAGTGGTAGTTACTGAGTCCTCTTCTTTGACGACATGTCTATCACATGGCCACAAGCCTATTGCATTAAAACCGTTTAGTGATATGTCCGTTAAAACTAATCTGGCGTACGCATTAACAGAAGTTCTGAAATGTTAGCACGTTTTATGACATTGCCAAGATCTGAACGCAGCCACGAAGATACCTCTTCATTGTAGCTGTTTTTTAGCGTTTCTAAGAAAGACCTGCCTAATGGCTGTAGACGAGGAGCCATGTGAGCAGGAAATGATAATATGATTGTACCATAATCACGATCCAGCTGAACTCCTTCTAAATTTTTGGTGTGTACTGTGTCCACGCAGTAAAAGCAAAGTTTATTTTCCATTTTTTATACTTTTATCCATTTTATGAAATGTTCTAGCCATCGGACAAACAGTTCTGATGTTACCCACACATCTGTCGAGCATACAAATACTGTGTTTGATGCAGCTCCCCTAAAGACAGTATTAACGACGGAGGTATGAATTCGCCTGCTGCAATCATTGCACATACACATCGTTGTAAAACCCCTTTCTCCGCTTGTGATTGCTTCCTCTTTGTGTTTCTTTTTTCCAATTACTTTACACGGTTCGTGAACTGTGGGTAACTCGGTTTCATCCGCGTTATATATTTGGTCTGCAGTAATCATATTCATCCAGTATTGCCTAAAATTTATCAAAACTCGATAACGCACTCTTTATTAAACCCTTCCTTTGTACCATCGATACTGCTTCAGGAACTCGCAAGGACCAAGCGGGATGATCTTTCACAAACCGGTAAAACTATATTTAGCGGCTATCTTCTCTTTATTGAAGCGATGTGGTAGACAATATTTCTCAGCAAGTTGACAGGAAACTTTGCTAATTTCACCAATAGCTACACCGAAGTAAGTAGACTGTAAATTAATTATATGCTGAGCTAATTCATCTTCCAGCAATGTTATCATGTCATCAGACCCTCACGAAAATGCAGGAACTGTCTAATAAATTAGATTAATACACAGAGACTCAAAAATCTAACTATCGAAGCATTCAGGTGAAGCCTAATAATTCGCCTCTGATTAGGAACTTGTAATATATCACAAAATTGGTTTACTTTCCGACGAAAACGAGAGAGCTGTGGCAATTATATATTAAATACAGAGGCAGAAATTCAAGAAACTAAGCTATTAAGGCACACAGATATAAAATTCGCTCCTGGTTAGGAACTCGTAAAAGTCAAAAAATCGGTTACTCCACTGTTGCTGCTTGTGTATCCACCGGCTGCTGCTGCTTGACAAAGTTAGTCATGTACATAAATACTACATACATTCCGGGAATCGAGAATGTCAGATTCTTGCCTGTTACCGATATCCAAACTGTTGCCAGATATTCGTCCCTGGAATTCCAAGACCTTATCAAAATCTCTAGAGTAGTTCCCCAGTCTAACACGGACAGACAAAAAGAAGCCAACAGGGGACTTCAGTTTATATATGTCAAGAGAGAGAGAGAAGATTTAATAAAACAGTTCTATTTACTTACTGAAACGAAACTTCAACTTACATTTTATGTTTGCATGCAATAATGTCCTTCAGTTAGGCTTTTCACGCATGATGAATGCAATATATGTTCAAAAGATCATTTTATTTGATATAACTGCAGTTTAAGTTTCAGATTTATTACTTTACTTTTACTATGAAACTTTGCTTTTGGCCTAATTTTATGATTGTAGGTTTTGATCAGTGAGTTTACGCGTGTCAAAGTATGTGACATAAATGCCCGTATCTTTCGATCCTGTTGACTTAGAAGGGTACAGTTTTTACGCTGCCGAAGGACTATAGGCATAAATTAGTAATTAATACGCCAGACTCTTCCAGAAGAAAGCATCTTACCCGACGGACAGTCAGTCATTCAGACATACAGACGAAAAAAAACCTTATTTTCATGTGACATAATTTCAAATTAAAAGCTTGCTTCCTGCCGACTTTCGTGGTTCTGGGTCAACGGGAAGCACCCTGTAATATTTGACGAGTTTTCCTGTATGAAAGTACGTGACATAATTGGGCGTATCTACTGACTGATGGGACTTTGAAAATAAAATTTGTACACTTCCATGGAACCATAGAGCTTAATATGTAACATAAATTCGAACGTGATACGTCAACCGGCTCCTGAAAAAAAAAAAAAAAAAGGATTCGTAACAGTCTGACAGATAGACAGACGAACAACAAAGTGATCACACAAAGGCTCCGTTTTTATAAATTGAAGCTGGAAACCCTAAAAATAAAAATATGTAACCCTGGAACTATTATTTCTACGGGAAAATACTACCTGTTGGTATCGCAAGAAATGCTGTTCAAATTAAAGACTCGGAATGACGTTACTTAATATGCGAAAAGAGCTGTGTTAGATTGTAGAATGCACTTCTAATATAAAAGCTGTACAGTAATTATGACAAAATTGAAGCACGATTGCTCTTCTCCACATTTCTTTGCAGGAAATACTGTTTCTGTATGAGGTAATGCATGTCTGAATTTCATGGAGTCTGACACTCCCTAGTTTTCAGCGTCCGTTATGTTCCTGGAGTACACAAGTCGAGGGCCCTTTCAACTGAGGACTTTCCTGTGTTTTTTTTAATTTTGTGTAACATATTGAAGAGGAGTAGCTGTCGTAAAGTTGCAGAGGTAACAATCACACTAAGGTAGGGTAGAATAATACTTTTACAGGGCAGATTACACACCTCTAACATTGCTCTTCACCTCGTAAAATACAAGTAGGGTTTCGTAATAGAAAATAAAAGAAAAAACTGAGGGACGTATAAAAAAATTAAATTTAACATGGAAACTTCAGCAACTTGACCTCAAGTTTCGTGTAAAAAGCACCCTTGGAAGAAATCAGCCCCAGAAATCAATCCTGCCCTAACATTTGTGCGATAATTCTGAGAGTACGCAGTTATGACCTACTGAAAGTACAGCAATATTCGTTTTCCAAATAAAAACCGCCTATTGTTGCAGTCTATTTTATTTTTCCCACACGCCTTTTCTACTTTAAGCAACTTCAGCAACTTGACCTCATGTTTCGTGTAAAAAGCACACTTCAGTGAGATCTAGAATGTTAGTTTAGTTTTGCTATGTGTTATCTGTAAATTATGAAACAGTTCACTTTAGTTTTTTATGTATATTAGTGATTACAGTTCCGCTTATCGTTTTTGGTTGGCATCTGAGTTTCCTCTCATTTAGTAATGTGCTGGAGGTCGCACTATAGCTTCATTTACGAAACATAGACACGTTTTCATGTCCCGAAAACGCCTCGAAATCAAAATGCATAAACCTAAGTGTCTGAAGAATTATTATGAAATGCAGTTAATGATTTTCGATTTACAACTTTATCGCGCCATTTATGTTGAAGAATAGCGTATCTCTTGCAGTCTAATGAAAGTAATGTACGACAGCGTTAATAATTAAATAGCGCTACACTAATTCTTTAGTGGCAGACTAACTCGTTTCATTCATTTACATTGAATTTATGAATTAAAACATAGAAATGTTCATAGCAAATAGATGTCGGGCATCAGCTACAGGTCAAAAATCGCGGTTTGACACTGCGAATAAAGCACGTTAACTATGTGAAAACACTAAGTTAGAGACCTATTGCTCTCGCATTGTAATTGAACATGCGTTGCAACATATATATGCAGCCTAAGACTTATATTGATCCTCTACTTTATGCCAAAATAATGCTGATACAGTCTTAACAAGTTAAGTCCTCACGTTTCTGTGAGGAAGATGCTATTTCAACAGAGACGTAACAAAATGAATTACCTTATTTACTCATTTTCGTGGCAGTTTTATGACTTTTACACACTCTCAGACCATAAACTCTCAAAGCCAGAAACTGTTTCATTGTTTGCCATTGTTAGTTGCGAGAGGTTGAGCAACTGAGTTGATATCTAAAATCTATTGTTTAATTGGCCGTCTCGGTAGCAATTTGCTTATATGGCACGACTAGTCCTTACCCAAGTTCATTTGAGATCTATTATTGCACAAGCAACCCTTTATGTTTAAAATTACGTGTCATAATATTGTATTCTGACATGGAGATCGATATAGATGACCCCCAGGGCCATCCTTCCTTTCCGGCCTGCATACCTCCCTTTTCCGCATCCTTCCCCATCTCCCATCTTCGCACCGCCCCCCTCACCTCTGCCTCTTTCCCTCCCATTCCCCCCCCCCCCCCCCCCCCGGGAGTATGTTTTGTGCCTACATCCAGAGACGGACGCTCGGAAATGTAACACATTCTATGTTTTTTCTACTTGCAAGTCTTCCTCCTTCATTTATCCTCTTTCCCTTACCTCTTCTCCTTACCCTTTTCTCTGCTGTGGCGTTTGATACCTCTTCTTTCCTTTCCCTTTCTTTGTTTTTCCCTTTCTTAGTTTTTCCCTTTCTTTGTTTCTCCCTTTCTTCGTTTTTCACTTACTTTGTTTCTCCTCCCTTTCTTTGTTTTCCCCCTTTCATTGTTTTTCCGCCCTTTCTTTGTTTTCCCATTTCTTTGTTTTCCCTCCATTCTGTTTTCCCCCCATTCTCTGTTCTTTCCCCCTTTCTCTGTTTTTCCCACATCTCTGTTTCCCCCCTTCTCTGTTTCCCCCCCTTCTCTGTTTTGCCCCCTTCTCTGTTTTCCCCCACTTCTCTGTTTTCCCCCCACCTCTGTTTCCCCCCTGCTCTGTTTTCCCCCCTTCTCTGTTTTCCCCCCTTCTCTGTGTTCCCCCCTCTCCGTTTTCCCCTCCTTCTCTACTTTACCCCACTTTCTCTGTTTTCCCCCTTCTCTGTTTTCCCCCCTTCTCTCTTTCCCCCCTTCTCTGTTTTCCCCCCTTCTCTATTTCCCCCTTCTCTGTTTTCCCCCCTTCTCTGTTTTCCCCCCTTCTCTGTTTTTCCCCTTCTCTGTTTTTCACCCTTTCTCTTTCCCCCCTTCTCTGTTTTCCCCCTTCTCTGTTTCCCCCCTTCTCTGTTCCCCCCCTGCTCTGTTTTCCTCCCTTCTCTGTTTTCCCCCCTTCTTTGTGTTTCCCCCTCTCCGTTTTCCCCTCCTTCTCTATTTTTCCACACTTTCTCTGTTTTCCCCCTTCTCTGTTTTCCCCCCTTCTCTCTTTTTCCCCCTTCTCTGTTTTCCCCCCTTCTCTGTTTCCCCCCTTCTCTGTTTTCCCCCCTTCTCTGTTTCTCCCCCTTCTCTGTTTCCCCCCTTCTCTGTTTCCCCCCTTCTGTGTTTTCCCTCTTCTGTGTTTCCACCTTCTCTGTTACCCCCCCTTCTCTGTTTTTCTCCCCCTTCCCTGTTTTTCACCCCTTCTCTGTTTTCCCCCTTCTCTGTTTTTCTCCCCCTTCCCTGTTTTTCACCCCTTCTCTGTTTTTCCCCTTCTCTGTTTTCCCCCCTTTTCTGTTTTCCCCCCTTCTCTGTCCCCCCCTTCTTTGTTTCCCCCACCGTCTCTGTTTTCCCCCCTTCTCTGTTTTTACCCCCTTCTCTGTTTTTTCCCACCTTCTCTGTTTTTCCCCCCTTCTCTGTTTTGTTTCCCTCCCCTTCTCTGTTTTGTTTACCCCCCCCCCTTTCTCCGTTTTTCCTCCCTGTGCGTGTCTGAAGGCCGACACACGCAATTTGATGCATAGCTGGTGACAGGGTAAAGTGTAATATCCTGCCCCGGGTAGACAGGTAGGACAAGTACGTACCTCCTGGTAATGGCCAGGCCCAGGGAGGGATGATTACCGGAACTGATACCTTCCGAAAGTGCCGATTGGTCCCTCCGTCCGTTTCTCAGGAGGTGTGACCTGAGGTGTGATCAATCACCTAAGGTGGGAGTGCCCTAGAAAGGGCCCCCGCAAGAGAAGAGTGCGCCATCGAGGACGCCGGTAATCATGGGGATACATCCGCAATGGTTTCCTCATCTTCTACTATGTCTGCTCACAAGCGTAAATTCAATGAGTCTCAGCCGCACACAGTTCTTCCATCGTTGCCACAGTTACTTGTCGTTTCTCGGTCTGACGAAAGTAACAACTTCTCCACGGTCAACCCTTTCATTATTCAGAAAGGTGTCGACGCAATTGCAGGTCCTGTAAAGTCTTGTTCCAGATTACGAAATGGCACCTTGTTGGTAGAAACAGTCAGTGCCCTCCAGGCCCAAATATTGCTGCTTTCGTCACTGCTACACTCTTTCCCTGTCCGGGTGGACCTGCACTGCAATTTAAATTCATCACGTGGTGTTGATTATACACGCTCCCTCGACGGATTGCCCGATGAGGAAATTCAACACGCCCTGTCTGACCAGGGTGTAACGGCTGTTCATAGTCATGAAAAGGGTTGACACAAACATCGTTCCAACCCGTACTGTCTTCTTGACATTTGACAGAGTTCATCTCCCATCGAACATCAAAGCGGGCTAAGAGATAGCGGGAAGCTATCTTCGTTCCTGTTCCGAAACCTGGAAAGGACAAACATCTTCCCTCTAGCTATCGCCCCAGTTCTCTCACGAGTAGTGTATGTAAGGTTCTGGAGCGTATGGTGAATTGCCGTTTAGCCTGGTGGCTGGAGTCCCGCAGTCTTTGAACACATGCCCAACGCGGTTTCCGAAAGCATCGTTCTGCAGTTGACCATCTTGTTGCTCTCTCCACTTATATCATGCACAGTTTTCTCCGGAAACGCCAAACAATAGCGATATTTTTTGATCTGAAGGGGGCACACGATACCTGTTGGAGGACAGGCATCCTCCGCACACTCTTCTCTTGGGGCTTTCGAGGTCGGCTGCCCCTTTTTCTTCGGGAATTTAAGGCAAAGGGCACATTTAGAGTGAGGGTGAACACTTCTCTCCCGTGCTTTCTCCCAAGAAAATGGGGTACCACAGGGCTCCGTGCTAAGTGTTGTACTGTTTGCCATTGCCATAAATCCATTTATGGATTGTCTCCTTCATGATGTCTCGGGCTCCCTCTTTGTGGACGATTTTGCGATCTACTACAGTTCTCAACGGACCAGCCTTCTCTAACGACGTCTTCAAGGATGTCTCAATCGCCTCCATTCTTGAAGCATCGAAACAGGCTTCCGCTTTTCTCCCAGTAAGACAGTTTGTGTTAATTTTTGGCGTCGTATGGAATTTCTTCCATCTTCCTTACGTCTAGGACGTGTCCACCTTCCGTTTTCGGACGTAGCTAAATTCTCGGGTCTTATGTTTGACAGAAAAATGTGCTGGTCCTTTCACGTTTCCTATCTTTCGGCTCGCTGTCTGCGATCCCTCAACACCCTCCGTGTCCTGAATGGTACCTCTTGGGGAGCGGACCGAGTGGTCCTTCTCCGCCTCTATCGCACCTTAGTGCGCTCGAAATTGGACCATGGAAGCATAGTTTACTCCTCTGCTCGGCCGTCTATTCTTCGGCGTCTACATCTACATTCATACGCCGCAAGCCACCCGACGGTGTGTGGCGGAGGGTACCCTGAGTACCTCTATCGGTTCTTCCTTCTATTCCAGTCTCGTGTTGTTCGTGGAAATGAGTATTGTCGGTATGCTTCTGTGTGGGCTCTAATCTCTCTGATGTTATCCTCATGGTCTCTTCGCGAGATATACGTAGGAGGGAGCAATATACTGCTTGACTCTTCGGTGAAGGTATGTTCTCGAAACTTTAACAAAAGCTCGTACCGAGCTACTGAGCGTCTCTCCTGCAGAGTTCTCCACTGGAGTTTATCTATCACCATGGATTACGTTTAGTGTCCGGAGCTTTTTACACCAGCCCTGTGGAAAGCCTTTGTGCTGAGACTGCTGAGCATCCGCTGTCAAATCGGCGAGCTGTTCTTCTGAGTCGTTAAGATAGTCATCTGTCTTCCATGCCTGCTAATCCGTCCCATGACATTTTTTTCGACGCCTCCATGGATATAGGGTATACAGGCCGCCCTTCCTCCCTACTACCACCGGGAGTCCGCTTCCGTCAACTGCTCCATTCTCTTTCTTTCCGCTTTCCTAAAACTTTCTTGACAACTTGGGGTACAGCACCGCCTTGGCTCCGCCCACGGACCTGCCTGCTCCATGACCTTTGTCAGTTTCCCAAGGATGGTACCCCTTCACTTGTTTATCGTCGGGCATTTTCTGCTCTATGTGCACAAATGAAGAAAACCACATTTATTTACAGTGATGGCCCAAAAACATCGTTTGGTGTAGGGACTGCCCATATTGTTGACGACACCCCAACTCGATTTCGGCTTCCCGACCAGTGTTCGGTTTATACTGCAGAGCTCTACGCTGTTCTCTAGAGTGTCCAATACATCCGTCGCCGTCAGCGGATACAGTATGTTATCTGTTCAGATACTCTCAGCTCTCTCCTCAGTCTCCAAGCTATCTACCCTGTCCACCCTCTGGTCCTCTGGATTCAGGACTGTCTACACTTGGTTCATTTGGGGGGCGTCACTGTGGCGTTCCTCTGGAGCCCAAGACACGTTGGTGTCTGTGGAAATTAGGCGGCCGATATAGCGGCCAAGGCTGCGGTCTCTCTTTTTCGGCCAGCTATTCGCATGATTCCCTTCGCCGATCTACGGAGTGTTTTATGTCGTCGTGGTCAACACTTCCCAATAATAAATTGCGGGACGTGAAAGCTCTTCCCCGTGCCTGGACCTCTTCCTCCCTAACTCGTCGTCGGGAGGAGGTAATTTTAAATAGACTCCGTATAGGGCACTGTCTTTTTAGCCATCGACATCTTTTAAGTGGCGATCCTCCCCCACGCTGTCACCACTACTCTCAGCTGTGGGTGGTAGGACACCTTTTACTTGAGTGCCCCTATTTTACTCCGTTACGCGCCCGTCTATAGCTGTCGCTTGATGTATCTTCCATTTTAGCAGATGACACGCGCTCAGCCGATCGCGTTCTCGAGTTTATTAGTGCCAGTGAGATGGTCAGTCATTTGAAGCCCTTTCTGGGGACAACCAACGCCCTTCTATAGTGTTTTTTTAAAGCTTTCCTTCTGTTTTTAGTTTCTCCAATTTTTTGAGTTTTGTTCCCATTGCTGCTGGTTTCAAGTTTCGTATTTTTAACCTTTTCGTAAGTCACAGACCGGGCGCTAATGACCGTAGCAGTTTTGCTCCCTAAAATCATAACAAAAAAAGATAAGACGGCTCAGTCATGCAGCTATATTGATATGAAGATGATAAAATCCGATAGAACTTGTCATGTAGTAAAAATAAATATGTAACATACAGCGAAGTAAACAACAAATTTTAAATAAAAACACAGCCTTGAGAGAGAAAGTACTGACATGAGTCTATAAGGGCTAAAGTTACATTAGTCCGCAGCCCGTGGTCTCGCGGTCGCGTTCCCGCTTCCCGAGCACGGGGTCCCGGGTTCGATTCCCAGAAGGGTCAGGGATTTTTCACTTGTCTCGAGATGACTGGGTGTTTGTGTTGTCCTCATCATTTCATCATTCTGGAAGTGTCGAGTTGGACCGAGCAAAGGTTGGGAATTGGTACGGGAGCTGATGAGCGCGCAGTTGAGCGCCCCACAAATCAAACATCACATAAAGTTACATTAGGCATACCACAGCCTAAGTAGTACTCCTGTAACATGTGAACCCACGTTTGCAAAACTTGATATCAAAGGCTGTAAAAATGAACTATAGTTGTGAGAGCAAGCAGAAACAAGCAAGGGGACCGCCGACTGTCGTAAACGGAAAAATAGCTAATAAGTAAATGTGTATGTTTTTATTACATTTCCTCTCTCATTGGTAAGTAATTTCACAAAATGTGATTATAAATTAACTGTTTCGTGCTTTGTCTGTTTTCGTGGTACACTCATTTACGCATTACCAAACTGTAGCAAGCTTTGAGATTATACATGTAGTTCTCGCTTACAACTGTAGAATTCTCACTGCCTGGGTCGTACATGTGGAGAATTCGTTAACCGTACTAGAACACCAGGCATTGATGGCAATTACATTCCAATTAAAAATTCATTGCTTCAACTGACTAAGAGAGCTTACAGTACGTGGAAGGAAGAGGATATGGACGAAGCTTTACTAAAATTTCGAAATGGTGGAACTGAATCATACAGAAGTAATATACACGAAAGCCAACACTACGCATCATTTGAAGGGTTTAAATAAAACATAAAAGGTCTTAAATTCAACTAAATACCTAGGAATTACAATTACGAACAATTTAAATTGGAAGGAACACGCAGAAAATGTTGTGGGGGAAACCTAACCAAAGACTGCGTTTTATTGACAAGGCACATACAAAATGTAACGGATCTAGTAAGGAGACTGCCTGCACTACGCTTGTCTCCGGTTACTTTTAGAATACTTCTGCGCGGGGGTGGGGAATCCTTACCTGACAGAACTGACGGAGTACATCGAAAATGTTCAAATAAGGGCAGAACGTTTTGTATTAACGCGAAATATGAAAAAGTGTGTTGAAATGATAAAGAATTTGGGCTGGACATCATTAAAAGAAAGGAGTTTTTCGTTGCGAAGGAATCCTCTCACGAAATTCCAATGACCGTCTTTCTCCCCCGAATGAGAAAATATTGTTGACACCGACATACATAGGAAGAAACGATCACCACGATAAAATAAGGAAAATCAGAGCTCGTACGGAAAGGTAAGGGTGTTCGTTCTTCTCACTCGATTGGAATAATAGAGAATTGTGAAGGTGGTTCGATGAACCCTCTGCCAGGCACTTAAATGTGACTTGCAGAGTATATATGTAGATGTAGATCCAGATGAACCAACAGCGCGCGAGTCGTACTAGTATTTAGTTAATTTTGTCGCGGCATAGCACCTCCATTTTAGTTGCTCCTAAATAACAGACTTCCCCATGAACCATGGACCTTGCCGTGGGTGGGGAGGCTTCCGTGCCTCAGCGATACAGTTAGCCGCACCGTAGGTGCAACCACAACGGAGGGGTATCTGTTGAGAGGCCAGACAAACGTATGGTTCCTGAAGAGCGGCAGCATCCTTTTCAGTAGTTGCAGGGGCAACAGTCTGGATGATTGACTGACGTGGCCTTGTAACAATAACCAAAACAGCCTTGCTGTGCTGGTACTGCGAACGGCTGAAAGCAAGGGGAAACTACTGCCGTACTTTTTCCCGAGGGCATGCAGCTTTACTGTATGATTAAATGATGGCGTCCTCTTGGGTAAAATATTCCGGAGAAAAAAAGTCCCCCATTCTGATCTCCGGGCGGGGACTACTCAAGAGGATGTCGTTGTCAGGAGAAAGAAAACTGGCGTTCGACGGATCGGAACGCCGAATGTCAGATCCCTTAATCGGGCAGGTAGGTTAGAAAATTTAAGAAGGGAAGTGGATAGGTTAAACTTAGATATAGTATGAATTAGTGAAGTTCGGTGCCAGGAGGAACAAGACTTTTGATCAGGTGAATACAGGGTTATAAATACAAATTCAAATAGGGGTAATGCAGGAGTAGGTTTAATAATGAATAGGAAAATAGGAATGCGGGTAAGCTACTACTAACAGCACAATGAACGCATTATTGTAGCCAAGATAGATACGAAACCCACACCTACTACCAGTAGTACAAGTTTATATGCCAACTAGCTCTGCAGATGACGAAGAAATTGAAGAAATGTGTGATGAAATAAAAGAAATTATTCAGATAGTGAAGGGAGACTAAAATTTAGTAGTCATGGGTGACTGGAATTCGAGTGTAGGAAAAGGTAGAGAAGGAAACGTAGTAGGTGAATATGGATTGGGGCTAAGAAATAAGAGGAAGCCGTCTGGTAGAATTTTGCACAGACCACAACTTAATCATAGCTATCACTTGGTTTAAGAATCATGAAAGAAGGTTGTATACATGGAAAAACCCTGCAGATGCTAAACGGTATCAGATAGATTATGTAATGGTAAGGCAGAGATTTAGGAACCGGGTTTTAAATTGTAAGACATTTCCAAGGGCAGATGTGGACTCTGACCACAATCTATTGGTTACGACCTGCAGATTAAAACTGAAGAAACTGCAAAAAGGTGGGAATTTAAGGAGATGGGACCTGGATAAAAAAGGACCAGAGGTTGTACAGATTTTCAGGCAGAGCATAAGGGAGCAATTGACAGGAAAAGGGGAAAGAAATACAGTAGAAGAAGAGTGGGTAGCTTTGAGGGATGAAGTAGTGAAGACAGCAGAGGATCAAGTAGATGAAAAGACCAGGATTAGTAGAAATGCTTGCGTAACAGAAGAAGTATTGAATTTAATTGATGAAAGGAGAAAACGTAAAAATGCAGTAAATGAAGCAGGCAAAAATGAATACAATCGTCTCAAAAATGAGATCGACAGGAAGTGCAAAATGGCTAAGCAGGGATGGCTAGAGGACAAATGTAAAGATGTAGAGGCTTATCTCACTAGGGGTAAGATAGATACTGGCTACAGAAAAATTAAAGAGACCTTTGGAGATAAGAGAACCACTTGTATGATCTTTGGAGATAAGAGAACCACTTGTATGAACATCAAGAGCTCAGATGGAAACCCAGTTCTAAGCAAAGAAGGGAAAGCAGAAAGGTGGAAGGAGTATATAGAGGGTCTATACAAGGGCGATGTAGTTGAGGCTAATATTATGGAAAGGGAAGAGGATGTAGAAGAAGATGAAATGGGAGATACGATACTGCGTGAAGAGTTTGGAAGAGTTTGACAGAGCACTGAAAGACCTGAGTCGAAGCAAGGCCTCCGGAGTAGACAACATTCCATTGGAACTACTGACGGCCTTTGGAGAGCCAGTCCTGACAAAACTCTACCATCTGGTGAGCAAGATGTATGAAACAGGTGAAAGACCCTTAGCCTTCAAGAAGAATATAATAATTACAATCACAAAGAAAGCAGGTGCTGACAGATGTGAAAATTACGCTATCAGTTTAATAAGCCACAGCTGCAAAATACTAACATGAATTCTTTAGAGACGAATGGAAAAACTAGTAGAAGCCAACCTCGGGGAAGATCAGGTTGGATTCCGTAGAAATACTGGAACACGTGAGGCAATACTGACCCTACGACTTATCTTAGAAGAAAGATTAAAGAAAGGCAAGTCTACGTTTCTAGCATTTGTAGACTTAGAGAAAGCTTTTGACAATGTTGACTGAAATACTCTCTTTCAAATTCTGAAGGTGGCAGGGGTAAAATACAGGGAGCGAAAGGCTATTTACAATTTGTACAGAAACCTAATGGCAGTTATAAGAGTCGAGGCACATGAAAGGGAAGCAGTGGTTGGGAAGGGAGTAAAACAGGGTTGTAGCCTCTCCCCGATGTTATTCAATCTGTATATTGAGCAAGCAGTAAAGGAAACAAAAGAAAAATTCGGAGTAGGTGTTACAATCCATGGAGAGGAAATAAAAACTTTGAGGTTCGCCAATGACATTGTAATTCTGTCAGAGACAGCAAACGACTTGTAAGAGCAGTTGAATGGAATGGACAGTGTCTTGGAAGGAGGATATAAGATGAACATCAACAAAATGAAAACGAGGATAATGGAATGTAGTCGGATTAAATCGGGTGATGCTGAGGGAATTAGATTAGGTTCAAACGGTTCAAATGGCTCTGAGCACTATGGGACTCAACTGCTGTGGTCATTAGTCCCCTAGAACTTAGAACTACTTAATCCTAACTAACCTAAGGACATCACACACATCCATGCCCGAGGCAGGATTCGAACCTGCGACCGTAGCAGTCGCACGGTTCCGGACTGCGCGTCTAGAACCGCGAGACCACCGCGGCCGGCAATTAGATTGGGAAATGAGACATTTAAAGTAGTAAAGTTTTGCTATTTGGGGAGCAAAATAATTGATGATGGTCGAAGTAGAGAGGATATAAAATGTAGACTGGCAATGGCAAGGAAAGCGTTTCTGAAGAAGAGAAATGTGTTAACATCGAGTATAGATTTAAGCGTCAGGAAGTCATTTCTGAAAGTATTTGTCTGGAGTGTAGCCATGTATGGAAGTGAAACATGGACGATAAATAGTTTGGACAAGAAAAGAATAGAAGCTTTCGAAATATGGTGCTACAGAAGAATGCTAAAGATTAGATGGGTAGATCACATAACTAATGAGGAAGTATTGAATAGGATTGGGGAGAAGAGAAGTTTGTGGCACAACTTGACCAGAAGAAGGGATCAGTTGGTAGGACATGTTCTGATGCATCAAGGGATTACCAATTAAGTATTGGAGGGCAGCGTGGAGCGTAAAAATCGTAGCGGGAGACCAAGAGATGAATACACTAAGCAGATTCAGAAGGATGTAGGTTGCAGTAGGTACTGGGAGATGAAGAAACATGCAGAAGATAGAGTAGCATGGGGAGCTGCATCAAGCCAGTCTTAGCACTGAAGACCACAACAACAACATATAACAAATGTACGTAAAGATTGAGTCTTAGCATAAAGAAGCAAATTTTGGTGAGTCACACTAAAACAGGATTATTGTACCATTAATTTTGTGATACAAGAAAATTACAAAATTTAAATCGCAGTTTAGGTTACAGATAGCTACCTAATCTCCTACGGCAATAGCTATACATCGTCATGGGAATAAAACAGGTACGACGAGGACTGTAAACCTGTCAAGAAAGAATAATGTGAATTATATACTATCAATAAAACTGCATTATCAACATACATCGAAGTACTTGAGATGGGGGCAGCGATTCCGGAACTGGTAGCGAATAAGGAAATAATATAATAAAAATGTTTCCTCGGTAAAAGTGCTTTAGCTGTATAGACACACACATAAAAATTCTCATTGTAAAACGATTGAGAAGATCTCTCTAAAAAGATCAGAATCAAATGTAGGAAAGTCGAACAAAACTACGGAAAAATTGAGAGAAATGTAGGTTGCACTGTTGTATTTGATCACGAATGTCATCTGCACAATGTCCTTAATACGTTGAGCCGACCGTTGTGGCCGAGCGGTTCTAGGGGCTTGTCTGGTACTGCGCGACTGCCTCGGTTGCAGGTTCGAATCCTGCCTCGGGCATGGATGTGTGTGATGTCCTTAGGTTAGTTAGGTTTAAGTAGTTCTATGTTGTAGGGGACTGATGACCCCACATGTTAAGTCCCATAGTGCTCAGTCATTTGAACCTTAACACGTTGTAAATGTCAGCTGGATTCAGAACTGTTGTTAGTGCATTATGTCGGAGCTAAGTAAATTTATAAAGTGGGAAAGTTATTGGTGCTCGTATAGTAGGTGCTTCCGTAAGAGCCAAAGTGTTTCATGTTTCAAGAGGCACCGCGTTGAAGATTTATACTGCATGCAGGGACAGTGGAAGAACAGCGTCGGCTAAGCCACAATGCGGACGGAATTGTTTATTGACTAAACGCTTCAGACGATTATTTAAGAAAACTGTGACGAAAAATAAGGGAACTACAGCCGCGAAAGTAACTGCAGAACTGTATTTCACTCTATCGAACCCTGGTACCACCAAAACACCGAGGGAGCTCCATAAGCTGGAAATTCCAAAGTCTTATATCAGTGAGGCAAATGCCGCTAACAGGACATTGCGGTGCGGAAGCTAGAGAACCTGGACAGATGCAAGGGAAGAGGGTCATTCGGTCGAATGACTTTTGTTTTTAACGGTTTCCATCTTCTGGCCAAGTTTGCATCCCAAGTGTTAAACATGGGGGTATCCGGTGATGATTTAGGCTGTCATATCGTGTAATTTCGTACACCCCATGGTTACCTGCAAGGTAACATTACTGCTAAGGATTATCTGGCCATTCTGGCTGTCATACCCATCCTGTTGCACAGAGTTGATTTCCAACGGGCAATATTGTGTCAAAAATGACAGGACCCCTCTTCAAACAGCTCGCTTCATCATGGACTGATGTCGTTAAAAACGGGATGAATCGTGGCATTTTCCCTAGGCACTGCAGTGACCAAATCGCAATATAATTGCACCTTTGTGGTCTAATCTGGAGAGAATGATGCGTGATCGATTTTCGCATCCGTCACCGTTATCTGAAATTTCCAATACTTTGCAGGAGGCTTGGTATGATTCCGTTGAAAACCACACATGACCTGTATTTATCTATTACGAGACGACTGGAAACTGTTTTGAATGGCAATGGTTTCCCAAAGAGTACTGGGCATGGTATTGTGTTCTATATATGTTGTTTACGTATTTTAGTCCAACCCCTACGCATTCCATTACGAACGCTCAAAACTTAATTCTACGCTCATGCCTTTTTTATCAAAAACTCCTTGTTTCCACAGGAAGCCGCTTCGTCTGATCTCTCACGCATTGGAGGAAAAGTGAACCACTATTCTCACTGCAATTCTGTAGGGCGCACTGCGTCTCCAGACATGAATAAGAGAGTGTGGCTTGCGTGTGCTGTTCACGTTGATAACATGCATCGAAAGTTTTTTCAGCTGTAGAGCTTGCTCATAGAATCACTTTACGGCAAGAAGTTACCGACGCGTGAAGTTGCGGGCCGAATTGATGGTACACCAGAGCGATGTTATCTGGACAATGAACCGCTTTCGTGAGACACTTCGTAGGCGTGCCTGTAAAGTGATAGGTCATGGTATCCAAAACCGATTGGGATGGGGAAATTTTTCAGTGTGCCTTTTAGCTAGCATTCACCTTTCAGTGATGTGAAGATTCGCTACATTGTTCTGAATCTATGTTGAATTGTAGGTCCACGTTTACCGACAGGATTAGTTGGTTGTTATGGAGACAGGCAAGCCGCCAAAGTGGCGTCAAATTTAAAGATATGCACCAGGCTCATGGGTCACTCGGAATTATTATTACTGACTTGAGACACAAAACATTGCACATCTGCCTCGTAGGGTCCCTCGTGGTCAACATCATTAGCTGATAATCGATAAATACGAACTATGGCTGGTAGGTACCCCGAAGAGAATGAGCACTCTATTTATGGCCAGGGAGGGCTATGTTAAACCAGGCAGAACTCAAGTCTCCTCTAACATCAAGAACAGCTGTATAAGTCCTTCGTTCGCGTGGTGCGCAAAGAAAATGGCCAAAGGAATACCTCCATATAAACATAAATAAATTGCGTCGGCGTCTTTTAATCAACAAGCGCAAGATATGACTAATGATCGTCATAGAAGAGTGTGGAAGCGACCGGGTGTCGGTCGGCGTCAGGAGAACCATAGGACAGGCTTGAATAGCAACGTCTCAAATGTTGCCCACCAGTAGATTTAGATTTCACAGATGTACAAAGCAGTGCACTTTCAAACAGACTGGCTTTACTTTGATTATTGTTTTGTTTTTATTTCACAGTACACTTATTTCTCTTCATTCTAAAGGCTTATTCTTCCATTCCCTACCCTCTGTTAATCTAAACATACTGACGTTCCACATTTTCAGACGATGCAAAGCATTATTTTGATTAGTTTATTTTCCACATTGGCTGATTTGGTGAATGTTTTTCATAGACTACAATAGACCTTGTATCAGGATTTTCGGGCTGTTGGTGATTTATGGTTCATTTGTGCAGTACTAGAATTTAAACTGTTACTCTTTATTACGATGAAACAACAGCTAATAGCTACGGGTAGCTCACTACTGTTCGATGGACAATCAAACCCACGTTGTCATCTTCATTTTCCTCCTGTTTCCCCACTTTTATTTTCGGTTCCTGCGACCAATGTAAAGTGCTTCTTAAGCTATAACTGAGGGAAGGATTTAAGAACTGGCGAAAACAATTGCTGTAGTATAAGAATAGCTGCAGGACAGTTTACTCCACACAATCTTTATTCCGTTGACGATCAGTTTATACGAGAAATGTGGACGTGAGAAAATTGAACACGTAGCAATCAGAGACACAGTAGATGACTTAATTACTTAAATAATCCAATGAGATACTTTCTGATACCAAGAGGCATAATTGATTTAAACAACAAAAAAGACTAAGGGACATCAAAAGTAGTAGAACTATACTTTTCCTTCTGGAATGACAACATAATTAAGATAACGAATTTATCTTTTATATGTCTACTGTTGGGGCTAGCGCGACGTGCCGGTCAGATATCTAATAGCTGAACAACACGCAGAGAAAGGACATCCCGGCATTTAAACGGTGTATCATTCGCCAACAGTCCAAGAATAGATACTATTGGAGAAAACAGAATGATAATTACGCAGTAGGAAAAAGGCAGAATTACACTTTTACGAAATAAAAGGGACTGACAACAATAGATGGTCACATAGAGTTTAGAAGCGGACTTCGCGATCAAAAAGGTATAGAGGACACCCACCTAGGACGTGGAAGAAAATTTATTTCCCAGGTAAGACCGCTATGCGAAAGGAAATAAAATTGGTCGAACAGAAAGAGGTGGATGATGGAATGCGAGAAGCATCGACAGACAAGTGAATATGCGTGACAGTATGGAATTTGTGCATCCTTCTTGATGCAAACACTTTTTTTATTGACCCCGGACTAGTTTCCGAGATACCTCGACATCAGTTGCGGGTTTCTTTTCTCATGTGGTCGTCGAGAAGCGAGGCATTAATGTTGCACATGCCCGAACGTTGGATATTTTCGTGACCTGTAACATATGTTTCAGTGCCCAATCTCGAGATGCACGATAACAGCTTTGTTATCAACTATATTTGGTGGGTGCAAGAGATGGGTTCCCAGAGGGCTGACAAGCGTAGAACCTGTTATCTGTGTTGCTTCATTCTGACACGAGAGCGCTGCGTGCACCAATGTTGACGGCCGAGTGGCCGCGTGATTGCCACGTGCTTGTGAGGTAAAGACAGCTGCAAGTTTTACGACCTGCTCTTTAACTGCTGTTTTTTCATACTGTCTCCGCGGGATCTGCGCACCAAGACGAAAGGTTGCTAAAGTGCATCGTGTAATATACGACCGTCATAACGTCTTAAGTACCTTGCCATAACACAACTACAGGCCAGTACGATATGCTAGAGATTAACTAAAGCTTTTGTCAACGTGCATATCATCCAGCAAGCGACAGAGGCTTGCGGGACGTGGTTCTAATGCTAAGTCATTGCTTTCGTGCAACTGGATAACGCTACCGTTGCAGGAGACCTACAGTTCAACGGCGACTCCTAATATGACTAGGAAAAGCAAGGACGGTGACTTTAAATCGTAATTTAAAAATGCATTTTAACCATCAGCTGTTTATTTGTCCCATTAGTCATCTACGGGTTTCGGAACGGAAAAGCTCCCAGACATGATTTCGATGAAAGACACTTCTACGGGGACGAATATTTTAGAAGTAATTGGACTCACATGGGAAAAGCTTTTTGCGTAATCACAAACGAGGTACCACAGACGCGCGGTAAAGTAAAAGTGTTTACGTCCTACTGCGGAAAAAGCTTAAAATAACGAATTTAACTCCCGTTTATCGTTTTACCCAAAAGGCTCTTTGTGCAAAAGCTATCGGTCTTCAAGACATTAACGTAGTGCTGCGTATCGTGAACTAATTTGAAAAAGGAGTGTGCAGATATCGCCTGCCATTCTGAGGTACGGTGTCAGTGAAAAGGAAAAGTGATTTCCGAAGTTTTTCGAATGCGCCGCACAGTGGCTAATTTTTTGGAGGACAAAGGACGTCGGGAGCCTCTATTTCATGCCCCTGAACTGGCAGCTCATTTCTGCCTTTTGGCAGACTTTATGACTCTACTAAATGATTTAAGTCTGAAACTCTAGAAAGAAAATACTCATTAACGACATGGTTGGCAAAATAAAGACTTTCCAACGTAAATTTCAGCTCCTCAAAAGCAAACATTCAGATAAAAGTACGCAACACTTTCCGGAGATAGATAAGCGATGCCTAAATTGTACCTTTAGAAGGATCTGGATTTTTAAGTGCTTTATGCAAACACTGCTTCGGTTTTGTTTTGACAGCACCTGTGGGGGAAGGAGCGCGCTTTGATATATACGTCGATATTTACAATCCCTTGAAAATAAGTGTAACGACCGATCACAGATAATGTACCGGTTTATCAGTAACAGGAAAATAAAGTCCATTTTATGAAATGTAGTAGTGTAACATTGCATTAAAAGCAATAGTCAGCAGTCCCTGTTTTTTAAAAGATATCGCCTGTAAGTATTTCAGAACTACTTTATACGTTACTTTCATTTATTAGCATCTGGTTAAGCTTTTGTTAAGGGGAATTTACTAACTTCCAGGCAGTAACGTGATGTGTTAGTAAATCCTCTTTCGATAGTAACTTAGTGCACCTCCTGATTTAAATTTCGAACAAACCTACAATCACCAAAAGGATTTATTTCACAACACCGAAGGTGTGCTCGAATTCTACCAGTATTTGTCGAAGAAAACATTTTGATAAGCTGCACAGAGAAGATTACTTGTATTTTAGGTTCAAATGTGTATGTGAAAGGTTTTTTCTGTGTTATCTTGTACGAAAACTTGTTTGTGTGCAAATGCCTCTGACTGTAGTTAAAAATATCTCCTAAGAATTTCTGTTCGTAGATTCCTTGTTCCAGATCTTAGTAGCATAATTGCAAATAAAAAATGAGAAAATAGAAGCGAAAACTTCCTGTTTAGCGCACGTTCAAAGTTATTATTATTTAAAATATCTTTGGCACAGGTGATCTTGTTCCACCAAACTAAGCTATCCGCACGTGGAGACAGGCGGAGCGAGTGTGGCAATGTGCTATTGCGGAAAGCCGAGATGTGGGAGTTTGCACCGTCGTCAACACAGTGAAGTCGTCTCCTGCACCTTGTACTGTGCGATGCGCTGCTGCGAACACCCAGTGAGGCCCAGCTCTAAACCATGCGTGCACATACTATGTCGTACGACAGATCTGTTGTGTGACTTCATTCTATAGACTTGGTGTGTTAACTGCGTCTTTCACTACTCTTCAAGAATCCTGGGTCCGCAGTTCACTCCCTTCCACAGCTTACATTTTGAATAAGACTCATTGGCAATGGTCGGCGAAGACTTCTGGTACAAGCAGTCAGCTTCATTCCGCCAACTGTCTTGTATGGGAGGTCGAAGGAATGAATAGATGCTCTGAGTACCTTCTTACGTCTGGGGTTGAAAATCCCCCTTAAAGGAGAAATAATCAGCAATTACCTATAAGGGAGGAAAAGACAATGGAAATCGTTGGATGGAACGTGCATCGGAACCATATGTGTCATGTACTGTCAGAAATTAAGAATGCAACAACAGGAAGGCTACTTTTTACGTGCACACAGTACGCTAGGAAAAACGCATCAAATCTGAACGTGAATTATCTATTTATAGGCTGTGAAGCGTAGTATATGGAGCTGGCAACTCTGGTATCAACAAGCCTTTATCCTGGCTGGATATCGCGTCAAAAAAATGGTTCAAATTGCTCTGAGCACTATGGAACTTAACATCTGAGGTCATCAGTCCCCTAGAACTTAGAACTACTTAAACCTAATTGACCTAAGGACATCACACACATCCATTCTCTAAGCAGGATTCGAAACTGCGACAATAGCGGTCGCCTATGGATGTATACATTTTGCTGTAAACAAGGCCACTTTACGACTCAAGGAATGTGACGTGATTGTACGGCCCTCTTCATGAATAAACTATGTCACCCCGGGCGTAAGCCGTGTGGGCCTGCTGGCAACTTGCAACAACTAACTGCTGCTGATGTAAACTCCTCGGCCACTCTTCCCCACCGGTAGTGCGGTCACTTTTCCCGGTAGGACATCATGTCGGCGTTGTTCGTTCACATGGGCAACTATCAAATCGAACGAAACAACAAGTACATCTGTAAGCCAAAATACTCTGTTTCATCAGCTATACCTGTAACTAACGTTACCAGAATAATATAAATGACCAACCTCACGTTAGAGGACTCAAAATCAGAAAACATTTTACTAATAATAAAATGGAAAAAGCTTTCTCTTTCAAAACCACCGACAACACTAATGGTATATATTAGAACTAGTCTGACCACTTCTCGTAATTCATCGGCCGTCAGGAGCACTGTTCAAGGAAAAAAGGTACAATGGCCCTGGCGACATTATCCCACCTTCCGCGTATGTATATAATTTCACGTATTTCATATCTCAATCATATCTCTAGCGTATTTTGCCCTGCAGTTTCACCTTAATTCTAAGGTAACATGTAATTCTGACAGTAACTGATTATCGTTTCGAGAAAAATGATTGCCGCTGGCAACTGTCCGAAATACACTGGCTAAATTATTGGCTCGTTGCAGTCATCAGTCTGACATTTGGATTGATGCACTGGACAACGTAAGTAAGAGGCCGATTGCGGTTCATACTATTAAAGAATTACAAGTCAAATACGTCGTTTTTGGATGTTCCTACATGTCACCCCTTTTCATCGTCACCATGACGGTAGTAGAAGTGCTTTAGTTCCACAGTCATATAATTTTTATACGAATAGTGAGACATGCATATACAAAACTGATTTTAAATTGAGCCTCCTCTCTAAAGTCAAGATGTAATGCGTCATCGTTTCTGTCACCAGGAAGCCTAATCACCCTGAAAACTAAGTGTCTGATATTAACATCGGTCGTTATCGAGTATTTCTCCAAGCCTCATCTTTTCGCTTCCATTCCAACTCCTAGGGGGGTTCGTATATACACCCCTGGAAATGGAAAAAAGAACACATTGACACCGGTGTGTCAGACCCACCATACCTGCTCCGGACACTGCGAGAGGGCTGTACAAGCAATGATCACACGCGCGGCACAGCGGACACACCAGGAACCGCGGTGTTGGCCGTCGAATGGCGCTAGCTGCGCAGCATTTGTGCACCGCCGCCGTCAGTGTCAGCCAGTTTGCCGTGGCATACGGAGCTCCATCGCAGTCTTTAATACTAGTAGCATGCCGCGACAGCGTGGACGTGCAGTTGACGGATTTTGAGCGAGGGCGTATAGTGGGCATGCGGGAGGCCGGGTGGACGTACCGCCTAATTGCTCAACACGTGGGGCGTGAGGTCTCCACAGTACATAGATGTTGTCGCCAGTGGTCGGCGGAAGGTGCACGTTCCCGTCGACCTGGGACCGGACCGCACGGATGCACGCCAAGACCGTAGGATCCTACGCAGTGCCGTAGGGGACCGCACCGCCACTTCCCAGCAAATTAGGGACACTGTTGCTCCTGGGGTATCGGCGAGGACCATTCGCAACCGTCTCCGTGAAGCCGGGCTACGGTCCCGCACACCGTTAGGCCGTCTTCCGCTCACGCCCCAACATCGTGCAGCCCGCCTCCAGTGGTGTCGGGACAGGCGTGAATCGAGGGACGAATGGAGACGTGTCGTCTTCAGCGATGAGAGTCGCTTCTGCCTTGGTGCCAATGATGGTCGTATGCGTGTTTGGCGCCGTGCAGGTGAGCGCCACAATCAGGACTGCATACGACCTAGGCACACACGGCCAACAGCCGGCATCATGGTGTGGGGAGCGATCTCCTACACTGGCCGTACACCTCTGGTGATCGTCGAGGGGACACTGAATAGTCCACGGTACATCGAAACCGTCATCGAACCCATCGTTCTACCATTCCTAGACTGGCAAGGGAACTTGCTGTTCCAACAGGACAATGCACGTCCTCATGTATCCCGTGCCACCCAACGTGCTCTAGAAGGTGTAAGTCAACTACCCTAGCCAGCAAGATCTCCGGATCTGTCCCCCATCGAGCATGTTTGGGACTGGATGAAGCGTCGTCTCACGCAGTCTGCACGTCCAGCACGAACGCTGGTCCAACTGAGGCGCCAGGTGGAAATGGCATGGCAAGCCGTTCCACAGGACTACGTCCAGCATCTCTACGATCGTCTCCATGGGAGAATAGCAGCCTGCATTGCTGCGAAAGGTGGATATACACTGTACTAGTGCCGACATTGTGCATGCTCTGTTGCCTGTGTCTATGTGCCTGTGGTTCTGTCAGTGTGATCATGTGATGTATCTGACCCCAGGAATGTGTCAATAAAGTTTCCCCTTCCTGGGAAAATGAATTCACGGTGTTCTTATTTCAATTTCCAGGAGTGTATTATCCCACAACATTCCTATAACAATAACTAGTGAAGTTTATACACAAAGGGATTGAAAATGCTTCAGATGTTTCTTTGTTTAGATCACACGTCACCCCCTTTCCATATGCAGACATATGAGTGGTGGCTGGTTCTGACATTCATAAAAGCTTTCGAGTTCGTGTGCAGAACAACTCACCAGTGTTTCTGAGTAATCGGATGAATCCAACAGGAACGCACAGAACACAAACGAACAAATTTCGTTTTGTATGTTAAGTGAAGGTGACGTATCCCCTACTACTTGTTAACATTTGCATAGCCAACGTCAAGTACTCTTCACACCAATGTGACATTCATTGCATGCCACATTCATGGTACTGCAACATCCTGCAATCTTCCTCAAAAACGTAGCATGATTATCTGTCCACTGGTAAAGGACTTCGGACCATGCCACCATTCGTATATCCTGAAGGCGACTGCCAACGAAGAGGTGATCATGAGAAAAAGAATGAACAACCAACGAAATGCTGCTAAAGGGATGACAATGCTAATAGCCTTGCGGGATTAGCCGAGCGGTCTCGGGCGCTACAGTCATGGATTGTGCGGCTGGTCCCGGCGAAGGCTCGAGACCTCCCACGGTCATGGGTGTGGTTGTTTGTCCATAGGATAATTTAGGTTAAGTAGTGTGTAAGCTTAGGGACTGATGACCTTAGCAATTAAGTCCCATAAGATTTCACACACATTTGAACATTTCTGAACAATGCTAATATACAGCCTCTCCCATTCAAACGTGACCCTCATCTGCCCGCAATGTACTCTGCATAGGAGAACGAGGATTGAACGACAGAGTATTGGCGGTATAATAATGACATCGAGTACCGACGAACTGCTGCACCACACTCATCTACGTGAGTTGAGAGCCGTGGCCGGTAAATCTGTGCCAGCTAATGTTCTTGCAGCTCTTAATCTTCCTCTTAAGCAAGACGGATTATAGCGACTGGTGTCAATAATTCACATCAATGCAAATCCGAGAAAAGCCATGAAACTAATTAAGGAGCGAAAGGAAGTAAACTTTTAACGGTGCACCTTATAGGAGGTAGCAGCGTCAGAGATCTCCACCAAACGCAGATGACAAAAACAGCAAATTTTGAAACTGTAGAAGACTTAGGAGAAGACTGAAAAAACACAAAAACAAGTATAACCAACTTGAAGTTCTGGGAAAGGAAATGACATAAGGAAACGCAGAGGGTGTATGAATGTGGACACAAGAAATGGAAACAGCAATTAAAGAAAAACAAGCAGCATTCAAGATCAACATCAATAATCTTACAAATAAAAACTATAATCAATGTAAAAAGAGAGAAGAAATCATGCAAAACACATAATTTGGAAAGTACATTCACAATAATGCGAGCGCTTTATTATCATTTCTTATTGGAAACATGATATACATGACACAGAAACGATATTTATAGAGAGATGAAAACACTTGTAAGCCAACGAAAGGATCGTATATTTCTCAGTGAAATAGGAGAGAACAAGTGAATAGATCATCACAAATGACAAAGTGATTCAGACATTACCAGCTTCAACTGACATAAACGGTCTGGCCGATACTGAAATGATACAACTGAAGGAAACTGTAAAAGCTAAAAAGAATAGTGAAGCCATTGGTTTGGATGATGTGAAACTGAGGAAGTAGGGTGGGTTATTCCTACATGTAAGGCCTCTTTATATTTCTAACAAATGTTGGACAAGTAAGAAAGTACCAAAAGACTGGATAAAGTTATATTTATTTTTAACATAGATGATAAAATAAGTACAGTAATTTTAAAAAGATAACTCCCTTGAATTCGGTTTATACATTATATGCGAAAATCCTGTCAGCAAGATTAAAAAATACTATGGAAAACTAATATCTGTATTCTGCAACAAGCTATAAAAAACGGAAGAGGACTGACTAAGGAAACCCATCTTGCTTTGGTGGGTTTTGAACATAGAAATACTAAGGAACATAATACTGGAAGAGATTATCCATATCAACTCATCAGTGCTGTTAAGAATATATACACAAACACCGAAACTGGTGTAGATATGATACTGCAGTATTACCTCTACAGTCTACAATCTATAAGTATATGATGTGATCAAGAAATGGAAAATGGTGAATAAAAAAGGAATATTTTTAGACCGTGACACTAGCCAAAATGCAATTCTATAGGCATATGACCTAACACTGACTGCAGTGAATAAAGATCACCTTCCGAGAGGAGTCTATAAGGTTCAGTAGATGGCCTAAAAATCGAGCCTAAAATTGTCTGTAATAAAACGAAAGTGATGCCATTGCAGAACATACAAGCCGTATGATCAAAACTTGTCACGAATAATAAAATCTCGGAGCCAGTTAAACATTTTCAATACCTAGGATGTGGCATTACATATGAATACAACCATGACGTGGACCAAAAATTAAATAAATTTACTTCCATATATGGAACCAATTTAAAAACTTTGCAGAAGAAGCTAAGATAGAAATCCGTCTGAAGTTTTACAAAAAAATAGTAGCACTGGCTCTCACTTATGAAGTATGGATGAGTTAGTTAGAAAAGTGGAAGAAAGTGAGTGCAAGTGAAGGTCATAAAAAAACTGAGGATAGAAGGAAAGCTTAAGGAATGCATAACATAAATGTGAAAATAAAAGAAGATAAGAAAAAGTGGAAGAAACGTGTACGCCGTATTGGTGGAGAAAGACTCAAAGTAAAGGCTGTCAATTATAAACGCAATGGAAGAACGTATGCTGGAAGGTGCTACAAGAGATGGAATACCGTAAGATGCTATTTGTCTGATTATGAAGTGATCATGAATAAGAAGAAGGGTAATGTTCTGAGATTCCGAGCACAAACTATCAGGAGTCTGTATGTCGTTTGGAAATCGTTAAACTAGCAAAATTAAGTGCTATATGTAATGGAGGTCAGTTTCATGAACTGTAAAGAAAATAAGGATGATCGGACGAATGTAGGGTGCTATTATCATCAGCAGAAGATGTTATAAGGAGAGGAGGATTCGTTATAAACAGGAAAGAAGGCTAGAGAGTGAGTTACTGCAAACAATTCAGTGACAGAACCATTTTCATCACAGTCGACAATCAACCAGCACCAACATAGCTTACGTAGACGTGTGACGTCACAATCTTTGCCTCCATCTTGGTTACATCACGATGAGGCAGAGATTCATAAAGCAAATATTGCTGTATAAGGCACACTCAGGAGCAGAAATAGTTTCCACTCATAATTTAGTAATGATGAATAAATTGCAGTTAATTTTAATCGTCACGAGGGTTACGAAAGGAAGCAACATAATGAATTCTTGACGACTTATAATATTCTTTCCGACCTCTCTGAGACTGTAGATAGATAACGAATATCATAGAAGTCCATTCAATTGAAGAGGAACACACAACTCTAGAAACGGTATACGCAGAAGATGGACAAGTATATAAGAACATTGAAAGTAACTATGAACACACCTTGAGAGGTAGGAGGAAAAGTTCACTTGCTGGACGAAAGTAAGAAACGCAATCTTGCTCTGGAAAAGGAATGTAGCATAAACCATACAGGAATGAAATCTGTAGAAAATACACGGAATCCAATGCTAAGTGGTTGCATGATAAATCTGAAGATATCGAAAGGCTGATTTAGCATATACACTACCTGATCAAAGTATCTGTGCATCCCCATGAATCAGGAACTGACCACTAGATTTCCTGAGAGGCAGACGCACGAGTATAAAAGAAGGCGCGTAATACTGTGTTGTCAGTAGCGAAACAGGCACCGCAGAACGTGCAAGTCAAGTGAGCTCAGTGACATCGAAGGTGGCCTAGTCAATGGACGTCACATGTTTAACAGATCCACCAGCAACATTTCAACCCTTCCAAAGCTGCTCAAGTTGACTGTTGTGAATGTAAAGCGTAACCGAAGGAACAATCACAGTTAATCCAAGATCAGGCAGACCACACTTACTGAAAGACAGGAACTGTCGGACACTGAGGAGGGTGGATTGTAAAAATTGTATCTCAGTGGAAGAAATCACTCTTGAGTTTCTTTAGTGTTACCGAATGTCCAGTTAGCACAGTGTATCATGTGGCTATCTGCTGGATGGCTCTGTGTTTGGTAAATGCCTGGAGGATTTTACCTGAAAGATGAACAGTACCAACAGTGAAGTACGAGTACGTAGGAAGTAATACTACGCTGTGGGGTTACTTTTTGTCGTTGGTGTGTGCTCCCCTTATTAATCTTAAGAAAACGGTAAACACAGAAGGATGAGAACATATTTTACAGTATTGTGCACTGTGTACAGTGGAGGAACAGTTCAGAGACAATAAGTGTATTAGCATGACAATGCACCCAGTCATGAAGTAGCATATGTAAAGCATTGGTCTGCAGACATTTGGGTCCCTGAAATGAACTGGCATCCCGCCGCGGTAGCGGAATTCTACTCTGAGGGTTGTGGGAGTTCAGGTGCAAGAGAGCGGGGAATGTAAGTATTTGGGCACACTCCTGGACGAGAAGCGTAGCTTTCACACACATATCCCTCAGATATGTCATAAACCTACCAAAGAAATACACAAATTAGCAACAATGGGCACCAGTGAATTTAGGACACTAATGCAGCTGCTTGGACTCTATCATGGAGTCTCCACTGCTATTGTAGGATTTAGCGGAAGCGTCTAGACACATAAGTCAGTCCTAAAGCAGACACACAGGCCTCACGCCTTCATAAATTTAAGTAGTGATAGCATGAGTCTTCGTTGTAGATTACAGCAATCACACGGTTCTTGAAGAAAATATCTTCCTACAAACCCTAATTATTAGTGTCAATATTATTTTTTTGTCAGTTATTATTATCACTATTAATGTCAATTATTATTTCATCTTCATTATTATTACTATTATTATTATTAATATGTTTTTGTAATGTCCTTGGTATTTGTTTTTCCTGGTAACATACAGTATGTTCGGGAATTCCCGTTACAAACAGCTAGGTGTTATACAGGGGACTGAGTAGATAATACACTGAGTTGGAACCCATGTCCATAAACGTACCGTTTCCTTGCTACAAACATTTGAAAACATGCTGGTAAAGCGACCACTTTTACAAGTAATTTATTTGGCGCGACCCACTTAATCACTTGTTCTGCAGTTGTACTCATCAATAATTAGAAAAACAAAACAAAAAGGAGACTTCATCAGCTTGCACACACACTGTTTTTTTATAGCATGCCTCTTCTAACTTGGGAGTGCCGCGTTTACTTGGTACACCACAGTGACGCCTCATGACGATGAAGTTATAACTTTCTCGAAGCCGTTGCGTAATTTCGGCGAAAAGGGTATACGATGGAGTCGTACATTCTGGGTAACGATCTTGATAAAGGTGAGTTTCACCATTCAGAGGATCATGTTGGTGTACTCTGCAAATGTGTACTCAACCAACTTTTTCAAACCCTCACAGACACGTGAATCAAGATCGAAAAAGGTCAGAGAGGTTGGATGGATGCGAAATGACATCAGTTGAACCGACTTAAGCACCCAGCACAGTACCCTCCGAAATATCTACCTAGCAAACATGTTTTCACATGTTGTACCAGGGAAACGGTGTCCTTCAAATGCCTCTGAGCACTATGGGACTCAACTACTGTGGTCATTAGACCCCTAGAACTTAGAACTACTTAAACCTAACTAACCTAAGGACATCACACACATCCATGCCCGAGGCAGGATTCGAACCTGCGACCGTAGCAGTCGCATGGTTCCGGACTGCGCACCTAGAACCGCGAGACCACCGCGGCCGGCAACGGTGTCCTAAAAGCTTATAACGGGAATTTACGGACACCCTGTGTAAAGGTCCCAATATGGCAGACTAAATAAGCAATGAGTAAATAAAGTAAACAAATTTGTCCCAGTGCGTAACACTAAGAACTGTCAGTACGCCATCTGCTCCGACGTTAGTGTAGATGTTAAGAAATGTTTAAGAGTTTTAGACCTTTTTATCTTTTTTTATAATTTTTTATTTCCTTCATAATTAATTTTTCCAATTACTGAAAATGTTTAAATTATGTTACAAATCTTCAAGTCAATGTTAGTTATAGTTGTATACAACATTCTGTATCTGTGAAATTACAATCCGCATTATATACCAAGTAGCCACACACCGTCAGGTGGCTTGCGGAGTACGGATGTAGAAATTATAAGCTATAATAAATAAATATTACACGATGTAGGATATATACGTGTCGGGAACAACGTCAGGTGTTGAGTGATTACGATGAACGTCATAGGTATGCCACGTACTTGTATAAGGCACCGCTATCAGCACGTGGAAAAGTTTTAAGGCATTTTCCTTGTTGGTCTTCACTGTTGGTCAAATTGTACAATATCCAGATTTGGGGGCATTCGGATTTGACAGAGGCCAGATGTTGGTCTACATGGGAACGTGAGGGCAGGCATACTCTTCTTCAAGCTTCCGGTCGATTACGCCTGACAACCACAAAGGGCGAATGCCTTACTGGGCACCAAGAACACTGCAACCCCTTCACACTTTCACCTGCCATCCGAAAACGGGTAGTGGACTCCCTGCAACATCGTTTATCATGTCGCAGAGCTGGTCGAAGAATAGCATCAGTTGGGCTTGGGAGTTACCGTCTCATGCCTAGGTTGTCGTTAACACCACAACACAAACTGCTGGTTTGGAGTGGTACCGCAACCTGCAAGGGCTGACTACTGATGAATGGCGTCGCATTGTGTTCTGTGATGAGTCGCGGTTCTGCACTACTCTGGATGACCATAGTAGGCGAGTGTGGCCGCGACATGGGGAGAGGCTCCAGTCTTAAAGTTCTGTTGGAGAGGCGCAATGGTGTTACTCCTCATGCTGTGAGGAGCCAACGGGTATGACTCCAGATCTAGCATGGAATTCACCGAGGGAAATCAGACGCCACAACTGGTGCATCAGGGATACTTTTTAACCTCATCTGCTGCCTCTGGCAATATTGTGGTGCCATTTTTCAATATGACAATGCTCGTCGGCGGAATGTGACTACGTGTCTCTAAGAACTTTGTCCGTGATGTTGGGGTACTCCCGAAGCTAGCACCATCCCCTGATTTGTACGCGACAGAATCTGTGTACGACAAACTCGGGTGTCCACTTCATCCTACCGCCAGTATCGAGAATATGAAGGACGAGCTACAACAGTAAGGGGGCAGATTGTCTTGGGGGAAGATACAATGGCTTTATTAGTGCATGCATGCAGATCAAAGACGGTGAAACGCCATACTGATAAGTGGACTCGTTGTGCCAAGCTCTTGTAAATTTGCCTCGATTCCGTATTAACTGAAATGACATCGCATGCTCTCTCAGTCCAAGAATTTTAATTTTGTTTCGTCTGTCCTTTCTCGCGCTCCACTTTTTTGTCTAGTGGAGAAGCAAAGCTCAAATTTACGGTGGAATTGTAAGAAAGAGGCCTAAGAGTTAAATGGGAATTCCACTGTTAAACGTAGATGAGGAGGAGCAGTCTGCTGGTGTGATAGCATAGCTGGCAGTTGACGGGGAAGACATAGGGGTTTCAGTATTAGAGCTATCTTTGGAAAGCTTGCGACCAAAGAAACTTAGATACCATCCTTTAGAAATTTCTAAATAAATCATTGTGCTAAGTGGTATTCAAACAATTATTTTCGTTAGTTTGCATGATTTATCAGACTTGACATACCATCACACTTCGGAAGGATATAAGTCTTTTTTTTTTGCCATCAGTCTACTGACTGGTTTACTGGCCGTCCAGGCCATTTAAAATGAGCTAGCTGCGTTGGCAATTGCTAATACGAAGCTTGAGGGTCGCAATGAGGAGGTTTTTTTTTTGATTATCAGTCTACTGACTGGTTTCATGCGGCCCGCCACGAGCTCCTTTCCTGTGCTAACCTCTTCATCTCAGAGTAGCACTTGCAACCTACGTCCTCAATTATTTACTTGGCGTATTCCAATCTCTGTCTTCCTCTACAGTTTTTGCCCTCTACAGCTCCCTCTAGTATCATGGAAGTCGTTCCCTCATGTCTTAGCAGATGTCCTATCATCCTGTCCCTTCTCCTTATCAGTGTTTTCCACATATTCCTTTCCTTTCCGATTCTACGTAGAACCTCCTCATTCCTTACCTTATCTGTCCACCTAATTTTCAACATTCGTCTATAGCACCACATATCAAATGCTTCGATTCTCTTCTGTTCGAGTTTTCCCACAGTCCATGTTTCACTACCATACAATGCTGTACTCCAGACGTATATCCTCAGAAATTTCTTCCTCAAATTAAGGCCGGCATTTGATATTAGTAGATTTCTCTTGGCCATAAATGCCTTTTTTGCCATAGCGAGTCTGCTTTTGATGTCCTCCTTGCTCCGTCCGTCATTGGTTATTTTACTGCCTAGGTAACAGAATTCCTTAACTTCATTGACTTCGTGAACATCAATCCTGATGTTAAGTTTCCCTCTGTTCTCATTTCTACTACTTCTCATTACCTTCGTCTTTCTCCGATCTACTCTCAAACCATACTGTGTACTCATTAGACTGTTCATTCCGTTCAGCAGATCATTTAATTCTTATTCACTTTCACTCAGGATAGCAATGTCATCAGCGAATCGTATCATTGATATCCTTTCACCTTGTATTTTAATTCCACTCCTGAACCTTTCTTTTATTTCCAGCATTGCTCCCTCGATGTACAGATTGAAGAGTAGGGGCGAAAGGCTACAGCCTTGTCTTACTCCCTTCTTAATACGGGCACTTCGTTCTTGATCGTCCACTCTTATTATTCCCTATTGGTTGCGGTACATATTGTATATAACCCGTCTCTCCCTATAGCTTACCCCTACTTTTTTCAGAATCTTGAACAGCTTGCACCATTTTTTATTGTCGCACGCTTTTTCCAGGCCGACAAATCCTATGAACGTGTCTTGATTTTTCTTTAGCCTTGCTTCCATTATTAGCCATAACGTTAGAATTGCCTCTCTCGTACCTTTACTTTTCCTAAAGCCAAACCATCACCTAGCACATTCTCAATTTTCTTTTCCATTCGTCTGTATACTATTCTTGTAAGCAGCTTCGATGCATGAGCTGTTAAGCTGATTGTGCGATAATTCTCGCAATTGTCAGCTCTTGCCGTCTTCGGAACTATTTGGATGATGTTTTTCCGGAAGTCAGATGGTATGTCGCCAGACTCATACATTCTACACACCAACGTGAATAGTCGTTTTGTTGCCACTTCTCCTAATGATTTTAGAGATTCTGATGGAACGTTATCTATCCCTTCTACCTTATTTGACCGTAAGTCCTCCAAAGCTCTTTTAAATTCCGATTCTCATACTGGATCCCCTATCTCTTCTAAATCGACCCCTGTTTCTTCTATCACATCAGACAAATCTTCACCCTCATAGGGGCTTTCAATGTATTCTTTCCATCTATCTGCTCTCTCCTCTGCATTTAACAGTGGAATTCCCGCTGCACTCTTAATGTTACCACCGTTGCTTTTAATGCCACCAAAGGTTGTTTTAACTTTCCTGTATGCTGAGTCTGTCCTTCCGACAATCATATCTTTTTCGATGTCTTCACATTTTTCCTGTAGCCATTTCGTCTTAGCTTCCCTGCACTTCCAATTATTTCATTCCTCAGCGACTTGTATTTCTGTATTCCTGATTTTCCCGGAACATGTTTGTACTTCCTCCTTTCAACAATCAACTGAAGTACTTCTTCTGTTACCCATGGTTTCTTCGCAACTACCATCTTTATACCTTGTTTTCCTTCCCAACTTCTGTGATGACCTTTTTTAGAGACGTCCATTCCTCTTCAACTGTGCTGCCTACTGCGCTATTCCTTATTGCTGTATCTATAGCGTTAGAGAACTTCAAACGTATCTTGTCATTCCTTAGAACTTCCGTATCCCACTTCTTAGCGTATTGATTCTTCCTGGATAATGTCTTGAACTTCAGCGTACTCTTCATCACTACTATATTGTGATCTGATTCTATATCTGCTCCTGGGTACGCCTTACAATCCAGTATCTGATTTCGGAATCTCTGTCTGACCATGATGAATTCTAATTGAAATCTTCCCGTATCTCCCGGCCTTTTCAAAGTATACTTCCTCCTCTTGTGATTCCTGAACAGGGTATTCGCTATTACTAGCTGAAACTTCTTACAGAACTCAATTAGTCTTTCTCCTCTTTCATTCCTTGTCCCAAGCCCATATTCTCCTGTAACCTTTTCTTCTATTCCTTCCCCTACAACTGCATTCCAGTCGTACATGACTATTAGATTTTCGTCCCCCTTTACATACTGCATTACCCTTTCAATATCCTCATACACTTTCTCTATCTGTTCATCTTCAGCTTGCATGTATACATGAACTATCGTTGTCGGTGTTGGTCTGCTGTCGATTCTGATTAGAACAACCCGGTCATTGAACTGTTCACAGTAACACACCCTCTGCCCTGCCTTCCTATTCATAACGAATCCTACACCTGTTATACCATTTTCTGCTGCTGTTGATATTACCCGATACTCATCTGACCAGAAATCCTTGTCTTCCTTCAACTTCACTTCACTGACCCCTATTATATCTAGATTGAGCCTTTGCATTTCCCTTTTCAGATTTTCTAGTTTCCCTACCACGTTCAAGCTTCTGACATTCCACGCCCCGACTCGTAGAACATTATCCTTTCGTTGATTATTCAATCATTCTGTCATGGTAACCTCCCCCTTCGCAGTCCCCTCCCGGAGATCCGAATGGGGGACTATTCCGGAATCTTTTGCCAATCGAAAGATCATCATGACACTTCTTCAACTACAGGCCACATGTCCTGTGGATACAAGTTACTTGTCTTTAATGCAGTGGTTTACATTGCCTTCTACATCCTCATGTCGTTGATCATTGCTGATTCTTCCGCCTTTAGGGGCAATTTCCCACCCCTAGGACAAGAGAGTGCCCTGAACCTCTATCCGCTCCTCCGCCCTTTTTGACAAGGCCGTTGGCAGAATAAGGCTGACTTCTTATGCCGGAAGTCTTCGGCCGCCAATGCTGATTATTTATCAAAATTTAGGCAGTGGCGGGGATCGAACCCAGGACCGAAGACGTTATGGTTATGAATCAAAGACGATACCCCTATACCACGGGTGATCGGTATGTAGTTGATAACAGTTTCGAAACATCAAAAGTTTGTAAATGCGAAAACAATCACAGAACTGTTCGTGTATCTTTGATGCTGATAGGAATATCACACAGCACAATAGAGTAGAAAATAAACGATACGTTAAATAACGATCAATATGACTTTGCGCAAGTAAGGTTTATTGGAATTCACGTAAGGATTACATCAGTGGAAGTATGCAGAAACCAGAAAAGAAAAGTATGAAAAGTTTGATGTGTGGTGTTACAGAATGATGCTGAAAATAAAGTGGACTGATAAGAGATGAAGAAGCGTTCAGAGACCTGGAAAGGAAGGGAATTTATGGAAAACACTAGCTTGAAGAGAAGGCAGCATACGAGAACATATGTCAAGACATCAAGAAATAATTTCCACTGCGAAAGAAGCCATAGAGGCCAAATATTGAAGGGAAAGGCTAAGATCGGAATCCAACTAGTCGAAGACGTTTGGCGTAAGTGCTACTCCAAGACGAAGAACTTGGCAACAAGAAGGGAGACGTGGTAATATGCTTCAGACCACTCAGAAGAAAAGAGAAAACGAGCTTTGCGAGGTGTATAGTTGACTTTGTGAATAATTCTGGAAGTACCATAAGGCTGTTTGCGATGCTAATGTTAGAAGGGAAGTCGTCATGCCAGTAAGTCAAAACAAAAGGTAGGAGGAAATGCACAGATACTAGGCTTGATTTATTAAGAAGGAAAAAAGAATTGTCGTAAACTTGTATAATGTATGGGGAACTAATTTGCAAGATCCAACCTTACTGGATTACATCATTAACGAAGACTCACTAGAATTAGTCACAGACAAAAATATCTCGGAATATGTGTTTCGAGCAACTTAATATGGAACAGTCACATAAAACTAGTTGTGGTAAAGGTAAAACGTACATTGAGACTCGTTGATAAAACTCCTAAATATTACACATCGGTCTGTACCCTCACCAGTAAAATACAAAATGAGGAAGAGTTAACGAGCTAGATCGCTACAGATTCAGCAGAGTTCCGGTGGAAAGAGAGACATTACGTACCAAGAGTAGACTTGCAATTCCATCTTTCTGCATAACATTCATAAAGAGATAGAGGGCGAGAGAGAAGAGATACACACACATCAAAAAAATTTTGCATCACCCCAGTTCCAGACCTCCTGAAGATAGACGTTGACTGAAGATATTGTATCTTGTCACTAAACTCGCTCAAAGATGTGAACAACCATGCACGACCAGCGCTATTAGACGGAGGGGGTCCGACAGCCGATCACTCCCAGCCATTCCACTAGGAACAAGGTACATGTCCCGTGTTGTCTGTAGTTCAACCATGCCTATACGGTCAATACCGCGGTTCGGTCGAGTCTGCGTTGTTACTTTGTGCCAGGAATGGCTCTCAATAAGGGAAGTGTCCAGTGAACCGAAGTGATGTTGTTCTCACATGGAGGAGATACAGAGAAACATGAACTGTCGATGACATGCGTCGCTCGGGCCGCCCAAGGGCTACTACTCAGTGCATGACCCCTACCTACGGATTATGGCTCAGAAGAACCCTGACAGCAACGCCACCATGTTGAATAATGCTTTTCGTGCAGCCACAATACGTCGTGTTACGACTCAATCTGTGCCCAATGGACTGCATGATGTGAAACTTAACTCCCGACGTCCGTGGCGAGATCCATCTTTGCAACCACGACACCATGCAACGTGGTGCAGATGGGCTCAACAACATGCCGAATGTACCGCTCAGGATTGGCATCACTTTCTCTTCACCGATGAGCGTTGCATATGCTTTCACTCAATAGTCGGAGACGTGTTTGGAGACACACCGGGCAGGTTAAACGCCTTAGACAAACTGTCCAGCGAGTGCAGCAAGGCGGGGGTTCCCTGCTGATTCTGGAAAACTTTATGTGGTGCCGACGTACGCCGCTGGCGGTCATGGAAGGCGCCGTAAGGGCTGTACGATACGTGAATGCCATCCTCAGACCGATAGTGCAAACACATCGGCAGCTTTTTGGCAAGGCATTCGTTTTCATGGACGACGATTCGCGCCCCGGTCGTGCGCAACTTGTGAATGACTTCCTTCAGGATAAAGACATCGCTCGACTAGAATGACCAGCATATTCTCCAGACATGAACTCTATCGAACATGCCTGGGATAGATCGAAAATGACTGTTTATGATCGATGTGATCCACCAACCACTCTGAGGGTTGAGCAGTGAGACAATCTGAACCAACAGTGCCTTGATGAACTTGTGGGTAGTATGCCACGAGGAATACAGGCATGCATCAATGCAAAAGGACGTGCTACTGGGTATTAGAGGTACTGGTGTGTAGAGCAATCTGGGCCTCCACCTCTAAAGGTCTCGCTGTATCGTAGGAGAACATGCAATGTGTGGTTTTCATGAGGGGCGGAAATGATGTTTATTCCAATTTTCTGTACAGGTTCCGTAACTCTCGGAACTGAGGACATGAAAACTATTTTTGATGTGTGTATTAAAGTCGCACACAATGCATCGTCTGTCACACACCATTATGTGATTTGCGTATTGTTCATTTACAAGTAAATACTAATTTAGAAACCGTTTTCTTAATAAAATCGGTTTCCAGCCTAAAAATGGTACAAGGCTTCTTATTTTCTGTGTTTGTCGTACTTGCCTTGATTATTTCACATTTTTCCACTTCATTAACTTCACATGCTTGTGAAGCAGTTTATAAGACACATCTGGTACTTATGGTACATCACTGTACAGTTAAAACACCTCTTGATATAAATGTAACTGATCAGCCGTTCTCCGCCCACCATTAAGCGTGTAATATTTTGGTTCTTTTATTTAAAAAATTGCCCAATGGAACAGCTTGCCCGCTGTGTAGAAAGCGTGAGAGAGTTCTAGGAGTATTCACTTACGTGTAAATGTGGAATAATAACAGCCAGCTCAGTTCTGTTGAAATCAATAAACAAACAAACAAATCGAATTACTTTTCACAACATTTGTTCGGTAGTTGGTCAAATGCAGTGGTTCCCGACTTTTCTGAGACCATTACCCCTGTCTGCAGTCAGATATCAACTAGTACCGTCCGACCTCCCTCTCGCTACCAATGTCACATTAGTGCCTAATTAAAATTTGTAATTAAAAGTAATATTCTTTGAACCACTTTAATTTTTAAAATGACGAATGGTAAATGATATTTAGTCTTTGTAGATGTTTTATTCAGCCGCAAACTAGAGTTACTGAGAGAACTGTTACTAGTTATTTCTGACAATATTTCTATAGAATAATGGCGCACCTGAAAGTGTTCCGCTAGTGCTGTTGACAATCTCTTCTAAGGAAAGGAAGCACAGTGAGTGTGTACACTTGTTACAAAACATGCTTCCTCTGCACCATTCCACTCCATAGCAACATCTGTTTCACCCAAACCCTGCACTCCAATGATAATCAAACAAGTTAAAAAGTGTTCAGCACAGCAACTGTTCGTAGAGAATTTGATTGCTGGACTTTATGGTCTCTTTACTTATGAACTGGCGGAGACTGGAAAACTTCTTTAACCTGAGATCTCAGTGACTGTAATAGTATTATCTTCAGCGATGACTCCATTTTCGAATTGAGCCCCCACGACCAGCGAAGACGTGTCTGAAGACACTCCGGACAGCGGGTAATAACCTAACTATCGGTCACCGTACGGTACTACTGCCAGGAATGATGGTCTCGGGCGCCATTTCTTTTCATAACGGGACCACTTGGTTATTATTCGAGGCATTCTTACAGCACAGCGCTACGTCCATGATATTCTACGTCCCGTTTTGTTGCCCTTCATGGCAAGCGATGCTGGACTTAACATTTCAGGAAGATTACGTTCGCTCGCACACGGCGAGAGTTTCTACTGCTTGTCTTCGTGCTTGCCAACCCAGCCTTGGCCAGCAAGGTCGACGAATCTCTCCCCAGTTGCGAACGCTTGGAGCTTCATGGACAGAGACCCCAACCAGCTCGCGATTTTGACGATGATTTTCCATCAGTCCAATCAATCAGTGCCAAGACGAATAACTGCTTGCATGAGGACTGGAGCTGGACCAATGGGTTATTGACTTGCTCAATTTGTGAGGCTGTTTCTCTTAAATAAGTCATCTAATTTTTCTGAAATTGTAATCGTTTGTTTTTATGTACATGTACATCACATCTACCGATTTCCGTCTCATTAGGATAATTCGTTCGTGCTGTGTATGTGTGCTTGTGTGTGTGTGTGTATGTGTGTGTGTGTGTGTGTGTGTGTGTCTGAGCGTGTATAAAAATGAAAAAAATTGACAAAAGACTGGTACTGTCAAAATATGTAAAAACGTAATAAAACTATAATAAACAAGCATATATGATTCTTAGTGTGAAGTCATGTCATCATACTGAAAAATCTTAAGCAACAGGTCACTGTCTCCATCGCTATGATTATGCCACACTTCATAACTCTAACACTTTTCAGAAAGGTGAAATTTAAGGGAACATGCTCGAGAAAATCACCAATAATTTGAAAAATTTCTTGGTCTATAGAAAAGAGCATTTCATGCTGATTTCAAAAATGCATAGTTTATGGGCATTATCATTTTCCTTTCGTTCTAAAATTGAGTGTGAACGTAATGTTGCACAGAGGCCACGGCCATTTGTCAGTTTGAAGTGCACCAGAAAACGTGAAGCATTATTTTGTTTTTGCTGTCGTTAGTTACAGATCGTTAACTCAGGTGTATTCTAGAAGCGACTGACTCCCAGAACTAAAGTACAGGCATGCCTGGAAGGCTACGGCTCTAATGTAAACAAAGATCTGAGAATATATGATTTCGGAATTTAGTACGTGTGTGGTTTTGTAGTTATTGTGTGTTGTTTTGTTTCTGTGTGTGTGTGTGTGTGTGTGTGTGTGTGTGTGTGTGTGTGTGTGTGTGCTGAAAATGCCACGAGTGAAGAAATTTAGCCCCAAACGTAAGTTTCGCTGCAACCAGTTCCAAACACAACGGCATAATAAACATCACTTGCTTCAAAAGTCGCCTGCGGAAACTGGGTTTACAGACAGTTCTTCTAGACGTAAACTTCCGCTTTCTGAATGTAATAGGAACAAGCCTAGTAGTATTGTGAGCAGCAATAACGATGGAAATATTATTGTCAACCTAAATATGCTGTAAAGGCTTTTGAAGAGTGCTGTGAGATGGAAGTATTGCGGTTGTGAAGATAGTATGGACGTTTCTGAGGACATTTAAACAAGCAAGGGTCTTTCAAGTCGAATAGTGATTGCCTGTAACTCATGTAAGATGCACAGTGATACAATGACATTGCCAGTAATTGATAGTATACATTAAAATGTAAATATTCAGCTTGCTTATGCAATGTGATGTTTTGGAAGGGGAAGGAGGGCTGTCCAGACTTTTTTAGAGTGATGGATTTGCCTCCACCTCCACTGAGGTTTGACAGATACAATAAATTAATACATAATGCTTTATGTGGTGTAAGTGAACATTCAATGAAATGAGCAGCAGAAGAAGCAGTAGCCTTGTCTGAGAATACAGACATTGTAGCAGCATTTGATGGATCTTGGCGGAAGACAGGTCATACTTTTCTGAATGGGGTTGTAGCTGCCACATTTATTGAAACTGGTAAGATATTAGATTATGAATGTCTAGCAACGCACTGCCAGGGTTGTTTTTTAAATTTATTGGCACCCTTGTTTGTGTAAAGAACTTTCATGGCCTAAGTGGAAACATGGCAACAAAAGGAGATCTGATCAAAGGTCAGTTGCGGTGTGAGATATGTAGGCTACCTTGGGGAGCGAGACTGTAAAGGACACACTTCTGTGGTTAATGACAGACTGTATGAGGACACTCTGATAGAAAAGCTTGAATGTGTTGGGCATGAACAAAAAAGACTGGGAGCTCGGCTAAAAAATATGTAAAGACTTCAGCGGAAAAAAACTGTCAGACGGAAAACACATAGGTGATCCAGGCCGTTTTACGAAAATTGAAAGTTATTTTTTGACTCAACGTTGTGGACTAGCAATAAGAAGAAAGCTAGGAGATTTGGAGAACATGAGACGAGCTGTTTGGGCAACATGGTTTCACAGTGTGTCAACAGATGAAACCCCACAACATTGTTTGTGTCCATTAGGGGAAGATTCGTGGTGCAAGTACTGGTTGAGAAATGCTAGAGGCATGCAATATACCCACAAGCATTCCTTTCCACTTGCTGTAATGGGTAGGGCTATATATAGGGATCTGGCAAATAAAAATCAGCTTAGGAAATGTGTGCAAAGTCTCTCTCAGAATGCAAATGCAAGCTTCAACAGCTTCGTATGTGAGAGAATAACCAAAACTTTATTTGTTGGACTGAGAGGGGTGAATACTGGTGTAATGGATGCAATAATAACATTCAATTATGGTTTCATTCAATGATGATGCAATTTCAAGCATCAATGTTATGAAGAAATTGAACAACCAGACGGGGAGGAATATGGCTTCACCTCTAACAGCTACTGATAGGCGGCGGGTGACCAAAGCGGAGACCGCTGCAGAAGCTGCTACCAAGGAGTCAAGGATAAAGGAAGGAATGAAGAGAAAGAGTATGTAGGATAAGGAAACAGGAGGGCAACTGGAGTATGCAGCTAGAATGTTCTAAACGAGTATAGTGGTAAGTTAATAAATCTGTAAATCTTCTTTTGCGATTTAACGAAATCTTGAATTTTCATCATTCATTTATACTTTTCTCCTAAATGACTGAAGTTAAACTCACAAAAACTGGTACAGATATTTAGAACGACCTCCTCCACCTCCCTTGCCTACTATTTCCTGACAAATTTATAACATGATAACGACATCGGTGATATTTGAGCTACATTTTTAAATATTTTTGCTGTAGTAAAATAAATTACTTGTCTTTTTCACAAATCAGCATCAGGGAAAGAATGTTGTCTGGAGTCTGACTCTTTTTTCAAGCCGTGCAGTCAGTGGTTCCAAAGAAACTGGTACCGCAGTGAAATAGTGTTCCGTTTTTAATACTATTATAAATATTGTCCTCAGTACCAAAATATAATGAAAATCTCAGTGACTTTTTGGGTAATGCTTTGCATAATAACACTAATTGTGTGTAAGAATTTTGAGCTACCTCTCATTTATAGACCAGCTGCACTATGAGGGTGAAGACAATGCTAAAAATGCAGCCCGTTCAGGCGTGTCACCTTAAACATTACCCGTTCAAAAGAACTGGTGTGGTCAGAAGTATTGTGACAATTTTGTAAGATTGTTGCGGGGTAGGTTCTGCTCTTCTTCTCCTTATTCTTCTTCTTCATGATCGTCAGTTCCTGAGCCCGGTGCGAACGTTACTGCTATTCTATTATCTCTGCGATTATTAGTCAATCACTTCAAAACTAAGACTACTGTGTGTCTGCTGCTGGCGGGAGAGCTGAGTTAACGGCCGCAGTCCCAGTTTGGCATACCTGTTGACGCGGTTTCCCGGCAGAAAATCGCCATTCTCTTCACTTGAATTGTCCACCATCACCAGCAGCGGCCGCAGAGCGACGAAGTGTGGTATTCGAAGCGAGACGGCCGGGCGCAAACTCCGAGAGAGCAATATCCGCAGAAACTGCTCCGAAAATCTATCAGGAGCGATTTCTTCCCGTCCGCCGGGAACCGTATTGTTCGCCGGGGCGTGAAACGCTCCGCCGTAAATTCGCGTTACCGCCAGCCGTGAAACGCGGTCGTTGCCACGGGTTATGAGTCGCGTGCGGCGGGAGGAGAGTGCGTGCGTTGCTGCGATACTGCTGTTCCAGTGGCAGAGTTGGCTGCCTTCCACAGGGATCACCGGGCAGCGGGCGGGCGAATACCAAAGAGCAGTCTCGCTACAGCTCTGGAGAACTGTCTCAGCTCTGTGGCTATGCAGAGCTCGATCGGAAGGTGAGATACCTCACATTACGTGCACTGAGCGTCAGACTTCTTTCCTGAAAACAGCATGTGCAATGTAGGCTCTCACGACCTTTTGTCCGAGTTGCTGAAGAATCCTTCTGGATATTCGCTCGTGGTCCATGGAACTTTATTCCTCCTGGCGCTTCATGCAGAATTACGTTGGCCGGCCGGTGTGGCCGAGAGGTACTAGGCGCTTCAGTGTGGAACGGCGCGACCGCTAAGCTCGCAGGTTCGAACCCCGCCTCGGGCATGGATGTGTGTGATGTCCTTAGGTTAGTTAGGTTTGAGTGGTTTTTAAGTTCTAGGGGACTGATGACCTCAGATGATAAGTCCCATAGTGCTTAGAGCCATTTGAACGTTCCAGAACTAGTTTGTACAGGTGCATCCTCAGAGGTGCTCCTACATCTGTTAAGTCTTGCCGTCGACGAACACTTGTGTAAATACGACACTGCAGTGGCTGTGTTGTTAAGAAGTACGAGGCATGGAACGAGCTGACTACGTACGAGGGGCGAACCCTGGGTTCGGTGTGGGAGGGCGAAAGTGTGGGTGGACTGCTGTGGGCTGTTGTGGGGTTGTGAATCACTGAGGACTACGGCGGGACGAAGCCCCTCCGTTTAAACTTTCAGCTGGTGTGGTCCTTTTAGTGTTATTGTAAGATCTATACTGTTCTTCTGGAGGGCTCTGTCTTTTAACGTAGGCTGGGGGTGGTGGTCCTGACGTAACAGAGACGCGAAAAAGTCTCACGCTAAAACTTGCGGCTGGGGTGACCCTTTTTGTGTTGTGTTCTTCTGGAGGGCTCTAGCTTTTAACATGGGCTGGGGGGTGGTCTTAGCGGTTAGCTGGATACGTGGGTGTCCGTCCCTTATCGTAGGGGCTTCCAGCTTAACACGGTTCTGCTCTCAGCTTCTGTCCCAGGGTTCGCCCCTCGTACGTAGTCAGCTCGTTCCATGCCTCGTACTTCTTAACAACACAGCCACTGCAGTGTCGTATTTACACAAGTGTTCGTCGACGGCAAGACTTAACAGAAGTAGGAGCCCCTCTGAGGATGCACCTGTACAAACTAGTTCTGGAACGTTCAAATGGCTCTAAGTCCCCGGTTTAATACTATACGATACGAACATAATGAAATAACCGAATGTTCCGCAAACAAGTATCTGACTCAAGCATTCGTGGCTGAACTCGGGTGTCTGCCGCGTACACTATTTATACATTCGTCTAGAAGACATTCCGCAGTACTAAAGACATGAATCGTTCTATTTTGTTTCAGGTAAAAATATTGTTACAATTTTTTTAACTGTGTACCGGCCATAGAGAGGTTTCCTACATGCTGTGACAAAAAAGCTAAGCACACTAATGTGGAAGGCCAGAGTCCGCCATCGATGAGGTATTCTGTGACGATCAGGCACGGTAGGCAGGGGTGGGACAGAAGGATAGTGGCTGCCTCCACCTGCACACCCTATTGTTTGGTGGCAGTGGATGGGCTTAACAAACCCCGTAACCAGCTTCTTCCTTCTGATACTGCGACTTGTATGTACATAATCAACCTTGAGTGACGCAGATCGAAGACTAAAAAGAAAAGAGACTGATGGGACCTCTGATATCATCTCACTAGTTCAACAGGTGATGCCCTGCGCTCTGGAATAAGTGGCACATCATCAAGCAGGATTCTCCTCGAAGACTTTTACAAGCTTCAGATTGTGTAATGACTTAATTCTGGCGACTATCAGCAATGAAAACAATTCTCTCAGAATCTGTTGAGGACTCCTGAAGAAACCGAAGTACAAGTGAACAACGTTTGAACGAGGGACTAGGAGAATTTTCATCTCTCTGGTTTTTACAGTATACAAAATTTTCAAATACTGACTGGGAAGAACCCTCATTTGCTTTCTGAGAATCGTGTACATCCTCACAAAGTCACAGGATAGTGCATAAGTTACATTGAACCCATTTGACAGATGTAGCATTCAGTAATAATATTCTTTATATTTTACCCCTACTGTCTGTTCTTCTGGTTTCATTTTATATGTAATCTAATATTAAAAAATTAGTTCAACAATCAGTTACTTTTTTGAATTTTCCTGTTTCATTGGCGGACCCTCTGATGTAGTGTTTTTTCGATAGTTGAACGGCTACCATTGAAGAGTAATGGAGAAATGAATCACGATAATTATCTTTGGTAGAGTTTTTTTCCGCCTTTCACAGAGTGGGCATATCGATCTGTTGTTGCCTCCGTTCCATCTTTTCAACGGCCGTCTTAACTCCCTCTTTTCTTTGGGTTCATATAAAGCCATCTTTGGAATCCTTCCTACTTCCAATGGTTCCCGATATTCATTCCAGTTTCGTTTTTGTTCTTCCATTTTACTATTTACCGCAAAAATAGCCATTTCGTGCTTGATATTTTCATTAGGAATTCCGTGAAACTTAGTGTAGCAATTGACTGTCTAAAAAATTCGTTTCAGCCATGTGAACGTAGCTGAAATCCTTTCTTTTCCGAAATCAGATTTCACTGCCACACACTAGAACAATTACAGCCATCACTTAGCAGACTTTCATTTTTGTGTATTTTAAGTTATTTTTTATGTCCTGCTTATAGTGCCACGCTCTGATATCTTTTTAATTTAATATCTACCTTCGGATCTTCGTTGAAAGTAATATAGCTCCGAAATTTTAAAATTTTATAAGGGGCGATCAAGATGTTTCTGTTCGAAGGCCGTGTATTCAAGAATCAGCATGTCAATCAGGTAAAATGTCCGTGAGCATTGAAGTAAACATCCAACCGCCGCTCCAGGCCGAAGACACTGTTTGGTGAAGCATCAGGCCTGCTGCACATGGAATCGTCCACAGTTCAAGGTCGTTTTTAAGGGACCGAAGGGAGAGATCAGGGCTACAGGGCGGATGTTCGAGTGTCTTCCTCTTGGGTTGGCCTAACTTCCTCAGTACGACAGGTGACATATCGGAACGTGCGTTCTCACGTACCAGCAGCACCCGTTGTCGCTTCATTTCACTACGGTGTTTTCGACAGACATTCTGCTCCATATACACTGAAGCGCCAAAGAAACTGGTACAGTCATGCGTATTCAGATGCAGAGATATGTAAACAGGCAGATTACGGTGCTGCGCCCATATAAGGAAACAAGTATCTGGCGCAGTTGTTAGATCGGCTACTGCTGCTACAATGGCAGGTTATCAAGATTTTAGTGAGTTTGGTGTTATAGTCGGCATACGAACCATGGCACACAGAATCTCCGAGGCAGATATAAGGTGGGGATTTTGCCGAAGACCATTTCACGAGTGTCCCATGAGTATCAGGAATTCGGCAAAACATCAAATCTACGACATCACTGTGGCCGGAAAAAAGATTTTGCAAGAACGGGACCAATGATGACTGAAGACAATCGTTCAACGTGACGGAAATGCAACCCTTCCGCAAATTGCTGTAGATTTCAATGCTTGGCCATCAACAAGTGTCAGCGTGCGAACCATTCAACGAAACATATCGGTATGGGCTTTCGAAGCCGAAGACCGACTCGTGTACACTCGATGACTGCACGACGCAAACCTTTATTCCTTACCTGGGCGCATCAACTCCGACACTGGAGTGTTGATGAATGGAAACATATTTCGTGGTCGGACGAGTCTCGTTTCAAACTCTATCGAGCAGATGGACGTGCATGGGTATAGAGACAACCTCATGAATCCGTGACCCTGAATGTCAGCAAGGGACCGTTCAAGCTGGTGGAGGCTACGTAATGGTATGGAGCGTGTGCAGGTGGAGTAATATGAGACCCCTGATACGCCTAGATACGACTCTGACAGGTGAAACGCACGTAAGCATCCCGTCTGATCATCTGCATCCATTCATGTCCATTGTGCATTCCGACGGACTTGAGGAATTCCAATGCGACACCCCACAAGCCCAGAAAATCCACAGAGTAGCTCCAGGAACACTCTTCTGAGTTTAAACACCTCTGTTGGCCACCACACTCAGCAGATATGAACATTATTGAGCATATCTGGGATGCCTTGCAGCGTGCCGTTCAGAAGAGATCTTCACCCGCTCGCATCTTACGGATTTATGGACAGCCCTGCAGGATTCACGGTGTCAGTTCCCTCCAACATTACCTAAGGCATCAGTCGAGCCCATCCCACATCGTGCTGCGGCACTTCTGAGTGCTCGCCGGGGGCCTACACAATATTAGGCAAGTGGGCCAGTTTCTTTGTCTCTTTAGTGTACATTCTTAGATATCTACCGGTGTTTGTCTTTCGGCTACCTAGGAAAGAACAACGGCACTATTGTTGTGTTTTTGGACGCATTTGGCGAGAACCCCGCCACAGTCTGCATTTCCGCATCTACCGCACGAGCGTGGGAAACACGGGAATGCTCACTAATCTTTTGCTTATGTCTGGGTGCTTATATACTCGCATCGGTGTCGAGCTCGTTGCATATACGGTGCAGGAAGGCCCTTAAACGAAACTTTTTGATCGTCCCTTATGAAGCTTTGCAATGAAATTTAAAAGATTGACTGACATTTGTACTTCATCTTAAAAAATGAAGTAGTTTCGATACTATATAAAATAATGTGTTACTTCTTAGATTGAAGATCCAAATTTTTATTTATTATTATCGTCGATAGAGAGGGGATATTCTTAGGGCTGTCCTCTATTCTGCCAACCGGTTCATCCCAGAGTAGGCTCACAACCGACGTCCTCAATTATTTGCTGGATGTATTCCAATCTCTGTGTTCCTCTATTGTTTTTGCCCTCTACCATAAAAGTCAACCCCAAGTCTTAACAGATGCCCTTTCATCCTGTCCCTTCTCATCGTCAGTGTTTTCCACATATACCTTTCATCTCCGATTCTGCGCAGAACCTTCTCATTCCTTACTTTATCAGTCTACCTACTTGTCAAAATTCGTCTGTAGCATCACATTTCAAATGCTTCGATTCTCTTCTGTTCCAGTTTGCCCACAATCCACGTTTCGCTTTTCCATACAATGCTGTGCTCCAAATGTCCATTATCAGGAATTCCTTCCCGAAATTAAGGCCTACGTTTGCTACTAGTAAACTTCTCTTGGCCAGGGACGCCCTTTTTGTCATTGGTAGGGCACTTTTGATGTCATCCTTGCTCAGTGTCTCGTTGTAATTTTGCTGCTTAGGAAGTAGACTCCCTTAACTGCGTTTACTTTTTGACCATCAATCCTGATGTTAGGTTCCTTGCTGTTCTCATTACTGCTACATGTCATTACTTTCGTCTTTCTCCAGTTTACTCTCAATCCATATTCCGTACTGATAAGACTGTCCACTCCATTCAGCAGATCCTGTAATCCTCTCCACTTTCACTCAGGATAGGAATGTTATCAGCGAATCGTATCATTGTTATTCTTTCACCTTCAATTTTAGTGCCACTCCTGAACCTTTCTTTTATTTTCGTCATTGTTTCTTCGCGCACTATAATTATTCTCTCATGGCTCTCGTACATATTGTATATTACCCATCTCTCCCTACAGCGTACCCCCTAGTTTTCTCAAAATTTCGAACATTTTGCACCATTTAAATTGTCGAATGGTTTTCCCAGGTCGACAAATGCTATGAACGTGCCTTCATTTTTCATTAGTCTTGTTTCCATTATCAACCGCAACGCCAGAAGTGCCTCTCTGGTGCGTTTAACTTTCCTATAGCCAAACTGATCGTCATCTAACACAACCTCAATTTTCTTTTCCATTCTTCTGTATATTATCCTTGTCAGCAACATGGATGCATGAGCTGTTAAGCTGATTGTGCGATAATTGTCGCTCTTGTCAGCTCTTGCTCTCTTCAGAATTACGTGTATGATATTTCTCCGGAAGTCAGATGCTGTGTGGCCACTCATAGATTCTACGTATCAACGAGAATTGTCGTTTTGTTGCCACATCCCCGAATGAGTTTAGAAATTCTGATACCACTACATAAACGATAAGTCCTAGCATGTACATATATAAGTGCGATAAACTGTCTATTCTTTAATATAAGAACTAAAACTTTTTTAAGGATGTTATCGTCATCTTCGACTGATTTCATCACGAAGATTGCAATTTCGTGAGTAAATGTTGAAATTGTAAACGTGGTGAGTGAAATAACGCTGACAGTCACAGGTGAAAGTGTTTCAGTCTAAAACATCTACGTTTTACGAAACCTGATCAGCCAAAGATGATTTCCATTCCCGCAGATTTTTCTCATTATTTTGTTATTAATACGCCTTCTGTTAAATACCAATGAGTGCTTTGTCAGCTAAATTCCAGACCACGACCGGCGTCAGCTGAGCTAGGAGGAGATATTGGTAGGTCTGAGGCAGAAATTGCTAAAGCAACAGTTTGCCAAATTAATGCAAACCGTGCAAAATGAACTCAGAAAGGATGGTATGTAGCTTATAGCTGAAAGGTAATTTGCTTGTAAATAACAAACAGTTATTTATTTATCTCCGAAAATAGTGGCCCTTTTCGGCGTTTCGCACGGCCACGTCCTCGGCAGTTTGGCGAGTTAAATCAGCCCGGGGCGAATGCAGGCTTTAATGGAAAATGCAGCCAACGGGCGCGCCGGCGATCGGTATCGACGGCGTCGCGAGCCCCGGCCCCGCCGCCAAACAAAACGGTAATTATATTGCGCCGCTAATGAACACGGCGGGCCATTGTCGCGGTATCGGCCGGCGGGCTATCGCCACGTGTTAACGCGTCCGCGCGAGAGAGCGTGCCCGCCGCTGTTATCTCGTTTTATTATTGATTCCGCGCAGAAAACGTATCTCTGTCGACCGGATCGTTCGATTCCGCAGATAGCTATCCGCATGCGCCTATCACCGAGGCCACCAATGTGCCGCGAGGAAACGCCGCATCACTCACGCTCGTCGCTCGGATAACGCTGCCGGCAAGGAAGCGCTCTGTGGACGCGCTCCGCACGCAAGAGCAGACGGCCGCCACGTGTGGGAGGTTTCGCACTCAGACTACCGTGGATGGTATTCCTCGAAGTCTGCTATAGCATAGTCGAATATTATCACATGCGAATATTACTTCTCGTTAGAACATCACCAAGTAAACAATTGTCGGACTGAATGAATTTTATATGCGCTTCCGCACCTTAACCCTCAAACGGAGTTGTGACTTCTTTGTATCATAAATGGCGTTGGGGGGTCCAAAGTGATACCACCTTGTTTGAGCCTGAAAAGTAATTTATTTACCTTGCATCGCAAATATTTATTCATATAATTCACATTTGCATGTATTAGAGCACAAAACATTAGTTTTGCACAAAAATCTCCAGAAGGAAACCAAGGTTCCGTAACCCGGAGTAACAGTCAAGTCAATTGGGACTTAAAAATTAATACTAGTTCATAAATGAACTCAGAGGGTATGAGACATCAGTAGCATGTGATTAACTTAACATGTGAATTCATACACAATGTTTCACACGTTCAGTATTCACACAACTTCTCCTCGCCACAATCGTTACAGATAACTGTGCAACTGGTGTGGCAAATTGTGCGGATGCAGTGAGTATAATATTGGTTGGTTTTTTTTCGTTGGCATGGACTCACTGACTACGTCGTTCCATTTTTATTGTTACTCTTACTTCTTGTACTAGTTTACACACACACATGCCCGAGGAAGAACTCCAGCCTCCGGACATGTCCGAAAGAACAGATACCATCTTAGTATATGTATAGTTAAGGCTCACCGGCCACTTGACCATCTCCTTCTTCTGTACGAATGCACAAACAGTGCCCGAACTCGTACGGGAATCGGCAAGGCGCTGCTAGTAATGAGTATAATGGGCGGGGGCACTACGAATGTAGTGCGGGACAATACGTTGAGAATGTGGGTTTCACTGGAGGCGTGTCAGAGATAAATCCCTGCAGTCTTGCTATCCTCTGTGAGCTCGGTGGCTCAGATGGATATAGCGTCTGCCATGTAAGCAGGAGATCCCGGGTTCGAGTCTCGGTCGGGGCACACGTTTTAATCTGTCCCCGTTGACGTATGTCAACGCCTTTAAGCAGCTAAGGGTGTACATTTCATTGTAATTTCACCCTAACGAGCTGCATTATTTAGTTGATAAGTATATTTGGACCCTATAGAAAACTTACGACGCTGTACGATCAATAATGGCACCATCCGAACTTCACAGCTGTGCCCTGAGAAAGCGGACGACTCAACCTGCCTACAGACAAATTGGAAGCATTGTTATCAGCTGCCAACACAATGTATGTGGAACTACCGACAGTATGACCAACAGAGGAAATATCCGTGGTGTACTGTTTCATTGGCGTCGAAACGGACCTTGCAATTCCGCGTCGGCTTTCAGCCGTGATACCGTGCGGACGGGCTCGGCGCGCCGGGCAGTGCTCCGCAGGTGTTGTTGTTTACCCGCTAGCGCGCGGTCGCGTCGTTGTATTGCCGTATAGTACCTGTACCGACCCGACATGGCGTTCTCATATCGAAAAGCTACAATCAAACTAACGTTCAACGCATCGTACACGAGACCGAAGGCCCATGAAATTGAACGATTTTTCAGAGACATCATGCACATAGAAGCACAAGAACTGATAGGAATTCATCTGTCTATTGTAACCAGCACAGTGTACCTCAAACTGATTGACGAAGCGGCCTGCGACAGATTACTCCAACGATCTGCGAACGGCTTTCGCTTCTGCCACGCAGACGGTAACGTGAGCGTGGTAGGAGTTGACCATGCTGGTCTGGGGGTGCGTACCGTGCGCATCTTTGAACTACCGTTCGAAGTTCCTGCCAACCTAGTCGTTGATGCGCTGCGGCCATACGGCACAGTTCTGAGTCACACGGAGGAGAAATGGAACACATTCGAAACGTACCCTGTCCTTAACTGGGTACGACAAGTGCGCGTAGAACTTAAGAAGCACGTCCCATCATATATTTTCGTTGGTGGCTGCCGCGCAATTGTTATATATGATGGACAACCGAGGACTTGCTCGGGCTGCGGCCAGGAGGGCCATGTTAGAACTGAGTGTCTGCAGCAACGCCTCGTTCAGGTGCCCCGCAATGAACTTCCCCAACGATCCACTACGACCTCTCTCCCGCTAACGTATGTGGAGGCGGCACGACATGATGTGATGGATGATAAACACATGCCACCTCCTCAAGCCGCTGCCATCTCCGTTGGAGAGTCAACGCCGTCGACGACGACGCACCCCAACGGTGTAGAGGTCCCTACAGCCTCAACCCACCGCAGCGTCGTGGGCGCCCAGCCACCGTCACTGTCGGGATCGGACACAGGGGTTCCTAGCGACCGAGTCTGTGTCGAGCCCCGCCCTCCAGTGGAAGTCGAATCTCGGACCCGAAAGCAAAAATCACCCAAGCGACACAAGAAGAGGCGATTGTCAGCTGAAGAACAGGACAGGGATGTGCAGCCGGCGGAAGACATTGACTTCATTGACTCGCCCACAAGTGCAACGCACTCCAGTGGCATCATTCACCAGAAGGTGCCTGAAGACAAGGAACACACTCCTAACTCTGGTGGCCCAGAAAACGAGCCGCATTGCGTCGACTCCCAAAATGTGGGCTCCTGTGAAAGCGACCAGCCCCCAATGACAACACAATCGTCTCTTGGTGATTGGGCAGACGATATGGAGGCAGATGATGCACAGCACACATCGATATCTCCACCAGAGCCCATGGCTGACATTGAGCCCGGAGGGCTCTGCCAGTCAAGGACTCATACGGCACAGTAATGCACAACGTGCTGATGGATGGCTGTGTGGTGTGTGAGATCACTATGGGCTTGCACCGGCACACTGCCTCCGCCACTCGATATGTCTCAGTCATACCGTGTGGGAACAGTCAATGTAAATGGTGTCCACTCCACTGTCAAGACCCGCATGTTACACGACATGATCAGAGCGACAGACTTGGACATTGTCCTTCTCCAGGAGGTCCGTCCCGAGCTGCAGTTAGACCTATATGGCTACACCACGTACAGTCTACCCGTAGGCGATGGCGCAGGAGAAACGGCCATCCTTCTCCGTGATGGCATAGACGCGACGGACGTGACGTATTTGCCGAACGGGCGAGGCATCGCACTCACACTTGGCGCAGTCCGCCTCATTAACGTCTACGCTCCCTCCGGTAATTCGCACCGAGGTGACAGGCATGTCTTCTATTCGGAGGAGGTAGCCCCACTTTTGCAAGGAAATATGGACCATTACATAGTCGGCGGCGATTTTAACAGTGTTCTGCGGCCCGAGGACCAGATACCGCATTACGTCCCATGTCCGGCTCTACAAGCATTGATACGTGACCTCGCGCTCCACCACACATGGCTCTTACATCATGGGACCCAGAGTGGATATACGCACTTTACCAGCCATTCTGCCAGTAGTATGGACCGGATATACGTCTCGCGTGCCCTGCGCGCAGCAACCCGTGATGCAGAACTCTGGCCGACGGCCTTCACGGACCATCTCGCGTACATGTGCACTGTCACCTTGCCCCGACAACTCACAAGACGCAGCAGGGGCCCGTGGACGCTGAACGTTTCCCTCCTTCGCGAGGAAGCGTGTCGGCGAGCAGTCACTGACACGTGGCGTCGATGTATCAGGCGCCTGCCCATGTATGCTTCCACGTTGCTGTGGTGGCTGGGATGTGTCAGACCTGCACTCCGAAAGACCTTGATGGTCTACGGGCGTGACAGATCGAACTGGCAAAGGGCAACATCGGAATTTTACTATACAGCGTTACGTGAGCTGGCGACGCAACCACCGTCTCCCGAACTTCAGATGTCCGTACAACGCATCGAAGCTCGTCTACTTCGCATCAGGACAGAGCAGCTAGAAGGTGTCCGCATCCGTGCGCGAGTGCAAGACTATATCCCCAACGAAACAGCGTCAGTGTATCATATTGTGCGCGAGAGGCGCCACCGCAAACGTCAGCTCATTACGGCGGTAAACACGGAGGAGGGCGGCCGCGCAATGACACAAACGGACATCGCGCACACGTTCGCCAGACACTATGGGACCTTGTACATGGAAGATCCGCGAAATGTACGTGATTATGACGAGCTGTTGCACGATTTTCCCGCCCCTCGGGACGTGGCGCCCGATGATAGTCTGTTGTTGCCCATTACACCCGACGAACTGACATCGGCCTTGGCACGTGGAGCACCGAACAAGTCGCCTGGACCGGACGGTTTACCCCTGGAATTCTACCGCACTTTTTACCACCTAATGGGTGACAAGTGGATCCAAATGTTTCAAGACCTGATCCGCCCTGATTTCACTGTCCCCACAGAATTCACAGAAGGCATATTGATCCCAGTACCGAAACCAAATGGTGGTTGTAGGTGGCAGGATTTTCGCCCACTCACACTCCTCAACAACGACTACAAGATCTTCGCCCGTATCCTCCGCGCGCGTCTCCACACCGCTATCGGGGAAGCCATCCACACCGATCAGACATGTTTAGGTGGTGTCAGCAACATTCATACGGCGTTAGCAGCATACCGCGACGTAATTGCTTTGACGGCGACCTGCAAAATACGAGGCGCTCTTGTCGCCGTCGATTTTGACCACGCATTCGACCGCGTCGACCACGGCTTCTTACGCGCAGTTTTGCAACACATGGGCCTCTCTCCGGAGTCTGCACAGGTGGTCCTTCGACTGGTCCACGGAGCGCGCTCCCGCATGGTGGTCAACGGTTATCAGGCTGGTCACATTGTTGTTGGACGGCCAGTGCGACAAGGGTGCCCCCTGTCGGGTATATTATTTGCTGCAGCGCTTGAACCAGATTTACATGGTGTACGGCAGCAATTATCTGGTATCTCCTTGCGGGACGTGACCTTTCGTTGAGGTGCATTCGCCGATGACGTGGTGTTCCTGGCCAGATCAGAGGATGAAATGCATATGGCGCTACAGCGGCTACGCCAGTACGGGTCGGTCACTGGGAGCATCATCAACGTGAAGAAGACAAAATACATGGATGTCGGAGGGGGGCTTTCCCACACAACGGCAGTGGCCTTTGACAAGGTGCCCGTACTCAAGTGTCTAGGAGTGCAATTCTATAGCAATGTCCGCCGCACGGCGGTGGCTACGTACCGTCGGCTCCTACACCAGACACGTGCTCTGCTGCAGGTCAACAAACTGCGGCGCTTGGATATGCTCCTCAGAACACGTTATGTCAACACCTATCTTGTCTCAAAACTGAAGTATTTTGCGCATATCCTTCCCTTGACGGCTACGATGGCCGACAGATTGCAAGCAGCATATGGACATTTCGTAAGCACCGGTCTTGTTTTTAAAGTCCGATACGCCACCCTGACACTACCGCAGCAGGCTGGCGGTATCGATTTAATTCCTGTATATAACCGCGCGCGATCGCTTTATCTCAACACTATGCGTCGCAAGTTGAACTCTGCCCACGCCACTCTCACGGGCACCCTGATAGCGGAAGTGGCACCACACTCTCTGCATCCCCCGGTTTCTGTAGGACACATTTCACCGGCACTCACCCACATCAGAGAGTTCTTGCTTGACTTTAGCTACTTACGGTCAGAACTTCCGACGACACGGAAGCCCGGCACAAAAGACTATTATCGCCTCTATCAACAGCGGCAACCTGTAAATACGGTCGTTCACAGACATCCTGAAGTTGCCTGGAACACCGTGTGGCGAACGGTACACACGCCTTTTCTACCTACGACGGTGCGTTCATTGTGGTACGTGGTTGTGAATGGGAAGTTCGCTACTCGTCAGAGGCTACATTCCGTACGTCTGATGGACGACCCCTTGTGTCCGACGTGCTCAGTCGCTGACTCGGATGCACACCGTCTGACTTGTGCCTCGACCAGCGAGTGCTGGCTACTGACGCAGCGCATGCTGGCGTTACTCTTGCGGCGATCACAGGAGTCAGTCTCCCCAGATGAAATATTGCGCCCCGACGACGTATACTTTCCATCAACCAGAACGAACGCCGTTAACTGGCTAAAAGGCATGGCCGTTTACTACATATTTTGCGATGCTCCCAATGGCACACTCGACTTTTGGTCCCTATTGATGACAACACATGCAGCTTTCAGCCGCCACCCGAAGTACAGAACTCGTTTCGCAAATTATTTAGGTTCATTATTTGCGGATCCTCCTGCTCACTGGGGCGTTCCGGGTATGAGACGCTGAAAATGAAGAATCCTGGAGCATATTGATCCTCTACGCACGGAATAGGGGGGAACCCCTCCCAACAGACGAGAAGACGACTCGGACGCTCGGCTACGGCAGCTGTAGGATCTTTCTTTGTCATGAAAAAAGTAAATAAATAAATAAATAAATAATAAATAAATAAATAAAAAATAAAACTTCGACAAACCCACTACATCCTCTTCCTGATCCTTCGATCCTCGAACCCGAAAAAAAAAGATGGATATAGCGTCTCCCATGTAAGCAGGAGATCCCGGGTTCGAATCTCGGTCGGGGCACACATTTTAATCTGTCCCCGTTGACGTATGTCAACGCCTTTAAGCAGCTAAGGGTGTACATTTCATTGTAATTTCACTCTAACGAGCTGCATTATTTAGTTGAAAAGTATATTTGCACCCTATAGAAAACTTACGACGCTGTACGATCAATAATGGCACCATCCGAACTTCACAGCTGTGCCCTGAGAAAGCGGACGACTCAACCTGCCTACAGACAAATTGGAAGCATTGTTATCAGCTGCCAACACAATGTATGTGGAACTACCGACAGAATGACCAACAGAGGAAATATCCGTGGTGTACTGTTTCACTGGCGTCGAAACGGACCTTACAATTCCGTTTGCATTACGCACGTTAGTGGTGCAGTGCTGATCAACCCATAGGTAGCAGGCGTGAATTACGCTGGTGAATTAAATTCGGATCGATAGCGTATGAGAAATAATAGACCACAATCTCTAATTGTTCATCCATACTCGAACTCCTTCAGATTTTTCCTTCAATCTGTCTTATTTCCAGCGCTTTCACATTTACAAAAATATAATAGACTGAAATATTTAGTACTTCGCTAATTACGAACTATATTGCTTACCCTTCGTTAGTACCGTCATAACCATGCCGAACGCGACTAAAATAGAGCGAGAGAGGCCGACGGCTCGGATTCGTATCAGACCATCCTGATTCAGGTTATCTGTGACTTCCCGAAATCACTCCAGGCAAAGGCCGGGATTGTTTCTTTGACAGGAAACTCCCATTTCTTTCCCAACCCGTGTTTGTGCTCCGTCTATAATGATGTCGACGTCGGGTTACATTAAACCCCAATCTTCCTCCCATTACACTAATACTGTGTAACACCGCCTCTAGACAGCCACAGTTCGGTGACGAAGAGAGCCTACTAAAATCTTCAGGTATGCTATAAATAGTTGAAGCCACTCCTGATCATTAGATTCCGTAAACCTATCAAACTGAGCCGATGTTAAATATTACGTTTCATTTGTTGTTCCAAGCTCTCCCAGATACTTTCAAGAGAATAACGTTGGAAGATTTAGACAGCTGGTCGAGATGTGATAGACCGACTGAGTGTCCACCTAAGCAGGAACGTATGAGCATGACAACGGTAGATGGAAGGGCACCGCGAATGTTGAAATAAACATCCTGGATTCTGTTCACGGTAATCCGATTGAGTCGGCCCATGTCGTGGTACTACAGACATAACCAAAATCACAGAGCTTGATTTATGCCCATTCACACACCGTAGCTGAAATCCCGCTTTCGACCGCCGGTGCACAAGTGTAATACAGAGACTTCCACAGAGACGTTTCGAGCACTTGTCGAATTCTTGCTTCAAATGGCTCTGAGCACTATGGGACTTAACAGCTGAGGTCATCAGTCTCCTAGACTTAGAACTACTTAAACCTAACTAACCTAAGGACATCACACACATACATGCCCGAGGCAGGATTCGAACCTGCGACCCTATCAGCAGCGCGGTTCCGGACTGTAGCGCCTAGAACCGCTCCGCCACAGTGGCCGGCTGTCGAATTCTCTATAGCTGTCCAACCCAGTGACTTTACAGACAAAGAGAGTAAACTACGACGGGAGTACAATAAGTGACGGAACACATTTTTTTCTAAAAGCAGGTTGGTTTTATTTAGGGTTCCAATTCTCCATATTATTTTCCACTCTTTTGCCTACAAAATCCTGTTTCCAGACATAATCTCTGTTAAAATCGACAGCCTTACATCACCTTACTGGGAGGGCCTGTACGCCAGCCTGGTATCACTGCAATGGTCGACGTTGGACCCAACGTGTTGCTGCATCAATAAAATCACTGCCATCCACGTACTGCTTTACAGATGGGAGTCGGAAGGTGCGACATCAGTACAGTAGTGTGGATGAGGAAGAAGAGTCCAGTGAACTTTTGTGTGCTCCTCTCTGGAGCGCAGACTTGTGTGAAGCCTTACGTTGTCATGGAGAGGGAAAAGGTGGATTGCATTTTTGTGTCGAGAATCATGCTGTAGTCGTTTCTTATGTTTCCTGCGCGTAGCACAATACACTTCAGAGTTGATCGTTGCACCATGAAGGAGGACATCGAACGGCACTATCAACAGAGACGTCCAGCTGTGCAGAGAGATGTTTAATTGTGATCCGTCAATCATCTAGAATGAGAGTGTCCGCACTGCAGGAGTCACGGCTGTGTGCGGACGGCCGGCACGAAGGAGACAGAACAGGGTGGCGCTATCTTGTTGCGATGATGACAGACACCTCGCCCAACGACTCACTGCGCTTTTGTTCATTGCCAAGTCTCTACAGACATTCTGCGACGCGTATGAATATCTGCAGTGCTCTGGGTTTTCTCTGGAAGAAACCCAATGACAGGTTTCTGCTTGGAAAGCACCTCCGTTACAGACGCCATTTTGATGGCTACGAATAGAACCGATACCTATGGGAAACTTCATAAAGCTACAGGGGATTAAGGTGGGATATTTCACTAAGTGCCACAGCAAATTCCGCATTGTTTAAACAGAAAGAGGCGAAGAGAAAAAGTTTTTCATTAGTTATTGAATGCCCCCCGTAAAATTGAGACTTCAGTGGCAATAGACACAGAGTGACATTCTCTTCGATTACGGAGACGATGAATTTAATTGGTTCGGTCATGAATCAAAAGTAATTTTCTCACTCCATCCTTAACGACAGATATCTTGCCTGAGCAGAGGACTATAAAACTATAAATTTCTGTGATCACCAATTAGTTAATTCATAAATTTCTCAAAATGGCATAAATCTGCAGAGGTTCCAGTGGCCGTTGGTTCAAAAAATCCCAGACTAGGCGACGACTGCGTGGAGGAACACCGGCCTCTCTGGCGGCCAGATGCCTGGCGGACATCAGTAACACCAAGCAGTGCGTGGGCGAGCCGGAAGGTTCCTCGGATGGTTGGGTCTCCTATGAGCGTTCAGGAGCGAATGACTGGATAAAAACTGTTCATACTAGTGTATGACTGCTCCCAAGATGGTAGAAAACAACATATTAATCGCAAAATAGAGGTTGTGACTACGTGACTGATGGTCACGAATGAAAGTCTACTAAGTACTGCCACAAAATGGGACCGAGAGGGCGTCTGCCAGCAGTTTTGTTGGGTCGGATCCATGCACTCTGTGTGCTTCCTTCAAGCTCAAAAGGTTCCTGTTGCCAACATTAGTGAGGGCACGAATGTCGACGGTGACCTAAGCTTTCAATCGAGGACTCATCCGGCCCGCCCACGCACAGGACGTTCTCTCATGCGTCTGGCGCCAGAGAGGCCGGTGTTCCTGTGCACAGTTGTCACCTTGGTTTGGATCTAGGAAACGAACCTCCGCAGATACCTCTGCAGTTGCACGCCTCCTATGGTCACAGACTGCTTGCGAAAATTTCTTCTGAGGTCAAATGAAGGAAATTAAACTCATCGTCCTTTTAAGAAAATGGTGTTCACCCCCTGCCTGCTATCATTGAATTCACAAGTGTATACGCAACCTGGATCTATTATTCGAACAGTAGTATTAATTTTAATTTACTTTTATTTTATTTTGTTTAGAAATTCAGATGGACAGCTATAGCGACTTTGGTACGTGCTCTAAACGTCTCTAGAAAGTCTCTGCATTATGTTAATATTTTAGATCTTCTCATGTACTTGACTTGGCGTACTGCAAGCCTGCGGATTGCCTGTGTAGTCCTAAACTGTGGACCTGCTAGTCCACATTTATTTGTATAGAGACTGCCTCGCATTGCCTCGTCCTTTAGAGAATATACCTACTTTTCATTTAGCTCCCTGAATGTTGTTTTCATTAATCAGTTAATTTCAGTCAACAGTTGAAAGCCCTGTAATACGTAAAGAAGAAGAGCCCGATGCCTTTACGATCCGGAGAGCAGCACACTAGCAGGTGAGGTCCTTCAGATCTGATGGTAGGGAAGGCGATGACAGGAAAAAGTCATCTATTTCATTTCAAGTCTTCCGAAGCCATACTATCTACAAACTTTATATGTGTGAACAGCGACTGAAGAATCCATTTGCAAACTATGTGAATAAGGTACCAACCGCTGCCAAGGCATTGTGTCTTTCAGATAGAGGCAGAGTTTGCTGTTAAAGGAATTAATCGAGTAAATCAGTCGCGCTTAATGTTTGCTGAAACTCCCTTCCTCACCCGCCCACGTCCCCTTTATTCAGAGATTTGGAGGAATTAGCATGTTGACCGACTATGGGAGCATAATGTGAGGAACATAATGGATTTAGTGGGAAAGTTTCGAGGATTCACGAGGTGAGGCCAAATGCTGTTTCCTTTGGTGCTACTTCGGTGAATTTGTCCGTAGAAGTAGAGAGCGAAATTAGTCTGAATGGTGACAGTTTCACTAGAGAACAAAAATGTTTAAAATGGCTCTGAGCACAATGGGACTTAACTGCTGAGGTCATCAGTCCCCTAGAACTCAGAACTACTTAAATCTAACTAACCTAAGGACATCACACACATCCATGCCCGAGGCAGGATTCGAATCTGCGACCATAGCGGTCGCGAAGTTCCAGACTGTAGTGCCTAGAACCGCTCGGTCACTCCGGCCGGCGTCACTAAGGAACAGCGCTGAGTATTTGTTCGGGAACTGCCCTAGAGGACAACAAAGGAATCTCCGGGCATGTCCCCGCATAGCTGACATATCAGAATTATACTTCTTTTATTTTGTGTCTCGTTGGTGGGCACTGATATGTTTAAGATAGTGGTTGTTGTGTGTACTCTTGAATCTAAATGGAATAATATTTCAGTGGTTTTCGCATGCTCTTGAACGGTCGGTCTGACTACGTTTCTGCCCAGCAGTTCACCCCACTGCGGCTGATGTGCCTCAGGGTACATATATCTGATGGTTGTTAAGCGCAGTGCGACACGGATGCGAGAAACGGTGTTCAGGAAACTTGGTGGGAGTCAGAGATAGGAAGTTTCATGACACCATAACTTGAGCCGGCACCATGCAGCCGTGACCGGCGGCAGATAAGTCTTCCGTTTGGCGCCGTAGTCCATGGGCGGCGCGACAGACGAGTTTGTTTTCATCTGTGTTGAGTAGTGGCAGATGGGAATCAGCCAAAGAACGGAGCACTACCAACTAGCAGTTTGGAGGGCTAGAGTTGCCTCCTGGAAGTATGAAGCAAGCAACACAAGGGGGAACCGCGAGGCAGCCAGGCGGATAGACAACCGGGGCTGATAGGGGTTTGCTGTCAACACGGGACATCACTCCAGCTGCAGCAGTGGATGGTGCTCGGCTTCGCGAATGCACAGCTGGATGTGAAAAGTTGGTTGCTATGACTTGGTTTCGGTGACAACAGTTAAAGGAGTATGTGTTTGCTTTGGTCCAATAAGTATTGGTGGTAGTGCATAGAAACACAGGGAAGCCGCTGTTGCGCTTGGTGTATTCTGCTGTAAGAGTAATAGCTGGAGGAAGTATGCTTAGTGGGAACTATGTCATTGCTGCTGGATTTCCTGCTTTACCGTTACACTGTATGTGTTCTGCGAAATATATAGATCGTTGGTTCCAATGTGAATTTTGCCTCTCTCGTTTTGTTTGGTTAATATTAAGTATAGTATCGGCTTTCGTTGGGTAGTTTTGGAATTTGATTCTGGGGTGAGATATGTTACTGAGTGTCTCGTATGCTCCCACAGTGCAATGTTATTTGAATTTCGTAGTTCACGTTCTTGTATGTAGCTGAATGAACAAAGAGGGTCTGATTCATTAACATTCAGTCTGTTGTATTAGGTACAAATGCGCTGCTAAATTTTATATTCATTTGTGTCCCTTGATCGTAAAACTGATTGATTGTACTCAGGCAAGTTAATTAAGTCATATTTGGTTTTCCGAATGCTAAAGCCCGCATCTCGTGGTCGTGTGGTAGCGTTCTCGCTTCCCACGCCCGGGAATTTACAATAGTTCGCTCTTAACAACTTGAACAAATTACTTAAGTACCACTCTAATACAGTTTGCTGTACATCGTCACCCGCTATTCCACACTCCCATAGTATAACTGTTTCAATTACTGTTCTACTGCGGCATTCCTAGGCTAAACTAAAATTATCTTTCTCGAAGACTTCGTTTTCATCCGCTTGAACGGTCATTATTCCCGAGTCTTACCCCACTTCGACGACGAATACTGCTGGATGATGTTTTTGTAATTACTTTGATTGTACAGTCACGTAACAGCATACGATTTATCCTGATCACAGTTCATTAACAAAATTCTGATCCCGCCCCATGGTCTATTACGCTGCCCAGCCTGGCGACTTAACAGTTGGTGTCGCTCCCCCGCCTCTCATCCCCACATACCTCTAGTTCTTTCACAAACACTTCTTTTTGAGATAGTTCTCTCAGTTCATTACTCCCCTTCCACGCCTAATATTACTGTGCTGAAACTTGTTCTTTAGGGCAAAATGAATTAACGTACTCTATCCTGTTCTAATTTCCGTGTTAACTTCTAATGATAATACGACCGGTAGTCTTCACAACTAAGGGTCAGCTAACTTTGAACACAACATCATTATACATACACTCACATTTTTTCTATTTATACGTTTAGGCTTCAGTCTGTTCATATAATGAAAATTAATGAAAATCTACTGCCTTATCTGACTCACCACTCCACCTATTTAGCACGATAGCCGCCAATTGACTACTACTCACCAAAGATCCCTGTAAGGGAAATGATACCTTGCAGTTATCAACTGGTACCCCAGGGAGACATGGCATCCCAAGGTAAGTGCAAGTGCAGCTTATCGCCGTCATTCGCGTAAGGGACGTGGGAGCATCATACCAAGAGACCGCTTATTCATCTGGCTCTAGAGCAATGACTGCAGAACGAGTGGTGACGAGATAGACTCAGGGCAACAGTGTAATAAGACTAGATACAGATCCTTCCAAACGACTACACCACGAGAAGATGGTAGGATTATTCGTCCGTCCCTGACTGATAGGCGGTTGAAAACAGAGGTTACTGGCAGATCGTCCGCACAGACAATATGGAACAGACTAGCGTAAGCTGAGATATATACACTCCTGGAAATGGAAAAAGGAACACATTGACACCGGTGTGTCAGACCCACCATACTTGCTCCGGACACTGCGAGAGGGCTGTACAAGCAATGATCACACGCACGGCACAGCGGACACATCAGGAACCGCGGTGTTGGCCGTCGAATGGCGCTAGCTGCGCAGCATTTGTGCACCGCCGCCGTCAGTGTCAGCCAGTTTGCCGTGGCATACGGAGCTCCATCGCAGTCTTTAACACTGGTAGCATGCCGCGACAGCGTGGACGTGAACCGTATGTGCAGTTGACGGACTTTGAGCGAGGGCGTATAGTGGGCATGCGGGAGGCCGGGTGGACGTACCGCCGAATTGCTCAACACGTGGGGCGTGAGGACTCCACAGTACATCGATGTTGTCGCCAGTGGTCGGCGGAAGGTGCACGTGCCCGTCGACCTGGGACCGGACCGCAGCGACGCACGGATGCACGCCAAGACCGTAGGATCCTACGCAGTGCCGTAGGGGACCGCACCGCCACTTCCCACCAAATTAGGGACACTGTTGCTCCTGGGGTATCGGCGAGGACCATTCGCAACCGTCTCCATAAAGCTGGGCTACGGTCCCGCACACCGTTAGGCCGTCTTCCGCTCACGCCCCAACATCGTGCAGCCCGCCTCCAGTAGAGTCGCGACAGGCGTGAATGGAGGGACGAATGGAGACGTGTCGTCTTCAGCGATGAGAGTCGCTTCTGTCTTGGTGCCATTGATGGTCGTATGCGTGTTTGGCGCCGTGCAGGTGAACGCGACAATCAGGACTGCATACGACCGAGGCACACAGGGCCAATACCCGGCATCATGGTGTGGGGAGCGATCTCCTACACTGGCCGTACACCTCTGGTGATCGTCGAGGGGACACTGAATAGTGCACGGTACATCCAAACCGTAATCGAACCCATCGTTCTACCATTCCTAGACCGGCAAGGGAACTTGCTGTTCCAACAGGACAATGCACGTCCGCATCTATCCCGTGCCACCCAACGTGCTCTAGAAGGTGTAAGTCAACTACCCTGGCCAGCAAGATCTCCGGATCTGTCCCCCATTGAGCATGTTTGGGACTGGATGAAGCGTCGTCTCACGCGGTCTGCACGTCCAGCACGAACGCTGGTCCAACTGAGGCGCCAGGTGGAAATGGCATGGCAAGCCGTTCCACAGGACTTCATCAAGCATCTCTACGGTCGTCTCCATGGGAGAATAGCAGCCTGCATTGCTGCGAAAGGTGGATATGCACTGTACTAGTGCCGACATTGTGCATGCTCTGTTGCCTGTGTCTATGTGCCTGTGGTTCTGTCAGTGTGATCATGTGATGTATCTGACCCCAGGAATGTGTCTATAAAGTTTCCCCTTCCTGGGACAATGAATTCACGATGTTCTTATTTCAATTTCCAGGAGTGTAGTTATCATGCGTCTTCCATTGCTGACAGCTTACCGCAGACGACTGTGACTTGTGTGCTGTAGAGCTGGAATCAACTGAGGCATGAGTGTCGCTACGGGCCGTCCGGAGTGGCCCAGCGCTTTTAGGCGCTACATTCTGGAGCCGAGCATCCGCTACGGTCGCAGGTTCGAATTCTGCCTCGGGCATGGATGTGTGTGATGTCCTTAGGTTAGTTAGGTTTAATTAGTTCTAAATTCTACGCGACTGATGACCTCAGAAGTTAAGTCCGATAGTGCTCAGAGCCATTTGAACCATTTTTGTCGCTACGTTCTGTGGCGGTCAGATCGACGTCAACGGGGCAGCAGTGAGACCCATATTTCTCTACCTCCTGGATAGGTAAGGTGGGGAACTATCATATAAAGAAGCAGAAATGATTTGGTAATTGTTGAATTGTTGAAAGGCAGCTGAATCTGCGGAGTATAAACTGGGATGTCGGTGGATTAATTGCGTATTATACGGATAGATAGTCTCGTGAAGTACATTAGAACACATTTTCGGAAAACTATCTAGCGCATATAGATAGATAATCAACAGGCAACGGAAATATTTGGGACACTTGAGCTACAAACAAGCCTGACCTTATCGACGGCGTCACTGTAGAGACAAGGATTAGTGATAAGGACGTCATAATAATGATGATGCTTACTAAACTCTTAAAGCCACCATGAAGGCTTGGAAAGTATTAATGCTTTCCGTATGGAGGATACAGAAATTGTCATCGGTGATGTAGAGATGCAACTCAAAGATTTGAAAACAATTCAGTCACCATGCCCAGATGAAATCCCAATTCTGTTCTACAGAGGGCAATCTGCGGCATTGGCTCCTCATTTAGTATGCTCTTATCTCGAATCTCTGCCCAGCGTAAGGCTGCGCGCGCCTTGAAATAAGCGTGGTGACTACTGTATATCGGCCAAATATGAAACGGATCCGTATAATTGCGTACCAATATCCTTAACACAGGTTTGCTGCAGAATTCTTGAACATGTTCTGATTTCGAACGTAATACACTTCCTTGAGACAGAAAAGCTTTTGTCCATAAATCAGCATGGATTTAGAAAAGATCGCTTTGCCATTTTCCCACATATCATCTTACGAAAATAATCAATATGCCGGCGAGAATTCGGTCACGTTAAAGTTTAAGTTGTTGAAATTCAGCATGGATGAGCCTGACCGGTGCGGACAGCAGTGGGAGAGGGACCTTCAACGACGGCCTCGCTCTCGCCGACAAAGAGACAGCCGACGGAAGCTAAGCGACTGTTATTCCCATGGAACGTGGCGGCCAGGGTCAGCTTTGGGCTAGAATTGTGAAAGAGGCTAAGCAGGAAACGTATGTTACGGCGCTGTTAGCCAGCTGTTGGAATACAGCGACATTCTAACATTCTTGATTCTGTAATGGTTCAAATGGATCTGAGCACTATGGCGCTTAACTTCTGAGGTCATCAGTTCCCTAGAACTTAGAACTACTTAAACCTAACCAACCTTAGGACATCACACACACCCATGCCCGAGGAATGATTCGAACCTACGACCGTAGCGGTCGCGCGGTTCCACACTGTAGCGCCTAGAACCGCTTGGCCACTCCGACCGGCGATTCTGTAATAATTAGATGATTCGTCGTAACACAAATGCAAACATACCAGCGTAATTAAGGCACTGAGATGCATCTATTGGAATATTAAAATTATGTATATCTTAAAACTATAGCAGCTAGATGTAGACAGTTTATGAATATTATCAAAATAATCAATGAAAATAACTGCTGAATGCCACAAAATATCTTAATAAGAAAAGTTATGCGGTCATAGCCTATCTCTACAGTTATCATTCCCAACGCCTCATATACAAACTCTCTTTTATTTATTGAGCTATTACTTAATTTATTAATGGAATATGTAATATCGTCGAATCCAAAAGTCACAAAGTAAATGAATGCAGCTGGGCAAGCCTCATATTCTACTATACATTACCATGTTGTATTTGTCAACACTGATAATTTACAACTAATTTATTTAATTAATAGTCAGTCTGGCCAGCAGTGAAAGTAATTATAATTTTAAAATGGAACGGTATCTAGAAGATGTGATGGTATCAGTAGTTTGAGTGTGAGATGACGTTTCATTAGAGCAGGCCTAATTTATTTATTTATTTATTTATTTATTCCATATGTTCTACCATATTCATTTCTTATAATCAGAATTGCGCTCGTTACTTTATGAAGTATTTATGTGCAACATTTTGTAAATAGTATAGAGGGTTTGACATCAACAGAATCGTAAGATAATGAATTGTCACTTAAAACATGTCTAATTTGTATATCTGTTATAATCAAGTAGCCGTTCGCTTATTAGATGTTAAGTAAAGCTGTGCAGTAACGACGGGGATCACACGTTCATTGGTGCGAACATTTTGGTTCTGCGGAACTAAGAAGGATGTGTGAGGCAGTTTTGAAAGACACTCTCTGTGGGAAGGATGGTGATATAGTACATTTGAGTGACTAGACTCGTTTTGAAATGAACTTTGTAAGGGACACTTGCAACGGCACTTTCACGTTCTCGTCAATACGGTACCAGAACGTTTAAGTTCCACCACTGTAAAGATGGAATATCCGCGATTCTTAATGTCAGAACTGTGCGGTAAGTAGCGGCAGGAACACCACAACAAAATTACGCAGCACTAACACTCCAAACCATCGACTCTCGGAAAGAGATTTTAACCGTGTTCAACCTAATGGTAAAGCATCGAACTATTTTTCTCCGAATCATACAGTTTGGGGGAAATGCAGTAAGAATAATTACTTTTGGAAACCTTTTATCACACAAAGCCTGTTGTAACAATAAACTGTTTCGCTTAACAAAACGGCCGCCACCACAAATCGGGCACAGTGTCTACACGAAAAGATGAAGTCATTTTTCCACACTGGATAAATAACTACTTTCACTTACTACGGTCACTTGGCAGCAAGTACTATTAATCCCACTTTGTTACTTATAGAATTTATCACTATACTTCAGTAATTATTTAAAGAAGACACACATATGTTTCAACAAGCATACAAAAAAAGTATTGAACTTATAGCTATCATTCATATAACCAAAGCTATTATTTAACACGACTAAATTTCATTTCTTTAGAATTGTTATTTGTTAACGTTTTACTAACACCAATATTTGTCTGGTTGTCTTTGACATTCAGAAGAAACACGAACAATTACTGTTAAGGTTGTTGCAGTTAAACAATTATGTTACTTTACTTTCAGAAATACTATTGAAAACTTGTCCTCATGGTCACGCAAAGCGGTGATCCTTAAACTGATACGTGCAAACTTTAGTATTTAATAATGATTTTCAGAATTTGCAACCAAAGCAGTACTCTTGCCAGTAATTTACTATTATTCGAGCTTCAATAAACATCAGGATACTCGGAATAAATTCGTTTAGGTAAGGACCCTACTGAGGTAAATGACATAGGAAAGTCACGGTTAAACAAAAAGGTACATTTAACACTTATATTCCACTGATTGAAGATGAGTGGTTCACACTGTGATATACTTGCAAATAAAGTACTTTGCCTGTTACTGATGTCGAAGGTGGCGTGAGGCGGTGCTGCGTAGTAACATTGCACAGGTACGGCTCTTGATGTACATAGGTCTGTCTTCCTCTTGGTGGCGACGGTAAAAAATTGCAAATTTCTCAGCTGTTAATTTATTGCCGTACTACGCCAATCATGTAGAACACGTCCGAGGCCAAAAACCCAGTCTTGCACGTAAATTCAGGGCCTCTAGTGCTTGACCAACGTAATGCGTGTTCACCACTTGCAGGGCAGCTACCGACTATATCTGCCACTTGTGCGTGAATTCTCACTCGCGCGCCCCACTACATTTTCCATTCGACCACAGAACGGAGTTCCGTTCTACCTACGATCCCTACACCTTTTCAATTTACACTTCTGCTTACAAAAACCCTAAGTATGAACCATCTCTATTTTCATGACAGCATATACATACAAAATTGACATAATTAATTACAGTTGTACTTGAAATATTATATAATTATTTACAAAATACGTTTTAATACATTTATTCCACCTACGTCAAAGAGGTTATTTTAAATAGATAAACTACACTTATCAAAAGCTTACTCTCGTTAGTATTTTCTTAATTTTTCAAAATTATTATGGAGCAAAAGACATTTTAAAATATACAGATTAATGGCCGTATTATATTTTCAATAGCATTACGCACTGAGTCCTCAGTGGACGATTTGAATGACGTAAAGTGTTGAATTAAGGGAGGCAAGTTGCCACAAATATTTTAACGTTTGCTGATACAAACGTTCCGAGTCTTGTGGGACTTGGAGAGTCTATTTTATGGACTAGTAATGCTTGCTTAGCCTATGGGTATTCTGCTACCACTTGAAAGTCATTATTAATTTTGTTGCATATTTAAATGAAACTCTGTAGGACCACCATGTTAACACTTTCGATATTTCTTCTGATTGAATAAATCAGTACATCCAACTTAAATCTTTTGTCACCTACGTCATTTATTCACTGGAATTCATGCCTTTTTCTTTTTTTATTATTATTATCCTTAAAATGTTTCAAATTGTTTTCTTAATATTCGCGTTACATGTCAAAGCTTCGGTAATTCTGCTGCAGGATCACAGGTAAACTACAATTATGCAGTGAAGTCTATCGTTGCGAGTGAAAACCGACGTTTACGGCTCGACCCAATGACTATATTAAGCCATGTACGTTAATAGAGTTGTACATCGCCCGTGTACCGATCCTTAAGCTGTCCGCACACGGACCGTGCCGCCGAACGTTAACGTTGAGCGTGCCAAGTTCAACGTGCTGCTGGATGCTTAGGAATGATGCGACTTGTGCATGCGGTACGTGGGCCCCAACGTGGTATACGCGATTGCAACGCATTCCAGCGACAGTTGAGGGATGTTTCTAGTTCGTTAATCACACTGTTTGCTCAACGGGCGCGCGTAAGATTCCCACCTTAGCTCTATTAAAATGCACATTTTTTCCATCGTCCACGAAAAGGAAAGTACCATTTCCAGTCAATAAGGACACAGGCTTATCAAAGTTCCATTACAACAGTGCGTTACAGATTTGGAATACTTCTCCGCATAAGATAAACGTTATTTCATCATTCCCACTTACTAGTAAAAACCCAAGGTCGGTCTTACTTGATCACTGTTCCTACCCGGCAGCAGAATCTTTGCAATATGTGAATTACGAAGCGTAAAAGAAGAAGGAGCAAAATATCTTTATACATGTAGCGTAAGCTGTCCTTTGATTAAGCCAATCGAACAAAGTCACCCCTTGTATTTACATAACATCAAATATTATAGTCTATATTTATATTAAACGAATAATTAAGTATCAGAACCTAATAAAAACGCGAATGTTAGGAAAAAAAATTGGTTGTGTCAGGACGCGAACCACCGCTCCAACAAGAAACTGATTGGTGAACAGTGCCGCAATTCGCAGGGTCCGTGTGCCGACGGCTTTACGTGAGTCGCAAATGGCTTTCTAGTGGGGAATCTGATTAAGAAAACAACCACAGTTCAGTCGAACATACAAACCATGGGTGGAGGGCAACACGCAGATTCCATATTCCTAGATTTACGGAAAGCGTTTGACACAGAGCCCCGCTGTAGACTGAAGATCCAAACATAGGGCTTAGGTTCCCAGACTCTCGTAAATGAGTTGCGCGAAGACTAATTAACAGAACTCAGTGAGTTGTCCTCGTTAGTGAGTGTTCATCAGCGACAAGGGTATCGTCAGGAGCGCCCAAGGGAAGTGTGATATGACAGCTCTTATTCTCTATCTACATAAATGCTCTGACGGCAGGGTGAGTAGCAGTTTACGCCTGTTTGCTGATGACGCTGTGTTTTAAGCGAAGGTGTCGCTGAGTGACTGTATGTGGATACAAGATGACTTAAAAAGAGTTTCTATTTGGCGTGATGAATCACAACTTGCTCTAAATGTAGAAAAATGTGATTTAATGCGGATGAGTGGGAAATACTATCCTGTAACGTTCGAATACGGCGTTAGTAATGTGTAACTTGACTTCGTCACATCGATATTAAATGGAATGAGCACGTCACGTTGGTGGCAGGGAAGGCAAATGGTCGACTTCGATTTATTGAAAGAATTTTGGGATGGTGTAACTCTCCTATAGAGAAGGCGACGTATAGAACGGTGGTGCGACACATTTTTGAGTACTGCTCAAGTGTTCGGGATTCCCACCGGATTAGGTTAAAGGAAGACATCTGGGCGTGCTGCTGGATTTGTTACCGATAGGTTCGATCGGCACGTAGGTATTAAGGAACTGCTTCGTAAACTCAAATGGAAATCCCTGAGATGAATACGACGCTCTTTTCGTGTAGCACTATTACGGACATTTGGAAAAGAGGTTTTTGAGGCCGACTTCAGAACAGTTCTACTGTAGCCAACATACATTTGGCGTAAAGACCACGAGGATAAGATGAGAGACACTAGCGCTTCTATGGAGGCTTGTAGATAGTCGTTTTCTCCTTCTTTTTTGTTAGTGGAACGCGAAAGGAAATGACTTGTAGTGGTACGCGCTACCCTTCACCATGCACCGTACGGGAGCTTGAGGAGTATGTATGGCAGATGCATAATGCTCACTAGTACTCATATATGGCAGGTTTGGTGCACTGTTGTGATGCCCTTCACGGCCAGTTAACACATATAATACACCAGCAGCATAATATAACATCGCACACTGTAGTATTCACAACACACGCCCAGAGGCGTAGACGTGTGCAGATCCATAAGAGGACTGCCTGGTCCCCATATTTTCCGTCCAAAGAGCATGCCTGGAAGTCCATGGAAAGAAGTATACTTTAATACCAAACTTCAACCAGAAATCTTTATAAACAAACACAGCATGCGCTTCAGGAATGCTAAGACATTACTAATTCTGATGTTCAGGGTCGTTGTTTCCATGCCACAACGAATAACTCATATGTCTCAAGAAAATTCAATGTCATCAGAACACAAAATGTTTTCGTCCTCGTGACTGTTGAATCCTCACACTTATTCCGATGACATACATCAGTCACGAATGGGATGAAGATTAAGTAATTTAAGACCTGTCGTGTGATGGATATCGCAATAAAGTTTGATAAATAACGGTCTAGTGTTTATGTATATATTTCTATACAAATACTTGTTACACAAAAGGCTGATGATGTTAATATTCTACATTCTTTGGTCGGAAATACGTCCTCCTTCTATGCTGTAACATCCACGAGATAAATTTTTGGCTACAGTGTGACGAGAGGAAATTATGCCTCTAACAGTTATAAACATAATCTATTCGACATATAACAAAATAGTGAATTACTTATTTATATAATATTCTATGATGTAATTAGATATATCGATGTGTATCATACAAAGACGATGATAATTGTAAATTTCTTTTATGATCTTCGTTTGTCTTCCTACGTACTTACCTTTTGTTGGATGACTTTTGTAGGTTCAGCACGCAAGACGCATATCAAACTGAGGTCTGTTAAGAAATTGTAATTATTTGTTAGTTATTACTTGAAAATAGAGTTCATTATTATTATAAACATGAGTGAATAATTATTTGTAACAGTAATTCCTCTCTTAGTAAGCATTATCTGTGTTAATTGTTTCTTTCCGCTGCAAGGAGCGCAGCTATTGATGATAGCGATTTGTATCACGTTTTTCTGTCTATGTTTCCCTAAGAAACAAATCAAATGTTTCTTGATGAAGTCTAATTAGTACACAATACGAAAGTAGAGTTTACATAAAATTTAATAATCATTTCAAATACTTACTTATTTGGTCAAACAATAGAAAGTCTCTCTCAATTGTCTGCCGCCATCTTAACAATTATCTCAGCGGAAAATTGAAATTACGAAACTCTGCAGACATAAATGCCGAACGTAATACAAATGTGTAAAAATGTGCACCGGTGGTCCCGAACTCATTTTAATGAAAATTATTCGAATCAGATTGGATCTTAAAAAACACTGCTCATAGCACGAACGTTATAACAAACTTTTCTAGCTGATGTATGGAGCCGAAATTAATTACGCACGAGTTTCGAAGAATATTGTTTCAGGTAACATACGTCAGTGTTGTGCGACGCTGATATTCGGTGGTTTTAATGACCATTTACTGAAGATAACTGTTTCCATCATAGTTCGTAGTTGTATAGAATCTGTTGTATGAACTGTGATTTAGTGACACTTACACAACTTACAGACAACACTTTAACACGACGTTAACTTGGAGTTCTTTAGCAACTTGACCAATTCATTAGCCGGGAGAAAATTTATTTAGTAATTACTCAATGTAATAAAATAAGATTATCAATTTCATTTACAAATTAGTTAAATACTAAACCACTGAATAACACAGCGAACGCCACAATGCCCATTTTTCTGTCCAGATGCTCCAGTTTCCCCAACACTCAAACTTGCAAGATTAGATGCTTCGGTTCGAAGAGAGTGAGCCATATTCGACTTCCTTCTAATTGCCTCTACTAAGGAAGTGCCCGTCAGAAATATAAGTCAATGAAGTTGAAAATGTAATAATAAACTCGAAAGAATCTGATTCTATGTCACATAAATTTTGAGAATGCAACTAAAAATGAAGGAAGAATTTTTTGGAGTGAGCATGTTAATATTACCGTCCTCGGAAGATCGCAATAGAACAACGACTGAATGTTATCTTATGGACTTTATAGGAAATAAATGTACTTGTTTGCGACTTATTATCTGTCTATTTGTCTTTCATTTGATATTTAGAGGTGACTGATGATTTTTTTGTTTATTTTCATCATGTCATCATATTCACTTAACGCTTGAAGTGAAGATGATGAGATGATGGAAATAAATGCATTCATCTGTTACCTTGAGGTAACACGTGAAAGAAAAATGAGCAAAGTAGTCGTAAACAAGACCATTAAAACTGAGGCCGTAACATGTTTCAGATATTTGACGGGCAGATAAAAATTGAGGTCATGAGAGAAACCGTGATAAAACAGTGTGTTATGGACCAGGTTCCACACGAGAACATATTGTCATAACCCTTAAGCCTCTTCTTGCGAAATAATCAGTTGGATGCACTTTTTGCGAAACGTCCTTAATTGCTGTGCAGCTAATACTTCCAACAGCATAGAAAAAAAATGATATTACAGTCCAGTCGAGGGGATAATACACGGTCTTTAAGGAATCTCGTCCCACGAATAGTTTCGGTATCGATAACCTCGGTTCCCTTCTTTAAAGCAGTCGAGCAACCGGCGCGCTTTCAGCGATTCATCGAGTCGTTTAGGACTCAATTCGCCGATCTGAACTGCCTCGCACGTACATTTGCGTGGAAAGGAGTTGCGCTGATTACCTCCGTTATTGTCCTCCCTGTTTTCTCATTCAGCTCGTTTCCTTGCTTCCATCAACCGCTTCCGAATGAAAAACAACGCACTGGAGCTGTGGGAAGTAAGCTGGATTTCGCTCACCCGCGTAAATACATTTGAAGGAGGAAATAGCCATACCAGTTTATTATCATCGTACTGTTTACATTGCACCCGCGCCAATGTGCACATTAAATAATAATTTTGACAAATTCCAAACAATTCTCCCATTCCTTTCGACTCAGGTATTACGCCTCTAATTCTTTGCGAGAGCGGTGCAAATGCGTATGTTTCTCTCTGACGTAAACTGAAGATGTTAAATACATCAAAGTGTACGTAATCCGAAACGTTTAACAACAGATCTTCTGTAAGCTACCCAAAGTTGGTGCGCTATCATCTTTCCAAACAGTTTTGTCCCCATTTTCGCAATGCAAGTACGTGAACGACATGTCAGTGGAGGGGAAGCGGGGTGGCATGAATACAGAGCTTCAACTAAACTCACCGTCTGCTGAGACTGTAAGGACTGAGACTCTAGAACTAACTCATCTTTCGTCACACCGATTCATTTTCCTTTAAAGAATCGCAAAAACGAAAGAATATTACACATAAAGTGCGTGAAGGATTTTGGGCCAATAGTTCTGTGTCTGTCTACTATACGCTTAATGTGATATTGGTAATGTGCTCCATGCACACAAATGCCACATCTCACAAAGTACAGGTATCTGCAACACACACGTTAACCACGCTCTTCCAGAAAAAGACTCTGCAGATATCCAGGGGTAAGACGTAATAAATGGGCTAACGATTAAGTCCGGAACTTACAGCACTGTATGACCAACACGATACTCAGACTTCGCTTAAAATAAAGATAATTCTTCTTTTATGGATGAGAGACTCTCTACACAAAAAAATTATGCGAAGTGCAGCACCTAACGCTGAACACCTCAGAACGGAGTGTCCAGAATGGCTTCAAAATGGTTCAAATGGCTCTGAGCAATATGGGACTTAACATCTGAGGTCATCAGTCCGCTAGAACTTAGAACTACTTAACCCTAACTAACCTAAGGACGACACACACATCCATGCCCGAGGTAGGAATCGAACCTGCGACCACTCTGGAACTGAAGCGCCTAGAACGCCTCGGCCACTCCGGCCGGCCTGTGCAGAATGCGTGATACCTCCGAGTTTACGCAGTGAGGAGTATCTTAAAGCCCAGTGGCAACCTATATAGTTTCAGCGAAGGAATGCGGTAAGTCTGGTACCATTGTAGAGAGCTTGGGTATGTCAGGTGGATGATGGTGGTTCGAGATGAGTCATAGGTCACTCAGAAGTTGTATAACCCTTAATTACACTGGTAGTTTGTAGTACGTCTCAAGTCCACATCAGGCTGGAAGGCAGGCGCTACCCATGGACCCTGACAGAGAACTGTTGTAGTGGAACCCCAGCCGCTTGCGTAATCAACAGTTAAGATCACGGCTGAGCAAAGTCAGTTTCACATGACAGACTGCCAAGGCCTGCTGCGTGCGGAACGCAGTATCCCACCCGCCTATGGCAAGTGACGGGCGCCGACGGCCAGGGAACCAAACACAGACTGCCAGCAGATTGGCACAACCAGGAGGGCATCAATTCGACCTTCAGCTCCTCAGGCTGAGGCTGTAACCAGCGACAATCAGACCAGTCAGGATGAGGGGAAAACCGGCGGCAAACTAACGGTAGGAGCCGACGTTGTAAGGAAGATTCGATGACTTGTTGCTAAAGCGCACGACAAACCTGGCCGGAAGGCAATTAATTATTAGTGTTAAAAAGGTTGTTTTTGTGGGGCTTCTGCTGCAGAACTGATGTGTACTGCATCCACGAGTGTCCCTAATTGCACTAACCATCCAGCCACTGACTGGCACGCCGACGGCGATGCCCAGTGACGTCGTCGCACAACACTGGATCATTGCATTACCATTTGTGGCCAGCTTTATGGCATCGAACCCTAGAGCGGTGGGGCTGGGTGTACTCAGGCTCACTCTGCATTGTCGCCAGATCTCCTTATGTAAAGGAACACATGTACATTCAACATCACCTTCTTCCCTTCTACTTCCTCCCCCCAGTCCCCCCCCCCCCCCCCCCCCCAATTCTCTGAGCTTCACTCAAAGACTTGAGTTGCTATCAGGTCTTCTAATGAAGCTATAGTGTAACGATTTAATTCAGGAAGTTCATGGCTTTATGGGTCTGTATGACATTTTTGTTAATTTGAAGAGATGCGTATTAGGCTTGAATATGGCATTGTGAAATGCTGTAAGCGGTAACCTTCAAAAATAAAGACAATACGTCTGAAGTTGCACGGCTGTCGGTGAATTTCATCGACACTGACAATTACATAACCAGCCGATGTCCACTGTCCATCATGGACCAACAGGGACTGTCTGTTACTGTCGCAGATGCGTGGACCCGGGGGGTCTTCCCTATCATCCCGCGTCAGGTCATCAGCTTCGCCGGACGGGCCAGGGCCTACCTAATCGGCAGGCCAGTACTGTTGTACTGAAGGGCAAGACGACAACCGCAATAGTGGTTAAACAGATGAAGAAGAACGGCAGTGAGTGGAAGGACACAAAGCACCTCCCGTATCAGCATGCGTAAGTCCAACACACGCTCCGCCTTCACTCACTGCTGTGGCATCGCGGTACGTCCAGCGCCAAAGCCACCGCGGGCGGCATCTGCCATAGCAGCAGCCGGTGAGAAATGGGTATGCGGCGTCAGCGTCAGCGAATCGAAACATTGGTTGTAACTTATTTAAATAAATAACTAATTCGGAATTTTCTTTCACTGCACCTACCTGCGACAACAGATCGCCACCATACTTTCGAGGGAAATGGGCAAGGAGCGAACTGGGAGAGTGCCTTCTGACCCCCTGACGCTGAAATATCTCTACTTCCGCCCTTCCAGCAGTCGCCTCTTGCAGTTTTGTGATGCAAGCCCATCTCAAAACAAAACCTCTTAACCATGTCGGAAGTGAAACATGTGGCATTATCAGTGATCAATGACATTCGCAGGCAAAAAAATATGTAAAGCATGTGTGGAAGATTTCGTGGTAACCACCATAGTGCGCCGAAATTATGTAAAATGCTAGAAGACATCAACACAGATTAGAATGGAACAATTACAGTGTTTAGTTCAAGGACATGGGCCTACGAAGTCGGCATACGTTATATCAAACATACCCTCCTGGAAATTGAAATAAGAACACCGTGAATTCATTGTCCCAGGAAGGGGAAACTTTATTGACACATTCCTGGGGTCAGATACATCACATGATCACACTGACAGAACCACAGGCACATAGACACAGGCAACAGAGCATGCACAATGTCGGCACTAGTACAGTGTATATCCACCTTTCGCAGCAATGCAGGCTGCTATTCTCCCATGGAAACGATCGTAGAGATGCTGGGTGTAGCCCTGTGGAACGGCTTGCCACCCATTTCCACCTGGCGCCTCAGTTGGACCAGCGTTCGTGCTGGACGTGCAGACCGCGTGAGACGACGCTTCATCCAGTTCCAAACATGCTCAATGGGGGACAGATCCGGAGATCTTGCTGGCCAGGGTAGTTGACTTACACCTTCTAGAGCACGTTGGGTGGCACGGGATACATGCGGACGTGCATTGTCCTGTTGTAACAGCAAATTCCCTTGCTGGTCTAGGAATGGTAGAACGTTGGGTTCGATGATGGTTTGGATGTACCGTGCACTATTCAAAGTCCTCTCGACGATCACCGGAGCTGTACGGCTCGCTCCCCACACCATGATGCCGGGTGTTGGCCCTGTGTGCCTCGGTCGTATGCAGTCCTGATTGTGGCGCTCACGTGCACGGCGCCAAACACGCATACGACCATCATTGGCACCAAGGCAGAAGCGACTCTCATCGCTGAAGACGACACGTCTCCATTCGTCCCTCCATTCACGCCTGTCGTGACACCACTGGAGGCGGGCTGCACGATGTTGGAGCGTGAGCGGAAGACGGCCAAACGGTGTGCGGGACCGTAGCCCAGCTTCATGGAGACGGTTGCGAATGGTCCTCGCCGATACCCCAGGAGCAACAGTGTCCCTAATTTGCTGCGAAGTGGCGGTGCGGTCCCCTACGGCACTGCGTAGGATCCTACGGTCTTGGCGTGCATCCATGCGTCGCTGCGGTCCGGTCCCAGGTCGACGGGCACGTGCACCTTCCGCCGACCACTGGCGACAACATCGATGTACTGTGGAGACCTCACGCCCCACGTGTTGAGCAATTCGGCGGTACGTCCACCCGGCCTCCCGCATGCCCACTATACGCCCTCGCTCAAAGTCCGTCAACTGCACATACGGTTCACGTCCACGCTGTCGCGGCATGCTACCAGTGTTAAAGACTGCGATGGAGCTCCGTATGCCACGGCAAACTGGCTGACACTGACGGCGGCGGTGCACAATTGCTGCGCAGCTAGCGCCATTCGACGGCCAACACCGCGGTTCCTGGTGTGTCCGCTGTGCCGTGCGTGTGATCATTGCTTGTAAAGCCCTCTCGCAGTGTCCGGAGCAAGTATGGTGACACACCGGTGTCAATGTGTCCTTTTTTCCATTTCCAGGAGTGTATTTTCTACGGGTTTCAATGCTAAGTATCATATTCTTGTATTCTGTGCCGCCTTTCTTTTAGCACTTGCTGTACACATAGCCCTTCTCTTCTTATGTCACGTCACATGAAGTTCTCTGTTACTTTATCTCTCGTTTTGAAGACTCCCAAATATCTAACAACTGGTGACGAGTGATGATGATTAAAGACGTATTGGAACAATTCCTGAGACATTGTAATTTTTGGTTTCTTATCGTACTCGGCAGTACAACATACTACCTCTTGTTTCAAAGAATATGACTTAACCAGCATATCTTTCTCTTATCCCTTAGTTCTTCTAAACACCTGCGACGAGTCTGTGAGGATAGAACTGACAGGATATGTTTGCTGTTCGGACATTCTTCTCGGGGTCTGTGCTACTATATTGTTTTTTTTTTTTTTACACATTCTTAGACACGTCTAAATTAAAGGCTACTTAATCGTACGGGGACCCTGCTATATGCCCTGTCCGGTTAAGTCCGTCTCCAAGACACAACTCAGCGCTTGCTTATCTGTACCTAGCCAGAAATGGGTATGTTCTAAAAAGTACTTAAACTATTCAGTTCAAAAGAGAGCAGCTTACACTTCCACCTTATAGACTCAATAATTCTCCCCAGGGTCACTGCGAGCTGAAATGGCTCTGAGCAATATGGGACTTAACATCTGAGGTCATCAGTCCCCTAGAACTTAGAACTACTTAAACCTAACTGACCTAAGGACATCACACACATCCATGCCCAAGGCAGGATTCGAACCTGCGACAGTAGCGGTCACGCGGTTCCAGCTTGAAGCGCCCAGAACCGCAACGCCACACCGGCCTGCAATTAAGAATGACTGAGCTGAGTAAAATTGAACGTACTCAGACATTTTTCTCTTTACTTATTCTGATCATCACTAAACTGACACACAATATTTTTACCGCAACGCAGTCTGACTTCCAGTAATCCCTACAAAAGAATAGCCCTGACTAACAATAATCTATACCCTTCATGAATCACTTACCTCACGAAAATCTTCGTTACTCGAACTACTGCAATGCAGCGAGCGCCACTACTGCCAGCTAAATAAAAGATTCTAACTACTGAAGGCACTAACTACTGATAGGTATATAGTTAACAAATGAAAGATTTTGATAGAGAACAAACAATGTATTTACCTTAACAGTGTTCAAAAGTCATAATATATAAAAATTCGTGACATCCAAGTTGACAAATTTCCTTTTTCCGACGGACACATGTCCAGATCGTTCGCTCATATTAACATCTCAGAGCTCTGGCATCTCTCTCCCCACATCCACCACTGCTGGCGGCTCACCTCCAACAGCCCAACGCTACACGATTTTCACATCCAACTGCCCAACGCTACACAAGCGAATATTCCAGCAATGACGCCAACCAGCCACAGACTGCACACAGCGCAGTCATCGATTTTCATACAGAGCACTACGTGGAGTTATCAACATAAAAACCTAAAAAGTCTAATTACAGTTTAAAGGAGTCGCCTTATGTGCGTATCCCAGAGCAAATTTTCAAAACAAAACAAAAATTGTCATTCCAACTAACCGGCTAATACTCTTACTGTTTTCAAGAGATGTAAAGTCTAAGATTGTTCTTATCCTCTCTGGATCCATAATGACTCTTTCAGGAGACACCCCGTGACATAAAAACCGCTTGGTAGGACAGACTAATTTCATCTTGCCTGGATTAACTGTGAAGCCACCTTTCCGAAACGATGAAAATATATGACACTAACGCAGGAGGCGCATATCAGTATTCTAACTGTAGAGAACCAAATTGTCCAAATACTTGTACACACACATAAATCTCAGAAAATATCTGATTCCCAAGTTGCTATAGTACCGCTGTTCCTGTAAATAGCCCAATGTAAACTCTAGTAAATTTACACATGTTTCAATCGGTGCGAGAGGCAGGAAGAGGCTTTGGTCTCTCATCTAAGGTATCCTATTGTAAACCTGATTAAGAGACAGGGTGGTAAATACCTTTTCCTCTCTAAACCATCAACCATCATAAACTAGAATGTAGGTCAGGTGAAGGAACAGTGATTTTGAAGGACGGATTATCTCTTTATGTAGCACTTCTTCAGTAATTTGTTTTAAAACTTTTATTGTTGGTGGCGGTACCCTGTACGAAATTTGCACACTGGAATATTGTCCGTCAACTCAATGGAATGTTCTGTTAAGGAGGTCACTCCCAGCTCAGTAGTTAGCATATGAGTACTTCTTGTCAGATGGCGACTAACTTCTGCTTCATCTCACTTCGTAGATGAAGATATGGGTCATGTTGATGTTGCCTCAAGCTATCTATGTGCGCTAATTGTTGCCTGATTTGGCTATATTCAACTGTACTGTGCGTCTTTACTCTGACAAAAGGCCGTCTTATATTCCAGTTTAAACTTGAGATAGAAGTTGTTACCTTCCCAATCAGAAATCAGCCCTACTTCGACCAATAAAATCGGATCGCGAAACACATGTTATGGCAAGCCGTGTTATTATCCAGGCTTTAATTTTCGAAGTCCAATTACACGCATACTCTTACTGTTTGCTACAATGTAGCGTTCGAGCTCATTGAGTATTGACGGCCATTTATAGTACATTTTATGTTTGTTATATCACTGTTCATATGAGACAGTTACTGCACTTCTCGAATCTAGTAAAACACATAGTTGATCTTTGTTTACTGAACAGCGTTCGAAATCAGCTTACCTTTAACTCTATAGGTAATCCCTTAAATCATATTTACTGGAGTGACCGTTTGTTCTTTGCTGTTAATGGCCCACTTTTTACACCGTCATTCTCTTTCGTATTGAAAGTCAGTGTTACTATAGTTCCTTCGAACGCATCCATCCTTAGCCCAATGGCAACCACGCAGTATCCGCTTGTTCCTCTTCGAGCGTAAACGTTGTACTAACGGTTTATGGTTACAGTCTGGAACTCTGTCTCAGGCTGATCCACACGCAAAGCAATCTAACCTCGTTTTAGTAGTTATCCCCATACGTAACTTTTCCTCGCCTCTCATCCACGTATGTTACCCCATATCTGGCGCACAACTGTAATTTTTTATAGATCACCGGACCACCCTCCTTCTTTCTTCTGTTTTTAAGCCGCCCAGTATATGTTGCGTAATTTCTGTCTCAGCTGTCTCAGCATATGGTAGACAAAATTGGCTTCCCGTTTTCCGTATTCTGTTCATATAACTATCAACTGTTCTTGCCATCCCTGCTCGCGACGATACAGAGAGTATACTTGCGGTTGCAATGATCTAGGTGGTATCATGTCGCAAATCGCTGCCTGCAGTTCATCAATTGCCTGCTTTTGTTGAAATGCATATAATACTCACTTTAAGATTCATTGTATTTCAACAGCCATAATTTGTAGCAGGTAAAGCCCTGTCTTTCCCGTTATTACTGGTTGGTCTTAAAATCTTAATTAGCGCATCCACTGAATCGCCTGACATAGATCCAACCATTAACAAACACACTTCGAATCGACTGGATGATTTATTAAACATACTTTTCCCATCGAAATGCGTAGGGCCTAACGTCTCTGTTCTCGTCATATCACATAGTGTAGTACATGACACTGTAACCCCACATAACCACAGACTAATCTCTGCTATCTGATTTATAGTTGTAATTTTTAATGTCATACCCAATCAGGCCTGCCAATTCTTCCAGTCTTCCTACATAGTGATCTAAACAAAATTGTAACCTACTAATCTGTCTGCTAGTAGGTCTAGGTTCCAGGAACAACACCCTGTTGTATTTCACATCACTGAACACAGCACGAACAGCAGCGACAGCCAGACGTGCCTCCATATATTCGCGGAACCGAATAATAAACGGTTTACCCTTATTTTGCGTAATTACTGTATTAATTACTCAATGTTTCATCGTGGTTCAGTGACTCTCCGGCGTACTTCGTACTGAAGTTTATCTTTCCTCAAGTAGCCCGGATCTTGTCCATTAGAAGTCGCCTTAATAATACAAAATAACAGGAATAATATCTTGTATTTGTATGTATTACTCTGCCCTAGCTCGCCAGAACTTTTCGGCCTGCTACATGTTTTGCATACTTAAAATGGTGTAGGTCTAGCGTCTTTCATTAATGATCAAAATGTCCTCGGTCCCGGGTTAGAAACCTACCACTGCTTAAATTTTGATTAATGATCAGCAATGACAGTCGAAGGCTTACGGCCTAAGAAGTTACACTCATTATGCCAACGGCTTCCTCAAATACGGCGGAGGAGCGGACAGACGTTCAGGACTCTCACTTGTGTTGCAAAACTGCCCCTAAAGGCGGACGAATCAACAATGATCAACCGCATGAGAATGCAGAGGGCAATGGAAACCACCGCATTAAACACATGTAACGCGTACCCGCAGGACATGTGGCCTACAGCCGGAAAAGTGTCATGATGATCTCTTCATTGGGAAAAGATTCCGGAATAGTTCCTCAGTCGAATCTCCGCGAGGGAACTGCCAAGCCGGAGGTGACCATGAGAAAAAGATTGAATAACCAACGGAAGAATACCGTTTTACGGGTCGGGGTGTGCAATGTCAGAAGCTTGCACGTGGTAGAGAAGCTAGAAAATTTGAAAAGGAAAATGATAATACTGAATCTAGATATGGTAAGGGTCAGTGAAGTGAAATAGAAAGAAGACAAGCATTACTGGTTAGATGAGTATACATAGCATAAACTGATGTAATGGGAATAGGATTCGTTACGATCAAGAAGATCAGTGATAGGGGTGTTCTTACGAGAATCGATAGCACACCAACACCGACAACTGTAGTTTGGCTAAACATGCCGACATCGCAAGCTGCAGATGAAGAGACAGAAAAAATATATGAGGGTATTGAAAAGGCAGTACAGTAAGTGAAGGGAGATGAAACTCCTGTAAAAGGTGACACGGGAAGATTTCAGCTAGATTACGTCATGGTCAGACAGTGATTCTGAAATCAGATACTGGAGTGTAAGGCGTACCCAGGAGTAGATATAGACTCAAATCACAATGCAGTAGTGATGAAGACTAGCCTGAAGTTTAAGAGATTAGACAAGCAGAATCAACATGCAAAGACATGCGATACGGAAGCACTAAGGAATGACTACATAGATATAAACATGAAGTTCTCTAAAGCTATAGATGCTACAATAAGGGACAGCTCAGTAGACAATACAGCTTAAGAGGAATTGACGTCTCTAAAATGGGCAGTCAGGGGAATTGGAAAGAAAAACGTAGGTACAAAGACGGCAACTGCGAAGAAACCATGGGTAAGGGAAGAAATTCATCACTTAATCAATGAAAGAAGAGAGTATAAAAATTTCAGGGTAATTCAGGAATACAAGAATACAAGTCGCTGAGCAATGAAATAAATAGGAAATGTAGGGAAGCTAAGACGAAATGGCTGCATGAAAAATGTGAAGAAATCGAAAAAGAAATGGTTGTCAGAACGACTGACTCAGCATATAGGAAAGTCGTAACAACATTCGGTGAAATTAAAAGCAAGGGTGATAACATTAAGAGTGCAACAGTAATTCCATTGTTAAATTCAGAGGAGAGAACGGATACGTGGAAAGAGTACATTCAAGTCATATTATGGGGGGAGGACTTGTCAGATGTGATAGAAGAAGAAACAAGAGTCGATTTAGAAGAGATGCGAGATCCCGTATTAGAATCAAAATTTAAGATAGGTTTGGAAGACTTAAGATCAGATAAGGCAGAAGGGATAGATAACAATTCAACAGAATTTCTGAAATCATTGGGGAAGTGGCAACAGAACGACTATTCACTTTGGTATGTAAAATATATGAGTCTGGCGATATAACATCTGACTTTCGGAAAAATATCATCCACACGATTCCGAAGACAGCAAGGACTGACAAGTGCGAGAATTATTGTACAGTCACTTTAACATCTCATGCATCACAGTTACTGGTAAGAATAACATACAGAAGAATGGAAAAGAAAATGAAGGATGTGTTAGATGACGTTCAGTTTGGCTATAGGAAAGGTAAAAGCACCAGAGACGCAATTCTGACGTTGAAGTTGATAATGGAAGCAAGACTAAAGAAAAATCATGACACGTTCATAGGATTTGTTGACCTGGGAAAAGCATTCGACAGTGTACAATGGCGCAAGATGTTTGAAATTCTGAGAAAAATAGGGGAAAGCTATAAGGAGAGACGTGTAATATACAAAATGTACTAGAGTCAAGAGGGAATAATAAATGCGGACGACCAAGAAAGAAGTTCTAGAATCATATAGGGTGTAAGACAAGGATATAGTCTTTCACCCATACTATTCAATCTATGCAGTGAAGCGGCAACGATGGAAATAAAAGGTATGTTCAGGAGTGTAATTAAAATTTAGGGTGAAAAGAAATCAATGATACACTTCGCTGATGACATTGCTATCCTGAGTGAAAGTGAGGAAGAATTATAGGATCTCTTGAATGGAATGAACAATCTAATAAGTATAGAGTAGGGATTGAGAGTAAACGAAAAACTAGAGGTAGAGAAACAAGAACAGCGAGAAACTTAACACCAGGATAGATAGTCACAAAATAGATGAAGTTAGGGAATTCTGCTACCTAGGCAGCAAAATAATCCATAACTAACGGAGAAAACGACATAGAAAGTATACTATCTCTGGAGAAAGGGGCATTCCTGGCAAAGAGAAATCTACTACTATCAAACATAGTCCTTAATTTGAGGAAGAAATTTCTGAGAATATACGTTTGGGACACAGCATTGTATGGTAGTGAAACATGGACTGTGGCAAAACTGAAACAGAAGAGAATCGAAGCATTCAAAATGTGGTGCTACAATGAGTGTTACAGATGAATGAAAATTAGGTAGACTGTTAAGGTACGGAATGAGGCGGTTCTGCGCAGAATCGGAGAGCAAAGGAATATGTGGAAAACACTGACAAGGAGAAGGGACAAGGTGATAGGACATCTGTGAAGACATCAGGGAGCTGTAAAGGGAACAAAAAACTGTAGAGGAAGATAGAGATTGGAATATCCCGCAAATAATAAAGGATTTTGTTGCAAATGCTACTCTGAGATGAAGAGGTTGGCACAGAAGAGGAATTCGTGGCAGGGCGCATAAACTAGTCAGAAGACTGATGACTCAATCAAAAAAAAAAAAGTGGTATGTAAAGTGTGGTTTGGTTGCATAACGTACAGAATGTCAAGTCCTTAACATTTTTTAATTGAAATTATGGAATTGTTAAATAAAATAATCTCTAGAAATAATGTTTATTTGTTGAAGAGTAATCCAAAATTTTTCTACGCAGTTGCTTACTAATATGTTTTTAGGAGCCATTTTTTTAAGAACCATGCTTATTGGTCCAAAGAAAGTAGTATAGAATTTGTGCAAACATAATATTGCAGCAATTTGCAATGAAAGCTTCTCAGACGAAGAGCTTCCACGGGATATAAGATAAATAATTAATTCCTCTTAGGAGCCATTATAACGTTACGTAAGGCAGTACTTCTGGCTTTTGAAAAATAACAAATGTTAACATTGATCAAACCGTTATTTCAATTCATATGGTATCAATTCGAGCCTGTGGCTATTATATTCCGTGCGACCCCGCCACAATTCTAGCTGGAAATTACTCTTCAATTTAAAGTAAGAAATTTATGAAAAGTTCTTCAAAATAATTGTTATATTGACTGGAATACGTACCAGTTCACACAGGGCGTGTTAATATTCTAATGAGCTGGAGAACTAAAGAAATCAAGTTTGTATCCTATCAAGTCAATAACAAAAAAAGTTCCATTTATCTTCTAAAACATCTCGGTAACCCGATAAATGCAAAACATCTCTCAATAATCAAGATACTAACAAGTGCAATTTATTTTTTAAATACAGTAACAATTCTCTCGTCATTCTTCCTGGACACCACAGTGGTCTGTAATATCAGATCAGTGAATATAATAAACATTTAAGTGAAACTTAGGCAAGTCTTGGACATTAATGCCAGTTCTGAACAATGACAAGTTGTTCGTAAATGTCTAGCCAATTACTAAGTAACTACCAATGTCAAAGAGGAGGCGCCGCCTGTAAGCTCTGTAGCAATAGTCTGCTTTACTTAGCATTAGAATTTGGTAAGGAAGTTCAGATTCAATTACTGGAGTCACGAACTGGGAAAGACGGCATTAGAGTACAGTTTAGCTAAATCAAGCACTGTAAGTCACAGACGGAACACATCAATAAATTTGATGTTCATTGTACTGCTGTAGCTCCATATGGGAACAACTTCACCCCCGAAAGTTTAACTTTACCGATGTAATCCACCACTGTATCGATGTTAATTCCAAATTAGACAACACTGACCGGCAATTTCATTTTCCCGACAAATCATTACCTTTGAATAATATGATACAGTCGTTTGTAGTACATAAATTTTTCGCATACTTCTGTGAAATTTATTGAAGAATCTACGTTCCAAGTCATTTATAAATATACATGTCAGCATTTCATATAGACTATTTCTCATAGCTGAGCCGTCAAATTCTTGATATTTTTTGTCTTGAAATTTTAAATAATTCAAATCCAAAATAATTCAAATTCAGAATACGAGTCAACTATTTCCCTTGTGCTTAATTTACCATACCTAATGTGATGTGTTTCTCATTGTGTTTGCTATAAAATAATTATCTAGTAAAGATCAGAGTATTATTTTTTTAGATTAGATACACATTACCGATGTCAACATCTGTAAAATAATTGGTTGGTATATTGCTGTTGCAAATTTGGTATGTAATAAAATATATGCCTCAACTAACTGCTACTATTCCTTCTTTGGCGTGATGCTGACAAGTACTACACGGTTCAGCCTGAAAGGGATCACTGAAAGTGGGAGCAAATTTCTAATTTCAAATTACAATACGACTCACGTAGATCTGAAGAATTATTTATCCCAGTGAAACTGTTCTCAAGAAATGCAGATTCGATTACCGACACTCATACAGAAATCTGTTTGAGGGTTACGTTAGATATTTATTAGGATTTCAGCCCGAATTTTTAATTCAGGGCAAAATAAAAATAGAATTTTCATCCGTTAAATAAAGGATATGAGAATCCCTAAAATCTAAGGATTAAAAATTTATCCCATACAGCTCTCAATCTATAAATTATGGCATTAATATTAATTCTTAATATATTAGAGAGTAATTATTATACTAATAATTATATTCGTACTAGCATCCACCACATTGAAATGTGTATCTACACACTTAAGTAATGTCAGGTATAAAATACTAAATTATCTGAAGCAGAACAGTTAAATCAGTAATGTACCAGATTTTCTTCAAACAGTCTGAGTTGTTAGTAAGCGAATGAGAAGTTCGGTTGTAGGAATTTCACTTCACTTTATTTATGTACATTTTTCGTTTTCTTGGATGTATCGAGAAACTCTTCATAACACCACCTGCATGCATATACAAGTAAAAAACGTATTTAATCACTATCTTCTGTATGTATACTGTGAATGAGTTGCTACATAGATAACTAAACTGTCTATAAAAGTTTAACTACGGGAATTAGATTAGGAAATGAGATGCTTAAAGTAGTAAACGATTTTTACTATTTGGGGAGCAAAATAACTGATGATGGTCGAAGTAGAGAGGATATAAAATGTAGACTGATAATGACATGGAAAGCGTTTCTGAAGAAGAGAAATTTGTTAACATAGAGTATATATTTAACTGTCAGGAAGTCGTTTCCAAAAGTATTTGTGTGGAGTGTAGCCATGTATAGAAGTGAAACGTGGACGATAAATAGTTTAGGCTAGAAGAGAATAGAAGCTTTAGAAATGTGGTGCTACATAACAATGCTGAAGATTAGATGGGTAGATCACATAAATAATGAGGAGGTATTGAAAAGAATTGGAGAGAAGAGAAATTTGTGACACAACTTGACTAGAAGAAGGGATCGATCGGTTGGGAGGGCATATTCTGAGACATCAAGGGATCACCAGTTTAGTATTGGAGGGCAGCGTGGAGGGTAAAAATCGTAGAGGGAGACCAAGAGATGAATACACTAAACAGATTCAGAAGGATGTAGGTTGCAGTAGGTAGTGGGAGATGAAGAAGCTTGCACAGGATAGAGTAGCATCGAGAACTGCATCAAACCAGTCTCTGGACTGAAGAACACAACATTTTATGTCTACGTTCTGAATGACTTGGTATTGTCTCCAAGTGGAATGCCACTCTGTGTTATCACAAATGCTTCTCTTTCAGTTCCTAGCTTAACGCCTAACGTCCTGTCGACGTCGATGACATAGTTGACAGACCGTGGATTGACAGTGAATGGAGAAGGCCGTCCCTTTTCAAATGAACCATCGTTGAATTTGCGTTACACGATTTTAAAAAATTACGAAAAACCTAAATCTGTCTGTTCCTACCCACTCTACACCTATCGGTTAACAAAACATTGCTTAGTGGGACAGCTAGATGCTTAGTTAGCTGCAGCATATTCTGCACGCGAATCCCGTGTCTTCCACGTTATATGTAACATTAATTTGGCGATTTTGAACAGTTTGCTGACTTTCGAGTACAGTTAAAGTATTCCTTTGGATATCATTCAATAATAAAGGTCATATTACACCAGATAGACATGTATGTAGCTTTAAAAGCTGTTTATGATAAGAGTTTTTCTCTGCTGTTGCATTCTCTGAACCTAAACAATGTCATGAAAGTTGATATTTGTCATTTATGTCTGTATCTGCAGAACACCGATCGTAAGTAAGTACTGTACTCGGCATCTCTCAGTTGTTGCCTTCTGTGCGGTAAGGTAGTCTGTTACATTTCCACGGCATATCCAGTTTCAGCCAGACAGACCTCGTTCTCGCTGGGTCATTCCCAGCGACCGGAGCGACCCCAGCCTCGGGGCGTTAATGGAATCGCCGCAGCCGGCTGGGGATTCAGCTGTGGCGAAAGCGGAGGCATTCCGTCCTAGCATCGGACAGGCTATCGACTGCCTGTAAATGCGAGGGTAAATATTTGATCTGGCGAGGGCGCAGGCAAGCTCTCCTGACGCCTGACGGGCTTCCCACGCCATCTCGCGGGCTAACAGCATCCAAGGCGTCGCTAAAGTGACAACACAGCGTTGCAGTCTGTTCTCTGCGATGTCGCTACATTTGAAGCCTGCTGTCTTGAGGGGATAATACACAAAGCAGAGATATAACGCTCAGGAGATGTTCATAACACACTATATTTCCGTATTTGCTGTGTTTTCTCCATTACTTCATCACTGATAATCTCTGTCATCCACAAAAATGTTACATTGACGTATTCATACCATTTCGGAAACGAGTGAAAGCCACTTTATTTGTCGTATACATTGTATGATGGTTACACTAAGGCAACCAAACTCACGGACTGCATCACTTTCTGGTGTCTCACGAGTGGTTTCGTGCAACCGACTGTATCCCTCTACATTTGTTCTGGGAAAAGAAAGGAAAAAAATGAGCGTTCGCATTCTGGAACAACGTGACTCGCATCACCACGGTGACGTCCAATGTTTTTTAAGTCTCGTTAACAGCACATACCTGGACAACTTCGACTTCTTTCCCCACCCTTTGCAATGTCTCTCATAAACAAGTCTTCGACGGGGCGTTAAAACACAAATTTCTCCTTTTAAATACGAGGCGTATTCCTAAAAGAGAGACCTTTCGATAACAAAACCCACATTGGTTTCAAAACACTTTCGTTCGAGGTTTTGGTTTACCACTAGCTTCTTCACACTGTCTGCATAATTCTCCGTCTGGTATCTGAACCCGTTCACAGCGGCATTCTTCGGGTTCCTGTCATTTTCAAATCGCTGTCCAACAAGCAATATGTTCAGGTGCAAAAAGAGGTAATAGTCGTTAGATGTGAGGGTGAATAGTCGAAAGGTTCGCAATGCAGATGCTGAATCTTATCCTTGGTGCCTAAATCTTTCTGCGAATGTGTATTGTCGTGGAAGAGGACATCCCGGACGATAATTTACTCTGCCGTCGATTTGGGATGGCGTTTGATGAACGTTCAGAGTACACATCAGCTGCTGGCCCATGAAATCAATGAAAAGAACACCATTTTTGGTACAAAATATGGCAGTCCTCAGGTTTTGACCTGGGAGATGACTTGAATTTTTTTTTTTTCCGGCACTGGAGAAGTTTAATGGAGCCAACGCATTGACCTCTTTCTCCGTTGGAGTAGATTATCAGCGTAGCATTGCCTGCAAGACTGTCGGAAAGCAAATCATATACATCTTTTGAGAGTAACACAAAAACGCTCTCCTCCCTTGATGTTCTTACCTACTTACGTTGATCTTGTAACGTGTGTGGTCGCGATGACTACAGTGATGTCTATCCTTTTCTTGTTTGGTCATCTTCACTGGTTCCAAAACATCTGTTTACTCCTATTTTGTGAGCCCGTTTGTCACTGTTTCGAGTGCTGTAGAACGACTGCGATGACTTCTGCATGTTATGGTGGGCCAACATGGGTGCAGCGGCAGTGGCGTGGCAGTGGCGCTACGAGGACTTCCGTGATCCCGTGTCGTCGACCGCTGGTGGCTATCTCAGTGTCTGCCGGCCGTCAGCGAGATACCTAAGCCCCAGCGAAGTGAGACTGCTACTCCGAGTGTCAGCGTATGATTACAATGGAAACAGCTAAATCACATGGCTCCAAATTGCACAGTGACGGTTTTGATTTGAGCCGCCACAAGCCTCTCGGTTGTGTTGGCCAAGTTCTGTAGACCACAGATAAATCCGTTCTATGATATAGACGATTTGTATGGTGCCACTGAGGTGTAGTAGACTGAAGCAAGTTCCGGTCAGCGTGGGGTTTGTAGCGATTTGACGAGAATTATTACACTGTGCAACATTTCGGCCGTTGATAACTGAGACCGGTTTCGGAACTACGAGATTTAAACACGTTCGCGAACTCACTCGTCTATACTCATAAAGGTGAGCATCGCGTTTGTTCGATGCAGTGGCATATTAATCGTACAACTAAAATTTAGTTCTTCTGAGCCAGATTCTAGCAATTATTGTTGTTTTAAGATTTTTTAAAGATGCGTTTGATTTTACTGTAATCATCTGTCATATTACCATGATTTCTCTTGCATGTGGTTAGAAGGAATTACAGTTTTACATAAACGGCATGTGAACTGTCACTAGCTGTTAAGCTGCGTCTTGCGCTTCCTTTTGTGCTAATGAAAGAAGGAAAGATTTATAAAACTGTTCTGTACGCTAAACTGGTCACTAAAATTTTTGTTAGTCTTATTACAAGGAACTTAGTATTTCGGCTACACACTAGAATGGTTTTAATACATAATTGATTTAATCTGTTAGTCTAAATATGATGATTAGTCACACGCCGATTGGACGAGAGTCATTAAAATGAAATCACTCTTCTGCTTGGTAATTACTCTGTTTTTAACTGATTAATTTAATGCTTGGCTTGGTTTTTCTTCATGTTCGTTTGCATTAATTAGTTTCATCTTGTGACTTCTTTTACAGTGTAAACTTTCCTGTTCTAATTATATTGTCGAACTGATCCAACCATTTTAATAGTTGTGCCTATGATGGGAGACGCAGATCGAAATGTCTTCTGAACTGTTATAATGAAATTCTTCGCTAAATTTAAAATTGTGGAGGCACTTAAATTAAATTCTTTCCTATAATGTTTATTGGTTTCAAGTTTTGAAGACAGCTTGGTCAAGCGTGTTCATCTTCTATAAATTATTGAAGTTTAATAGCTTTGGTATTACTTCTGAAGTTTACTACGTTATAAGTTGAAATAAAAGTTTTTGAATTTTTTTAATAAATGTTTTCTGAAGCCTGGTACCTCCCACTCAACCAAATCATCTCTAGCAGTTACATTTTCAATGACGTTTGTCCATTATTAAATTACGAAGAACCAATTTGATTACAACTTGAAGACTATTTATTTACGGAAATAAATTATCCATCGTACAAACACTTCAAAATAAACGTTTTCCTATTACAGGCTGCTACTCATAAACTTCACTGATGTAGAATAGTGTTTGTATCTCAACTCGCCAGTGTCACCAATGTTGGCCCTTTGTTTGTCAAACCTACAAAGAAGCACTGTTGACATTAGCAGTTATACTGTATTCATTAATCGTGAGCAGTTTTTTAGTTGAAATAAAATATTTATGAAAATTCCCGTTCAACATGTTAGTTTCCACAGAGTACGATATTCAAGAACCTCTTCTCGCTCTAGTGTTGCTACAGTAGACTCTAGCCGTAAAAAATAGTTTCGTTGCACTGACAGAATGTCACTGTTCAAATGGCTCTGAGCACTATGCGACTTAACTTCTGAGGTCATCAGTCGCCTAGAACTTAGAACTAATTAAACCTAACTAACCTAAGGACATCACACACATCCATGCCCGAGGCAAGATTCGAACCTGCGACCGTAGCGGTCGCCCGGTTCCAGACTGTAGCGCCCAGAACCGCACGGCCACTCCGGCCGGCAATTTCACTGTTGATTGTAATAAAATTTATGTACAGTTTGGGATAAATATTTATGAATACGTCGTTTTCACCCAACTAAAGCACAGTATGCAAAGGCACTGCATCTTTACAATCAGTAAACATTATCGCTACGCATTTCGCACACAATTCGAGATCAGGTCCATCACCCAGAGCAGCAACCGTTAACCCCGCTGACCAGATCACGATTTTTGTGCATGACTTCATCAGGCTGGATACCAGTCCTGCCACAGTAGGCTATCCACGTCATTTCACATACTTTTTTTTCACTCATTGCTGTATGCCGAAAAGCAGGCTCAGCTCGTAATCATTTTGGACAGCTGTAGTACCTTTCGCGCTCAAATTGCAGCACATACCTGGCACCTGAAAGGAGCGAAGATTTTCGATGCCATTATTATTTAGTTTTACCCTCAGTCAGTCAAATATTAAATCACACCCATGACTTCTGTGGCGTCATAAACAATTTTTAGGCTGCACTGCATTCCTGCAGCTTTGTTCCGAGTTGTCAGCGTTTAAATACAAGCAAACGGCCATCTCTTAGCTACACCTAGTATTGTATTCTCTCACTGGGTATAGTATTTTTTAGGACAAATTTGTATTGTGAGCAGTCTTCTCGTCTCTTAGAAACTGGCGGAGGTAAATATAATGTTTATAACGTTTAATTTCGTGACGAGGCTGTGCGGCACAACACTTCTTCTCTAGTATGCGATGAACAACACTAGTTACCTCGACCATCGAAAAGCACGTCAAGAAATCTCCTAAAGATGTCACACCTCATGATATTTACAATAGACATTATTATTTTTAAATCAGGCTACTAGCACAACGCTGCAGCAATAAGATTTGGTGAACTATAGCATGACTTGCAGATAATAGAGGAAACGGTAACACCGCAGCTGTAAAATATTTATCTTCGTACGCTTGTGGAAAATGAGAAATTAACAGCTTTAAGCGAATATTTGTGCTATGTAGGCTAGTCACATATTATATAGATTGGTCGTTGTACAACAATAGGATTATAACACTACGCAAAGTAGTTACGAACAAAAGTTTCAGCCTCTTACGTAGGATTCCCTGTATTCAGTACAAAAAGGAAGGAAGGAAGATCTAGTTTAACGTCCCATCGACGGCGAGGTCATTAGAGACGGAGCACAAGCTTGGATGGTGCCAAGGATGTAAAAGGAAAATCGCCTGTGCCATTTCAAAGGAATGATTGCGGCATTTGCCTGGACCGATTTAGGGAAATCACTCAAAAGCTAAATCTGGGTGCTCGAACGGAGGGTTGAACCACCGTCCTCCCGAAAGCGAGTCCAGTGTGCTAACCACGGCGTCATCTCGTTGGGTCATTCACTGCAGTTCTGTAATCGAGTGTAGGTAGGACCATACAGATACCAGAAATTATTGCATTTCACACTATTTTTTTCTTTCTGTTGGTCCCAGTAACATAGGTAATTAGCAATGTAGTACGAAAGACTCTAATTGACAAAGATTTCATCACTCTTTTGAGAAAAAAAAGTTGCGTTAGATGTACATGTAGGCTTACAATCTTTGACCCGTCAGAAGTTGGAACATTGCCGTCTTTGAAAAGCCGTAACAGGCAGCACTTCAAGCAAAAGGTAACATTCAATATATTAAATGTGCAATTCTTACTAACGTTCGTCAGTGTTGTGTTCTTACGTTAGAACTGAACTGCAAACGTCATACTTGGAACTTAAAATATTTAAAAGTGAACAGTGTTTACCGTACACATTGTCCCGTAAATCTCATGTACTGTCATGGGGCAGTTGTAGAAATGTAGGGACGATCCGTACAAAATCGCACAGGTGCCTACTCTACGTAGATACCTTTCAGCCAGCGCGCCATCAAATAGGTGTGGTACTTCTGATGGTTAAGAAAGAAACTGCGAAAGGACACTAAGAGCACGCAACAGCTCGTAATAGATCGCAGAACACTTCAGAGTAACTGGTAAAAAATACAATTTGTATCTACTAAGAAAAAAAGATAGTGTATTTGTACTATTTTCTGGAATTAAATTTCTACCTAATATTCTGGTTCACAGCAATTCGCATTAGGTAGATATTAATATATAGACACGCACTCTTAACTCACTGTCTGTATAACGGTGTCTGCTACAGCATGATCTGCAATAGTACTTACAGACGATCACAAATGTTACAGGTATCTGGCGATAACGTGTACCAGATGAGAAGCCTTCCCACCGTACGACGTGCCTGCTCATGGGGAAAAGTCTTTTTTATCGTGCTGGCCGACGGGTGACGAATGTCTAGGACATCGTGCTGACAGGGGAAACTCCCCGTCGTACACCCGGCAGATCTAGTGGTAAGTAGGCCTGTTGGAAGGCCCGTCAGAAACTGAACACAGACCAAGCAAGAAAACAGGGAGAAGGGGTACTGAACTGTGTAAAAAAGAAACAAAATGAAAACAGTCAACGATCCTACGTATATGTGCAGTATCGAACGATGTTAAGGACCGTCTTGTCGTGGTGATGTGGTCACGGTGTTGGACTGCGAAGTGTGAGATCCAGATTCAAATTCCCACCGTACCAAAAATCTTTTTCACAAAATTACGAACTATCTGTCCGGTCATTGACGTGTCTGTTCGCAGTATTCAGATCTGTGTATGTGTCGTGATGTAACGTCCGTTTGCAACAGCGACATGTAACGAAGGGACCTCCAGATGTACGCATTCCCCATTTGTTCCAAACAGGTACCCCATGTTATGACTCCTGCTTTCCGTTTTGAAAGTTTGACTCGTGAGTCCCTTCGTTATAACATAATTCACGCCCGTTTATTTGTTATTTTCATTATCGTGAGAAGTCTAAGCGGCATTTCGCCTGCTCTCACTAGTCATCACAGTCACTTGCGACGGTAACATACGCTTATCATATGACTCATATTCGGACATTACACATACACAAATCTGAATACAGCGAATAGACACGTCAGTGACAGCACGGACAGTTTGTAACATAGTGAAAAAAAATTGTGTGCGTAAGGGGAGATTTTAACGCGAATCTCGCTCTTCACAGTATAACAACGTGACATCATGACCACGACACGACGCTCGTTGTAATCGCTCGATATTGCACATATTAAATTGGGACCGTTCACTGTTTCTATTTTGCTTCTTTTTTCCACAGTTCAGAACCCCTTCTTTCTGTTTTCATGGTAGATCCATGTTCAGTTTTGACGGAATTTCCAATGGACCTATTTACCGATAAATCTGAGTGGGCGTGATGTGGTGTTTCCCTTGTGAGTAATCCGAGCGGTGTGTGCAAGAGCAGTGTGTTGCTGGAAGACCATATCTCTTTTAACATCGTACGGGTGGTAACACAAAGAAATTCATTACCCAGGCTACTTAGTCTATCCCTCTATTAGTTTTATCTCCACAAATGTTACATGTGTATGATCATTGTAATATAAATAGCTTTCCACATCAAGATAAAGTGGGTTTTGTTTGTCACTGACTCACACATTCCAGTTGCTGCAAGATCCGAAAACGAAAACCACTGAATCTTCTCTCTCCAGTAAACATATCTACCCAATTGATCCCTCCAATTTCGTTCCGTTACACTACGAGAGGCTGACCATCACCTTTGCCCCAAACCCAACTTTCAGCAAGCTATTGCAAATGTTTCTCACTGACACTACTGGTTTAAACCGCTCCGTGGTGTCTGTGTAGTCAGCCATGGATGCTCATATAATGAGAAAACTATGCCGAATCTATATTGCACTTTCGTCAGAAAACTTCTAGGGCTACCGGCACCAGAAATGCTACAAGGCTGACGGACAAAGTTCAACGCGTTGGGCACTTCTCCAGAATGAGCAGGCAGCTTCACGCAGGTTCGAAATATCACCTGTCTGAAATTCACTTAATTAATTAATTTATTTAACGCATGGCTTATAGAATTATAATTCAAAGGTACATCTTGCATCAAAGATAAAAGTGATGTGAGACTGTATGTATAGGTAATAAAAAAAGATGGAGAACCGGCAGTACATAAAAGAAAGTTAGAGATCCATTTTCCATTACAGCTAGACACTGAAGATTTTCTTCTTCTTTTAGAAGCCCGCTTCTGTAAATGAAGTTAGGGCGAGAATGTCTCGCAGCAGCATCGATTCGCACGAAATCCTGCTCGGTGTTGGAGGGCATTGCCATCAGTTATTGGATGTATTCAGGTATACAAAAGCCTTTCCAGCATCTTGTAACACATGCTTAGCAGTCCGACTGGGCGATAGCTCGCTGGTCCTCCTTTGGTTTTTCCTCGCTTGGGAATAGCAATAGTTTTCCAGTTATAAGTTGCTGAGGGATTTTTCCGCTGCCCAGTATTTCATTGTAAAATTGTAGCAGCCATTGTTGTGCTTTCCTTCCTAGTTGTTTAGACTGAATCGGGAAATATACCACACAGTCCAGCAGTTTTTCTGTTTTTGAAGGATTTCATTACAATGTAAAGTTCCTGCTCTGTGAAGGGTAAGGACTCTAAGGGTCTTCAAATTGTTTCTCTGTTGTCTCTGAGTAGTTTATTTCTTCTTCGAAAACAGGATCAATTTGTGCGTTTTCTGCGCGTTTCGTTATGTGTAGCGTTAGTTGGGAGGATGTTAGGTCAGATTCCTGATCCTGGATGACTGTTGCTCCACCTGGTTTCCATAAGAGAGACCATGCTTTTCTATAGCTGTTAGTGAAATCTAGATTTTCTGTACTTTCTAACGACCTTTTTCTTGCACGATTCATTAATAGATAGTAACATAATGTCTCCCAGTGCTATGTGGTCCGCCATATGATATTCTCGACGTAGGTATTCCACCGCATTGTTCCAGCAGGGGGTGCATTCTTTTTTATAGCCTCGTGGAAAATGTGGTTTTCCTGTTGCTATAGTCAATCTAACGAATCTGTTGTAGTTGGCTAATCTAGGCATTATCAAGTCCACATTTGAATAATTTCTTTCCGGTACGATTCCCAGACTGCTTTCTTTATATTCCAGCATGGTCTCTGGGCTGTTAAACAATTTGTACATCTGTCAAGCTATGAAAAAAATCAAAAAGTCAGGCACCAATGAATATGGATCGGCAGTTGAACTAAATGAATAGCGTATCGAAAAGTGGCTATAAGATGGACATCAACGAAATTAAATCAAAGGTAAGTGAATGTAATCAAATTAAATCAGGCACTACTGAGGAATTAGGAAATGAATTTGAGAAAGTAATAAATGAGTTTTGCTATTTCTGGAGCAAAATAGCTATTCCATGAAATTGAGCGCAGCCAGTTGACGTTGACATCTTGCCACATTATTTCGGCTGACAGGCACTCAGCCATCTTCAGGTGAATTTTACACTGTTTAAAACTCACCTGAAGATGACTGAGTGGTTGTTAATGGAAATGTAGTGGTAAGATGTCGACGACATCGTGCTACAAACCCAATAGGTCACGGGATACTCATTACGCTAGAAAAACAGAAAGTACTATAACGAAATAACTGATGAAGGCCGAAGTAGACAGGATATATAATACATAGATTGCCAGCTGGAAGAAACACTCATCTGAGAATTATATACCTGTTAACATTGATATAAAATTAAATGTTAGGAATCTTTTATGATGGTGTTTGTCTCGAATATAGCCTGGTAACGGAGTGAAACGAGGATGATAAACGTTTCAGACAGGAAGAAAATCCAAGATTTTCAACTGTGCTCAAGAATAACGTTGAAAAATAGAAGGGCTGATAGATTAATTAATAAGAAGGAACGGAACAGAGTTGGAGAAACAAGAAATTTTTGGCAATACCTGACTAAAAGAAGGGATCAGTCGATAGGACATAGCCTGATGAATGAAGTATTTTTCAGTGTACCTTTCATCAAGATGCATCAACAGAAGAGTACTGAAATTTTTTCACTTGTATGAGTAATTACACTGTTTGGTAAAGATCGGCCATTTTTAAGAACAAATTAATAAAATTTTAATTCTGAAAAATGTTTCAAGAATGGCTAGTTTTTCAGATAAAGTTTTAAAGTAAAATGGACCATAGGTTCCTTTATAATATAGCTAAATTTCTAAGTAATATCGCTTCATCCAAGGGTTCTAAGACAGTTCGCTGTTAGAGGTTAATTGTCGTGGGATAAATGGTTCTAGAGGAAAGGTACATTAGGCTAGAAAAAACAGATGAGCGAAAATTAGTTTAAAGTTTTATTGTACTTCCAGATTTGTTAGAACATTCCCACTACACACACCCATCGCCTGAACTCACAGTTCTTTCACTGCATCTGTCAAAGATTACTCTGCCACTGGCTTGCAAGCAGCATACAGCAGATAAATATAATTCTGAATTTGACAGGAGAGCTTGGTAAGTTCATAATGACAGTTCACGTTTTCCCTGCTTAAGTCCTTTCCAACAGTACGCTTCTCATACAAAACTATGATACTGCTTGCATTATACTCACTGTTTCCTTTCTTCCAGGTCCTCCAGACCTTATCTTGAAAATTTTGGAGATAGATATCGGCATTGGAGGATTTCGGCATTCATTTGGTCAGAAACAGATAACACTGATGTTTCATTAATACAGTAGGAAACAACTGAATGAAAGACAAAAAACTGTTTACCTAAAACAATGGGGTGACAAAAGTCATTGGGTACCATAAGCCCGTGGAAGTCCCCTGCAGAAATACTGAGGCGTACTACCTGTATAGCCGTCCACAACCGTGTAAGTGTTACCAGTCTATGATTTTGTGCACGAACTGACCTGTCGATTACGTCCCAAAAATGTTCTACGTTGGGCGATCTGGGTGGTCAGATCATTCACTCGAATTGTCCAGAATGTTATTCAAATCAACTGCGAGTAACTAAGACCCGGTGACATGGCTTATAGTATCCCCAAAAATTCCGTTTTTTTTGGGAATATGAAGTCCGTGAATGGCAATAAATAGACTCCAAGTAGCCGAACGTAACCGCTTTCAGGTAATTATCGGTTCAATTGCAGGACACAGTCCATTACATATAAACATTGCCCACAGCATTATGGAGGCACCACCAACTTGCATATTGCCTTGTTGATAACCTGGTCCATGACTTTGTGGGGTCTCCGTCACACTTGAACGCTGCTATCAGTTACAACCAACTGAAATCGGGACTCATCTGACCAGGTCATTGTTTTCCAGTCGTCTAAGGTCCAGCCGAAATTGTCACGAGTCCAGAAGAGGCGCGGCAAGCGATGTCGAGCTGTTAGCAGAGGCTCGCCAGCTGCTACAGCCCCTTAACATCAGATTTCGCCGCACTGTCCTTACGGGTACGTTCGTTGTGATTTCCACATTGATTTCTGCGGTTACTTCACTCAGTGTTGCTTGTCTATTAGCACTGATAACAAACGCCGCTGCTCTATGTGATTAAGTGAAGGCTGTCGGCCACTGCGTTGTCCGTGGTGAGAGGTAACGCCTCAGATTTGGTATTCTCGCCAGTCTCTTGACACTGTGGATCTTGGAGTACAGAAATCTCTAACGAATTCCTTTATGGAATGCCCTTGCTTCTAGCTCAAACTGTCATTCCGTATTCAAAGCCTATTAAGTCCTGTTTTGCGGTCATAATCATGTCGGAAACCGATTCACATGAATGACCTGAGTATAAATGACAGCTCCGCAAATACACTGCCCTTTAATACTTCGTTTACGTGATACTACCTCCACCTGTATACGTGCATATCGCTATCCCATACTTGTGTAACCGCAGCTCAAATCAAAGGAAAAAATGTCTGCAAGCTCATGGATGCAAAGAACAGAAGTCACATAGCAACAAGCGGATGTGTCTAACTCAGGAAGCTACCATTTAAACTGGCATTTTCAACCTTTAAACAATATTTTAGTCCAAAATACTTTTCTAATCGCACAAAGCAGCCTTAAAACCGTCATAATCATCAATAAAGAGAAATTTCATTTATTATTTTCAAGGCACTGTCCACGCTCAAGGCATTTAATTACTCTGAGGCCAGTAAACATAGATATCGAACTAGTTGCCAGGACTATAACCGCCGTAAGTGAGATACGAAACAAACCTGGCGTCTTTGACGGGATATTATAGAATCATCTGCGTCCTTTAAAGGTAATTTCAGCCATTTCAACTAGCTGTTGACAACTATAAAACTACGTGATATTTCCTAAGTATATTGTTGAAATGACATATCTTAAATAAATGGGGGCAGATACATTTTAATTTCGAATCTGAAAAGGAGTGCTCCTGACAAACTGAGCAAATGAAACGTGGGACAAAATCTGGTGAGCCGTCTGCTACCCTTTCGGACATTTTTAACTAACTCACCGTGTGTTCCACCTATCTTGAAACGTTTAGCAGACCATTCGACACCGTCTGTTCTCGCACTATTTTACTCCTGCCTCAGTACATTATTTTTTTTGCTATAGCTGAGTAACAACATTTTAAAATTATTGTAAGCATATATTACGAAAATCACTACCACGTTTGATTTTTCTTACTTTTGCTGACTTCGACAGCCTGTGATAAGAGAAAACATTATATTACCACATTGGTAGGGTACAATGTGTGGTAATACCGAAGAAAAAAATATGGAAAGAGGTGAAATGATTCCTTTTGCCTTCATTACATAAATCTCTTATTTGTCACAAGTATACGAGCGTTTTGATTGAGTCTTACCCAATCTCCGTTGATACCTAAGTTAAGAGAAAAGACAACAAAAACTCGACGCTCTTCAATGACTGTATGGGTTACTTTATGTTGAGTACTTGATAGAAACTGATCTGTAGAATAAGAAGAAACTGTAAATCGCAGGGGACTATTTTCGATAGAACAGACTGCATATTTTTTTGCCATTTAACAAATATTGGAATTCGACAAAGGTTTTTTTTCAAATAAAGTACTCTCAAATGTTTTTTCGTCTTTCATGTTGGAACCACATACGAACAGGGCTCTTGCAATATGCTTTCTTCGTTTTCTGTACTTAACTGCCTATTAACGATCACTTGCCTTTCGCCAAAGTCTTTTTCAAGGAAATAGCATTTATATATAAACGTATTTTCTAATATCCTCGTGTTATACGGTTATTGTATAGTGAAACCTGGTTTTTCAGGCTTGTTTCTAACGAAGTTTCTTATCTACGTTTTCTGTACGTGAATACAGGATTAATCAGTATTGCTGCCAGATTAAAAGTTTCCTGTCAAAGATGCAAGATCTAAGTGCACTACCAATTACTGCTAACTGGAATATTCAGCATCTGGTCTATGAGCGCTATCTCTGTGGAACGTTGAGTTTAAGGCTAGGGTTTTGCTCTCATTTACAACTTTAAATAATGTGCAAGACTTGCACTTGCTTCATCCTGCACGGGCATGTGACGGTACACAATTCACTCTCGTATGCGCCTCACGAATTGCCTTCTCCTGGCAGAGAGAGTTCATTTAGAGCTCCTGCACCGCTGAATAGCTAGCGCTGGACCATTCCAGAATACAGGAAACAGCGCCCCACCTGCATGTGATTACAGTCTGGGCAAGGCAATCAGAGCACAATCTCTGCTGGTCGTTACGTGCAAGTTTGGCTATAAGCGCTTGTCTGCTGGTGTTCCATCGACCACTGTAATTGCCTCCCCATTTTGAAACGATGTTACGGCAACTGTGGTCTTCTGGGGGCCTATCGGTTCTCTCACCCTTATTTATTGCCTCATCTCAGATTAATTTGCACTAGAATGAATCGTAGTACTCAACCGCAGCTTCATCATCCCTTTATTCTCACCTTGGTACCAAACTTTACGTGTTTAACTGCACGGCAGTATTTTCGTCCATCCTAAGTGCCGCTGTAGATTACTTATGTGATTTATCCCGATCCGACACGGTATTATTCGTATAAGATGTGACTGATGTCTTCATCTTCAATTATCTTTCTGATCAAGCCACACAAACTTTTTGGACCGCCGTTAGTCAGTATCCTTTTCATAGCCTTCTCCGAAATAGTCCTAGGATCTTCTATGTTTTCTTCTTTTACTAAACACTTCTAGAGAGTGTGTGAGTGTGATATGAGAACTGGATCATGACCTCTAACCGAAAAAAACTCTATTAAACTTATTTCATTTTTGTGAATTACTTTTATACATTTTACTGTTGCCCGGAAGATGTATATTGTTACCTAACTGGATAAAGTAGTTCATAGCAAAATGAAACTTCATAAAAAGTTCCAATAATGATAAAGTAAGTGCTAATTTTAGTTATATTTCTATTTCTTTCTGTAACCAATTGTTTACACAAAGATTATTCGCTGTCTGTGCTGTGCTGGATGTATTCCAAATCTAACTTAGGCTCAGAAAGGGGTAAATTATGCTGCCACAAAAGTCTTTGGTCACTTACCTAATAGCATCAGAAGTCTGACAGATAGCCATACAGCAGTTAAAAGAATTTCTGAATGTCAACTCCTTCTACTCATTATATAAAATTTTGGATAAAGTAACTGGGTAATTCCCCCCCCCCCCCCCTCCCACCCAAAAAAAATAAATCTCTTAAGTGTCATGTAATATCTTTTGTAGTATAATATCTTTTATAGACACCTTTTATTAACCTGATAAGTACCACATCAATACGAAGTGTCGTATTCATGATCTATGGAACAAGTTCTAACCTAATCTAAAACCAATCTCTGCCTTCGTCAACAGTTTTTGCCCTCAGCAGCTCCCTCTGGTACCATGGAAGTTACTCCCTGATGTCACAACAAATGTCCTATCATCCTGTCCCTCCTCTTCATCAGTGTTTTCCACATATTGCTTTCCTCCCCGATTCTGCGCAGAACCTCCTCATTCTTTACCTTATCAGTCCACCTAATTTTCAACATTCGTCTGTAGCATCGCGTCTCAGATGCTTCGATGGTCTTCTGTTCCGGTTTTCCCAAATTCCATGTTACACTACCATACAATTCTGTGCTCCAAACGTATATTCTCAGAAATTTCTTCCTCAAATTAAGGCCTTTGTTTGATACTAGGAGACTTCTCTTGGCCAGGAATGCCTTTTTCGCCAGTATTAGTTTGCTTTTTATGTGCTTCTTGCTCCGTCCGTCATGGGTTATTTTGTTGCCTAGGTAGCGCAGTTCCGTAACTTCATCTGCTTCGTGACCACCAAGCCTGATGTTAAGTTTCTCGCTGTTCTCATTTCTACTACTTCTCATTAGTGTCGTCTTTCTTCAATTACTCTCAGTACATATTCTGTACTCATTAGATTGTTCGTTCAGCATTTCATGTAATTCTTCTTCACGTTCATTCAGGATAGCAATGTCATCATCAAACTGTATCATTGATACCCTTTCAACTTGAATTTTAATACCAATCCTGAATCTTCCTTTTATTTCCATCATTGCTTCTTCGATGTAGAGATTGAACAGTAGGGGTGAAAGACTGCATCCCTATCTTACACGGTTAGTAAGCATTTCGTTGTTGGTCTTTCACACTTACTATTCCCTCTTAGTTCTCATACATATTGTATATTACGCGTCTCTCCGTATACTTAACCCCTATTTTTGTCTGAATGTCGAACATCTTGCACCATTTTACATTGTCGAAAGCTTTTTCCAGGTCGACAAATCCTATGAACATGTATTGAATTTTTTTTAGTATTGCTTCCATTCTCAACCTCAACGTTGGAATTGCCTCGCTGTTGCCATAGCCTTTCCTGTAGCCAAACTGATTGTCATCTAAGGCAACCACAATTTTCTTTTCCATTCTTTTGTACATCATTCTTGTCAGCAACTACGATGCAGAAGCTGTTAAGCTGATTGTGCGATAATTCTCGCACTTGTCAGCTGTTTCCGTCTTCAGAATTGTGTGGATAATATTTTTTAGAAAGTAAGAGGGTATACGGCCAGACTCGTACATTCTACACACCAAAGTGAAGAGCCGTATTGTTGCCACTTCCACTAATTATTTTAGAATTTCTGATGGACTGTTATCGATCCATTCTGCCTTCTTTTGATGTTAAGTTCTCCAAAGCTATCTTAAATTCTCATTCTAATACTGGATCTCCTATCTCTTCTAAATCGACTCTTGTTTCTTCTTCTATAACATCAGAAATATCTTCCCCTTCATAGAGGCCTTCAGTGTACTTTTTCCACCTATCCGCTCTCGCCTCTGCATTTAACAATGGAATACCGGTTGCACTCTTAATGTTACCAACCTTGCTTTTAATTTCACCAAAGGTTGTTTTGACTCTCCTATATGCTGAGTCAGTCCTTCCGGCTATCATTTCTTTTTCGATTTCTTAACATTTTTCATGGAGCCATTTCTTCTTAGCTTCCCTGCACTTCCTATATATTTCATTCCACAGCGACTTCTATTTTTGTTTTCCTGAATTTCCCTGAACATTTTTGTCTTTCTCCCTTTCATCGACCAGCTGACGTATATCTTCTGTTAGCCATGGTTTCTTTGCATTTAGCTTCTTTGTACCTATGTTTTTCTTTCCAGCTTCTGTGATTGCCATTTTTAGAGATGTCCATTCCTCTTCAACTGCACTGCCTACTGGACAATTCTTTATTGCTGTATTTACAGCTTTATAAAACTTCAAGCATATCTCGTCATTCTTTAGTATTATTGTATCCCACTTCTTTTTGTAAGGATTCTTCCTGACTAATCTCTTAGACTTCAGCCTACTCTTCATCACTTCTACATTGTGATCTGAATCTGCTCCTGGGTACTCCTTACAATTCAGAATCTGATTTCTGAGTCTCTGTCTGATCATGATTTAATCTAACTGAAATGTACCCGTATCATCCGGCATGTTCCAAGTATACCCCCTCCTCTTGCGATTCTTGAAAAGAGTATTCGCTATTACCAGCTGAAATTTATTACAGAACTCAATTAACCTTTCTCCTCTGTCATTCCTTTTCCCAATCCCGTATTCTCCTGTAACCTTTTTCTCTGCTCCCTCGCCTACAGTACATTCCAGTCCCCCATGACTATTAGATTCTCATCTCCCTTTGCGTATTGTATTACCCTTTCCATATCCTCAAATACTTTCTCTGTCTCTTCACTTTCAGCTTGCGACGTCGGCATGTATACATGTACTAGCGTTGTCAGTGTTGGTTTGCTCTCAATCTGATAATAATTACTGAACTGTTCACAGTAACACACTCTCTGTCCTAACGTCCTATTCATAACGAATCCTACTCCCTTTACACAATTTCCCGCTGCTGTTGATATTACCCTATACCCATCTTAACATAAATCCTTGTCTTCTTTTCATTTCACTTCACTGACCCGTACTATATCTTGACTGAGCCTTTGAATTTCCGTTTTCAGATTTTCTAGTTTCCCTACCACGTGGATAACGTAGGCCTGTTAATGTCGAAATATAAAATGTGGTGATCCCTATACATCTTCTAACCAACGAAATAACACATACGATACTATAATGTTAATCGAAAGAAGAAAATCAGAAATTGTCCACAACCAAGTGTCCATCACCAGCGACTTACATGGAGTCTAAACGAGGACTGATATTACTAGGAACTGAGCAAATTTTTTAAGCTCTAGAGCTAAGTGTTTATTTTTATGTTTCTGTTGTCCACAGAGACCTTATATATCTCATTGCCTGTAGATATGTACTTGCACGATTTCAAGGCTTAATTTCATTTTATATTTACATTCTTCATTTATAAATAAAATGTTATTCATTTAGTTAGAACTACACACGGATCAGACTAGGCCGGAGATGTAAATGACCTGGGTCTGAAAGCTGTATTACGTAAATTAAGCAAGTAAGTCCACTTTAAAATCTGGCTGCTCTCAAGTAAATTGAACTTATGTATAACTGAATTACATTAAAAATGGCAGTCACAGAAGAATAAAAATGTTAACATTCGTTAACGTAGAATGATAAAAGCAATTGTTCTGCTAGCTGGAGCAAACATAGCACAGCATGTCTCCATTTTGAAATGGTTCAAGAGCGGCCGTACCCGGGGACATGGGGGCCGCCCCTTTCCTTCCTAGCTCCCAGGAACGAAAGAAATATAGTGTAGCCAGGTGTTTAAGAATCGGAATTGAAACTTTTTATGGCTACTTAGAAGTCACCATTCACCCTGTAACACATTAAAGGTGCTTCATACCTACCAGTTTCGTCACCGCCCCCCCCCCCCTTCCTACAAATTATCTCAATTGTGGTCTGGTGGGAATTTTTCTACATTACTTGTGGGGAGAGAGAGAGAGAGGAGTGGCTATTGAGTTAGCCAGACAATAACACTAAAAAAATTAGAAGTCTTACAAGCACCTTATTGATTCCCCTTAACGTTATACAGCTGATTTCTATTCTTCAGTCACATTCATTAGAGATTAATAGTATGTTTGCGAATGCCTCTCTGATAATTGTGTAGCATAGAAAACAAGACTTCCATGAGATTACAGTAAGTTGTAGGTAACATACTTCATATATCAGAAAAGAAAAAAAAATTATGAAAATGAAGGCATGACCACCAAGAAGCTACAATATCACTTCATTTATTTACGACATTTTTTTTATAATCCTGCTATCTTGTTCTATCAATTCACATAACACCTTGATTCAGAATTTACTAATACAGTAGCTCGGTTGCAAACATCCCTTTGCTTACTAGGACGAGCCATTGCCATCTTATATTGCGAATCGTTAAATATTCCATAAATCTCTTTTAGAAGTAGCTGAATATACATTCAGCAGGATGAGAATTTCTCAGTTTCACAGGATTAAAATTGGCACAAGAATAACGCAGAATTAAGTTCAGCACAAGCACAAGAATAACTCAAGAGACACAAATGATGAATCTTGGAGGAAGTTGAACAACAATAAAAACATTTCTGAAAAAGAAAAAACTGTTAATAGTAAATGTAATTTCAATTGCTGGGAAATCTTTTAACGTATTTCCTGGAATATAGCCTTGTACGGAAGCAAAATGAGAACGATAATCGGTTCATGTGAGCAAAGGATAGAAGTCTGGTGCATCAGAGGGATGTTGAAGACTGGATAGACAGATCGAGTAACTAATGGCGTAGTACTGAATCGAAGAGGTTTGCACAGGACGGATTAGCATGGACTGCTGCTTCAGATCAGTCTTCGGATTGACGACCACTGCTAGTAACAACACGATGTGAATGACATTTTCTGTCAGTAAAGCCATCGTACACAACACGTATAAGGAACAAACCAACAGGGTGATTTTATCTTCTATTTAAAGGCGTCCCGCTGGTACTGTATTCTCCATAATCTGTACAGGTATAATACGACTTACGGCAAGTTGTGCCAGTAGCCAACCCGGAGGGCGCGCTCGTTTTACTATCGCGTGCGTGTGTGTGTGTGTGTGTGTGTGTGTGTGTGTGTGTGTGATAGCGCGCGTGTGTGTATGCGTTTTTGTATGCTTGAGATAGAAAGATAGAAAGTTCATACTTACGTGCCCCAGTTCCATACGGTGATTACGTTTCTTATTCGAAATTAGGCCCTCTAGGCCACATGATTGTGACAAACAGCTTCGTCATATTCTGTTTAAGATGTTTTCTATTTGTTGTATATAGCCTGTAGACCAAGACCAGGTCGACAGTTTTTTTTTTTATTCCTGGTGCAACAATTCACTCTTTTTGAGGTATGAGTAATTGAAGCTCTTTCCGTTTCGAGCTGCAGACCCGATTCATACACAACTTAATTTCTTGTAACACAAATCTAAATGAAAATTGTAGTACAGTGTCTTATAAAGTGTTATTTCCCCATAGGCAAACGGCAGCTTATAGCGCAATGTGCCGTTCACATCGTGGTTGAATATGGTGTTTCATGTACAAAACTTATTTCAATTGGTGATACTGAATCTCAGTACTTTCTTTATTTAGTTCATTAAAATTTGAGTCATGCTACTTGATGTGATACTTCGACTTATAAGGGCTTCTGTACTGCCTGTATTCCTGTTCGCCGGTATTCCCGATGACTGCAGCCTTCCTCTTTCAGACTTCTCTTCCACATCATTCAAGTTACTCCCACTCTCCCTGTTAATCTTGGCCATCTATGCTCCCACGTTCTCGGCAACGACCATTCCAACCAGGACTGCTTTTAGCCATCGTCCTTGCTCCATTCGCCGCACATGGCCATACCACTGAAGAACTCTTTTCTCAATTCCTTGCACGGCCGGATGTTCCATATCCATTCATTCCCTAATTTCCTTATTTCTTCTCCTCACCGCTGTAGTTTTTCTTGGTGCTTTCCTTATTCTATCGCTACTGCCTACACTCTCTTTTTCTATCGCTCCTCCTTCTGTACCGTTTGTTGGTATACGTTCAACTATTGTTTGCAGAATCTTGTTCTTTGTCTTTTTTGATAACCCCTGCTCCTCAGAACTTCATTTAGCATCTCCTATTTCCTGATGGATCCTATCTTCACCTTTTGCCTCACACCTTATGAGGTATTTAAATTGATTTACTGCTTCAATATTTCTTTGCTGTAGTACTAAAGCCCTTTCATCTCCTACTGCTACTAGAGATCTGTTTTGCCCATATTTATTCTAAGCCCGCCTCGTTCAAATACTTCCATTAATTTCTTTATCATAAACTTGATATCCCCCTTAGCAGTTATACGAGATCAAATATATTCGCCAAGGAAGTATTACTCCTACTGTAGATGCATCATACCGTTATATTTTAACGTAATTTTGAATTGTCGAAGGGAGTAAGAAGTACCAACGTGGAACTAAACTTTAAACAGGAGAAGAGCTGGAACTGGAGACGTTCCAAAGAACATCTTGCGGTGAAATAGAGACCGAACACCATCCTTTTACGCTTACTTTTCTGGCCCTACACAAACGGCCCTATCAAGACACACTAATACAGGACTTGTTACAATCAAAGAAGGTCAGGAGATCAGATGTAATATTCGTGTCACGTTATCAGCATAGCTATACCTACAAGGGCAACTAGAGAGCGATAAACAAATTTGTTTTTACAGTTACATAATAGATAAAAATAATCAGTTGTGGCCAGTTTAAGGAAATATCTTTGCTCATTTCAAAACTCGAAATCAGATACGTGAGAGCCCATTCTTAGTCTGTTTCCCACTTTGGCAACATTTTCTGCATGTTCATCTACATGACTACTCTGTGAAACACACTCAAGTGCTTGGCAAAGCGTTCTTCGAACCACCTTCAAACTATTTCTTCATCTTTCGACTCTAACAGCGCATGAGAAAAATGACTCTTAAATCTTTCAGGAAGATCTCTGATTTTTCTTATTTTATCATAATTATCATATCTCCCTTTCAGGTACGCGGCAATAAAATATCATCACATTAAGAGGAGGAACTTGGTGAGCGAAATTTCGTGAAAAGATCTCGCCGCAACGAAAAGCGCCCTTGTTTTAATGATTGCCATCCCGAATCGTTTACCATATCCGTGACACTCTTTCCCCTATTTCCCTACTTCATGATAATCCAAAAACGAACTGCCCTACTTTGAATTTTTCGATGTTCTCCGCCAGTCCCCTTTCGTGCGGATTCCATACACGACAACAATCCTCTAGTAGAATGCGAAAACGCGTAATGTACGCAGTTCGATTAGCAGACCTGTTGCATGTTCTAAGCGTTCTGCCAATAAAACGAGCCTTTGGTTTAGCTTTCCCACAATAGTATCTACGTAATCGTTCCAACTTAAGTTGTCCCTAATTGTAGTTCCTAGGTATTTAGTCGAAGTGACAGACTTTATATTTCTGTGAATTATAGTGTAATGGAAATTTAATGGATTTCTTTTGTACTCATGTGAATGACTGACACTTTCCCTTATTATTGAGAGACAATTGTCACTTTTCGCACAATTCAGGTATCGCGTCTAAGTCACTTTGCAGTTGGTTTTGATCTTCTGACGGCTTAATTAGATATCAAATGACGGCGTCAGCTGCAAATAATGTAAGAGGGATGCTCGAGTTACCTTCTAAATTGTCTATGTAGGTTAGAAACATCGGAGGGGCTATAACACTTTCCTGAGATATCACCAGTTGTACAACTGAAGCAATATTCCATAGGTGCGCAATTTGGTTAGAAGTCTCTTGTGAGGAACAGTGTCAAAACCGTTATGGAAAAGTAGAAATATGGATTCCTTTCCTGAGCACGGATCTTTCGTGGAGCGAGCAGTTGTATATGACTGTTAAGTAGGGGCTATTACGTCAGCATGTTCTGAAAAGAAAGTTATTGGTATGTTATCAGTATCTGCCTTCAAGTGCTTTAAGCTGCCTCGGTACAAAAAAAAATGGTTCAAATGGCTCTGAGCACTATGGGACCTAACATCTGACGTCATCAGTCCCCTAGAACTTAGAACTACTTAAACCTAACTAACCTAAGGACATGACACACATCCATGCCCGAGGCAGGAGTCGATCCTGCAACCGTAGCGGTCGCGTGGTTCCAGACTGAAGCGGCTAGAACCACTCGGCCAAACCGGCCGGTCTGCTTCGGTACACCGAGGAGAGCAGTCAGTTATACGATAGTTTCTCTTCAACGTGCAGTGACTACACTAATAAGAAAATTAAGAAATACTCGGTAAAATCGTGCACTATCGTTCACACACGAAACAATGTTATCGCTGATCGTAGCTGAATTTTATACAGTTACCTGCAGTACTTAAGTTTGATTTCCGCCTCTCGTGAGATGGCCGCCAAAGCGCTGCAGCGACTCCTGCGCCGAATCACGGTTCCAACGATTTGCGTGGGCGGAGCCGGGGGCTCGCGACTGCCGCGCTGCATAATGCATGGCGGCCGGCGGCGTGGCCTGGCCGTGGCCGAGATGTGCCACACCGCATGCGTCACGCCGCGTCCATACATTCATAACGGCGCACCCGTAGGAGCTCAGCTGCCGGAAGCGGCCATCGGCTGCGTTTCCGCTGCTCAAAGCCACGAGTTAGGCTTCCACGCTCTTCAAGCCTCCGCAACCTGCTAATGTGTGCAACTGCTTTTGGAGTAACACAATAAGCGAGAAACGTTACGTTTCCTCTTCTCGAAGACGACGCCATCAGATGACAAAAGTAATGGAACAACGAGGTGCACATACAGGGTGTTACAAAAAGGTACGGCCAAACTTTCAGGAAACATTCCTCACACACAAAGAAAGAAAATATGTTAAGTGGACATGTGTCCGGAAACGCTTATTTTCCACCTTAGAGCTCATTTTATTGCTTCTCTTCAAATCACATTGATCATGGAAAGGAAACACACAGAAACACAACGTACCAGAGTGACTTCAAACACTTTGTTACAGGAAATGTTCAAAAGTCCTCCATTAGCGAGGATACATGCATCCACCCTCCGTCGCATGGAATCCCTGATGCGCTGATGCAGCGCTGGAGAATGTCGTATTGTATCACAGCCGTCCACAATACGAGCACGAAGAGTCTCTACATTTGCTTTCAAGTGCCCCCATAAATGAAAGTCAAGAGGGTTGAGGATAGGAGAACGTGGCGGCCATGAATTTGGTCCACCTCTGCCAATCCACCGGTCACCGAATCTGTTGTTGAGAAGCGTACGAACACTTCGACTGAAATGTGCAGGAGCCCCATCGTGCATGAACCACATGTTGTGTCATACTTGTAAAGGCACGTGTTCTAGCAGCACAGGTAGGATATCCCGTATGGAATCATGATAACGTGCTCCATTGAGCGTAGGTGGAAGAACATACTGACGAAACTAAAATGAGCTCTAACATGGATATTAAGCGTTTACGGACACATGTCCACATAACATATTTTCTTTAGTTGTGTGTGAGGAATGTTTTAAAAGTTTGGCCGTACCTTTTTGTAACACCCTGTATACACGTGGCTGTAGTATCGCGTACATAAAGAATAAAAGGGCAGTGCTTTGGCGGAGCTGTCATCTGTTCTCAGGTAATTCATGTGAAAAGGTTTCCGACGTAATTATGTCTGGTAAAACAGGTCTGCGACTTAAAAACTGCGTAGGATTTTTTAACATTTTCTTATAGATTTTGAGAGAGAACAAATATTCAAAAATTCTATCACATAGGTTTTTATGTATATTACAGTATTTATGTTCATTAGTAATAAACCTATGGGTTTTTGTAATTTAATAATTATTAAAAATTACATCAATTATAATTCATAAAATAAACTTAAATTTAAAAAAAATCAAAGTTAACTATTCTTTGTTACCACTTGCATGTTTCACAGTGAACTCCTGGGTGCCAGAAGCAAATTCAAACAATCTTATTGTTCAGTTTATCGTGTTGCGACAAGTCAAATAACGATTTGTATCTCGCATGAAATGAACAGAAAATCTCAGTAGACATATTGCTATTCAAGTGAACAATGCTGTTGTTGCTGTCTAGTCATGGCTACCAGAGGTTGCGTTATTTCTCCAAACAGTTTTTGTTATATCTATGGTGAATACACTACTAAATGTCAACACAGAAACGTAAGTGATTTTGTGCGGAAAATTTATTTTGCTTACTTTAAATTAAAACTTGGTGATCAAGATAAACCATGGGCCCCACATGAGGTGCGTAAAAGATGTTAAGAGGATCTTCGTTTGTGGTTGAAGGAGAGAAAAATGTTATGAATACTACTTTAGTACCAACATAAAAGTTTATGTTGCCCCCCCCTTCATATAAAATAGGGGTTGATGAAACAATTTGTAAAATCGCTGCAAAAGGGTGGGTACTGTTTTAAATATTATGGAAGTTGTCAGAAGTAAAGTTGAAAGAGGGAGTTTCCACTGTCCCCGACATAAAAAACTTTTAACCGACACCCTCTTTGCGGGAAGTATGTATCACAGGGAAAACGAAGCTTGGGTATCGTTCAAGGATATAGTGCGAAAGTTTTTGGGAAATGCTAAGGATTCTGACTACAAAACCATTATTCAACGGATGCTAGCAGCATACGAAGCTCCAGGCTGAAAGGTCAGCTTGAAGGTCCACTTTTTACACTCCCTCTAGGCAGTTTTCCTGAAAACCTGGGAGCTTACAGTGAAGAACAAGGGGAGCGGTTTCACCAGGATGCCAGTGATATCGAGAGACGGTACCAAGGAAGACTACTGTTGGATGCTTAAGCGGGAAACTAAAGATCGAAATCGGGAAAGGACTCGGCGAAGTGTCAAGAAAAAGAAGAAAAGGTTTCATAATAAACATGAATAAGTGTGATATTGTTAATATGTCTCAAAATAATGTTTCATTGGTTGAAAACCATATTATGTTTGATAATTTTGAATAAACGAGTGCTTTTACCAATTATTTGTGTTAGAATTTGCAAAGAAACCTTATGTGGTAAAAAGATGAACATCACTTCTGAAATCAGTGCATTCTAAAACATATAATTCAGCAAAAACATCTCATGCAGCTAACAAAAAAAATTTTTTGGTGACCTGTGCAATTAACAGATTTTGAACGCAGTATACACGCTAGTTCGCGGGACATTCCACTTTGGAAATCGTTGTGGAATTGAACACCCCGAGATCCACAGTGACAAGAGCGTGCCAAGAATATCAGATTTCATACATTACCTCTCATGTCGCACCAAAAGTCGCCGATGGCCTTCACTTAACAATCGAGAGCAGCGGGTTTGTCTAGACTTATCAGTTCTAATAGACAAGCAACATTGCGTGAAATGGTTCAAATGGCTCTGAGCACTATGGTACTTAACATCTGTGGTCATCAGTCCCCTAGAACTTAGAATTACTTAAACCTAACTAACCTAAGGACATCACACACATCCATGCCAGGGGGCAGGATTCAAACCTGCTACCGTAGCGGTCGCGCGGTTCCAGACTGTAGCGCCTTTAACCGCTTGGTCACCCCGGCCGGCTCGCTAGACAAACAATCAAACAACTCGCATCAATGTTTTTTTTTTTTTTTTTTTTTTTTTTTTTTTTTTACAATAAGACCAGATACAATAGTTTGATATGTTTTGCAAGCAAAGGGTGACATGCAGAGTAATTAATCTGCTTCAGAATAGACAAAAACGATTCTGTGCTACATAGAGATTCCTAGCGTAATGGCTATGTTGACGCTGCTGTCGAATAGGGCGCCACCAGTCGCATGGGGCGCTGCGCTTATGTGCTCTTCACACAGCGAGCCGCTGCTGTCACGTTATCGTCCTGGAAAGGAGGTCTGTCAGCGCGCGATCGGCTGACTTTCTCTCACAGCCTTCCCTGTCATTCTCGACTGGTGTGCTGGCGCTGACTTAGTGCCACAACAAGTTTCACACATTTCGCATCCTGGTCAGATGAGTCACGGTTTCAGTTGGTAATAGCAGATGACAGGGTTCGAGGGTGTCGCAGACCCCGCGAAGCCATGGGCAGAATTTGTCACCAAGACACTGTGAACGAGGGTGGTGGCTCCATGACGGTGTGAGCTGTGTTTACACGGAACGGACTCGATCCTCTAGTCCTACTGAAACGATCATTGACTGGAAATCGTCGTGTTTACCTGCTTGGAGAACATATTCAGCCATTCATGGACATCATGCTCCTAAACATGTCACCGGGCCACAGTTGTCTGAGATAGGTGTGAAGAACATTCTGGATGATTCGAGCGAATGATTTGGCCACCCACATCTACCGACATCAATCCCTTCGAACATTTATGAGTGATAATCGGGAGGTCAGTCTGTGCACAAAATCCTGCACCGGCAACACTTTCGAAATTATGGACAGCTGTAGAGGCAACAAGTCTCGCTATTTCTGAAGGGGACGTCCATTGATTGTTTGAGTCCATGCATGTCGATTTGCTACACTACGCCGGGAAAAAGATGTTGAAAAACCATGGAAATTCTAAAATTATGTAGTCGAAAGGGCATTCTAAGCGATAGATCTGCAGTACGAGATGAAACTGGATGACTTACTGTTTTACATATTCCATTAATAATATTAAATAGAGAACACCTAATGTTCTTAAAACTTGGTCATCTAATAAATATGATTTCACAGAAATTATAAGTAGTTTCTGTTGGTGTTATCATGCTCTCCCAAACACCGACGAAAAATTCAGTCAATATTCTATCAACAGTAATAACGCCTCCACACTTCACACACACACAGACTTCACAGTATGTTCTCAGTATATCAACATTGATGACTTGACACCAATAGCCATCATAACACTTTCATAATTACTTCACTTTTGTATATGTTTCTTCCCTGCAATAATACATGAGACTGGTCCAATTTTATAAATCATAAACGCTAAGTATGAGTTCATGTACGAATCTTTTATTAACTTGCTGTGATATGTACTCAGGTGATTCATGTGAAAAGATTTCCGCCGTGATTGTGGCCATACGACGGGGATTAACAGACTTTGAATGCGGAGTGGTGGCTGAAGCTAGACGCATGGGATATACACATTTCGGAAATCGTTAGGAAATACAGTATTCCAAGAACCTCAATGCCATGACTGTTTACGCGAGAATACCAAATTGCGTTCATTACCTCTCAACACGGTCAACGCAGTGACCGACGATCTTAACTTAACGACCGAGAGCAGCGGCAGTTGCGTAGAGTTGTCACTGTTAACAGATATCCAGCACTGAAATAACAGGAGAGATCAACGTGGAAGTTCGACGACGTATCGCTTAGGACAATGCAGCGAAATTTGGCGTTAACGGGCTATGGTAGCAGACGCCAGGTACGAAGGTTCCTTTACTAACAGCACGACATCGCCTGCAGCGGCTCTTCTGAACTCTGGCTGATGCGGCCCGACAAGAATTCTTTTCCCATGCCAACTTCTTCATCTCAGAGTAGCCCTTGCAACCTACGTCCTCAATTATTGCTGGATATGTTCCAATTTCTGTCTTCCTCTACAGTTTTTACCCTCTTCAGTTCCCTCGAGAACCATGAAAGAAATTCAGTGATGCCTTAACAGATGTCCTCCCATCGTGTCCCTTCTTATTGTCAGTGTTTTCGGTACTCTTCTTTCCTCGCCTATTCTGCGGAGAACCTCCTCATTTCTTACTTTATTAGTTCACCTAATTTTCAGCATTCTTCTGTAGCATGACGCCTCAAGTGCTTCGATTCTCTTCTGTTCCTGTTTTCCCACCGTCCATGTTTCACTACCATATAATTCTGTGCTCCAAACGTGCATTCTCAGAAATGTCTCCCTCAAATTAAGGCCTAAGTTTGATATTGGCATGCTTCTCTTGGCCAGGAATGCCCTTTTGGCCAGTGCTAGTCTGCTTTTTATGAACTCCTTGCTCCGTCCGTGATGAGTTCTTTTGCTGACTTGGCAGCTGATATTCTTAACTTCATCTATTTCGTATCATAAATACTGATGTTAAGTTTCTTGCCGTTCGCTTTTCTGCTACGTCTCACTACTGCCGTCTTTCTCTCAGTCGGTATTTTACAGTCATCAGACTGTTCATTCCATTCAGCAGCTCCCGTAATTCTTCTTCACTTTCACTAAGGATAGCAATTTCATCGGCGAATCTTATCAACCGGCCGCTGTGGCCGAGCTGTTCTAGACGCTTCAGTCCGGGACTGCGCTGCTGCTACGGTCGTAGGTTCGAATCCTGCCCCGGGCATGGATGTGTGTGATGTCATTAGGTTAGTTACGTTTAAGTAGTTCTAAGTCTAAGGGACTGATGACCTCAGATGTTAAGTCCTATAGTGCTTACAGCCAATTTTGAATCTTATCAACTATATTCCTTCACTTTAAGTTTTAGTTCACATTTTGAACTATTCTTTTATTTCCGTCATTGTTTTTTCGATATATAGACTGAACAATAGAGATGAAAGACTACATCCCTGTCTTAAACACTCCATTCTTATTGTTCCACTCTTATTGGTCCCTCTTGGCTCTTGTACATATTGTATACTACACGTGTTTCCTTATAGTTTATCCTGTTTTCCAGCATTTCGAACATCTTTCACCATTTGACGTTGTTGAAAGCTTTTTTGAACTCGGCAAATTCTGTGAACGAGTCTTGATTGTTCTTTAGTCTCGCTTCCAGTATCAACCGCAACGTCGGAACTGCCTCTGGTGCCTTTACTTTTACCAATGCCAGAATGACCGTCATCCAACACATCCTTAATTTTGTTTAGCCTGGTCAGATGTGCCTGATTTCAATTGGTACGAATGGTATCAAACAACGATGGAATTGTTATGGGTAACAATGCGACATGTCACCAGTCCTCAGTTGTTTGTGATTGGTTTGAAGAATACTCTGAACAGTTCGAGCAAATGATCTGTCCACCCGGATCGCCCGACTTGGATCACATGGAACATTTATGGGACGTCCTTTAAACGCAACTGGCGATCAAACGTCTCTCTCCAAATGACAACATATGAATGTCGTGTAACACGATATACAGGGTGGTTCATAAGTACCTCTTGGATTTCAGAAAATCACTGTGTGAAAAATTCAAGACATGAAAAAGGCACATATCAGTGGGTAAAACATCTCCCCGAGCTTAGATTGGCAACGCGTCTCATGGCGCAGTTGCAGTCTGTCGTGTCTCAACATGTAGATAAATCATCAACTTAGTGTTTTCGCATCGAAGTAGTCCGCGTAGATAGGCAACACAATAAACAGATTTCCAGATAGGGCTATTTCGTGCCTTTCCAGGCAATTCCTGTCACTGACTTCAATGAACTGCACGCACCAGTTAACCTTTGCTGCCTCACATTGGGGGCCCCTAATGAGCACTTGTGCCTCGAAAACTTGGACAGATACTGTGCTCACTAATATATATCTACTAGCTTAGCACCACTTGCTTCGCTCATATTGTCTGTGCAGTCTGCACAGATTCTTTTTGGTATTCTTTAATCGAATTTTTACATTGTTCACAAATTGCAACACCTTCTAAACTTTCACGATAATTACGGCCATAGAAGCATTGTCTTTTCCGAATCCACTTCTGACCCAAAAACGAGTCTCGTAGCAGGAGTCCAAGGCTTTTGTTAATCATGCCTTTTGCGTTCTTGTGGTGATATTGCCGGAGGAACCTTCATCCCCTAACACACACTTATTTATATCTAACCGAGAAGTGAAATACCAATTCTCATAGATTTAACTTTAACATTTATTTTATATAACGATGTATTTTCTTAAACGTATTCACCCCTGTTTCGCCTCCTAAGGGACTGAATTTCCAAAAATAGTGAGACACGTATTTTTTTAACTTTCTAACAGAGAAGCCAAACACAGATTTTCATAGTTTCAGCTTTGAAAATGTTTCCATAATGAAATAATTTCATTAAACTTTTCATGGCCTATTTCACTTCCTTAGGAAGTTGAATTTCCAAAAACACTGAAACAGGTTTTTCTTTTTTTGTCTCAACCGGGAAGACAAATACCAATTTTTACAGATGTAGCTTTAAAATTGCTTTAATAGTTCTTTCATAATAAATTGTTTTAAAAACCTTTCATCCACTAATTTACTACCTTAATGGATGAATCTCCAAAAATGCTGAAACACTATTTTTCTTTCCTCACTGAGAAACCAAATACCAATTTTTGTAGCTCTATCTTCATAATTGCCTTAACAACGACATATTTTCAAAAAGCTATTCATTCCGTATTTACCCCTTCGTTTCGAAAATCCCTCGTTAAATGACACCTATAGTATAAGATCAACACTTTTGTGGTTGGCAGGAGAGCCAACACCATGTTACTAGAAGAGACCGAAAGGCAAGCGATTTAGCTCACGCAGGCTGGCGTGAGGTCTTGAACAGGACAAGGAAATTAGAATTTAGAAACAACGGACGTAGCTGGTGGAACACTTAACTTTAATCCATTAAGGATGAACGTCGCTCTTGACGGTACATAGTTCACAATATCAGTAGTAACTGATAATGACGCCTTGCTAGGTCGTAGCAAATGACGTAGCTGAAGGCTATGCTAAACTAGCTTCTCAGCAAATGAGAACGTAAGTAGGCAGTGAACCATCGCTAGCAAAGTCGGCTGTACAACTGGGGCGAGTGCTAGGAAGTCTCTCTAGACCTGCCGTGTGGCGGCGCTCGGTCTGCAATCACTGATAGTGGCGACACGCGGGTCCGACGTATACTACCGGACCGCGGCCGGCTACCACCTACCAAGTGTGGTGTCTGGCGGTGACATCACAAACACCATAACGAAATTTAAAGTTTTATCTTTAACGATTTGGGCTGGACGATGAATGAGTCAGTGAGAGGGTCAGTCAGTCAGGACATAGCCCTTTGTGTGTAGAGATTTTGTGTGCCTTGTTGTTTTCACACAGTCATCTTCTGAAACGCTGCAGGTACCTAGGATTTTCATACAAAATCCAAATTAATATTGATTAGCTTTTTAGCAGATGACTTATACTCTGATATATTTAACTTACAGGACAGAGCAATTGAGCAAGGTCAGAGACATACATATCTTTAAATTATGGTATTTCAGTTTTAAAGCAAAGAATTTAGAAGCCAAAGTAGAGTCAAAAACTGATCAATATTTATTAATTTATGAGACTACTCATGAAAATGTAAAAAATGCAGCTGTATCAGCTACGTCGTGACGGGTGCTGTGGCTTCAACAGAACACGGTTTGTTCAGTGCACAGGTTCTTTTTGATATGTAGACTGAATATTTGTCATTTTTCTACTTATTTATGTGATAGCTTATCATTTCTGTCTGAAAATCGCCATTTGCACAATGATGGAAAAGAAGGCGGTGAATATCTGAACATCATCTGTCTGTGGAGTACTTAAGTGTTACAACAGTATATTCTTACCATTTAACTTTGTGTGGCCAGTGTTTTCGAGACAGCACTGTGCAATCACCCGAAGATTTACCTTAATGACTGTAGAAAACTGTATAAAACTACAATAAGGCCTGCTGTAGTACCATACTAATAGTAGTTTCATCTGTTCATGTCTATGGTCAGTATCAACGAATTATTCGTAACTGCCTAACGAAATCACGACAGAAACATCTGAAGTCTTAGAGTGCTTCTACAGATCTGTACGTACGTACTGACACGCTATACAAGGGAAGAAGGAAAATTAGGGAGATTAATATCCAGCCGACGAGGTGGTCATTACAGACTGAGCACAAGCTCGGGCTTGGGGAGTAATAGCGATTCGGCCGTGTGGTGTTCAGAGGAAGAATTCCAGCGTTTCTTTTACGTGATGTAAAACAGCGGAAAACTCAAATCTAGATGCCCGCAGACGGGTTATAACAGCAGCCCTCTCAAATTTCAGAGCACCACGTCGATTGTTAAAGCATACAAGAGCTCTAGCGTCCTCGAACAATACAGCTATGGTCCACATACAAGAGCTATAGCGTCCCCGAACAATACAGCTATGGTCCACATACAAGAGCTCTAGCGTCCCCGAACAATACAGCTATGGTCCACATACAAGAGCTCTAGCGTCCCTGAACAATACAGCTATGGTCCACATACAAGAGCTCTAGCGTCCTCGAACAATACAGCTATGGTCCACATACAAGAGCTCTAGCGTCCCCGAACAATACAGCTATGGTCCACATACAAGAGCTCTAGCGTCCTCGAACAATACAGCTATGGTCCACATACAAGAGCTCTAGCGTCCCCGAACAATACAGCTATGGTCCACATACAAGAGCTCTAGCGTCCCCGAACAATACAGCTATGGTCCACATACAAGAGCTCTAGCGTCCCCAAACAATACAGCTATGGTCCACATACAAGAGCTCTAGCGTCCCCGAACAATTCAGCTATGGTCCACATACAAAAGCTCTAGCGTCCCCGAACAATACAGCTATGGTCCACATACAAGAGCTCTAGCGTCCTCGAACAATACAGCTATGGTTCACATATAAGAGCTCTAGCGTCCCCGAACAGTACAGCTATGGTCCACATACAAGAGCTCTAGCGTCCCCGAACAATACAGCTATGGTCCACATACAAGAGCTCTAGCGTCCCCGAACAATACAGCTATGGTCCACATACAAGAGCTCTAGCGTCCTCGAACAATACAGCTATGGTCCACATACAAGAGCTCTAGCGTCCCCGAACAATACAGCTATGGTCCACATACAAGAGCTCTAGCGTCCCCGAACAATACAGCTATGGTCCACATACAAGAGCTCTAGCGTCCCCGAACAATACAGCTATGGTCCACATACAAGAGCTCTAGCGTCCTCGAACAATACAGCTATGGTCCACATACAAGAGCTCTAGCGTCCTCGAACAATACAGCTATGGTCCACATATAAGAGCTCTAGCGTCCCCGAACAATACAGCTACGGTCCACATACAAGAGCTCTAGCGTCCCCGAACAATACAGCTATGGTCCACATACAAGAGCTCTAGCGTCCCCGAACAATACAGCTATGGTCCACATACAAGAGCTCTAGCGTCCTCGAACAATACAGCTATGGTCCAGAGCTCGACTTTTTTTTATCAAATAATAACAAACGACACATCGTTTAACACAAAGGGACAAAAATTTGTTGTTTTCACAGCCCAGGGAATTGATCTGCAGTATAACACACGCTCTACTACTTATTCGCTATAGAATGGATACCTCTCCGGCTAAAACTGCAAATTCACGAAGTGTAGATGTTGGGGGACGATTGACTGCGATTGTATTGGTTCCTTCGAGTGCAAAAGAGCTCAACGTGATGGCTAAACACACGTGACGTCGCAGTACCTTCGTACGATAATATTAAACACGAACGAATTCTCAGTCCTCAGAGTATCGGATTGTTTGAAATAATCGTGAAATTAAAATAACATACTGCGGAAAATGAAATGATCTTAGACTTCTGACAAACCAAAAATTTCCGTCTTGATATAGGCTACAGTTTACTTGTGATCTATCACTTCTACCTTGACTCTCAAGGAGCTACTCATTCTGAAGGATTATTTGACATTATTGCATATCGTGTGTCCGAGTAGTGTGTGGTTCGTCTTTAGATTCTTAGAAAGATCGAATATTAAATATTAAAACACCGCGACGAAACGCATGATGATGCTCGAGCACTGACTAGTGTACTTAAACGTTTCTGTCGTTTTGGTAATCGTGTGTGAGGTATACGTTCCACATTATCAAGCTCGCTTCACCAGCTGCACCGGAAGACGACGCATTTGAACGTCATAATCAATAGCCCCAGGGCAGCTGAGGAAGCGCACTGATCTCAGCGGCGTGTGTGTGTGGTCTATAGACAGAGACTGTTGCTACTGTCAGACCGAAGTTACACACCGGCCGAGGAAATGGCGTGTCGCAGGCCGGTGATGCAGTGTGCTGCCGCGGGGAATTATGGGTATCGGCGCTGGCGCGGCCGCTCCAGGCGGGCCGTCCCGCTGCTGACGCCTCGCCTCCTTGGCCGCCGGCGCAGGAAATGACGCGCGTGCTTTATCTGCGTTTCCTGTGTGCCCGCCTGCCTCTGTCCATTACACCCTCCATCACCGCCTGACACTAACCTGACTCGGTGAGTTCACTCGGCTCAACGAAGCGATGTTACACACCTGGATTGCAGGGACACGGTGCATCTATATAAGGTATGGATAGTCACGAAAATATACATTGTTCCCTTTACTCTTGCTCGTTTTAAATGCGGGAAGCAAAATTACAAGAACGATTTATTTCTTATTTACGTACGGCCATCACTACCCAGCACCAGCCTACGTGCCGGCCTCTGTGGCCGAGCGGTTCTAGGCACTTCAGTCCGGAGCCGCGCTGCTGCTACGGTCGCAGGTTCGAATCCTCCCTCGGGCATGTATGTTTGTGATGTCCTTAGGTTAGTTACGTTTAAGTAGTTCTAAGTCTAGGGGCTGATGACATCAGATGTTATGTCCCATAGTGCTTAGAGCCATTTGAACCATTTGAAACAGCGTACGTTGTATGTACACATTTTCGCTCCCATGTAGTTAAGTTCTACGAACAAAAAAATTTAGTCGCCCCTAGACGACGTCATGCTAATACCTTGTAACGCCGCCCCTGGCGTTGACAAAGGGTTCACATCGGCGTGGAAGAGAGTATTCAAGTCCCTTCAGGTATGTCATATCACATCGAATCCACTTAGTGATCATAAGATCCCACTGAGCGACCTAACTGCGAAAACGCTGATTGCTAACAGCTTGAAAAACGAAAATGTGCACAGTACCTTCATCGTGCAGACGTAGCAGAAGAGTCTACACTTGGCCACCGAGAATTCTTAAATACACATTCTCGTTCAAGACATAGTGAATGAGCGTGCTCAAGCCAGCGTACGGACAATAACCCAAAAATATCAGAGAACCATTTCCCGTGTGAAATACATTCTCCACACAAAATGGGTTTAACGCTTCGTTGCCCCGTTAGTACACTCGGGTCGTTGCACCATTTGGAAAGACAAAATCGCTTCTCTTCGGATCATACTACACCCATCCAGTCATGTGTTACCTAATGCATGTGTTACTGGGGCCACTCAAAACGTGCAGGTGTATTCATTGCGCTGAGCAATGGATTTTTGCAAAGTACTCGACTTCAAATGCCACCGCCATCCGTAATGTTTGCTCGGAAATTAGTTGAGACGGACCTGCATTCCCTAACAGCATCAATTCTTGTCGCCAACAGCCTTGTTGCAGTGGTAACAGCGGTTTTCATCAGATCACCGAAGTTCTGCGTTGTCACTCTTGGCTAGCACTTGGATAGATGACTGTCCTGTGCTGCAGAGCGCTGTTGACAAGTGGAGTGCACTCATCCCTTGCGAAACACACTGCGGAACTATTTGACTGAAACGTAGCGGCCCCCATCATGAAAATGGACAACAGCCGGGAGAGCGGTGTACTGACAACCTAACTCTCCATATCCGCATCCAGTGACGCCTATCGACTGAGATTGAAACGACGGTCGGTTGGTATCACTGGGTTCTTTGTGCCTGTTTAGACGGAGTTTAGTTTTTGGCAATTCTTGTCGGGTGCGAAATTGATTGTCATTGACAAGAAGTAACGGCCGTCCTCTTATGACTACTGCTCTTATTATACAGTCCATGTCTGAGAGTCGTAGACGTCTTGATCAGCCCACGATGATCCTCCTCAAGAACGTCATTAACTACAGGTAGGGAGTAATTCATCAAAACATGACCATTAACGATCTGGATCCTGCCATGATCAAGAAGCCACACCAAAGTTTAAATCTCCTTCCACAGAAACGATACTGTTTTATTACACTTTCATAAAACTCCTCACAAAACAGGTTATTCTGCCAATGACTGCTTCAGCTATCAATTTCTTAATCCAAAACCAAAAAAGCCCTGTAAGAACACCGGCTGAGATAAATCACCGAACACTCAACACTGAAATACACAAAATTCCAAACCGCTGTTACTGCAGCACGGCTGTTACAGAATCAAGAGCGCCTCGCTGAAGTGATAATTTCCGTAGCTGCCAATGTCACCCCTTACGCGAAGGTCTATGGCTGACTCTTTTATTTCATGTTTTCGCTACTTCAGAGCAACTCCAGAAACTTATTATGAATTTACACTTCTTAGCAAAACAGGCGGTCGGCCGTCTTAAAATGACTACGTATGCAAAGGTCTGCATATGAGGTATGTTAGCCACTGCCTCGGTTTTCAATGAATATCATCAAGAACAACGATCGAAGATACCACTCTCATTCTGCCAACAACTTTTTCAAAATTGAAGAGAGGAGTGGGTAGATTCAGCGTGCTCTCCCATCTTCGGGTTGGAATTTTCCACTAACAGCGAAAGGATCCGCAATAATGAATATAGATGTACAACGTCGCAGGTTGGCATTGGAAGCGACTGTTTTAAAATCGAAATAAAGTGTCATAATTATCTATCTATTGACACATCATTCTACGTCATTCGCCATTCCTATCTCCGAGAAGGAATTGTCAAGTAGATCGTGATTCTGAGAGGAAGACTTGAAAACCGAGGATAGTGGACTTTTCTACTAGTTGGAGCATGATACGACTTCCAAATGCGGTAGGGAAGCTGTAAAACCTGAAAACTCTGAAAGATGTAGTGTGGTTAATGGAAGTAAATGGAAAGGAGGTATTCAGACGAATACAAGGCTTCTTTTTTTGGGGGGTGGGGGCGGATTGTATCAGTCTTCTGACTGGTTTGATGCGAACCGTCACGAATTCCTCTCCTGTACCAAACTATTCATCTCAGCGTAGCGCTTGGAAAATATGTCATCAATAATTTGCAAGATATATTCCAATCTCTATCTTCCTCTACAGTGTTTGCGCTCTATAGTTTCCTCTTGTACGATCGAAATTGCCTCATGTCTTAACAAATCACTTTGTTCCTTCTTCTTCTCAGTGTTTCCAACATATTCCTTTCCGCTCCGTATCTTCGCAGAACTTCCTGATTCGTTACCTTAGCAATCAACATTCGACCGTCGCACCACATGTCAAATGCTTCGATTCTCTTCTGCTCCGGTTTCCCCACAGTCAATGTTTCACTACCATACAATGCCGTGCTGTAGACGTACATTCTCAGGAATTTCTTTCTCAAATTAAGGCCTGTGTTTACTAGTAGACTTCTCTTGAACAGAAATGCCCTTTTTGCCAGGGCTGGTCTACTTTTGATGTCCTCTTTGCTCCGTCCGTCATCGGTTATTTTGCTGCCCAGGTAGCAGAATTCCGTAACTCCATCTACGTCGTGACCATCAGTCCTGATGTCAAGTTTCTCTCTTTTCTCGCTCTTCACATAACTGATGTCTTTCCTCGATTTATTCTCAATCCGTATACCGTACTCATTAGATTGTTCATTCCATTCGGCATTTCATTTAATTCTTCTTTACATTCATTCAGGATAGCAATATCATCAGCGAATCGGATCATTGATATTCTTTCACCTTGAATTTTAACCTCACTCGTGAACCTTTCTTTCATTTCCATCTTTGCTTCTTGGACGTACAGACTGAACAGTAGGGGGGGAAAGACTACTTACCTGTCTTACACCGTTTTAATCCGAGCACTTCGTTCTTGGTCGCCCACTCTTGTTATCCTCTCTTTGTTCTTGCACATGTTGTATGTTACCCGTTACTTCCTATAGCTTACCCCTATTTTTTTCAGAATTTCGAATATCTTCCACCATTTTACATCAATCAATACCTTCACTCCGCGATAACAAAGGTGAGGTCACTGACGACAGTGCCACTAAAGCAGAGTTATTTAACACGGTTCTCCGAAACTCCTTCACCAAAGAAGACCAAGTAAACGTTCCTGAATTCCAATCAAGAACAACTGCAAAGATGAGAAACATAGAAGTAGATATTCTCGGAGTAACGAAGCAGCTTAAATGACATAATAAAGGCAAGGCCTCCGGTCCAGATTGTATACCAGTCAGGTTCCTCTCAGAGTATGTTGATAAAATAGCTCCATATTTATCAGTTATATACAACCACTCGCTCGCAGAAAGATACGTAGCTAAAGACTGGAAAATTGCTCAAGTCACACCAGTACCCAAAAAGGGAAGTAGGAGTAATCCGCTGGATTACAGGCCTATATCACTAACGTCGATGTGCAGTAAGGATTGGGAACATATACTGTATTCAAACATTATGAAGTACCTCGAAGAATACGATTTATTGACACATAGTCAGTAAAGTTTCAGAAAATATCGTTCTTGTGAAACGCAACTAGCTCTTTGTACTCATGAAGTAATAAGTGCTATCGACAGGGGATGTCAAATTGATTCATTATTTTTAGATTTCCAGAAGGCTTTCGACACCGTTCCTCACAAGCGTCTTCTAACCAAACTGCGTGCCTACGGAGTATCGCCTCAGTTGTGCGACTGGATTCGTGATTTCCTGTCAGAAAGGTCAGAGTTCGTAGTAATAGACGGAAAGTCATCGAGTAAAACAGAAATAATATCAGGCGTTCCCCAAGGAAGTCATATAGGCCCTCTATCGTTCCTGATCTATATTAACGACATAGGAGACAATCTAAGTAGCCGTCTTAGACTGTTTGCAGATGACGCTGTCATTTACCGTCTTGTAAAGTCATCAGATGATCAAAATGACTTGCAAAATGGTTTAGATATCTGTACGGTGCGAAAAGTGGCAATTGACCCTGAATAAGGAAAATTGTGAAGTTATTCACATGAATACTACAAGAAATACGCTAAATTTAGATTACGAGATAAGTCACACAAATCTGAAGGCTGTAAATTCAGGTAAATACTTAGAGATTACAATTACAAGTAACCTAAATTGGAACGATCACATAGATAATATTGTGAGTAGAGCAAACGAAAGACTGCGATTCACTGGCAGAACACTTAGAAGGTGCAACAGGTCTGCTAAAGAGACTGCTAACACCACGCTTGTCCACCCTACTCTGGAGTATTGCTGTGCGGTGTGGGATCCGCATCAGGTGGGACTGACGGCTGACATGGAAAAAGTATTATCGCGAAATAGGGGAGATAGTGTCACAGACTTGATACGTGAATTGGTTGGCAATCATTAAAGCAAAGGCGTTTTTCGTTGCAACAGGATCTTTCCATGAAATTGCGATCACCAGTTTTCTCCTCCGATTGCGAAAACATTCTGTTGGCACCCACCTGCATAGGAAGAAATGATCATCACGATAAAATAAGAGAAATCAGCGCTCGAGCAGGAAAATTTAAGTGCTCGTATTTCGCGCGTGCCGTTCGAGAGTGGGCAGTCTGGAACCGCGAGACCGCTACGGTCGCAGGTTCGAATCCTTCCTCGGGCATGGATGTGTGTGATGTCCTTAGGTTAGTTAGGTTTAACTAGTTCTAAGTTCTAGGCGACTAATGACCACAGAAGTTGAGTCCCATAGTGCTCAGAGCCATTTGAACCATTTTGTTCGAGAGTGGAACGGTAGAGAGACAGCTTGAAGGAGGTTCCTTGAACCTTCTACCAGGCACTTTATTGGGAATTCAGAGTAATCATGTAGATGTAGATGTAGACGTAGATTGTCGAACACTTCTCCCAGGTCCACAAATCCTATGAACGTGTCTTGATTTTTCTTTAGTCTTGCTTCCAATTCACAGGGCAACGAAAATTTTTTTCAATACTTTTTTTGCTTTGATAGCTGATCTTTATAGACTTTTTGAGCTGAATCCGAATCTAGCCTTAGTTTTTTTTGTATCACACATAGTTTTTGAGCAATATGCTTTTTATTATGCACTACTAAAATCCTATGCTATACGATAACGTGGAAATTAATGAAAGCCTTTGTTAGAACATAAGCGTGGTTTGTATTTACAATAAGCTACTTAAAACAATGATATGTCTTAATAGAGGTTTCACGTGTCAGCTGGAATTGGTTGGTATTTTCTTTGAAGCTTCTTGTGTAGCTTTTTCTACGATGAGTCGCTTGGTGAACTTTTCGTTGAAGTGATCAACAGTAGTCCCTCATCATGTTGGTGTTACAACGGCCTTGGTAGCGTTTTTCCATCACTTTAACGTCCTGGTGAAATCTCTCTCCTTGCTCCGACACTAAAATCTCCGATATTGTACGGGAAGTAATCAAGGAGACTGTTCAAAAAGTGAACTTTCAGGCTAATTAAACAACCTAAAGTTTTAAAGCTACTTTAACATTGTAGCTGTAATAGAAGCATATTCTGGGTCTTCTTTTGTCCTAAGAATTTGACGACTTGCTTGAAAGATACCCATGCTTCTTTCTCATTTAAGGTCATTGTGGATTCAAAGTTAACATCAAAAATCAATTTTCTAATGTCAGGCCCAACCAAGACGCCTTCTCTTAGTTTAGCTTCTGAATGATGCGGAAACGTTTGACAGAGATACTTAAAAGGCATGGTACATCTTTAGGCAAAGCCTTTACAAACTGTTTCATTAGGCCTAGCCTTATACGTACGGGTGGTAGGAGTACTTTTCTGGATCTACAAGGCTTTTACGTAGAATGTTCTTCTCACCAGATTATAAAACTCCGTCACAAGCCAGTTCTTTCTGCACCAGTGCTGATTCCTAGCCCTGCTGTCCCATTCGCACAAGAAACATGGAAATTTGGTAAAGCCACCTTGATGACCAAGGAACATACATGTTACTTTTAGAGCACCACATATCATCCAACCATGAGCAGAATAGCCTATTTTATTAAGCACTATTTGTAGATTTTCATGGCTTTCTTTCATATGTGCAGAATGTCTAACAGGAGTAGATGCATACATGTTACCATTGTGTAACAGAACAGCCTTTAAAATAGTTTTGTATGAATCAATTAAAAGCCTCCAGTCTTCCATTTTGTATTCAATATACATCTTGCTTCTCGATGTACAGACATAACAGTAGAAGGGGGGGGGGGGGGGGGGAAGACTGTATCCTTGTGTTACACCTTCTTTAATCCGAGCACTTCGTTCTTGGTTGTCTAGTCTTATTATTGCGTCTTGGCTCTTGTAGATATTGTATATGATCCGCCTCTTCCTATAGCTTGCCTCTATTTTCCTCAGAATTTCGAAAATCTGGCACCGTTTGACATTGTCGAACGCTTTTTCTAGGTCATAAATCCTATGAATCTTGATTTTTCGTTGTTATTACTTCCCTCATCAACTGCAGCGTCATTCTGTAGTAATGAGTTCTAAATCGCAAAAACTGTTCGGGTGTACACCCTCACTTAACCTACGTACTCTATGCTACATCTTATGCTTCCAAACTCTTCGTTCAGTTCCACAGAAAAGTGTGGTAACTAACCAATTAAGTAATGCGTGTTACTTCAGAAATTTTACTATTCGTACTACCAATTTTTTCACGTTCGCCGGACCTGCGAATTTAGCACGAAGTTCTTTTTGGTGAATCCCGTCTGTCGATCGTTGTAATTTTTTGCTATTTCATTGCCAACTAAATCTTTAAATTCTTTTTGCATGGCATTGTAACTTCGTCTCATAGCAAATATGCAGTGCTTGTCACTTACGCAAACTGAAAATTCTCATTCCTCTTTTCTATCATTTCTATTCATTTTAAAGGATTGTGACGATAGATCGCTAGGCTGCCTAATTTTGTGCAAATAGCCACAGGACTTGTGAACGTCCTTCATACGACGAACAATTAGCGTAGATAGCATGATTCTGCCGACTGACGACACTTGTGCCTACCGAAAAATGTCGACGCTAAACGCTAAATTAAACGACGCACTGTTCTCAGTAGATTCGAGGAAGACCGCTGAAAGCCGAGTGACGTGCCGAGTCTTGGCCTTCCGCGGCCGGCACATGCTGCACGAGCGAAGTTCGAAACGCGCCGGCGGCTCTGTGCCAGAGGGTGCCGTAGAGGGAAAAATTGTTGGGAAGGCGAGAGATACGATTTCACATACCTAACCCTTGGTGACACTGGTATATAAGTTCTACTCGCAGCTGAGGAAATGGGCACAGGCTAGAGAACACTGGCTGTCCGCACCAAACCAACAGATCTTATGAGAAAAAGTGGTGACAACCAGAGCTGAAGTTGCATAAGGCTTGGTTGATTTCTCATTGGCTCAATCCTGTCTATCATTAACAAAGTGAATAATAATTTGAAAAGGCTACAATCTTAACAGAGACCTTATTTTGACAGCTGACAATCCGAAAACTTCCCGTGACATTATGGTAAACATTACGAATATTCCACGTGGTGAAACCTGACCTGCAATAAACACTGTGACTGAATGTGGAGAAAACGTCTCCGTTCCCCTAGGCTTCACGAAAAGAGTCTATCCCAGTTCCGAGTTATTCAGCTGCCCGTCTCTACTTTTTTTCGGTGGTACTTACATCGCAGTTACTATTCTCTACATGGCAATCCATATCGTATAATTACTCATAGGACAACCATTCTACACCGACAAGGAAAAGTAGGATTAGTGTTTTTAAGCTCCGTCGACGAAAATGGTGTTAGGAACAGAATACAAGCTCAGATTTACGAAAGGTGTCGGCCTTAACGTTACAAAGGAGCCCTCCCCAATTTGCCTTAAGAAATTTATAAAAATCACGTAAAATATAAATCTGGATGCCCGAACGGGGATTTCAGCCGCCATCGTCCTGAATACGGGGGTCCAGCGTCTTGTCACGGCACACGGTGAAAAGATGACTTGTAGGATGTAGAGAACGATAGAAAAATGTCAGTACCAGCATAGTTTGCTTACTATGGACATAATTTTGCGGACAAGCAAAATAATAACTGAAATAAGTTATTCTACGTAGCGTTGTAAACTTCCTATTATATGTTTCTGTAAGAAGTTTATCCCAACTTTACCTTCCACTCTATAAAAGAATCTACGTATTATCAAAAACATGCAACGAAAAACTGTTATACAACTTAAACTCGTATCTCAGTCTTTGGCTAAACAGAACCTAATTTGAACTGGACTGTAAATGATTTAAATACAGCTTTTCTCTATATTAAATGCACAACTCAAGTAAAACAATTATCTGACCCTAATCAAAATTTCCACTCACCTCGCGTCTTGACAATATTGTTGCGGATTTCTCAAAAGCACAACATTAAAAACAGCAAGCGGACAGTGAGTAAGCTAGATTTCTATTTTTAAATAAAATTTCCAAAAAGTATTCAAACTGTGGCATAACATATGGTACAATGTAATGATAAAACCTTTCCAAACGGTGGGATGGGGAGAGTAACTATTTCTATGAAATGACAAATATTTTAGATTGAAGAAAAGAAAAGAGTAAAATTTCACGCGATCTTCACATATAACATTGCTCTCAAAAACATTATGTTCAAGAAAAGTGAATAATGATTTGAAGAGTGTACAATATTAAGAGAGAATTTCTGTAAAAACCAAACAGCTTACTCAGTTGATATCTTAATACATGACTCACGGAAGTGTGGTCGTCTTTGTCCCAGCTCTGAGCAACTTAACTAGCTGGCAATAATTATTCTAACAAATTAGTTGCCCAGTGCACCGCTCTTACCTCAAACTTCTTCTCTTCAAAAATAACAACAGTACTTAAAATTTATAATCTTTTCGTTTTCCAGTAATAGGGCTCGAAAAGAAGTGTGTTCCTCCTGCGATACTGCACAAATACTTGACAGGAATGTATCCTCTCTATATGACTGCTGCCAGCGGTGGTCAAAAGAATGTAAGGTTGCAAGAAGACAGGGCACCGGACGACCACGTTACACAACTGAGAGAGACGACTCTAGTGTTCAGGCTGCAGTTCCGTCGTCTTAAACTACATCCGCAGCAGTTGTTACCGAAGTGACACAACAAACTACTAACTACTGACTACAGACTACTGACTGGTTTGATGCGGCCCGCCACGAATTCCTATCTTGTGCTAACCTCTTCATCTCAAAGTAGCAGTTGCAACCAACGTCCTCAATTATTTGCTTGACGTATTCCAATCTTTGTCTACCTCTACAGTTTTTGCCCTCTACAGCTCCCTCTAGTACCATGGAAGTCATTCCCTCATGTCTTAGCAGATGTCCTATCATCCTGTCCCTTCTCCTTATCAGTGTTTTCCACATATTCCTTTCCTCTCCGATTCTGCGTAGAACCTCCTCATTCCTTACCTTATCAGTCCAACTAATTTTCAACATTCGTCTATAGCACCACATCTCAAATGCTTCGATTCTCTTCTGTTCCGGTATTCCCACAGTTCATGTTTCACTACCATACAATGCTGTACTCCAGACGTACATCCTCAGAAATTTCTTTCTCTAATTAAGGCCGGTATTTGATATTAGTAGACTTCTCTTGACCAGAAATGCCTTTCTTGCCATAGCGAGTCTGCGTTTGATGTCCTCTTTGCTCCGTCCGTCATTGGTTATTTTACTGCCTAGGTAGCAGAATTCCTTTACTTCATTGACTTCGTGACCATCAATCCTAATGTTAAGTTTCTCACTGTTCTCATTTCTACTACTTCTCATTGCCTTCGTCTTTCTCCGATTTTCTCTCAAACCATACTGTGTACTCATTAGACTGTTCATTCCGTTCAGCAGATCATTTAACAATGTCATCAGCGAATCGTATCATTGATATCCTTTCGCCTTGTATTTTAATTCCACTCCTGAACCTTTCTTTTATTTCCATCATTGCTTTCTCGATGTACATACTGAAGGTTAGGGGCGAAAGGCTGCAGCCTTGTCTTACTCCCTTCTTAATACGAGCACTTCGTTCTTGATCGTCCACTCTTATTATTCCCTCTTGGTTGTTGTACATATTGTATATGACCCGTCTCTCCCTATAGCTTACCCCTACTTTTTTCAGAATCTTCAACAGCTTTTACCATTTTATATTGTCGAACGCTTTCTCCAGGTCGACAAATCCTATGAACGTGTCTTGATTTTTCTTTAGCCTTGCTTCCATTATTAGCAGTAACGTCAGAATTGCCTCTCTCGTGCCTTTACTTTTCCTAAAGACAAACTGATCGTCACCTAGCGCATTCTCAATTTTCTTTTCCCTTCTTCCGTATATTATTCTTGTAAGCAGCTTCGATGCATGAGCTGTTAAGCTGATTGTGCCATAATTCTCGCACTTGTCAGCTCTTGCCGTCTTCGGAATTGTGAGAATGATGCTTTTCCGAAAGTCAGATGGTATGTCGCCAGACTCATATATTCTACACACCAACGTGAATAGTCGTTTTGATGTCACTTCCACTAATGATTTTAGAAATTCTGGTGGAATGTTATCTATCCCTTCTGCCTTATTTTACCGTAAGTCCTCCAAAGCTCTTTTAAATTCCGATTCTAATACTGGATCCCCTATCTCTTCTAAATCGACTCCTGTTTCTTCTTCTACATCTACATGACTACTCTGCAATTCACATTTAAGTGCTTGGCAGAGGGTTCATCGAACCACAATCATACTATCTCTCTACTATTCCACTCCCGAACAGCGAGCGGGAAAAACGAACACCTAAACCTTTCTGTTCGAGCTCTGATTTCTCTTATTTTATTTTGATGATCATTCCTACCTATGTAGGTTGGGCTGAACAAAATATTTTCGCATTCGGAAGAGAAAGTTGGTGACTGAAATTTCGTAAAAAGGTCTCGCCGCGACGAAAAACGTCTATGCTGTAATGACTTCCATCCCAACTCGTGTATCATATCTGCCACACTCTCTCCCCTATAACGCGATAATACAAAACGAGCTGCCCTTCTTTGCATCCTCTCGATGTCCTCCGTCAATCCCACCTGGTAAGGATCCCACACCGCGCAGCAATATTCTAACAGAGGACGAACGAGTGTAGTGTAAGCTGTCTCTTTAGTGGACTTGTTGCATCTTATAAGTGTCCTGCCAATGAAACGCAACCTTTGGCTCGCCTTCCCGACAATATTATCTATGTGGTCCTTCCAACTGAAGTTGTTCGTAATTTTAACACCCAGGTACTTAGTTGAATTGACAGCCTTGAGAATTGTACTATTTATCGAGTAATCGAATTCCAACGGATTTCTTTTGGAACTCATGTAGATCATCTCACACTCTTCGTTATTTAGCGTCAACTGCCACCTGACACACCATACAGTAATCTTTTCTAAATCGCTTTGCAGCTGATACTGGTCTTCGGATGACCTTACTAGACGGTAAATTAGAGCATCATCTGCGAACAGTCTAAGAGAACTGCTCAGATTGTCACCCAGGTCATTTATATAGATCAGGAACAGTAGAGGTCCCTGGACGCTTCCCTGGGGAACACCTGATATCACTTCAGTTTTACTCGATGATTTGCCGTCTATTACTACGAACTGCAACCTTCCTGACAGGAAATCACGAATCCAGTCGCACAACTGAGACGATACCCCATAGCTCCGCAGCTTGATTAGAAGTCGCTTGTGAGGAACGGTGTCAAAAGCTTTCCGGAAATCACATCAGACAAATCTTCACCCCCATAGAGGCTTTCAATGTATTCTTTCCACCTATCTGCTCTCTCCTCTGCATTTAACAGTGGAATTTCCGTTGCACTCTTAATGTTACCACCTTTGCTTTTAATGTCACCAAAGGTTGTTTTGACTTTCCTGTATGCTGAGTCTGTCCTTCCGACAATCATATCTTTTTCGATGTCTTCACATTTTTCCTGCAGCCATTTCGTCTTAGCTTCCCTGCACTTCCTATTTATTGCATTCCTCAGCGACTTGTATTTCTGTATTCCTGATTTTCCCGGAACATGTTTGTACTTCCTCCTTTCATCAATCAACTGAAGTATTTCTTCTGTTACCTGTGGTTTCTTAGCAGCTACCTTCTTTGTACCTATGTTTTCCTTCCCAACTTCTGTGATGACCCTTTTTAGAGACGTCCATTCCTCTTCAACTGTGTTGGCTACTGCGCTATTCCTTATTGCTGTATCCATAGCGTTAGAGAACTTCAAACGTATCTCGTCATTCCTTAGAACTTCCGTATCCCACTTCTTAGTGTTTTGATTCTTCCTGGCTAATGTCTTGAACTTCAGCCTGCTCTTCATCACTACTATATTGTGATCTGAGTCTATATCTGCTCCTGGGTACGCCTTACAATCTAGTATCTGATTTCGGAATCTCTGTCTGACCATGATGTAATCTAATTGAAATCTTCCCGTATCTCCCGGCCTTTTCCAAGTATACCGCCTCCTCTTGTGATTCTTGAACAGGGTATTCGCTATTACTGGCTGAAACTTGTTACTGAACTCAATTAGTCTTTCTCCTCTTTCATTCCTGGTCCCAAGCCCATATTCTCCTGTAACCCTTTCTTCTACTCCTTCCCCTACAACTGCATTCCAGTCGTACATGACTATTAGATTTTCGTCCCCCTTTACATATTGCATTACTCTTTCAATATCCTCATACACTTTCTCTATCTGTTCATCTTCAGCTTGCGACGTCAGCATATATACTTGAACTATCGTTGTCGGTGTTGGTCTGCTGTCAATTCTTTTTAGAACAACCCGGTCACTGAACTGTTCACAGTAACACACCCTCTGCCCTACTTTCCTATTCATAACGAATCCTACACCTGTTATACCTTTTGCTGCAGCTGTTGATATTACCCGATACTCATCTGACCAGAAATCCTTGTCTTCCTTCCACTTCACTTCACTGACCCCTACCATATCTAGATTGAGCCTTTGCATTTCCCTTTTCAGATTTTGTAGTTCCCTACCACGTTCAAGCTCCTGACATTCCACGCTCCGACTCGTAGAACATTATCCTTTCGTTGATTATTCAATCTTTTTCTCATGGTAACCTCCCCCTTGGCAGTCCCCTCCCGGAGATCCGAATGGGGGACTATTCCGGAATCTTTTGCCAATGGAGAGATCATCATGACACTTCTTCAACTACAGACCACATGTCCTGTGGATATACGTTACGTGTCTTTAATGCAATGGTTTCCATCGCCTTCTGCATCCTCATGTCGTTGATCATTGCTGATTCTTCCGCCTTTAGGGGCAATTTCCCACCCCTAGGACAAGAGAGTGCCCTGAAACTCTATCCGCTCCTCCGCCCTTTTTGACAAGGCCGTTGGCAGAATGAGGCTGACTTCTTATGCCGGAAGTCTTCGGCCGCCAATGCTGATTATTTATCAAAATTTAGGCAGTGGCGGGGATCGAACTCGGGACCGAAGACGTTTTGAATATGGATCAGAGACGCTACCCCTATTTTTTTTATTTAATTTTTTAATTAAAAAAATTTTTTTGTTGTTGTTTAGGAAGGGAAAATAAACATGTGCTCCGATTTGTAATGAGAATAGAATGAACATAGTATATATGAGTTCTAGGCTGCCGTTGCGCAATATAACAAAAGAAAGGGAATGTCTTCTTGATGTGCACAAAAGACTATCACATCATTGTCGAAAGGAAACTTGCTCCGCTGCTCTGCGAGAGAAGGAAAATGTTGAGAGGAAAATGGGAAAGAAAATAAAAATGCCTTCTGCATTGTGGGTATCTGAATAGTATCTTAAAATTCCGACAAGAACTAAAGTTCCAGGAAGCAAACAGGATTCATACATACAGGCAACTGGCAACCTCTACTATACAAATATTGTATTTGAAGCATTTAACCGTTAATTATGATTTTCACCATATTTCCAAATATCCTCCTGTAGTCACAATGTTGGCTTATTTTAAAGTGTTCAATTTCTATGTAAGAATAATAGTCTAGGAAATTAGCATGCCTATTCTGCATGATAAACGATGCTCTGTGGCCCATTATCCACGTTGTAGCGTTGTTTTTTGCTCGTGGATACCTCAGTTTTTGTGGCTGAGTGATCTCTAAAAGTTCTACACCACTGGGCGTCGTACGGTCTATCACTGACAATCGTTGACGAAGAAATGTTGTAATTTCTTCTGCATGTCCGCAAGTGAACCTATGAAGGAGCGTATCGACTCTTCCGCATGCGTCACATTTGGGCGTTGGATGAAGGCCTATTTTATGTAGCTTTTCATGTGTGTATGTGGATATTTTTCTTCGAGACGATTCCTGTGGTTTGTTGTCATGAGAAGGTCATAAAGCTTCCTGTTCGTCAGGCTTCCGGTATCGACGATGTTGTGTCGAATGTAGCTCATTTCCATGTAGTACAGTCGCACATGTCGGTAAGAAAGTGGAATGCCGGCGATATTAACGAGTGGGTCCAAGCTATGAGGTTTCCACCGCTGAATGAGGTTTCTGATGAGACTGGTCCTCCGGGTACGAAACTCCTTCCTGAAACGATTTAGGAGCAGGGTGACACATTTTTTGTGTACTTTAATGAGGTTAAGGCCACCTTTGGATGAAGGTAAGGTTAAGGTATCGAATTGAACTTTCAAAATATGCCCCCTAAAAATAAACCAACATAACGCTTGTTGTATACTCTTGGCTAGGTGGTCGGAGATTGGAAGAATTTGCGCCAAATAATTCATCTTGCTCGTAATGGAGATCTCGATGGTCTTAACTTTCTGTAGTATGTTCAAGTCATGGTCGGAGTGAAGCATCAAAGCAGCAAGTAATTTATTAAGCATGTGTGACCAGTTCTTCGTCAGGAATTTGTCTGGTTTGGCTTCAAAAGTAACACCGAGGGTTGTGTGAGAATCCTTTACATTGCACCAGGTAACATGGGATATGTCTCCGATACCGCCACCGATTTGCAAAACTGTGGTTATAGTTCTATTGAGTATTGCTCCTGAAAGAAAAGTGAATGTTTGTAGAAGAGTTGCTGCTGACAGAAGTTGTTGCGATGATGACACAGTTACGCATATATCTTCAGCATACGCAATGCATGGGATAGTGACAGACTCGACGCTAAGCCCGATCCCGCTATGCACTAAGTTGTTCAGGAGCGGCTCTACTGCAATAGCGTACAAAATCATTCACAGAGAACATCCTTGGCGGATGGATTGCTCGATGGAAACTTCTTTTGTAAAATGGCCATTAATGAGAATCCGTGAAGAGGCGTTTGTAGTAAGTTTGCTAATTAATTCTATGAAATGAGGTCCAAATCCTAGTTTCTTCATGCTTTGAATGAGGAAATCATGACGTACACGGTCATACGCCTTCTCAAAATCTAGAAAGATCAGAGCGCCCTGTCCTTTAGTTTCAAAATATGAACAGATGATGTCCCTCAAATCGCAGGCAGCTGAGATTGCACTTCGACCTTGCACTGCCTAAAACCTTGTACATAACGGTTTGCATCCTTAACTTAATCGATCTGGTGATGATTTTGAAGTCGGCATTCAGGAGTGTGATGGCTCGCATGTTTTCGACCTTCCTTTTTTCGGTAAGGGCAGGATGATACCTTCCGTAAATACCTTGTGTATGACTTACAGGTGCCAGAGTTCATTCGGTATCTCGAGGAGTGTCGGACCGAGGACGTTCCAGTAACTCTGGTAAAACTCAGCGCTGAGACCATCAGGTCCTGGTGATTTCCCTTTCCTTGCACTGTGGACCGCCAGTCGGATTTCGCCCTCTGTGAAAACAGATTCCAGCTTTGCATTATCCTGTTGTGACAAGCGACAGCTCAAGGTCCTAAGAAAATCCTCGCACGAGTGTTCATCAACGAGTTGCTTCTTGTAAAGTTGACTATAATAGTCGTAGACGTGCGAGATGATGTCACGTTGCTTCGTGATGGCATTCTCAGCGTCATCAACGACGGCTTCAATCAGCATGGCTTTACACCGTTTCGTCGTTCTCAGGATGTGGTACAGAGAGGCCCGTTCTTCGGCGGCAACGTCCTTGGGGTGGGCTCGCACGATGATGCCATGCATTCGTTGGCGTTGTACCGCCGTGATTTTCGCTTTATATCGTTTGATCTTTACGTCGATGTCTCGAGAAGGATTGTTAGTGCGACTGTACAGTTCTCTCAAACAGCGATAATAAAATTCAATAGTCTGTTTCTGCCAAAAGCTTTTTTGTCGGGCGTAGCTCATGAGGGTCAGGCGTAATTTAGGCTTAGCACACTGAATCCACCACTGTAGAACGCTAGCGTAACGACGTCGGTGCCGCTGGAGCTGTTGCCACGTTAAGTTCACCTCCTCTTCAAGTTGGGCATCCTGCAGAAGGCTGACATTCAATTTCCAGTAGCCCTTCCCGCGGTAAATTGGCTGGCGTTGTAGGTTGAGGTAACACTGATATGCACAATGGTCGGAGATGTTGACAGGAGCTATGTCACAGTTCACAGTGTGTCGCTGGAGGGCATCGGACACATAGATTCTATCCAGCCGACTGGCAGAATGACTGGTTACGAAGGTGTACGCTACCCGTTCACCGTGCAGTTGTTCCCACGTATCGTGAAGACGCATGCCATGAATTAAATGTTCAATTTCGATACATCTGTTCGTGTTAGAAGTTTGGTCTCTGTCGTTGAGCACACAACTGAAGTCACCACCAAGGATGAGATGTTCACGATAAGCGCTAAGAAGAATGGGAACCTCGGTTTTATAAAATTTTGAACGATCTCTCTTATGAGTGCTACCTGAGGGGGCGTACACGTTAACAATCTGCACACCATTCACTCGAAGAGAAATGCCACGACCACTGGGCAGCCGCTGCACATCCGTAAAGGGTATACCGTCGCGCAAAAGGATGGCAGTGTCTACAGCATCCTGAAGATTGATGTTATCAATAAGAACGTAACCGGGCACTTCTAAGGCTGTGACTACCTCCTGTAGGAGGGCAATGTCAACGCTGGTACCATACAAGAAATCAGTTAGCGAACGGAGTTTCACCGCACTTTGAATTCTATTGACGTTAAGTGTGCTAATGTTGTAGGTTTGGCTGTCACCCATGGTGGTTCAGAGGACAATGAGCTGTGAGTTTCGCATCGTCCTTCTCTCCGGCTTTGAACCAAACTGGTTGGTAACGTTTGGAATACGAAACGAAATGTCAAAACCAATAACGGGTCAGGGAGGAGAAGGTCGCAGCGCGATGGTCATGCGCGAGAGCAGCTACTGCTGCATCTCCTCGTTCTGCTGCCACCAGGCTCATTGCTGTCGGGGTGCTGCGCGGTGCGCGCGCCGCCCTGCCCGCCACCGCCGGTTGAGTCTGTCAACGTGGTCGCATCCGCCTGGCCACCACGCGGGGCTGCGACTGACGTCAGCGAGTTCCTGCGGGAGCGCTGCTGCAGCTGCTCGCTGCTCTGCTCGCTCTTCCTCTTAGCCGTTACGGTGCTCTGATCCCTTTGAGCGCTCAGTAGTGTCTTCAGGTGTTTGGTTTGTTCACGAATGCGTTCTTGCCTCGCGGTGTCCTCGCAGCGCACGGAGCAAGAAGATTGAGGATCAGTCTCGCTGCCACTTTCTGACATGTGTACGGGTCCTAAATCATTCGACTTTTCCTCTTTGCTACTATTCCCTTTGCTTCTCTTTCGGCGGCCTTTCTTCGTGTCTGCTACAGTCTCTACCGATAGGGGTGGTTCAGGCAAACTGATCTGCACCCACTCCTGTATCTCACACGGCTTACTTTCAGAGGTGGCTGGCGCATCGTTGGTATGCAGCGGTAACTGCCCCGGTGAGGATGACGGTGCCGAATCGACGTCCGTCCTACAGCGAATGTCTTTGGCACTGCATTCCACCTGAACTGGCATCTCCGCCTCGCTGACATGTTCCGGCTGCCGGGGTGGTGGTACAGTCCCCGCGACCACCTCACTCAATAGTGGAACAAGCTTTTTACTACCGTCTGCAGGACGTTCCCGTGGACGTTGAAATAGGACGTCGACGTGTACAGTTCATCCGCAGATGTTCAGTTGCATGGCAGATCGAACAGGTAGGGGGTTGACCAATGTAAGTTACCTGTGCACGACAGCCGCCAATGGCAACATACGAAGGTATATGCTTTTTCAAGTCTACACGTACACTTCGCACCCCGCTGTTAACTTGGTAGCGATAGGTACTCGACCATTTTTCATTTGTAACTGACAAAACAGCGCCGTACAGTGACAGAGAACGTGCAATCAGATCATTAGGGCACTCAGGTGGCACATTAAATACCCTGACGGTTCTTACTCCGTATCCCGAAGGCACAATTTGGACATTACTAACACTGCCATCATTATGACGGAATGGTCCAGCACCAACATGCTCCTCAACGAATTTCTCATAAGTGTCACTCGAAATAAATTTGATAAATAACGAGTACTGCACAAAGTCCAACTGGAACGTGTCGACTATATCTTCAGGCAATTTCAAATCCTCAAAGATCCACTCATGAATTTCAAACGCCGTCGGTCGCAAGGCAGCGCGATCGAAAACACACTGAACGCTGTTCGCTCTGTTAATTGTCGACATCTTACTTACAACAGTTACACAGAAACAAACGTTAACAGCGCTCGCACACGCTGCTCAGCTCTCCACCTCAGCACTGCTCGCGACGTAAACACTGGCCCGCGCTACCGCCCGTCACCGCGCGATGTGCACTGGCCGAGTGCCGGAACACGACTGTAGACCACTGGCTTACTAATAGGACATGGTTATTTCAAGGACAACTCAGATTCAGAGGCCGTATAGCGTGCATTTGATTAACCCAAAACCATCACCAGTTGCGACTTCAGACATGTCAGTCGAGAGCACATTGGAAGCCTGCGTGGGGGTCTGTTGTGTTTCCTGATGTGAGCTGGTTCTGCCTCGATGCCAGTGATGGCCGTGTGTTGTTAGGAGGCCAGCTAAGCGCTTGCAGTCAGCATGCATGCTAGATAGACACACTGGATTTACACCTTCAGTTATGCTCTGGGTTCGACTTCGTGTCACGGCATGAGCACCCCCGCGCTTATTCCACCTACAGTGACTGCAAAATTCTACGTAAATCTGGTGATTCGACCTGTTGTGCTACCATTCATGAACATCATTCCAGAAAATGTTTTCCAACAGCATAACGCTCGCCCACATATCGCTGTTGTAACCCAAAATGCTCTAAGAATGTCGACATGAAGCCTTCGCCTGCTCAATCACCACGTCTATCTCCAAGCGAGCACATACGGGACGTCATCGGACGAAAACTCCAGCGTCATCCAGAAACAGCAATAACCATCCTTGTGTCGTTCGACCAAGTGCAGCAGGCATGGATCAATTCCCACACACTGACAGCCAGCAACCGTAAGACACTATGAATCACATTTGCATGCTTGCATAAATCATTCTGGCCGTTACACCGGTTGATTTGTGTAGACTATATAAATAATGTCGAGTTGGACCCTGTTATTGTTTAAGTAAGGAATGCCAGGCAAAACCCCCTAAAACTGGACTACGCCTAGTAAAGCACCATGGCTTTCGAAATAAACCGATCTCATCACAGTTTTACATTAATTCCGCATTTGTCTCTTACATGTTAGGTTAGTGTAAAACATACGCCGTCACGTGTTTTACTAACAATCGTTTCGCCCCACGAAGTTAATACTCATATATTATTGATGTAAGACATTTACAGAAATTGAAAAACGCTCTAAAACCGTGGGACTCTTCTTCTCTAACACATCGATCGTCAAAAGATTTTTACTTTTTTTTTTGTTACATTGGTTTCAAAATTTCAGTAAGACAGCCGGATTGATGGTTGACATCTTCATCTGTTTTTCTTTATAGCAATGCAGACAGTCTCTATCTATAGCCAATTCTACAAGTTTGTATTTTTTTCTTTTCTTTTTTGGTGAGGGGTATACAGTTCACAGATATCTACTTTATTTATAATAAATTTTAATGACCTAGATTGCAAAAAATGTAATCACAACTTGATTATCGCTTCTGGTTGACTAGGAGTCATCCTCAATTACAGAAGTATTAAAACATAAAAATATTTTTAAAAAACCTGGTTAAGCATGGTTGGCTTTTATGTAACAATACATTTATAAAAATGTATGATTTTTAACTATTGTCATCTTTTAAATTAATTGAAGTGTCATTTTTCTGTGTATTTCTATAGAACTGTGAAAGGTTGCTAGACATATGAAACAGATAATCTTCTAGCTCTAATTATATTTTATTTCGATCACAATGATGACATTTGTAATAAACATTACAAGCGCTGCTGCCCACCCTATGCTAGTCTGTTTAAGGTCCACACCAGTAATTTCATTTCCTCAGTATCTCCTGTATCTTGGAGACATTCCCTACGCCGCCAACTGGGGAGGCGCCCAGTAGTGGAGAAACCACAGCGCACTGTATACGGTCAGCAAACAAATTTATGCAGATTTCGAAGACCTAAGGAAAGCATTGGTCACTGCCAAATGGAATAAACAATTGGAAATTTTAAAAATGATGAAAATAGACTACACACAGAGAAGATTATTTAAACAACTATACAAAGTACAAACAGAGATAGTAAAGATAACACATACACAAAAGGAAGCTAAAATTTTTAAAGGCATTAGAAAAGATTGTAATCTGTCCCCCAACCCTATTCGATATCTACATAGAACATCCAATACACGAGCTTTGCAAGTGGAATACCTAGCTCCAGATGAAGCAAAACTCGAAACAGCTTTATAAGTTACGGATACTGTACTGAGGGACACATGCAGAACTGAAACTGAATCAAATGAAACAGAATTACTCCATGTGCTCCGAAGAACCAGGAGAAATAAACATGAAAATTATAAGAAATAAAACAAAATAAACAAGAATTAGATTTTCACTCTGCAGCGGAGTGTGCGCTGATATGATACTTCCTGGCAGCTTAAAACAGTGTTCCTGACCGAGACTCGAACTCGGGACCTTAGCCTTTCGTAGGCAAGTGCTCTAAAATCTGAGCTACCGAAGCACAACTCACGCCCGGACCTCACAGTTTCACTTCTGCCAGTATCTCGTCTCCTAACTTCCAAATTTTGCAGAAGTTCTCCTGCGAACCATGCAGAACTAGCACTCCTGAAAGAAAGGATATTGCCGCAGCCTGGGGGATGTTTCCAGAACAGTTTTCATCTGTCAGGAAGTTTGATATCAGCGCACACTCTGCTGCAGAGTGAAAATCTCATTCTGGAAATGCATAGGTTCCGAGTTCGAGTCTCGGTCGGGCACACAGTTTTAATCTGCCAGGAAGTTTCATATCAGCGCACACTCTGATGCAGAGTGAAAAACTCATTCTGGAAACATCCCCCCAGGCTGTGGCCAAGACATGTCTCCGCAGTATCCTCTCTTTCAGGAGTGTTAGTTCTGCACGGTTCGCAAAAGAGCTTCTGTAAAGTTTGGAATGTAGGAGTCAGATACTGCCAGAAGCGAAACTGTGAGGACGGGGCGTGAGTCGTACTTCGGTAGCTCAGATGGTAGAGCACTTGCCCGCGAAAGGCAAAGGTCCCGAGTTCGATTCTCGGTCGGGCACACAGTTTTCATCTGCCAGGAAGTTTCAAAATAAACAAGATCATACACATATTTAGGAAGAAAGTTAGCGGAAGACGGGAGAAGCAAAGAAAACGATGAAGTAGAAAAAAAAATCTGTGTTCACGAATAAAAGAAAAATGTTTTCTTCGAATCACATAAAAACGGAAGTGAGGAAAATAGCGGTCAGGTGCTACACTTGGAGAGTATCACAGTATGGCTGTGAAACAAAGACAACAGCAAAAATGATATGAAATCTTTTGAAGCAGTTGAGATATGGCACTTGGGACGCCTGTAAGAGATAAAGTGGACAAAAAAACATCAAACAGGAGTCCGGTAAGTAATAAACAAAGAATGTTTATTTAACAGAACAACAGAGAGTAGAACACACGCATTCACTTTTTTTTAATATCGTAGAAGGAACATCGCAAGGTAAGAACATTATTTCAGAATACTTACCATAACGATAACTCTAACATGAAACGCTGTATCCGATTCCTTTACAGCAGTGCACCCATCTCCAACGAGAGAGGCCATTTACTTCGGAAAATGTGGCGTCTTCGTTTCTAGCCTCCTTCTCTCTCCCTGCCATCTCGGCGGAAATAAATTCGTTATATTCTTGCAAGCGATGGGAAAATCTCCGAATTGCAATTTCGCTCTCTCCGATGGCAAGGAAAGTGGAGCAGAAATCTTCATTTCAAGGACAGTTAGTTCCAAATTCGGTGCGCATCCGAATCAGCCCCAACGTTAAGAAGGAAGGTGACAATCACAGCTTCTGGTAACTGCGACATGAAGCAATACGTAGAGACGTTCGCGCAGCTCCGACCGACATACCGATGCTAGAAATATCCCTGCATGAATCTGCTGTGCTAGAAAAAATACCATTATCCAGCTTCTATCCGATACATACTTTTTGAGGATTTTGTCAACTGATTCCGTACTGTAAGTTAGTTGTTGTGTTAACTTGCAAACTAATGATACAAGTGTTGGTGCTTCTCGAGATATTTACCTCTTACACACTATCATAAACTTATTTGCTTGTTTAATGCTGAAAGATTGTCAAATTTCCGCTTTGGACGGCTTTGTTGCTTCACTTACGCGGTGGTGAACACAAAATTGTTTTTAATGTGGCACTGATTACTGCTTGTCAGAATATACCAAATTTTCATTGTTTCGAAAGCAGCGCACGACAATTACTAGTGATAGCGCAGCGAAACATCACTAATAGCTCTTACATCCTACAGTTATCTGTACATTTTGCAGTTTAGAACGAATGGTACTTCAATTTAGCGTTGAAAAGGGTTCTGAGATCACCTCAGACGATGTAACTGGAATAATTGTATACTACCCAATAATATTAAGAAATGAAAATTTGTTCAGGAGGTAGTTCGTGAACATTGCGTTGCGGAACAAAAAGAACAATTCATTACCTTCTCTTATTTCTCAGACACAAAAAGTTTCAGTGCTGGCGATAGTGAAATATGCACTAATGTATCACTAAATTTTATCTCTCACGCAACGTAATAATTTCACCGAATTATAACGAAACCTAATACATCAAATTGACATGCCTTGCAGGTAGTGGTAATTCGAGTGTTATGAATGAAGGCGACAAGCTAAGTGTCTATGTGAAAGAAACTAGTTTCCTTTTGTGGACTAATTCTATAGCGATTACTATACGGTGAAGCAATTGCTCGTGAAACGTGGAGAATTTAACACTGAAGCAGACATTGTCTTCGTGTACTATGGACGACTCTTACATAGTTAACCGTAAACACTTCCAGACGCTACTAGCAGAAGACCATATACTCCAAAGATTTATCCAGAAATTATTGAGTTGGAATTGACTGAGGAGTCGGTCAAACCTATGAACTAACGCTCCTCTACGTAGACGCAATGCTACACCAGCACATTTGAGCTCACTAAAACTTGGTTATATCGTTGTCAATAAAAAATCTGTACCTAACAGCAAGCATTTTTACACACGATGTAGCCTTAACAGAATCTACAGAAGATTTACAGTTTTGAGTCTCTCTTCAAATTTTAAGTTCAGGTTGTTCGTAGCACTAAAATACGTTGCCATCGTCTTTTTCAGTGAGTTGATACCAGTTCGAGATTCACAAAGATTGTATCAAACATTCATTTGGATAACTTAACGTATGTTTCACCTCTTTTCTGACAGTAGTAAGGGATTTTCTTCGGTGAGCTTTTATTTATCATTCCATCCACATGTTTTCTCCAACTATCCTCATACGCGGTTATTTCCTTATTAAGAATATATACCTTCGACTCATTGCGAGTATTAATATTTTTAATGAAATTTATCTTTGTGCAACCCTTCACTCTCAAGCACCTCAACTCCATTGCTACTAATAACTACCCTGCTGAAGTTAGACAGCCAAAACCAGAATAATTGTGAAATATTTGAAATATTTTCGTTTTAACGATCATTATCGGCATATCTAGATATCTCAGGTAAATGTGAAAAATAATGTCAATAGAAATAATGCACCAGTTAATGAAACTAAATACTTCACAAAGTCACACTCGCATTCGTCTATACAAAATGTCCGCATGAATCATGCTTTATCATGGAATCGAGACATGCACTTCACATGAAAGGGGTGAGAACTGAATAACTGTTAATGAATGAAATTCATGCGCAAAATGTGACATAACAGGAAATCAAGAGATCGTACATGAAACTGGACTGTCACAAAAAATGAAACACGTCTACCAGGTTCCCAACATAGAAATTTCAAAGGCATTCTTAAGCTGCAGAAGAACTCTGGGACATCCCATAAAGAGATGAAAGGGAAATTTTGAATTTAAACATTGACAGTTTTCCTATTACAACGTCAATAATAGTACAAAATCATCCAATATTACAGTTTTATTAGCCACAGCTCAATAGTGAGGCATTTGATTTAACAAATGGGTGCCCTTGTGAGATATTCTACGCATGCAAATCTGATGCTGCGCGGGTCAAGACGAACACTGAATTCGGTTACAGGTTCATACCAAAACACAGTGTGTGACAGGTCCAATAGTATTCATGAGTTTTAGTGTGTTTTTATCGTTTTAACCTATTGCGATCAAGCTGAATAAAGGTGAAGGTCGAGGAGAAACACGTGCACTACACAAATAAATTGTAACAAATATTCAGGTAAACGCCTATGTTGAAGAAAACAAGTGCGAGTGCGAGACGCACAACCATTGCAGAGTGAAGGCAAAGATCTTCCATGGGTTGCTGATCGGCAGCAGCAACTAGGCACGTTAAAGATATTATCCTGGGCTGTAAATGAAGTTACTGACTGGCTATACATCAGTTTGGGTACCTCTCTAAACATTCATGGTGGTGTCTGTTTTTTCTATATCGTGTCTCCCTACCACTTTCGCGCAACGACGCTCTGAGCGTGTTTTTTAGGGAATTGACTAGTTTGAACCTGGGACCTGTTGCCGGTAAGGAGACGCCAGACCACACATGACATGTAGAATTCAGAAGAGTTCAGTGAGACTAGCGATGATTTAACCAAATACTAAATGATCTCAGCGTCAGCTCCACTGCACTCCCTGTAAAAGAATCTTAATACTAACTAAATTTAGTGGAAGGGGTTCAAGGCTTTCCTATTTTTAGTTAGCTGGTAAAATAACGTCGAAAAAACAGTTAAGTTTACCAATGGAAATTATATTCTACTCACAAAACATTGTTTATAAATTGCACTATAGATAAAAGGAAGTGTTTTAATACAGGATGGTAAAAACCAACAGCGTTCAACAAAAATGTGAACGAATATTCCCTGAATGGCTTTCCAAGTTCTACAATGGATCGAAGGATGACCTATGCCATATCACATCTATAATCTAGGTTTAAATTAAGTTTCACAAAAGAGAAAAACTGTCAAAATGGTCTACGTTGACCCTACATTATCTTTAATAACTTATCTAACTTGTCGTAAATTACAGTGGCTGATGTGGCTTCTCAGTAACTACACTCCTGGAAATGGAAAAAAGAACACATTGACACCGGTGTGTCAGACCCACCATACTTGCTCCGGACACTGCGAGAGGGCTGTACAAGCAATGATCACACGCACGGCACAGCGGACACACCAGGAACCGCGGTGTTGGCCGTCGAATGGCGCTAGCAGCGAAGCATTTGTGCACCGCCGCCGTCAGTGTCAGCCAGTTTGCCGTGGCATACGGAGCTCCATCGCAGTCTTTAACACTGGTAGCATGCCGCGACAGCGTGGACGTGAACCGTGTGTGCAGTAGACGGACTTTGAGCGAGGGCGTACGGCGAGAGGCCGGGTGGACGTACCGCCGAATTGCTCAACACGTGGGGCGTGAGATGTCCACAGTACATCGATGTTGTCGCCAGTGGTCGGCGGAAGGTGCACGTGCCCGTCGACCTGGGACCGGACCGCAGCGACGCACGGATGCACGCCAAGACCATAGGATCCTACGTAGTGCCGTAGGGGACCGCACCGCCACTTCCCAGCAAATTAGGGACAGTGTTGCTCCTGGGGTATCGGCGAGGACCATTCGCAACCGTCTCCATGAAGCTGGGCTACGGTCCCGCACACCGTTAGGCCGTCAGCCGCTCACGCCCCAACATCGTGCAGCCCGCCTCTAGTGGTGTCGCGACAGGCGTGAATGGAGGGACGAATGGAGACGTGTCGTCTTCAGCGATGAGAGTCGCTTCTGCCTTGGTGCCAATGATGGTCGTATGCGTGTTTGGCGCCGTGCAGCTGAGCGCCATAATCAGGACTGCATACGACCGAGGCACACAGGGCCAACACCCGGCATCATGGTGTGGGGAGCGATCTCCTACACTGGCCGTACACCTCTGGTGAAGGTCGAGGGGACACTGAATTGTGCATGGTACATCCAAACCGTCATCGAACCCATCGTTCTACCATTCCTAGACCGGCAAGGGAACTTGCTGTTCCAACAGGACAATGCACGTCCGCATGTATCCCGTGCCACCCAACGTGCTCTAGAAGGTGTAAGTCAACTACCCTGGCCAGCAAGATCTCCGGATCTGTCCCCCATTGAGCATGTTTGGGACTGGATGAAGCGTCGTCTCACGCGGTCTGCACGTCCAGCTCGAACGCTGGTCCAACTGAGGCGCCAGGTGGAAATGGCGTGGCAATCCATTCCACAGGACTATATCCAGCATCTCTACGATCGTCTCCATGGGAGAATAGCAGCCTGCGTTGCTACGAAAGGTGGATATACACTGTACTAGTGCCGACATTGTGCATGCTCTGTTGCCTGTGTCTATGTGCCTGTGGTTCTGTCAGTGTGATCATGTGATGTATCTGACCCCAGGAATGTGTCAATAAAGTTTCCCCTTCCTGGGACAATGAATTCACGGTGTTCTTATTTCAATTTCCAGGAGTGTATATAACAGAAAAATCATCGCGTTTCAGATTTTTACTTCAAGTGGCAAATGTGAACACCATGAGCTTTAATTGACGATCGACACTAGTATTACACAAAAAGGACGTGTAACAGATGAGACTTCTGCAGTTCTGAGTGAACCTTTATGCGCTGTTATGTTGCATCGCGTGCGTTCATTACCTTGTCGGTGTTCGTCAGGGGGGCGGCGGCCGGCGCAGCAGCCATCCAGCTCGCCGTCTCGGAACTAACTCACCCTAACTTCTCCTTACTACAATTTACCGAAGCTGGTTTAAAAAAAAACTATCTGGCTGTGTTTTCATCTGACCAATCAGGGTCTCAGTGTTAACCTTAAGCTCTGCCTACAAAAATTCTGTCTATCCAATGAGAAACGTTATACTTTTAGTGGTGGGGTAATATTTTTAAAGTTTGCAAAGTAACAGAGACGCAAAAAAGTCTCACGCTAAAACCTGCAGCTGGTGTGGTCCTTTTAGCGTTATCGTAAGATCTATACTGTTCTTCTGGAGAGCTCTATCTTTTAACATGGGCTGGGGGGTGGTCCTAATGTAACAGACACGCGAAAAAGTCTCACGCTAAAACTTGCGGGTGGTGTGGCCCTAGTGGTTAGCTGTCGACGTGGGTGTCCAGTCTGTCCCTTATCGTAGGGCCTTTTAGCTTAACACGGTTCTGCTCTCGGCTCCTGTTCTCGTTTCTCCCCTCGGAACTGCGTCTGCCTCATGGTGGGAAGGTATGACATGCATTTCGGCATTCTTGTGTTAGTCTGTGGTATTCCATTTGCTCACTCGTTTCTCGTATTACTTTCGTTAATTTAATGTCACGATTTATTCGGAGCTATGTGACATACTACTGGATTTGCTTATCATGTCAGGGTTTTCATGGAAGGTGTTGGATTTGCCTGACACCTTACACCTCGAAGATTTAGTGTTGATTGATGGCGGGTAGTCACAGTATTTTTGGATGGAACGGACTTAATAATTGTAGACAACGTTAGTGTTGAATCGGTGCTTTAGTGAGTCGTAAAATTCTGCACTTCTTTGTTGCTGGATTCGGTACTTATTTAAAGATCCGAAGAGCTCTCACGTGTTCATTTTTCGCACACGTTAGCAGACTGGGTGTTGCGACTGATTGTCGCTCTGCTGAAGGTAATTGGGTGAAGCTGTGAATTGTATGTTATGTAGTTACGTGTTACGAACTTAATGAAATTTTAAAGTAGTATTTTGTGTTTTTTTCTGCTAGCTGAGCAGAAGACTCAGCTAGTAAATAATGAGTTAAAAGGCACTGCGACGTACGGGACTGAGAACGGTCTAAAGCACTGTGCGGGCATAATCTCACGCTGCAGCACACTACCGGCGGCAGCCTCCGAGACTTCAGCAGTTCAGCTGAACTGGCAGCCAAGCCGACAACAAGAGTCACTGGAATTCCACCACGTCGCAGGCATGAGGTTTCCCCTGAGGCTAACGAGCAGACACAGAACTATACATCTGAGTGAATAAACATTAACTTCCTTGTCATGTTTTATTAGCGCCAAAAGACACTGCACAGTCTGCACAATACCATCCTCACAGCATGGAGGTGTCTCCACTTGGCACCTCTGCATTTCTATGGAACGGGGTAAAAACAATGAAACGTTTGTGTGTGTCAGTATTTCTTCTGTACTACTTGGCTATTCCCTTAACAAGTAGAAAAGTGTTCTGACGTCAACAGTTGTTAGGTCACTGATGACTTTTCGTCCCATACTAATTTTTTCTGAATGAGGAACTTTACTTGTATTGTTAACATCTCAAACCCATGATACCTGTGGTTTAGTATTTCCTAGTGCGTGTATATGTGTTTATAGTGGTAATGTTGTCTTATGAGACGATCTGCAGATGAGGTGGTTGCTTTCTCCTTTTAGTACTATTAAGTACTGTGAATATCTAATTCTGTATTCCCTGCATTCCATCCCACAACATAGTGGTTTACAGTCATCACAGGTTGCCACTTACATTTCTATTTTACCAAATTTATCTACAACTGCACTCTGTATTCTTAATCTTTTTGTAGTGTTTTAGCTCTTCTGACTCTTACCTTTATTTCTTGTTTGCTCATGATTTCCCCTTTCTGTTGATTTCTCTGCAGTTAAATACCGGAATATGTCACGTTTCGTTCTATATGTAGGTTGCAAGTCTTGTGCGTTTTACGTGTTGCTGGATTTTGCTGCGTGGTTTGTTAGTGCGTTATATTTCAATCGTGTTATATGTTATTGCGGCAGTTGCATTTTTATTTTTAGTTCCAGTTCATTATTGTGATGATTGATAGTTATTTTTGCAACAATTTGTCTGATTATATCTGTTATCGTATAACAGTCTGTATTGATTAGGCACTCTTCAGTCCATGCAGCATGTGACAATTTTTTTTCTTTATTTGTTGTGGTGTGGTTGAATCCATTTTGTTTTGTATCATGAAAACTGGAACCGATGGTATCCTTTCTTAATTTTGAATTTTGAAAAGTTTAGTTTTTTGCTAGGTTCCATTGCACTTGTGAAATGTGAACTGTAAAATGAAATTTTGTGCTAGAGTTGTTCGGGACAAATGATTCATTCATTCTGTAAATTGTGCCCTCCACATAGCATTGCCTGTATACCGTTCTGCAACTTTCGGTTTTTATTATATTCTGGATAACTGTGTATCCAATATGGTTCACGAAGATGGCTGTGACCCAGTGTGAAGTAGTTTGATCTGTAAACATTCATTATTGAACATAAAACAATGTTATTCTGTTATTAGATTAAATAATAGCTTTATTCAACGCAGTGTGTACATTTTAATTTAAGTTATGATTTCACCAGCCTTTCTTAATGTGCTTAGTGGTCGATTCTGCTTTCACGCTTCACTAAATGGGATTTGGAGCATTGCTTGTTGCATAGTTGGCTGGTGCAGTCCTCCTTATGATTGTGATATGGTCCCTGCTGACATATATTCCCGTGATAACCATGGGGTGCAGAACTCGTGAACAGGTCGCAGAGCTACAAGTTCGTTCCTTTTCATGTCTCCGAATTCATTAGTTACTTTTCAGTTATTTCATTAGGTACCTCCCTGCCTTTGTTTTGTCCTTCCTCAATTTCAGTTCTTTATGAATGCGTCTGTGTTGTCTAATATCTTCTATGAAGAGAGACTCCTGAGCTGTTATGTAAGCTATTACATTTGGGATGCTTTTTGCCTTGCACCTATAACTGTGTTATACTTGTTTGGTGTTTCTGCTGAGTTTCTTCATTTGCTGTGTGAGATGTGAGATTATATAAGTGCGGTTATGTCAGAAATGTTTACATCACTTTACATATTAAGTCTGTACTATGGATTTAGTTAGAGTGGTCTTCAAGCTGAGAGTTGTGTAAGCTTAGTGCGAAAATCAACAATGATTTCATTAAAGGTCACGTAAAATAAAACAGTGCACACTCATACTTTTTCATATATATATATATATATATATATATATATATATATATATATATATATATATATATATATATATATATATATCCACATAACATCTTTCTTGTGTGTGTGAGGAATGTTTCCTGAAAGTTTGGCCGTACCTTGTGTAACACCATATATATATATAGGATGTTACACAAGGTACGGCCAAACTTTCAGGAAACATTCCTCACACAAAAAAAAAAAGATGTTATGTGGACATGTGTCCGGAAACGCTTAATTTCCATGTTAGAGCTCATTTTAGTTTCGTCAGTATGTACTGTACTTCCTCGATTCACCGCCATGATTCCATACGGGATACTCTACCTGTGCTCTTAGAACATGTGCTTTTACAAGTATGACACAACATGTGGTAGATGCACGATGGAGCTCCTGCACATTTCAGTCGAGGTGTTCGTACGCTTCTCAACAACAGATTCAGTGACCGATGGATTGGTAGAGGCGGACCAATTCCATGGCCTCCACGCTCTCCTGACCTCAACCCGCTTGACTTTCATTTATGGGAGCATTTCAAATCTCTTGTCTACGCAACCCCGGTACCAAATATAGAGACTCTTCGTACCCGTATTATGGACGGCTGTGATACACTACGACATTTTCCAGAGCTGCATCAGCGCATCAGGGATTCCATGCGGCGGAGGATGGATGCATGTATCCTCGCTAACAGAGGACATTTTTAACATTTCCTGTAACAAAGTGTTTGAAGTCACGCTGGTACGTCCTATTGCTCTGTCTTTCCATTCCATGATTAATGTGATTTGAAGAGAAGTAATAAAATGAGCTCTAACATGGAAAGTAAGCGTTTCCGGACACATGTCTACATAACATATGTTCTTTCTTTGTGTGTGAGGAATGTTTCCTGAAAGTTTGGCCGTACCTTTTTGTAACACCCTGTATTTATATACAGTACTTTTTAAAATTGTTTTCGTTTATATATAATTATTTTGGGTTATTACGTAACACAAAGAATTGTTACAGTTACGTTTATATCAATAACAGAACAAATTCAATTATTGCCCTGTAGCAGATGACATGGCACAATGTTCGGCATGTTGCCATTGTGAGAAATAATCAGTGTAAGACATAGGAGGCCAAAGAATACTTAAACATATCATGGATCAGCTATCTAATCACTACAGCTTTAACTACTATCACAACCATCACCAGACAACTAAGATACCTAGTGCCAAACTATCCATGCTTATGTCTGAATAATAAATTGTACAATAACCTATGTGGCAGCTCATTCACTATGCAAGAAACGAATCTATATTTAACAGGAGTGAACAGCTGGCTCAACCATATAAATTCAGTAACACATTATTAAAACCACCGAAATAAACAACTGATTTATGCTCACAGCAGTAAAGCAATTAATTTCTGCGTAATACACTTAATCAAATGGCTCTGAGCACTATGGGACTTAACATCTTAGGTCATCAGTCCCCTAGAACTTAGAACCACTTAAACCTAACTAACCTAAGGACATCACACACATCCATGCCCGAAGCAGGATTCGAACCTGCGACCGTAACAGTTCCGCGGCTCCGGACTGCAGCGCCTAGAACCGCACGGCCACCGCGGCCGGCGTAACACACTTAATCATGCCCACTGCATGTCACAACAGAATTATGTCCGCTCTGCCTCGCTGCAATAACACACACAGTCACATGCCACATATGCCACAAATAACGGAAGTCACAGTCAACTAGCTATTAAGCAGCTCCCGTAGATTTCCGTGCAAGAAGTTTTTTGCATGTGACTACACTCTGTACACGGTTTGCACATAAGACCAGGATCTGCCTCAGCCACGTTGCCACCAGTATGCCACCGTCAGCTGCGAAAGCACTCAGGTAGGGCTTCTTATATCACGCAGAAGCCATTCATTTGCCTCCTCCGGGACTGCTGTGCGTCCAGCCAGAAAAGAAACCATTCCATCAGGTTGTTGTCCACATGGCAGGCCACCCATGCTGACCACTTTCCCCCCTAGCAACCATCAGTTTCTTGAGGCCCTTTCTCTCTGCTCTGCCCATATTTCACATTTTCTTATCTCTTCAGCAACTGAATGACGCCACTGTCCATCCTCGCCTCCACTTCGAACATAGCGTCGCCTGCGGCAGTCACTGTCTGCCTTGTGGCGGCGCCCGTGTGACACGCTGGTATAATGATCTCCAGCATTGGAGACGCTATGATGCCTTTTCACGTGGCACAATCTCCCACCCAGAACGCCAACCTCTCCAGGGCCAGAAAAAGGAAGGAATGATCGTACTGTAATACAATAAATAAAAGCCACACACACATATACAATAACAATTATTGCGTATTAGGAGATCTGAGTTGAGATATATGTGCCCTGCACTCCTTAGCGGTAGACATAGCCTTAATTAACGCAGTAAAGGGACACACAGGGTACACAATCTCGAAAGGCCCCTTAAAGCATAGCGGGAACTTGCCTGCCAGCCTGGCTCAGCTTACCGAAATTTTTATCAGCTATCCGAGCTAGGACCTTAAATGGATTCAGGCAGCTCCACTTGCTGCTATCTGAGCTCCTTGTCCATGGGCTGCCAATATATTACTCCGAACCTTGTCTCTTTGGGGAATATCTTGCCTGATAATAGATCTTCTATTGATCACAATTTTGAAAACAAACATTAACGTCACTGTAATATTCTTATTATTCTTTGTCTGGCTGTATTAAAGGCATATATAAGACATTGTAGAGTATCTTCCTAATGTTTGGGTAATAACGTGCAGTCGTAGAATACCTATTTTCTAACCCAAACAAGAATTCCCTAATTACTCTTGAGATAACTAACGTGAAATTATCTGAAACTAACACATAGAGAAGGCCAAACGTACCGAACACCCTTTTTAACTAATATATAGCAGACTGTGTAGTCTCTGACGTAGTAGGAAACAAAAGAATCTCGAAAAGGGAACTGCTTGTACAAGAGTGTATTTGTTTCCTGTTCGCTATCTCTGGGATGGACCCACAAAATCAGTATAAAAGTTCTCCGTCTGGTGATCCATTGGTTTCTAAGCTAGAGCACCAGGCTTAATATCCTGTGTGAGCTGTGCTCAAAGAACTGGTCTCATATGTGCATACCATAATCCAAATACATCTGTCCATATCTTTCCACGAAAACTTTTTAATGTACCTTGGTTCAAGTGTTAAAAACACCGAAGTGCCCTTCCATTGGTGACTCATGACGATAGACAAATAACACGGGCGTAGCTTTGGTGCATACCACTATCCTGACCTTCTTACTGCCTGCAGAGTACTTTTTCTTACTGAATATTCTCTAACCTATTCTCTTCTATTTGTTTTCTTTTTAGTTTTCTGCAATGACTCATCTGCATCCTGATTTCCAGCAGTACGTTTAAACACCGCTGGAAAATCTCCAGAATTAATTTCCTTCCTCCAGATTACTGTCCGGATTAGATGTACTAAATCCGATTTCCTCTGCATCTCCTTGGAACATGCGGCTCAGATCATCTGCAATAATGCTGATGGTTCTTTTTGCATGTCAAAATCCAAGGCGGAAATACGTGTTGCCCATCTGGGAAGATGGCTTGTGCACCTCAGCTGCAGCAATACAAAACTTAGAGCTAGACTGTCAGTCTGGTACATGAAGGATATATGTTCTAGACAGAACCCGAATTTCTCCACGGTGAACGTAACCACTAATTCCTCCAGTTCGTATACAGAGTACTTTTTTTTAATGGTGTTATTTTTCTAGAGATATTCCTGAAGTAGTTCCAACACCACACCACCACTATGCACACTGAGACATCCATCTGCACAATGAACTGCTTATCGAAATTTGGCTATAGCCAATAGACACCCATCAGAGCCTGTTTCTAACTCTCGAATGCCGTATATTTGGATTCATCCCAAAGCAATTTACAACAGATGTTGTGTATCTTATTCAAGGGCCCAACCATCGAGCCTGATACCCTTAAATAGGTTCTCCAAGTGTACAATGTGTTCTTGCCAACCCTTTCTGAAAATTACATCGTTCAGTTAATGGTACTCAAATTTAAAATTAATATCGGAAAACAACATACACAAAAGTTGAGATAACACCGTCACACCAGCTGCCACCCTACTTCACTCAAGCAAATTACAATCTAGCGAGATCTTATAATAAGCCAAATTTATGTCCAAGGTGGTAAAAACACAGGTGGCTGCAAACCAGCCGAAATATGTATGTAAATCAGGTAACAGAGTGGAAGAAACTGGGGACAAACACAACTAGCATGTAAATCAGGAACAGCCGCGCACGGAGATCAACCTCCTTATTAAGTTCTCTGTATTCAACTGTCGCTATCGATTTGCCTGAACGCTTCAGCACGAGAAATGTTGGAATACAAGGATCTAGACTGCCGATTAAGAATTTGCTGCAACATATCCCATATAGATCTCCAGTCCTTTCACACATGGAATTGACAGACGATATCCCTTTGGCGACGGGGCGGGGTCAGTCGGTCGTTCTTTGGTCTCCTTACTCTCTCTCAGTTACTTTCATCGAACACTTCACCTACCTCTATATTTTTCCTTACGACGTCCCTTCACTCTGCAGTAGTAGATACACGATAGGCAGTGTAAAGCAGATTTGATAAAACCGGTACCGAATACCTACGACACAGAGTCCGCGTAACTCAAGTGCAAATCGGTTTCTGTAAGTTCATTTCCACGAATCACAGGCGGTGGTGGAATGCAGTCCAATTGCCGTAAGCATTTGAAAATTCTATTGAAATGGCTATCAAGTCCGTAATTAATAAAGCAAAGGCTCTATCATTCCAAGTTCACAGTCTATACAACATATTTTCACACGAAAAACCAGCCAGAATTTCTGCAAGTCCGACTCGATTAAATTTGCGACCTAACAGTTACTGACCCACCACTATTAGCGAGTTGAACATTCGGTCTTTTCAATGGTCTTCTATGTCAGAAATGCAAATGGCTCTGAGCACTATGGGACTTAACTTCTCAGGTCATCAGTCCCCTAGAACTTAGAACTACTCAAACCTAACTAACCTAAGGGCAACACACACATCCATGACCGAGGCAGGATTCGAACCTGCGACCGTAGGAGCAGCGCGGTTCCGGACTGAAGTGCCTAGAACCGTTCGGCCACAATGTCAGAAGTACTCGCCAAATTATTCCAATAAAGAACACAGAATATGCCACGCGGAATTGTCTCTACGACCAAAGGATCACACGCTTATAAAACTTCGACTAATTAATTCTCAAACATCACACTTTCCTCAAAATATTCATAACTTAAACCGCTGTAGTCACGACACGTCTCATGTGAAATGACCTCACTCGATCTCCATTTTACAGACTATTTTCGTGGAGACGTCTAGCATGGTGTTACTCGGAAGCAGGTTAGCGAGCGACTATCTCGATGTTCCTTTTCTCTCTGCCTATCCAACTATCTGCACGCGGGAACCGCTTAATTCTGATTGGCTATTGATATGAATGAAAAATCAGAATGACCCTTCAGGTCATTCTCGTGGCAAAACTTGCATTAGCCAACCACTAATCAGACACTCATTTACGTCATTACAATTTCAATTTCTAATGCATCGTTAAAAAAATAGAACGAAATGCAAAATATTACTTAAATTAATATAGAAACTTATTCGTCTTCCGTCGTTTATTCTGGCTGCTCTCTTACAAAAACAAGCACACATCGACATGCGTCATCAGCACCGTGGATGCATCACAATTTTCCCACGGTTCAGTTTTATAAGGTTTTACATACACTCCTGGAAATTGAAATAAGAACACCGTGAATTCATTGTCCCAGGAAGGGGAAACTTTATTGACACATTCCTGGGGTCAGATACGTCACATGATCACACTAACAGAACCACAGGCACATAGACACAGGCAACAGAGCATGCACAATGTCGGCACTAGTACAGTGTATATCCACCTTTCGCAGCAATGCAGGCTGCTATTCTCCCATGGAGACGATCGTAGAGATGCTGGATGTAGTCCTGTGGAACGGCTTGCCATGCCATTTCCACCTGGCGCCTCAGTTGGACCAGCGTTCGCGCTGGACGTGCAGACCGCGTGACACGACGCTTCATCCAGTCCCAAACATGCTCAATGGGGGACAGATCCGGAGATCTTGCTGGCCAGGGTAGTTTACTTACACCTTATAGAGCACGATGGGTGGCACGGGATACATGCGGACGTGCATTGTCCTGTTGGAACAGCAAGTTCCCTTGCCGGTCTAGGAATGGTAGAACGATGGGTTCGATGACGGTTTGGGTGTACCGTGCACTATCCCCTCGACGATCACCAGAGGTGTACGGCCAATGTAGGAGATCGCTCCCCACACCATGATGCCGGGTGTTGGCCCTGTGTGCCTCGGTCGTATGCAGTCCTGATTGTGGCGCTCACCTGCACGGCGCCAAACACGCATACGACCATCATTGGCACCAAGGCACAAGCGACTCTCATCGCTGAAGACGACACGTCTCCATTCGTCCCTCCATTCACGCCTGTCGCGACACCACTAGAGGCGGGCTGCACGATGTTGGGGCGTGAGCGGAAGACGGCCTAACGGTGTGCGGGACCGTAGCCCAGCTTCATGGAGACGGTTGCGAATGGTCCTCGCCGATACCCCAGGAGCAACAGTGTCCCTAATTTGCTGGGAAGTGGCGGTGCGGTCCCCTACGGCACTGCGTAGGATCCTACGGTATTGGCGTGCATCCGTGCGTCGCTGCGGTCCGGTCCCAGGTCGACGGGCACGTGCACCTTCCGCCGACCACTGGCGACAACATCGATGTACTGTGGAGACCTCACGCCCCACGTGTTGAGCAATTCGGCGGTACGTCCACCCGGCCTCCCGCATGCCCACTATACGTCCTCGCTCAAAGTCCGTCAACTGCACATACGGTTCACGTCCACGCTGTCGCGGCATGCTACCAGTGTTGAATACTGCGATGGAGCTCCGTATGCCACGCAAACTGGCTGACACTGACGGCGGCGGTGCACAAATGCTGCGCAGCTAGCGCCATTCGACGGCCAACACCGCGGTTCCTGGTGTGTCCGCCGTGCCGTGCGTGTGATCATTGCTTGTACAGCCCTCTCGCAGTGTCCGGAGCAAGTATGGTGGGTCTGACACGCCGGTGTCAATGTGTTCTTTTTTCCATTTCCAGGAGTGTAAAATGACATTAAGTTTTAACGTATGTCCCACGTACACTCTCTCATTCATCTCCATGTACTCACACAACAAAATAATAAGCAAATAATAATTTTGAATTATTTTATACTACACAACATAGAATAATTAAAGTTTTGAAAAGAAAATTCCAATTAAGTGACTTATATATAATGTAAGCTTTGTTATGGCTTCATGTGGTAATAAAAGACATTTGGTTATTGTTCCTAACTTAGTTTTGAAGCCGGCCGGAGTGGCCGAGCGGTTCTAGGCACTACACTCTGGAATCGCGCAACCGCTATGGTCGCAGGTTCGAATCCTGCCTCGGGCATGGATGTGTGTGATGTCCTTAGGTGTGTTAGGTTTAAGTAGTTCTAAGTTCTAGGGGACTGACGACCTCAAAAGTTAAGTCCCATAGTACTCAGAGTCATTTGGACCATTTTGAGTTTTGAAACATAAATGTCGATTTAAGATATTTAACTAATTTTCCCAGTCTTTGTAACTATAATAGATAAAAATCTGAAATTTTGACAGGATCCCATCCTTAATAACAAAAAAATAATGTTTCTTGAGACCTTCTCACAGCTGGTAGCGTCAGCTGAGGTGTGAGTCACAGCGAAGAAGAAACATAGCCATCCTGAAGCCACCGTGCTACATGACAGCATGCCTTACTGCATCGAATGTTATTTCGTAATAACTTGCTTCGTTACACCCTCACTGGAATCATAACCATCTGCTCAATCCTATATTTAATTAAGATACTCATCGCTAGCATGTTCATTAGCTCATCGCTAAACCCACTGCACAAACACTGTTCTTGCTCCCTCTGACTCAATAGCAGATGAACTAACCCTTCGTCTCTATGATGCACTGCTGCTACATGTGCTTTCAATGAAGATTAAACGAAATTGTTCTATTGTTACAAAAGTGGAAGGTGATATGAACCTGAGTCCAATTCGGAATGAATCCAATTTTACTAATCACGTCCAATTCCAGAATTAAGTCAGTCAGTATCGCCCCCTTGTTCTTATCTTTCAAACAAACTCAATTATTTTCAACATAACTATAGTCCATACTAATTAATATCTGCAGTTGGTGGTTACACACAGGGTGCCCTTCAGATTCAAATTTGACCAGTTGTGCACTGTCTGGTGAGTTCGAGAGCACTACTTACGTATGGGAGTGGCATAAATACTGGTTTGTTATTAATTTTACAGCTCATTAAAGTTGTTTTATGCCGTTGATGCCCAAATCTGGCCTTTATTTCAACTGTATCTGCAACAGAACCTTAGAACACTGTAAAGTATTCACATCATTTTACTTCTTTTGCTGCAGACGTATTCTTCATAACGTTTCCTACCTTATCTCACCAATCCTTATCATCCAACACACACACACACATATGAGGTTCACACTCACTACCTAGATCCACATACTAAAATCCATATGTATGATATGCTACATTATCTGAATCTCTAAAGGTACAAGAGTGTTCAAACATATCACCTGCAACCTATCATCTGGTTAATGCCCATCTACATTCTTAGCCACCATCTTGGCCTCAGTCGCCAGGATACAAAATGCTCACACAACTATCTGAACCCTGTTAACGTATTCTCCAAACTGCTCACATATTTCTTGTTTGCACCAACAATTCCATTATATTAAACTCGTCGTTGCATGCGCTGACAATACTTTTTCGCATAGTTGTTGGTGAACTGTCAACTGTGAATCACCTTCCACTATTGCTGTGGCTATCCTATTTTTTTCAAACCATCCTTAGCATACAGATACATTAACTGCAAAATTTCTATGTCCAGCAACTTAAAAACATCCTTCTGCTTTGTTAAACACACAATTTTATAAAGGCATTTAACAGTATCATGTATGGAAGCAGTACAGTAGTCCACATTTGTAAACATTGTTGCTATCCAGTGGAGAATCCTAGCAAACCCCATCTTCCATTCTATAACTTCCCTACTCAACAAACTCCCTGGCTACTTTTAATAACCTCATCTTCCACTATTCTGTTTAAGTTGATTCAGTTTGCTTACACTGGAAAAATTGGAAATCTGTGGTAAGGACTAAGGGACCAAAATGCTCAGGTCATCGGTCCCTAGGCTCACGCACTACAAAATCTAACTTAAAGTAACTTACGCTAAGGGCAACAGCACACCCATGCCCGAGGAAGACTGGAACCTCCGACGGGGGCAGTAGCGCGAACCGGTACAAGGCGCCTCCAGGCCTCACGGTTACCCCACGCGGCGCTTTCACTGGAATGACTCATCTAATACAGTTTTTTTTCTCTCCCCCAACTACTCTAAACAAATCAGTAATGCTATTCTTATTATACAAAGCTCGTGCTTGTAGCCTGTCAAGGTAGTCACACTGCAAGAATTGCACCACTGATGCAAATTCCAAGAGGACCGAAATAATAACACTAATAGCACTACTCATGTCCTAATGTGCTTCTGTCAACTCCACCAGTTCACCCATGACCAGCAGAAGCTACCGGGACAGCCCCACCACCTGTTCACTCACTGTTACCTCATAACCGTGCTTGTTCTTGCTAAGTCAGTCCTACAAGGCATGTCTCTTACTGCCGTCACGAAAACAGTCCACAAGAAAGAAAGACACAATTTCTTATTTATGTCTTAATGCTATCAGATTATGTCCCGACTGTGCAATAGTCGGCCACACTCAGATACCTAAACGTAGCGCGGATTTTAGATGGATTGGAGTTCAAGTAGGGGGTGGTGCTTCTACGTCTACGTCATCATATCTACATCTACATGGATACTCCGCAAGCCGCCGTATGGTGCACAGAGGAGGGTACCCTGTACCACTAATAGTCATTTCCGTTCCTGTTCCACTCGCAAATAGAGCGAGGGAAAAACGACTACCCCTATGTGCCTCCGTATGAGCCCTATTTTCTTGTCTCTTATCTTCGCGGTCCTTTCGCGCAATGTATGTTGGTGGCATTAGAATCTTTCTACAGACAGCTTCAAATGCCGGGTCTATAAATTTTCTCAATAGCGTTTCTTGAAAAGAACGTCGCATTCCCTCCAGCGTTTCCCATTTGAGTTGCCAAAGCATCATCGTAACACTTGCGCGGTGTTCGAACCTACCAGTAAAAAATCTAGCAGCCCGTCTCTGAATTGCTTTGATGTCTTTCTCCAACCCTACCTGATACGGATCCCAATCACTCGAGCAGTACTCCAGAATGGCTCAAATCGCTCTGGGCACTATGGGACTGAACTTCTAAGGTCATCAGTCCCCTAGAACTTAGAACTACTTAAACCTAACTAACCGAAGGACGTCACACACCTCCATGCCCGAGGCAGGATTCGAACCTGCGACCGTAGCGGTCGCACGGTTCCAGACTGTAGCGCCTAGAACCGCTTGGCCACTCCGGCCGGCTACTCAAGAATAGGTCGCAGCAGCGTCCTATACACGGTGTCCTTCACAGGTGGACCACTCTTTCCTAAAATGCTCCCAATGAACCGGGCTGAATGGGAGCCTTAGAGTCCCTTAACGATTTTACTTACGACCAGAATATTCTCGAGTTTTCTGTCAGATATTTTGCTACGGTGTGACGGTGCTAGGTGCTCTATGCTTCGTGCATAGCTCTTTTCACAGAAGCACGAATCTCTTCTAACCTTCGCTAGACGTCATTTGTTCATTATTCTTTGAACCGAGTGTGCAACAGTTTCTGCTTCCCCAGCATTTTCTGAATTTCGTTGTTAAACTATCGTATATCTTCTCCATCCTTTATCCACTTACTAGTCGCGTAACTCTCCAGACTACGATTTACAATATGCTTAAACTTTGCCTGTAAGTCCTCTATATCAATCTTACTGTAACTACGTGTTATCAGTTCACGGTCTAAGTGAGATGCTAACAATTGCTTATCTGCTCTATCAAGCTGAAACACTCTCTTAGCCTCCTTGACTGATTTATTAACTTTCGTAATCATACTCGCTATAATGACATCATGATCGCTAATCCCCGTTTCTATACTGACGTTATCGATAACGTCCGTCCTATTTGTTGCTTAAAAGTGTAAGATATGCATATGGGCTGCCGAGCTAGCTGCTCAAGACGGTTTTCAGAAAACGTGTTCAGAAGTATTTCACGTGACTCTGTATCAGCTGCAATGAATCCATAGACATCCCAATCTGCAGGCGGTAGGGTAAAGTCGCTTCCAAATAGTATTGCAAGATCTGGGTATTTATGCGCTACTGACCGTAGATTTTCTTTCCATGAGTCTAGAACTGTCACAACGAAATCGGGTGGCCATTAAAAATATGATACAATTAACTTGATTTCATCCACACCTGTTTTACGCTACCAGATAATTTCACTGTCACATTCAACTTCGACCTCAATAGAGACTATATTCTTCAATGAACGCTTCCCCACCTCCGGCCTCTGGAATACTTCGCAGGTTACTGACAAAATTTTTATAGTCGAAGTATCTTTATCCTCAACACCATCTGACTACTCTTGCTGCGTATCGACTGGGGAGTGTTCGTCAGATCACCTCAAATTACTGTCTAATCTAAAAAACCCTCACGTGCATTCCTGCACTCCACAAGTACTCTGCTACCGGCGTAGCTGCTTCCTTTGTGTGCCCCCCCCCCCCTCGCCCAACCTGACAAGGGAAGTCCTACAAATCCCCATACGATAATGTAAGTATACAAATCCGCAGCTAAGACCGTCACAGAGTCGACGAAGCCTTTGGTTCAGACCCTACACTCGGCCCCAAACCAAAGGACCCCGATCACCTCTGGGAAAAATGCTGCGAATTGCGAGATCTGTTTTCACCCCAAGCGAGTGTCCAGCAGTCTTCACCAGCCGCCTGAGGATAGCTTCAGAACACATGCGACAAGCGTCATTGTTGCCAACGTGAGCCGCTACTTGCAGACGACTTCACGCTGCCCCTCGATGGTCGCCTCCACATCTCAGATGAGGCCCCTTGGCACACATACCGAGTGCCCACTGGCTTTCTTTCCAGCGCTGAACGCTATCTGCCCAAGGGGCACTCTAACGCCCCCAATGTTGGAGCTCCCACTCGCAGGGTGAATGGGCGAGACCAGTTTTCCAGCCTCCAGGTTGGCGCTCCGCCTCCAATGACGCGAATGCGTTACCGACCACCAATCATCCTGCTGTGAGGGCGGATCCACTGCGTCAGGTGCACTAGGAGGTGTTTCGGAAATAGAACTTGTGGCAAAACAAGCGACTCCCATGGAACGTGCCAGCTTCTCTGCCGCCACCATAACCCAAGGTGACTGAACAAAGCAAAAAGCGCATTCTACTGTTCACGAACTGCCTCCGGCTCCTCCAGCATCGACACACAGCATGCACACATCCTAACCATCCTAGCAAAACTGACTGAAGAAGTAAACTACAAAAGGAAACAGAATGCTAGATATGCAGCTTGCTAACGTGATCTATGTAGCTAGCTGTTCAGTGAGCAACTAGCGCACTACAGAATGAACTTATAAAAACGCGACTTTAAACATGCGCAAAATTTAATAGATACAGTATAGGGAAAACACAGATGCTGTGCTCAGTTAATAATTATTATTTAGATACACACCAAACGTCAAGAAAGAATAGTAATCCACTTACAATTAAAAAAATATACAAGAACTTTAAACAGGCCTAAATAACAAGTTAATCAATATCACAATTACCCTTCTAACGATAACAGAACAAATTCAACGTTGCATCAATATAAACAATTTAAAATGTCTGGAACTGAGCCATAATCAGAAATAATCATTAGAAATCCTACCACGTGAAAGAATACGTAAATGTATGACAGGTCATTTACATAACACCTTGATATGCTATAACTACCATCACTAAACAACTGCACTGAACCACCAAAGAAAAATATAGGCAAATTGTACAGGCATGCGTATTCAAATACAGAGATACGTTGTTACTAATGCTGCAATGGCAGGTAATCAATATGTAAGTGAGTTTGGCGCACGAGCGATGGGACACAGCAATGAAGTGGGGATTTTGGAATAAGACCATTTCACGAATGTACCGTGAATATCAGGAATCCGGTAAAACATCAAATCGCCGACATTGCTTTGGCCAGGTAAAGATCCAGTATGAACGAGACCAACGACGACGGAAGAGAATCGCTCAACTTAGTAGAAGTGCCACCTTCTGCGAACTGCTGCAGATTTGTATGCTGGACCATCAACAAGTGTCAGCGTACGAACCATTTAACGGAACGTCATCGATACGGGATTTCAGAGCCGAAGGCCTATTCGTGTGTCCTTGATGACTAAACGACACAAAGCTTTACACCTCGCCTGGGCTCGTCAACACCGACATTGGACTGTTCATGACTGTAAACATGTTGCCTGGTGGAACGAGTCTCGTTTCAGATTGTATCGAGCGGATTGACGTGTACGGGTATGGAGACAACTTCATGAATCCATCGACCCTGCTTGGCAGCAGGGGGCTGTTGAAGCTGACGGAGGCTCTGTAAGGGCGTGCGGCGTGTGCAGTTGAAGTGATACGGGACCCCTCATACATCTAGATACGACTGTGAGGTGACACGTACTTAAGCATCCTGCCTCATCACCTATATCCCTTCATGTCCATTGTGCATTTCAATGGACTTGGGAAGTTCCAGCACTACAATGCGCCCCCCCCCCCCCCCCCATCACGTCCATAATTGCTACAGAGTATCTCCAGGGAGACTCTTCTGAGTTTAAGCACTTCCGCTGGCCACCAAACTCCCCAGACATGAACATTACTGAGCATATCTGGGATGCCTTGCAACGTGCGGTTCAGAAGAGATCTCTACCCCCTCAGACTCTTACGGATTTATGAAAAGTCCTTCAGTCCTTCAGGATACATCGTATCAATTCCCTCTGGCATTGCTCCATACATTAGTCGAGTTCATGCCACGTCGTGTTGCGGTACTTCTGTGTGATCGCGGGGGTCCTACATGATATTAGGCAGGTGTACTGTGGGTCTTCAGTGTAAGATACCAGCTTATTCTGAATACCACACTTATGCCTGAATAACATCTTATGTAATAACCTATGATGTAATTCATACACAAAAAAAGAAATTACAAACAAACTGTAAGAGAACATGAGTAAACAACTGGCTCACCCACATAAAATCAGTTACACATTCTCAAAATCAGTGTAGTAAATATCTGATTTATGCTCACAGCAATAAACCAGTCAATTTGTGATTAATACACTTAATCATGTCCAATGTGTATAATAACATGATTTTGTTCACTCTTCCTCACAGGAACAACACACACCGTTGCATGCCCCTTATGCCATAAATAACAGAGAAGTAGTTATTACAAAGCTTCCATAGCCTTCCATGCCGGAAGTTGTTTACATATGGCTACACTCCCTGTGCACAAAAGACCGTGCACTGCCTTATACACAGTTCCAGCATAATGCCGATATCAGCTGTGAAAGCACTCATGTAGTGTTCCACATTTTGTACAGAAGCCACCCCTTCACCTTCACTGGGATTACTGTGCGTCCGACCAGAAAAGACAGCAACTGCTTCCCGAGGGTGTTATCAACACGTCAGTCCCGCCTGTTCTGATCGTCGTCTCGTCTGGTAACTTCTCGGCACACACCAGCTTCTTGACACCCCTGTTCTCTGCTCTGCGCAGGTCTCGCTACTTCATGTCTCACCAACAGCTGATGACGCCACCGCCCATCCACAATGGCGCAGTGGAAGCGTGCTGGGTCCATAACCCAGAGGTCCGTGGATCGAAACCACGCTCTGCCACCAAAAACAGTAATGAACCGTGAATTTACTTTCAAAACCTTTTCTTAAGAATTTACTTTATTTACTAGCGATTCATCAAGAACATTAACACATTTAACCACACTATGTGAGAGTGGAAGTAGTTGCCAATGGGTAACTAATGGAACAAAATTATAAAAAAATTTCTATAAATGGAAATTTTATTCCTAAAAGGCCTACTTTTTTTGAAACAGATTTAAAATTATAATCAGAAATCACCCTGCAAATATCAGGTTACAATTTATTCAGAGGCAGAAATAACTTTTTTTTATATAGTATGATCTTTCGAGCTGAGAACCTTGCCGTTTCCTTTTTACACGGCCGTAGCAACGACCGCTCACAACAACCTCTGGAAGACTACACTGGTGCAAATCTGCAACACATCAGATTACTTTAAACTAAAAATCTTAACAACTCACATAAACTATGCACCCCGTAAGAGGGATGGAAATGGTACAAAACAGTCACATTAAAAATTATTTACCACCGAAAGTGCAACTTGTTTTTAAAAGAACTCTTATGGTAGAAGAGTGACAACTTTATATACTAAAATGACCATTTAAATAAAAACCGCTGAAATGCAGTCTTACATAAAATGTACAAAGATGCTCTACATCATACATATACCGCCTCTCAAGATGATTGGCAAGGTAACAACATATTTCAGGAATTCGACCTTTACACCTTAAGCAATAAATTCGTTAACACCGAATCCGTCAAACATGACAGAGGCAGTTGTTAACTTAGGGCAGACCGAGAGACAGACAGACAGACACTAACTGCCTAGCAAATGCGGACGGCAGACAGACGAGCAAGCTGGGGACGAGAGACTGACCAAGAAAACAAGTAGAATTTAACAAGTAAATGAAACAACATATCACGAATCTCTTAACCTTTAATAGACTGAGATGTTTGGCGTCTGGCGAAGACCCGGCGCAGCAAGCCCAAAACGCTCTCCCGGACAGTCCGCTGCCAGCCGCTTCAACGGACGCAGGAAGGCGCGCCGATCTCCCGTCTCACGGCGTCGCAGCTCGCACCGGCCAGACCGATGTCGTGGGTTGAGTCCTGTTGCTCTCGTGTCGGCCGCGAAGCCACGGCCCCTCGCTCTACGGCGCGGGCAACTGGACTGACTTGGCGACATCACATGCGCCGACGCTAAAGACGGACAAGTCATCTTGTGTCCCAGTGCGCGACCGACCAACCGATCGATACAACCGCCAATGCCCATTGCGTGAACAAACTCGAGCAGACTGGCGGCCTAACACATACTAGCACTCCGGACGACAGACACTGACTGCCCCACACCGACCCGGTTGACCAACTGACCAGACTCTCCATCGACTCCGACTGACCCATGCCGAGCTCATAGCGCCCCTTAAGTGCACGTGAACAGGCAACTTTTCCCCTTTCCCACCAGAGGGAGACACCAAAGCTGCGATTGCCACAGCGGCGCCACCGCCAGAAAAGGAAGGCGACTGCTTTACGCTACGCGCTGATACGCGCTCTTCAAAACAGCAAATTTTGCCATGGCTCAACCAGCTTCTTGAGACCCCTGTTGTCTGCTCTGCCCAGGTCTCGCCAACAACTGATGACGCCACCGCCCATCCGCGTCTACTGGTCGGCCACAGCATCATTGCGGCACTCATGCGTCCGCCACGTCACGTGCCCGCCAGTGTCGCACATCGTTCACAATGTTCAAATGATCAAATGTGTGTGAAATCCTAAGGGACTTAACTGCTAAGGTCATCAGTCCCTAAGCTTACACACTACTTAACCTAAATTATCCTAAGGACAAAGACATACGTCCATGCCCGAGGGAGGACTCGAGCCTCCGCCGGGACCAGGCGCACAGTCCATGACTGCAGCGCCCTAGACCGCGGGGCAGTTCACAATGAACTGTGGCACCAAGGAAATAGCTGCGCCATGCCACATGGCGTAATTCACCACTAGTTTTTTTTCTGCTGTTTTCGAGAATGTATTGTGTAGTTGTTATAGGCTAAAGGGATTACTTAGTTTACCGCTTCTCTTCGTTATCACACAGTCATGGAAATCCTATTGACCAATATTTTTCTCAGTATAGTATCGCCTAGAGTGAATGACAACTAGAATGGCGATCATTTTGTTCTGTGTGTAAGAGAGCAATCAGGAAAAAATGGTCGGCCAGGCAGGAGGCATTATGTCTTATTATGTATATTATGTTCGTTATTGGTAGCACTAAATAATTCATATTTCGGTGGAAAACTGCAAAAATACATACTTTCTTAGAGAGGAAACAATCAATACTTTGGAAATAATAATAAGAATAATTTCAGGTGGACATTTATCTTGACGATTAGTTTCCAGTAATGTGGAGGTACAAATATTTGAATAATAAGTGAGACTAACACGTTATAAACATAACTGCGAGTTTTTTGTGGCAAACATTGATTCAAAAATAACTATTTCCAGCAGTCTGAAGTTTCAGAATTCCTATATTCCAGGGAAACAAGTGATCTCTTCTGCTGCTTCCTTTCCTCATACTGATTTATTCATTTGTCGACGCACTAAAGCTTATGATATAAATATCATGGTGGTTAATACCAGATCGCCATGGGCGAATTTTTTTTAAAAATTGTCTGCTGCCCTTTGTGCTCCTGGTCTCGTAGCACTTCGTTTCCATAATGGATGCGGGAGGCTGCACTACCCTCATCCATTTAAAAAGATATAACTTGGATACAGCCGTCAGTAGGAGACTTCCACTTGGAGCAATCAGTGGATGGCACATGGCGAGTATCTTCATGAAAAAATAAAAATTTCAAACTAGTTTTTCTTTCGACCACAAAATAAACAACTGCACAAAGTGTGTTCAAAAAGTATCGGGAATTTTCATTTTTTGGAAATAATTTTATTTATTCGTCCATATTAATCTTATCTCCTTCAAAGTAGTCCTCATTAGATAATATTGGCATATGCCAGCGCTTCATCTGGAACTTGATCTTTAAAATAACATTTAGCTCTTACAGCCATGTGCTTTTTATCTCATCTAAGCTACTAAACCGACGACCCTTTAAGGTTCCCTTTGCTTTTGGACACAGAAAGTAATCAAAAAGGGCCGTGTCTGGCAACTATGGAGGCTGGGTCATCAATACGATGTTGAATAGTGTAGTTTTTCGCCATAAGTTCACAAACCACGAACAAGCCACAAGCATGAAGCGTCGGTAGCGACCAGATGGCAAGAACTAATGATGCGCTCTGGCGCTAAAATCGAAGAGAACTGTGATCAGAACCTTCATATTCCACAGCACTTGCCGAGCTTTTTTCTTTTTTGGCAATCCAGAATGCCTTCATTGGGACGACTAAACCTTAGTTTCGATGTCATACCGAACCTATGTTTCGTACCTGTTATAACACGTTTCAGTGGTTAGCTTCATTTAACGACTCCTATGCGGCTTTCGTTCGATGAACATACATGGGCTCAAATTTATATGTCACATGTTTCATGCCTAGAACATCCGAAAAGATTTCATGGCATAATCCAGTTAATGTGACAGCATCACCAGTAACTTCTCTGATTGTGATTCGGTAATCGTTCAGCTTAATTTCTTTACTTTTTCTACGTTTTCATCGACTGTTGATGTGCTGGGACTTCCAGAACGTTCGTCATCTTCAACTTCTCTATAATCATCTTGGAGACTCTTATAGAACTTGCATACCTTTGCTTTACCCGTAACAGATTCACCGAAATCAATATTCAACATTTCTAAATCATTGTTGCGTTTTATATCCATTTATAGCAAAGTTTAATGGCCAATAATCGCCAGTCGTAGCAAAAACATATAATCTTTTTGACAACTGATGACAGACTGAACATCCAGCACCGCTTCCAGTGTAAAGATACGCTTCAGACAAGTTCACCAGCACAACAACGAAAAATCGCGCCAATTGGACAGTATGACCCGCGAAATTACAAAATTCCGATGTATGAATGCATTACCCGGCTCCTAAAGAGATATAACATTTCATCGGTGTTCAGACCCCCAGCAAAAATTCGTCAGCTCATGAAGCCTGTGTAGGACGATCTAGGGCTTAGAACGCCTGGGGTGTAGAAGATACCATGTCAGTACGGCTGTTACAACGTCGACCAAACAGTACGCAGTGTGGAGCAACACCGGACAGAACACGAGATGTGCTTAGGCCTACGCTATCCGGAAAAATCAGCCGTGGCAGAACATGCCTATTTCTTTTCGATGAAACATCTGCCGTTATGAGGACGAAGGGATTTTGAGATAGCGTCATATAAGAAGCTATTCAAATAAAAACTTCTGAAAACACCATCAACAAGGACTGCAGTTTGCAGCTGAAGACAGCCTGGGAGCCGACCACCGCGAGATTAAAACGGTCGCGACGGACGCGGGATGAAAACATTACCATATATGGCGAGGAAGAGAGCACCAGTGACGTCACAGCCAGCAGTGCGGCTATGTAACGACGCGGTCACGGCGACACAGCAATCATTCTTACCACTTGAAAATGACTAAGGAGAGCTCGGTCGAAAGCTCGTGTGATTTTAACCACCTGATGCGGCTGGAAGCCCGAGAAAATTTTACTAAGACAAAATTGCCTATACTTTTTAAACACGCATAATAAATTACCAGAATAGCTATTCTCCTCACTAAATTGTCTCTGGTTTCTCCTTTCATCCTATTAAGGGCGACACAGACGGCACAGTTATTTCGTTATAGCATATTATAGATTGGCCTCGATGGGCAATGAATTCAACCTTTAGTGCGATGCACAGTAACTTTCGACCTCCAGCGAGGATCTAGAATTAGCTAGCTTGGAGAACATAGACGGAGACTGCAGATAAACGGCGCTACATAGGATTGTGTGTCGGCCAGAGATTGTACCGAAACAGTCTGCGCATTTGCGACTCCGGGTGTCAGAGTTGTTAACGCAACTGCCTAGTGAGCAGGAGTTCCTGAGATCGAATCTCGGTCCAGCACACATTTTCACTCGTCGTCGCTGATTCCGTATAAAGTGGTGATGCAGCTTTCATCATTAATGCCTTCCCTTTACTTTAATTTCTCCCCCATCCATCATCAGTTTATATAATAGTTATTTAACTTAACAGTATTGTTGCAAGTAAGTGCATAATGATTGATTCGAAGGTATGGATGCAAAAGAAATGGTGCCTGTTACTGCCGTTAGGTGAAGGTATATAAGGCTAACGACGCCCTGGCGCCAAGGGTACGCCACACAAAGCAGGTGCCCTCCTTTGGCACTATGGGGAAGTGTCTTGGCAACTGCGGGAGTGATTGCCCTTGACTTGTGTTGTGCAAGATAAAAATCGAGGTTGTTCCTTTAGATCACTGCAGTCTTAGTTGGTGGTCGGAGCCTGGTGTTGGAGCAGACACGCAACGCACAGATCCGAACGGCGTCAGGCACCTCGCTGTATTTACTCAGTCGCTCTCAATGTGACTCGATTGTCGCCCCTGGTAGTAGTTGGTGGACAGCAGCACTCACACATGAGCAGCTTTTCAACGTAGGCGAGCGTTCTCTGGAATGGTATGTGGCCAATAGCCTGAGACTGGGCTACAGCCTTTCTCCGCCGTGGACCTAGGAGTGGGAGGGTGGTGGTCCCTTCGTCGCAGCCGCCTTTTACTCCTTGGACGGTCCCTGGAACTAAGAGGACATCAAGGGACGGCCCCTACGCAGGACTCAATCCGGAACTTCCAGGACCGCAGTTAGTGCTCTACCCGCTAACCCGTCTAGTGGCTAATTTCCTAGCTGCTCACTGCATCCTCTCAACTCTTATTAGGCGCTTTCTAGATAACTGTGTGGAGGATTATCTGTCGAAAAACAATGTTTTCTCTCTGTATACTGAATAGCTGTGGTGTGTATCTAAATTTGTAGACATCCTTTTCGTAAAGCAGCTGCTATCCTTAATCCAACGAACACAGTTCTGGTAGTTCAGTTTCCTCTGTGCCCTCGATGCTAAAGGTGTTTCTAACATTCCTTTCCTTTCCCCTCTTATAAAAATTAACGTTTCTTGTTGCATGACAGCGGAAGGAAGCAGGTATTTTATACCTTGCACGTTGTGTTAACGGGAAAGTCATTGTTATAAGAACTCTGCCTGCGAAGTCCAGATTGCTTGTGCGGGGCACAACTTACATTTATTCTCCTTGCACGTCTCTTAATTTCATCTTAACTGCATCACTTCCCCCACGCCCACCCAATCGCGTCATTTCAATCTGTTCATGCACATTTTATGCATTTAGATCTCCAAACAAATACAAAAATCGGATAACTTTTTATATGAATATTGTTACTTAACATTATGACGCTCTGATATTTGTCATTACACCTGACACAACCCGTTAAGTACCATTTATCGATTATTTACAAGCACTCATAAAAGTTACGTCACAGATTCGTTTCCTGCTTTCTCCAGTGCATTGCTTATCGCCTTTTACCGAAGGTTATCAGTTATTATACAGCTTACTTCCAGAATGCTCGCCATAAATCAGTTATTGGACTTTCAACCGTACCTTTCTACTAGGCGACGCACCTTCTCTTCAAGGACTGTGTCTGCTGTTTCTCACTACATAAGAGGACTTATCCGGTGAAGGAGGTAGGAGATTCACAATTTATTTCCTCAACGTCAGTGCTTCTTCCTTTACCGGCTGGTGTGGCCGAGTGGTTCTAGGAGCTTCAGTCTGGAACCGCGCGGTCGCTAAGTTCGCAGGTTCTAATCCTGCCTCGGGCATGGATGTGTGTAATGTCCTTAGGCTAGTTAGGTTTAAGTAGTTCTAAGTTCTAGGGGACTGATGACCTCAGAAGTTAAGTCCCATAGTGTTCAGAGCCATTCGAACCATTTTAGCTTCTTCCCTTGATTGCATGCTTACTCTGACGACGACTGATAAATCTAAAGAAGATGGACAGAACATGCGGCCACGTCCCCTGTTCGCGATTCCATATAGATCGGAGTTGTGGACCTACCCACTATATTGAAATCCGACTGTTTTATTCAAAGACTCAGCGCCTTTTAGCGGTGCTTTGTTCTGACGGACGATGAATGTCGGCTAAGTTCCCCAGCTTTTCCGCTCTAATGTTTTAGTCACATGTTCACCTGAAGACGTGGCTTTCAGTGCCACGAAAATCGTAGTGATCCAATAACAAAAGGACTTAGTACAGCTGAAGCGGTTTATCAACACAAAAGGTGAATCAGAAGCAATTTATAGTATGATTGCTGTTTCTCTCAACACTATTAATCAAGTACTAGCTATAGCAGAAATACTTTTCTGCACAGATTTTCCATACGTGCTGAAAGAACAGAGCACAACCAGATTGTCGCAGGGGGTAGATCCGGTTTTAGTGGAAACAACTTACATCCACAGAACTGTCAATCTCGTGTTGCCTTTAGTACCAGTGTTTTGTACGATTAACAAAGTATTAACGACTATCGTTACAGGAAAACGGAATACCTGTTCAAAATTATGTTGTTATAAACAATAAAGTTTCCTGTTGGTGGACTGTATTAAGGTTCTTGTTCATTTCAATGACCTGCTACATTGTTCAGTTACAAAATAAAACTCACTGTTTTTCCTCTAATGGTTATTCAAAATACTTCCATATTTATATGTATATTTTCAAAACCTTCACCATACTTGCAGAATATACTCGGAAGAGCTCGATCGTTTCCGATTCCATTCGCGGATGGTGCTTGGAAAAAGAGACTCTAGACAGGCATTCGCATGAGCCGAAATTTCTTCTCATAGTCATTTCGCGGATGTATGTAGAACGTAGCAATAAGTTCTCTGTATCCGTCTCAACCTACGCTATAGGGAATGTAAACAGTAAATCTCTGAGTAATGCACAGTTCCTGTCTTGTAGCGTCTGCCGCCGGAGTTTTATGTGTGTCTCCCGTTCTCGCACTTATTAAACGAACTCTACACAAAAGGAGAAGCGCTTTCATGTAAACTGTCTGTTCCCTTATATTAATATTATCTCGATTGGGTCCTAGACTCGAGAAATACTCTAGAATCGGTTTAGATATTAATGGAACTCATTCTTAAATTTCTAGTAAAAGCTTGTTTTATATTCTTACGTGGTCTTGCATGTTCAGTAAATTCGTTGAGGTCATACACGTACAACGTATGTATTGAGTGAACGTTGCTAATTATTTGGATCTGTTTCTTGTTCTACCACATACTACATACTGATTTACTTAGTACAGAGCGAAACTGCGTGTATGGATCCCAGCTTCAACCATTTATGCCGAAACACTCTCTCCAGGCGCCTTCGCTTTTCTTCACACATCGAAATCCTTTACACATTACAACTAGTACATCTCAAATGTCTTTGTCTTCATTATTAACTACAGTCGACTCTCGATGATTCAAAGTCGGAGAGACCTCAAAGAAAGTTCGAATAATTAAGAGTTCGATTTAACGAAACTTTAACTGATCTGCCAAATATCAAGAAAAAGTCGTCATAAGACTATCTACTACAAAGGAAATATTTCTTTGCTAGGCAGTAACTAAAACTCAAAAGAAAGTTAAATTTTGTCGTTTGTATTAATGCTCGTTTATTTTAACATTTCAAACAAAAGACACATAAGAATTTCGAAAAATTTTGCAATATCTTTCATAGAAATCAGACATCTTTTTTCGATCAGTGACCTTCACTGTGGTTGATAGAGCACAATTTATGTGGTGACTACAGATAAAAATACTTCCGTTTTAAGAAAGTACGTGTGTATCATCTCCAATGACGACTTTACCTCATTTGGAATCACAGATAGAATGGTCTTTGTTTCTCTTCCTTCGTTTCCTTCGTCACCATCTCCGACTTTGCCACCGGAACAACCAAAATTTCAACTTCAATAAAGGCGCCACAGAGTTACGTACTTGCATCAAAATGTAATGAATCATCATGTATCAAGTTTCCTATTTTTGTTTTGCAAGGTGACTACCCGTGGCATTGTTCTGCACGCTGCAATAGAAATCGTTGTTGCCTCCTGCGCATAGTCTTCAAGAGTGCTATCAGTCACGACTTGTGCGCCCACATGATAGCTCTAAAACTGAAGACAGCCAAAGGCATTGATACGTTCTGCAGGATTCTGCCGGTAGTCAGAAGTTGTTTACATTGCTATAAGCTATGTCTTTCATGATGTTAGTTGCTTATCAGATGTTTTGATTATATGGTTTTACACATTTTGTTTCTCAGGCAGCATAAGAACAAGGTATCTGCACACTTCGAACCTAGTGAGCCTTGAGCAGCCGCTGGTGAAGTATCAGTGCAGCAGCAGTGCAGTAGCGAGTCGCATATTTGGCTTTCATATTTGCTTTGTAGTTCGATTCTTAATTTCTTTCCGAGTGTTTGCGCGCTTGCATATTTAATTACATAAAATGTTTGCGTATTCTCGTATTTGACAGGAGTGACATTGCTTATTGATAGCCGTAGAGTATAAATTCGCGGAGTCGTTAGATATTAGCAGTAGGATGGATAGGATGTGTGCGTGCTGTGTGCGGGCGCAGGAGGAACTGGCCGCGGTTCGCGAGCAGCTGAGCGTGCTGTAGGCCACGGTCAGCCGCCTTCAGGCTGCTGCCTCGAGGTGCAGCGACGGCGGAGGGTCTGGCGCGTCGCTTGAGACTCTCCAGGTGTCGCTTGCTGCGTCCGCTAACTCAGCCGCCGTGGCGCGCACATGGGTTTTTTTCAGGCTAGGCGCTAGTGCGAGGTGTCCTGATGAACACTCACCAGTCGACGTGCAGGCAGGGAAATCAGGACGCGCTCAGTAGAAAGGCACTTCAGCTATCAAGATATTAGCAGTAAATTTTCAGAGTGTTCGTAATAAAGTTCCTGTATTTACTGCCCTCCAGGAAGCATGTGGCGCGCAAATTATTCTCGGGACTGAGACCTGGCGGAACCCTGAGATAGGAAGTTCTGAAATATTTAGTGAGGGTTGGAACGTGTATCGCAAAGACAGATTAGACACCGTAGGAGGTGGTGTCTTCATTGCAGTTGACAAAAATATTGTGTCTACGGGAAATAAAGTTAATTTTGGAGTGTTATTACCGGCCACAAGGTTCCACCGTGACGGTTCTAGAATCAATCAAAGTGAGTCTACACTCTGTATCGCAAAAGTATCCGGATCATGCTATATTAGTCGGAGGTGACTTCAACCAGCCTAGTATAGACTGGGATGTCCATGGATTCATTACAGGTGGTACAGACAAGCCGTCGTGTGAATCAATTTTGAACGCATTATCCGAAAACTGTCTTGAGCAGCTAAATCTACAGCCAACGCGTAATGGAAATATTGTAGATCTGGTAGTCACAAACAGACCAGACCTCATCGACGGTGTCAGTGTTGAGACACGGATTAGTGATCATGATGCTGTCATTACGATTATGGTTACGAAAGTTAAAAAGTCGGTCAAGAAGGCTAGGATAGTATTCTTACTAGAAAGAGCAGATAAGCAGTTGTTAGCATCCCACTTAGTAAATGAATCTACTTCATTTATTTCAGGTACGATGAACGTGGAAGAATTATGGACAAATTTTAAACACATTGTAATTCACGCATTGGACAAGTATGTGCCGAAAAAGTGGGTTGCGGACGGAAATGACCCACCGTGGTTTAACAGCGCAATTCGGAGAATGATCAGGAAGCAAAGACACTTGCATTCGCGGTACAAGAAAGATCGGGAGAATGAGGACAGGCAAAAGTTAGTAGAGATTCGTGCTGCTGTAAAAAGAGCGATGCGCGAAGCATTCAACCACTACCACCATCATACCTTAGGAAAAGATCTTGCTGAAAACCCAAGGAGATTCTGGTCTTACGTGAAATCGGTAGCGGGTCGAAGGCTTCCATCCAGTCACTCACTGATCAGTCTGGCCTGACACCGGAAGACTGCAAAACGAAAGCTGAAATTCTAAATTTAGCATTTGAGAAATCTTTCACGCAGGAAGATCGTACAAACATACCGCCGTTTGAGTCTCGTACAGATTCCCGTATGGAGGACATACTGATTGATATCCCTGGGGTTGTGAAGCAGCTGAATCGGTTGAAAATAAACAAATCGCCAGGTCCTGATGGGATTCCAGTTCGGTATTACAGAGAGTCCTCAACTGCATTGGCTCCTTATATTGCTTGCATTTATCGCGAATCTCTTGCCCAACGTGAAGTCCCGAGCGACTGGAAAAACCGCAGGTGACGCCTGTATATAAGAAGGGTAGAAGAACGGATCCTAAAAATTACAGACCAATATCCTTAACATCGGTTTGTTGCAGGATTCTCGAACATATTCTCATTTCGAATCTGATGAATTTCCTTGAAACGAAAAGTTGCTGTCCATGCGTCAGCACGGCTTTAGAAAGCATCGCTCCTGCGAAACGCAACTCGCCCTTTTTTAACATGATATCTTGCGAACCATGGATGAAGGGTGTCAGACGGATGCCATATTCCTTGAGTTCAGGAAAGCGTTTGACTCGGTCCCCACTGCAGGCTACTAATGTACGAGCATAGGGATTGGTCCCCAAGTGAGTGAGTGGCTCGAAGACTTCTTAAGTAAAAGAACCCAGTACGTTGTCCTCAATGGTGAGTGTTCATCGGAGGTGAGGGTATCATCTGCAGTGCCCAGGAAAGTGTGGTAGGTCCGCTGTTGTTTTCTATCTACATAAATGATCTTTTGGATAGGGTGGATAGCAATGTGCGACTGTTTGCTGATGATGCTGTGGTGTACGGGAAGGTGTCGTCGTTGAGTGACTGTAGGAGGATACAAGACGACTTGGACAGGATTTGTGATTGGTGTAAAGAATGGCAGCTAACTCTAAATATAGATAAAAGTAAATTAATGCACATGAATAGGAAAAAGAATCCCGTAATGTTTGAATACTCCATTAGTAGTGTAGCGCTTGATACAATCACGTCGATTAAAAATTTGGGAGTAACAATGCAGAGCGATATGAATTGGGACAAGCATATAATGGCAGTTGTGGGGAAGGCGGATGGTCGTCTTCGGTTCATTGGTAGAATTTTGGGAAGATGTGGTTTATGTGTAACGGAGACCGCTTATAAAACACTAATACGACCTATTCTTGAGTACTGCTCGAGCGTTTGGGATTCCTGTCAGGTCGAATTGAGGGAGGACATAGAAAAAATTCAGAGGCGGGCTGCTGGATTTGTTACTGGTAGGTTTGATTATCACGCGAGTGTTACGGAACTGCTTCAGGAACTCGGGTGGGAGTCTCTGGAGGAAAGGAGGCGTTCTTTTCGTTAATCGTTACTGAGGAAATTTAGAGAACCAGCATTTGAGGCTAACTGCACTACAAATTTGCTGCCGCCAACTTACATCTCGAGGAAAGACCACAAAGATAAGATAAGAGAGATTAGGGCTCGTAGAGAGGCATATAGGCAGTCATTCTTCCCACGTTCTGTTTGGGAGTGGAACAGGGAGAGAAGATGCTAGTTGTGGTACGAGGTACCCTCCGCCACGCACCGTATGATGGATTGCGGAGTATGTAAGGAGATGTAGATGTAGATGTAGTGACAATGAATCTGCCCCTACCCGGTAAGAGATCCTTGTTTTGGATGTTTTCACTTCAACAAAACGTACACATCATTATGAGCTGCCACTTCTGGTTTATGCTCAAAGCAGAATTATTTTTGATAGCTTTATAGAGTGCAAATATTATTATTGTATAATTTGGTTCTGGAGTCTCTTACAGTTAGCACTGATAGGTCATTTCCACATGTCGTGACAGTTTTCACCTTGACTATTTGCTTTAATCTTTCCTGAAGCGACTCCAACCCTATACCAAAAAAAGTAAGATTCACTTACTGACACATGTAGATATCTTTCAGATACTTGCATCTATTAGCGAGTATTATACATCAAATACCTCACTGCCGGGTCCTTGCAACGACTGATAAAATTACAATATAAGTCTAAAATTACAGTACATACCTTAAGTTGCAAAAAAAATGTCGTGTACTGGTGTGTAATTATCTGATTGAAATCCAGAGCATGTAAAATGTTCGTACAACAGGATGGATGAGACAATTAACATGAATAATCGCACAACTGGAAGACTCGACGACGTATACCAAATACTTCCTATTGTAAAAGACATGTGAACGTTTGACACTCATTACGCCTCTGCATCTGCTATATATATTTAAAAATAGAAATTGGGCAATGCACACGATGGACTCTCAATACGTTGAAGCAAACATCATAGAAATTCAGCTGGTTATATTTATTACTTATAGGTCGCCTAGCCATAGGGAAGTTGTAGGACGTTAGGGATCCCAAAATTTAAGTCATTGCCAATGAATAATACTGAGCAATGTTCAGAAAATTGTAGCAAACTAAAAAAAAAAAGACTCTAAACTTTGTGAGACTTGTATTTAACTGTAAGACTGATGAGGGAAGTAATCAACACAGATGACTGAACATTCAAGATACATGACTAAATGAATTAAAAGCGACGTTCTCAATTTGTATTTTTCAAGTAGAGCAAGGGTGCCAGTCAGCAGCAGACGAGAGTCGAGAAGAGAATAATCTTCAATCTTTCTCTCCTGAACTCCCCACATTTCTCAAGTTCCACCTAGATGGGAGAATGAATGTTTCGTTTTCTGTGAAAAAGGGAATATCTGGAGACCCTTCCCAAACAATACTTCTATTTTTAAAATAAGTCATGAGGTTGGTACTGGTTTTGAAGTCTCCCTCCAATGGTCTCCTGTTGCACCAAGTCTGATGTTGGGGAAGTCTCACTCCAATCCACAACCGGCAGAAACCTGCTGAAATCCAGCCTTCGGTCAGACGATATATTTGCCCCACCCCCCTCTCAAACGTTTAAAACCGTGATAACGATGAAACTTGTTTGCCAAATACGCTGTTTCCTATCACGATTTATCAAACAAGGGAGCAGACGAACCAACAACCTGTGTCTAATTTAACCTCGTTTTCCAAGCATGTCGGTGTGTCGTGAAGTAACTTTCTCATGCTAGGGAGGTGCCGGTAGATGGATTGTGTTGATCTTTAGCTGTGTATGTGAGCGAGAAAGAGTTGTTATTACAATTTGTCTCACTGTATCACGGGTTTACACAATTGTGGGAAGTGCTATCAACGAGAAAAACAACAGAACAGTGGCAATTACGAAAATGGTCGAGATGTTGGGTGTTTCCCAGCCATGTATTAAGCGCGGAAGGCGTTAAGAAGAAAATAAATTTCCACGTACAACATATAATCAGAAGCGCATATTTTTTTAAAGAAAGTCTGCATTTATCTTTGGTTTCAGCCATTTCTTGCACCAGCGACTTGTTTTCTTTTTTGTGCACAGTGCCGAAGTCAATGCAAGAAATACTTTGTCAGCAGTGGTACCGACTCTCACTAGTGCTTGGAAAGTGAGGTTAACTATAAGTTTTATGTAGAATAATTAGTGAAATGGAAAACTAGTCAGACATAGCACACGATTTTTACTTCACTTTAATTTCATGTGCAGAAACATGTTAAGTGAAAACTTCGCATCTTAGGTTGAAAAATATGTATCTGGTTTTGGTGCAAAGTACAGCAGAGATGTTGAGCTAATTAAGTAAAGAGCTACTTTCAAGCTTCAAGTGAAAGAGCTGTCGAAGATCGTTGACATGGCTTCCCATTTGGATATTTTGAAAAATATTTCAAATAATGTGTTACAAGATTCTTATCTTAACACCGAAATAGCATTGAAGGTGTTTAGAGTGCCACTGACTGTAGAATCTTGTGAATGCTGTGTAAGTAAATTGAACATGGAAAAAACTACTTAAGGTCGGGTATGGGTGAATGTTTAACTTAACTATCTAGTCTATTGAATACGTCACATCTGGTACACAACAAATAAAATGACAGTCCTTGGTAAAGGATATTTTTATAACTGTGCATTACACCCATTTTCCTTTTATTTCTAATTTGTAATTTATGCACTGTTGATAAACTATGAGCAATAAATGAAATCTGTTCGTTATCGTACTAAAACCAGTGTATTATAGCTGCCACAAGTAGTAGCATACATATTTTCTTTTACTTCAAATTTTTCGAAAAAGTTATTACAACTTGTAATTTACTTGCTACAATGATACATATAATTTCTTGTTCAGACAAATGTATATTTTTGTTGTTCATATAATTAATATTATTCAATAATGGTTCATTTTCATCAAACGTACTTACAAAATTATAAATTTTACTATTTATGCCTAGAAACAAATGCAAAAAGATAGTTCTGCGGAGTGTATGGGGGTTTTGGGAAGGAGTGTTTATCTTCTGCAGCTCTGCTACGTCGAGGACTGCGTGATGTGTGTATCGCGTAAGGTACTTCCGGGGTCGCAGGATCACCTCGGTACGACTCTGCTTGGTAGCCGGGTAGCATGTGCAGAGCGCGTCCCCTATAAAGACTTCCACCGCAAAAAATACTGCAACAACCTTTCTCGTCGGTAAAGTCGAATGTTTACAACCCTTTACCGAAACGCGAAGCGTGAGAGCGAGTTCATTTGTGAGGTTCATTTGTGAGCCAATGAAAGGGCGGCGAGTGCAGGACGTTTTTCCCGTACGTGCTCAGGGTTTACGGCCGTCCGCAGGGAATTAAAGCGACATCGGGAAGGCGGCTGGCGGCCGTAAGGTGGCCGGCGGAAGTGTGTGATAAGCGGCCGCGGCGACAGCGCGCCCCTGGGAAATCACCAGAGAGGGCGCCGCCGGCCCGATACCGCGCTGACCCACGCCGGCGCCGTGACGTTACGGCCTGCAAAGTGGCAGCCGGCGGCCGGCGGTCGGCCACTTAGCGCTGACGGGGCGCCCGGCGGGCCACTCTACGGCTCCGCTGCGGCCCGCGCTCGCACAAGCACGTCTTGTTAGCCCGGCGCGCCGCAACGACACTCGTACCTCTCATTTTCATTAAACAGGGCGTCCGATTAGCAAAACACCATTTGGGAATTATGATTCAAATCACCGCTCACTGTCTTATTCTAGCTATATTCACAAACGTCTATACACATTATCCCCCGTTTTGTCTACGCAGTCCCAACTTTCCTCTTTGTGCCTCTACCTTTTAAACCATATTCCTAAATTTTTGTGATTTTGGATTTTTCCTGGGTTCATAATTTTTCATCATTTGTTTTTCTTGATATTATCGTCAGTCCTAAGGTTAGTCTGATGCAGTGCTCCAAGCTATTCTGTCCTGTGCAAGCTTTTTCATCTCCAAATATGCATTACAACCTTCAATGAAAAGCGGATTTTCTTTCGGCCAGCGTCCATTTCACTTCTCAGACTTTATTTGTGCTAATTTTTTTTTTCAAGCAATGATAAATAAATTAGTATGTTCACGGAAACAAAGGAACACAGAAATACAAGTCGCTCAGGAATGAAATGAATGGAAAGTGCGGGGAAGGTAAGACGAAATGGCTGCATGACAAATGTGAAGAAATTGAAAAAGAAATGATTAACAGTGCTACGGCAATTCCCCTGTTAAACGCTCAGGAGAGAGCGGATATGTGGAAAGAGTACACTGAAGTCTTCTATGATGGAGAAAATTTGTCTGATATGATGAAAGGAGCAACAGGAGTCGATATAAAATGGCTCTGACACTGTAGGACTTAACATTGGAGATCATCAGTCCCCTAGAACTTAGAACTACTTAAACCCAGCTAACCTAAGGACATCAAACACATCCATGCCCGAGGCAGGATTCGAACCTGCGACCGTAGCGGTTCCTCGGTTCCAGACTGAAGCGCCTAGAACCGCTCGGCCACATCGGGTGGCGGAGTCGATATAGAAAAGATGGAGGATCTAGTGTTAGAATCAGAATTTAAAAGAGCTTTGGAGTACTTGAGATTAAATAAGATAGAAGGGATAGATAACATTCCATCACAATTTCTAAAATCATTGGGAAACATGGCAGGAAAACGACTATTAACGTTGGTCGTAGAATGTATGATTCTGGCGACATACCATCTGACTTTCGCAAAAATGAAAAATATAATCCAAACAGTTCCGAAGATTGAAAAAGCTGACAAGTGCGTGAATTATACAACAATCAACTTAACAGCTCATGCATACAGGTTGCTGACAGGAATAATACACAGAAGAATGAAAAAAAAAAGATTGTGGTGGTGTTAGATGACGATCATATTGCCTTTAGAAAAGGTAACGGCACCAGAAAGGCAATTCTAACCTTCCGGTTGATAATGGAAGCAAGACTAAAGAAAATCAAAACACGTTCTTTGGTCTTATACACTGGAAAAAGCGTTCGACAATGTAAAATGGTGCAAGATGTTCTAAATTCTGAGAAAAATAGTAGTAAGCTATATGGAGAGAGACGGGTAATGAACTGTAAGAGGGATAACAAGAGGGGACGACCAAGAGCGAAACGTTTGGATAAAAAAGGGTGTAAGACAGACACGTAGTCTTTGGCCCCTGCTGTTCAATCTGTACATCGAAGAAGCAACGATAGAAATGAAAGAAAGGTTGAAGAGTGGAACTAAAATTCAAGGTTGAAAGGTATCAATGATACGATTAGCTGAAGATGCCGCTATGCTCAGTGAAAGTGAAGAAGAATTAAATGATCCGCTGAATGGAATGAACAGACCAATGAGTACAGAATATGGATTGAGTATAAACTGATTACATCATGGTCAGACAGAGATTGCGAAATCAGATACTGGATTGTAAGGCGTACCCAAGAGCAGATATAGACTCAGATCACAATATAGTAGTGATGAAGAGTAGGCTGAAGTTCAAGGAAGAATCAATATACAAAGAAGTGGGATACGGAAGTTCTAAGGAATGACGAGATACGTTTGAAGTTCTCTAACGCAATAGATACAGCAATAAGGAATAGCGCAGTAGGCAGCACAGTTGAAGGGGAATTGACATCTCTAAAAAGGGCCATCACAGAAGTTGGGAAGGAAAACATAGGTACAAAGAAGGTAGCTGCGAAGAAACCACAGGTAACAGAGGAAATACTTCAGTTGATTGATGAAAGGAGGAAGTACAAACATGTTCCGGGAAAATCAGGAATACAAAAATACAAGTCGCTGAGAAATTAAATAAACAGGAAGTGCAGGAAAGCTTAGACGAAATGGCTGCAGGAAAAATGTGAAGACATCGAAAAAGATATGATTGTCGGAAGGACAGACTCAGCATACAGGAAAGTCAAAACAACCTTTCGTAACATTAAAAGCAACGGTGGTAACATTAAGAGAGCAAAGGGAATTCCACTGTTAAATGCAGAGGAGAGAGCAGATAGGTGGAAAGAATACATTGAAAGCCTCTATGAGGGTGAAGACTTGTCTGATGTTATAGAAGAAGAAACAGGAGTCGATTTAGAAGGGATTGGGGATCCAGCATTAGAATCGGAATTTAAAAGAGCTTTGGAGGACTTACGGTCAAATAAGGCAGAAGGGATAGATAACATTCCATCAGAATTTCTAAAATCATTAGGGGAAGTGGCAACAAAACGACTATTCACGTTGGTGTGTAGAATATATGAGTCTGGCGACATACCATCTGACTTTCGGAAAAGCATCATTCACACAATTCCGAAGACGGCAAGAGCTGACAAGTGCGAGAATTATGGCACAATCAGCTTAACAGCTCATGCATCGAAGCTTCTTACAAGAATAATATACAGGAGAATGGAAAAGATAATGTGCTAGGTGTCGATCAGTTTGGCTTTAGGAAAAGTAAAGGCACGAGAGAGGCAATTCTGACGTTACGGCTAATAATGGAAGCAAGGCTAAAGAAAAATCAAGACACGTTCATAGGATTTGTCGACCTGGAAAAAGCGTTCGACAATATATAATGGTGCAAGCTGTTCGAGATTCTGAAAAAAGTAGGGGTAAGCTATAGGGAGAGACGGGTCATATAGAATATGTACAACAACCAAGAGGGAATAATAAGAGTGGACGATCAAGAACGAAGTGCCCGTATTAAGAAGGGAGTAAGACAAGGCTGTAGTCTTTCTCCCATACTCTTCAATCTGTACATCGAGGAAGCAATGACGGAAATAAAAGAAAGGTTCAGGAGTGGAATTAAAATACAAGGTGAAAGGATATCAATGATACGATTCGCTGATGACATTGTTATCCTGAGTGAAAGTGAAGAAGAATGAAATGATCTGCTGAACGGAATGAACAGTCTAATGAGTACACAGTATGGTTTGAGAGTAGATCGGAGAAAGACGAAGGTAATGAGAAGTAGTAGAAATGAGAACAGCGAGAAACTTAACATCAGGATTGATGGTCACGAAGTCAACGAAGTTAAGGAATTCTGCTACCTAGGCAGTAAAGTAACCAATGACGGACGGAGCAAGGATGACATCAAAAGTAGACTCGCTATGGCAAAAAAGGCATTTATGGCCAAGAGAAATCTACTAATATCAAATGCCGGCCTTAATTTGAGGAAGAAATATCTGAGGATATACGTCTGGAGTACAGCATTGTATGGTAGTGAAACATGGACTGTGGGAAAACCGGAACAGAAGAGAATCGAAGCATTTGATATGTGGTGCTATAGACGAATGTTGAAAATTAGGTGGACAGATAAGGTAAGGAATGAGGAGGTTCTACGCAGAATCGGAGAGGAAAGGAATATGTGGAAAACACTGATAAGGAGAAGGGACAGGATGATAGGACATCTGCTAAGACATGAGGGAATGACTAGAGGGAGCTGTAGAGGGCAAAAACTGTAGAGGAAGACAGAGATTGGAATAAGTCAAGCAAATAATTGAGGACGTAGGTTGCAAGTGCTACTCTGAGATGAAGAGGTTAGCATAGGAAAGGAATTCGTGGCGAGCCGCATCAAACCAGTCAGCAGACTGACGCCAAAATAAAAAAAAATAAAAAAAACTGAAGTAAGATGAAAGTAACAAGAAGAATCAGAATTGAGAGCAGCGAGAAACTTAACATCAGGGCCGGCCACTGTGGCCGAACGGTTCTAGGCCCTTCAGTCTGGAACCGCGCGACCGCTACGGTCGCAGGTTCGAATCCTGCCTCGGGCATGGATGTGTGTTATATCCTTACGTTAGTTAGGTTTAGGTAGTTCTAAGTTCTAGTGGACCGATGACGAAAGATATTAAGTCCCATAGTGCTCAGAGCTATTTGAACGATATGGGAAGTATTACTAGATCCGGCAAGCATTTGCCTAATAACCAAGAGAAATCTTCTGAAATCCGTGCTCAGAACGGCAGATTACTGTTAGACACATTTTAGGCAATATTGGCCATATCTCGAACAAATATACAAAACTGTCAATGTAGGTATATGAGAGCAAGAGTGAGACTAAGAGTGAAAGCGAAAGTGGGAAAGTGTATGAGCCGAGGCGGAGTTGATGGCGTCGCCTTTCGAATTCCTGACGCAACTAGCTCTATCTGTCGTGTGTTGTCCCTCTGGTTTGAGGCCACTAAGGTCTTTGCTCGAGGTTGTTAATGTGCACGAGGTGAGTTGTGGCGTGGCAAGATGGGGAGTGGGTGCGGGCGAGGAGGACACCACGAGAATTCCTCCCGACGATTAAGGCAAGCACTGACGCAATCGTCTTGGTCACAGAGTCCGGCGACTGGTTACTAGGAATGTTTGTGGGCCGATTTCAAGCCGTAGCTGACTTCGAATGCCGTCTTCATGTTTAGCCTGGCCAACCAGCTCTGGGACATGGCACCCCGATGAGAGAGTGAAATCAGTTTCGCTGTGCTAAATTCTGGGCCACATTTGGAACCGGAAACCTTCGGCTTCCATTCGTGAACTTCAGCTACGTTTTGGATTCTGAGGTTTTAAACGTTATTTTCCTATTGATACCTAAAGCTCTCAAGCGAAAATTGTGATTTCTCAGCTGAACCATTACACCACCAGTTAGTTCCTTGAATTTTGGCTACTGTTTGCGTTTCCTTATTCGATACTGGTCTTAGTTGTTTGTTAAACATATATCTTAAATCATGTAAGCCGGTGGTGTTTCCTGAGCCGGAGCGACAACTGTTTTTTTCTACGATGTAGAAGATCCGCCCCCTCCTCTTCCCCTCAGAGTCGCACAGTACCTAGATGGTTGGGTTTTAGCCAACCTCCCTTCAAACCTCTTTGGACACCAGATAAATAACTTCCTCTTGTAATACGGCCAGATTCCAGTTTAGAGATACCTTCGAGTGCTGCAGACATCATCACTGTGCTAATGATAATAGCTTAGGAAGTGCCTGGGTCTCACTATTTGCAATTTCTGAGGCTATGTGACTTGGTCTGGCCTAGTTTTCTTTCCGGTGTTTCGCCGTCGTTGTAGAGGCGATATTTTGCAGTGATACTTATTGTTCCTTTCAAGTGATTAACCTTGCTGGGTAAATATTTCTTTTTCCAATCTCTACCCAACTAAAAAGACCTCTGAAGTCCGGCCCTCTTGTTGTAATCTTTCTTGATCTTCCTGTGTGGTTTAACCTTGTACTTCTTGCGTATAAGCCTTTTGGTGCATCTGTTGTGAGGAGGCAATTCCAATTCTTGGTTACATAACTGAAGCAGTTATTCATGAAAGTCTGCTTGATTTCTATTTGATAGACTTACATAACTGAAGCTGCAGTTGGAGAAGTGTCATAATGATCTCTCCATTGGCAAAAGATTCCGGAATAGTCCCCCATTCGGATCTCCGGAAGGGGACTGCCAAAGGAGAGGTTACCATGAGGAAAATATTGAGTAATCAACGAAAGGACAACTTTCTACGATTCAGGGCATGGAATGTCAGCGGCTTGAACGTGGTAGGGAACGTAGAAGACATGAAAAAGGAAATATAAAGGCTCAGTCTAGATATAGGAGGGGGGGGGGGGGGTCAGTAAAGAGAGACGGAAACAAGACAACAGTTTTTGGACAGGTGAGTATAGGGTAATATGAACGGCTTCATAAAATGGTATAACTGTAGTAGGATCTCTTATGAATAGAAAGGTAGAGCACAGAACGTTTAACAGTGAACAGTTCACTGACAGGTTTGTTGTTATCAGAATCGACAGCAAACCAACACCGACAACGATAGTTCAGGTATACATGCCGATGTCGCAAGCTGAAGATAATGAGATAGAGAAACTGTAGGAGGCTATTGAAAGGGTAATACAGTATGTAAAGGGGGATTAAAATCTAATAGTCATGGTGTACTGGAATGTAGTTGTAGGGGAAGGAGTAGAAGAAAAAGGTTGCAGGGGAATATGGACTTGTGACAAGGAATGAGAAAGGAGAACGGCTAATATGGGTTCTATAACAAATTTCAGCTAGTAATAACAAGTACTCTGTTCAAGAATCACAAGAGAAAGAGGTATACTATGAAAAGGTAGGGTGATGCGGAAAGATTTCAGTTAGATCTGATAACGGTCAGACAGAAATAATGAAATCAGATACCAGATTGTAAGGCGTACCCAGTAACAGATATAGACTCAGGTCACAGTGCTGCAGTGATGAAGAGTAGGCTGAACTTCAAGACAGTAGTCAGGAACAGTCACCAAAAGGAGTGGGATGCAGAGACACGCCTGAAGTTCTGTAAGACTATAGATACAGCAATAACGAATAGCTCATTAGGCAGCACAGCTGAAGGACAATGGATATCTCTAAAATAGACAGTCACAGAAGCTAGAAAGAAATACGTAGGTATAAGGAAGGTAACTGCAAAGAAACTATGGGTATCAGAAGAAATCAGTTGATCGATGAAAGAAGGAAGTACAAAAATGTTCAGGGAAATTTAGGAATACAGAAATACAACGCGCTGATGAGTGAAATAAACAGGAAGTGCAGGAAAGCTAAGACAAATACCTGCTTAGAAAATGTGAAGAAACTGAAAAAGAAATTACTGTCGGAAGGACTGACTCAGCATATACGAAAGTCAAAGCAATCTTCGGAGATATTAAAAGCAAGGGCGGTAGCATTTACAGTGCAATGGGAATTCCACTGTTGAATGCAGTGGAGAGAGCGGATAGGTGGAAAGTGTACATTGAAGGCCACTATGAGGGGGAAGATCTGTCTGATGTGATAGAAGAAGATACAGGAGTCTATTTGAAACACATAGGGGATGCACAATTAGAATCAAAATTTAAGAGAGATTTGGAGGACGTAAGGTCAAATAAGACAGAAGCGATATATAACATTCCATCAAATTTTGTAAAGTCCTTGAGGGAACTGGCGACAGAACGACTATTCACGTTGGCGTGTAGAATGTATGGGTCTGACGACATACCATACGACTTTCGGAAAAATATCACCCACACAATTCCGAAGAATGCAAGAACTAACAAGTGCGAGAATTATCGCACAATCAGCTTAACAACTTATGCATCCAAGTTTCTGACAAGAATAATATACAGGAGAATGGAAAAGAAAATTGAGAATGTGCAAGATGACCATCAATTTGTGTTTACAAAAGGTAAAGGCACCAGAGGGGCAGTTCTGACGTTGCGGCTGATAATAGAAACAAGACTAAAGAAGGGTCAAGACAGACTCATAGGCTTTGTTCGACCTGGAAAAACATTCGACACTGTAAAATGGTGCAAGATACTCGAAATTCACAGTAAATTATGGATAAGCTACAGGAAGAGACGGGTAATAAACAGTATATACAAGCGCCAAGAGGGAACGATAAGAGTGGAAGAGCAAGAACGAAGTGCTCGGATTGCAAAGGGATGTAAGACATGGATGTAGTCTTTCCCACTTGCTGTTCTATCTGTGTTTCGAAGAAGCAAGAATGGAAATAAGAGCAAGGTCAGAAGTGGAATTAACATCGAAGGTGAAAGTATATCAATTATAAGATTCGCTGATGACATTGCTGAGTGAAACTGAAGAAATACAGGATCTGTTTCATGGAATGTGTGGTGTCAATAGCTACGATGCCACAGCGTATGTTGGCGCTACGAGAGCGGAACATCTTCGCCGACCGCAGCGCCCTCTACCCGACGCTGTGCAGCTCTACGACCGCAGCTCCACTTTCGCCGAGTTCTTCAAGAGCAGACGGGCGGGATACTTGGCTTCAGCTCGTTTGGTGTAGAGACTTTGCACTATATACGACGGGTCTAAGGCTTCGCACCTACGTGCTCATCTGTACAAAGTTGTGTATGCTTCTGTATATATTCATAAACATTGCCGACGAGGATGCTGTTTTCTCCTCTGGTTTTTTGCTCGGTACTGCTTTAGCTTTGTCCATTTCCCAATATGACTGCGTGTATGAGTGCTTCTACCCTTCGCTATAAGACTTTAAGTTTGTATCAACGATGGCTTCGCCACAGGAACAGGCTTCGCTGTGTGTTTTCGGGCTCAGCAAATGACGCAGCTGCTTGCTACTGTAAATAGACTGGTCACACTACAAACTACGGCGCCTCCGACGCCACCACCTGTATCGCCGACGACGCCTCCGGCGCCGCCATTTCGTGCCTTCAATCCTGACGTTGAACGATGGCCAGAATACATCGCAAAAAAATGGTTCAAATGGCTCTGAGCACTATGGGACTCAACTGCTGTGGTCATTAGTCCCCTAGAACTTAGACCTACTTAAGCCTAACTAACCTAAGGACATCACACACATCCATACCCGAGGCAGGATTCGAACCTGCGACCGTAGCAGTCGCACAGTTCCGGACTGCTCGCCTAGAACCGCGAGACCACCGCGGCCGGCTAATACATCCCCAACTCGACGCACACTTCACAGCATACATCGTTCCAGGTTCAGAGAGGCTTGCCTTTTTCATTGCCAACGTGGGAGATGTGTTATACCGTGTGCTCGTAAAATTATTTGCCACCACCCGCCCAGAAGCTGAAACTTACGACGATGTAATTGATGCTTTGAACTCCAACTTCCGTGTCAGTGTAAATGTGGAAACTGCACACTACAAATTCTTTCGTCCCGGCGTGGTCCTACTCAGTCAAATTAATCATGGTTAGCGGACCTTCACGGACTAACTTCTTATTGTGACTTCAATTGCTCATGTGGACGCTCATATGCGGATATCACGATTCGAGACGCTGTTGCACAGAATGTGGCAGACCACTGCATTCGCAAGCAAATCTTAACATTTAAAGACCAGTCTTGTCAGGAAGTAGTGGACTTGCTAGACAGACAAGATACGTTACATATGGTTACTTCCACGTTCGACGTGACACCCCGTGTGTGTACTGTTAGCGTGGGCCGCCGAAGTGGCCGTGCGGTTCTAGGCGCTGCAGTCTGGAACCGCGAGACTTCTACAGTCGCAGGTTCGAATCCTGCCTTGGGCATGGATGTGTGTGATGTCCTTAATTTAGTTAGGTTTAACTGGTTCTAAGGACTAATGACCTCAGAAGTTGAGTCCCATAATGCTCAGAGCCATTTGTTAGCGTGGCACAACACACGCCCTCCCGCCCGGCCCCGGCACTGAGAGCCACGTCATGCCGCTCGCGTGTAAGTAAACAAGTTTCAAGCGTGGCACCCACTAAGAAACTCAAATCATGTCCGAACTGTTTTAGTGCCCACCCACGGGACAGTTGCCCATCCCGTCAAGCACAGTGTTCTTTTTATAATAAGAAAGGACATGTGCAAGCTGTGTGTAGTAAGAGAAACTCTAATTCACAACTTGTCTCCCGTTCGCGTGACTTATGTGGGCGTCAGCGCAACGGAAACCGCTGTGCTCATGATTCACATCAGCCCATGGATGTTAATGCCACTTATTCAAAGCCTTCTACTTCACGTACTTCTACAGCTCATCGTGTGAATCAAGTTTTGCCAGCACTTCCTCTCGCATTCAGAGCAATGCGAGGAAACTTTTTGTGACTTTGAACATTTGTGGACGTTCTGCCGCATGCAGCTGGACACTTTTCCGTCTGTTTCTTTACTGAACAGATCAACGTATGACTTGCTTAGTTCGCCCCTGCTTCGTCATAAAATTTTTGGCATGGACGCATTTGAACTTTTAGGCCTCGCAATTCAGGACAATGTACTTTGCATCAACTCTAATGACCATGCAGACAGTGTTGCCTCACTATGGGATGATTTCGATGAACGATTTTCTGATGGCCTTGATTGTGCCACAGACTTTGCAGCGCATGTTTTAGTTAAAGACAATGCCATCCCCATTCTCCGACGCTCACGCCAGATACCGCATGCACTACGCGACACCATAGCTCCTGAACTTCAGTATTTTCAAGACAATGGTGTCATTGAACCTGTTTCTGCTTCGACATTGGCTTCGACTACAGTGTGTGTGAAGAAACCAAACGGTGGTATTCGTAATTGTCCTGACTAAGTCTACAGTAAATTCCCAGACAGTGGTCGCTACGTCTCGATTACCGCGTCCTGAAGACATTTTTGATAAGCTTGGTGAGGGAAAATTATTTTCCACGATTGACTTGCGGGACGCATACTTTCAAATTCTGGTCGACGAATAGTCGCAGCGCTGTTTTGTGATCAAAACCCATCTAAGCTTGTTCAAGCTTCGCCGCCTTCCGTTCAGTTGTGCATCGGCTCCTGCTATTTTTCAGTCTTATTTACAGCAGTTGTGTGCCACTGTCCCTGGTTGTTCCAATTATCTGGACGATATTGTCGTATCATGTTGCACCCCTGACGAACATTTCCAGATGTAGCGTGCCTTATATACTGTACTTTTGCAGGTAGGATTAAAGTGAATCACAGACAAGTGCAAATTTTTTCAAACTGAGATTCAGTGTTTAGGACATATGATTAACTGTCAGGGTGTCCACCCCTTATTGTCACATCTCAATGCGATTAGAGACTTACCAGCACTCAGGAACTTAAAGAACTTCAGTCTGTATTGGGCAAAATTACATATTATGTTCAGTTTATACCAAATGCAGCGCAGATTGCAGCGCCTTTGCATCGCCTTAAGCGTAAGAACGTTCCTTTTGTTTGGTCTTCTGAATGTGACGCTGCTTTCCACAAGCCCAAATCTGAGGTGTTGAGTGATCGCTGTTTCGATGCCTCCAAACCAGTTGTTTTGGCTGTTGATGCATCTCCTCACGGCATTGGAGTGGTTCTGTCGCATCGCATTAATTCTGTCGATCGCCCGATCACTTTTGCGTCTAAATTGCTCAGTTCCGCCCAGAAAAACTATTCTCAAATCGAGAAAGAAGCTTTAGTTATTGTATATGGAGTGACAAAGTTTCATGATATTTTGTACGATCGCAAGCTCTATTTGGTCACCGACCATAAGCCTTTGACGTCGTTGAATCACTTATCAACGCCAGTTCCAACCCATACGGCACAAAAGTAGTAACGTTAGTTTTTGTTTTTTCTAACTACAATTATGAAATTTTGTTTCAGCCTACGGCCCAGCATGGCAATGCCGATGCTTTGTCTTGCCTAGCTATTCGTCCTGACGACGCGTTTGATTCTTCTGACATGTCATGCATGTTTATTGATTCGCAGGATAAGGAATTAGCTGATGGTTTTCCGGTGGAGTTTCGTCACATTGCATCCGTGACAGCCGCCGATGTTTCTTTGCAGATTCTTTTGTTGTATATTCATACTCAATGGCCTCCGTCTGTTACGCATATTCGTGACCCACTTGTTCGACGTTACTTTGCGCAACGTACAACTTAACTGTACACCACGGTGTTATTTTGTTACAAACTGACAATCTCGTGTGGTTGAACCTCGTTCGTCGCAGTCGGAAATCCTCCAATTACTGCTCACTGGTCATTGGGGTATAGTGCAGATGAAGCAATTAGCACATCATCACTGCAATTGAGTCGGCACTGAGAAACAAATTGAGAATTTGCTTCCTAATTGTTGCTCTTGCTCGGAGCATCAGTCTGCTCCCCGTCAGTGTTTCTTTCCGTGGCTGACTCCTACTCCGCCTTGGCAGCTTGTTCATATTGATTTTGCGGGTCCTTTCCAGGACACCCGATGGCTGATTGTTGTTGATGCGTACAGCGACTTCCCTTTTGTTGTGCTTGTATCTTCTACTACATCTGCCAATACTATTCGGGCTTTGAGGTATATTTTTTGCATTGAGGGCCTTCCAGAAGTTATTGCCTCCGACAATGGCCCCCAATTTGTGTCCTCTGAGGTTAAAGCGTTCTGTGCTGCTAATGGCATTCGCCATCTGACCTCATCCCTGTTCCACCATCAGTCGAACGGCGAGGCTGAACGTTTTGTGCATGCGTTTAAGTCGCAGATGAGCAAATCCCACACCACACATCTCACGAGAACGCACTTTGGATTTTCCTTGCTTCCTATTGCTCCCAGCCGTGCGGCACCCGTTCCCCAGCAGAATTGCTACATGGCCGCGCCCATCGCTCGCTCCTGCAGCTATTGCACAGGCCACTGCGTGCTACCACTGCATCGCCTCGTTCTGACAACACCGCGTCCTTTGGTGTTCTATCGCGTTTTCTCTGGCAGGCAGTGCTGGGAGCAGGGGCAGCCTGGTCAAGCCTTGTTTTTAATTTCTGGTCCCACCGGCACTGTCAAGCGACACCGGAACCAAATCCGTTTGTGCCGTCCTCGGCTTTCTACCGCTGGTTCTTTTCCAGCAGAATTGGAAGCCTCGCAGCTTCCGCCGCCTCAGCCCACAACTCCACTGACGGCACCTCTGCCGCGGGCGCTCCTGCCGCCGCTGCCACAGGTACGGTCTCCTGCGCCTGGCGGACGCCTCTCACTGTCGCCACGGCCCTACCTCCAGCCCCCGCCGTCGAAGCCCCCACCGTGTTCCTCCATGGTGCCGGAACTAATGGATGCTGAGGCTGCCGTCACGTTGCTGCCGACGCCGACGCCGCTATCGCCCATGGACGCCGTAGCTCTGTCGCGTCCCAAGCGTGGGTTTTGCGAGGGATTGAGCGACACGGTTCGTAAACGGGAATTTGCCGGTTGACCTAATTGAGAGGGAGACTTTTGATCTGGCTAAGATGTTAAATTCCCTGGTGTGAAGGTACAAGGCTAGGATGTTGGTAGAAGTAAACTCGTATGGACGTTATAAAAGTTCTAATTTATTCATAAAGAATACAGATCACCCTAACTGCGTAGTGAATGTACCTACAGAATAGCCAAGCCCATTACAGAGACGGTGACTGACTTCCACCGTTCTGGCTGCCTGATAGAACTTTCCAGCACTTTGCTGCCCACACTAGCACCCTACGCCAGAGTCCCGCGGTCGCTGCCTAAACGCTCATCGGCGACTATCTCCAACTGCCCGCCCTCAGCCCAAGTCGGCTGCTACTCACGCTGACTACCGTCGCTCCCTAAACCCGAGAGAGAGAGATCCCCGGAGCGGCGTGCCTCCGAGTTTTGTTAGCTCTTCCCCTTCGACCCCGCCAGCGCTTGGCATGACGAAGCGTCGAGTGCAACTTTTCCTTATTAGGGATTGTTTTAGTATTAACTTCAGTACTTTTCTTCAGAAGCTGGGTGGAGGGGTAGAGGGGCCTCTCCCTATATGGTCACGCACTGCGTCCTGAGCCCTTCATTGGCTCCTCATGACGTAGTGCGGTCCCCACCTAGGGCCCTCTTTCTTTCTCTCTCCGCTCCCAGACTTCTCCCTCTAGCCAAGAGTGTTGATACTGTAAGTTATTGCTTATTAAGGGACCTGCCCAGAGCGCCCTTTTTATCTTAATAGCTGAGTCTGCTTCCTTGCTTATCACGCGCAGCTGCCTGGCCGCTTGGACCGCCGCCTCGGCTATCTGGCTGCGTCGTTATCTTTTGTGACCCCTCTGACACGCCTGGCGTCCCCTGTTAACTCTATCTCCCCGTATGATTTCTGGTGTATCGTCTGAGAACAACTGCATTTAGACTTGGCTTTTCTGCGGTTACAACAGCTCCACTTCCTCATCCGAGCCTAGCCAGTGGCGGTGCGCGTCCTAGGCTGGTTTTCAACAGAGCTGGTTTTCAATGGAGCGTTTTCCTCGCCCCCTAGCGAGCAATTCAGGGATGCGGGCGGACAGCACTCCCCGGCAGTTCTGCAGTCGGTGGCTCAGTTGCGCCGCCCGAGGGTCCCTCCACCCGCCGTTGGAAGTCCTACTTAACGACGGTGCGCCGTTTCAGGGGCGGGGGTCAGGGGGCGGGGGGGGGGGGGGGGGGGGGGGAGTGATTAAGTATCAATAGCTACGATGCCACATTGCGGGTTGGCACTACGAGAGCAGAAGATCTTCGCCGACCACAGCGCCCTCTAGCCGACGCTGTATACCTCTACGAGCGCCGCTTATTCTGAAGTACATGTAATTCGCTGGGGAAGGAATCTCTCTGGCCCCCTCGAATCCAATACATTTTGGCAGCTGATAATTCGGTGGCTATAAGTTCTCCTGAAGATTTATTCTTCTGACGAATGTTGTGTAGGAAGTGGAGAGACCATGCTGGATACGAATGAGCTTCCAGTAAGAGCTGAATTTAAGTAAGTCCAGAAGGCTGGTTGGCGTAGGTATCGACGAGACTTGGCTCTGGGTTTTCTTCCTCTTTTCTTCGGGAGGAAGTCGTACCATCGTTGGAGTATCGTTTGGCCAGCATTCAGGAGGTCGTGTAAGCCAAGGCGGCCCATGCCACTAAATATCCAGAGAATTCATTTGGTAACCGAGGAGTCCACGTGAGAGGTGGTCAGCAGGATTGTCTGGTCCTGGGCAGTGTTTCCATTGCGTGGGAGTCGTGTGTGTTTGTATCTCAGTTACCCGGTTACAAACGAAGGTCTTCCATCTGTTAGGATCACAGCGAATCCAACTTAGTGTTATTGTAGAATCCGTCCACAATATCGCGTGGGCAATTTTAAAGTCTGTTGCGCGGCAAAAGTAACACAATAGTCTGGTCCCAACTACTGCCGCTAAAAGTTCGAGTCGAGGCAATGTCACCTTCTTAATAGGAGCAAGTCTGTTCTTGCTGCAGACTAAATGGGTTACGAGGTCATCATCTAAGACAGTACGAATGTACAAAGCTGCTCCATATGCCTTTTCCGAGGCGTCTCAGAATACGTGCAGCTGAGAGTCTCTTCCATGAGCTGTAGCTATCCATCTAGGGACACGTATATGTGACAATGAAGGTAAGCTAGATATCCAAGTGCGCCATCGTGCCCCTAAGTCCCAGGGCATAAGTTCATCCCAGCCAACTCCTCGGCACCATGTGTCCTGGAATAGCAATTTCCCAACAACAGAAACAGGGGAAAACAGTCCGAGTGGGTCATAGAATTTAGCCGTAAATTGTAAAAGGAGTCGTTTGGTGGCTGGCTCTTCTGACGACCTTCTGATGATTTCGCTTGGATCGATACAGAAGTAGTCACCTGCAGTGTTCCCGTCTACACGTAAAACTTGAGTCTGGGTGTGGAGTTCTCGCCCTTCTGCCCTCCAGATAGTGTGGAGTTGTTCACAGTTGGTAGCCCATTTTGATAAGGGGAGGCTGATCAATTTCATTAGGGTTACAAGTTCATATCATATAGTTATCACCACATTATCACCTTCTACTGAGATCACAAAGTCGTCCATGTATGCAGTTTTATTTATAAGTGGGGCTACGGTGGGAAATGCTGTCATACACTTGTCGGCAAGTTCTCTTAGTATTGCAGAAAGTAAAATTGGGCTGCACGTCAGGCCGAATGGGAGTCTGTTAAAACGGTATTCTGTTAGTTCGTCCGTCGTTTGAAGATTTCATGTTTGCTCCTGGCTAATTTTGAACCAGAAAAACCTGGTCAAGTCTTTGTCATTTTCGTTCAGGGTTAGTTGAAGGAAAGCTTGTGTGATGTCCGCGACGATAGCCGTAAAATATAGTCTGAAACGCAGAATCTCTGGTAATGGGTTCGATCCTACTTGTAATACCACATTCAGAGAAGGTGCATTGTTTTCGTGCGATTAAGCGTCAAAGACTATTCTCCACTTAGTGGTTCCGTATTTCTCCTTCCTCACTGCATGATGAGGGAGATAAAACAGCTGCTTTCCTGAGAGTGGGGTGGGAGCGACCTCTACTTGCCCCTTCGTAATGTAGTCTAGCATAGGATCGAAATACATTTGCTTAAATGTCTCTTGACGTTGAAATCTTTCCCTAAGGTGCTTGAATCGTTTTTCTGCGATAGGTCTGTTACTCGAAAGCACTGCATTTTGCCTTTTGGGAAGTCTAACCACTGCTCGATGATCCTTTATAGAGAAGGATGTTCTAAACTCTTCAAAAAGTCTCGTATCCTTGTTGCTCACAGGTAGATCTTGATCGGCAGTAATCCCTATAGTTTCCAAGTCCCAAAAACGTCTGAAATCATTGTCCGAGTGCAGAGGAGATCGGTCAGTCTGAGCAAAATTTACCACGGTTGCATGCACACAGGCTTGTGACTTGTTACCGCTAAGTATCCAGCCAAACAGAAAAGGAACTAACACTAAGGTTTCAGAGATGCGTATGGGTGAATTGTGCTTCACTATCTTCCAATAAAAATCGCCTCCTACAAGAATCTCCACGGGAAGATCTTCTGTTGAATCGGTTTTCGGATCTGTTAGCGTAATCTTAGGGGGATCTGGTAAACTCTTTATATGTTGTGGAACTGAAGGCTGGTGAGAAATAACGTGAGTACTTTCGAAGGCAGTAAGTGGCACTGAAAAATTCTGCCAAAGCCCCTTCATATTAAACTGAACAAGCCTGCGGTGGCGTGGGCTTGTAGGGTTTGTTTCAAAGAAACAAACGATTAATTCCTGTCGGTCTACCGTTTGCAGTTTGATATCATCAATCAGCGATTTTGCTATGAAGCTGGACTGACCACCTGCGTCCAATAGACATCACGTTGTCCTGGTCAATCCTGTAGGTCCTGAGACGCACACTTGAGCTGTCTGAAGGTACGTATATTCGTGGGCAGCGACAGATACCTTTCCCACGGAAGTAACGTTTGTCTGACCCACAGGACCCCTAATATCCTTTCCTTCCTCACAAATGGACTTACGATGCAGTCTTTTACAGTTAACACACCGAGGCTTTTCTTTCTTTTTGGAATTTGACACTTTGTGCCCACGTTGAAGACAAAGAAAGCATCTGTTTGCTAGTTTCAATTTATCTATTCGATCATTGACGCGCCCAATGACCGCAAGATCCGCAAAAGACACAGAATGGTTCCTTTACGCTGGTATCCTTCGGAGTCGATCTTTTAGATTTCGCGTGTACGTGAAGGGTGGACGCTGTGGCAAGGTTACTAGAAGTGCTGGAAAATTCACCGCGTATCTTCTGCATGGTAAGCGCCCCGTCGACTTCCTCGTTCAAAAACTCCATCAATTGCAAAATGTCCCCTTCGGATATTCCCGTACGCTTGTCGTGAATTATCCAGCGGCGGCATATGTCATCCGGAAAAGCGCGTAAAATTTTCGGCGTGAGGACTCGGCCGTATCCGTCCACGTCTTCCCCAAGTGCCCAGAGAACTTGAATACGTCGCTGGCATTCAATGAATGTTGAATTGAGTTCCTCTGGGGTGGACAACTGAATTGGTTTTATGGCTTCTAGATAATCTAAGTGGGCTTGAATTATTCTATCCTTGTTGCCATAACGCGCTCGGAGAATCCTCTTCGTTTCTGCGTACGTCTCGGCTGTCATCGCAATACCGTCCACGAAATGCTTTGGTTCTCCCGAGAGATAGCCGCGAAGAAAGATGTGTTTATTAATTGTAGGTACCGTCGGATCGTTGTCAACCGACTGCTCAAACTGCTCCCAGAATCGTGCCCATGTCTCGATATCTCCTGAAAAAGGCTCACGTTTGATCGGCGGAAGTTTTACTGAAGCTGTGGGTACACTCATTGTTACTGTTTGTACCCGTGGATTGTCGGGAATCTTTATGTCTGCTACCGATTTCGGAAGCTGTTTCTCTATTTCGTGAGACAATCGAGAAATTGTGAGTTTCGCGGAGTCTATATAATCTTCGCGTTTAAGGACATCTTCTTCGTATTCGTCATCTTCTAACAACTCGTGAATATCCTCATCTAATTTAACGAGGCGATTCAGAAGGCTTCCCAATCTGTCATTGTAACATTTATAATCCGCGATTTCCGATGTGTCAGACAACCTTGCAACTTCCGCTACGAGTCGCGTAATGTTTGCTCTTTCTCTCATACGTTTTCTCTTTAGAGAGTGTAACTGTGCTTCTGGTTTGTCCATTCCGTCCGATTACTCCAAAGTTTAAAGCAGTGTCGGCTAGCGACCAGCTGTTCCTAGTAAGGCGTTATCTTTGGAGCGCTAGTCGAAGTAGTTCAATTGATAGTCACTAGATGGCAGGCGTAGCGTAGGATATGATTATTCGTTTAAGCGCTAATCGAACAGCTAGAATAGCAGTACACAGCGGCAATAATGTGAGCAGTTGCCTTTACAAATGGCACTACAAAACATGTTGCATGATAATTCAGTTGAACTTAGCTGTGTATGCAGGCGGTTGTCGTCGAAGAGCTTCTTCCGTGGTGTGACAAATCGCTGCAGTAAACCCCCTCGTAGTATTGCCGCGTAACGTGCGTCCAGAATTCGTGGTTCACTACGGCAATCGTGGAAATTGTCTCTGGCAAAGTCTATCCCGGGTTTCGGCGCCAAAATTGTTACGTCGTGAATCACAGTAGAGCAGCGATTAGCAGTCTAACAACACTTTATTACATAGTCACTGAACATACCATACAACAAGTCAAAGATACGTTGTCCTAAGAGTAAACAAACAGTCTCTCGCTTGCCCGAAGTATATCACTCTGTGACAGATGCTCCTCATCGCTGATCCTGTGGCCCTCTTGGTTAAAGCGTGCAGGGCGGATTTTTTTCTGCGATGGGAGTAGGCATGCACGTACCTGGCAGTACTGGTTGGCTTCATATATACTCTACGGCCCAGTTTACAATCGGGCTTTCTGTAAACTTCCACGTCGAGAAAGGCAACACCCCAGGTTTCCATCTCCATAGTGAATTGGATTCCGTTGTGCTGCTGATTGAGGTGTTGATGGAAAATTCGTAGCTCTTCCTCTCCATGTGGCCTGATAACGAAAGTATCATCAACAAACAGGAGCCAACATTCTGGGCGTAGTGGGGCAGACTAGAGCGTTGCTTCTTCAAATGCTTCCTTAAAGATGTGTGCTGTAATAGGCGAGCGAGGGGAGCCCATAGCTACACCATCTGTCTGTTCATAAAATTCCCCCTTCCACCTGTCGTTAAACAGTGGCGCACTAGATCGCAGATATCGGGTGCCATGCGTTCGTCGAAGATGTTCATGGTGTCTCGTACCGGTACATTTGTGAATAAAGACTTCACATCGAAGCTAACATCATGTCTGTGGCCGAGATACACTTTTCTTTTTAAAGTTCCCAAAAATAGGTGGAGTCCTTAACGTAAGAATTTGTTTGCCCTACAAAATGTCGGAGCTTTGGAGCCAGTTCCTTTGCTAGACTGTACGTCGGTGAATTAATAGTACTCACAATCGGCCGCAAAGGACACGCCAGGTTACCCGAGAGCGCTGATGCGCTGCTTCCTGGACTCAAGTAGGCGCGCCGGTCCCGGATCGAATCCATCCGGCGGATTAACGACGAGGGGCCAAGAGCTGGTGTGCTGGCCAGCCTGGAGTGGGTTTTAGGCCGTTTTCCACATCTTACTAAGTGAGTCCCGTGCTGGTCCCCACGTCCCGCCTCAGTTACACCACTCGCAGACATTTGCAACACGTTCATGATTTACACTAGATGCTGACAGCTGGGATACAATGATTCGATTCTGGGGGGTATAGGGTGGCGTCATGAAGGGCGTCCTGCCACCCCTTCAGCTTAACCATACCACATCGATTGTAAGCCTGCCGACCCTGCGAAAACTGCGAGACAAAGGCAGTAGTAAAAAAAGAATCGGTTGTAAAGCAAAGGCCTCTATAAGGAACTTCGGTACACCGTATATTCTTGGCGGCTGTGGAAATTATGGGGCGAGTCTTCGGGCAGTGTCGAAATTCATTCTAATTTGCTTTAGAAGTGCTTGCGTCGATTTGATTATCTTGGCCATCGGCTATCTCTTAAGTTTCTTGTAGACAGGTTCATTCAGAAGATCCTCCATTCCGTGCCCAGCACAACGATCGCATTTCCCTTGTCTGCTCGTGTTATTACTAAATGAGAGCTGTTTTTCATTTCCGCAATACATGATGTTCTTCCGTACTGATATTTTGTTTCGCAGTAAACAAAAACACCGTGAAGAAGGTCGCTGGCGGCAGGGATCGAAACGTCGGTAGTTTTATATATATTGACAATGCGGTCGCAAACCCAGAAAAATTTTACTGAATGTGAGAGTGCCCGCGGAAGCCTACGTATATAAATCTAGATCTGTAAAACACTGTAAAAATAGCTTAAGATAATTATGTAAATAATCAGCATGTTGTCATATATTTTTCTGAGAAAGAGTTTTATACTTGTAAGACTGACTCATTCGACGTATTAGTGAGAGTTGACAGTTATGTTCTAAGGAACATGAAAACTGCTTAATTAAAATAACTAAAACAGAAAATTACTACCTGTATTCATCCGAACGCTCCCTAATCTACCTAACGTTACCCTTAAGCACTCCAGAGGTATGCTGTGGCAGCAGTACAAATGTTTCATGGCCTTCTTCGAACACTGGTTAGCCAAATTACTGCCCCAGAGCAGTCGTCGTGTGTTTCTGAGAACTGACGTTTACGTTCTGTGAGCATCTCCGTTAAAATTTTGTAATAGCTTACAAATGACCTGCCAAAGGCCTTGCCGTAGTGGTAACACCGGTTCCCGTCAGATCACTGAAGTTAAGCGCTGTCGGGCTGGGCTAGTACTTGGATGGGTGACCATCCGATCTGCCGTGTGCTGTTGGCAAGCGGGGTGCACTCAGCCCTTGTGAGGCAAACTGAGGAGCTACTTGACTGAGAAGTTGCGGCTCCGGTCTCGTACACTGACTACGGCCGGGAGAGTGGTGACCACAAGCCCCTCCATATTCGCATCCAGTGACACCTGTGGGCTGAAGATGACACGGCGGTCGGTCGGTGCCGTTGGGCCTTCCAAGGCCTGTTTCAACGGAGTTACAAGTGACCTGCTGTGTTAATAACTGGTATGGTTCAAATGGCTCTGAGCACTATGGGACTCAACTTCTGGGGTCATCAGTCGCCTAGAACTTAGAACTACTTAAACCTAACTAACCTAAGGACATCACACACATCCATGCCCTAGACTGGATTCGAACCTGCGACCGTAGCGGTCTCGCGGTACCAGACTGTAGCGCCTAGAACCGCACGGCCACTCCGGCAGGCAATAACTGGTGTGCTAAGACTATTAGTTAGGCTTTCATTTACTGAAACTGTGCCTTTTATATTTACATTCATGAACCACCAATCAATTGTATAATACAGTCTGACTTCGGAAATACGAAAAGGAATTAATCACGATGGAACACACAATAAACCACGCAAATGTCAATTGTTAAGCATAGTTTGTACATTTGAACATCACAAAATGGGAAAACACTAGTAGAATCCCATTAAAAAATCAGATTATAGACGTGCTCAGCTAACAGCTAAATCATACATGTTGTTGTATTAATCTTAGACGTGCGTGGGTGAGCCGTTTGTAAACACTTGGTTTCCTTAACAAGAATATGCTAAATAAATGTAAACTTTTTGTAATTAATATTGTGCTTAAATAACTTCGTGATGTATAATAGACTATCAGTTCACTGTTGTAAGTTCCCTTTGCAGCGCTAACACTGACCACCATATTAGTCCAAAGAATTCTGCGGCTCAAAAACAAGTCTTAATATTGTCAATATTGTCACGTGTGCTTACTGCCAGTATGTACCATTCAAAAATTTATGTGGTTTTCACCTGTTCTACATAGTGCTGTGTTTCACGGTTGTCAGTGTGACCACCAATTCTTTGAAAGTTATTTATTTGCGTTTTATACGTGATATTTCTGCAACTTATATCACAGTTGAACTTTGAAAATGGCCGAAAAATGTTTTCTGCCTGATATTGCTACCAATTAATCTCTTTACGTTCGTTACAAACCATGAAATGCCGGAAGCGATGTACACTCCTGGAAATTGAAATAAGAACACCGTGAATTCATTGTCCCAGAAAGGGGAAACTTTATTGACACATTCCTGGGGTCAGATACATCACATGATCACGCTGACAGAACCATAGGCACATAGACACAGGCAACAGAGCATGCACAATGTCGGCACTAGTACAGTGTATATACACCTTTCGCAGCAATGCAGGCTGCTATTCTCCCATGGAGACGATCGTAGAGATGCTGGATGTAGTCCTGTGGAACGGCTTGCCATGCCATTTCCACCTGGCGCCTCAGTTGGACCAGCGTTCGTGCTGGACGTGCAGACCGCGTGAGACGACGCTTCATCCAGTCCCAAACATACTCAATGGGGGACAGATCCGGCGATCTTGCTGGCCAGGGTAGTTGACTTACACCTTCTAGAGGACGTTGGGTAGCACGAGATACATGCGGACGTGCATTGTCCTGTTGGAACAGCAAGTTCCCTTGCCGGTCTAGGAATGGTAGAACGATGGGTTCGATGACGGTTTGGATGTACTGTGCACTATTCAGTGTCCCCTCGACGATCACCAGAGGTGTACGGCCAGTGTAGGAGATCGCTCCCCACACCATGATGCCTGGTGTTGGCCCTGTGTGCCCCGGTCGTATGCAGTCCTGATTGTGGCGCTCACCTGCACGGCGCCAAACACGCATACGACCATCATTGGCACCAAGGCAGAAGCGACTCTCATCGCTGAAGACGACACGTCTCCATTCGTCCCTCCATTCACGCCTGTCGCGACACCACTGGAGGCGGGCTGCACGATGTTGGGGCGTGAGCGGAAGACGGCCTAACGGTGTGCGGGACCGTAGCCCATCTTCATGGAGACGGTTGCGAACGGTCCTCGCCGATACCCCAGGAGCAACAGTGTCCCTAATTTGCTGGGAAGTGGCGGTGCGGTCCCCTACGGCACTGCGTAGGATCCTACGGTCTTGGCGTGCATCCGTGCGTCGCTGCGGTCCGGTCCCAGGTCGACGGGCGCGTGCACCTTCCGCCGACCACTGGCGACAACATCGATGTACTGTGGAGACCTCACGCCCCACGTGTTGAGCAATTCGGCGGTACGTCCACCCGGCCTCCCGCATGCCCACTATACGCCCTCGCTCAAAGTCCGTCAACTGCACATACGGTTCACATCCACGCTGTCGCAGCATGCTACCAGTGTTAAAGACTGCGATGGAGCTCCGTATGCCACGGCAAACTGGCTGACACTGACGGCGGCGGTGCACAAATGCTGCGCAGCTAGCGCCATTCGACGGCCAACACCGCGGTTCCTGGTGCGTCCGCTGTGCCGTGAGTGTGATCATTGCTTTTACAGCCCTCTCGCAGTGTCCGGAGCAAGTATGGTGGATCTGACACACCGGTGTCAATGTGTTCTTTTTTCCATTTCCAGGAGTGTATATTGTTCTCAAAGGAGTACCGCATACATTTTAGTTCACCTAAAAACATTGTGGCTGTGAAGCAGTAGACCGCATACGAGCCGCAAATATTTCCGGAATGCTGGAACTAATAAATTGACATCAAAGAGTTTATTTGTTCAGATTTTTGTTCGCCACATTATTTTGTACCAGTTCTCCTCGAAATTCTCGAAATCAAGTAAATATTTATCTTTGCCTGTAGCATATCGCCCAAATCAGTGTTTATTGTGCTGCACATATTTTGACTTACTTCATACCAATATTTGTAAAATAACTGTATATTCTTAATTCAATTATTTAGCTTCATTCGTTAAAAGACAGCCGTTCCAACGACTTTTCAATGTTTATGTAATTACAGATTGGAAATAACAAGTCCCAAAATCGACTTTTCCTCATACGTAGTCGTATCAGGTATATATATATATATATATATTGCTATAAAGCAATTATGAAGTATGATGTTCCGGTGGGATAACGTTAATGAAACGAAAAATCTAAGAATATTGTCCTGCGATTAATTCATTTTTAAAAGACGAGTTTAGCACCAAAAGAAGTGAATTGCATTAAACACTATTTCAAAATGACTCTCAGCTGTGAATAATAATAAAACCTACTTTTGATAAACGTTTTGTGAAAAAATTGGAGCAGCTATGAGAAGACCACTTAGCTAGAAAAAAGTAAATATTCTTTTAAAAATTTAATATTTTTTTCTTTTTGCATTTAAAATCAACTTCGCAACGCTAGAAAATTTCGGATGATTTTACATGTTCAATTAATGTTGTGTCATAGAAAATTTTATGCGTGATTAAGAAAAATTAAGTCTAAAACTTGTACAGCTTTTGCAATTTTATTTTCGGTATCTCGTCACTGGATCATCTTTCAGTACTCTTTTATGTAGTTTTACATTGGGGACATCAACGGTTGGTTACACTGTACGTAGCTGAAATAGTTGTTGCATTATGAGAGAAACTGCAGCTAATACATGCTCCTGTGACAATAAAGGAAACTTTCAGTGATCTGGCAGACACGGATCATTTCCAATATTATTGGTGCAACTGACAGCAAACATATGCGTATTCGACGTCAAAAAATTCAGTATCCATGTTTTACAGCTACAAGTTCTTTTCCATAATCCTCCAGGCTGTAACCAATGCTCATTACATGCTTAAACTATCGACGTCAGTGTATATAATAAGCAGAGGGATTGTGAAACATTTCAAGTATATATACTCTACATGCTACTAAAGAAAAGAAAACTGGAAGTTCCTGAACCTAACTTCTTGGCTCAAACGAATGGCAAAGCTCCATCGTATCCATTGTAGGCACTGCGACGCCTCCGATACTACCTGACCGTCTAAAACCATATGGTAGGAAGAGATTGATCACTGAAGAAGAATGTTTAACAAATGACTGTCCATATGCATAAAAATAGCGGAGAGCGATTTGATGTTCTGAAACACAAATGGCGCTTTGTGTCGAAGAATATAGAAACCAATGCCTGTCTTACAGTGGGTTTGTGTTCTGCTTAACAACATTTTAGACAAAGAAGGTTTCTAGCTGATGTATCCTATGATAAAGGGGAAGATCGAAGGCAAGATGTGGGGGATTATCAAATGAAAGCAAAACCGCGAGTATATGTACGTGTTGTTTGCAAATCAGCTATACAAAAATAACCTTTAATTGTGAAAAGATAAATAACTGACAGAAATGTTTCATGCAGCATTGAAAGCTATATTCATTAAACTTTTATCAACAAATGTTCAATGTGTCTAACTTTTGGAACACGACAAATGTCCCATCCGTAGTTAATTTCCATCCAGTTCCTAGGCAGCAAGCATTGGTGCATGGTGGCAGCTGCTTGTCTTATCCTTTGTCGCAGCTCGTCAACGTTTCCCGGAAACCCCATACACAGAAGTCTATTGGGATTAAGTCAGGTGTGACAGTATATTTTTCCACCACATCCAATCCAAATCGGGACATTACTACGGAGATACGCGACCTTCATGATGATAAGGTGATGGCTCGCCATTTTACTCAAACATAAACTGTGCGTCCATATCCTGTTGTAATGGAGGTGTCAAACAATGTTCAACCATGTTCAGATACGATAGACCAGTTACAGTTGACTCGGAAGGAAAGAAAAAACTGTAAATCTTGTTACAGCTTACGGTGTAAAAAACATTTACCTCGGGTGATTCCCGTACGTGTTCGATTACCTACGTGGTTTCTGTTCATCGTATATCCGAACATTATGTCGATTCACTTTGCCACAGGTATGGAAGATGGCTTCGTCACTCAACACAATTTTACTAAGAAAATCATTTTCAGTTAACAATGCAGGTCGTTTTACCTTGCCACTTTCTCTTAAAGCTGCCAACAGTTCCAATTTGTAGGGTCTGAATGACAGGCGTTTCCGTAATACCTTCGACATTATAATACTAGGCATACCCTATTTTAAGCTGACACGTCTCGTTGATTTACCCAGACTAAGAATATAAGACTGGCACACTTGTCAATTGCTGCGTGAGAGACTGCTGGTTGACCCTGACCCAGCGTCCTACACTGAAACGCCAAAGAAACTGATACAGGAATGAGTACTCAAATACAGAGACATGTAAACAGACAAAATACTGCTCTGCGGGCGCGAACGTCTATATAAGATAACAAGTATCTGGCGCAGTTGGTAGGTCGGTTACTGCTGCTACAATGGCAGGTTATCAATATTTGAATGAGTTTGAACGTGATGTTATACTCGGTGCATGAGTGATGGAACACATCATCTCCGAGGAAGCGGGAATTTTCCCGTACGCTCATTTTGCGAGTGTACTGTGAATATCAGGAATCCGGTAAAACATCAAATCCCGCCCTCGCTAATGCCGGAAAAAAAGATCCTGCAAGAACGGAACCAACGACGACTTAAGAGAATCGTTCAACGTGACAGGAGTGCATCCCTTCTGCAAACTTCTGCTGATTTCTAAGCTGGGCTATCAACGAGTGTCAGTGTGCGAACCTTTCAACGAAACATAATCGATATGGGCTTTCGGAGCGGAAGGCCCATTCGTGTGCCCTTGATTACTGCACGACAAAAAAATTTAGGCCTGACATTGGACTGATGATGACTGGAAACATATTACCTGATCGGACGAGCCTCGTTTCAAGTAGTATGTAGCGGATGGACGTATACGGTTTGTAGTATGTAGCGGATGGACGTATACGGTTTGGAGACAACCTCATGAATCCATGGACCGTGCAATTCAGCAGAGGATTGTTCAAGCTGATGGAGGCTCTGTAATGATGTCGGGGGGGGGGGGGGGGGGGGGGTGTGCACTTGTGTGATATGGACCCCTGATACGTCTAGATACGACTCTGACAGGTGACACGTACTTAAGCATTCTGTCTGATCACCTACATCCATTCATGTGCATTGTGCATTTCGACGGACTTCCGGCAGGACAATGCATACCCCACATGTCCAGAATTGCTACAGAGTGGCTCCAGGACTACTCTTCTGAGTCTAAACACTTCCGCTACCCACCCAACTCCCCAGACATGGATATTATTGAAGATATCTGGGATGCCTTGAAACTTCAGAAGAGATCTCCGCTCCCTCAGACTCTTACGGATTTTTGGACAGCGCTGTAGGATTTATGGTGTTAATTCCACCCAGCATTGCTTCAGACATAAGTTGAGTCCACACCAAGTCGTGTTGCGGCACTTCTGCGTGCTCGAAGTCTGTCCCGATAGCTGAGTGGTCGGCGTGACGGATTGCCGTCCTACGGGCCCGGGTTCGATTCCCGGAGGATTTCCGTCGCTGAGTGGTTGGGTATTGTGTTGCCTTCATCATCATTTCATCCCTATCCGGCGAGCAGGTCGCCCAATGTGGCGTCGAATGTAATAAGAGCTGCACCAAGGCGGCCGGACCTGTCCCGCAAGGGGCCTCCCAGCCAATGACGCCAAACGCTCATTTCCATTGCTTGCTCGCAGGGACCCTACGCGATTTTAGGCAGGTGTGCCAGTTTTTTCGGCTCTTCAGTGTATTTGATACAATCCAGTTTCAGAGAAACGATTGTTACAATTAGTAAGTTTGTCTTTGAAGTAAAACATAAGTGCGTCTATAATTTAATTATGTAAAAGTAACATTTAATTATGGAAGAGGTAAATAACTAACCGAAAATGTTTGATACAGCGCTGAGTTCAATATATCGTTAAGTTTCATTTACTAACGTTCAAAGTGGCTACCTTTTGTAAGGCGAAAAACGTACTATCTGTCGTCAGTTTCCTGCCATATCCTATGACATAAATCTTTCTCTGAAGCGCAGGAACAAACTCCCTGTCTTTAACGTAACCCCATACACAGAGGTCCATTTGCGTTAAATCAGGTAATCGTGGTAGCCAGGAAATTGTTCCAGGCCGTCTAATCCCAGTCGGCAAATTCCTGTAGAGGTGTGAGAAAACTTCCTGATGATAACGCGGTGGTACGCCATCTTGCTGGAATTTAAATTCTTTGCCCATTTCCTGTTACAATTGATGCGACGGAATCCTAAAAAAACACTGTCTCATCAAACAAGAAATTGGCGACCAGAGAAGACAGTGGCTCACAGAAGACCACATTGTGTCGGTTTACACTAACAGAAGAGAAGAGATTTCATGTTTATTTTCATGCTAGCAAATCCTCTTTTCCTCAGCTGTCGATAACACTAAAAAAAATTACGAGGCTGTCCTGAAAAAACTATACCTTCTGCTATATGGCAAAATACTCTCATTTTTGCCTGCTATCATTTTCTAAAACGGCGTTTCGATATCTCAAATGTTTTATGAGACATGAGAGATATTATGAATATTTCTGTATGAGTTCATTACAGGAGCGCGGAACTTAATGCACTACATTAAATCGATTTTCTCGAAACTGGTGATGGAGACTCCTCCCGAGTCTAAACAAAACTTCAATTTCAAGTAGCATTAGCATTAGCATTTAATACGCAGCAGTATATGGTGTCTTTTCCACCAAATGCAGAATCATATTTTTTATTTCAAAATCTTCAAATTTTATGCAGTGTTTTACTTAAATGTGAAATATCACAATAACTGTGACCATTAACAGAATGATGAGCGCTTCACCATCAAGCCGACACGTAAATCCAAACGTACTGCAAGAAGAAATTATATTTTTACCGAATAGTTTCTGTAAAATCACATGCGAAAGATTTCAGGGCTAGAGCCTCGATTTTGGCAACCCAGCGCGTCGTCTACCAAAGGTGTTGACACGGAAAACAGTGTGTCCACCCGAGTCGGCCATACTATGCTAACCCGTTACATAACACGGGGACACTCTTCCCGCAGGTTTAAGGTGACTCATGCTGGCCTCCGCTACTCATTAAACCTGCTTTCTTCCTCTGAGTAGCAGCCTGGTCTGTCGTCGAGGTAGCTCATTGGTAAAAAATGTTCTCACCGCCTGGTGCGAGTGCGGTGGTGCTCCATCCTGGGGAAAAATGGACCTTTCGGCATGTTCTCACAATTTTGGAAACATATTCTCAACAAACCTGATCCTGAAACCGACTTTTCCGCAAGAAAGAACGTGCAGTTTCTCGAGAAATCATGCTAAATACATATGAAGCTTTGGATAGTCTCGACTCAAGTCCGTGACTCCTGTGGTCTCCATATTCTTACGTGTTGGCCGTTCACTTTTACACTTACATGAAACTTGGCCTCAACAGTGATTAGGGTGAACCTAAAAGAAACTTTTTCTCTCATATCCCATGCCCAGAAAGTATTCATAAAACTATAAAGGTTATTATCATCATGATTTAGGGTTTATAGCTGTTGAATCCTACATAGCTTGAATCACAAACATCGCCAAAAAAGACGCCAGACTTACCCATGAGGAACAGCTAACACTGCTGGCAAGACGAGCCGAGTTCTATGGACTGCACAGATGACTGTCGAATGTGATTTATGTCTTGGAGCGCATAGGAGCCATGTCTTAGTTTATCCTTACATAAACGGAGTCCTAAAACTGTTGGTATGTGATCAAAGTATCCGGACACGTCGCTGAAAATGATTTACAAGTTCCTGTCACCCTCCGTCGGTAATGCTGCAATTCAGTATGGGTGTTGGCCCAACGCTTAGCCTTGATGACAGCTTGCATTCTTGCAGGCATACGTTCAGTCAGGTGCTGAAGGTTTATTGCAGCATGGCAGCCCATTCTTCATGGTGTGTTGCGCTGAGGAGAGGTATTGATTTCGATCGGTGAGGTCTGGCACGAAGTCGGCCTTCCAAAAACATCTAACAGTGTTCTATAGGATTCAGGTCAGCACTCTGTGTAGGCCAGTTCATGACAGGGATGTTATTGTCGTATAACCACTCCGCCATATGCCGCGCATTATGAACAGGCGATCGACCGTGTTGAAAAATGCAGTCAACATCTCCGGCGCCAAACACGCATACGACCATCATTGGCACCAAGGCAGAAGCGACTCTCATCGCTGAAGACGACACGTCTCCATTCGTCCCTCCATTCACGCCTGTCGCGACACCACTGAGGCGGGCTGCACGATGTTGGGGCGTGAGCGGAAGACGGCCTAACGGTGTGCGGGACCGTAGCCCAGCTTCATGGAGACGGTTGCGAATGGTCCTCGCCGATACCCCAGGAGCAACAGTGTCCCTAATTTGCTGGGAAGTGGCGGTGTGGTCCGCTACGGCACTGCGTAGGATCCAACGGTCTTGGCGTGCATCGGTGCGTCGCTGCGGTCCGTTCCCAGGTCGACGGGCACGTGCACCTTCCGCCGACCACTGGCGACAACATCGATGTACTGTGGAGACCTCACGCCCCACGTGTTAAGCAATTAGGCGGTACGTCCACCCGGCCTCCCGCATGCCCACTATACGCCCTCGCTCAAAGTCCGTCAACTGCACATACGGTTCACGTCCACGCTGTCGCGGCATGCTACCAGTGTTAAAGACTGCGATGGAGCTCCGTATGCCACGGCAAACTGGCTGACACTGACGGCGGCGGTGCACAAATGCTGCGCAGCTAGCGCCATTCGACGGCCAACACCGCGGTTCCTGGTGTGTCCGCTGTGCCGTGCGTGTGATCATTGCTTGTACAGCCCTCTCGCAGTGTCCGGAGCAAGTATGGTGGGTCTGACACACCGGTGTCAATGTGTTCTTTTTTCCATTTCCAGGAGTGTATATTGGATAAGTTTTTACGTACGAATTTGTCAATTTAACAGAAGGAGTTGTCGAAGAGAAACGATTTTCGGTTGGATTTAAAACTTTGTTTAGCTACCTGTTGGACGTTTTATATTATCGGGCAAATGACCAAAAGTTTTATGCTGCATATTGAACTCCTCTCTGAACCACTGACAGCTTTACAAATGGGTAAAAAGGTCATTTTTCCCGTCCAGTGTTGTAGTTATGTATCACTGTTTTTCTCAAATTGTGGTGGATTATTAATGACGAACTTGTTAGTGCAAAAGTATATTGTGACGGTGCTATTAAAATGTCTAGCTCCCTGAAGAGATACCTACACGACATTCGTGGTTGAACAACATATATTATACTTAGTGTTCGCTTTTGTGTAATCGATACTTTCCCTGCAAGTGATGAGCTACTCTAAAAGTCATTCCGTACGACATTATTGAGTGTAAATATGCATAATATGTCAGGACACTGATACATTTGTTTCCAATATTAGCATTTATACGAAGAGCAAAAGTAGCCGAACTTAACTGTTTGAGAATCGCAGTACTTCCTCTCTTTTCTCTCTAGTAAGATTTATTGTAACACTAGTATCGTCTGCATTCCATGTAAACGCAGTCTACACCATTATGCAGATACCACTAACATGCACAGTGCCTCGTTGACAACTTCATGGGGTCTGCACCTCACTTGAACCCAAACATCAGCTCTGAAATCTGAAACCGGGACATTTCGGAACAGGGCTTGGTTTTCCAGTTGGTTTCCAGTCGGCTGCGGTCCAACCAATATGGTCATGCGCGCAGAAGAGACATTGCAATTATAGGAATGCGCGCTGGTCGTCTGCTGCCATAGCCTATTAACACCAAATTTCTATGCATTGTGCTAACTGACATGTTCGTCGTATGTGTCACATAGATTTCTGTGGCTATTAAACGCAGTGTCGCCTGTCTGTTAGCACTGACAACTCTACATCAAACCCGCTTCTCTCGGTAGTTAAGTGAAGACTGTCGACCTTGGTGAGAGGTAATGACTGAAATTTGGTGTTCTCGGCACACTCTTGACTCTGTGGATGTCGAAGTAGTGAATTATCTGACGATTTCTGAAATGTAATATCCCATACGTCTAGTTCTAACAACTATTTCGCGTTCAAAGTCTGTTAATTCTCATCCTACAGGCATAATCACGTCGGGAACATTTTCACATGAAGCACAGGAGTACAAATGACAGCTCCACCAAAGCACCGGCCTTTTACATCTTATGTATGCGATATTATCGCATCTGTATATAGGCCTAAAGCTGACCCATGACTTTTGTCACCACAGCGTAATTATTTTATAATGAAGTTTGAAAATTATTGTTCCTCATTTCCTTAAAGATAAATTCTGCGCGGTACATAGCATAAAAGAATTTCTGTCTGTACAACTGCCACCAACGATGAATGCCATAATCAATGTTACGTGGATGAAATCCAGAAATATACAGATTATGTAAAGTTTGGCGTTAGCATCAAAATCAGATTATTCAAACGAACTCACGGTACAGATCATTGTGAAAACGGTGTTCATCTCCTGAAACCGATTACGAATAAACCGAGTTCTTGGTCACAACTGAGGTATAAGGGACACTCAAACGATAATGAGACTGATGGGAAAAGTGAGAAAAGAGTTTATTGTTTCAAAAGTCTTCGTCATTACTGCTAATACTCTCCACTGTGAGACAAGACGGTCAGTTTTTTTCCTGCATAGTGTCCCTGATTTCCAGCGGAACCATGACAGTACCCAGGCGTGCACCTCTTGGTCCGCATCAAGTCGACAGCCAAGAATGTCTTTCTTCAGGCCAAGAAAAACATGGAAATCGCATGGAGAGAGAGCGGCGCTGTATAGAGGACGTCTAAGAGCTTCCCACTGATAGTTTCCTATAGAATTCCGATCTCTCCCCGTGCCATTCCCATATTTTTAGAGCCCTGAATGAAGACATTCGTTGCCGTCGTTCGATTCTTACGAAGAGGCGAGCGCCTGACTACTAACAAGGCTTCGTAGGCAACCGCAAACTTTATTCCAAGCAGACATTGACCGTCTCATCTCACAGAGGGATAAATGTACGAGGGCGTGCTGAAAAGTAAAGTCTTAAAGTATTTTTAAATGAAACAACGTCCTACATCTTTATTCTTCATGTGTACATATTTGCAGCCCTCTGCCCGTAGAGGACTCTGAACTTTAGCGAGTAATATGGCGGTGTGTAACATTTGAGAGCGCGAGAAACAACGTGCTGTAATCGAGTTTCGAATTTTAAGAGTTCGACCACAGCTGGAGCACCCTTCAAAATGACAATACCAGAACACACACGAGCGCTACGACGTGTGCAACAGTCCTACGTCTTGGGGTCGCCGTCATTGATCATCCTTTACACTGTTGCGTCGCACGAAAATACACTTGCTGGCATAACAATGTTTTCTTTGGTTTGCTCCGGGAGGAAACTGAGTGGAACTAGAATAGATAAAATATTAGTTCACTTTACTTTGTGCTATTCATTTCCACAAGAATGTTCCGAGTATTTAAAACTGTCTCTGGACGTTTACGTATTACTTGATACATATCAATTTACAGGACTGTTGACTAGGAGAATAACTGACCAAATGTTCACATAACGTTCTCTCTAAGACACTTCATACACTGGTGCTCTATCTAAGAAGCTGTTGTCGTCTTGATCGTAGACTGCGTTCCTCTGTTCAACTGCAAGAAGACGTTCGACTACGGTGGCCTAAAAAGGCTGTAGGAGGCGTGGATACGCCGGCGATACTCACTCGTCGGTGCAGCGTGCAGTTATACTCTCTTCTGCAGTGTCGTTCCGAGTAGCCAGCCTTGCTTTGACACCCCGTTCTTTCGACGCCACAACACATACCGTCCCGGCTTGACCCCATCCGATTCTCACCTGTTCCCAAAACTTATACACCTTCGAAGACATCACTTTGATGGTAATGAAGCGTTACAAGTAGAGTTGAGGTTATGGCTTTGTCAATAAAGTCAAACATTCTATAGTGACGGTATGAACAAGCTGGTCCCTCGTTGGGAGAAATGTTTTCGTCACTAGGGTGACGGAAGTTTCTGGGCCTGTGACAGCGTTGTTGCATCCCATCCTTCAGATGATGCACTGGAACAAAAACTGCGGGAACTGTGGTCGTACTGCACTCAGGAGAAGTGCGATCACGTCAACTGCGACTGTAGGCCGACGATGTCTTATAGAAAATCGTTTGACGAATGTCAGCAGTGTCAAAGGTTGTCAAGAACGTGTCCTGTTGCTCATCGCACTGTCAACTCTCGGTTTCGCCCACGAAATGTGTGGAAAGGAGTAGTTCCATTGACTCCCTTTATGCCACACCTTTAGGCCTTCTCGAGTTGATTCTCAGCGGTAATGTGTCTGAAATGTTTCCCTCGGCCACCCAAAAGGAAACCGCGTAATTTCAAGACTGCACGTCGCTGATCTGATCTCCACCGCAGAGGAAGCGGTGAAATGTGAGTAAGTGGGAGTGTGACGACCTTCACATAGTGCCACACGTCCACAGTTGCTTTGTACAGAATTTCAATGAAATTTGGTGCCAATGTGACATCATTAACCCCTTACACCTCACTGGAACTTCTCAATTGTGGCCTTCCTACCGCACGTGTCGGCACCTTGCTGTTTGCAACTTCGCCGACGCCGACGGTGACGTTTAAGAAAGCCATGCTTTTGCACCATTACAATCTCGTAGGTATCTTTGAGACAAATTTCAAATTTCTACTTTGGAATGGTAAACAATTATGTGGTTTCGAAAATGTGAGCCTATAGTGTGTTTAACAGTGTAAATATACACACTTCAAAAATAGTTTTTCGTCCCTCGGTTCTAAGAACTACTGAAGATAGACATTTACTGAGGATATTGTACCACAGACACAGTTCCTTTGACTGTTCTGAGATGTCACTAAATCCACCCAAAGATGTAAACAACCTTTCACGAGCAGTGCCTGTTAGACGGAGGGGGTTCGGCAGCCGATCAGTTCCAGCCGTTCCAATAGGAAGGAGGTACACGGCTCGTGTTTTCTGTAGTTCAACCATGCCTAGACGGTCAATACCGCGGTTCAATCGCGCCCGCATTGTTACTTTGTGCCAGGAAGGGCTCTCAACAAGGGATGTGTCGAGGCGTCTCGGAGTGAACCAAAGTGATGTTGTTCGCACATGGAGGAGATACAGAGAAACAGGAACTGTCTATGACATGCCTCGCTCAGGCCGCCTAAGGGCTACTACTGCAGTGGATGACCCTTTCATACGGATTATGGCTCAGAGGAAACCTGACAGCAACGCCACCATGTTGAATAATGCTTTTCTTGGAGCCACAGGACTTCGTATTACGACTCAAACTGCGTAATAGGGTACATGACGCGCAACTTCACTCTCGATGTCCATGGCGAGGTCCATCTTTGCAACCACGACACGATGAAAAGCGGTACAGTTGGGCCCAACAACATGCCGAATTCACCGCACAGGATTGGCATCACGTTCTCTTCACCGATGAGTGTCGCATATGTCTTAAACCAAACAATCGTCGGAAACGTGTTTGGAGGCAATCCGGTCAGGCTCAACGCCTTAGACACACTGTCCAGCGAGTGCAGCAAGGTGAAGGCTACCTGCTGTTTTGGGGTAGCATTTTGTGGGGCCGACGTACGCCGCTGGTGGTCATGGAAGGCACCGTAACGTGAATGCCATCTTCCGACCGATGGTGCAACCATATCGACAGCATATTGGCGAGGCATTCGTCTTCAAGGACGACAATTCGCACATCGTGCTCATCTTGCGAATGACTTACTTCACGATAACGACGTCGCTCGACAAGAGTGCCCAGCATGATCTCCAGACATGAACCCTATCGAACATGGACGGCGTGACCCACCAACCACTCTGAGGGGTCTACACCGAATCGCCGTTGAGGAGTGGTACAATCTGGACCACAGTACCTTGATGAACTTGTGGTTAGTATGCCACGAGGAATACAGGTATGCATCAATGCGTTGTACTGGGTATTAGAGGTACCAGTGTGTTCAGCAGTCTGGACCGCCACCTCTTAAGGTCTTAATGTATGGTGGTACAATATGCAATTTGTGGTTTTCGTGAGCAACAAAAAGGGCAGAAATGATGTTTAGGTTGATCTCTATTCCAATTTTCTGTACAGGTTCCGGAACTCTCAGAACCGAGATAATGCAAAACTTTTTTTGATGTGTGTAGATCTGCGATTACTTCCATCAGCAGCTACTCGCTAATGTAAGGTTACAGCAGTAGTCTACAGAACTAGCTACGCAAGTATGTCAGTACGATTTTCTGTACAACATGACGTACAAAACAGATCACTCTTACAGGATAAAGTAACTACATAATTTTCTGTGCGGTGGCATCAACAGAATCAATCAAACTCACAGAATAATAATAACAAGAGCGGCCCCTGTACACTGCTACATATACGATCATTTATGGTCTAAGCATATAATAGTATGGCTCTCTCTTTTAAAGAAAACTTTCGCACACCGAGTGTGCCTCCACACAACAACCATAACAATCTGGACTCTACTCACGGGCCTCCCGTGTTTAATATTGCTTGTCATCCGATTTCCTGCAAAGACTGTACTCTTCGCTATACAGTACTGTAATGGTTGTTGATAGAAAACTATGGGCGGATGGCTACCTGCTGGAGGCGGGTGGAGATTCATACGATTCGTGCAACCAGTTTGTTGCTGAAACTCTTTATTAAGAATCACAAACAAACATAGAGCTGTATATTTCCAGCAAGAGACAGAAGACAGTGGGTAATGACCCTCGGACCCGAGAAAGCTGATCCGTGTGCGCCAACGTAGGTATCTCTCGGGGACAGCAGCGTACAGGTTTTACTACCTCTTCATTTTGGCGGGTGGCTGCTGTCTACGTCAGTTCAGCAGGGTAGCGGAGCAGCGACTGCTGGCAGGGATAGGAAGGCTTGGTCAGTGGAACTGCTCCGGGTGTTGAACACAGAACTCTCAGTATTGCGTAACTTTTCTTCTTTGTGTGTTCTTGTTCCCTTTTCATATTACATTGCGTACTCTAACATTTCAGTGCTCATATACAGAGTTCCTAGGTCTCATTTGTAGTGGCCTCCATGGGGCACTAGATCGCAGGCTTCTCGGAGAGAAACAGTGTGTGCTTCGATGACTCAGAGACCATGGGTATCCTCTTAGCGAGGTAGACGTTGGCTTTCCAAGCTCGGCACTGCAGTATTTCTGCGCTGGAAAGCAGTGTATCCTGAAATCTCGCAGTTAGCCGCTGTGGCCGAGCAGTTCTAGGCACTTCAGTCCGGAACCGCGCTGCTGCTACGGTCGCAGGTTCGAATCCTGCCTCGGGCATGGATGTGTGTGATGTTCTTAGGTTAGTTAGGTTTAAGTAGTTCTAAGTCTAGTGGACTGATGACCTCAGATGTTAAGTCCCATAGTTCTTCGAGCCATTTGAACCATTTGAAATCTCGCATCATCTGGAATGTCTAAACTGACCTTGAAAACACCCACTACAAAATATCTTTAACCTTAATGTAAGATCCCAAAACTATAGACACGCATAAACTCACTCTCCTTTAGTGTCAACTTCCTTCCTGTTACAAGTACGCACAACTACTAATACACAGACTACACACATCTTAAAACAATCAACATACAGCACCATGTAACACTGGCGTTTCCCTTGTTAGCTCAATTAGACACACTAACACTGAAAATAAACGTTTCAACCGATTGTTCCTGTAACAAATTCCCTAACCAAGGATGTTCCCTCTATGCTTACTCTCATGCCTCCTTCATCTCACGACGCCAGTCTATGATATCATAGTATGGATGTGTATGGAACATCCTGTTTCATGTGCCTAGTGTTACCTGTCGCTCTCATATTTTCTCCATCTGCTTCTCTTATCCCTTCAGAATGAGCTCCTGGTAGTTGAGGCGGTGCTTCTGGTCCACTCAGAAATGGACAAATTCTTTGTACATGCACCACTGCACTCCGGTTTGAAAGTATTCATTTAACGTTAACCAGAGATATCATCTCAACTACCTGATAAGATCAGTGGTAATGCAAAATGAACATATTATTTTTATTTATTTATTTATTTATTTATTTATTTATTTATTTTTTTTTTGCATGACAGATAACATTACCCACTGCCCAATATCGTATTTCAGCAATTTTGCCTGACTACTGTGAGTGCCTTCCTGCACATTTGTTTTCATCTTTTTATCCTCGTGTGAGCTACTTTTAAACTCATTAGCAACTTTTTTTAAAGGAAAGGATACGTCCTTTGTATAGGTAGGTTTGTATAATTCGAATGGAGAGGGACGTTTTTTGGCCAATAACAACCTCATATGTTGATACGCCCATCTTTAAATGAATTTTCGGCTTATACACTGCTACCACATATGGTATTACAGTTTCATAATCACTGTGGATACTAGTTACAGAATAACAGCTTTTTTCTTATGTATCCTTTAATGCTGAAATTTGGAGGTGTAGTGCAGTTGTTCGTAATTCCTTCATGCACAAAACCAATACAATTGCACCAACAACCCGCACATAAATCCTCTGTCAGTTATTACAGTCTCTGCCATTGAAAATTTCAGTATCCATTGCTTAACCATAGCCTGTTGCAACATTTATCCTTGTTGATTTGGTATGGTGATAATTCCCAGGAAACGTGGCAAATCATCAATAATAATTCATACATATGGATTCCTCTTTGGCTTTTGTGCACAGAGATCAATAATGCCCATAGGAATAATTTGGAATGGTCTGCCTTGGGTATCCTTTGTAATGTATTTCACTGGAGACTTAACTTGGCTCTTCGACTACAAGGAGTGCAGATCCTTAGGTAATGTTGTATAGCTTGCTTTTTTTTTGTCAGCCACTCATAATTTTTGGTGCTCTATAGCATATCATACCCTATGCCCCGACAAAATGAAATCAGTCACCTGCACCAGTATTTTATTCACATAATTGCTGTCACAACTATGCATTAGCTGCACCTTGTTTACTTGTACACCACTCCATCATCAGCGCTGAAATGCGTTTGCCTCAAAGACTGCTGGTCTGAAACCTGTGCCATTCTTCCATCCCCATCACACATTGTATGGTGCATGTTGTGTGACTAAGTCTGTCTGCATTACCACGAGATTTCGCTGGATATGTACAGCTTCAAAATAAAATTCACTTTGGCTTAAAGCTCAGTGGGTGAGTCACAAGATCCATCTTTCAATATCATTACCCATTTCAGTGCTTTATGGTTCATTGTGACCTTAAAACTTCGCCCACACAGATAACAATGGAAATATGTGACGCTAAAAATAAGCGTGAGCATTTCCTTATGGTAGTTGGATAATATTTTACTCCAGTATTGAGGTTTCTAGAAATACAGACTAACGGGTATTCTTTCCCATCCAACCAGTAGCTGAAGATACTGCTAGAACATTGTAGCTTGAGTCATATGACAATGTAAACTGTTTCCGATAGTCTGGAAAAGTGAGGGTGGGACATATAATCAGTATCTATTTTAATCATTCAACTGCTGCTCTGCAATCTGGTGTGCTGTGAAACTTCAGTTTCATCTTTAATAAATGTGTAAGAGGTCTTGCTACATCTGCACATTTTGGAATAAATAATAAGAGCTGTAATTCCTTTACTTTGGCACAGGAAACTCCTTAATGGCTTGTCCCTGTTTTGGGTCAGGTCATACACCAGCTTCGCCACTAATATGGCATACATAGTGGACCTCCTGTAGTATGAAGTTACACTTTTCATATGTAAAAAAAATAATCCGTCATCAGGCCACAAGTGGCCCATCGGGACCATCCGACCGCCGTGTCATCCTCAGTTGAGGATGCGGATCGGTTGGGCGTGTGGTCAGCACACTGTTCTCCCGGTCGTTACGATGGTTTTCTTTGACCGGAGCCGCTACTATTCGGTCGAGTAGCTCCTCAGTTGGAATCACGAGGCTGAGTGAACCCCGAAAAATTGCAACAGCACATGGCGGCCCGGATGGTCAGCCATCCAAGTGCCGGCCACGACCGACTGCGCTTAACTTCGGTGATCTGACGGGAACCGGTGTATCCACTGCGCCAAGGCCGTTGCCACTTTTCATATGTGCTGCAAGTAAATGATCAACACCTCTCATACAGGACCATGTTCTCTTGGGTGTCCTTGGAAAACAAAATGATATCGCCCATGTAGATGTCAATTTGAATAGCAACTGATGATACTGGTAATGACCAAATGGAACTGAAAACGCTATATTAGGTCAGTCTTATGGTGCTACCTCTAGTGTTCCATTTACGAAAATCTGGAATTAAAATGATATTGCACTCAATGAACCTCACTCTACTAACTACGTCAGACCCTACATCGTTTTAGTCGATAGTCTCTCCATCAGCCTTTACGTTATTTCCCTTTTAAACAGCCTAGAAAAAACCCTCTCCAACATACCACGGAACTAGAATTGGCCATCACATCCAGGATGCCACCCAGTTTCAGCTTTGAGTGCCCACACACTGTCTGGTGTGTATGTAACCACTCATCACTCACTACTATCACTGAGCTACCAGTGTCCAATACGCCACATATCAGTTAAATATTAATTTCTAATTGTGTCCTATGCCACTGCTGCGCATTCTGGCCATAACTAGTATAGGAACAGTGACAGAGTTGACACCTTTCGTTGCAGCCAGTGCTCAGACCCTTCTGTTGCTGTTAGTGATTTCTCTGGAAATGTACCATCACACCAGAGAGGAAACAATGATTAATTCTGAACCCCACTCTCGCAACATGTTTTAATTTATCATATTTGCTTCAGTTTCGAGTTCTGAACCTAGGTCCAAATACATAAAACCTTTGCTCTGATATGCCAATTCTTCAAAATCCTTGAAATTAGATGAGGGCTGAGTGATCATCACCTGTGAAAGAACTGCTGGTTTAATGCCTTCTGTGATTTTAGCCATCAACTCCGCTATGATCGTCAGAACTCAAAATGCATGCTTGAGTATGTCAATACTCTTAACATACTCTCCAAACGGCTCATCTACTCCCTGTTCACATCCACAATGTAACTTAAATTTCGGGTTGTCCAAACTGGGCCTAGTATTGGTGGACATTTTCTGTTGTCTCGACTTCAACTATGGTTGTCACTATACTATTTACCAATATACCTCCTGCATGAGGATACATTAACTGCAGAAGTTCCACATCTCTTAACACAAACTCTTCCTGCTGTCGCATCAATAACACCATATTGTACAAACACTACACAGTATCACTTACTGACTACAGAAAATCCTTTGTAAGTTAATATTGTTTCTAATGGATGGGAAATCCTAGCAAACTGCGTCACATCAGATTTATCCTCCCTTCCTTACAGGTCAATGTTATCCTGTTGCTTCACATCATCTCCCACTATTAAATTTAAATCCGTCCAACTACCTTCCACAGACGCTGTTGTTACCAAAGTACCAGTTATGACTTCCAGTCTCATATTTTTCTTCTGTATCTGATTCAGTACAAACCTATCTCCTCATGAAACTACTTGCAACAAGTAATTAGTTCTGTTCATATACCGCATAGTCCTTGCTTATAATCTGTGCACCTGATTCCAGGAAAGTGACTCACATTCCAGGAGTACAGTACTAACTCAAACTTCAAGATGGATGACCAAATAGTAGTCATGTCACTACTCATATCCTCATGCTCTCCAACCATCAGCTGCACCAGCTCACACATGGCCAGCCAAAGTTGCTGTGCACGCCTCGCCACTGTGCTGAAAGGGCCCTAGTCCTGTACTACCAATTTATACACGAGCTCCTCCTTATGCAGCCATGCCACACCCATCGCGTTCCTAGCAGCCATTCTATAACAACACATGGAAAGACACAGTCTCTTGTTTAATGCTGTCTGGCTATGAGGCCCGCACTGGTACATCATACAGCTATGTTGTATTCCCAATTTTAGCGTAGGATATGGGTGGGGTTAGGTCCAGACTGGGGTTGAGCTGGCATGGGCTCAATTTTACAAAGAATTTATTAAACATAAAATATTCTTTTTGACAACAAATAAATTATAACAACACAGAACTTCATTAACAGCCCAATACATTACTGGAACAAAGGGCTCGACAACAGAATAACAGCATAAATTAATACTTTTAGAAAAGCGAAAACAAAATTCACATCGACTTCGTCTGAATAGATACTATTAGACTAGTAACTGTATACAATATGTGGCCCCTGGTCGCAGAGAGAGGAACGACAATAAAATTACCTTTTGCAGTTAACTACAGGATGACAAACTAGAAGACAACTCCTCGATTTAATTAAGACTACTTACACTATTACACACCTAAATATAGAACTACGACCACTCCCATCACCAGCTAGGCACTAGACCGAAGCTATTGACAATATTTACTGGACTACTTATGCAATACAATTTCGTATTCACTGTGACATAAAAAACAAACCACTTATACAGGGTGAAATAAGAAGACAATTTTCGATACAATGGCACGAACAGAATTAATCACACTCGAAGCATACTAACAAGGTCATAAAATCACATTCTGTACAAAGGCACATAGAAAATCAACCATGCTCACAGTACATACATAATAAAAGCAATATATCTCTCGGTTCTTAAAAAGAAATAGCTTTACGCCCTGCAGGCCACTACACAGCAAACATAACACGGTGCTCTGTACACATGGATGTTCTGTGTGTGATATTACTGATAATGCTGTACATTCAGTCCACAGCCTGTGTTGTTCACTGTATGCTATGTCGCTAAACATACCAAAATACTACTTTTGGCCACCTAAGCGCTCTATCTGTGTTCCACTTGTAATCTGTAACCCCATGTCTGTGTCTCCACTGGAATTACAGTCCTCTCATTTAAGAGAAGACACCAACCGTCCCACAGGTTTTTTTGTGTCCACACAGTGGTCATACACGTCACTGGCCAGTAGTGAGCTCACAGCAACAGCTCCTTGGCGTACCAGCTGTCCGTGGTTCTCCACCAGCTGACAGCACTCATCTACATATCCTACTGCCTTGGAGCCAGAGGTGCTCGTGTCTAGCACATACATGGGCAACCCCCCCTCTCACAGCCACAGCTCCATCAGTCACTAACACAACTCTGGGTGTGGGCGAAACAGATGTGCTGCTCATCATCGCACAGATTTTTGGGAAAGTTGTAGCACCATTGTGTTAGGAAAGATGAAGATAATGTAAGTGTGCAGCCTGGTACTCTTAGTTGGTTATAGCCTACATGTCTAGGTGCAGCATTAGGGGCAGAAACAATAAGTAAGTTTAATTTCCTCCAAGTGATCAAGAAATCTTCGAGATAGTACGCACAGAAATACCCTTTTCTTGGCTTGTTGTGCCGGTCGAACTGGCATCTGTTGCTGTTGTAGCTGCAGACGATATTGTAAACCCTCATGCTGACTGGTAAGATATGTTTCAAGCTTCTAAGTGGTAGGTCTCACTGCATCCTACGCAGATAGCCTCTTGGCCTTATTTGAGGAATTATAGGTTAGAGCCAACTAGAGGAAAGGAAAAGATAAAAGGTATTATTGTTTTCGCTTTACAATGTACTCTCTTACATGTACTTACTAAGAACGAAAATCGAATACAAGTCAAAAGCAAACTGCCAGACTAAAACTTCCAAAACAAAGCATCTAAGCATTTTGGAGTAAAATAAAATACTGTGTTACATTGTTAGATATAATGTAGGTGGAATGGGGTGTGGGCTGGGCCTTGTGCAGACACGGAGCTCAGTTTAACAATTATTTTCGTTAATATCAACAAAACTGGAATAACATTAACTGAATTTTTCGACGGTACTTGGCAAAAGGAAAACTCTTCATAACTTCATAATGTTCTGCCAAGTTATAATTATTTGGTAATGAACTATCTGTCAGCTTCTCAGGTGACAAAAGACCATCGCATACACTGAGAAACATGATGTGCGACGAACACAGATATTATTTGTACAGAAGATGCAAAAATGACAAATTGTTTACATTGGCAAATATTAAAATAATTTCACTAACTGAAAAGGAGATATTAAAATAATTATACTAAATAAAAAGGAGCATAAACAGAGTTTTTATGTGAAGATACACATGATAAATAAAATGAGTTTACAGTTAAATTAAATTAAGTTTTCGTTGCAAATACTATATTCAGACTATAAATTAATTTTATTTCTCATCATTTGCCATATGTATTTCCACATAAAATCTTTGTTCACCCGCTTTTTGCTTAATGTAATTATCGTAATATTTTCCTAGGTAAATGTATTGTCATTTCTGTATCTTCTGTACAAATAATATCTCTGTAAGCCGCACATCACGTTTATCTGTGTGTGTGAGGGTCATCCGCCACTGCAGATGCCTCATAGGCCAAAAGCCGGCTTGAGGCCAAATTAATACAATTTTGCAGGATTAGAAAGTGCCTTCATCCTTAAAATTTAAATACATTTTTCTGTAGCCTGTAAAGATCGATAGGCCAAACTCCACACAACCATTACAAAATGTCTTTCATTAAACAAAAGAATAAAGCCAATCTTTGACCTAATATACATAACTGGGGAGAACATTAACAGTTTACAGTGTCTGACTCCTGACCATAAACAGTTATCATATCTGAGACAACTTCAGCAGTGAAACACAACATGACTAAACACCTTTTACACCCAAGAATCATCTTAATAATTTTAACACGCAGTTGTGCATGGTTCTGCTACTACTATCTCTATCAATATTCCTACGTGTATATGTTAAATGCTTGTACAGTAACACAAACATTTCAATATTCACGTAGAACAAGAAACAAGGTGATTATTCATCAAAATTGTCAATAGATTCACACTTTAGGATTACAGAATTTATGATGCTAACAGAATGTAGCTTACAATTTTAACTGCTCGCATTCACAGTACGCACGCCCAATCTCCTATATGTCATCAATAAACAACCACAATTCATCACACGACAACCACAAACTTCGATGCACAATTTTGTTGGTGTTAAATAAACACACTGCACAGCTCATTTTCCATGCAGTGTCATGTGCAGGATGAACTTCCGGTCATTTGCCGTAGTCGCCAATTCTTCTCCACGTGTTATCCATAGGTTGTGGACAAGCTACACAGAGACAGGTCAAAACACAAAACGAAGTTGGAGAATGCTGCCAGTGCGTTACAACCCCACGTGAAAACCGAAATCTGGCAATCTCTGCGTTGCGGCGTTATAGGAATACGACAAGATTACCGCAAGTTGATCTCAGAAGGCCAATGGAGCCGTAGTGTCAGATAAAACCGTAATTAAGAGCAAATAACATTGTCTGTAGGGGAACCACAGCTATGAGCAATCATCTTCGATATTAACAAACCACTTGAGCAGTTGTTCTGTCGGACGACGAATGTTGGCCGCAAAGCTATGAGGTTTTTATCTCTAATGTTTCAGTTATGTTTTCACCTGATTATGTGGCTTTCTGTGCCATGAAATCGCTAGTGACCTAAAAATAAAAAAATAAAATACAGCTGAAGCGGTTTATTAATACTGAAGATGTACCGAACAGGTTACGAGAAAGAACCTTATGACCTAGACGTCCTGTTCCAGTACACCGCTTGACATGTCGTCTTGGAGCTCGCCTTCAGTACTGCCGTTCCCATGTCAACTGGCAAATTCGTAGCTGGTGGCACACGCTATTGACTTAGGAGTCGAGATATCCTTTGACGCAAGGTGACGGCCGTCTTCGTGTGCGGAGATCCGTGGTGAGTGGTATCTGCTAAATATTTGCCAGGAAATCGACAAATTACCAAGGTTCTGTGAAGCTGCGGGCAGGCTTCAGTGTTGACAACCATATGGATCTCATCGTTGTCTATGGCAACCTTACCGCCTCGCAGGACATCGAACAGATTCTCCATGGACCATGTGGTGGCTGCTTCATACGGTGGGTGCCCTGAATTCCTTCTAATGCCAGGGCCTATGTGATGGGGACCAGAAGGGTTGTCTCGCGAAGCCTGGACGTCGGAGTAATGAAATTGACAGTGGTGAGTGCCGACCAAGACCTCGTCGTGCAGATGGTGTGTTCGAAGTCGTCCTGTTCCAATACAGACTCCCCAAGAACTGGCATGGGCTGTCGTTGAAGAATGGGAGCTGTTACCACAGGGTGACCTCTGTAAACTTATACAGAGCGTGCCACGCAGGTGTCAGGCAGTGATAAACGCTCATGGAGAGTACCCAACGTTACTGAAGCTCTAAAATTACAATGAAGGCACCCAAGACGACGCGATTAGTGATTGTTTCCACGTTGTCTTCGACACCTGTCAGCATTTCAATTCTTTTTTTTACAATCGATCGACAACATAATGATCTTTTGTTGTGTGCTCAATTCGTTAAAGATAAAGTTATAATCTGGTAATACACTCAGTTCCCAAATACTCTTTCCGTAACTTCTTAAGGAGTGTATAACAAATGTAGACCATAGGTTCATGTTCACATTTTCACAACTATTACTCATCAAGTACCGCACAATAGATCCAGACACCAACAACTTAAGCAATTGATGTCTACATACTCTTTTTCCCATTCCATGTTACAGCATGTTGGTTAGTCGTACGTTGCACTAACAGTATATTTCATATGTGGAACCTGATTGAAACATCTACACCGAGAGTGTACATCACATGTGTTGGAAACGCGATAAGGCTTTCGTGCAGTTAATGTAGGACTTTCTAACGGACAGAAGACCCATTATCTCACACAGGTTTCCATATGACAAGTTAAATGGCTAAATCTATTACCCAGATGCCAAAACATTTTGCATATCTTTAGAACCCGAAAAAATATTTGTAAAGACGTACAGAATTCGTAGTTGGATCGACTCTTCCATGTGTATCTGAGCAACTTGTTGCGACAGAATAACGGAGGCACAGTTGAATATTATTAACATTCAGTACCATTTGTTTTGTTGCGTAATGATCTAAAACGGGAACTGACGTTTCAACCACTTCTTGACAGCAGGTTTCATCCAAGGTACATTATATACGACCTTAATCTTTCTTATCTCCTTCTGTGGCGAGAACATCTGTGTATGTTTCTTTCCTAAAACTAAAATACACTCCCACCTCAGTACCTGACGTCACTTTATGCCTCCACACCAGGTCCACTCTCCCTTTCCCATCCTCTCTCGCTCTTTCTCTATACGCGACCAAATGATTACGTCGCTTGCAGAAGCGGCTTTACACGTAACGTATTCCCAATACGCTAACAACTCACGGCCCGGAGACATTTATATCGGCAGATCGTGTCGCCGACAATGCAATTACGGTCGGCTATAATTGGAAATGTCACTCGCCGCTGTCCACGTATAAATTGCGTGCGACGGAATGAAACGAAAAGGGCCGGCAACTGGACCACCCGCTACTCCTCCCCACTACTCTTCATCATGGTCTGCCTTTGAGCGCCCGGTCGTAGCTCTCACAGTATTTCAGTGCACTGCCACAATGACCGCTTTTAACGTGTCTCTCGTGACCAGACTCAACATGCGCTGTACCTATGATCACAACAGCTCTGACACAGATCAGCGAAACACGACGATACGAAGGAAGTAAATAACACCCATCATCTCAGCATTAGCAGTCCTGCCGTTGACTACATACTTATTACGTAACGTTTCTGGATGGCCCTGCAACGTTAAATCGCATATACGTTACACTTGTACGCACATAGAAATAAAATTCCACTTATAAAACATGAATTTTTAATCAGTGAATAAATTCTTCTCGTAAACTCCTCCGATCAGAAAAAAAGTTTATGTGTATAGTTTGGCGCTAAAAGTCTCGTAATACGTAGGTACAAGTTATACCTATTACGTTTCTCCAGGTCGAATGTTTTGTAGTGTTTACCACAGGAGCCAGAGAAGCAATTGACGTTCTACTTTTCTTACAGCTAAGGAAATCGGACTAACGTCTGCCTTTGTATGTTGCAAGACAACGTCAAAATGATTTTGAGTATATAAAACCATTTGATATCTACAAGTGAAGTGGACGAAATTTCCATTTTCTGCATGTCTTCTCTGGGTGATGTTGTTCTAATGGTGGATAATCAAAACGTACACAAAACGTATTACCTAAATTTAAAACAACTCAGGAATATTATCAATATTGTTATTTAGAGATCTTATCAAATGATACACGAGAATCGGAAAAGTAAAGCAACAGTAAAAAAATGAAAGAGGACAAACAGTGTTGAAAAAAAAAGGAAGCAATTTGCCAAGTATTGTGTGCAGTTTCTTCCCACATGGCTGTAAAATCTGGACAGTTAAAACCTTCACAGTTCTTAATGGCAGACAGAAAACAGTTAAAGGCCATGGAAATGTAGCTTTGTGGAAGGATTGCGAGAATCAGTTACAATGAAGAAAAATAATAATGGAGATGTTTTATAAATTTCCGCCAAGAAAGAACCTAGTAAGCCTTCAAAACCCTGGCGAACAAGACATTCAATAACTATTAGAGATGCAACAGTAACCGGCTCTTATGCTTCTCCACGTAGACTGAGGCACAGTGCTGCATCGGCGGCGGGGACGCGCGTTCCTGTTGAAAAAATGGTTCAGATGGCTCTAAACACTATGGTACTTAACACCTGAAGTCATCAGTCCCTTGACGTAGTACTACTAAAATCTAACTAACCTAAGGACATCACACACATTCATGCCCCAGGCAGGATTCTAACCTGCGACCGTAGCAGCAGCGCGGTTCCTCACTGAAGCGCCTAGAACCGCTCGGCCACAGCGGCCGGCGCTCCTGTTGACCTCGTCTTCTTTGTTTTGAGAGTCTACATGGTTTCTTCATATTGCAATCAGCGTCACTAACTCGTCTCCTCATCTACTGTGTCGTTCACGCAACTCCCTGCCTGAGCTCATAGTGCCCAAAGTCGCAGATACTGCCAATACCTTCGTTATCCTAATGACGTGTTCTTCGCTGTAACTCTTTTCCGTGACCTTTTACCACTTAGGGCACCTGACCTTCCTCCGTCATGTCCTCGAATGCATCCGTAATTCCACCTAGCCATCGCCACCCATTGCTGCCTTCAGGGGCCCGCATCTCGTGGTCGTGCGGTAGCGTTCTCGCTTCCCACGCCCGTGTTCCCGGGTTCGATTCCCGGCGGGGTCAGGGATTTTCTCTGCCTCGTGATGGCTGGGTGTTGTGTGCTGTCCTTAGGTTAGTTAGGTTTAAGTAGTTCTAAGTTCTAGGGGACTGATGACCATAGATGTTAAGTCCCATAGTGTTCAGAGCCAGCGTGCCTTCAGGGAAGCAGTGTGGCCTGAGTTTCCAGCGAGGCCCGCAGTCTATTGAGCCCCCGCTTCGCTTTGAACGGGGACAACACTGCACGTGCATCGTGTCAGTGAACGTCCGCTACTTTCGTGGACGCAGAACTGCTCAAGAGACGTACAGATTGTCCCTTCGGGTTCAAAGTTTTTAAAGTAATTTGCTCTTTTATGTTCGTGTAGTCCTAATTATCAGCTTCAAATATCACGAACATAAATACAGAAGAAAATATAGTCATGATGTGCTGAACGTTAGCGACAAAGACAGAAGTGTATCGGAATTAGTAAATAATGTTATCGGCTATGGACCCGGTAAGACGACCTAGTTAAGATGCACTGTATTTGACGAAAACATAGTCTTCTTAGTCTGATTGTAACATCACATTTGCGTCAGATATACATTTGTTTTTTCGATTTTTATAGTTTACTGCTGTAACTGAATATTTAACGGACTCCTGCAATGAACTGTCATTCTCATGTGAGTGCATTCTATCTGATCTATTTAGTGAAGTAATTGTGAAGAAATGGTGTTGGATAGATAGCGAGTAATTTTTGTAAAATTTATTGGATATTTTATTGCTAGTCATGTTGAATAACAGAAAACTTATGAAAAGTTAGGTACAAAACCAGAGCGGAAGTTAGTGTTGAGGCACCAAAGGACAGGCTTCTTTTCCATGACGTAACAGTGTACCACAGTTCCATAAAACTGATAAGCATTTACAGTCGTATATTGGAACAGGCAGCCAATAATAACAATAATAACTGTAATAACTATTACCTATCAGTCAGGAGATTATTTAGTTCAGTTTTAAGTGAATGCAAGACAGTAACTGTTTTTCAAAGTTAATGTTCTCAAGTCAGTGTTTCATTTTGAATTTTATACAGAATCAGGAAACACTGCAGTATAGCTAAATAACTATTAAATCTGAGCTGCGTTTAAATTAGTATTATTAATGCGTTGTTGACAACTTCTGCGTGTTATGTGTGTGCATACCAACGTTGTCCTAGCGTTTCTGTACTTCTGTTGAAATTATATATTTAGAGTGCAGTTACGTGCTGTCTTATCTTAATATTTCTTATAAGTATACTTTACTTTGAGGACGTAGTCAATTAACGTTTATACTGTTAACTCACAATTATCTTTTATAATTAAAAGCGTTTCATTGAACTCAACTACGTGTCACTCTGTCTAATCACGTTCATGGTAATACAAAGAGCAGTTAGATACATGTTTCAATTTGAAACTAATTACGTAGTGCTAAATAATCATCTGGTTACATTGACGTGTTTCCATATTGGACTGCCAATCGTTCATCTCTGTCGGCCGCAGTGGCCGAGCGTTTCTAGGAGCTACAGTCTGTAACCGCGCGACCACTACGGTCGCAGATTCGAATCCTGCCTCGGGCATGGATGTGTGTGATGTCCTTAGGTTAGTCAGATTTAAGTAGTTCTAAGTTCTAGGGTACTGATGACCTCAGACGTTAAGTCCCATAGTGCTCAGAGCCATTTCAACCATTTTCGTTCACCTTTCATAACGTAGGAGGAAAAGAATATAGATATGATCGTTCTGTCCATACAATTCATATACTGCACCGTACTTGTAGCAACATAATACCACAATTTTTCATTAAAATGTGAGAAATTAGGAGACATTGCCGTGACCTAATTGTTCCAGTGGTAACTAAACAGGAATTTGTGGTCTTACCTGAATGCTTAGGTAACATTTCTTCTGTCGTACATAAACAATAGTGCCATCAGAAATGAGGTGAAATAAATCGTAGCCACAATCATCGTAGCAAACATAATTTTAAGTGACTCTCTTGCGATAAGTAAATTTATTAAAATAACGCAAGCGCTTTCTTATAAAGACGCTTCAGGCGCGATTTTGCATGAGATCACGATCTGAGTTCTTGTTAATTAACGGACAGAAACGTCTGGCTCGGGTTTCAAAATAATAGTCCGATCGATATCAAAATTTAAACCACATTGAAAATTCGATGAAGCATTGCATAAATGTGCTGGAAAATATCTCTAGTACTTCCGCCGATTGTGTCACGTCGCTCTATTTATTTCCATGAACTATGGACCTTGTCGTTGGTGGGGAGGCTTGCGTGCCTCAGCGATACAGACAGGCGTACCGTAGGTGCGACCACAACGGAGGGGTATCTGTTGAGATGCCAGACAAACGTGTGGTTTCTGAACTGGGGCAGCAGCCTTTCCAGTAGTTTCAGGTGCAACAGTCTGGATGATTGACTGGCCTAGCCTTGTAACACTAACCAAAACGGCCTTGCTGTGCTGGTATTGCGAACGGCTAAATGCAAAGGGAAACTACAGCTATAATTTTTCCCGAGGGCATGCAGCTTTACTGTATGGTTAAATGATGATGGCGTCCTCTTGGGTAAAATATTCTGAAGATAAAATAGTCCCCCATTGGCATCTCCTGGCGCGGACTACTCAGGAGGATGTCGTTATCAGGAGAAAGAAAACTGGCGTTCTACGGGTCAGAACGTGGAATGTCAGATCCCCTAATCGGGCAGGTAGGTTAGAAAATTTAAAAAAGGAAATGGGTAGGTTGAAGTTAGATATAGTGAGAATTGGTGAAGTTCGGCGGCAAAAGGAACAAGACATCTGGTCAGGTGAATACAGGATTATAAATACAAAATCAAATAGGAGTTATGCAAGTGACGGCTTAATAGTGGATATAAAAATAGGAGTGCGGGTAAGCTACTACAAACAGCATAGTGAACGTATTATTGTGGCCAAGATAGACACGAAGTCCACACCTACCACAGTAGTACAAGTTCATATTCCAACTAGCCCCGCAGATGACGAAGACATTGATGAAATGTATGTTGAAATAAAATAAATTATTGAGATAGTGAAGGGAGACGAAAATTTAATAGTCATTGGTGACTGGAATTCGATAGTAGGAAAAGGAAGAGAAGGAAACGTAATAGGTGAATATGGAATGGGGGTAAATAATCAAAGAGGAAGCCGCCAGGTAGCATTTTGCACAGACCATAACTTTATCATAGCTAACACTTGGTTCAAGAGTCATAAAAGAAGGTTGTCTACATGGAAGAGGCATGGAGATACTGGAAGGTTTCAGATGGATTATTTCATGGTAATACAGAGATTTAGAAACCAGGTTTTAAACTGGGCAGGGGCAGATGTGGACTCTGACCACCATCTATTTGTTATGAACTGTAGATTAGAACTGAAGAAACAGCAAACAGTTGGGAATTTAAGGAGATGAGACCTGGGTAAACTGACAGAACCAAGGCTGTAGAGACTTCAAGGGGAGCATTTGGGAACGATTGACAGGAATGGGAGAAAGAAATATAGTAGGAGAAAAAGAATGGGTAGCTTTGAGGCACGAAAGAGTGAAGGCAGCAGAGGATCAAGTAGGTAAAAAAACGAGGGCTAGTAGAAATCCTTGGGTAACAGAAGAAATATTCAATTTAATTGATGAAAGGAGAAAATATAAAAATGCAGTAAATGAAGCAGGCAAAAAGGAATACAGACGTCTCAAAAATGAGATAGACAGGAAGTGCAAAATGGCTAAGCAGGGTCGGCTAGAGGACAAACGTAAGGATGTAGAGGAATATCTCATGAGGGGTAATATCGATACTGCCTGCAGGAAAATTAAAGAGATCATTGGAGAAAAGAGAACCACTTGTATGAATATCAAGAGCTCAGATGGAAACCGAGTTCTAAGCAAAGAAGGGAAAGCAGAAAGTTGGAAGGAATATGTAGATGGTCTATACAAGGGCGATCTACTTGAGTACAATACTATGGAATTGGAAGAAGATGTAGATTAAGATGAAATGGGATATATGATACTCCTTGAGAGTCTGACAGAGCACTGAAAGACCTAAGTCGTAACAAGGCCCCTGGAGTAGACAACATTTCATTAGAACCACTTACAGCCTTGGGAGAGCCAGTTCCGACAAAACGCTACCATCTGGTGAGCAAGACGTATGAGATAGGCAAAACAGCCCCGGACTTCGAGAAGGATATAATAATTCCAATCCCAAAGAAAGGAGTTGTTGACAGATGTGAAAATAACCGAATTATTAGTTTAATAAGTCACGGCTGCAAAATACTAACACGAATTCTTTACAGACGAATGGAAAAACTGGTAGAAGCCGACCTCGGGGAAGATCAGTTTGGATCCCGTAGAAATGTTGGAACACTTAAGGCAATACTGACCCTACGACTTATCTTAGAAGATAGATTAAGGAAAGCCAAGCCTACGTTTCTAGCATTTGTAGGCTTATAGAAAGCGTTTGAAAATATTGACTGGATTACGCGATTTCAAATTCTGAAAGTGGCAGTGGTAAAATAAAGGGGTCGAAAGGCCATTTACAATTTGTACAGGAACCAGATGGCAGTAATAAGTGTCGAAGGGCATGAAAAGGAAGCAGTGGATGGGAAGGGAGTGAGACAGGGTTGTAGCCTGTCCCCGATGTTATACAATCTGTATATTGTGCAAGCACTAAAGGAAGCAAAAGAATAATTCGAAGTAGGATTTAAATTCCATGGAGAAGAAATAAAACTCTGAGGTTCGCCGATGACATTGTAATTCTATCAGTGACAGCAAAGGTCTTGGAAGAGCAGTTGAACAGAATGGACAGTGTCTTGAAAGAAGAATATGAGATGAATATTAACAAAAGCAAAACGAGGATAATGGAATATAGTCGAATTATGTCGGGTGATGCTCAGGGAATTAGATTATTAAATGAGGCACTTAAAGTAGTAAAGGAGTTTTGCTATTTGGGGAGCAAAATAACTGATGATGGTCGAAGTAGAGAGGATATAAAATATAGGCTGGCAATGGCGAGGACAACGTTTGTGAAGAACAGAAATTTGTTAACATTGAGTATAGGTTTAAGTATCAGGAAATCGTTTCTGTAAGTATTTGTATGGAGTGCAGCCATGTATGGAAGTGGAACGTGGACGATAAATAGTATGCACAAGAAGAGAATAGAATCTTCCGAAATGTGGTGCTACAGAAGAATGTTGAAGACTAGATGGGTAAATCAGATAACTAATAATTAAGTACTGAACAGAATTGGGGAGAAGAGAAGTTTGTGGCACAACACCTTAAGAAGGGACCGGTTGGTAGGACATGTTCTGAGACATCAAGGTATCACCAATTTAGTATTGAAGGGCAGCATGGAGGGTAAATATCGTAGAGGGAGACCAATGTAGGTTGCAATAGGTACTGGGAGATGAAGAAGCTTGTTCAGGATAGAGTAGCATGGAGCACTGAATCAAATCAGTCTATGGATTGAAGACCACAACAACAACAACAGTGAGCATGTAAGGATGCCTACAAAATAGTCTCTCCCAACAAATATGAGTTCCTCAGAGATATTTCACCTGATTTCATGGAGCCCACACAAAATAATTGCCATACATTTCTTTCTTCAAGACAATTCTCGCCCGCACACTGCAGGGGCAATGAGGACGCTTCTGCAGCGTTTTCGTGGGGAAGTGTCTGGTCACCCAACATACAGCCAGACCATGTCTCTTTCTGTCATCTCTGTTCAAATGAACCACTGGCACCGACAACGAGCCGCAGATCAGCGTAGAGAATTGGCAGAAAGCAAAGGCGGCTGCCTTCCACGACAAGGGTATTGGAAAGTTGGTACAACGCCACGATAAGTAAATGGCGACTGTCTAGGGAAGCACAATATTGCAGTGGCTGTATTATTCTGAATTATGATGCAAAGTTCCTTCGGACATAACAGGCAGTGCGGCAGCTACAGTCGTTAAGAAACATATTAAATTTATTCGCTGTTGAAAATATGGGTAACTATCAGCTGTATAATGAAATGACTACAACGAAAATGTGTGCAGGAATGGGAATCGAACTCTGATTTCCCGCTATATGTGGTTGACGACGTATGGTATTTTATGTGTGACCATGAGCTGTGCTCGGGCAGCCAAATGGTAACTGTTAGCAAAGGAACCAACGGCCCAATTGAACGGATGTCATGTGACGTCCGCCCAGACTAAACGCAACAAACAGTACCAAACAAAATGAAGGAAAAAAAATGGTAAGGCGACTGATTGCGACAGGTGGGAAATCCTGGTTCGAGTCCCAATCCAGCACAAATTTTAATTGTCGTCATTTCATTATACAGTTGGTGGTTGTCCATAACCGCTACTGCAAATACATATAATGCATGTAGAGAAGTAGTTGGAAGGTGTAGCTAATTGCTTCAAATACAGCCTTTTTTATTTTCACTGCGGTGTCCATTTCGCAACCGATGGGAACTTCTTTCCGAATAGCTGTCATCGTCATAAACCATGCTGGTATCCAACATTTACATCCTCAGTATTGAAGGAAAGAACAAGCAAACGTTAATATAAAAACGAGACACAAAAATTAGATGTCTGGTCTCTCGTTGAGAGGCATAGGATTGGGATAAGCGTTCTTTTTAGTAAGTAGTATTAACACAGAAGATTCTCTCAGCGTCGGAAAATTCTGTAACACCAGCAGCTATGGCTTTTGCAACAATAGTAGACGAATTCAAAATTCCTTACGCAAATGAGCATTTGTCATCGAGTACCTCCAGCAACCACAATAAGTGACAAATCATTATAAACGATTAAGTCTTGCTTTTGTTGTTGTCACATTCAATCCGAAACCTAGTTTGATCCAGCACCCTTGTTTAGCCTGGCAACCATCTTCATCTATTAATAGTAATTATAACTAACTTCTACTTGAACGTGCTTTCTGTAGTCAGATATTCCTCCAGTACAAAACTGATTGTTCCTTTATGCCTCAGGGTGTGTGCTATCAATCATTCCATTCTTTTCGTCAAGTTGTACCTTACGTTTTTCTTTTCCCTGATTCGTTCCTGTATCTTTTCTCCAGGTATCGGATGTACCCATCTAATACTCAGCATTCTTTTGTACATCTTGAATTGCCCTCTCTGTTTATTGATTGGATACCCACTGAATTGCTATTTATTTATTGAATGGGATAATAATAATTATTAAGAGGTGGCAATTTTATTTAAGCACTGTATTTACTCTTTCGATTATTGCGAGTCAGCGATAGTGCAATGCTGCTCGCTTTGGAGAATACACATTTTATAAGAATTATTTGGTCCAGGAAACACATTTGCGATCACTGTTGCTATTTAGACGGTATTCGCGTAATTGTACTGATTAAAAGTTATCGTTTCCGAAATACGAGGTTCGATTAAAGCTGTGTGCACTTTTGCGTGTATAAAGAAAATATTCATAACACGTCGCGTAACAAAAAGAAACATGATAATCACAACCGTGATCAAACGAAGAAAATATATGATAACATAAATGTTCTTCGCTGTTATTCAGGACAGGCTCAGATTAGACCTTGCAACTTTTAGTTGTAGGAAATCACAAGACGTTACACTTTAGAGATATTTGTTTTGAATAACTTGTATTTACTTTCTCTCTCTCTCCCCTTTTTACAGCCTTTATACCTTCACATAGATTAAGGCACTTTTCCTTCTCTACCGACCAGTACGAGAACAAAATTCAGACTCAACAAAATGTCTTATATCGAATTATTACATGCTTAACCCTTAACAATCATATACAGTTTCGTAGTAGAAACAATGCAAATTTATTCCAGGCACTACAAAGTCTTTGATACACTGAGCACAAAAGTGAAAATAATACAATTATAATTACATTTTTAATGTCATGAATACTTCTTTAAATCATGAAAATTATGTTTGACATCGTCGTAATATTAATTTTCATCGTTGTAGCACTACATTGCCCCCTTTGGATGTACAGTCACACTTGTTTGACTGGACATCCAAGCAGGTTTATTTCCCTTGTCGATTCTGTTTAAAGTTCACTGTGTTCTTTCACTTGGAAGTATGTGCTTTGTTCACTTTTAAGTCTCAGGGATTTTGAGTTACGCTCCCCCATTCGGGCAAAGGCCAATGGGAAAAACCTCGGAAAAAAAACCACAGCGGAGCGAGCACATCTTCCATGCCCTCTTTTTTAATTTGCAACATTTGAATATTCACTTCGTATGACATTTAATAATGGTACAATTTCGTGATAGTGCTGCTGGTGACGACGGCTGGCGACTTGGCGTACTGCAACATCGATGTCTCGCCCCATCAGGTAAATCTGCGATGGACTGCGATGACGTGGCAGGGTGCGGCAAGGGATGACGGATGATGTCGCTGCAGTATGCTGCCCTCACCGACACGTGTGCTGAGCATCCCAGAATACAGTCACATGAAATTCAAACAGCAGTATCAGTTCCTTAAATTAACATCTAAATTACATCATATTTCACGCACTCTTGCACTCAACAAGTAGAATGTGGTTTTTTTTAATGAGGTGTACGACTGTTTGTGAGTTTCTTTATTATGATGCAAGTCCAATAGTCCTTCCGACGTAACTGACTATCTGCAATTAAAGGTCCATGTAATTCTGTTCCAACATTGATACAGTTCTGCAACGGGTTTAATGATATAGTCAGTAGCAGTTCCCAACACTGTTACGACTCACCACTGTTGCTGACTGATCGATAAAAACACTTGCTCCTGAGTTTTAGTTTGCCTGGAATGTTATGTCCACGCATGTGGTCCCAGTAACACTCTGAATACTTGGCATTACTAAACACTCATAGCACAAAATTTGAAAACGAAATCATGGTAACACAACGCACTCATTGAGCGTCCACTTTTGTGTTAAATTCCACTCTTTCGCCAGTGAAATAAAGTTCGTACGCGCAGAGGATAATGTTCACAGGAAGTCTTTGTTCATAGGTCATCTGTGATATGTGCACTCCACCACGTAGTCACTTGATCACAGTTATCAAGTCTGACAAGGTAAAGTCCTTGTGCTACCCGTAAGAATGTCTTTACACAGTCTAGTTACAGAATGATAAATAAGTGAATGATTGTACATATCAATTGAAGTACATAATAGTAGTCATTTACAACATAAAAGCAAATCCTAAGTCATATATTTTCTCGAAAAGGTGCTCCTGGACTTACAAAGAATTGTGCAGTGATAAACACAAGTCTGTACATGTTTGTCTGTGTAATGATCTCTTCAGTCATGGACAACATCTTCTTCGACCTGGTTTATAGCTCATGCAAGTCCGAGTACTAACTTACGGTGGAAAATTTGTTGAACTTGTACGTAACTCGCGTGAACTTTACATATTGTAAGTGTATCCTGTACACAGTCTGAAAGAAAAAAAAAAGAACATAACCTGCTCACCCTAGTGAGTTCAAAATAGATAACACTCAACAAAATGAATCGTTTATTTTCTAAAGTCACTATATCCTACTTTCCTGAAAGTTTGTTAAATCTCAACAAGTTTGTATTATGTTTGATTAAGTGTTTTAGGGTGGAATCGTCTTGAAGCAATTCTTCTTCTCCTTGCTGCAGCTCGGCGTCCTCTTCTCCGTCGAACTGGAGCTGAAATTTTCTTACAACTGATTAGTATTCTGTGAGTCTCTTCCTCCAAGCAGTACTGGTGCTTCCAATGTTGTATGTTCCTATTCTCCCACATGCCACATCGCAGTGTGTTCATGAAATACTTACACACTAGTCCATTAATTAATAATTGTCACTTAGCCTACTCGCACAGTACGTGAGTCTTTGATGTTTGACTTCACCTCATTACGACACACGTAAAAGGTCATCTACTGTACTTAAAATACATACCTTTTCAAGACTAAGTGATTGTATAGTCCTTTCTATCTATTTGAGTTGGGATAGACAATAGCTATTTTTATGTGGTGTACCTAAGATCACAAATGGTCCTGAATATAACGGAAACCACTTCTCTATAACGGAAACCACTTCTCTATTTTTTTCTTTAATAATGACGATTTCTGATAATTCCTTACCAACACCATATCTCTCACGTTAAATTGTTGAGTATTCTGTAGTCTACGGTTGTGTGATTCTTGCCGTTTCTGTGCATTCTCGTACAGTGTGACCAATGCTTGTCTAACTCTGTCCTCCCAGTCTTCCGGTTCGGTATTTAGTTTTGGAAGTGGGTTACTATGTGGTGATAACGAGATCTCAATAATTCCCCATTCTAGCATTCGTCTAGTTTCTTTTTTTAAAGCTTCCCTTTTCGCGCTGGGTATTGAATACGTTTGCTGACAGTAAATTTCATTGCGGATTCACATGCATGTCGTACACGTAACCTTTAATTAGTCCAGGTTTTTTCAAAAATACTTTACGATAATTAGTAAGTGTGTCTAATAATTGCTTTTGTTGCAGACTGTCAAGACCAGAGGATGTTGTACTTTTTCTACTATTTCAGAGAGGTGGATATTCTCCTCGTCCTTCACATCTTCCATGAACTGGAATGTACTGCAATTGAAACTCTCTTGAAGCCGCCATAAATGTGCGTGAATCGGTTCTATCATTAAAATTTGACAATATTTGCTATGCAATTTTTGGTCTTTACCAAGTCTAACCTGACTCTCGTGTCACCGAGACATATGCTGCATTCACCCTTTGCGAGATCAATTATAGTTTCCGTCTCTCGCAAAATATCTAATCCGAGGAGACAGTTGCCGGCTAAGTTCTTTACAATAAGGAAGGTGCACTCTTTGGCTCCCATTCCAAAATTAGTACAAAACCGTGTCTGTTCCCGAAGTAGTAGGACTTTCTGACTAATGGCTCCTGTAACACGACAATTAGTGACTGGAAAAACCGGAATCTTTCTAATCTTCTTTAAGTGAAGAAAGAACGATTCATTCAGCACAGAAACCGATGCTCCAGTATCTAAGATCACCGTAGTTTGAATACCATAAATATTACAAATTATAGCTGCGCGTACAACTTCCCGCTCAAACAAATTACACTTCTTCCGAAAATCTTGACAGAATTCCTTTCGTATATCGACTCCGTCATTATATTTTAACATCTGCATAGTTGAACTGCGTTGCTGAGCAACATCAACAGAATTATTCCTACACACTGCATCTTTTGCGTCGTTCGACCCGCTGCCTATTCTATGCGACACACATTCCATTGTTACTACAGCTGGTTGTCTGCACGCTTTGTTGCTCGTTATTGCTAACATCATTCATGCAAGTGCCCCCTAGACACCCTGCGACTGACACAATGGAGCAGAATGTCGTCGCGTCTAGTTTGACTGACTGGTACTGGTTGATGGCTGCTGTTCACTTACCTCAATGATCTTGATATTTTGATTCGGTGGTTGCCATGGTTGGGCATTCATATGCCGCTGCATGTTATTTGACATATTTGTATTCTACGGGGGCTGTACATGATTGTTGTTGTGATATTGCGGTGGCCTAGGCTGCTTCCATAGCTGTTGTGCATAATTCTGTGTTGACCAGTTATGTGGTGGTTGAATGTTTTGCTGATTATTTGAAAAATTACCGTTTTTGTAATTGGCGTTAGCTCTAAAATCTCGTTTCCGTTCCTTTGAAAATTTCCGTTATTGTTTTGTGCACTATTGTTCTGTGGATAATAATTGTGATTCGGTGCATTACCGTATTGTCCATTTGTGTTCATATTGTGGTTCTGCCATCCTGAATAATTTGGACTATCCCAATGACTCTGATTCCCATAATAGGTGTTTCTATTACTATTGTTCTTGTGGTTTCGCCCGTTTCCATTACCATTACCATTATTCGACGAATTATTCCCATAATGGTGTCTGTCCTCTTCGATAACCAAATCTAAAGAGTCCAGTACAGATAGAAAATGTTCCACGTTGTCTTCAGGAATGTGAAACAATTTCTCCTTTAGATCACGCGGTAACTTCTCCTTTACTATCTTTAAAACATCACACTCAGGAATTGGTGTGGATAAATATTTAACTTTGTCCAGATACTTTTCGAAATATTTCCGCAAAGTACCGCCTTTTCTATTAAATGGCTCAGGACTATAAACTTGTTTTCTTAATCGTTCTTGTACCCCACGCGACCAATACTTGTTTAGAAAAGCTTGTTCAAATTCATCGAAGGAGCTGCATTGTTCAGCTTTCTGTGTCGCGAACAACGCTGGCTCACCTTGAATATGGGTAATGATAAAGACAATTTTCTCCCTTTCGTTCCAACTTTTTGGCATTATTCCGCGGATCCCTTTGATAAGTACAATTGGATTAGATCCGTTCTTATCATTGGTAAACTTCTGAAACTGTGAATTCTTCACTAAAGCATTCTGAGTCACCATTGATTGTGTATGGTCCTGATAAACGGATGTTACTCCACATGTTGCATTGAAATTATTGTCCGTGTGCCCCCTACTTTCATTTAAAGGCGTTTCATAATGATCAGGGTGTGTTTCTGTATACGTGTTTCATTAAGCACTTTATGCACGTTTTGTAATTCAGTCTATAATTCATGAATCTTTGTGTTGTTTTCATGTATCAGTTGTGTTCCTGCTCCTTGTAACAACACAGGTAGTTCCTTCTGTATAACAGTACTAATTTGTTTGTCATTGTCATTTAGCCATGTGTTGAATTTGGTCACAACGCGTTCTTCTTGTTCTTTGCATTTTTGTTCTATTACGTTTTGATTATCAACCGTAAGGTTTTCTATACGTTTACTTATATTGCGTATTTCTGCTTCCCAAGTAGTATGTGTTTGTTGTAATTTGTCCACATCCTGGGATACTTGCTTTACATTCTGTGGTAAGTCATGGTGTGTTTGTTGCATACTTGAAATGTTGTTCTGTATAGCAGACAACTGGGCATCTATTTGCTGTCGCGGTTGGCGATCGTGTTCTTTTAACCGGTTTTCAAGCTTCTGATCTATCTCTTTTGAGAACTGTGAAATGCTTAACTGCGTACGCTCGTCTAATTGACTGATGCGTTCATCCAAGGTCCTAATCCGTTCATCTACTCTGCTGATACGTTTATCTAAATTATTATTAATCTCAGATGCAGGCTGTTTAGCAGTTTCTTGTTCACGCTGTATCTGTGATTGTTCCTGTATTTTAAACATTTGTTCCATTTTCATCATTAAGAGAGGAAATGCATCCATTACTGTTTGTGTTGGCTCTACCGGTGGTAAGTCGGCTGTAGCTGGTGTTTCTTGTGGTTCTGCTTCAGTATGCATTTGAACTACCGTCTGTATTCTGCCTGAGTGTTCTACAGCAGATGGATCACTGACTTTAATATTAGTGCCCTGATCTGAAAAAATATTATCAATTTCTACATGACTAGTTATTCCTTCCCCCTCTGAATGTTCTACAGTTACTTCCTGCTGTGTAGCTTTTCTTACACGTCGCACTGTTTTCGCCATGTTTGCAAATGTTTGGGTGCAAATCTAATCGGGAAAAGTCACACGCAACACATCAATTATTGCGTCACACAAAACATAAAATAATTACTACACTGCATCAGATTGGAATCAGTGCTATAAATGTTCACTTTCGTTTGATTAAAATTCAGTTCCAATCTCGTTCAGTTAACCTCTACTGAAAACACTTGATGCTGTATTTTACTGATCCTTCTCGCAGTTATTTAAATATAATTGACTTATACCTTCCTAAGAGGTCACACTCACAAAATGTTTTTTTTTTTATTTATTTAAAGAGAACATACAGCACAAGGTTGAAGAAGATGTTCTGCTTACCTTATGCAGTGCTCCGTTCTACTGCCGCTGGGATGGAATGGTCCTGCAAAAATATCGTGCTTAAGGTAGAGTGAGGAAACGTCCCGGAATACCGGGACTGTCCCGGTTTTCATCCCTGTGTTACGGTGTCCCGAAAATTTGATTTGGGGCGCACAAAAGTCCCGGAATTCAGTTTTTAAATACATTTCATGAAACTTTCTCAAATTTTTGGTATTTCGCTGTATTAAAGGAAATAAAACACAAGAAATTAATATATTTTAGCCTATTTGTGTAAAACCTCCATTGTCACGTACTAGTAATCACAGTATCAGTATTGATACACTCAGGCAATAATTTACTTTGAACGGTTCTTTGGCCAACAAGTAGTAAGTTGTATTATTCTGACAGAGCTATGAAACCGTCCGATTGTTGCGCCACTTGCCCACACACTCATTGTCAAAACAGTGTAGTAATTGTCAGAACAGTGTAGTAGTTGATGTTTTGTCAGAAAAACTGCAATAGTTTTTTTCTCATATTAGTGGTATTATTGCTGCAGTACTGTGAAACGCAATGCCGAAACGTGCCTGCAAGTTCAGTGACTGTTATTCCAGGGAATGGAATTTCATTAAGAAAGGTCGATTTGATTACGAAGCCGAGTGTTCTGTATGTAACTGTTTTATTAGTATAAGTCATGGTGGACGTTCCGACATAGTTGATTACATCAGGTCAAAGAAACACATTAACAGATACAGTGCACCGAGCAGTAGTAAAACTGTACAAAATTATTTTGTGAAACATCAGTCAAGTGAAGAGACGAAAGTTCGAGCAGCCGAGCTTACACTAGCCTACCAGACGGTAAAACATCAGCAAACTTATAGATCTAGTGATTGTACTAATAAGTTTAACAGCATTATGTTTGATGATTCTTCCGTTGCAAAATAGTTTAGTTCAGCAAGAACTAAAGCGTCAGCTTTAGTGAAAGGAGTTATTGCTCCCCAGAGTGTAAAGGAAAGCCTTGAATACATCAAAAAGTCTTCTTTCTACGGGTTATCCACTGATGCCAGCAATCATAAGGCCACTAAAATATTTCCGTTTGTTGTTCATTTTTTCGATATGAATCAGGGACTTCAGACCAAAATTTTTAAGGTGAGTTCCCTACCTAATGAAACATCTGACGAAATTTCTACATTTTGTATGAATACTATCGAAATGTTTGATCTTGGGAAAAATAAATGTGTGGCATTTTGTGGAGACAACACCAACACAAACTTTGGTGGTTTAAAAAGACAAGGCAAATGCAACGTATTTACCATATTAACGGCAAAATTGTATGAAAACATTGAAGGCATACGGTGCCCTGCCCATGTTTTACACAATAGCGTGCAGACATCTGCTGACAGTTTAAGCTGTGATGTTGAAACTATCGTCATGAAGGTATACTCACTCTTTTACATATATACAGTTAGAACAGAGAGGCTTAAGGAGTTCTGTGATTATGTGGGAACTGAATATATGAATGTAATGTGTAACTCGAAAACTTGCTGGTTATCACTGTTTCTAGCAGTTGAAAGAGTAATCCGCCTGTTCGATCCGTTAAAAGATTTTTTCCTAAATGAAGACAAAGCCCCCAAAATATTGGTTCAATTTTTCAGTAACCCTTTAAGTGAAGCCTACTTATGGTTCATTCACAGTCAGCTTAGCTACTTTGCACCATGGGATAAGGGAAATTGAGGGAAGCACGAAAAGTGTAAGAGAGGTAAATGATGTTTTGAAAAATACTCTGGAAACTGTTACTAAGAGGAGAGAACAGCAGTTCATATCTTTTAATGTTAAATCTGTCCTTAAAAGAGCATAAATATCAGAAGCAGCGGAAAGGAGTTTTAGAGAATAAGTTAACAAGTTTTATGACACTTGTGTAGAATATCTCAGCATGTGGAGCGCCTCATATTTACACTCATCGCCGGTGTTTGATTGGATGTTACTGAAGAGAGTGCCAAAATGGGAAAGTGTTGAAGAGACAGTTTCTTATTTGAAGAGTTAAGAGATTGAAATCAATGATTCCATTCTCTTTGATCAGTTCGGCATACTGACAAATTTTGATGAAGAAAGTCTTCACAGGTGGAATGATGAAATAAAAACTCCATTGGAATGTCATGAGAAGTGGGTGAGTTTTTTTTTAAAAGCTATGACTGTCTTCAGCATTACTCTGAGTTGGTAATTATTTCAATGTATTTATTTGCAATCCCAGCCCCTAATGCCAATATGGAAAGAATATTTTCGTTCATGAATATCCAGTGGACTGATGAAAGAAGCAGAATGGAGGTTGACTCTCTTGAAGCAATCCTGCAGATCCTGTACAACTACAAAATGGATTGTGCCGAATTTTATCACTGTGTCTCAAAGAACAAAGACATGATGAAGAAGGCTGGAGGCAGTGAAAAATACCCTTTTCTCCAAGGACAGTCAAGGACATCTACAAGTGCTCAGTAATGTTAAAGTTCATGATAATATTAATTGATTAAAAGTTGAATGGCTGTAAAATTTTGTAAAATCGTAATACATTTCTTTATTACTGTATACGTTTATTAAATGTCATTAATTATACAAATAATCTAGATTATATCAATATTTTGTATCCTCTTATTAGCTATAGTAATTGGGTTAACCAAATGTATCAACAAAACATTAACATTTAAAATTAAGAAACCTGGGTACATGTGGAATGAGGTGTCCATTGGTACCCGGGTGAATGTGTCCTGGTTTTCACCGAAAATAATTTGGTCACCCTAGCTTAGGGTCTTCGTAGATTTCCGCTCATTACGCATGAAACAAATAGAAAAAACACACATTAGCACACACATATAAGCTAGTCCTGTCTATAGGTTGCCACTGAATTGCCCTGTCTGTTTATTGATTGGATAACCACTGAATTGCTATTTATTTATTTAATGGGATAATAAAAATTATTAAAAGGTGGCAATTTTATTTAAGCACTGTATTTACTCTTTCGATTGTTGCGAGTCAGCGATAGTGAAATGCTGCTCGCTTTGGAGAATACACATTTTATAAGAATTATTTGGTCCAGGAAACACTTTTGCGATCACGGTTGCGATTTAGACGGTATTCGTGTAATTGTACTGATTAAAAGTTATCGTTTCCGAAAGACGCAGGTTCATTAAAGCTGTGTGCACTTTTGCGCGTATAATAAAAATATTCATAACACGTCGCGTAACAACCGTAATCAAACGAAGAAAATATATGATAACATAAATGTTCCTCGCTGTTATTCAGGACAGGGTCAGATTAGACCTTGCAACGTTTAGTTATAGGAAATCACAAGACGTTACACTTTAGAGATATTTGTTTTGAATAACTTGTATTTACCTTCTCTCTCTCTCTCTCTCTCTCTCTCTCTCTCTCTCTCTCTCTCTCTCCTTTTTACAGCTTTTATACCTTCACATAGATTAAGGCACTTTTCCTTTTCTACCGACCAGTACGAGAACAAAATTCAGACTCAACAAAATGTCTTATATCGAATTATTACATGCTTAACCCTTAACAATCATATATAGTTTCGTAGTGCAAACAATGCAAATTTATTCCAGGCATTAGTAAGTTTTTGATACACTGTGCACAAAAATGAAAATAATAAAATTATAATTACATTTTTTAATATCATGAATACTTCTCTAAGACATGAAAATTATGTTTGACATCGTCGTAATATTAATTTTCATCGTTGTAGCACTATAATCTGTAAGGGTAGTATCTTAATTTGACCTATGGTACACCTCTATACAACACGAAAAATTCCTAAGCCAGATCGCTACGTGAAAGAAAGGCAGCTTAATTTTGTGCATAGTTTCCATTGATAACGAAGTAAACTTATCCTAATTATACCATATTCTTTCATAATTGATCAGCGTTGAGTATTTCTACCATGAAACCAAGGAGAACTGTATATACACTAACACACTGGGAGAGATTTCACTCCCCTCAGTTCGCCTCGTGGGCGGATGAATCGTTCACTGAACGTGATCGTACTGGATGCTGACTTCTAGAAAAACATTGAGGCCCTACACTTTAAGAATTATTTGACAAAGGCAAAACAAACAAACGCAACGTTTATGCAAAGATCTGGCACAACTATGTAAAAACTAATCCAAATACTTTCACTGAGTGAGCATTTTCTTTGGTAGATTACTTACATCGTACAAATTCTGTATAAAGTGAAGGGATGCCTTATAGTGTTGAATAACAACTAGGCTGCATTCAGAGTTCTGGTTATTTATTACGGAACTTACTACGACATTGGATATACGAAAAATACATATGATCTGTATTACTTTAGTTCCTTACGTACACACAAGGAAGTAGAGGACGTCAGTTCGCATGTGACTTCCATATAAATGTCCGCCCCCCACCCACCAAACCCCCTAGCTGAGTGATCAACGCGTTAGGGCCCGGGTTCGATTTTCGGCAGGGTTGGAGATTTTCTCAGCTCAAGGACTGGGCGTTGTGTTGTCCTAATCATTATCACTTCATCCTCATCGACGCCGAAGTGGCGTTAAAACATAAGACTTGCACCTGACGAGTGGTCTACCCGACGGGAGGCGCTAGTCACACGACATTTACATTTTCCGTACGAGTAGCCCCTTTATGCACTTCGGATAGCGATCTACTCTAGAGTAAATTTACAGGTATGCACGCGCACTCGCACACACACACACACACACACACACACACACACACACACACACACACACACACACGTACACACACATGGAATAGAGAAAGACAGAAAATATGAAGACGGCGGGAAAACCCACGATTCCAGACTACTATAGATTCTAGGCACACACACACACACACACACACACACACACACACACACACACACACACATGGAATCGAGAAAGACAGAAAATATGAAGACGGGAAAACCCACGATTCCAGACTACTATAGTTTCTAGGGAGCCGCACATTATTCATCTAGAACGAAATAAATTAATGCTTCGAACAACTTTGTTGAGGAGTGCAACCACAGCTCAGAGATATTGTGAATAACAATTAAGAAACAGCCAACACACAGTAACCATTCTTTACTTCTTAAATGTTATAATTTTATGATGATTTGAATGGTTATTGAGTGTTCAGTGTTTTTTTATTGTTGTTCACAATTAACGTTTTTTCATACACCTACCTCTGATGATCTTATGGAGAGAATTAGTGAAAAACTAATCACCCATTTCAAAGTGCTACCACGGAAAGGAGTACAAGCCAACGCAACGAACTGAAGATATGATCTTAACATCAATGCGAAACAATTAAAATTCTCACGCACTACTCCTACGCTGCTGATACGAATAGGGTTAAATTTTAAGGTAATATCGTCTATTTTGGGCACCTTGCATCGACATAGGGATTTCATTAGTCACAATCTCCCATTTCATCATTACCTATTTCCTCCAGCCTTTGCATGATATTGTCATCAAGTTTCTTTTCATTTTTTAGTACAGGCATACGATCTGAGCTCTTTTCTGCGAAAGATTGTTTCATTTTCCTGATAGAGGGTTTTGTGTTTATCGTAATCATGCATGCTTCTACAACTTTGCATTCCTCCCATAGCCTTTCCATCTTATTCATTTTGTGCCTTCTGTGAATTTCATTCTTAGGTGTCTGTATTCATTCATTATTCGTGTCTTATTTCCTTTTCGGATACAAAGCGCAGTTACAGTGGTTTCTTAATGATGTTTTCGCTCACCAATATTTTATAAATTTTTAGATTTCAGATATTTATTTTAACGAGTTTTCGTGATGATATACTCCTGGAAATGGAAAAAAGAACACATTGACACCGGTGTGTCAGACCCACCATACTTGCTCCGGACACTGCGAGAGGGCTGTACAAGCAATGCTCACACGCACGGCACAGCGGACACACCAGGAACCGCGGTGTTGGCCGTCGAATGGCGCTAGCTGCGCAGCATTTGTGCACCGCCGCCGTCAGTGTCAGCCAGTTTGCCGTGGCATACGGAGCTCCATCGCAGTCTTTAACACTGATAGCATGCCGCGACAGCGTGGACGTGAACCGTATGTGCAGTTGACGGACTTTGAGCGAGGGCGTATAGTGGGCATGCGGGAGGCCGGGTGGACGTACCGCCGAATTGCTCAACACGTGGGGCGTGAGGTCTCCACAGTACATCGATGTTGTCGCCAGTGGTCGGCGGAAGGTGCACGTGCCCGTCGACCTGGGACCGGACCGCAGCGACGCACGGATGCACGCCAAGACCGTAGGATCCTACGCAGTGCCGTAGGGGACCGCACCGCCACTTCCCAGCAAATTAGGGACACTGTTGCTCCTGGGTTATCGGCGAGGACCATTCGCAAGCTGGGCTACGGTCCCGCACACCGTTAGGCAGTCTTCCGCTCACGCCCCAACATCGTGCAGCCCGCCTCCAGTGGTGTCGCGACAGGCGTGAATGGAGGGACGAATGGAGACGTGTCGTCTTCAGCGATGAGAGTCGCTTCTGCCTTGGTGCCAATGATGGTCGTATGCGTGTTTGGCGCCGTGCAGGTGAGCGCCACAATCAGGACTGCATACGACCGATGCACACAGGGCCAACACCCGGCATCATGGTGTGGGGAGCGATCTCCTACACTGGCCGTACACCTCTGGTGATCGTCGAGGGGACACTGAATAGTGCACGGTACATCCAAACCGTCATCGAACCCATCGTTCTACCATTCCTAGACCGGCAAGGGAACTTGCTGTTCCAACAGGACAATGCACGTCCGCATGTATCCCGTGCCACCCAACGTGCTCTAGAAGGTGTAAGTCAACTACCCTGGCCAGCAAGATCTCCGGATCTGTCCCCCATTGAGCATGTTTGGGACTGGATGAAGCGTCGTCTCACGCGGTCTGCACGTCCAGCACGAACGCTGGTCCAACTGAGGCGCCAGGTGGAAATGGCATGGCAAGCCGTTCCACAGGACTACATCCAGCATCTCTACGATCGTCTCCATGGGAGAATAGCAGCCTGCATTGCTGCGAAAGGTGGATATACACTGTACTAGTGCCGACATTGTGCACGCTCTGTTGCCTGTGTCTATGTGCCTGTGGTTCTGTCAGTGTGATCATGTGATGCATCTGATCCCAGGAATGTGTCAATAAAGTTTCCCCTTCCTGGGACAATGAATTCACGGTGTTCTTATTTCAATTTCCAGGAGTGTAGTTGCTGTAAAAGTAATTTACTGGTGGATTTTTATTCAGCTCAGTCTTTTTTTGTGTTAGTCTGTTTTACTATGAATGTGCTTACGTCGTTCATCGAAATATTAGCAGTGTGTTTCCATTTCGCGGCGTGCAGTTGCAGTTGTAGAGGTTCTAAAGCTAAATACTGACACAGTTACACTGAAGAGCAAAAGAAATTGGTATAGGTTTGCGTATTCAAACACAGGGATATGTAAACAGACAGAATACAGTGCTGCAGTCGGCAACGCCTATTTTAGACAAGTGTCCGGCGCAGTTGTTAGATCGGTTACTGCTGCTACAATGGCAGATTATCAAGATTTAAATGAGTTTGGACGTGATATTGTAGTAGGTTCACGAGCGATGGGACACAGCGTCTCCTAGGTAGCGATGATGAGCGGATTTTCCAGTACGACCATTTCACAAGTGTACCGTGAATATCAGGAATCCAGTAAAACATCAGATACCCGATATCATTGCGGCCGGAATAATATCGTGCAAGAACGGGACCAACGACGACTGAAGAGAATCGTCTCACGTGGCAGAAATGCAATCCTTCAGAAAATTGCTGCAGATTTCAGTGCTGAGCTATCAACAAGAGTTAGCGTGCGACCCATTCACGAAACAGCATCGATATGGGCTTCCGGAGGTGAAGGCCCACTCGTGCACCCTTAATGAGTGCACGACACAAAGCTTTACGCCTCGCCTGGGCCCGTCAACACTGACATTGGACTGTTGATGACTGGAACCATGTTGAGTGGTCGGACGAGTCTCGTTTCAAATTGTATCGAGCGGAAGAACTTGTACGGGAATGGAGACAATCTCATCAATTAATGGACCCTGCGTGTCAGCAGGGTACTGTTAACGCTGGTGGAGGCTCTGCAATTGCGTGGGGAGTGTGCAGTTGGTGTGATATGGGACCCCTGATACTTCTAGACACGACTCTGACAGGTGACACGTACGTAAGCATCCTGTCTGATCAGCTGCGTCCATTCATGTCCATTGTGAATTCAAACGGACTTGGTGATTCCAGCAGGACAATGCGACACCCCACACCTCCATAAATGCTACAGAGTGACTCCAGGGACACTCTCCTGAGTTTAAAAACTTCCGCTGGCCAGTAAACTCTCAAGACACGAATATTATTGAGCATATCTGGGATGCCTTGCAACGTGCTGTTCAGAAGAGATCTACATCCCCTCGTACTCTGACGGATTTATAGACAGCCGTGCAGGATTCATGGTATCTGTTCCCTCCAGCAATACTTCAGACACTAGCCGAGTCCATGTCACGTGCTGCGGCAGTTCCGCGTGCTCGCGGGGGCTCTACCCGATATTACGCAGGTGTATCAGTTTGTTTGGCTGTTCAGTGTATTTGCACGCTACATGCTGTTATTAAATTTAGTACTTTTTAACGTTGTCTCGAGCTGTTCCTGGTGAAATAACGGTTGAATAAACTTTCGTAAACTTTCGCTCACTGTGTTTTATAAAGTTGTTTGTGCGTTGTAGTCCATTTATTAACATTAGTACGGTAGTATCAGCCGGTGTTTCTTGCTGTTTCTACTGCAACATTTCAGTAAAACATTCGCTCACTATGTTTAGTTTCGCTGAGTGCTATGGTGGACACGTTTGAGTATTTGGTTTTATATAGTAAATTTTGTGAAGTTGATGTGGTATTGGTATTAGTTGTTGTTTAGTTTTTTTGATAGAAGTAGTTGCTTTCTCAGTAGAGAGCGAAATTCGAGATCGCTGTTGTTAGTTCCTTAAGTCGTTCTACTATAGTAATTGAACGTAGGTAACGTAGACGTTTAGTTTTTTGAACAGTTGTCGACATTTTATCATGAGGGAGAAATGTGAGTTTTATCATAGGCTTGTGAGTAGTAAGTTACAGTGTGAGATTTGTTCAAAGTAGTTTCATTGGGGGAATGCAGCGAGATAGCCAGTGGCCAGTCTAACGAGGTCCTGTCCTGGAAATCCTGAAATGTAGAATTTGTAGCAGGAATAAGTCAATAGAGGAGCAGAAGCGTAAGATCTTTGCCCTTCAGGTAGAGTTACATAAGGCAAAAAAGAAACTAGATAGGATGAGGAGGAAGAAGGACACTGGGGAATGGGAAGTGATAGTTGGTAAGAAGGTGCTGAGCGGAGGAGATTTTCAGACAGTTGTACTTTGGTATCACCAATAGATTTGACCAACTGCCAGTGTTTAGTGGAGAGGCGCCTCTTATAGCTATATGTGAAGAAAAAATGCCACAAATCCTAGTAGTTACGGGCACTAAGACAGTTGCAGTTTCAGATAGAAAAAGGAAGTTCTGTTACTATACAGATCTCATGGCAGATGTGTAAGCCAGCAGTTGCAGGAAGTGTAGGGGAATGAGCACAAGGTCACCAGCATTGTGATGCCTTGTGCAGTGGCTCAAGTGACTGTTAACTTATTTTATGTAGGAACTTGAAGAGGATCAGGTAGTGATTGCGAGTGGGGCTGGGAAGAGTCTTGATAGGAGGGAAGTAAGATGTAGGCGGTGACCTGGGAAAGATAGCTACTCAAACTGGTAGTACAGATGTGCACTTCGTGCAACTGTTTCAGCGTCAAGATCGGCCTCATCGTAATGCTGCTGTTAGGTGTGTCAACGTGGGGCTTGAGAAGGCACTGATGGCAGAAGGCATGGCTCACATTGCAGTGGTGCAAGTTTAGTCTATCAATAGATCGAGTTTCACTAGGCATCGCCTGCACCGCTATAGATATGGGAATGGGAGACTGGCAAAGCTTATAGGTGACAGTGCAGTGTGCGGTGGTGGGATCACTCATGGGGATATTCCTGTAGTAGTTGGTGTTAGAACTGCACCTTTTTAGACTGAAGTCACGTGATAGGTATCCCTGCTTAAAGGAAGTCTCTCTAACAAAAAAAAAGCACCTTCAAAGAATGTCAGGTGTCCAGGAAGAGAAGGAATTTGTATGTTTTGTCAAACTATAAGAGGTATTAGAGATAGAGCTAGTGAATTGCTTATAGATGCTGACTCTGACACTATTGCTATACAGAGCACCACTTAAATAACGTGATAATTCAGAGGCTTCCTTTTTTTCAGAATACTGGTAACTGGCTGTTTTACAAGTAGTTCTGTGTGCAGTGAGGCAGCGGATATGTACGTAAAAGACAGTATTCCATTTCAGTCCGTAGATATATCAAAGTAGTGAACCGAACAGTTATATGAATGTTGTACAGGGGCAGTTGAAGTTAGTGAAACTAAACTTCATATTATAGTTATTTATAGATCCCCTAACCTAAGAGCATTTCTGCTCAAGCTACAGAGGGTACCTGGTTCACTTGGTAGGAAGTACCAAAATTAGTTGTATGTGCTGACTTCAGTATTAACTTTGTATCTGATTGTGCAAAATTCAAATGATTCATGTGATTTGATGCAGACCTTTTTTCCCAACAGGGATGGAGAGGAGCAGTAGCAGCACCATAGAAAATATTTTTATTCATTCTTCATTAATAGATGGGCATTCTGTTAGTAAAAGGGAGAATGGTCTTTCAGACCATGACCCACAAATTTTAACACTGAAAAGTTTTCATACTCAAACAAGTGTGAAATAAAATTATAAACTATATAGAAAAGCTAATCCAATGACCATTAGAGAGTTTTATTGAATTTAATTTTGTCCATATTGTGCAGCTTCAAAAGTGACTGTACTCCATACACTAGACGTATGAATTACAAAGGCCTTCAGTCACAATTTTTCGTGTTTTATTAAGTACACGATACATTTCGGACCCTGTGGGTCCATCGTCAGGTGTAATTCGTCTTAATACATGACTTATTTGTTCTCTTGAATGAGATGAAATGCATATTCCTGTTACGAAAAGGTTTGATTTTAGGTTACGAACTTCGTAAATCAGACGCGGAAAATATGTGTGAAATAGTGGATTATCTGGTAAGTTTACAGTATTCATCTTTTCCACCATTTCTCACGTATTTTCCGAGTCTGACGTACGAAGTTCGTAGCCTAAAATCAAACCTTTTCGTAACAGAAATATGCATTTTATCTCATTCAGGAGAACAAATAAATCATGTATGAAGACGAATTACACCTGAAGATGGACCCACAGGGTCCGAAATGTAGCGTGTACTGAATAAACACGAAAAATTGTGACTGAAGGCGTTTTTTAATTCATACCTCGAGAGTTTTATTAAACCTCGTTAAGGAACAAGAGTTTGCAGTCCTTATAACGTAGGTGACAAATATAATGCCTTCCGTATTTCTCATGCTCTTTAAAAGTTGCTTTCCATTAGAAGGTTCAAAACGGGCACTACCAGTAAAAGACTAATGGGCTAAGGAAATCATGTAGAACAGAGAATTATCTCAAAATGTTAAGATCAGTCACAACCGGACTACAGTAACACATTACGAACAGTACTGTCAGGTGGATAATGATGTTATTAGCAAGATAAAGAGTATGCGATGTGCAAATAGAATAGCTAATTCACAGAATAAAATTAAAAGCATACGATCATTCGTAAATCAAGTGTCTGGTCAGCAACACAAGGTCTAATAATCACTTTCTCAGCATAGGCGGTGAATTGAATAAAAATTTAGTTTCTATAGAGAGTCTTATAACTGTCTTGGAAAACGGCTTTCCGAGACTGATATCTGAAATACTCCTCCGTGATACTGACAATGGGGAGACCGAGTCAATAAGGACTCTTGTGGATTGATGGGGTGCCTAGCAGAATACTTGAGCACTCTGCTGTACACATTAACCCTGTACTTAGCTCTATTCATAATTGTTCCTATAAGAATGTTCAGTTTCTCGAACTTTTGAAGTAGTCAGCTGTAAAGCTGCTTTATGAAAAGGGAGAAAGGGATAATATAGACAATTTTAGACCTATTTCTATGACATACGTTTTTGCTAAAGTTATTGAAAAGGCTATGTAAGTAAGGATAATTGTTCATTTCAGTGCACATAATTTGCTTTCAAATGTACAGTTTTGTTTTAGAAGTGATTTAGCAACTAAAAGTGCTATATTATCTTTTCTCTTTGAGGTTCTGGATGAATTAAGCGAAAGATTTAGAACCCTAGGCATCTTTTCTGATTTAACTAAGATTTTTGATTGTGCTGATCACAAAATATTGCTTCAGAAGCTGGATATTATGGAATACAGAGACTAGTTCACAATCGGCTCACCTTTTACTTTGAGAACAGACAGCAAACGGTCATTCTCCCAGTATTAAGAATGGCTATGATATGGGGTCCGATGGGGCGTGGTTAAATGAAAAGTGCCCCAGGCATCAGAGCTGGGGCAACTCCTGTTCCTTATTTATATAATGATACGCCTTCTAGTAATGCTGGTGATTCAAAAATGATGACGCAATGTAGGTAGTAAAGGATGTTGTGTGCAACGTTCGTATTGTTTCAAATAATCCAGTTCAAGACATAAGTTCATGGCTTGTAGAAAATAAACTGAAACTGAATCACAGTAAGACTCAGTTTTACATTTTCTAACACACAATTCAACAAAACCTGACGTTCTAATTAGATTTAATGTGCATGTAATTAGTGAGATTGAACAGCTGAGATTTCTAGGTGTTCAAATGAATAGTAAACGTGGAAATCCCATGTTCAGGATCTTGTTCAAAGAATTAAGGCTGTCATTTTTACTATTAGAACAATATCTGAAGTAAGTGATAGTTCAACACGAAAAGTTGTTTACTTTCCTTATTTTTATTCGCTTATGATCTATGGTATTATATTTTGGGGTAATTCTTCTCGTTCTCAAAGGATATTTTTGGCGCAGGAACGAGCGGTTCGGGAAATAAGTAGCGTAAGTTCGCGAACCTCATGTCAACACCTGTTCGTCAGTCTGAGTATTCGGCCATTGTCTTGTTAACAGTAACGGTTTATTCACAAGAGTTAACAGCTTTCACTGAGTTAATACTACATAGAAATCCAGTTTGCATTTGGACCGCACCTTCTTCACTCTTATGCTGAAAGGTGTGCAGTATTCTGTTGCATCCATTTTCAGTAAGCTACCACAGGAATTAAAAAATCTTAGAAGTAATCCATGCGATTTTAAATGCAAACTGAAGAGTTTCCTCATGGGGCACTTCTTCTGTTCTGACGAGGTGTTTCTTTAAACATTAAGCTAATTCTTATGTTGCACTGTTGACTGCGTTTGCATAAACTTGTAGATCGTCGTTTCTTTTTAGGAACGATAAAAATTTTATTTTATCCATTATTACTTTTCTGTTGTAATATCATATACTGCCACGTTCCGTGATGGTGCAGATTCGCTTCTCAATTTGTTAGTGCGGAAATAGACGTGTAAGATTAAATTAAATAAATTTAGGAAAAAGCCAGCACCGAATTCAACTCTCTATATCCGAAAACATGCAGTACTTTTTATTGTGTCGTACAGTATAGGTTTTTGCTGGTTGCAATCAAATACAGAATGCAAAAAGATCGGCTGTTTAGTTACTGTTGTCGATTTGTAAAGTGAGGAAGCACTCTTGCAGAAGTAGCGTAGATTCAGAATGAGGCAAAAGTCATGACAGCGTAACAGTCGTGGAGTAATTACAGTTAAATTAAAATGAAAAGTAAAAATGTACCACATAGTCTTAAATGATACATTTTTCTGTATATATAGATACAAAACATCTTTGTTGCGTGAAATAATAAATTACGTAGATCGCTAGCGAAAAATTAAAGAGGAAACTGAAACTCTGAATACGATGTTACAGAAATACATGGCGCTGCCCTCTTTTGGTAGGCCAACTTATCAAAGATTAATGCCATCTACTGAAACTAATGACAAATATTACGACTTTGTGTATGAGGAAAACAACGCTGCCGAAGAGGAAGTGATGCAGACAACAAAGTATCGAGGCAAAATATTTACAAAGTCGCGACTAACGGTTTGAAACCACTAAAGAAGCCTCTACTTCCGAATTTTAGCTGTTCGCTTAAATGTAGGGCACATTTTGCATTTTGTATATCAATAGACCTCTTCTAATATATCTAATCTCCATCCTTTGTTTTCTTTAAGCAAAATCTCAATTTCTTCGGCTCTTTTTGGATAATGTCCCGACGTTATCAAGGGTTCTACGGATGTAGAATTCAGCACATTAGTATCTTTTTTACATATAAGGGGTTCTTGATATCTAATATCCTGAATTGTATTCGCTGAAAATTGAACTCAATCATGTGTTGCGACAAAAATGAAAACGATATTCTTGTTAAAATTCATTTGAGTCACTTAGACTTGTCCTATAGTTTGGATTCATCTTAAGTTACGGTGATGCTTTACAGTTGTTTTCACCATATTTACTTAAAATCAGTGCTTCTTGGCTCCTCATTGCAAGAAGGCTGTACGTTTGTGACCCTTTTGCAAACTTATTTAAGTCTCAGTTAATGATTCTATCTTCTTCAAACATTACTATTATCCCACATCATAAGGTCAGATTATTCAAATGATTATAGATTTGACTGTCACAAGCATAAAAAAATTCAGTCTCTTCTTTGAAAGGTATTCCGCCGAGTGAAAGAAACTTTGAGTTACTCAGTGCTATGTAAACATTTCAGTCATCTCCCGTCGAAGAAAAGTAATCTCAATAAAATTCTTATAAAGGATAAAAATGCCTCTGTCCCCAATTTCTGTAGAACTTTGTTCTTTTAACTCCATTAAGAATATGAATATTTAATTTCGTCTAAAAGCTCGTTTATACTGCCTTCGCGCGCTTGTTTTGGACAGTTCCCGTGGTTTTTTTTATTTTTTTGTGGCGAGGGCATGATGAGAAATTCGAAAGAGATGAACGCCAAGCCGACCGTCTACAGGGATTAACAACGACTTTTAGTTCCTCCACTGAAACAATAGCACAAAAGAAGCGCTTTCCTCCGTGGAATGCCGCAAGCACTTAGCAGGCAAATGTGCCACTCACAGACGTCCACACAGACCAAAACAAACGTGCAGACCAACAGCTAAAAATTACTTTTTGCTTGTCAGAACGAAAACGGGTTTCGATTGAAAAAGAAACGTGTGAACAGTGTCCTTATAGCAGTAAAATTAGACAAAAAATTGGTTTTTGAAAGTACCTCTTCACCATCTGCGAAAAATCTCAAAACAACTAACTAATCTCCGAGTATGACGCATTTTTCTGTGTTCACCACTTACGTACGACATAAATTACAGCTACATTTAAACAAAAGTTCAGTAGTGCTTTTGGATATAATTGTGAACACTACTTATTTGAATAACTGTACGGTAGAGCTGAGTACACAATTTACAAAAGAAATTGCTTGGTCCAGTGCTGTATCATCCGTATCACGTGTGATTATATAAAGTAGACAACGATGGGCGTCAGCAAGGTGAGGCAAGAGGGCGCACCTGTCTCTTACCGGAATCTGGGGTGCAGTGCTCTAACAAAGGCTGTTCACGGAAAATTACGCCTTTTCTTCGGAGCAGTGGTGGTTTCTGCGCTCTGTATCGCTCTCGTACACTACTTATCGAGCTCCAGAAAGAAACAACCCCATCTCCCTAACGTGCGAATTCCAGCATCTGTTCTCAACTTTAAAAAAACATAGCTGCCTTATACCCCGCCCAACATCCGTCCCTGTGCCCGTCAGAACACTCCCCCCTCCTATTACGTCAAAACTTAATCTCAACAATAGTTTGCCATTTGTCCGAGGGCAGAAAAGACCCGTCACGTCTTCCAGAAGTCACGTTCAGTTTTTTCTAGCTTTCTGATATAGAAACGGTAATTTTAAGATCTTGTTCCTTCTCGCATAAATTTCTGGAGACACCGATGAAAACTAAGAAAAATGCTAAAGATTCACGTTAGTGGTGGTACAGTGAACATAATGAAAATCTGACCTTTACTGTATCTGTTTTCTCTCTGTAGCTGTCTTCCCACCCCTCGAATTAGGACTATATGTGTTTGCAACTGTCTGCATCCCATTTTTACTGGACAGAACATCATGCTCTGTTGGAGTAACTATTACAAACCACTAGAATTTAGTCATATTTGGTTACAGAAATTTTTAACTATTATTTATTGGATTCTGGTTGAGGATACATTACGCTGTTTGATTTCGGGTAGTGTTTATGCTGGCATGTGGTTCGTTGTTTATACGTCTAGCAAATCAACGTGTACGCTGTTTAAAAACGACCTCATTCAATCTGTATTCTACAATTCAGGAAGAACAGATTTTTCATCCAAACAATGTAAAATGTTTCCGAAATATATAGGATCAAAATCATGCAGATCATCGGAAATACTAAAATGAGTACCTTCACATAAAAATTAGAGGTTGAAAATTAGATATTTGTTTTCAATGTCAGCACCACCAACGCTGATGCGGAAAGAAGTTGCTTATTGTGAAATACGAGCAATTCTCTCTTTCTCTCTTCTATATTTTTCGAAGTATTGTGAGCGCACTGTCACCTCACCTTGTGTGTACTGTTTGAACAATTCAAGGGGTGCCGAAGCTTGTAATTTGATTTGAGACAGAGTCACCGGAACCGTCCATTGTCGCCAGCAGGGGCATGAGGCAGTCAGCGTGAGTCGGGATTAGCGTGTGCAGCTAGACAGTGCTGTATCCGAATGTAAAGCTGTTTTATTGAACGTTGAATTGCTCATGCTAATGCCTTGTGCAGTGTGGTTTGCATATTGTGAAAATTAGACTGGCCAATGACCTTGCCGCAATCACCAGCTCCCCGTCGGATCACCGAAGTTAAGCGCTGTTGGGCTTGGCTAGCACTTGGATAGCTAACTGTCAAGCGAGGAGCACTCAACCCTCGAGAGGTGAATTGAGTAGCTACTTGACTGAAAAGTACCAGAACCGGTCACAAAAGCGGACGGCCGGGAAAGCGGTGTGCTGACCACATGCCCCTACAATATCAGTATTCAGAGACGCCTATCGTCTGAGAATGACGCGGCGGTCGGTCGCTCCTATTGGCTTCAGAGGCCTGTTGGAACGGAATTAAGATACAGGGATTCTCTAAAAAAGGAAAACTTTTTTCTCTCAGTGTTTATGTACACACGACCATTAGTTGTTATCGGCAGTGTATATTGCAACTCGAGTGATAATAGTGTGACATGGGTATTTCCACTTCGTACGTGTCCTCGCCAACGTAGGCAGGTACATTACATTAAAACATTCAGAAATAATCATGAAGAAACTACATTGTTTAGCGTGTTCGAAAACACTCGGGACTACATAGACTGTATATATACAGAATGTTTCCCTACACTGAGCACGAATCTACGAATTTCATACCCTGTGCCTGCTGACACTGAACTGAGAGAAGAAATTTACAGTTACTGCAAGAGTGTAGTGATACTCGATGGGAGTCTTTTCACCTCATTATCTGCGATTGATAAGCATGAGGGAAATAATATACAGAAATAAAGCGCACCACTGGTCGCAGAACCAGAGTTTTGCACAAGCGAACGTATGATATCCCTGGTAATGTCATGAAAATATAGCACAGCCTATGTTCTTGCTAATGACGTCACATTAATAACTCTTTGTTATCTCGTCAGACTTGTTTAAACTTCTTTTCTTTATAATCCCGTGTCTAAAGTGAGGTAATTCCGAGCAACTATAAATATTTCATATGCACTCAAAAACACCTGAGACCAGCCATGATGATCACTGTTGCGTTGATGACTTTAGTACAGAAATAAAGACCAGAGCTTACCAAGATTACCGAGGACAAACTACCATTATGCATAATTTTTCAGAGTTTTGCAATCTAAATGTGAATTATTTAATTATAAAATTCGAATATGCGGTGAATGCTCGAAGAAGGAAGCGTTAAAGAGGTTTGATGGTCAAATTAAGAAAAAGAAACTGGTGACTATTGGGTTTCTTTAATCTTCAACAGTAAATAAGCAGCGACAGAACTACCAAACTGTCCGATCGTTACATTCTCAGATTCCTCAAACTTTCTAGTACAGTAGTTAATAATTTTAAAGCAAAAATGGTTTTGCATGTTTTTACAAACGATTCTACAGCATTACAGATTACAACTACGTTTTCACCATGTGACAAAAAGTCAGAAACAGAGTGTTTCAAGGCCCTGTAAAAAGGTGTAACAAGGAACATCCATACTTGGAAGACTCAGTTGGGAGCATGCCTCAAAGTTGGGAATTAATTCTATTGTGCTTCCATTCCTTACTGTGACGCAGTTTGGCTTCAAAGTTCTAATGTGTTTCGTGTAACCTCAAAAGAATGTAGCTTATTTCTGTACAGGGTCAAATGTGCACTGAGTCACTTTTATACATAGTATCATGCATGCTTACGAGAGTACGAGGGATACTCTGCCATCATCACTTTAGAAATACAAAGGCCCATGACTATTTTGGTCAGGTCAGTATCAGCAGAAAGAGTGCGTGAAATCCGTAAATTCACGGTCAGTGTAGCGAAACAACCTGTATAATGAACCTATAATGTTTTAAATGCCATGCCATCCTTGTGCTAATCTATAGATGTCAGAAAGAAATCTCTAGATAAATTTTACGGCGATGTACAGGTTTTCTATTAAAACTGACAGAGCCGGTCGGAGTGGCCTAGCGGTTCTAGGCGCTTCAGTCTGGAAGCGCGCTGCTGCTACGGTCGCAGGTTCAAATCCTGCCTCGGGCATGGATGTGTGTGATGTCCTTAGGTTAGTTAGGTTTAAGTAGTTCTAAGGGTCTGATGACCGCAGACGTTAAGTCCCATAGTGCTCAGAGCCATTTGAACCATTTGAAAACTGACACACAGAATCAAAGGAGAACGAAATTTTCATAATATTATTGTTATCGTTTCTTAAATGGCCTATTTACAACCGAGTGTTTTTAAATACACAAAATGGCTTAGTTTCTCGAGCTCATTTCTGAATTATTAAATATAATGAATCCGCTACCGCGGCCAAGGACGCGCACAGAGTTGAGAAGTTTCCAAATTAGAAATGAGTTGCTCTTCGGCTTAGATGAAATGCTAGACCTGTGTTGTCATTTTCGAAGAGTTGATCTTCCTGCAATTTCTGTAGAAAACAAGAATAAATTGACGTCCTGGAGGTATAAATACTGAGCAAGTGGATTCCAAAGCCCACATTAATTTGTGCCATACTTTGTTTCGAACTTGAGTTTTGTTTATTGTATAGTACAAATGGACAAATATGGCACAGTGTGTGACGTTTAGAGTCGATTACATGTTAACTAATCGGCACAAGTGCCGCGTCGATACTTCAAGGCAAATTGAGTGTATAACAGTGGCGCCTCGTTTTAAATAATTACATTGAATTTTGACATGTAAGTGTATAATAAATAAACATTGAATGAATCATATAATAGAATTACATTACATAAGATATTAAACTCATTTTAAATCAGTCTCATTCAGAATTAAAATATTCAGATACTTAATTACAACAATACATATTGCATTTTGCGAATTATTCGTAAAATAAGGAACATAAATTGTTCCTAGGATGTTTCCTAACTTTAATAAAATGTAATTCATTTTACTAAAATAATCTTATCAAAACTGGGTCTTATAGACAGGATATGTTTTGTAATTTCTCAGTTACACTCTATTTTAATTGGATTCTCTTCTTTGTGTTTTTTAATTACCGTTGTTTTTAACTTCATATCATTAGTATTAACTATGTAGATTTTTCTGATTTTAATTACTTTCAAACTACTAATGTTTTAAATATGTTGTCAATAATGATGGTAGTAGAGATATATAAAAACTAATTGAATGGAATGGTTTTGAATATTGTTTCTACAGCAGTGTCTACTTGAGACATAAGGAAAACATTATGTAGGTTTATTTCATTGTTCATTTTTTACTATGCTTAGGATTGCTGTTGACATGTTATTAGCTTTTCAGTTAGTTAATGTGCTTGTGAAATTGGTGTTAACAAACTTTAAAAGAAGGGGAAAGGTCCTAGCTGTTACGTTTCAGAGTGAAAATGTCCATGTGATGCTAATGACAATCGAGTGGCAATATCCACTGCCGTTATTATCTGTGATTTGCGTGTACAAACATGTTTACCGAAAGTACGACATATTGCAGTACTACGATCCAAAATATTCTGAATTTACTCGCACAATTATGAACAATCAGTAATTACTTCCGGGCACGCGCGTCTGATTTAACCGTTGTCAAATTTTCAGTGCAGTCATTGATTATCTCACTGAACAGTTTTCAGAATACACGCGAGTGTATTCTGAGGTTATGGTATGTTAATCGGAACTCACCTTGCTACCTACGAAAGTATCACTTTGAAGTACGAGGTGTCGCAGTGTGAACAATGAACGGTTGCAGCCTATTCACCTTCGTATGGTCAGTGACTGATGTGAATTGTGTTGTGCTCTGGTCGGAGGTCAGTGAACACACAAATGGAACGACAACGTTTTATTTCGTTATGTGCCATTTGCCCGAGTAGGCAAACCGTCAGTTTTTAAAACAAAAACAATTCTGATATATCATTCATTGCGAAGGAGCTTACCGTTTCTCATCAATCTCTGTGAGGTTACAATCTACTACAGAACCTTAACTGTACAAGTATCCTTTCCTAATTATACATCCAGGTTCAAAATCATACCTCGCGTTAATTCAGTAAGCGTGTTTCGTTATATCCGGAGATTTATTTAATTTAATCATAATAACAAACACTTGGTAACTGTTCTGTCAACTGCAGAAAATAGCTTACTATCAAAGCTGCAGTCACAAATGAAGGTAGCCAGCATTTTTATCATACGAATGAACAATGACATTTTATAGTTTCGATATGAATAGTGAATCCAAAAAAAACCATGAAAATTGTCGCATCAAAGTCTGACCAGAATCCACTATATCGTTCTAATTATTCCTTTGTCTGTACAATGTTTGGAAAATATCGAATGGTTCTTTCCACGAAAGTTCTTTTCCTAGAGGAATGTCATAATATTCAGACTTAAAAACTGTTCCACGACATATTACTTTATTTCCTGTTATTCGTTCTTTTATCTTCCTTTGACTTGTTCCGTCTCCCAGTTACATAGGACTGTTAGCTAGACAAGAGATAATTCCAGGTAACTCATAGAAAACTCACGAGCTTCATCCGTGTAATAACAAATACCTTTTGCGTGATTGACCTTTACGTTCACATAATGGAGAGGACTGCTACCCAGTTACATTCTTAGTCTTTCTTGGATCACCGTTTTACAAGTGTATCATACCTGGTTACTGGTGAAAATATGACAGGTCTCTACCTGGTTTCTAAGATTGTCATAATCATCTTCCAGCAAGAAGTACAGTGGCAGACGATATGCTGATAACAATACTGGCGGTGCACTAATACAAGTATACCAATCTCAAGATGGAATAAGGACCGAAGCCAGTCATGAAAATGAAATAAAACCTTCTTATAAGTGGCTGGTTACGATCTCCCTCAACAATTCTTAATTGAATAATAAAGAATGAAATAAATATGAAATGCGGGGAAGCTAAGACGAAATGGTTGCGTGAAAAATGTGAAGATATCGAAAAAGAAATGATCGTAGGAAGTACAGACTCAGCATACAGGAAAGTCAAAACATCCTTCGGTGACATTAAAAGTAAGGGTGATAACATGAAGAGTGCAACGGGAATTGCACTGTTAAATGCAAACGAGAGAGGGGATAGGTGGTCCTAAGGAACTTGACATGTAAATAAATAAATAATACACTGAAAGCCTCTATGAGGGGAAAGATTTGTCTGGTGTGATAGAAGAAGATGGAGAAGAAGCAGCAGAAGTCGATTTAGAAGAGAAGAGGGATCCAGCATTAGAATCAGAATTTAGAAGAGCTTTGTTGGACTTAAGATCAGATAAGGCAGAAGGGATGGAGACGTTTCATCAGAATTTCTAAAATCATTGGATGAAGTGGCAATAAAACGACAATTCACGTTGGTGTGTATAATGTATGAGTCTGGCGACATGCGATCTGAATTTCGAAAAACTATCATCCACACAAATCCGAAGACTGCAAGAGCTAACAAGTGCAAGACTTATCGCACAATCAGCTTAACAGCTCATGCATCCTAGTTGCTGATCACAATAACATAGAGACAAATGAAAAAGATGATTGAGGATGTGTTAGATGACGACCAATTTGGCTTTAGGAAACTTGATGGCACCAGAGAGACAATTCTGACGTTGCGGTTGATAATGGAAGCAAGACTAAAGAAAAACCGAACAAGTTCATAGCATTTCTTGACATGGAAAAAGCGTTCGACAACGCAAAGTGGAGCAAGATGTTCGAAATTCTAAGAATAATAGCGGTAAGCTATCTACATCTACATCTACGTGATTACTCTGCTATTCACAATGAAGTGCCTAACAGAGGGGCTACAGGGACAGACGGATAAGACACAATATGTACCAAAGCCGTGAGGATATGATAAGAGTGGAGGACCAAGAACAAAGTGCTGGAATTTGATGTGTGGGATTTCAGTTCAAGGTGAAAAGATACCAATCATACGATTCTCTGATGAGATTGCTATTCTGAGTGAAAGTGAAGAAGAACTAAATGATCTGCTGAATGGAATAAACAGTTAATGAGTACAGACTATGGATAGAGGGCAGACGAAAGTAATGAGAAGAAGCACAACTGAGAACAGCGAGAAACTTAACATCAGAATTGATTGTCACCGCCGGCCTCTGTGGCCGAGCGGTTCTAGGCGCTTCAGTCTGGAACCGCGCTGCTGCTACGGTCGCAGGTTCGAATCCTGCCTCGGGCATTGATGTGTGTGCTGTCCTTAGGTTAGTTAGGTTTAAGTAGTTCTAAGTCTGGCGTGAGGTCGGTCGCTTGGCGGCGCTTTCAGTGCGGCCCTACCCGTTGCCGGTGCGCCGTAAGGCACGGAGGCTCGCACTGGGGCGTATCGCTTCTAGTCGGGCGTGCTGCGGCACTCCTCACAAGGGGAAGTGATGCGTCTCTCATAGCCTCTCCTTCCCAAGTGGCTCTTTCCGGCTTTCCCGTGGTGTCAGACGTTAAGCTCGGCATTCTGCCTTGCGACAAAAGGGAGAGCTGCGACCCAACCCGATGCGAAAGAGAAGGGTGCGTGGCACAGGGGGAGCTGTGCCGAGGGACCAAACAACAGTCCCTCTCTGTTCGCAGGGCACAGACCAACAGGTGCTCTGCATGCCGGCGACCTCGTCTGTCGGCGTGGGATCGCGGCGCGAGTCGGCAAGGGTGCTTCGCCGCGTCAATGGGTAACCGGGGCGTGTTCTGCCAAACCCAGGAGGTGGTGACATCGCCTGGGTCAGGTTAGATGGGTCCAGACCGCTGAACGACTAGGTGACCGACCCACCACCTGAGTAGGAGTGGGTCCTTGGCCGAGAGGTGGAAGCTCGGGCTAGTAAGCGGCGAAGGGCGAGAGGTGCATCCGCCTCTCCGGAGTGCGGGATGCGCTTGCCGAGGAGTGTCGGGTGAAATCGTCGACGACGGGGCCATCGATGGGGACCAGTGCGCTGGTGACGGCGCGCTGAACCCAGCAGTTCGAGAGAGCCCTTGGCCTAGAGGCGAGGCCGGTGGGCGAGCTGCGGAAGTCCCCCTCCCCATGCCAAGGGACCGGCCCTGGGCAAGAGACGGGCCCCCATCTTTTTTTATCACTCGTTACAATCATGTCGTCTAATGATACGAGTGATACGAGTGCGCTTTCGAGGGCTTCTTTTCGGCCTGTTCCCTCTCCACAGGACGAGGTAGGACAGGCGGAGGAGGATAACACGGCGATTAAAAGACACGCTAAAATTACTTTGTTCTTGGAGCAAAGCATCAAAAACAGCAAAATAAGTCAAGCGGCATTATCTCAAATCAAAAATGAATTGGCTGCATGGCATGCAAAACGAAGGCCGCGTGTAGGAGTTGGAGAAAGAGAATACCATATTGCGGAAACAACAACCAACCTAGACCTGGGTGGCTGTGGCTGCGCAAGAGCCCACGAAGCCGAGTAATACACTACTGACAGGGTGACCAAAAGGCAAGACACGGCTGTCTTTCTCAGGACCTTGCCTGGACAGGACTAAAGTGTTAGAAGAATACAAGAACTCCTAATGACTACAATTGACCCTGTCAAGGATAAAATAAAAGTCAAACGAGTTAAACCAAGTCGAAACTCAGTAATTGTCGAAGTAGCTTATGAGGAAGATAAGGATAAATTGTTAAAAAATCCAAAACTAAATGCAGTAGTCAAATGTGAGCCACCAAAGAAAAGAAATCTGTTAGTCATATTGTATGATGTTCCTACTGTAATGACGAATGAAGAATTGAGTGAAGTAATAAGAAAACAAAATTTTGAGGATATGAATGAGGATGACTTCAAAAATTGCTTCAACCTAAGATTCAAAACGGGTCCTCGGGACCGTGATGTTGTACATCACGATGACGAGGTCTCCGCATCAATGTGGAAACAAATTACAGCCAAGGGAATTAATACGAGAGACTACATCGTGGTACCTCGCTGTCTCAACTGCGGCGACTTGGACCACATTCTGAGGCACTGCACCGGGGGGTCGGCCTGCTCCAAGTGTGGTGAGAGTGGTCACACTCGAAAGGACTGTAAGGCCACAGGAGTCTGCATTCCCTGCTAAGGTCGTGGCAAAAAGTCTTGTGGAGCCACAGGACGGAACTGCCCTACCTACAGAATCCTCGAGCAAAGATTAATTTCGAGAACTAATTACGGCTGAAAACGGCATACCGAGCAGGATGCTAAAGCGTAAATCCCCGAGCAAAAGGAGGAGGGATGCTATGAGAGCAAGCAAATTTAGGGAATTCCTGAAGTTGCTTTCGTGCGCTGACAAAACAAAAGTCGACAAATCCATACAAACGGAGTTCCCCGCAAAGGAAATTGATACCCAAACTGAGTTCGCCTTGGTGGTCAGAGCAGCTTCCTCTCAAAGCTGGAATACGATGCCGATTAAAGATCCAAAACGGCAAGAGCATCCTGTGGTAGCGGCGGATAAAGCTGTACATCAACCATTTCAAGAGAATACAATAACAAGCTCCACCACAAATTTCGTCATACGAGATACCCCAGTAGTTAGGTTTCCACCTGTCGATCCGGTAAGGGTGTACCCGAATCTCGAGTACACCATGCAGCTGGCTAGGCTGGAGCAGCCGACTACCCTGACCACTGCCTTACGACATGTGGTCCGCGTAGGACATGGGAACGGACGAAGGGTAACCTTCTCGGTGATGGAGGCTGTAGACAGAATACAGCTAAAGTCGGTGAACCTCGCCACTGACTTCGGAGCACTGCGAGACCTACTTAAAAAAGTTTTCGAAAGAAGAGGGGAGAAATTTGATCCAAACGAAATCTATCAAGAATCAGTTATGGTAAATGGACGACTTACATATGACTGGAACAGAACCTGGCCCATTGACCATATACACACCTATTTTCTATGACGACCAAAATAACAATCGGACAACTCAATACTCGTAACAGTCGACTGGTGATGCAAGAGCTCCGTAAGGAAGTGGCGGAGAGGAGACTGGATATACTCTGCTTGCCGGAGCCGTACTCTCTGGCAGGAAAAGTTGCGTTCACTGCTGCAACATGGCAAACCGTCTATATTGGGTATACCCCCAAAGCGGCTATTTTAGCAACCAATACCGCATTGCGCGTAACACTTCTATCACAACACTCCAACAGTCAGTCACTGCAACGTCGTTGAGATACAATCCCATGCTGGAATCGTAATCCTCATCAATGTGTACTTCCAATATGGAGACAGTATTGAGCAGCACTTAGATCATCTAATGAGACTGGCCACGGCCTTGCGGGGACGCAAAATCTTTATAACTGCTGACATAAATGCAAAATCCCCCCCTGTGGTACAGTGGCACAAGGGACGAAAATGACGGAAAAGCGGAAGAGATGATTATGGCTCTCCAAAATATGGTGGCAAATGGGCCGGGAAATCCTCCCATCTACGTGGCGGGAGGGGGACAGGGAAAAAACATTGACGTGACGCTGGTCACACCGAATGCGGCTAACATGCTGCAAGATTGGAAAGTGATAGACAATGCCACCTTTAGTGATCACAATCTAATCACTTTCATCCTAGGAGACAGAGTGCCACAGTGCCATGGGATGGGAGGTGCAAATGAATTTTAGAAAAACAGATTGGGAGCGCCTAGCTAGAGAGTGCGACATTCCTCCATTACCAGAAGGTGACGCACGACAAGACTTTAACGTAGACGACAGGGCCGAGGAGCTGGTGCGTGCAGTAACAAGGGCGATCAAAGCGGCCGTCCCAACCAGGAGGAGGGCCATGGCGGCCTCACCGTCACCATGGTCAACCGAGCTCAGAAGACTGAGGAAGCACTACAAGCGCAGTGTCGTCTGGTGGGAGAAGCAAAGATGGCTGTCACTATACCGGGAGGCAAAAGAAAAGTTTCAGAAAGAGATACAAAAGACTAGGACGAAAAGCTGGGGAACGTTCGTAACGAATCAGCTGGCCCTTGACGCTTGGGGAGTGCCCTATAAATTAGTTAGGGAGAAGATCCGTTCCCCAATGATGTTATCAACGATCAGGCACGGGGGCAGGATGACTGAATACTGACAGGAAACTGCTGAGGTCCTTCTCGCGTCCCTGTTGCCTGATGATGATAGGAATGATAATACTGAAGGACAGCAACAACTACGAAACGAAGACCTTGCCAGATACGAAAATGATGGAGCGGTCCTCCCCTTCTCTGAGGAGGAGGTTGCCGCTCCCATCAAGTCATTAAAGAGAGGGAAAGTCCCCCCCCCCCCCCTCGGGGCCAGACGGCATTGTGGCGGAGGTGGTGCAGATCCTAGCCCCACAGCTAGTCGCACCACTTACACACCTTTTCTATGAATGCCTCAGGAAGGGTAGATTTCCGAAGATCTGGGAAGTTGCTAATGTAGTAATTATTAAGAAAAGCCCTGAGAAAGACCCTGCCGACGCCAAATCCTACAGACCCATTTGTCTGCTGGATGGCTTTGGCAAACTTTTGGAGAAACTATTAGCTGACAGACTGACCGCTCACTGCATGCTGCATGGGATGAGCAGCAGGAAATTCGGTTTCAAGCCTGGGCGATCGGTATCTGATCCAATAGCCTTGGCGGCCGAGGTCTGCTGCTCAGCCCCGTGTAATTATGTTGTTGGCATGATGGTGGACATCAGTGGCGCCTTTGACAACCTGTGGTGGCCTTCGCTTTTCTCCTGCCTCCGGGAAAAAGAGTGTCCAGGGCTGCTATATGGCTGTCTGAGGAGCTATTGTGAGGATCGGGAGGTATGGCTATCATCCCCTAGCGGGAAAGTCGGAAAAACTATCACCAAGGGATGCCCCCAGTTCTCCGTGTTGGGTTCCCTTTTCTGGGACATCCACATGTAGCCTCTACTCGACAGCTTGCAACAGAGCGAAGAGGTGCTACAGCTGATAGCCTACGCTGATGACCTCCTCCTGTTGGTCGGCGGCCGAAGTCGCGAGTATATAGAACCTAAGATAGAGAAGGCAATGGAAAAATTACAACTGTGGTGCCGTAATACTAAGATGACCATTTCACCTACTAAATTAACTTACCTCTTACTTAAAGGACAGATGGCTAGAAACCCAACCGTGAGAATTGAGGGCACGCCGGATCTTCGGAGACGGGAGACACGTTACTTGGGAATCATCATCGACGGAAAGTGGAACTTTGCAAAGCACATTGAAACTGTAACCAAGAAAGCATTACAACTATTAAATAACCTTATTTCCATTGGACATAAAAGATTTTACCTTCCCCCTCATCTGATAAAATTATATCATAACAGCATATTAACGTCAATAGTGGGTTACGGCTCGGGAGTCTGGGCTCACAGACCCACGAGGGTGGTGCCCGCCATGAGAGTGAGAAGGGTACAAAGGAACATGTTACTAAGAACTGTAGGGGCTTATAGAACATCCCTAGGGGGATCCCTGCTAGTCATAATGGGGCTCTGTCCTCTGGATATAAAAATAAGAGAGCAGGCCGCATGGTACTGGGCTAAGAAAGACAACATTACAAAAGTAGATGAAATTATGGGAGCACCTGTTAGGGATAAGGGTGAGATAAGGAGGAGGGTGAGGATCTATGGCAGGAGTTATGCGAGATGGACGAAACTGGCAGGACTTTTCGGTTTCTACCAAATGTAAGGGAAAGAATGGGAATGAAGCATTTTGAGCCGACTCGGGGATTGTTCCACTTCCTCACTGGTAATGGCCCCTATCCGACATATCTATGACGGTTTAGGAAGAGGGCGACGCCAGCGTGTGACTGTGGCGCATCGGAGGGTACGACTGCACCCTTTTCGATGATGTAGCCGCACTACGACAACAACTGCAGAGTAACAATACTTACGACCTACACAGACAAGAAGAGACCTTTCAAACACTGAACACATTAGCCAGTCCGCAGCTCGTGGTCTTGCGGTAGCGTTCTCGCTTCCCACGCCCGGGTTCCCGGGTTCGATTCCCGGCGGGGTCAGGGATTTTCTCTGCCTCGTGATGACTGTGTGTTGTGTGCTGTCCTTAGGTTAGTTAGGTTTAAGTAGTTCTAAGTTCTAGGGGACTAATGACCATAGATGTTAAGTCCCATAGTGCTCAGAGCCATTTGAACCACATTAGCCAACGTGGTATCACGAAAGGTACTAACAATATTCTTGAGAGACTTTCGCGACTAGTTGCTAATCACCAATGCGTCCAGCACTCCGATCCCGAACCGCCTGTTCGTGGATAGGTCGACTAAACAGTTGGAATCCGACACGTGCAGGGCTAGGGGGACTGGGGTGATCTATTTCACGGACTTGACATATGCACCGATTGTGACGTACATTAGTTAGTAGTTTTAGTAGAATAGAATAGGATAATAGATTAGGAACCTGCTGCGACAATAAACTCCTTGCCTGCCCTGTGCCAGGTGCATGATCATAGGGTATAGCTCTATGAGCCAGGCATCCAAGTAGGTTTATACTAACACTGGCACACATGTAATGCTGCAGGCAGTTAACACAACTCACCTGTAGCAATTAGAATGTATGCTAACACTAGAAATAGACTGTCCATTAACCCATGTAGTTTAAAAAACCATGTAATTTAAAATAAAGTCTAAGGGACTGATGAGCTCTGGTGTTAAGTCCCATAGTGCTCAGAGCCATTTGAACCATTTTAAGGACACCAAGTAGATGAAGTTAAGGAATTCTACTAAGCAGCAAAATAACCAATGATGGACGGAGCAAGGGGACGCCAAAGGCAGCCTAGCATTGACAAAAAGGGCGCTCCTGGCCAAGACAAGTCTATTAGTTTCAAACAGATGCCTTACTTTGAAGAAGATATTTATGAGATGAACGTCTGGAATACAACATTGTATGGTAGTGAAACATATACTGTGGAAAATCGGAACAGAAAAGGATCGAAGCATTTGAGATGTGGTGCTACAGACGAATGTCGAAAATTAGGTGGACTGGTAAGTTAAGGAATGAGTAGGTCCTGTGAGGAATCGGAAAGAAAATAATACGTGGAAATCACTGAAACGAAAAAGGGACGGGATGATAAGGACATCTATTAAGACATCAGGATCAGGGAATGACTTACATGGTACTAGAAGGAGCTGTAGACAGACAGAGGTTGGGAAACATCCGGCAAATAATTGAGGACGTAGGTTGCATCTGCTGCTGAGGTGAATAGGTTGACACAGATGAGGAATTTGTGGCGAGCCGCATCAAACCTGTCAGCAAACCGATGACAAAAAAAAAAAAAAAAAAAAAAAAAAAGAGAAAGAAAAGCGTCTAATGCTTTATCTATACAAACAAGCTTGTTATTGCACTATGTAACTCGTGACTGTCATGTTAAAACAAGTACTTACGTTGCCCAAAAACTTAAACAAACTTAGATATGGAAGGAATTCGAAAGAAAGAAGAAAGTAGATGAAGAAAGTACTTTGAGAGCACCGAAAGCACTTCAACCGTTTACGCAATGGTGTTATCATGATAAGTGATAGAAAACTGGACTATACATGAACGTTAGAAACACGAGTATACCAGCTGCAGTACAGGCCGTCCCGGTAGGATGACAACTTTATCAGAGCTTTCTTGTTTCAGTAACAGTTACATTAACTTTAACAAATTCCATTCGACTGACTCTAATTTAGCCTTCTTCGCACATCCGCATGACATGGTAAATTTAGATTATTCCCGAACATTCCCATCCTGTTTTTAAAATTTTCCGACCGTCGAAAAAGTGATTACACTCCAGGCTGATTAATCCTAGTTTATTTCTTCGTAAGGGGCAATGGACATCGATCAGCCAAAACATTATGACCACCTACCTAATAGCCGGGATGTCCACCATTGGCACAAATAACAACGGTGACGCGTCGTGACATGGAAGCAAAGATGCCTTGGGAGGTCGCTGGAGAGAGTTGGCACCACATGTGCACACACAAATCACCTAACTCCTTAAATTCCGAAGAGGGGGCGATCAACTCTGAAGCCACGTTGAGTCACATTCAAGATGTGTTCAATCGGGTTGAGATCTGGCTGGCTGGAAGCCAGTACAAATGGAACTCTCGACTGTGTTCCTCGAACCATTCTGTCATCCTCTGGGCCTTGTGTTATGGCTCCTTGTCTTGTTGAAAAATACCACTGCCGTCGAAAAATGGAGAGGTTTATGTGGTCTTCAACCGGTGTACGATACTCCTTTATCCGTCATGGTGTCTTGCAAGAACTCCTCCTGGCAGACGGATCCTCTCCCTCCCACCGGCATGATGAAGAAGGTATCGGGAATCATCAGACCATTAATTGCTCTGACACTGCGCCAACGTCCTGTGCTGTTGGTCATGTTCCTATATCAGCCGTAGTTGCCCATGTCATGACGTGAACTTTGGCACATGCATGGGCCGTGGAGGCCCATCGTTAGGTGTTTTCCGTGCACAGTGTGGTCACACACACTTTCCCGTGTGTTGAAGTCTGTTGATAGTTCTGCCACAGTTCCCCACATACTCTGTTTTAGCGTCGCGTAGTCTCACATGTCTTATCACGGTCCGCGCGGCTCCCCCCTCCCCCTTCTTCCCCCTCCCTCTCCCCCTCCCCCTCCTTCCCCCCTCCCACTCCCTCGGGAGGTTCGCGTCGTCCCTCGGGCATGGGTGAGTGTGTCGTCTTTAGCGTAAGTCAGTTTAAGATAGATTACATAGAGTGTATGCATAGGGACCGATTACCTCAGTATTTTGGTCCCATAAAATCTTACCACAAATTTCCAAAATTTCCCTGGTTTACCATTCTGCTTAGCCTAAGACGTCCGACATCGGTAATGAGGGGTGGTTGCCCAACATCACAACGTCTGGACGTGGTTTCACATTGGTATTGCCACATGTTGAGGACTCTCACCATAGCACTTTTCGAACAGCCAAGAAGTCGTGCAGTTTCCGTAATGCTCGTGCTGAACCTCCGAGCCATCGGTCAAACTCAAATACATCGCGCGCCTTCCCGTTCTACACACGGGCAGCAAGCTCGCTGATACTACAGGCACCGTGCGTGTGGCTGACTAGCATTCATTCCTCGACAAGTTTCGCTTCTATCGCCTGGACGGGTTTATATCGATAGTAGGTCGATGGTCATAAAGTTTTGTTTGATCGGTGTACATGTTTCATAACTAAGGGAACAACAAAGAGCAAGAAGTATGTTGAATGGTGGTCAGCGGCGCAGGTTCGAATCCTGCCTCGGGCATGGATGTGTGTGATGTCCTACGGTTAGTTAGGTTTAAGTAGTTCTGCGTGCTAGGGGACTGATGACCTTAGAAGTTAAGGTCAAATGTTCAAATTTGTGTGAAATATTATGGGACATTACTGCTACGGTCATCAGTCCGTAAGCTTACACACTAAGTAACCTAAATTGTCCTAAGGACAAACACGTACACCCATGCCCGAGGGAGCACACGAACTTCCGCTAGGACCAACCGCACAGTCCCAGACCGCTCGGCTAATCCCGCGAGGCTCAGAAGTTAAGTCCAATAGTGCTCACAGCCATTTGATCCATTTTTACAAATCACATTTGACGTGTTGTAGTCGAGAACGAACTATCGCCAGACATATTCCACTATTGGGGAGGATATCAACAAATAATAGCCACGGTTGGTCACATTCAATTGGCGCCAATTTGGAAATTATTCCTGTTCACCGATTTCACTTCCACATACACCCTACAATCCATACAGCCTTATCTACGTAACCAGCCAATTCCCGTACTGTACTACACATAAAATGTCAATATAATTACCGATGTGGAAAGTTCGAACGAGTATCAAATGAAAGTTTTTTTTTTAATGCAGTATCAGCGATAACAAATTCAGTCCGACCTGACATCTACCTAAGCTGCTTCATTCTGTGCTGCTGTGGAACAAAGCCGACAATTCATCGTTAAAACAACACATACATACAAAAAAACAGAGCACGTTACAAAATTATCAGAATTTAATGGTATAAATATTAAATAAACGTTATTTCCATTTAGACGAACATACAAAATTCTTGTAATTACATCACTGAGTTCAGAGCATTCTCTCTTTAGAAAAGTAGTAAGTCACGAACATTTCTATCAAATTTAGCAAATTACATTCGACTGACTGTGGTGTAACAGTTGTCGCACATTCCCAAGGCCTGTTAAGTGTCGGAAAGTGCTGATTATTCCCATTTTATCTCCAACATTTTCAAACAACAAACAAACAAGAGGTGGCTGCTCTGTCGTTATACATTTTATGGACCATGACTCCGACAGAACTGACCATTTGTTGTCTTTAAACTGATTATGGCATTGTGTGACAGTCTTATTTTCGTTTGTAAGTATAGCCAGATGTCTAAACTTAAACGAAATTCCAGCTGTAAACATTATGCTGGGCAAACAGTCTGTGGAGATGAAAAAACTTTCGCTTTAAGAGAATATTCTTGTTTACTTTGCGAGCTCTAGGCTCACAACGTGATCAGCCTCTCAATATACATCTTCTCGGTCGGTGCTGACTAGTTTCGGCACAGATTCTGACACGTCACGACTCGGGAATTTTTGATGAGGCTCCTGTCGAAGCCTTATAAAACTTCGCCTGACGCCTACTCCGTGCACCGTAGGCGATACTGTTTAACTTCACTGCGTAAAGCTATCTTGCATGCAGCAACTAATCTCCTTCTCATCGACGCTGCTACGATTTTTCCTCATATTCTTGTTTGCTTCCTGTTTGGAGCGTACATAACTGTATATGATTTCTTGAAAAGTTCAGCGTGCCGGAAGTAATAACTAAATATTAAAGCTTTGAAAAACCAGGATTAACGGTTATAAAGGGAGACAAAAATATGGCATCGCGTAGGGAGACTGTAAATTTTATTAGGTCACTCATACACAAGCTAGGGAAAAGTTTGACATATTTGTCGACTTTGCGATTTAAAAAAAAAAAAGTGAAAGGGAGGGAAATACTTCTCCAGGTAGATACGCGACACATTAAATTAGATTTTAAAGCACAACAGGGATTTTATTATAAAATTATAGTGTGCTTTTCTTTTACTGTAGTCTACTAATACTTCTGTAGATTAATTACTACTAGTTATCCGTGGGTATTCCGCTTGGATGTCCGAACGTGTTTAAGTATTTGAATTACAATTTTAATTAAGTGAGTGGATATATAAGACTGTGGAATCCGAGACTGTATTCAAAACATTATTTTTCAACTGAACCTTGGGAAGCTGATTTCGGTCATTTTAGGTTCACTAAAACAGTATTCGTAAGTAAATATCTACATCTACATCTACATTCATACTCCGCAAGCCACCCAACGGTGTGTGGCGAAGCGCACTTTACGTGCCACTGTCATTACCTTCCTTTTCTGTTCCAGTCGCGTATGGTTCGCGGAAAGAACGACTGTCTGAAAGCCTCCGTGCGCGCTCGAATCTCTCTAATTTTACATTCGTGATCTCCTCGGGAGGTATAAGTAGGGAGAAGCAATATATTCGATACCTCATCCAGAAACGCACCCTCTCGAAACCTGGCAAGCAAGCTACACCGCGATGCAATGCGCCTCTCTTGCAGAGTCTGCCACATGAGTTTGCTAAACATCTTCGTAACGCTATCATGGTTACCAAATAACCCTGTGACGAAACGCGCCGCTCTTCTTTGGATCTTCTCTATACTCCTCCGTCAACCCAATCTGGTACGGATCCCACACTGATGAGCAATACTCAAGTATAGATCGAACGAGTGTTTTGTAAGCCACCTCCTTTGTTGATGGACATTTTCTAAGGACTCTCCCAATGAATCTCAACCTGGTGCCCGCCTTACCACCAATTAATTTTATATGATCATTCCATTTCAAATCGTTCCGCACGTATACTCCCAGATATTTAACGGAAGTAACTGCTACCAGTGTTCGTTCCGCTATCATATAATCATACAATAATGGATCCTTCTTTCTATGTATTCGCAATACATTACATTTGTCTATGTTATGGGTCAGTTGTCACTCCCTACACCAAGTGCCTATCAGCTGCAGATCTTCCTGCATTTCGCTACAATTTTCTAATGCTGCAACTTCTCTGTATACTACAGCATCATCCGCGAAAAGCCGCATGGAACTTCCGACACTATCTACTAGGTCATTTATATATATTGTGAAAAGCAATGGTCCCATAACACTCCCCTGTGGCACGCCAGAGGTTACTTTAACGTCTGTAGACGTCTCTCCGTTGATAACAACAAGCTGTGTTCTGTTTGCTAAAAACTCTTCATTCCAGCCACACAGCTGGTCGATATTCCGTAGGCTCTTACTTTGTTTATAAGGCGACAGTGCGGAATTGTATCGAACGCCTTCCGGGAGTCAAGGAAAATAGCATCTACCAGGGAGTCTGTATCTAATATTTTCTGGGTCTCATGAACAAATAAAGCGAGTTGGGTCTCACACGATCGCTGTTTCCGGAATCCATGTTGATTCCTACAGAGTAGATTCTGGGTTTCCAAAAACGACATGATACTCGAGCAAAACACATGTTCTAAAATTCTACAAAACAGAAAATATGTTTTGGCTTCGAGGCACAATTGGTTGATTTTCATTTTTCCAATCGAAGGCGTATCTGAACCAGTAGGGTAATCATTACATACTATCAGAAGGTATAATACATCCAGCAGCGGATAGCATCGTTTTTATTACGAAAACTTGTGTCGATTTTAATGATATTCACTGAAGCTTAAGAACGTGAAAGATGTCTATAAAGGTTGCTACTGGAATTATGAAACCGGTTGTGCCTTAACCATATAGCTCTTTTGACAAACAAGGTAAAACAGAATACTGTCGCTAATTGAAGTAGTGCTTTTCCATTATTAATACCCAAAATGAAAAGTAATTAGTTTAAAATTAACATTACTTTCATAAACACGAGATTTATCCGAGCTGACTTGTCAACTGAACACTCACCGCCCCCTATGTGTCCGTCAATTGGCGGCAATGCACATATTGGGCAGGTATTCTTTCGACTTTAAAAATAGGAGCTGTTGGCGCTTACTAATTTTGCTCAGTCGCTACTGTTTTGCAATATTACGTCTGCGAAACATTAAAAGGTATTGAATGTTTCTACTCGATTTCTACTGTTTGGTACATAGTGTTTCTCAAACCTACCAGGCAGTATGGATCCATGGTGTCTTCTACCAGGTTAATTACACAGTTGATAGAGGAACCTAATCTGGGCATCATGAGACAAAAATTTATTTGGATCGAATATACAGCTTTCTCTCGACATTAACATTTTCATCCTTAAGACAACAAATTAAGCTCGCTGCAGCTGCTCAAAGAATATTATAAAATTTACCTCAAATATCACACTTGTGTACTAAAACTAGTTCATATTCAGTTTCTGCCAATAGCTTCAGGTCACCCTACAGGGAAGAAGCATAGGAGTTTGATCCATATTACACGACCTCGTCTTCCGATTCAGCGATGGGTCTATTCCCTTTCAGGTGCTTAACATTAATAAGGAGCTGATATGGTTCAATATCATGTTGAAATCACGTATTGCGATGACAGCAAACAAGGTGCTCACTACTTGATAAGGAATAGTTGCAAGTGATAGAGGCGTGCATGGTATATGGATTTTCGGTACTACAGACCGCTTTTACAGCAGTTAAAAACGTCATTAGGACTGAAAGAGGTCACATCGGCGAGAAGTATAAGCTGTAGAAAGGTAAGCACTACGGAACCTCTCTGGATATTTCATCGACAGATCAGTGCCTTGGGCTCAGAATCATTTAACCACATTGTTTCTGCACATTGTAAAGGAAGTGGTCCAAATTTCAGCAAGGGGATAAATTTGTGCTAACTAGATATCTGATACTTGGAGGATTTGCTGAAACAGTGGAAGACAGTGATTCAGGCCACCTTATTTTTTCTGTAAAACCACCAGAAGCGTTCAGCGTCACAAGCCACTGTAGTCAACACAAACTCAATTTCCATCATCTTACAACTTTCTCAGGTATGCATTCATTATTTATTATACATTGTCTATTTAGGAATAGTCTAGTATGTATTGTTAAGGATAATCTTAGCTTTTAGAATATCTTTACTTTTAATAGGTACTATTTTTCGATGTTTACTATTTTACCAAAAAATAGTGTAGTAGTAATGGACTAGCCCGCCCCGCTAGGAGTGCGGTCTAACGCAGTGCTTCCCGAGCGGGAAGGCGTACCAGTCCCCGGCACGAATACGCCCGGCGGATTAGTGTCGAGGTCCGGTAGGCCGGCCAGTCTGTGGATGTTTTTTTAAGGCGGTTTTCCATCTGCCTCGGCGAGTGCGGGCTGGTTTCACTTGTTCCACCTCAGTTACAATATATCGGCGATTGCTGCGCAAACACTTTCTCCACGTACGCATACACCATAATTACTCTACCACGCAAACATTGGCGTTACACTCGTCTGGTGTGAGACTTTACGGTGGGGGGGGGGGGGGGGGGGGGAGGTACTGGGGGCTGAACCGGACAATAACCCTGGGTTCGGTGTGGGGCGGCGGTGAGGTGATGGTTCAATAGGCTCTGAGCACTATGGGACTTAACATTTGTGGTCATCAGTCCCCTACACTTAGAACTACTTAAAACCTAACTAACCTAAGGACATCACACACATCCATGCCCGAGGCAGGATTCGAACCTGCGGTGTGGTGAGTGGACTGCTGTAGCCTGTTGTGGGTTTGTGAACCACTTAGGGCTATGGCGGGGACGAAGCCTCTCCGTCGTTTCTAGGTCTCCAGTTCCATACAATACAATACAATGGTCTAAATTTGGGTATTACGCATGGTCTAAATTTGGGTTGTAGTCAGATTTTAGATCAGGCTGTTCCAGCCCGTGGGCTCCGTTATGAGCCGCGGAGCGCTCCCTGCTCCAGGGAGCCATGTCGCTCGCTATGGCCAATCAAGTGGGCCGGCACGACGGCACGTGGCACGGCTGGCTGAGGCAGGCGGCAAGGCAAGCGTTTAGATGTGCCAGCTGCGTCTTACAAGATTGACAACCTCATACTCTTCGCTGCTAGGACGTGGTGACTTGCTACACCAGGATATACGATGTTCAGGAAATAAATAAGAAACAACTGTTTTACAAGAAATTGCATACTAAATTTATTGGGCCTCTGTAGCTTGACATTTTCTTTTCATTACAAGATCGGAAATATCAGGCGTCAAAGTGTTCGCAGCGTTAATGTGGAGGATGGTCTTCATTGTTGCATCCTGAAAAAACTGTCGTTCCTTACTTTATTACTCATTTCATTGCTCACAAAAGATGCTCACAACAATACGTAGATCCACATGCGCATGATCTGAGCGGCATTGTTGTGAAGCTTGGGAAATGTTTTTTGCTCTAGTGAACGGTACCATCGTGATAAATCCAAAGTGTTGCAGTACCTCTCTTTCAACGAAGTTAAATTCTGCAAATCAATAATCTCCAATTGATGTGACGATGACAAGTCATCGGGGGAAACTGAAAAAGGAGTGCTGAACGCCTTCAGTTCCATTTCCAAACTAGTGAGGTGTTGGAATCATGTTTCAAACGACGTGATGAGCTGCTTTAACTTTACTTAGTAATCGCCGAAAGTAGTACCTTCAGGTAGTTTTAAAGAAGCAAGACGATTGAGGAAAGTTAAATGTCCATTACTCATCTGGCTCTCAAATAAACGTAACTTTTCCATGAACGCTTTGACCTGGTCGTGCATGTCAACGATTAGCTGCCCTTTGCCCTGCAATGACAGATTTAAATTATTCAAATGCATAGTTACGTCAGCTAGGAACGGCAGGCCTGATATCCATTTTATATCTTTCAGACAACGCATTCCTTCCCCTTTTATTTCGAGAAAAAGGGATATTTCCTCACGAATGGTAAACATCTAGAACTTCTCCCCGACTCAGCCAACGAACTGTACTGTGGTAAGGTATATCCCCATACTTCGCTTTCATGTCTTTCAAGAATTCTTTGAACTGGCGATGATTCATAGCCTGACGCCGCACAAAATTCACACACTTCACGACATCTTTAATTACGCCACCTAGCTCTACTGTTTCAGCACACAGCGCCTCTTGGTGAATAAAACAATGAAGAGGCAAAATGTATTTCCCGAATTCGTCCCTGAGTTTATTTTTCAAACGAGAAGCAAAACCTTGGCGACGCCCGATCATTTGTGGTGCACCGTCTGTCGCTACAGAATGGAGCTTATCCCAAGACAAATTCATATTGTCCACTCATTCAGAAACAGGTTAAAAAATGTCGCGTCCTGTTCCGGTGTAATCGAGTGGTACCACATCCAAGAGTTCTTCAGTTACTTGCAGCTCCATGTCGACACCACGCACAAAAACTGCAAACTGAGCACAGTCCGCTACGTCGGTGATTTCGTCAAGCGCTAGCGAAAATGCAACAAAGCTCTCGGCCTTTTTCCTGAGCTGTGTCTCTAAAGCCGCTGGCATGTCCAGGATTGGACGAAACATTGTTTGCTTCGACAGGCAAACCCCTTCTATTTCCTGCACCTGCCTTCAAACAAACATTCTACAACTGCTACCATGCACGATTTTACGAGTGGTCCCACGGAAAACGGCTTGCCACTCGTCGCAATGATTTGAGCGACCACGTAGCTGGCTCGAATTGCAGATTCAGTAGCGTTTACTCCGCTCTCATTCACCCGGAAATTTTAAACGCATTACAGAGCACGAACTATGTTACATGTTTTGATACCCTCCGTATTACGAAACCGTTTTTGAATTTACGTCTCCTGGTACGTCGTTCTTAAGCCTGGCTACCAGTTCTCTGTGTGCAACACCTTCTACCTGATCGAAGTGCGCTGCGTGAAGACGTGAATAATGTCGTTGTATATTGTACCTCTTCGCAGAATTAAATACTTTATGACATATAAGACACTGCGGACGACCATCCCTCTCAATAAATAGAAAGGTAGTCTCCAATAGAGGTACAGGTCTCCCGCGGCTAGTCATAGCTGTCATTGAACGCTGATTATTGAGTCAGTTGCGGCCAGGGGGCAGTGAGTTCGCTCTCGCCCTCCACGCGGGCTCCGAGATGCCACAGTGAGCGCTCCGGAGCGCTCTGGCTACCTGGAGCTCGGTTGGAACAGCCTGCTTTAGATCGTTTCGGACCATGCTATTCTGTGCTGTTTTCGTTCCTGAACGCCTAGAACAAAGCCAAAATACATTCCACAGAGAAAGAGGAAGAAATGGAACGAACAGATATGGCCAAGGCGATTCGTCCTATCAAAGGTAAACCTCCTCTCAATTCCTCCCTTCCACTTTGATTAGTCCTCGGCTGGGAACTCCTGATGTGTCAGCCCCTTAAAATGATTAACTTCAGTGAAACAGGTCCACCTCATCGGCTGCTGCTCATTGCGACATTCTCCTATCCCTACAGCAAACAAATTAAAACGTAACAAGTAACGTAAAGCCGTAATATATGTGCTCATCACAGACACTCTTTTCAAAACAAAGTTACTAACGGGATGTGCTGAGGAAAAAAAATTCTACTAATCCTCCCAAGCGAAAGGCCGTGAAAAATATGGTTTGAAAAACAGTATGAACTCTCATCCAAAAAAGTAAATGTTGAGAAAGATAAAACATAAAAAATAAAAATGGAAATAGGTGAAAAAGGCTTGAAGATAGTTCAGGTCAGTGACGTAGCTTAACCGACCACTCCACTAGTGGATGACCACTACCCCGCTGGAAAAAAAACAAGCCAGACATCCATGACGCAGAATGCGCTTTTTATGAAGGTAACTCTTCATATGACGTAAATGGAAGGTCGTGGACAGACAAAGAACGTGCAGTGGTCAATGAAAACATTTACATTTGTAACTTTAGACAAGAGAAAAGTACCTTTTACATTATGTGAACAATTTTTTTTTAGAAACCACAGTGATTTAAAAATAGAAGTATACTATCCAATTTTTCAAATACTTTATAAAATGTTTCTAATATTGTAGTCTATAAATTGTTTTTAATTAACTTTATTGAGTTTACCATAAGGTCTCATATTATTAGAACTTGCCCAAATTTAGACTACACCACTAAATTGGAGTAATGTTGCCAAATTTTTTTTTTAAATCTCAAATCAGTAACAATAGCGAGAGTATTTTACATTTGATCATAATGATTTAAAGAAGGATACTTCAAAGTATTGTTTAAAGCGACATTCTTTAATTTAGTTTCCACAGAACGTGAGTTGTGCCTTAGAAAGTAATTTCTCTGTTATAACAGGGGTGGAACTGCTGCCTCCGCCAGTACTATTGACTCTGTATTTTGGAAGGTATACATTCCACGAGCAATATCACGTCTACTTATTGCTGAGTATTCTGTTACACGATCCAACACTGTGTCGTCGTATCTTACCCTTTAAACATTTCCTTTTAACGAACTATTGCTAGCTGTTAGTGCCTCGAATGTCACATTTTCTAATAACCTTCTATCCTGCAAGATAAATTTCTTCCCATCTCGATGACGCCTGTCGCCAAACTTTCCTCTGTACAATCGCTCGCCTTGCACTGATTCAGCACTATCAAAGTGAAGTCCTCGAAGGTGTTCTTTAAGTTTTGGAAACAGGTGAAAATCGGAGGGGGCGAAGTGGGGACAGTGTTGAGGATGATCAGCGACAGTGACCCCAAGGCGTCTGAATGTTGTAGATGACGCAGCACTCGTGTGCGGTCTAGCATTATCGTGCTGAAGGAGAGAATGCTTCGTGTGTGGACGAAATCTTCGAATTCGGAACTCGATTACAGTGCTGTTTTTCTCACGCACCGACATGTTACACAGTACAATTCGGAACTTCCTAGTGGCAGAGGGCTGCAAATATGTAGACATTGAGAATAAAGATTTACAATGTTGATAACATCTGTTTCATTTTAGAAGTTTTATTAGTTGTCACATAAAAAATTCTGAGACATTTTTTTTTCAACCGCTCTTTTAGGTGGTTCAAAGACGATGTTCCTTCTTCATTTAAGCGAATTTCCGAACAGTGAGACAGATGGTAGAATAGTAGTAGAATAGTGTCTTCACAGCACACTTGTTACAAGCAAAGTGCTGCAAGTGTTTTCTTGCTTGCTGAACAAGAAACTATGGTTAACATCCATAATCGTTGGTGCGCAGTGTATGGTAATGAAGGCAGCTGATGCGAGAACTCTTCGGAAATGGGTAAAACAGTTCAAGCGTCAGGAAGCGCAGAAATAAAGTTCCATGATCGGCCAGGTTCGGGAGGTGTTGTGACAACCACTGTTACCGACTTGATGAATCGAGCGGATGCCATTATTCTCGCAGTCCGGCATATCACGATTCGATAATTAGCTCTTCAGCTAACGATGAGCTTTGCAGTGCGTGTTGAATTGGTGAGACTCTCGGATGTTCAAAGGCGTGCTCAAGGTGAGTTCCACGAATGCTCACAACAGGACACAAGTTTCAACGAAAAGTCATTTCAACCGAGCTGTTGGAACAGTTTGCGGCCAATAGAGAGAGCTTAGTGTAAGTCGTGCAGTGAACACAGGAAAAGAGCATTTAGGATCAGGGATTACATGCTCACACACAACACTGGCATCAGGCTATATAACGTGAGGGGGACTGTGTAAAAATACTAATGCAGAAATGAAGCACATGTAAAAGAAATGCACAATGATATTGTCACCAAATTCTGACCCTTCAGAATAGAAATGTCTGAGAAAAAAATTGTTAGGCATTATTAACTGAACGACTCTCGTATTTGTAGCAAAGGCAAATGTCAGGCTGATACTTTTTCGAAAATTCTTAAGAAAAAGTAATTCTTCCATGAAAGAAGTGACTTACAAGAGACTCGTTGCCGCGCGGAGTGGCCTCGCCAAATTACGGATTGCGCGGCCCTCCCGCAGGAGGTTCGAGTACTCTCTCGGGTCTGGGTGTCTGTATTGTTCTTAGTGCAAGTTAGCGTAAGTTACTTTAAGTAGTGCGTAAGTGTAGGGACCTACGACCTCAGCAGTTTAGTCCCTTAGGAATTCACACACATCTGAAAGTTTGAAAGACTCGTTGGAACGATTATTGAGCGATACTCAACGACCTGGGACTTCTCAAAGTGAAGATCCCTCGAATACAGTCTTGGTTTTACATTTTACGGGATAGTTTAGTAAGTGCGAGAGTTTAAATGAGATGCACAGCAAAATGCGTTGAATGAGAGACGTTGTGCATCACGGAGAGATTTGCTGCTGAAATTTCGAGAGCGAACGTTTCATCACGATTCGGGTAATATGTTACTTACTCCCACGTACATCTCGCGATATAATATCGACGAGAATGTCAGAAGAGCGGAAAAGATAGTAGTAACTGTAGGTGTAGCTTTGCTGCTTATCTGAAAAATACTTACCCGTGTTGTTTTACTCTTCTAATAATATCGGATTCAGCCGATGCAGTTTTTGTTTTCTATAGCATACCGTGTACTGAATTGCAGCAGGAGGCGCTTTTGATCCATCTATATTTTTGCCAGATGTGAGATCTGGATGGTAACTTAATTTTCTTTTGTTAGTGTAGTATACGCTCTGAAGTAACTGAAATTGTTTCTTGAATGTTTAGTAAATTTTATCTGTGTCCCTCTCTGACAAGGATTTTTGACTGTGTGAGACCGACGTCTGGCGCTGTCTGTTTAATCAACCTTGTACTCCGTATCAGGTTCCATGTGTTGTCTGTCCTACAGTAGAAAGTATTTCCCACTGCACCACTTATTGTTCCCTTTTCTTTCGCATATGGAGCGTGGAATACTACTTCCACGCTCCATATGCGAAAGAAAAGGGAACAATAAGTGGTGCAGTGGGAAATACTTAAATGCATATATTCGCGATGTAATTAATCTTGTTTTAATGGTCCGCATGGGAGTTACAGTGTAATCGTACATTCCTCACTTAGTGCCGATTCTTCAAACTTGGGGTTTGAGGAAAGTTGGTGCCTGTCTTCAAGCGTCTGACAGTTCGGGTTTCTTAACAACTGAATGAAGTTTGTCAATGGGTCTAAAGTGCTGTCCTTCTTTGTATATGCTCGATACGCCCCGTCGTTCTTATTTGGTGTGGATCCCACACACCTCACTAATATTCTGGAATGATTCGCATGAGTGTCTTGTAAGCAATCTCCTTTGTAGACTAACAACATTTTCCCAGTATTCTACCAACGGATCGAAATCTACCATTCGCTTTACCCACAACTGAGCCTCTGTGTCATTCCATTTCAAATCCCTACGAACTGTTACTCCCGGGTAACTTAAAACAATATATTGTTTAAATGTGTCCTGGAAAAGACAAACCCGGCCTCTGTGGCCGAGCGGTCCTAGGCGCTAGAGTCTGGAACCGCGCGACTGCTACAGTCGCTGGTTCGAGTCCTGCCTCGGGCACTGATGTGTGTGATGCCCTTAGGTTAGTTAGGTTTAAGTAGTTCTAAGTTTTAGGGATCTGATGACCTCAGATGTTAAGTCCCATAGTGGTCAGAGCCATTTGAACCATTTGAAAAGTTTGGGAAAAATCAGATCACAGTTAGCAAACACTGGACCAAGGATACAGATCAAAGCAGACAAGCTCAGAATGCCATGCCTTCCCTGATGATCTTACTTTGGTAGCAACCGACATGCAGGCTGCTTCCATGCAACTCAAGGCACTGCATTCAGCAGCAAAGAAAACATGTATATTGATCCACACTGGTGAGATTAAATTTATTACCAATATTAAAGACGCCTCTGGGACGATGCGAACCACTGCCACCAGGCACTTCGAGGGAGATAAACCCATAAAGTATGTTGGAGAATTGATCTCAGGTGATCTCAGTGAAATCGACACCTCAAAATATCTATCGACGAATATCAAATTAAGACACTATAACACACTGGTCAGACCGTCAGTCCTCTACGAAGCAGAGTATTTATCCCTAACCAAGAACACCGCTGAAAGAATCCTCAAATTACAAGAAAGTAAACTGCTGCGAAAGATAGTAGGACCAAGGATCGTACCAGATGGGAGACGATGTTACAAGCCGATTCGTGAAATCTACCAACACCAGGGAAACCTTACCGACGCCACCAGAAGAAGTGATTACCTGTAGAGAATAGACCCCCATATTCTATTCTGTAAGATCTCCAAAGTGGCCAACAAAGCTAAGGTCACTGGATTCCTGTGTATCAAGCAAACAGAGAGAGACTTAGCGGAATGGGTCAAAACTGAATAACTAATAAGGATAATATCATTTAGACATTGAAACCAGACCCTTCATAATTCCTTACGTATGTGAACCACAATGTGACCGGGGTATGGTCCGAGGAATGTAAGACAGTGTTCACATGAAAATGAAGGAAAAAGGGATAACAGAACGGCTTAGGGTTACTAACACGAAAACGGTTATCAAACTCCCCCAAGAACAGAAGCACTGGCTGGGGACAATAGCACAGCAAAACACAATCACGGTGGTCAACAGACTACTCAAACAAGTTTCATTTTTAGTCCCAGCTGCACATTTTTTAATATACGATTAACTCCGATCTCTTTGGATCATCCTCAGCTCTATGTAACTGGGTCGGCAGCCCGTCATATATTGAAAACACATCTAATTCTATAGGGTGACTAATTCCAACTGCGACACATTCATATCGTGGTCTTAGTGTAACGTCGCCATACTCTGATAGGTTAAACTAGTCGACCGTGTGATCGCCTACCTATGAATTTTGGAAGTAAGACTTTCGGTTCCGAACAACGGCAAATGGAAATGGGGAATCATATACATCTGACTGCCTAAAATGGCAATGGCCATTCAGTCAGTTCTGATGAAATTCATAATGAATAAAACGATTAAATTTTGTACTTCTCTTTTAAGGAAATAAGTATTTAAACGGGCTTAATAAGTCAATTGAATCATTTTAAACTAATCCGGTCGCAAATTCCGATGTACAAACTTCACTGCAAAATCAACTGATTGCGGCAGTGGCATACGTAAACTAAAGAGCTATCTGCGGGAGCTCTTCCAGATCTGGAAATAACCTTATCCACTCCCTAGGTCGGTATGACACGTCCCGCGACAAGCACAAACGCCCTATGACGATCTTCGACGACTAAGTCGAAGAGAACATCCCTATGTCCAAATCCTAGTCCTCTTCCTGCCCCCAAAATAACAATCGTCTCGCCAACCTCAGGCAAGTAGCAGACACATACAGAACATTCATCACATTTCACAGACGCCAAATAAATAAATAAATAAAATAAATAAAGTTAATAAAATGCGAGATAAATTTACAAAGACACAGAGGAGTAAAAGCCGCAATGCAAAAACTTCACCACACGCTTCCCCAGAAAGGGTAAAGTATTAGATGAGAGTGAGCGAGAACGTAAGCTACGTTTGTGTGTACAACTCGATTACATAATTTTCTGTCAGGCCTTCTGACGCGAATTCTCCCTGAGATTACTGAATTTAGCATGAATTGGATCACTCTGTTCAATAATTTTGACAGAATGTTTGTTAAATATGTTGAAACGTACCGTCATTACAGTAACACTGAAATGACCTTGCACCCGATAAGATGTAGACTTCGCAACACGTAACACTTCCTTGGCAAAATTTATTTTCGTATGAATCAAGCAGAATAGAAACATAAATCTTTAAAAGCACTGAAAATGACTGTGCAGTATCAACTGTTGAACCAGCGCTGAAATACTGTACACCAAACGATCAACACACAACATTGTAAAAGTAAATATTAAACTTATTTACTGCCAGCATTAAAACCGAATTTAATACTTACTTTCAATTAAAAGAATACAATATTGAAGACCTATAACTATCAAACTGGTTTTTAATTAATTTAACTTTATTCATTAATTTTTCAAAGGAACAAATCTTGATGCAATTCTGTTAATTTCTACTATATATTTACGGTATTTGGTTGTGCGAATAGAAATCTTAGGAATCTACACCAGGTAGTTATGATGTCGGTCAATAACGTATCTCCATACACAATCTACTCTGATGCAAAGCACTACATTTCAGAAAAATTACTGTTTCCATAGAAGTCACTGTTATTTAGTATTTAAATTAGAGTTCACTCTAAGCGTCAGTATTACAGTCTTGTGATGCTAGCGTCTCGAACGTCCAAATCTTGTGGAGAGTATGCTCGGCGACCACAATGATCCAGAACTGTATCGTTTCCGAAGTTTGCCTCAACACATAAACATTGTGTACGCTGCAACCCATGAGTGCTAGGCTTACGAAAAAGTCACATGCTGTTAACTCACGCTTCGCAAAATGGACGTGAGCGTATTCCGCAGTCCACGTGCCCACCTTGCTGACAAACCTCTACTCTATGATCCGTGCACGCAGCAGTTATATTAACATTGTAAGCATTGATTTTTTTTATTAATGTGTGCTTCATCCATATGGTATAGGAAACTATTGAAGAGTTACATGCCCCCACCTTTTCTTTATGAATGAATTCAATATGAAAACACTGAAATGTCACGACACAGAATTCGGACTGAATTTGATATAGCGAAACAGGCTGAGAATTACATTGTGAAACAAATCCTTGCATACTGACATTTCACGCATTGTTTTGAAAATGATTTCTTGTAGGTGGCCATCGTTGTGAAGTCGACAATCAATCTGCGATGTAAATCGGTCACGGCTGTTCAAGCATCTGTATAGGAATGTTTCTGATCTCTGCACGAATGGTGTCTTTCAGTTCCGCAGTTGTGTGTGGACATCTAGAATACACCCTCTGTTTCAGGAACCCCCAAAGGAAGTAGTGACATACGGATAAATCGGGAGATCTGGGGAGGGGGGGGGGGGGGGCAGAAAGTGTCCCCATTCCTTGAAATGATGTGGTTACCAAACACTCTGTGCACTGCTGCCTTTGAAGTTTGGGCAGAACTGTTCAATATCAGGTGCGAGGTGTGTGTCGACCACGGCAACATACCGCTAAGATGTGACTGTGGTTACTCTTCCACGTTCTTCGTAGAAAAAGAAAGGGCTGATTTTGCACACTCAAGAGACAGCGCATCCCGCTGTGACATTCTGGTCGTGTAAGGGGAGTTAATGGAGTTTATGAGAATTATCCTCTCACCAGAAACGACAGTTTGTCTGTTGACACAGCTACTAAGACGAAAATCTGTCTCGGCAGTCGTCAGCCATCCATAGCAGATTTGAGAAGCCTTCATTGTGCTTAATTTTAGTCAACAGTTCATTTCTTTTTCATAATCACTTTCATTTAACTATTGCACAATCTTTATTTTGTACGACTGCAACTTTAAATAATTCTGTAAAATTCTATTCACACTACAACTGGCCTTTACGATTGCTGCTGGAATTTGTCTTATAGAACGCTTTGGCTGTTGGTTGTAGTTTTGATCCTCCTCTATTTGTTCATGTGAGCGAAAGTTCCTGGCCTTCTGGCAATTTCAGCACTTCCTGCTGCTGCTAAGTTTTTCTTTCATAACTAACTACATGTGTCGATAGTCCTGGAAAATTCCTTCTAAGACTGAAATGACGACGGTATTCACGCCTAGCACCAGCAACACATTCACTTTTCTTGTAAAAGACCTTCAGAGCCACAGCACACTCATGCAGCCGCGCGGTTTGCGGCGCCATGTCACGGAGCGGGCGGCCACTCCCACCGGAGGTTCGAACCCTCCCTTGGGCATGAGTGTGTGTGTGTTGTTATTAGCGTAAGTTAGTTTAAGTAGTGTGTAAGTCTAGGGACTGATGACCTCAGCTGCTTGGTCCCTCAGGAATTCACATAAACGTTCATGCCTTCTCCAGCTCTCCCAGTCAGCAGGTTGCGTACCTACCTGAGATACATCGCAAACATCCAGTGTTGCCAATATTAACATTCGACTTTTAGACACTAAATAAAACAATCCGTTTCTCTGCCAGACCCTGTATATGCTCGAATTCGGTTATGTATTTGCCTTACGCCCTACGTTCTGAACAATCTTCCATGCTCAGACATACAGCGTTTCTTCATCCTCCCATAGACTCTGTTCTCATTCCACAGAGACCTTCCAAATCACTATTTCCCATTGGTGATTTTTTCGTTCTTGCCTTTTCAAGTTCCTTAGCCCCTTTGTAATGATACTGTAACACATTCGTGACTACGTCGGTCATTCTTTTTTCACATTTTTGTCCTTTACGTCTTTCGCTAATTTATTTCTGTTTTGCGTATGCCGAAAATTTCGTAATTTTACCGTTGCATACTCTTACTCATCATCGTCAGCCCGGTGCATGTTCCTTTTTACGTCATGGGCGCAATAACGTACGTGTTTCCAGTAATTCATACACGGTTGTCAGTTTCGTCTTTCTTCTCTCTCAGAGTGTAATCCCTGCACGAAAAAGTTTCGTGTATCGTTCGGCTGTTTCGCTATAACGACAGAAATATGCGGAGCTGCTCAGTGTTGTCAGAATCCATGCTGGCCTAGAGGCTGTATGTCATTCGGCTGTAGATACCCCAATATTTTTGTGCTCGGAATGTGATCCAAGACTCTGCATGGGTGTCATTGTCATTGGATGGTAGCTTTGTAAATCAGTTCAGCTTTCCTTCCTAGGGTTGTGGCCTGGGTTTCCTTTCAACTGCTGGGCACAATTTTTCGTTCTGGTGATCTATGGAGTATTATGACTGAAAGAGGTATTAAGTCACAAATTTTCCATAGAATCTAATACGGACTCTGCTGGGCCCTGGAGTAATATTTCATGTAGAGAATCCAGTTCTTCCTCAACATCACTGACACTTATACCGATGTCACTCATGCTTGCGAGAATTAAACTGCTGAAGTACTCCTGAAGTTTGCTTCGAATAGGTAAATTTGAAAATGTGGTGCAGTATTTCTGGTTTTTCTTTGCTACATGGCTTTTAGTACCTGTATCATCAGTGAGCGAATGGAAATCAATTTCGATTTTGCTGACAGCGTTCACACTTAGCTGAGATATCTTTCTATAAGATTTTACTACCGTAATCCTTGAACGCTTCCCGTGTTGCATTTTTGGCAACCACGCGCACTTCGTATAGTATTTCTCTATCTACAGCCATATGCTTTGTTTCACGCCTGTTGTACCTGGACTCATCTGGTGATTATGCGACCGTACCCTCGGTCATTGTCTCGTTATCAGTGTTTTCGCTGTCTGTTGATGTCGACTCTTTCCTCCGCGCTGTTTGTCGCATTACTTGGCATGTTGTTCGGTCTCTGTTTGCTTTTCAAAAGGGAGCTCACGTATTGTGTGTTGCTGTGTTTCCTTCTTGATTATGACGTCAAGGGTGATGTGTAGTGGGAGGGCCGTGCTTTGTCGCGCTTTCTGTGTCTCTACAGCCTTTCCCTCATACACGGTGGGTTGGACAGGCAGCGTGTGTGTGTGTGTGTGTGTGTGTGTGTGTGTGTGTGTGAGGGGCGCAGGTGGGGCTGTAGAGGGAGGTTAGAGCTCTGCTCTATTGCTACTACGCTCCTTTCGGTATCCCTCTTTATTCTTATTCTGTTGGGAGAGGACGGCAGTATACTGTACAACGAAACTGCCCCTGTGCCTGCGCTACCACATGCTGTCAGACTCATATTTCCGCTTGTTCTTCTTCTCACATTGCCTTTACATGGTCTACCAAACACTATTTTCAGTAAAACGCTTTTCTGAAATCCCTACAGGGGGGCTGGAAATGTCACCATACTGGCTGCAGAATTGTGGCTTCCACGGTCGGTTTACGCTTCATTTGATCTGAGTCCTGACTGAGTTGGTGCTTAATTTTTAAGATGTTGGTTAATGTGGACGAATATTTTTATATTCAATGAAGAAGAAGATGTAATATTGGATTACTCAGGAAGTTACATACTTTTTTTGTTACTTTGCCAGGTAAGCACATTCTTTATTTGTTACACAGAGATACACTAACACCTTAAATGTACTGAAATAGTAAAATCTAACTTTTTGGCAGCTGTCCTACTTCGCGTTTGTACTGTTGAAGGATGTCGAGGACTGTGTAGTCGTTTTCATAAAGCGATAATTAGCAGCGTACCTCGCCATCATCTTCAGGTAATACCTGTAGAATGAGAATTGTTCCTACATCCCACCTCCTTTACACTCTTATCGCCCTCCACCCCCTCCTCCACTGCCGATCGTACGCCGCTACGGTTGAAGTTGTTGAGGTTGAAGGCGGGGGGGGGGGGGGGGGGGGGTGACGTCCCCAAAAGGTGGGCGCGAACTCTGGTCCCTCAGTACTTCTGTGGCCTGCGTTGGCAAATGGCAGCAGCACATCAGAAACTCTGTACATTTCATGCTACAGGTCCAAGGACTACATCTCCATGACCAGGACCTTGTGGTCAGCTTTGATGTTGCTGATTCCCTGAAGTTGATCAAGGAGAAATGAAACCTCACAATGGCTAATCTCCTCGAATTTGTCCTCAGATCAGAATTCTTTCTCTTCAGTGACGATTATTATGGTCACCATGGGTGTCCTCTGTCACCAGTTGTGGCAAACCTATTTAAGGAGAACTTCGATACCGATTATTGTGAACAAACGGATGGCTTCACCTTGGGCGTCCTCTGTTATCAGTTGTGGCAAACTTGTTTATGGAAAACTTCGAAGAGAGAGCTCTGTAAACAGCTGCACCGAAGTCTAATGCTTTTTCAGGTATGTTGACGACATGGTTGTGCTGTGGACACATTGGAGTGACAGACTTCAGGTGTTCCTCCAACATTTGAACTTTCTGCACCCCAGTATCAAATTAAAAACGGAGATGGAAGAGAATGGAGAAGGTTCCTTTATGGACGTCTTAGTCAAGGGCAGAACGAATGGCATTACAGGACACAGTGTGGACAGGAAAGCAACCAATAGTGGTCTGTACCTCCACGCTGCCAGCTGCCATCATCCTTCACAGTGTGAGGTTGTGCTTCGTATACTGCTACACAGGGTCGCGCATTATTTGAAAAAGAAATCTTACCAAGGAGGCTTAACCAGCTAAAGCACGTTTTCCAAAAGAACGGGTACTAAGAGAGACAAACCCGATACTCTTTCAAGCAGAAAGTACAAGTCCAGCACACAGAAAACGACGAGGAGGAGGAAACAGTTGTATATCTGCTGTACGCCGGCGAAGTAGCGAAGAAAATCGACAGAATCCTGGTTGGACGTAAATTAAATGCGTTTTCCGTCAACCTCCAAATACAAGTACCATAACAGGTTCTGTGAAAGATAAAATGGTGCTCCGTAAACCAGGTGTTTACTGTAACCCATTTAAATGCATTAGGACGTATATCGGGGAGAATATACGGACGATCGACGAAAGATGCAAAGAAAACAGCAGAAACACCGAACTAAAGTAACAAACAAACTCAGACGTTTGGCCAAAGGTCACTCAATGATGTGTAAAGAAACGAAAGTGCTAAGGCAGACTTAGTAGTTTTGGGTCTGTGTTCTGAAGGAGGCAGTTAAAACAAGAGTGGCTGATGGGCTGAACAGCAGAGACATTGGGATCTCCGTCAGCAAGGCTTGAGACCCAGCATTCAGCCTACTAAAATCACATCGTCGGTCGAGAGCCCAGGTAGCAAGAATACTGACGGACCGAACCTCCCGCCCAGCTTCCGACCCGCCCCTTCCGCAAACCCCAACAACTCCAGCCGTCTAGGCTTACGATCGGCATTCGAGGGAGGGATGGAGGGCGATAAAAGTGGATGAGGCGTGATGTAACAAATATGCTAAATCTAGAGGTATCACCTGAAGATGACGGCAAGGTACACTGTCTAAATAGCGCGTTACGGAAACGACTACACCCGGTCGGAGGCCCGGCGACAGCGCAAACAGAAGATCGCCTTGAAAGCCTAAGTTCACATATTCTAAATCCTGTGTGGCTGGCCCACGCTCTTAGAGGCAGAACGTAACTTATACAGTCAGCGGCTTGTGACAAAATATTCGCTAACTCAGTGGATAGTATTAAGAACGTGACTTTACTTATTAGACTGTCTTCTAACTATAAAAAGTTTCCATACCGTTGGAGGGCAGTAATGTTCCACCGATGATCCCATTGCCCCTTTTCCACAGCTTATGTGATCTAGGTGAGTGTAATAAAAGCGTTCGGCACTCATTAACGGAAATCTCTCACAGTTATTCCAATGGAAGTCAATTTTCGTGGAGCTGTATTTCTTATTTTATTCTTATGTTTATCTCATATATGTAGAATCGACTTCAAGACAATATCATCCCATCAGATACCTTTTAGCTGTTCAAATGAGAACAGAAGGTTTTGAAATGCTACATAGAATGCTGAAGAAGATATAGGTAGAACAGATGACTTGGTAAGTCCAAGAAAAGAAATATTTATTGCTGGAGACAAGTACAAAGATAACAATTTATGCCGGAATTCGTAACCTGTTGACTGACGTCTGTGCTGTATATGGCGTCATCAACTAAGGATTGCCACAATAAAAGCATTCTATAGGATAGGACACACTACTGCCATAAAATTGTGTCAGATCTGTAGTCGCATTCAACAACAGTGCATTCCTCCCACCGAACAGCACACGAGAATTCAGCGGCCACTCTAGCTGCTGCATATTCAATGAATATTTCGCATTAGATATTCTGCCAAGTGCTTCAGTGACAATTCTTCCAGAACGTCAGCTAAGCATTTGCATGCATTTGTATCTACACTGCACTTTAATATGACGTATCTAATAATTTTGGTTCAAAAGAGGGAAAGCCTGGAACTTGCTACATATAAATTGCAATATTACAAACTAGTGACATTCATGACACAGTTTCATATTTCCTCCTTTCCTGAGTTCTAGCTTTGGCTGCAAAAAGCACAAACTAGATATATTGTGTACTCCACGTGATGACCAGACCGCGAAGACAGATCTGCCAGCAATTGAATTTATCTTTTATTTATTCAGTTTTCTGCCACATTTGCATATAATCTTCAAGAATGACTACTTTAGTACGATAGAGTACGTTTTCAAAACATTTATTGCATTTCAAATGTCCGACTGTGACATAAGAGCAACGTAACATTCAAGGGACTTGTTTATCCACCTCAACATAACATCACCTAACTGCGACATTTGTTATGTTGAGGTCGTGTATGATCAAGTCTTTTGAATGTTCCATTGTTGTCATTGAGCTGTCTTAAAATTACCAGAAAATGATATACTCAATTCGGTACTGGAAGGTACAGAGCGCGTACTCAGAAATAATCAGGTGTAATTTTCGTAATTTCATTTTACCAAGTAACCCCAAGGAAAACGGCTAGCTCAGAAATTTGAATAACAACAATAAAAAGTACAAGAAAAGAACAACAGTATTCTTCTTCTTTTGATTACGACTTTGTTCCGCAGATTTCGCGGGGTCGGCGTGATTACAATCGGATTTCGCAAGGTTAGTTCTGAAGGGGTGGCTGGATGCCGGATGCCCTTCCTGCCGCCACCCCGTACCCCCCCCCCCTCCCCCCCTTCCCCTTCCCCCCCTCCCCCCCCCCCCCCCCCCCCACGGGACGGAATCAGTCTACCCCGGCTGTCTGTGTCTAGTGTAAATCATGAAATAGTGCGAACGTGTTGCAAATGTCTGCGAGTCATGTAATTAAGGCGGAACGTGGGGACCAGCCCGGTATTAACCAAGAGGGATGTGGTAAACCGCCTAAAAACCACATCCAGGCGGGCCAGCAAACGTGCCCACGTCATTAATAAGCCGGGCGGATTCGATCCGGGGGCCGACGCGCCTACCCGAGTCCAGGAAGCAGCGCGATAGCGCTCTCGGCTAACCTGGCGGGTTAAGAAACTAGTAACAGTATTTCTTTAAAACACGCAGAATTTAATTATTACATTAGGCAGCAATTCATCTTCTGTGGGTTCAACATCTTCCAACAGCTTTTACAGAGTAACCGCCTCTTCAGGCATTCCAAATATGTTCATTCTCAAAACAGATATCAAATAAAACTTTCTCCACTTCATAACGGGCTTGGTACAGAAAACATTACGTATGATATGAAGAAGCAAGCATTCTTGGTTGCAGTGTTAAATTTTTTTTATTATTATTTACCTATGATGCGTTTCACCTTTACTTTCGCATTGCCCTACGGAAGATATACAAAATATCGTAATAGGGACGTGACCCCATTTGGTGAGATTGGATCACTAAGAAAACATTAAACAACTTACTGATATTTGGCAGCGACGGGTACATGGGATACCGCTCATAAAATATCAAAGCGGGTAAATGCTCCTTGTCAAAGCTTTAAAAAAACACTGCGTGGTGTCCTATAAAATAGAATAAAACAGAAGGTGATTGAAAGGTACGTTATAAAATTAAAAAAAATGTGACCTGCTTTGTCCCTACATTGACAACACACATTGGAAATAGGTAGGAAGTACCAAGTTACCTTATTATGGCATGTGGCGCAGGCCTACAGTAAAGCCTTACATGATAAACATGTCGGAGGTGTAGTGAGTTTCTGGTTGCACACATCACGGTGGATAAAAAAAGAAATCAAGGCCCCTAAGATTAGTACACGCAGCTCTCAGTGGACGGCGCCTGCAGGCTGTGGGCTGCGTTGTCGTTACTACAGACCATGATAGTTACTGCAGATGACTGATATTCAAAAAAATGCTGATAAAATGCCTAGCTTAATAGCCGGAATAATCAGGGTGAATAAAAATTAAAAATTCTTTGCTGCAGTGGGAATTCATAAAAATACATAGGGGAACTCCGAATACCAGTTTTGAGTGTCCCAACAAAGTTGTGCTTACCCAAATCTCCCTAAGGCCAGAATCTATGCCCTTTGCTCCTCCCACGTGTGGTTTTCATTGGACTCCGCCATATACCGTAATAAGGTAATCTGTTGCTTCCTTCTTATTTCCAGTTTGAGTTGCCAGTTTACGGACAACGCTGGTTACACATTTTTCCAAAATACTTATCGGTCACCTTTCGTTTTATAGGACACCATGCAGTATTTTTAATCTTTGACAAGAAAAATTTACCTGTCGGAATATTTTGTGCGCGATGTCCTATATACCCATCGCTACTAAGTATCAGTAAGGTTTTTATATTTTCATGGAAATCCCATCTCAATAAATGGGGCGCGCCACTATCATGAAATTTTGTATTTCTACCAGAAGACAGTCCGAAGGTACCCAAATAAAGGTGAAACGCATCAGTGGGAAATAATAAGAAATTTTAACATGCAAACGAGACTGCTTGTTTTTTCACAAATACTAGTTAATGATAAAACTCTTGATGATTTAAAACACACGTAAGAAGCAATTACAAAAATGTTTTAAAATGAAAATGCAGGTAAAACATTTAACCGTCCAAATTAAAGAAACGCCTTACACAAAGCTCCTTGATCAGAGACAGCGACACATTTCGCGTGGTGTAATTTTAAAACCAAGTAACGGTGGTGGAACACGTCGTAAATCAATGGGCGGCCGTTTGATAAAAATTTAACCCTTACCTATGACTGAATAAATAAGATTTTAACAAAACGTGACCAAAACAGTAAAGACAAAAAAGTAAAGACAGACTCAACATATTTCTTCAAAAGCACCTAAAGTGAAATGAATCAAAGGCTAGACAAAATCTCTCTCTAATAAAAACAGATTAATAATTTCACCCAAGAGCATAACTACAAAAATATATTTCCCTTAAAAAATTTAAATATTAAAAAACATTTAGCAACAACTGAAACGCCCGATCAAGTTTAGTTTTAAAAACACTGTACCAATAACCACCAAAATGAGTGATCAGTATGCTTAACGGCACTCAGGCAAAATTAAATACTGAAGAGATCGCTGAACAGTCACACAACAATTTCATTCTCAATATACAAAACGAACACAAACGCTGCAAAACAACACCAAAGTATTAATCATGTTAATCAGAGGCGTGTATTAATACCAGATGTTTTACAAATGTTTGCGTACTAAACTCTAAAGCTCACCTTTCATTGGTCTTCACTTTTCCTCCTTTTCATACTATGAAAATCCATAAGCAATATGATGGAATCCAGCCAAATTAGCAAATGATACGTGCTGAAGTTGTTACTCATGTTGACCTTTAAATAATCCAGACAGCGTATAGATAGCTAGTAATCTCTACGGAAAATTAGTTGGCCCAACAAGCATAAGACTTCCACACCAATGCTCCGTACAGAGTCAAGAGCTAATTAGAAACTCCACTTTACTTCCAGGTGATAGTGCGAACATTTACTATTAATGAAGTCACCGAACTTCGGTCCAAGGGAACGCTGCATCGATTAAGTGTCACCAGCTCCACATACGAACAGTTCCCCAGCTGTTGCAAAAGGCTCACTCACAGTTTCATTCGACGAAGATGATACGACCATGAGCTGGTCCGCGTGCGGCGCTTCGCAGCCTCATAGCTGGACTACGCTGTCGCCTAGCGACACGCCGACGAGAACGTTGCCTAGAGACGGGGGCTCCGTGTCTTGAGATATCGATAGCGGACCAGCTCAATTATGTTGCAGTCAAACATTCGAGATGCAGAGACAGGTTTTGAAATTGAACGCAATCGGTCGAAAATATTCACTTTAAAAAATTATAAGCACTATGACAGGAAGCTACTGGACTAGTACATAAGTTCGTAGCATTTCTCCATAAGTTTAATAATCAGAATAGATACACATAACGGAGACTTTAGTGATCAATAATATATTTTCCTTCACTATTTACTTCCAACGCTGGGATAACTTTTCGATTCCGCGATTGTAGAAATCACCTGGTTTTGAAGCGAAGAACTCGCCCAGGCATAACCGGAGCTCATTTTCATCTGGAAAGAAAGTTCCTTAAACGTTATTCGACAGAGAGCGGGAAAGGTGAATATCTGAGGGCGCAAGATCTGGTGAATAAGGTGGATGCGGAATGACTTCCCAACCGAAATCTTGTGTGTCCAGCAGATGGCGGGCGGTGTCGCATCACTTGATGTAGTCTCCCTGGTCGCTGTTCTTGCACTGTGTCTGCAAGACGTCTCAGTTGTTGACAGGAAATGTCAGCAGCGATAGTTGTACATCGAGAAAACATTTCGTAGTGCATCACACCGTCGCTGTTCTATCAGGTGCATAACATCATTTGTACATAGGTGCGAGGAGTTTTTGTTCTGTTGGGATTCAGCCAGGTTCTATCACCAGTTGCGATACAGGATAGGAATGTAATTTACGAGCTATTGATGGTGAATCGAGATGATTATTTGGAGTGCAGCATATCGTAAGATAAATAATAGCTGTGAAGAAAACAGGCAGCTTAAAATAACATACGCACCATATAAAAAAAATAGTTTACTGATGTTGGACGTTGTGGAATGGGATAGCGAATGCGATAACGCGGCAACTTTTTGTCACAATTGAAGAATGCAATATACTGAAATACCTACAATACTAACTTCAATTTTATTCAAGTGTGGCTGGGGGATTAGATAAATAATTAACTGTCGTTACTTGCTTTACTACTCCTAAACTGAAGAAAATATTCAACTGAAGTAAATAATTATGAGTTAACTAATCAGCAAGCTCCTTGAAATTAAATTATTTCGCTACAGGGAAGGTTCTTATTTAAGTTCAGTTGAGTTACAATCGAACGTTATTATCTATTAAGAGAAAATACAGATTCCATTGCTCTTCTTAGACTCCTTCCTATATGACGTTGAAAATTCAATAGTCGTAAGACAATGATTAATGGTGCTCGACAATCTCGTTGTGTAGGAGCAGCTGCAAATATCCGCCGGTCGCCCGCAAATTTCCTGTAATTAGGACTTTGTGTAGAAGCTTCTGAAACTGATCCAGTGCAATTCAGTTACCATTTGGTTCGACGGTGAGTAGCCGGACAGCATGCTACTTCAATCAACACCTCCCTATATAGCCTAAGACTATGATTAAAATTCGTCAGGAAACATCATGAACCAACTTTCCGAAGGCTCTACAGAGGCCTTGCATAATTGTTCACTCTTGGAAATGCACCCTTTATAAATTAAACTTGCACTGGTGAGCCAAAACGTTATGACCACTTGAATAATAGCTTATTTGTCCGTCTTTAGAACGACATACGTCATTGCTTCTGACTGTTGGGGATCCGACAGTTTGTTGGTAGGTTTGTGGAGCTATGTGCCGTTAGATGTCATGTGATTCGGGTAAACAAAGGGCCGTTGATTTGAGTAGGCGGTGATGGCGTCCGATAGATTGGTTCCATAGGATTTACATCAGGCGAATTTGATCGCCGAGACATCGAGAGCTCATTAAAATGCACCTCAAACCACTGTAGCACGGTTCTGTGACGGACACACGGACAATTACTCTGCTGAAAGACAAGATTGTCGTCCGGGAAGATATCAAGCATGAATGAATGCAGGTGGTTCGCAGCTGCCAGCGTGTCTTTGATTACTACCACAGGGCATAGACCAGCGCAGGAGAATGTCTCTGATAGCGTAACACGCTCCCACTATCCTGCCTCCGTGGAAAGCTGCACATTTCGAGCTGCCGTTCACCTAGGTGACGGGTTTTGTGGAGGCGACCGTCGACCTAGTGTGGCATAAATGTGATTAATCCTAAGAGCCGACACGTTTCTATTGATCAACGGTCGAAGTCTGACGGTCCTGGGCACACTGCAACCGTAGTGGACAATGTCGTTGGGTGAACATGTGAACTCTTTTGGCAGATGGCACACAGCACCATCTATTCTACTTTACAGAGCAGATAAGCCTCCGAATCCCACGTTCTGTGAAGAGTTGAGCACGTCCAACCATTTAGTGCCTAGTGGTAGCTTCATTGTCGTTCTGACTCTTTCCGTAGATGGTCTTGGCAGTGGCAAGCGAACATTTGACCAGCTTCACCCTTTTCGAGACTGTCCTTAGGCAAGTCGCTTATCTCAATGCATTCCCCAATTTGCAGCCCATATCTTCGCTAGGGCGATCCTAGTCCGTGTCTACTACGCTTACATACGTTTTTTAATGCATCAAGTGCTCGCAATGCCACCTGACGGCATACAACGTCGCGGTGCCCAATGTTCGTAATGTTTTGGCTGATAAATATATCTAAGTACCTTTTCAACACTTATTAAATCCTTGAGGAAAACTGCAGTCTCTTCTCTTCAGTGATTTTAACACATTCGTCACTACAGCAAATTGAAATAAAATTGCCTTTATTGGCGGACATCAATGAATTACAATTCTGCTCAAGATTTGTACAAAGCTATTATCGATCGCGTAGCGTAACAGAGTGTCACCTATTTACGCGTTTTGCTTTAGATTTAGCTCTCCAAGGACCAACCACAAACCAAAAAGTAGGCGGATCTCTCGCAAATAGTTTACCGTAAAAGCAATAGAGAGCTGATTGATAACGTACGCTATAATAGAGGCAAAATACTACATTCTGAAAGACTTTATATATTTAAATTATACACAATATTTGCTCAGACAAATTGTGATGGAATATTTTGGGCATTGACCATGATAGAACTTGCTGTTAACAACAGCCAAACCTGATGTAGGGTGTCTACACGTATAAAGTCTCATCTTTTGAACGTTGAAAGCTTCAACTCTTTCTACGTTTTCGTCAAATTCTTGCTTAGAAGTCTTCATCTCTTCCAGGTAGTATGAGTGACGGTGGCCATAGCCTTGAATAGATTATTCGTGTGCACAATGACACTATGCGAAAAAGCATGTTGCTGTTGTTGTGGTCTTACGCCCTGAGACTGGTTTGATGCAGCTCTCCATGCTACTCTATCCTGTGCAACCTTCTTCATCTCCCAGTAATTACTGCAACCTACATCCTTCTGAATCTGTTTAGTGTATTCATCTCTTGGTCTCCCTCTACGATTTTTACCCTCCACGCTGCCCTCCAATGCTACATTTGTGATCCCTTGATGCCTCAGAACATGTTCTACCAACCGGTCCCTTCTTCTTGTCAAGTTGTGCAATAAACTCCTCTTCTCCCCAATTCTATTCAGTACATCCTCATTAGTTATTTGATCTACACATCCCATTTTCATCATTCTTCTGTAGCACCACATTTCGAGAGCTTCTATTCTCTTATGGTCCAAACTAGTTATTGTCCATGTTTCACTTCCATACATGGCTACACTCCATACAAATACTTCCACAAACGACTTCCTGACACTTAAATCTATACTCGATGTTCACAAATTTCTCTTTTCAGAAACGTTTTCCTCGCCACTGCCAGTCTACATTTTATATCCTCTCTACTTCAACCATAATCAGTTACTTTGCTCCCCAAATAGCAAAACTCCTCTACTACTGTAAGTGCCTCATTTCCTAATCTAATTCCCTCAGCATCACCCGACTTAATTCGACTGAATTCCCTCTCGTTTTGATTTTGTTGATGTTCATCTTATATCCTCTTTTCAAGACACTGTACATTACGTTCAACTGGTCTTCCAAGTCCTTTGCTGTCTCTGACAGAATTACAATGTCATCGGCGAACCATAAAGTTTTTATTTCTTCTCCATGGATTTTAATACCTACTCCGAACTTTTCTTTTGTTTCCTTCACTGCTTGCTCAATATACAGATTGAATAACATCGGGAAGAGGCTACAACCCTGTCTCACTCCCTTCCCAACCAATGCTTCCCTTTCATGCCCCTCGACTCTTATAACTGCCATCTGGTTTCTGTACAAATTGTAAATAGCCTTTCGCTCTCTGTGTTTTACCGCTGCCACCTTCAGAATTTGAAAGAGAGTTATTCATACATCATTTTCAAAAGCTTTCTCTACGTCTACAAATGCTTCTTCTAAGATAAGTCGTAAGGTCAGTAATGCCTCACGTGTTCCAACATTTCTACTGAATCCCAACTGATCTTTCCCCGAGGATGGCTTCCACCAGTTTTTCCATTCGTCTGTAAAGAATACGCGATAGTATTTTGCAGCCATGGCTTATTAAACTGATAGTTCGGTAATTTTCACATCTCTCATCACCTGCTTTCTGTGGAATTGGAATTATTATATTGTTCTTGAAGTCTGAGGGAATTTCGCCTGTCTCATACATCTTGCTCACCATATGTTAGAGTTTTGTCAGGACTGGCTCTCCCAAGGCCGTCAGTAGTTGTAATGGAATGTTTACTCCCGGGGTCTTGTTTCGACTCAGGTCTTTCAGTGCTCTGTCAAACTCTACGCGCAGTATCGTATCTCCCATTTCATCTTCATCTACATCCTCTTCCATTTCCATAATATTGTCCTCAAGTACTTCGCCCATGTATAGACCCTCTATATACTCCTTCCACCTTTCTGCTTTCCCTTCTTTGCTTAGAATTGAGTTTCCATCTGAGCTCTTGATGTTCATACAAGTGGTTCTCTTATCTCCAAAGGTCTCTTTAATTTTCCTGTAGGCAGTATCTATCTTACCCCTAGTGAGATAAGCCTCTACATCCTTACATTTGTCCTCTAGCTATCCCTGCTTAGCCATTTTGCACTTCCTGTCTATCTCATTTTTGAGACGTCTGTATTCCTTTTTGCCTGCTTCATTTACTGCATTTTTATATTTTCTCCATTCATCAATTAAATTCAATATTTCTTCTGTTACCCAAGGATTTCTACTAGCCCTCGTCTTTTTACCTACTTGATCCTCTGCTGCCTTCACTACTTCATCCCTCAGAGCTACCCATTCTTCTTCTACTGTACATCTTTCAGGGGAAAGACATTTCTTCCATTATGCTCTACCTGAAACTCTGTACAGCCTCTGGTTTACTCAGTTTATCCAGGTCCCATCTCCTTTTTGTAGTTTCTTCAGTTTTAATCTACAGTTCATAATCAATAGATTGCCCCTGGAAGTGTCTTACAATTTAAAACCTGGTTCCTAAATCTCTGTCTTACCATTATATAATCTACCTGATACCTTCTAGTTTCTCCAGGATTCTTGAACCAAGTGTTAGCTATGATTAAGTGATGCTCTGTACAAAATTCTACCAGGCGGCTTCCTCTTTCATTTCTTACCACCAATCCATATTCACTTACTATATTTCGTTATCTCCCTTTTCCTACTATCGAATTCCAGTCACCAATTACTACTAAATTTTCGTCTCCCTTGACTACCTGAATAATTTCTTTTATCTCCTCGTATATTTCATCAATTTCTTCATCATCTGCACAGCTAGTTGGCATATAAACTTGTACTACTGTAGTAGGCATGGGCTTCGTGTTTATCGTGCCCACAATAATGCGTTCGCTATGCTGTTTGTCGTAGCTTACCCGCATTCCTATTTTTTTTATTCATTATTAAACGTACTCCTGCATTACCCCTATTTCATTTTGTATTTATAACCCTGTATTCGCATGACCAAAAGTCTTGTTCCTCGGCCCACCGAACTTCATTAATTCCCACTATATCTAACTGTAACCTATCCATTTCCATTTTTAAATTTTCTAAACTACCCCCCGATTTAGGGATCTGACATTCCACGCTCCAATCCGTAGAACGCCAGTTTTCTTTCTCCTGATAACCACATCCTCTTGAGTAGTCCCCGCCCGGAGATCCTAATGGGGCACTATTTTACCTCCGGAATATTTTACCCAAGAGGACGCCATCATCATTTAACCATACAGTTAAGCTGCATGCCCTCTAGAAAAATCACTGCTGTATCTTCCCCTTGCTTTCAGCTGTTCACAGTACCAGCACAGCGAGGCCGTTTTGGTTATTGTTACAAGGCCATATCAGTCAATATCCAGACTGTTGCCCCTGCAACTACTGAAAAGGCTGCTGCCACTCTTCAGGAACCACACGTTTGTCTGGCCTCTCAACAGATACCCCTCCGTTGTGGTTGCACCTACGGTACGGCCATCTGTATCGCTGTGGCACGCAAGCCTCCCCATGGTTCATGGCGAGCATAACACTCACTGAACTTCCTTTCACCCTTTATAATGAAATTATTATACAGGTTAAGTCGCTGAAAATATTCCTTGTGAATGACTAAATATTAAAGTGATTCAGTTGTTATGCAATATGTCTTACAGACTTAATTGGCCTTGTTAAGAATTTACAGATGTCCTGGTTGGTGATATTATGTGCCAATGAAACTGTAACGCTTTACACCAAGTTTTACAAATATGTCTTTAAACTCAGCGTTTTGCATTTTTTTCTGTGTAAAAACGACAACTATTGTTGGCCCTCAGTTTCCAAATAAGCAGAAAAACTAGGAACCATTATCCTTGTGAAAAATATTTCACGTCTTTCATACTTCGTATACAACGTTTCACAAATCAATGACACAGAGAGAACATTCACATCCATAACTGCTACATTTCAAAAGCTAGTTCGACTTCCTACCGCACTCCCAGTACATAACACAAACACAGGATATGGTATTCCACTCGAAGACAGTTGGTTTATACGATTCTGTACATCCGACTAGAGGAATAAACTATTTGTATTTAGTACGATAGATCTAGGAAGGTATAAGCTCAAACTTGGGGGCGGAAAGTTCGTTCCCGAACATAATTCACCGCTAGACGCCGCTAATTACCGCATCATCTCTCCCTTCACGTGCTGACAATGCTGAGGATGCCACGATGGCCGGTGGGTACCTTTGGGCCCTCACGGCGGAGTTTTTTTTTTTTTTCTTACCACATGAGAGTTAGCACCTGGATATTCATAAATCATGATACTGACCACCTTTGTTTTATGTAATGGAAATTTCCTATGCAGTAGTTGTATGCAAATGTAGTGAGGAACTCTGGTGTAATATAGAATGAATCGGAGTCAAGATTAGAAAACAAGATGTATAGGTACAGTGTGGTGATAACTACTTCGCAGCACAAAATAAAGTTAGAATATAAAGGAGTCCTAGTTTTAGTGACTTTCATTTATGTTATGTCACAATACGTTATTTAGAACAAATATGTCTATTTATTCGAAGAAAAATAAGATACTTGTAAAGTTATGAATTTCGATGGGTAAGTGATAGCTGAATGTATAGGTAGAAAGCATTGATAGTTACCCTACTACAAATGACTTTATACAGAAAGTTTTGAGCATGGCTTTCGAGACATGTAAACATAACGTGAAACACAGATCGCTGAAATTTGATATTCTTGTCTCCAGTGACTAGGAGATGTTAGGCGCTTTTGCAGTACTCAGAAAATGTGAACACTCGATTCTAGGATCAGAATTCACGCACGAACGGTACGATAACAGAAAGGGCGAAAATACTTTCTCTAATGAAGCAAGTTGAGGGAACCAGGAAAGTGTGAATCCAGAGCAAGAAATTCAGCTGAGTATAATATTTGTTAACAAAGAAACTATTATCTATGGGCCTAAAACTTGTTGCCTGGGGGTTAGCAAAGTGGTGCAGTGGTTAGGACACTGGACTGACATTCAGAAGGATCGACTCTCACTCATATTGTCCACTTTTAACATTCAGGAAAAGACGTAATTCACCTATGGTATCGCCAGGTCCAGAATGTTAGGTCGCACAGTGGTTCAGAATCCGCATTAAACACAATATTCCTTCACTACCAACAGCGTCAGAGCCTGTTTAAATGGCGCTATAACAAAGGCGGCTGGCGCCGAAGGCATAAACTCTGTCGCCAGCACACTAGCACTAAAAAGTTTATTTCATTTAATTTACGAATTGTTCTTTTGTTCACAATGTTCATATTTAATTTGAACTTGAGGCATTGCAATTTTTGGTCCTCGACTGGAATTAGAATTCGGATCTCTAAGAATGGAAAGTATCTGGGTTGCAATCCTGGTCCAGCACAAACATATTCATAATTTCGTTTTACGCCCTAGCATGTGCACACTGACCTACCACAGAAAAATAATTTGCATATTTAATGTCTATTCATGAATAGTCAACAATAACGATAGGTACCGTTATTTCTAGTGAAACATTAGAGCAACTCACTACTGATGAGCAAGCAGTTCATACTTAACGTCCATTTATGGATGGGAAACAGCGACAATGCGCGCAGGGTTCGATTCCCGGGCAAAGAAGACAAATTATACCCTAATCTCATATTGATACAGCTCGCTACTGGTAAATAAATTCCATTTCTAACATCTGATTTTACTTAGTTAACAGTCCCATAACGTGCTGGCTATAAAATCCCGTCACAACGTTTTAAATCATAGCATTCCAATTTTCAGCACATCCATACTTGGTTACTTGTGAAGGAGAGTATATTAAACGTCTTTCGTGGTTAGTTAACAGGGGTATAATGGTTTTGATGTAGTAGAAAAAATTATGTCATTTCGTTTCAGGTTCAGATGTGTTAACTAATACTGGTAAAAACCATTATATTTCACGTCTCTTTACGGCTAGTCAGCACTGATGATCGTTCCCTTGATCAAGTCCCGAGCAGATGCGTAAGTGTATTTTAGTTAGTAGCGCCTATGTCTGCTGGGTTTCTGTCCAGATCCAGAACAAAAAATTTCGTCGTTACATTTATAGTTCAAACATGTGGGCAAATAATTCTTCATAAATAATTAGTACAGTGACGTTACTGATTATACTCCATTAAAATTGCGGCTTCTATAGAGCGTTTGCAGCTGTTTATCGCGTTTTCTTTAACTAGTTCCTTTAACGACCAGTTTATGCGAAACCAAATCGTCACTGCGACACTTAGCAGGGGTGGGAAAACCTTATACATAGGAAAAACACTTCGAACTGTCATAGACCTTTATTAGTCCAGACATTGTCTCAGAATATCTTGTTCATGCAAACATTTACTTTTTTAAGGATTGCTACATAGTTAATGTGCCATAGTTAGTTGTATCAGATTGTAACGAGATGGTAACGCTTTTGAAAATCATTGTAACCTGTACGAACGTTAGGGACTAACTCATCCCTAATTACATGTTCTTCTAGTTATTGCATTATCATGGTGTGATGTTACATCGCACTGATTGCCTTAAATAACAGTGTTCTCTAGTGGTCTCTCGTGGTATCCAATTTGTATAGTCGAACGACTGTACCGCAAAGCGATTAGAAGACCCGCTAAACGGCTACGTTATGTTGGTTGCATGCAAATCAGGCGGATCACAATTGAGCCAGTTCGGATACTTTTGCGCATGATAGTACATACGCAGACGGTGGCAGTGCCTAGTACACAAAACAGTGCATTGTCGGAGCTGTCATATGTATTCAGGTGATTAACATGAAGAGGTTTCTTACGTGATTATGCCCGCATGATGGGAGTTAACAGACTTCGAACGCGGAATGGTAGTTGGAGCTAGACGCACGGGACTAATTCACTACTCCGTGATCCACAATGTCAAGAGTGTGAAAAGCGTCAAAGCTTCTCATGTTTACAATTAAAGGAGATAATTGCTTTTAAAATCAGTTATTAGTTTATTGCAATATACGAAGTGTGATGGAGGTGAATTATTGTGTCATTACGCATCGGTAAAGGGCTATGATTCTTCTCTTTGCAAACTTGGTACACTTTGCGCATGAAAGGAATTCTTCTGATGCGTTCCTAGCTGGGAAGCCCGGCGGCCAGGTGGACACAGGTAGTGCCCACGGGCGAGCGGCGGTCGCGCGCCTATGTCGGCATGCTTCACAGAGGGCAGGCCCCAGAGGATTAGCGACACGCGAAGACGCTGCATACATGAACACGAAGCCAAGGGAAGTCGTGGACATTCGCACGTGTGCCCGAGGCAGCGGATACTATAAACTTAGGGCGAAAAACAGTTTCGCCACGATACTAGGTACCACAGACAGAGCGGCGAGTTGAATAGCAACAACACGACTTGGGTGTCTAAGAATCTCAAGTGGGCCGGGGAATTTTGGCCGTTTCCCGCGAGCAGAACACCTGGGAGCGTAGCGGCAATACTCAAAGTGAGAAGTCTTGGTTTATTTGTATACTCTGTCTCACCTCAGCGTATCGCTCTCTTTTCATCGCACAATGCGACGGCAAGGAGGGAGGAAATTTTGAAACGGACCTCTTCATTGGCAAGAATCTCATGTTCGCTATAAAGATATTACGAGCTACGTAATTTGTGGAAGGGCGGAGACAAGACGCTAGAGGGGAGCGGCTCTCTGTCTCGAGGTGCGAGGAGCGAATTAGTATTAGGGATTCCAAATATTGCTTCTGAGGAGGCAGGCGTTCTCTCTTGACTGCTTTCGATAAGTCGCAAGGCTTCTCTTATCGTTTGTCATGAGACGATGCACTTTGCATTCGTCGAGAACAGCGTAGAGAGCAAAGTTTGTTAGATCCAAGTAGACGAGCTTCACTCACTGTGCGCGTTATCAAGAGCTTAACTCAGGACCACATTTTGATTTACTGAATGTCCGATGACGGTAGAACAGTTTTGAGCTTTGTTTAATGCAGTTTCAAGTAGGTTTGCACTTGCAGATGGACGCATACCGTAGTCCAGTAATGATAACTTCAAGTCGCAGGTTTTGGTCACTATTTTCAGCGTAGGGCATGTTAGACGCTATCAACTGCGTCGCTGTCAGAGTCTTGATGCAGCCGCACGCAATCTGCCGACTCCACCGCCACGCCGACCACTCTATGAACATGGTAATACAGAAAAGCCCGTTTTCCTAGCTGTGCATTCTTTTTTCGCTTTCTTCAATATCCTTGCAATGTTTTAAATGCTCATAAAGACACAAGGCACAGTATTCACCGTTTGCCGGTTAAGGAAGTCATATGTTCAGCTGGTTTTATTTTATTCCTTCCTCATTTATTACACCAGGTCAACCCGTTTCGTATAATTTATTTATATGTTAAATTAGAATGAAGTCATACAATGCTCATGTTAAAAGGCAAATACCAGAGCAGGCACCTTATATAATTCACTTGTTGTGAGCTCTTGGTGCCAGTTCAGTTCTATCTGTTGTCTTTTTTTATACTTTCTACAGTATCTGATGACCGAATTTTTTATTTTTGTTTATCATTATTTGAATAATCTGTGAGTGAATGTTTAATGAATTTGATAAAATTTCAGTAATTATTGCATATGCAGTTTAATCCAGTTTCACTAAATAAACCACTTATATCATGAACAGCCATCCTTGCATTTCATTGTAGAATTTAAATAAAATTCACATCTCTTTCTCCCTCTCACAAGTGGTATCCATAAGTGTGTCGAGAATACCAAATTTCAGGCAACATCTCTTGCGACGGGCAACACAGTGGCCGACAGCGCTCATCGAACGATCGAGAGCAGCGGAGTTTGCGTAGAGTTGTCATTGCTAACAGGGAAGCAACACTGCGTGAAATAACCGTAGAAATCAGCTTAGGACGTCGGAAGAAAGTATATGTTAGGACAGTGCTGCTAAATTTGTAATTAATGGGTATGGTAGCAGGTGACGAACGCGAGTGCCTCTGCTAACAGCACTATTGCCTGGACCGCCTCCCCTGCTCTCGTGATGATATCGGTTGGACCCTAGATTACTGGAAACACGTGCCTTGGTCAAGTGAGTCCTGATTTACGATTTCATTTGGTAAGAGCTGATGGCAGGTTTCGAGTGAGACGACGACCCCACGAAGCCTTGGAACCAGGTAGTCAACAACACATTGCGCAAGCTGGTGGTGTCTCCATAATGGTGTGGGCGGTGTCTACATGGAATGGACTGGTTCCTCAGATCCAGCTGAACCGATCATTAACTGGAACGATTGTGTGTCGCTATTTGGAGATCAGTTGTTTTGCAGCCATTCAACGATGGAATTTTTATGGATGGAATTGCAGCATGTCACTGGGCCACAATTATTCGCCACTGGTTTGAAGAACATTCTGGACAGTGCGAATGAATTAGCTACCCTGAACGCCCAACATGAGTCCCTTCAAACATTTAAGGAACATAATCGACAGGTCAGTTCGTGCACAAAATCATGCACCATCAACGCTTTCGCAATTATGGACGGCTATATGGCTCAATATTTCTGGCTTTGAGCACTTTCGGACTTAACATCTTAGGTCATCAGTCCCCTAGAACTTAGAACTACTTAAACCTAACTAACCTAAGGACATCACACACATCCATGCCCGATGCAGGATTCGAACCTGCGACCGTAGCAGTCCCGCGGTTCCGAACTGCAGCGTCTAGAACCGCACGGCCACCGGGGCCGGCTTCAATATTTCTGCAGGGAACCTTCATCGACTTGGTGAGTCTATGCCATGTTCACTTGCTGCATTGTGGTGGGTAAAAGGAGATCCGAAACGATGTTAGGAGATATCCCATTACCTCCGTCACATCATTGTATAGCCTGAATGAGCCAAAAATGATGCAATGCACCAGCTGTGATTGATTAAGGGCTTAAAATGATGAGGACGTATGAAAGCTAGTGCCATTTGGTCTTCCTGAGTTAAAATAGCATTTCATAAGCACATGAGTGAGTTCAAAGAGAGGAAAATGATTGATCTGTGGGAAACATTGTAACCACTACGTTCAGTCACATGCAAGGCAAGCTGCTAAGATGGTGATGCAGACGTGGAACCACTAGGTAGAAGATGAGCGGTTATAGCGACTAGACCAAGCAATCTGATCACAACGTGGTATGGCTGCCATGTTTCCTGCACTGCGATAACAGGCTCTACAGATTACTACACAGTGTTGGCACTAGTCTCAGCCTGTCTCTGTTAATAATTTGACACCAACTTGGCGGAATGCAAGTTCTGCTATCTATAAATAGTAAATGTCTGTACTATCGAATATTTGGTTAACGACAAACATTGTAGATGATTTGCTAGTTCCAGTATAGACCACGAGGGGTGAGATTCTCAGAGAACATATCCAGACTCTTATTCTACGTCATGATCCTCAGATGCTCTGACTGGCGTATCTCACCGTATTCATCTGTCAAAGGCAGAGCTCGTATATAGTTCTGTAAACGCACTCAGCTGTGAAATATCTTGTAGCTGATCTGCTGTACAAAATTCATTTCAGACCTACGTATTCTTCCTGTGCTGTTATTTTCATAGATGTTGATGCATTGAAACAATCTCTCATTGTGAGCAATACACACTGACTGTGTAGAAACGAGACAGTCGACTACAGGAGGTAAGTAATTATGACGATTAAGAGAGGGACATGCTAATTACCTATTTGGAATAATAAGTGGTGTCATGTATTAAACGTGACGAATACAGGAAATTCTACGAGCTCATAAATATAGCAATGTTGAAGCAAGGAAACTACGAAACCTATAAATTAGGAAGGTCTTTAATTTGAATCTAACTTCTCTATAATGTGGATTAGAAGAGAAAAGGATTTTTAAAAAAGGCTGAGACGTGCTGTTAGAATGATGAGGCGTACCGTAAGAAAACTTTGAAGACATTAAAGCAATTCATATGGTATGTTTTTGAAGGAAGACAGCATTCATTAGCTACCGAACAATTTTAGAAAACTAACATTTCAGACAGACTTTTAAATGACAGTGCTGTCTCCATAAAAACAAGGTCATAAGGCCGTCTACGGACGTGTACAAGCACACATTTCATTCATTTGGGAAAATCTCTTATTGTAGTGTATTACTACCTGACCTGCTTGGAAGACATGAAAGAAAACATCTCGCCAGATACTGACGCCCAAAGTAATCCTGTAAAAGCACTACTGGAAATGTAGGAATAACAGTGACTCAAGTTTTTGGCCCGTAAGGCACACAGGAGGACCAGAAGACAGAAGACAGAACATTGATATTGCAGTTTCAGGGAAAGATATTAGCATTATTATTGAATGCTTTTCGGAGGAAGACAACAGCAGCAGCTAATAATTGTACTGTCGAGAGGGTACAGAGCATAATGAGGAAAAGGAGGCAAGAGAGGATTGTTGCTACAGCAGGGCACTTCGTTATCATGTTGACTATCAGACAATTTTACTTGTTCTAGAAGACTACTTAAGACGTTGGTCATGAGCATAAGTCATGGTGAAAGTGCTGAGTCACTGCTGGAAGACGCTTAGTCCCTTATGGTTCAGCCATCCGCATAACTGCTGTCACCTACCATCGCATACAAACAGCAAGCAATCCATGAGTTTTGATGCAACTTGCTGACTGTTAACAACTGCTAATGAAATTCGTTTCTATGTTCAGACAGAAGTGAAGCAGGCCTGTTTATCTCAAAGAAGTAAATAACACACGGGAGAGAAGAACTAGAATTGTCGTGACTGTAAGACCATATTACTGTTTTCGTTAAAATGGCATTGCGTGCTAGAAAGATTTTGAATGATTTGATTCGAACACTCAGGCCAAATTTGTTAAGTAATTTTATAAACGGTATCTAATACTAAGTTATCTGCGACCCAAGATCCACATATTTTTGGAACGAAAAGCGACTATGATGTATGTGACTGTACCTGGAGCATCCAATCTATTTATTTCTGTTTATTGTAAATGTCATATTTAGCACATGCCTGCGGGACGTGCTCGAGGCCACTTTGGACTTCCAATTTCGCAAAAAAAAGGAAGAAAAACGAATTCAGATAATAAATACAGCGCGTCCAGACTAGCGACACATGCAAAGAAATGCTTATAACGAAAGACCTCGGTATGTTCTGTAGTTGGGTAAATATGTAATCCACAGAGACACTCACCATGAAGTGATCCTCTCCGTTTTACGAAGAGCGGTGAGTCGTATGGCGTAAGCGCAAAAATATTTACTGTGCGGCAGGCAGTCGTACTTCTGACAGTCAAGATGTGGACGCCACAATCTACATCTACATCTACATCCATACTCCGCAAGCTACCCGACGGTGTGTGGCGGAGGTGTAGTGTGTGCTACGGTCGACAGAGTTAAAATCTGTAACACCTGTAGCGGCGTACAAGAAGAGAATGGATCGTGGATCCTCTCCCACATCTAAACCAGTTGGACAGAACTCTTAGAGAAACGGGAAATGTGATTTACAATGCCGAGAAACATCATAAAGCGCGTGCGAATGAAGAGACCTTGGAATGTTTGCGCGAAGCATTCGCTACAGGCCTACGTAAATTCGTTAAACAAGCAAGAATGAAACTAACGCTCCCTCATTCGACAGTGCACAATATTGTGCACAAACGTCTCCGGTTGTGTGCTTAAAATTCCAATTTTTCAACATGCCTGTATTAAACCTGAGGATTAGGGCAGACGATGCGATCTTAGTGTTGAAATGTTGCATCGTATAGACGAAAACGACAAGGTCCACACAGTGCCGTGTGGACCTGATGAACCTAACTTTCACGTTCGTTGAAAATTTAACCGACATAACTGTCGAATCTGGGAAAGTAAGATAAAAAAAGTAATTGAGTACGAAAATGACACACGGGAAGCTAATGTGTGGTTGGGATTACAAAAACATGGTGGAATTGGTCCATTTTTTTATGTGGAGTCTACTGCGAGAAGGCACACTTAACTTGTCATGTTGGCCTTTTCTGCAAATGCCTCCCGACATCATTTACCAAACGGATGGTGGCCCAACCCACTATCATGGGCATGTTAACACATTTCTTCATAGTTAATTTTCTGAATTTTGAACCCACCCTCGGTCTTCCAATCTGACAACGCTAGGTTTTAGTGCGTGGGGGTTCGGCAAGGACATTGTATACAGAACAAAGGTTCGAGAGCTGGTAGATCTGAAACAACGCTTCTATGCCACAATAAAGACCCTGTCATGTTTATGAACATTTGGCGAGAAATGGAGTACACGTTCGATATCTGTTGAGTAACAAACGGTATCCACATTAAACTGTTGAACATGCACAAATAGATTTGAGCTCCTGTGAACAATGTTGGTTAAATAAAATTATAAACCTTAATAGGTACTGAAATATAAACATATGTTTTATATACTTCTAGAACGGATATCTTTTCCTCCCTGTTGTGCATTTTCTTTGTATAGGATGTGGGAGAATATGTCTCCAAAAGCATCCACCAGATTAAAACTATACTGCATGTCAGTGACGCGACCATATATTTCATAATGACGTAGTGATAAAACACTACTTTAAAAAGAATCTAAAATATGAACGTATCCCTTCACACCTCTTTGACGTTTTTCAAGCGAGATTTCGCTGAAATAGATTGACGAATCAGAAAAGATATTTCTACAATTTATTTTTATTTGACACCTTTATACATCTAAAAAACTTACGTATTCCTCTTTTGGACCTCAATAATTATATTGTAATATTAACACCTATTCTGACCTACTTCTCAGTTCCAGTACGTGGAAATGCATCGATTAAAACTCTGAAAAATGATCCCTTTTTATGTTTTGTAACTTCATGTCCTAAGTGACCCGTCAGAAGTGACCATAAATAAAGTAGACAAGCAAGCAATGAATTTCGGCAATGAAATTTATTTTCCCTCTCACAGTGGCGTAGCTGACAGCGTGACGAGAAGAAAAATCTCGTAATTTTTGCACGAATCTCTCTTCCGCCTTACGCTCTGTTTCATTTGCATATATATTAGTTCTCCGCCGAGGAAGTTTTGACATTGTATTATTCAAACAATTTCAGCAGTAATTCATGAGTCGCTTCCAGAACACGACTAAACGAACTAACCGAGATACGAGAGTTTTGATACATGTTTCATGATGATACACATTTAGTTTGTTTACTTGGAGAGCAGTAACAATAACCGAGACGAATCTGTTTCTACACAACTGTTTTTCGGCTTAAGTATAGGCCCAAGATAGAATGATGTATCTCCTGTCGTTGATGTTCTTTCTGTTCTTCAACGCAGAGACCACAACGTTCCGCTAGCAACGTTTTCAGCTGTTAACTAGGAAGCATGACGTCTGGGAAAGGCCGGACTGGAAAGGCTAAACACAGGTCATGCAAAAATCACTCTTCAACGAATGAGATATAATATTTAAACAGTGATGTAAAATTCAGAACAATGTTTATGAAGAATATATTCGTGAACCAGGGCTTACCAAAATTCTGAAATTTAAAATTGTTGAAAAATATTTTGAAAATATAGTTACATATAGTTACGTTTCTTACTCAGCGATGTGAACACTATAAGTAGAGCTTTATTTCTCAGACCGGCTGGGGTAGCCAAGCAGTTCTAGGTGCTACAGTCTGGAGCCGCGCGACCGCTACTGTCGCAGGTTCGAATCCTGTCTCGGGTATGGATGTGTGTGATGTCCTTAGGTTAGTTAGGTTTAAGTAGTTCTAAGTTCTAGGGGACTGATGACCTCAGAAGTTAAGTCCCATAGTGCTCAGAGCCATTTGAACCATTTTTTTTATTTTTCAGCCGAATGAGATCACGGAAAACGTAGGACGATTCCCCTCTCACTTTTTAGCATAATACTGCGGTATCTTTCAAAATACTGTGTCCCCCACGCCAACAGTTGCATGGCGAGTATAAATAACTGCAGCTGCAGTGGACCAGAAAAGTCGTAATGATTTTCGGAGTATGTTATAACAGTCAACAATGATTGAATGACACGTAGAGATTTTTAGTTGTTACTTAGGTAATATAAGATAAATTACAACATAGGACATCAAAGCCACTAGGTAGAAGTGACATAGTAGAAAATCAGAAATATATATCTATTTATTTTCTAAGTGCTTTCTCAGTACACGTGTGAGCAACAACTCTCATATCCATCAATTGATATCCCAGTTAGCGTCGCTTTGTATTATTTTTGGCCCAAACAAACTGACACTGGGAGACGAATTCAAATGATTGAAAGCTTTAGCTAGAAGTACTAAGAAACAAGTTTCTAAATGGAGGAACCTAAAATGGATAATCGAAGTACACAGCTCTCCCACTAGCACAAAAAACTGCTGTTTTTTTTTTTTTTTTTTTTTTTCGAAATGGCTTGCTCTTGTATCCCGGCGCGACTGCGCTTAAGAGAAGAGACTATACCACCGATGGTGCTGCACACTTGTTACGCACAAAATTTTTTGACATGTAGCAAAATATCCCTTAAAACGTATTGTAGACACTTTGAGACAAGATCATCTTCGATAGCCAGAAAAACGGTGACGTCTTTGTTTTCCTTCAAACGTGTTACGTCTGGATTGTCCACGAACATGCTGATCTACTGCAAAAACCTTACAGCTGGAGAACGCTAGAGACCCCAAAGTTGTCCTCGCTCCTGCAAAAAACTGTACTTGATAGGTTTTTCCTAACCTTCATCCACAGCAATAAGGCGTGTACTGGTATCGGTCTTATAGATAAATTGGTAAGATTCCATAGCAGAATGAGTCTTTCATTCTTCAGCGGGGCATACACATTACTGAAGTTTCCTGGGAGATTAGAACTGTGTACTGGACCGGGAAACGAACTCGGAATCTTGCCTTTTGCGAGCTGTATGGGCCCATTTCAAGACTTAGGCTCACAGATTCAGTTCTGCCAGCACCTTATAATGAATCATTCTCCTCTAACGTTACCTTTTTTTGTAGAGATATTATCGATTCTTGCATAGGTTAAAATTATCTCGGCTGTTTCACTAAAGGAATTCATATGCTATTGTATACAATGTATTATATTTCTGGCTAAAATGTATTTAAAAAAATTAATTTGTTACAATCGATATGTACCAACAGTTAAAATTACTCTTCTCTTAGAAATAATTGAAATAACAATATTTCTCGCATACTTTATTATTAACTGCGCAATCAAACGCTAGTTATTAAATTTGTTTCTGGATTGATTTATGAAATAATGATATAATTTGGTAAAGATACTTCCAATGTCGAGAAAGTTTGTAAGCTCTTTAGCTTTGTAAACTCTTTGGCAATTGTGAGTACTGCAGAATGTAAGGGACAGTGGGCATGCCTCATATGGAAGTTGACTTTTTATAAGTTTGTCACCAAGAAAGTAATTGTTGATTTTTTGAATGAGGAAATTATAAATTCGGTGTGATTTAGAAGAATTTGTTAAAATAAACAGAAATAGCAACAGGCAACTCTTCATCAGTTATTTCGTCTTCAAGAACCCGCAAAATTAAATCAAAATTTTCAGCAGCATGCATGCATTCCTGGACAAAACGAGATTTTGAGCCAGCAGCAGCAACAACAACGAGATGATGAAGATAAGTAACAAAGTTCCTCTTTTGTAATCTTATTCCTCTCGAAGTTTTCAAGATTTGGGCAAAGAATGAGAACTTTAATGGTGATGTGTGGAAGGGTAAAATTACAACCTCCCACTAGGAAGCTATGAATGCCATCCATGAGCTGTGCCTGGTAAAGTCATTTACAGCGTAAGGATGGTTGAGCAAAGATGATTAACATTTTTTAACAGCTTACCGCTGTTATTGCCGCTAGCTCTCAGTGCTGTCTCATGTGGCAATTTCAATACATTTCTTGTTATATCGAACTTGCCTTGAGGGTCATCAGGGAAATTAGTGTGGTTGTACTATTATCTCTTACGCTCCCGCCACAAGTGAGGAATACTCGTACATGTTTGTTTGTGAAACTTAATGTCAGATTAAAGATATGTACCGGACCGACACTCAATCTAGGAACCTTTGCCTTTCGTGAGCAATTGCTCTACCGACCCTCGGTATTTTATTAGTATCGCTGTACTTTATTAGTAAATAACATAAAACAGAATACAATCAAACTGAGACTACCCTTCCGGTAGTGCAATATAAGAACGACGACCACTCGAAAACATCGGAAAACAGACGCTGTCTGTTCCCAACTCACCACCGCGTGGACACGCATACGTTTTCTCGGAACAGAGTCTTGTTCTGTTGCCCATGTCGAGAGTCAAATCAATATACACGAGACTCAACTTCTCCTACTCGGTACTAGCGAGCTGCGGGGGGACCCTTGAATACACTGTTTCCGTTTTTAGCAAAGGTCTGAGTCATCTGGATGTGTACTGTAATTGATCGTGTCATTCCTGTAAGAAAGCCCAAAAATCAACCACACCTTTGAGACCATGCTGAAGAAAGTAATGCACAAGAAGTCTTTTGGTCCTGTCAATTGCATGTGTCTTTCACTGGCGAAGTTAGGACTTAACCGGGCGAAGGAGCATTTCGGATTCAGTCGGGGCTGCACTCGTAGATAGAGGGTAACAAGCACCTTCTGAATTACAAGCCACAAGTACGCGGAAGGTTTACATTCCAGTCTATTTTCATCCACGTCAATTGCACGACACCGCATGCACATTGGGGAGTCAGCTAGATCAATGTTGTAAAGTCTATGTCTTGTCGGAAACTTTTCGTTTACGATGGGGTGCTTGGTGGCGCTGATGTCCATCGTAAAATATTTTTGGTGAATCGCTCGTCACGCCGCAGGCCACCCGGCGACGTCTTTCTATCCCATTCCGAGGGTGATTCGTCATCAGCTGGTCGTACACATCACGATACGTATGTGCCCTGATACACGGTATATTCTTGTGTAAGTAGCTGTTATCGAGGAAGAATGTTTTGATGTGAGAGAGTGCAGGCGGGGCGTGAGCGTGTGCAAGAGGAGGCAGCAGGACGCCAGTTCGTTAATGAGGAGAGTGGTGAAGCTGTGTCGATGGTAGTCCCACATTTTGAGCACGGTGTTGATGTAAAGGGCCAGGGCAGTCGTCCACTTCAAGGAAAGAGGATAAAGGCTTTTAATTGTGTCTTTAAGAGAAGTCCATTACCAAAGAAGTAACCCAAAGCTGCCTGGATCCTCTGTGCCATTAATGGAGCCATTGATAAGATAATCAAAATATCCACGGATGTACTGCCGGTCTATAGTGTCCAACGGGCACAATATTTCGGCGATCAAACATGTCGCCATCATCAGGTGAACTGAAGGACTGAGCTCCTGTGAACGTGCCGGCACGGAGATCCCTACGCTATGGCTGCTCAGGGGGAACTGGGTTCGGTCGCGGCGGCGGACGATTTAAATACCTCCGCCCGCGGCGCGCTCCCTCCGCCGTCCGCGCCCCGCGCCGCGGTAGCGCAGTGGAACAGATTGCGACGGCGTCTGAGATTACGTCGGTGTGATGGCTCTGTCCGCCGTGGTCGTCACAACTATGCGTTTGCTCGATTTACTCTTGATTAACCCAATCGCTAGTTCCCAAGCCTTGCTAAGATTATAGCCACAGTCACGGTTTATGGGGCGCGCACTATCTCTGACACAGAGAGTCTACCCCAGGAATTGGAACATCTGAGAACTGTGTTTCGAAAAAATGGGTACTCAGAGTGGCAGATCCAACGTGCTCTCCGCCCAACAACTGCAGCACAATCTGTTGAGATGGATGAAGACACGAGGGAGGAGGTAGGCACTGCATTTATTCCATACACAGGCGCACTCTCGGGGATAATCGCCCGCATTCTGAAGAAACACCGGGTCGGAACTGTGTTTTGTCCTCCGAATAAAACTCGTGCACTGGTGGGGAGCGCCAAAGATGACGTCGGTTTGAGGAAGGCCGGCGTGTACCAGATTCCGTGTCAATGTGGCAAGTCGTATATTGGTCAGACGATGCGTACCGTCGAGGATCGATGCCGTGAACACCAGAGGCACACTCGACTGATGTATCCGAGCAAATTCGGCGGTCGCTGAACATTGTTTGTCGGAAAATCACGCTATGGAGAATGACCGCACGAGGATTCTGGTACAGACGTCGAGATACTGGGACAGCGTTGTTAGAGAGGCCATCGAAATTCGCACAAATGACGACCTCATAAACCGTGACTGTGGCTATAATCTTAGCAAGGCTTGGGAACCAGCGATTGGGTTAATCAAGAGTAAATCGAGCAAACGCATAATTGTGACGACCACGGCGGAAAGAGCCATCACACCGACGTCATCTCAGAAGCCGTCGCAATCTGTTCCACCGCGCTACCGTGGCGCGGGGCGCGGACGGCGGAGGGAGCGCGCCGCGGGCGGAGGGTATTTAAATCGGCCGCCGCCGCTACCGAACCCAGTTCCCCCTGAGCAGCCATAGCGTACGGATCTCCGTGCCGACATGTTCACAGGAGCTCAGTCCTTCAGTTCACCTGATGATGGCGATATGTTTGATCACCGAAATATTGTGCCCGTTGGACACTATAGACCGGCAGTACACCTGTGGATATTTTGATTATCAAGTACGCCGGAAGAAACTCAAGAATCACATTGATTAGATGTGCGCCAAATGCTGTAGGCAGGACACCACGGCGCCCCTCTGTATGATACCTAAAGCTTGTATGGTGTGGCCTCGGACACCCGTGCAGAGAGCTTGTAAAAGGCGTTTTTAGTTCAGCGCTGTTGTACGGCGGACATATTTCGCAAATACGATACCCAAAACTTAAGTGCATTCTTCGTCGGCAGTGTGACAACACTCCCCTCTCGGAGCTCTCTGCCGATTTCCATGGCACGTGATTTGAGCATGTTGACGTTACTGCCTGCTGCAGTCCCATATTGCTCGATCTATCCTAGCGCCATCTGGATCTACTCTTCAGAATGAGCTAAAAGTACTTGATCATCAGTATAAGGACAGCATAGGGAATTTTGTGCGCTAAGCAGTTGTTTCAGTCCACATATAAGCGGCTCTGTCGATACTGCATAGAGGATCATTGAGAGAGAGAGGACAGCCCTGTCAGACCGAAAGTAAGATGAGGATGTGTTCTAACCTACCGTTAATCATCACCATCCAGGAGGCATCGCGGAGAATGCACATGAGCACGCGGATAAAGGTGGCTGGGAAGGCTATACCATCCATCACAGAAGCTAGGAAAGAATGGCTCACTTTATCTTATGTGTGATCCAAATCCATGGAGATGCGAGCACCACGCAACTTAGGGGCCGAAGCTAGGATGATCACATCTCGATAGATGCTAATGGCTGTCTGGATATTACTGTCCCCTCCTCCCCCAAAGATGCTTGTTTGTATAAAATAGTGCAAGATTCGCTTAAGATGCATCGTCAAGATTCTAGTGAAGATTTTGAAATCACAGAAGAGGAGGGTGATCGGGAGGTAACGTTCAGTCTGTGTGCCTTGATACATCCGTGTGCCTTGATATATCTCCTTCCACCACAGAGACGACGTGTCGTTAAAGTTTCGGTAGTATTCCGTCGGAAAACCATCTGTTCCCAGTGATTTATTTACTTCTTCCTTGGCAAGGGCGCCCGCAACATCGTCGCTCGTTATCTACTCCAAAAGGGATGCCGACGCCGCATCATCAGGTGAGCCAGTGTGGGTGGGAGACTTCTGACAAGACCGCATCATTGTGGTGCACCTCCTATGTAGTCGGAGACAGTGGTCGATGAATGCGTGTGGTGATATCCATCTAGATCGACGCCCGGCTGCTATCTGGAAGGTCCAGAGCTTGTACCAGTTTTCGTCTTCTTTGTCGCTGTTCAGAGATAGCATGGTGCATGGAGGGATGTTCTTCGCCGATCCTGTCCTGTCATCTAGATCTCACTGCGACACCTTCAGGACTAAGACGGGTGAGGGTGAGAATCTTCACTTTCTCACAGTGCATCTCCGCCTGGCGATCATAAGTTGGTGGAAGCATAGTCAGTTCTAGGAGAAGTGCATAATAGAAGTCCGTTCTTTGTCGGTGCCAGAATGATTTTTCCCTACCAAAACCAACTAAAACATATTTTAAAGTCGGTTTGACACATTCGAGCCACCACTGAGGCTGTGGAGAATACCGCAGCAATCGACGTTCACATGAGGCCCTCATACTCGTGTTAAGTTGCCTACATTCCTGATCCCTTAAGAGTAACAAATTCAGTTTCCATAACCCCCGACTTCTCCACGCAATTTGCCTTTGACGTTTGACCGTGCAGATGTATGCATTATTTTCCAAAAAAGCTGCTGGCCAGTACTCCGATGCTACAATCGTCGTGGTAAAGTCAGAGGGAACGAAGGTGTCTGCCTGTAGAAAGACTTGTCGCATACTTAAAGCCAGAGTGATCACATGTAAAACCCAAGAATCAGCAGGACGCTGGTATTGTACCAGGAGACGCAGTTCGGGACACACAGTGTATTTTGGTCACACTGGATTCACATTCGGGCTGGCGACGGTTCAAACACGCGTCCGGCCATCCTGATTTAGGTTTCCTGTGATTTCCCTAAATCGTTTAAGGAGAATACCGGTATGATTCCTTTGAAATATCGTGGTTGACTTCCTTCCCCATCCTCCCCTAAACCCATGGGGTCCATAGTCTCGGTGTTTGCCCCCCCCCCCTTCCCCCCGCCTACATACACACACACACACACACACACACACACACATACACACACACACACACACACACACACACAAACCAAACAACCAATGTAGTTCGGTTATTGGTCTTTCTGGGACAGCACACTATCAAAATCTGAATGTCGGAATATGAGCCCGCCACTCGTCTTCTCTACAATCGCGTCTTATGTAACATGTTGCTAATTTAAGCAAACCACGCTGCAAAAAAATTGCGAGGTGGGTCCCTACAAGACCAAAACAAGTGCACTTCACGTCATCTCGAACAAATCGTTCTGCTTCCAGGATTTTGGGATGTCAATATTCATGCGAGAACGTGAATTTCAGCGTCGATTGTATATATGAATTGACCATTTACTTAGAAAGACACGGACTCTCGCGAGAGCCGCTGTAGGACGAAAACAAATCGAAAGCGAGCGCCCTGGCGAGCACTTAAAACAGTCTCAGCCACAGCGACGAACACACTATATTTCTTAACGGACTGAAATTGCTGCACAGAGAAACGGACTCCGAATCTTGTCTTTGGGAGCTATCTTGACGCGATTCATGACCCATAACTAAGACTTACATACTGAATTCTGTCAGTACCTCCCTACCACTTATCAATTGTGAATTTTGGTCATGAGTCGCGCCTGCTAAGGCCACCGACAGCTTAAGGCAAGGTTCCAGGTTTGATTTCCAGTCTAGGGCAAATATATAGCCAGTCAGAATGTTTTAGTTATATGAATGTTTGGTGTCTAGTGTCCGAAAGAACAGACACCACGTGGAATCTACAGCTGTCATACTTATTACGTCAATTAAAAGTGGAGGAGGAAAAAAGAAACGGAAGTAAGTGACGATCTCAGCTGCATCTGGACGTTTGCGGAACGGGCAGCGGAAATCGTGTGGCCAACCAGGACATGTCCGAAAGAACAAACACCACGCAAAAATATAACGGATTTGCCTTGATGGGTGTAGATGCACAAAATCGTTCGATGGGTGCAGATGCCAAAATCTTTCGACCTTAAGCGAGAGTCTAAGATCAGCGAGCATGGACCACATGGATGGGAACTGCAGATAGGTGGTGCTAGGTGAGAATGTGGGTTGGCCAGGAAGCATGCCAAGAAAGTCCATGCATTTGTGATAGACGCTTTATCCGAATGGCCCAGTGGTTACCGCACTTACCTAGTAAGCACGGTCTAGCTTTAGCAGTCGAGCAGAGCAGACGTACCGTTTTTCCACCTGCTGAGCGCTCGCGCTAGTTTTGTTTACCTTCTGCAGGCGTTACTTGCGCGCCAACTAGCACTCTAAGCAATAGCAAACAGATTCCATAAATTAACACTCCGTTTAATTTTCTGTAATGACTGTGCAAGACCAAAGGCTCTCAAGATAGAGCGGTTTCTCCGTGATGTAGCCAAAATCCCAGAGAACGACATACTGGGCATCCACTTATCAACATTGAACAGCATGGTGTATGTTAAAGTTATCAATGCGATATCAGTGCGATAAGCTCCTTCGGAATCCGCAGCAGGGACTTTCTTTCGGCCACGCTGATGCTAACGTTGGACCCCTGGTGGCCGACCATGCAGGATTAGGTAAGCAGACAATACAGGTCTTTGAACTGGCATTCAAATTCGTGGCAGCCGACGACATGGACACCATCCTTTCTTATGGGCTGTTCATGGCCATCTAGCCGAATGGTGAGCATAATTTCGAACATCCACGGCCCTCAGTGACGTCCACCGAATAACCATAGACCTCCATCTTTATGTGCCGTCCTACTTCCAGATATGCAGCTGCTGCACAGTCGTCATTTAAATGGCCCAGTGGACTTGCTTAGGATGCGGCAAGGGCAAATAACGTCAGAATGTCTCCAGTGTAGCAGCGCACAAGTGCCAGTCTCTGACGTAACACCACCACAAGTGACGTCCCTTCCAGTCTTCTACAAAATGGGTCGGTTACTCCTACAACTTTGCACCAGTGTCTTTACCGGACGCCACAGAAGCAACCGATGCACAACATCCACAGCAAGAAACGGCCATGTCGACACCACTGGCACCACCGTCTGTGGAGAGCGACTGTTCTTCAGAATACCCGATGGTGTTTACATAACGAAAGTAACTGTGACACCCTATGTGGCGGAACGACACTATTCAGTCGCACCTTTGGATAGGAAAAGCCTTCCACGGAAGCAGAAATCACTCAAACGCTTTAAAGGCAGAGCCACAGGATCTCGGATCAGGATTCCTCTCCTCCTGATGACGCCTCGCTTCCACTTTCCATGGACGACGACTAAGAGTCGAGTGAAGTTGAGGACACCAATGTAATCTTAGCTCCCACGAATGAACAGTCACCTGCCTGACAATAAGTCAAAGACTTGTCGAACAAGAGGACGTTTCTATCCCTTTGGACGTTTCTTCATCAGTCGAGCACCCTCTACCGACCACTTCGAAATTGACGCTAGGCCCCGATCGGTGGCAGCGCCTCCGTCTGCATGATCTAAACATACCTGCGCTGTAAATTTGGGGGCTGGATGGGACAGTCCATGATTTCTTTGTTCGTCCTTGATTATTTACAACATGGTACCAAACCTTCCCTCACCGCGCCTCCAATCCTACAGGATTACATCAATCAATACCAAGTACATCAGTTCATCCCCAAAAATTCTCTGTGTTAAGAGACATGATCTGGGCATCTGACCTTGACTTTGCATTCCTACAGGAAGCACAACTCACTGCTCTGCCTCACGCTTCCAGATACGTACCTTACACTTCTCCCATTCATCTCCTTAGAAGGGGCGTGGCTGCCTATGTGAAGGAATCCTCATTACGGACCTTTCCATTCTCCCAACAGCACAAATTATGGCCTTCATCACAATGGACTCATGTAACATCAACATCTCTGCCCCATCTCTTTCGATCCACAGGCAGAAGAGAGCCACATTCTACTCCAAAGACGTTGCCCAGTTGTCGGCCCAGCAATTGGAAACGATCGGCTGATAATTCGATCGTTTTCAAATTTGTTTCGGCGAAGCAGGTGAACTTCAGGAGCGATGTGCGGTGGGACCCCCTCTTGCATGAATACTGTCGAGTTCAATGCGTCTCTCTCCTGTAGGGTGGTATGACGTGCTGGAGAAGCATATCGCCGTAACGCTGGCCAGTCCCACTGCACGTCTTTAGTCCTTGAGCGCCAACCTGTTCGAAAAAGAACGGGCCAGTGATGAATGCAGCCATGAAGCTACACGTTCGTGACGCGTTCACCTTACAGAGGATCTTCACGCACAGTGACTGGAGGTGAAGATCCGCACACTCGGCAGTTCTGCTTGTTACTACACAAGTCAGAGAAAATGAGCTTTGTCTGTCCATAGAATGGTTTCGGGCCAGCCCTTGTCAACATCAGTCCTTGCGAGAAAGTGGAAGACGAAGTCAACACGTCGTTTTGCGTCCTGTGGTGCAAGCTGCTGTACGATATGGATCTTGTATGGAAACCATTTGAGAATAGTTCGAAGTACTTGCCTTACTGTGAGGCATGGGATGTTCAACTGTCGTGACACAGCACGCGTACTGCCTAACGATTGGGGATTGCGCGTAGCGTTGTCTGCCATAGCAACAGCGATCTCATCAACCACCCACGCTGCAACCGATCTTCGGCGACGAACAGTTCTCCAGTTGATTTGAATTTCTTCATCATGATCTGCACAGCAGATGGGGAGAGGACCCGTCCGTAATCCTTTCAGCCGGTGATATTCTTGAAGTCCAGCTCCAGCATTACTGTAGTTTTGATAACAGAGCTCACTAATAACGCCCTGCTCCTTTTGGCCACGCACATGTTACACATCAACAAGTGCACTGCCACTAGTCAGGTGCGCATGACTGATCTTGCACATGGTGACCATAATTGGACCTTAACGTTAGCGTAGTGACGCATGAAAATCATGCACTCCATACACTGGACATTACTGCTACCAAGTTTGGTAATCATACGGTAGTTTCCGTGTTATAACATGTTAAACAGCGAAAGTTTAATTATAACTACCGAATACATAAGCCATTCCGTGGTACAGGAATCACCGACTACCGTCCGCTTACCCTCCTTAATGAGAACTATAAAAGCTTTGCCAGCATTTTGGCAGTGCTCTTTTGTTCCCTTCTTCCTTTCATCGGAACAACGACCCCCAGCTGGTCAAATGACTATGCAGACACCAACTGGCGAATGTCGTGATGTGATAGAACTGGCCGCGACGTTTTAGCTCTGAACAGTTGTGGTCGCAATCAACTTTGCTACTGCATATGTCGAAGTATATCTGGGTTTCTTATTTTCCGTGATTGCTCACATGGCCTTCTCGTCCCTCTTCCTCAACGTCAAAAATGACGTTTACGAGAGTGCTAGCTTCCCAATACGTTCAACGTTCACTTAAAAAGTCGAGTTCCGATACAGCAGTCTGTCTGACAAGGCTGTCTACTACTGACACTTCTACACGCCTTTGTGTTGGAATCCATCATTGGGAACCTCAAATCCACTCTCACAGGAGTCACGCTACGACAGCACATCTTCCGTTGTCGGGCATACGGCAACAATCTGCTCCTCTTAGTTCGCTAGGGAGCGGAAACTCGACAGACCACTGAAGCAATCATGACATATGGTGCTGCAGCAACAGACAGCTAGATGAATCGGAATAAATCTGCAGCGCTGCCAATAGGACATGGCCTCCGCGTTGCTAAACTTGACCCTTCCCACAGGTGCAGACCATCAAATACCTGGACATGGTTTTCACTCCCACTAATTTTCGGCGCGTGTTGCAGAGTGTTCGCACCGAGGTCTACAACAATCAACTCCACCGTCTCGACCCTCTTCAGCGACTGGTCTGCCTCAGTCGCCCTATTACTTCAAAACTGGTGTACATTTCACAAGACCTACCTTTATTGCACACAACTTGAATATGTCTGCAAGTATCATTAGGTTACTATCTGAAGGCGGAAACAATTTTTTATGGTCTGGTAAGAAACGCTTACTCTTCCCCCAGTGAGGGAAGCCTTGGTCTATTCAGTGTGCAGCACAAGGCTGATGCTCCACATACGTGGACGATATGGAAACAATGGACTGGACTGGGAGCATCCTCACGCCGGCGTCCATCCTTCCACCAGTGCGGGCTGGTCACATTCATAGCTCCACGTCACATGTTGCGCCCTTTAATGTGGCCTGTAGTTACCTGTATCCCACGATCACGACCAAACCTCATTCTACGGACAAAGACATCTATCACACTTTGCTAAGTTGAGTGTCACGCAACATTGTCGAACAAAAGTACCCTGCAATCCGTCGGTCGAATATATGGCGCCATATCCACCAACTTCATCTCCCCACAAATGTTTGAGCGACATGGTACTTGGTTACCAATGGTAAAATTGCGATATGACAGAAGTTACACTCAACAATGGCTGTTTTAGTACGGCACATGTGACAGTTGAGGACTGTGCACAAGCTAAAATGTCCAACATGAAACAAAACTACCCAAAAAAGTTGTATTTACAAAGCCAGAAAAAATACATCGTTGGAGCAACAGTCCCTGCAGTAGAGATGGAAATTTGTTCTCTAGGAATGCGGACGCTACCTTCTTCATTTAACTTATTCGCATGTAATGAAAATTACAAGACATATACTAGTTTCAAGCGGTCTACATTAAAACACGTGAACTTTACCTTTATTTCTTATCTCAGATGGTTATTTGTTTCGTTAGTTGTGGTTAGTTACTTTTCCCATGGATAAAATTCACGACAGATGTATGTTGTGGAATGTCCCAACAAAACAAACGTAGAACATTTATACGTTACTAAATATAAAAATAATAATTTATCGGATGTATGCAGTCCATTTACAGGTTACTTTCTTTCCTCCTTTTTTTAAAATGAGTGATTGTCTTTACTAAAGAATTCTTCAGTTGTGCAGAAGAAGTTGTTAAGAAGAGAACTCTAGTGCTAAACTTGTGAATATCTCTATTACTCTCAAACTTAGATGCACTGTTGATAAAAATTTCATAAGCGAATAAGTGTACTGGGAGGTTGTTGTCAATATTTTTAGCTGCTTAGAGAGATAACTGCAAGATGTACATGTGTGACTTCCACACGTAATTCTAATTAGGGGAATGTTGTACAAAATGGGGACTCTAACAGTTTTTTAGGATAAAAACATTATTAACAAATGTATCACATTCCCTCTTGATCTGTCAAGTAGTTACATTACTTAAGTTATTATTTTACATTGCAATTTGTGGAATTTGAGTTTTAATTTAACGAGTATAACAACAATTTCAGAATATGTCAGATGGCCCCATTTTATGCAACTAGCCGGGTAAAACGGGGTAAAACATAACAAACAATGTAAAAAAAATTCATTTTTCCAAAAGTAACCATTTCATTGACAAAAAATATAAGTGTTAGGTCTTGAATGACCAATTTGAAAAAGAAAAAAGTAGAATACGTTTTTATGAAGCATTACCAAGTCCACAGTAGTCACACACAAATGTTCCATCTTCTTCGTCTACATTTGAGCATGCTTCATGAGCCCAGCCACTGCATGTTTCAGAAAACATCGCACTTGTGCAACGCAGCTAGCTCTTTATTCGCATGGAGTAATGGCCGCTATCGACAGGGGATCTCAAGTTGATTCCGTATTTCTAGATTTCCGGAAAGCTTTTGACACCGTTCCTCACAAGCGATTTCTAATCAAGCTGCGGGCCTGTGGGTTATCGTCTCAGTTGTGGGACTGGATTCGTGATTTCCTATCGGGAAGGTAGCAGTTCGTAGTAATAGACGGCAAATCATCGAGTAAAACTGAAGTGATATCAGGTGTTCCCCAGGGAAACGTCCTGGGACCTCTGCTGTTCCTGATCTATATAAATGACCTGGGTGACAATCTGAGCAGTTCTCTTAGGTTGTTCGCAGATGATGCTGTAATTTACCGTCTAGTAAGGTCATCCGAAGACCAGTATCAGTTGCAAAGCGATTTAGAAAAAGATTGCTGTATGGTGTGGCAGGTGGCAGTTGACGCTAAATAACAGAAAGTGTGATGTGATCCACATGAGTTTCAAAATAAATCCGTTGGAATTCGATTACTCGATAAATAGTACAATTTTCAAGGCTGTCAATTCAACTAAGTACCTGGGTGTTAAAATTACGAACAACTGCAGTTGGAAAGACCACATAGATAATATTGTGGGGTAGGCGAGCCAAAGGTTGCGTTTCATTGGAAGGACACTTAGAAGATGCAACAAGTCCACTAAAGAGACAGCTTAGACTACACTCGTTCGTCCTCTGTTAGAATATTGCTGCGCGGTGTGGGATCCTTACCAGGTGGGATTGACGGAGGATATCGAAAGGGTGCAAAAAATGGCAGCTCGTTTTTTATTATCACGTAATAGGGGAGAGAGTGTGGCAGATATGATACGCGAGCTAGGATGGAAGTCATTACAGCAAAGACGCTTTTCGTCGCAGCGAGATATTTTTACGAAATTTCAGTCACCAACTTTCTCTTCCGAATGCGAAAATATTTTGTTCAGCCCAACCTACATAGGTAGGAATGATCATCAAAATAAAATACGATAAATCCGAACTCGAACAGAAACGTTTAGGTGTTCGTTTTTCTCGCGCGCTGTTAGGGAGTGGAATGGTAGAGAGATAGTATGATTGTGGTTCGATGAACCCTCTGCCAAGCACTTAAACGTGAATTGCAGAGTAGTCATGTAGATGTAGATGTAGATCTGGAACACTGGATCTACCCATTCCTTCCCTTTGGAATGTATGTAAAGTTCATTGCAGAAAATACATGCAGCGTCACTTTCTTCATCATCCGATGATGACGTTATGTCTTCTTCTAATTTTCTCTTCTTTCCTTTAGGTTTTGCTTTTTGATTAGTTGTGGGCTTAGTATTTTTTTTCTTAGATACTGTTGTTCTTACTTTTGTTTCTTTTTGGGATTTGTCTTTAGGACCAAATAACGTCTTCCTTTGTTTATTCTTCTGTTCTTCTCTCTTTTTGATTTCAGCCTCTAATTCAATTTTATATGGTGAAGAATTTACAAAAGCTGTTTTTCCTCTTCTTTTTTTCATTAGCCTTCTTCTTCTTTCGTCCGATATCCAGATGTCGATGGTTGAGGGTCGGTGGTTGTTGACATAGGCCTAGGTACACACTCAGAAGAAACTGACACTGAAGATGAAGACCTCAACATTGTTGGGGGTACCAATGTTGAATCAGCTGTTGGAAAAGAAATCGTTGTATGCCTAGGCATAGACGATGAATGTCCAGCATTTAGAAAAAAAGCTAGTAAAGTTGTAGGTAGTCCTGGTCGAGTGCCCGTAGATGATATGACATCGGAAGTTGAACTGGACGTTGCCGTAAGGAGGGGAGTCGCGTGTGGCATTTCTAAAGGCCTCTCACTAGCCTCAGATGATGCAAAAAGATGGTCTGGGAAAATATTCCTGTTGAATGGGCATATTCCTGATTTTTTAAACCCCTTCAATGCAGTTTCTGCACAATCAGCTCTACTGAAAGCAGCATTCAACAGTTTTCCCACTTGAAATGTCGTGACAGCACGGCCAGGATGGTTCACTAGCCACTTCCTGACTTCTTGCTCATAGAAGACACTCAGAGGTGCCATAAATGTCACATCGAATGGCTGCAACCTGTGTGTCGTATGGAGAGGAAAGCAAAGTAAAATGAAGCGTTTCTCTCGTGCTAGGTTAATCAGTTCTAGGCTCTTCACATGCTAGTTGCGTCCATCAAGAATCAATAGTACAGGCTTTTCACAAGTTGGATTTGAGAACTCGACAAACTTTTTGAACCAGATTAAAAAGGAATCTTTATTAATCCACCCACTCGCTTGGTATTCAGCAAATGAACCAGAAGGAGCATCATTCGTTAACAAAGGGTTCTCCCTCTTCCTAGGAAAAACAAACATGACAGAAATGAAGTTGCCTGCCGCATTCATGCAAGTCTCAGCAGTCACTAGTACACCGCTCTCAACTGAAGAAAGCGCACCGACTTGCTTCTTACCACGAAGGGCAAGTGCTTTAGACGGCTTGTTTGGCAGAGTCATGATTCCTGTCTCATCGACATTATAGATCTTATTTGGAGAGAACTTGTGTTCCTTAAGAGGAGACTCCAGTAAATCGAAGAATTTACCAACTGAAACTTCCTGGCAGATTAAAACTGTGTGCCCGACCGAGACTCGAACTCTGGACCTTTGCCTTTCGCGGGCAAGTGCTCTACCATCTGAGCTATCGAAACACGACTCACGCCCGGTATTCACAGCTTTACTTCTGCCAGTATCTCGTCTCCTACCTTGGTAGAGCACTTGCCCGCGAAAGGCAAAGCTCCCGATTTCGATTCTCGGTCGGGCACATAGTTTTAATCTGCCAGGAAGTTTCATATCAGCCCACACTCCGCTGCAGAGTGAAAATCTCATTCTGGAAATTTACCAACTGCATCTCGGTTAAATCCATTGGCTATTGCCATATATGTGGGCTCTGGATTACGTAGAGAAAGGTTTGGATGTCTTTGCAGAAAACCATATAACCAATCTTTCCCTGGAAGCTGCTTTTCTCTACTAAAAGGATGATTAATATTGTTTGCTCAGCTAGCTCTAATGATAGTTTTCTTAAATCAGTTAGTGTGAGACCAAAAAGTCTTCGCTACAGAGTGAGTACATGTTGCATTAGCTCGTTTTCTTGATCTTTAGAAAATACAGTTTGGTATCTTCCAAGCCTTTTTTCAGCATCTTTTTCTGACGATAGGTTTTGTTCCCTAGCTTGTTTTACCTTCCTGTCAAGGGTAGTTTGAGGAACGTTGAAAACCTTACACGCTTTTCTATACCCCAAGTCACCCTTTAAAACAGCCTGTATAGTGTTGGCCATCCCCTCTTCGGACCAGCTCTGCCTGTCAGTCTTCCTCACATACTGGCTCATCTTGATACCCGAAAAGAAAAAAAGTATAAGATTTTATTACAATACTGTTAATAAAATATTGTTAAAAAATCTAAAGATGTAATTTTATAACAGGTGGGCCTGAAATAATATGAGACTAATGAAAAATAAAAATTAATATATAACATTAACCTACTAGTGTTAAAATACTTATGTGTTGTACAAAATGGGGACGTCTCCGTTTTGTACAATTTCCTATGTCCCCATTTCACCCTAATAACGAAATACGGCGTCTCTAAGGTAGGAATTCAGACAACCTCAATGTTAAAACGTTCTAAAATAATGTCTTAATACTGCTTAATAGAAATGGTAACTTACCGTTGATCCTTCTATGTGTATTTTTGTATGTCGGCACAACTAAAGACGTGAGAAATCGGAAGGAAACAGTGAAAAACTTTGAAACTTTGTACTGACAAAAGAGACGGTCTTCCGCTGCCACAAACCAACTCAAACTGCCGTTGCCATGTCGAAGTCACTAGTATCGTATTTTTCCGCTCGTAGCAGCACCAATCAAGCACATACACACTGTCCCCATTTTAACCGCTGTCCCCGTTTTGAACCACACTCCCCTACTTTCTTTTTACAATGAATAGTATTTGTCTCAGCGGTATGTTACCGCATAATATTATCCCATAAGACGACAAGGAAGGAAAATATGCAAAAACGTTAACTTGATGATTTCTACATCCCCAAAAGTTGTCAGTTATTTTTATGGCAGAAATAAGTAGACCTAAACGTTTTAGCATGTTTAGTACAGAATTTATCCAGTTTAATTTTCATTAATATGCATACCAAAGAACTTACAACTTTCTAACCTCTTTATTAGTTCTTCTTGATAGACTGGATCATTAGTCTGGGATATTTTAGACAGTGAACTGCACATTTGTTTTCAAAGTTTAATGCTAGCTCATTTCTGCAAAATCATTCAGTAAGTGTCACAAAAATTTCATTTACTATTTTCACTGTTGATGATTCTGTGTTCGGCCTCACAAGAATGCTTGTAACATCCTCAAACAAGATAAATTCTGCGATCTGCATAAAATAAAATGGAAGATCATTAGCATAAAGCGAGAACATTAGTGCGGCAATGATCGAAACCACTGGAACATAAACTGTAATTTCTCCCCATGCACATAATGTTGCATCCCTGTTTGTGTTACTAGAACAGTGTAAGGTAACTTTCTGAGTTCCATTTCATAGGTATGATCTAAAGCAGGTATTTCCTAAATTACATATTCCATAAAAACTTCACTTCTCTAATAGAATATTATGACTGACTCAGTCAAATGCCTTCGATAATACACAGATCCAAACTTATGATATTTTACCATTTAAAGACATCTTAATTCGCTCATTAAGTGAATAAGTAGCTGACTCACGAGGGAACTGTCCACTCCGTCATGTCGAAACGCGCCCTGAAATTTTTTTGTGCAGGAGAACTCACCGAAAGAAACACAATGTCAAAATTTCAGCTGCTAAGACACACTACATGTATTTAAAGAAATTAAATTTACGGCATCCTTATCTCGCCAGGTGGCTAGAGAAATGTACACTTGCCGTAGTTCTAGCACACAACGCATGCGCAACACGGCGGGTGCATGAACTTAATTGACACCTCGCCGGAAAACAGACAGCACGGCAAAAAGCGATCGTAATTTCTATAGCGAATTACAGTTTCCGCCGATAGTATGTCCGACACAATCGTTCACGGTTACTATTAACTCAAATTTGCAAAACTCCTTTAACATATATAATAATTAGCAGTTTCCCTTGCAGTATCGCTAAGTTTTAGCAATATAGATTAGACTCAATTAATTTTCTTCGTAATTTCTTGATGTATATTTGCTAATAGCATTTATTTTTGTACAGCTTCCAGACCTTCACAGTAATGTGGAATACAGCTAATGTTTCAAAGATGAAATATGAAGAGCATGGTAACGGTATGCAACCGAAATCACCTACTTCTCCTGAAGACTTCTATATGATGTCGATACTTCGTTAGAAACTGTTGAAACACCAGAAGAAACATGAAATAGCTCGGACGATTGAGTGAACTGTAGTCTGAATGATGACTGTTGTGTCAATTAAAGTCCAAGACAAACGGAGTAATTCCAAGCCAAAAAAAGTGGAGAGTAACAGTTTCACTGAGGAAAAAAAGCAGAAAATTGTTTGACTACACGAAGGAGTGAGAAAAGGCTTAAACCTAAAGAGTTTCCAAAGTCTCTTTTATTTCGTAAAATCTGATCACGTCTCGCATAAATGGAAGGAAGATCTACACGAAATACAAAATGTGCCCCAAAATTAAACTCACAAATGTGTGGAGGAAAAATTATGAGAGAGATTTAGAAATGTTCTGGAGAGTCAGTATACCGTTACCGAGAGAGATCTAGGAGACTGGGTGCTCTAAACGGCTAATGAGACAAACATTACTGATATCCAGCTTTCTTAGACCTGGGCAGGTTAATCAGAATCAATAAATTATACGGGAAAGGTATTCGCAAAATCACGTAGTGCCTCAAGTAAACGTGTAGAGCAGATATCATTGATATGTAATACTAGTGAGAAATTCGTAGTTGACGTGAAGACGGAACTTCTTATTATCTCCCAAAAGCTGGGTATAAAGCCAATCAATCAGATTTCGTTCAAACCGCAATTTATCATTTCGAGCGGAAAAGAGACAGAGTCGCTTGTGTTGTCGATGTGTGATACGTCTTATTCGTACACAACATTGCCAGTGAGAATTAACAGTAAGTTACTGCTTCCGCAGCTTTATCTCTGTCTTCAGGAACAAGAAAGCAAATTAGGACCAAAAATTAAGGAAAAAGACTGTTTACTTGCAAAAATCGTTGAATCGACCTAGCAAGATCTGGAAAAATAGGAGAGAATAATTTTCAATGTTACATCCGAAACGTCTGCTTACCATCTGCAGAAAATAATTCATTGTTTTTGTTGGCCTCTGGGCCCGGCCATAATGACACCCCTGCATTTTGGAGTATGACAAACCACAATTCAAATTCCACCTGGAGTTAGTAGGTGATGCAGCCTCTCAATAAAAAAAAATAATCACTGTAACATATTTAACAGAAAATTATCGAACAGTGTAATTTCCGACAGCTCTTTATCATTTCAGATTTGTCAGCAGGACAGTATTTTTAAACTTCAGTCATTTCTTCATTGCCAGCTTGTATGGCTACATTTTACGAATTTGATCAAGCACACCGGAAACGGTCACCGTGTGCAGAACACCAGTCAGGGCCAATTCTGACTCCACCCCAGTTCTACCTAAATAAAACACCAGTGTGCCTGGTGCGGGGAAAATATTTTCAGCATCCAAAGGACACTTCGCATTTTTGTAACAACTACATGGAATAAACAAATAAGTGTTCAACTGTTAGCAAAATATGCAAATTCAAAATTTATCGTAATAACTCTACTGTTGGTTTTGTTATAAAACATTTAATGTCAACAAATTAAACTATCGATTGATTGAAGGCGACTGTAGTGTAACATCATACACTACCTTCGTTTTCTTTCCTATGTAAATCACTTGTGTAATAGTTACAGAATCCTTCCTCGGACATGGATGGTTGTGGTGTCCTTAGGTTAGTTAGGTTTAAGTAGATCTAAGTTCTAGGGGACTGATGGCCTCAGATGTTAAGTCCCATAGTACTCAGAGCCATTTGAACCATTCAATAGTTACATCTCTGCAACACTTTAGCTGTCGATATGAACTTCAAGTAAATAAAAAAAATTATTCATTGTAGTGGTTTTTGGTATTATTTAATTGCTTAAAGTTCACATGCGTGCACTTTGGACATCCTCTTGTCACGGCAGCTTCTGGGTATTCGCCTGTTCGGGGAAGAGCTGTACAAAACATTGTTATAAGCAGTTCTTCGTGCGACAAAATGAGTTAAGTTTAACATTTTTATTTAAATATTCGCACTGCACCTTAGCACCTAAACTTCTGACGGTGCAGTTCTTTCGCTGTATTCTTCATGAGTGAAAAATTTTAGAGTAGGTTTCAGCGTGTAGAACTGGACCATTTTCTTATCAGTATAATGGCATTCTCTAAATCCAAAACGTGGTTAACTGAGTTTACCATTAGCACACAAGGAGTGACAACTCAGCCTGTCAAAAATTTTCGGAGATGATGTAAGAAGTGACACTATGTGGTAGTTACTGATACCCGTGAAATCACCTTTGTTTCAGTGTTTCCGAGTAAATACCTTGAGTTAATGGTGCATTACGTAAGTGACTAACAGGATTACATATTATAAGACCACAACTCTTTAGTGTCTTACTGAAGATATTGCCCATCACAAGTGAACTTTTACTTTTTAGAGTCATAACTGTCTTCCTTATTTCAGATGGGGATGTGAGATTAAATTTTACTTCACTAAATGTCCTCTGTATTGCTTCTTCCGTTTAGTGTTTTACTTTCTCTTCTTCACTATTTTCAAACAGAAGTTATTAAAATATGTACTAAACTTGGACTTTCTTTTACGATGCTCCCTTTCTCTTTAACAGAAAAATTTCATTTTTCTGGCTTCTGTTCTTGGATGTCGTTTATCAATATTCCTTACTGACTCTAATTTATAAACCGATATATCAAATTCAGATAGGATATGCATACTCCTATATATTTTTACAATTTTTCTTAATATGTTACAGTGCTGTTCATAATAAGAAAGTGTTTCTCGGTCATTACTTGTTCTGGATATTCTATACAAGTTAGTTTATCGTTGCGAAAGGACTCTGATACCATTGCTGATAGAAGATTTCTGTAATAACTATTCGTTATTACATTTAATTATCTTTTTAGGAAGACTAATTCCAAAAACGGATAAAAACTAAGTAAAAAGTGTGTTGTGTTTAGAGTTGGCATTAGTCTCGTTGTAAATACCACCCACTCAAAATTTTAATCTTTCTTTAAAATCCGCAGCAGCTTTGTCGTTAATCTGCCTCACTATTTTCTTAGAGTGTCCGTGGACTGTACATGCAACTGAGTTATATAACGTGAATAGCTCTGCATCATGATCTGACAATCCGTTTATCACCACTTGATATGTGTCTCGTTAACTTTTGCTTGCTGAATAAATACTTTATCTGTAAGGGCATTATTATCTTGAGCAACTCCTATAGAAAAATTTATGACTGATCCCATATAAGTGGTTAAAAGCACTTGTAGATCACGTTTCCTACCAGAGTTTTTTCAATAATTTCTCATTAAAATCACCACAAATTAATAATCCCTTCCTTCTGTTGACAGACAGCACAATGGTCATCAAAACGTTTCTTGAAAATTTCCCACAGTGCCCGGTAGAGGTCTGTAAGGTGTAACAGTTACAAATGTTAGACTTCCGACGAACAGCTCACAAGCACATGCTTCTGGATCAATACGGAATCAATACGGAATTTACTTATTTCTACATTTTTCTATTAATATCCCTTTTTGTGAATGTGACAACTCATCTCTTATCCATACTGGATCTACATGAATATACTGCTGTCCACAAGGACAGAGTTTCTGTACCTGTGGTTATATGGTGTTCAGACAGGCAACTGACATCAATTTATTTTCAGCTAATGAGTCCTTACAAATTTTGCAACTCATATATATTTTACCCCTCCCCCCCCCCTCAATCCTGACGCAGCAACGTTTTCCTTTACTATTATCAGATGAACTAGGAATCTATTTCAAGTTAATTTCCTTGAATGCTGTCTGTCCGAATTTCGAATTTAACCTAATGGCACTGTTTCACCTGACTCCAAAAACCCAAAAACAGCAGGGATTTGTCTTTGTGTGCTAGTAGCCTCCCTTACGTTTTCTGTTAACAGATCTGTTAATTTGTCTTCACTCCTTCCATTCAGTTGTAGCCGGCGAGAAATACATCACCATCTTACCATGGTAACTAATGGAACGCCATCAATGAGAGATTATGCATTCATCTGAAGAAGTTGTCTCGGTTCCATGTTCACTCGCTTTGAAACAGAATTAACCAAAAGCTGGTCATGATGCCACAGATCCTCCACAAAACCCACATTTATATGCTCAGTAGCTGCTCGTATTTATTTTCATATCCTGTCTGTTCTTATAGACAGGCACAATTCTGCGTCTATAAATACAAGTTAGAGGAGAGGAATCTAAAGCAAGAATATTTACATTCATAGAATCAACTTGAGCAAAGTCTACAGGAGTTTCTTTTTCAATTTCGATCAAACTCTTTATGTTTCTTGTCATCGAATGGAAAATTTTGATTTATAGTTAAGTTTCAATTTTTCCCAGACAAACAGAAGTTTTCTTTCGGATAAACCTATTCGTAAATACGTGCTACGTAAAGTCAATGAAGTCACGTGTAAATTCGTTTCTTTTCATCTCTAATTACGTAAGAGACACTTCATCATTGCCCAGTGAAGTATCAAGAATTCATTCCAACGTTATGAGTGAATACGAGATAGTAAATTGTTACCTGAGCATTAAAATTGTTTTCTAAGGCGGCTTCTGCGAGATCGATTGCAATTGCCGCGCACTTCGGCGTTCAGCAATTTCCTGAATCTATCCCATCTTAACCGCAAATCCTCTTACGACATTTACTGGAACAAGCTGCTTATAAACTTTCTGGCGGCTTAAGAGATTAATTCTGAAACTGCACTGCCCGCCTGGGGGCAAATCTAACCACTTCTGCTGTATGCACCGGAGGAGCGCCGAGCAACTTCTTCGATAATAGTTAGCCAGGCCACAGCACAAGTCTGATTACCGTACGGCAAACACCGAAAGTTGTAGTCATGACAGACGAGTGTGCTGTTAAGTCTCTTACCAAATTATACCGGCTGATAGCGACGAACTACGGAGGGTATGAACATAACATAGAGGAACATTAACAAACGACGAATCCACTTCTAGGGCCATTAATTGTGAACTAATACTGTTTTTATGAGGAACTGCAGATGTATGTGGTTATCATTACGTTTTCCTAAGAGAGCCCATCAGGTGGGGGGGGGGGGAGGGGGAGTGGGGGGAGGGGAGTGTAGGAGACAAAAACAAGATATTAGGTAGAACAAAAGTGCTTCACTTTCTTATTATTACTGTAACAGTAAAATGGCAGTCACGTTATCGAGCTATCGTTGGCATTTAAGCTATGTACCAGATTCATTTCACATTATCTACTGGATTTTCCCCAAATTCTGGGTTCAGAAAGTCGCTTACAACTCATATTCGCCTTATTTATTCTTAACCCAAACATTGTGTTAAACAGTCTACTCCATTCAACACCTCTTCTGCGCCTTTCTTCCTTGCAACTGGAAAAGCTACTTCGTCTACCAACTAATATTTTTATCTATTATCTGCGCCCTTTAATTATTGTTCTTCATTAATGTTTTACTTCCTTTATTTATTTATTTATTGCAACAAACAAGTGTCGGTAGGCTTGAAACCTATATTAACGTTTCTTAATAAAGTATGAAAACTGATGGGTGCATGTCCAACAGCTGTCCATGTCATTTTCACGACAGTTGTAGTCATATCTTCCACTTCAGTCTTGCTGCAAGATCCATTCACTGTTTCCCTGTCTTTCACAACAAAATCCTTGATGCGTTTCTCCAATGTTACTGTTAATTCATATCCTTTATAAAATGTATTTTCATTTTAAAATTGCAGTCTCAATGCCTTAAGTCAAAATTCGCAATTCAAACTGAAATCAAATTTTCTGCTGCAGGTACACTGAAAACTATTAACTTTATTAAAAGCACTCTCCAAATACTCCACACCATATTTACTGTGCTGTTTGTGCCTCGCATAGATATTGTCCTAAACAGTCCTAAATATGTAAACTCATCAACTGGTACTTTGGCACTTTCATTACAACGTCGTAGGTATTTAATCTTTTTTCAACCAAAATCGGAAATATGCAATGGAATATTTGCGAGTGTATAAAACACTATTAGTCAAATATAAGTATTATTGCTTGGTGCGTGATATCCTAGTTCACATAGAAGCAGTCACATATAAGAAAATCTTCCTCAAGTTGCCCACAACTCCAGGTTGTATATAACGTGCAGGTAAGAAGTAACAAGGAAAATCTACAACCTTTGCACGAAAGGACTGGTCATAGGTCAACTGGCTGCTTTCTTCAAAAAGGAAACAACGTTAAACTACGATATATAAAACCTCAGAACACTAGGCCTTAGGTATCTTGTGAAAGAAAAAGGGAAATGCGTATGTTGGCTAAAACAATCAGAGATCCGGCAGTAGCTGCACACTACAAAAATCATTAGAAAAGTTATTCAAAAATCAAGAAACATGCATATTACATCAAAAATCATTCATGCGGACAACAGACTTAAGTCTGCTTCGAATTTAGGGAAAAGAGTGCGACGTAAATAGTGCACTAACCCGTAGCATTAATGTTGAAAGACATACATATGCCATTGTTAAACACTTCTGTAAGAAAGATAAGAGGGAAAGGATATTAATATCTGCCTACCTGTTTCATTACTGATATTATTTTCCAGAATTTTTCAGATGGTGATATACTCTGGACCAGCAGCCCACCGAAGCAACACCAGTGCTACACCATGGCAACCAGAGCTGCACCATGGCTACGCCACGGGTGATGAACTGGTGCCGCGTGGATTTAGCAGAACAACGTTGTAGTGGGAGAAGTGCCCGTGATCTCTATGACCAGGCGCTTTGAAGGAAGGGAGGACCTTCAGGATGCAAGAATAATTCACTGTGCTGGCGCTGCGCAATAAGCCGGCTAGCATCTCCTAAAGCCAAAGCAGTGACATATCACAGCTCCGGTAGGGCTTCTGAAAGAGCTGACAGGACTGGAAAACCAGACCAAGTGACGTAATCGTTGCAATGGTGAGTCCGGTCCATTGCAGCCTGTTATCATTTCTGCGCTGGGCAGTCCGACATTTGAGTAACACTAGCCAACCTGGCTCCCATACATATGTAAGTCCTAATCCCTACACTAATATCATTAGTAGAACATAGTTCGTATTGCAGAAGAGCTAGTCAACTGAAAACGCCTTTTACGCATTCTCTCACTAAATTTTACACGTATTAAATAACAAAACATCACGAGCTGATATTTTCCGTGATCTATCTAGGTCATCTGACTGTGTAAGTCGTAACATCCTCCAAGAGGTTTTTTGGAACTGAAGGTATTACCAACAAATGGATAAGAGCGTGCAGTGAGCTGACAAAAGTCATGTCATAGCAATGCGCACAAATACAGATGGCGGTAGTATCGCGTACATAAGATGTATAAGGATAATGCATTTTCGGAGCTGTCATTTGAACTCAGATAATTCATGTGAAAAGGTATTCGACGTGGTTATGGCGGCATGACGGGAAATAACAGACTCTACAAGCGGAATGGCAGTTGGAGCTAGACATATGAACATTCCATTTCAGAAATCGTTAGAGAATTCAGTATTCGGAGAGCCACAGTATGCAGAGAATCCCACATTTCAGGTACTACAGATCATCACGGACCGAGAGCAGCGGCTTTTGCGTATAATTGTCAGTGCTAACACATGTGCAACACTGCCTGAAATAATCACAGAAATCAATGTGGACTTAACGACGAACGTATCTGTGCGCTGAAATTAGGCGTTAATTGGCTGTGGCAGCAAACGACTGACACAAGTGCCTCTGCTAACAGCAAAGAAATATGTAGCACCTCTCCTGTCTTCGTGACAGTAGCGGTTGGGCCCTACACGACTGAAATACCGTGACTTGGTCAGATGAGACTCGACATCAGTTGGTAACAGCTGATGATAGGGTTAGGGTGTTGAGCACACCCCACGAAGCCATGGATCCCAGTTGTCAACAAGACACTGTGCAAGCTGGTGGTGGCTCCATAATGGTGTGGCCTGTGTTTACCTGGATAGACTGGGTTCTCTGATCAAACTGAGCCTATCACTGACTGGAAATGGCTATGTTCAGCTACATGGAGACCACTTGCAGCCATTCATGGACTTCACATTCTCAAACAACGATAAAATTTTTATGAATGACAATGCTTCACGTCTCTGTGACTCAACTGTTTGTCATTGGTTTGTAGAACATTCTGGGCGGTTCAGGCGAATAATTCTGCCAACCGGATCGCCCGACGTAAATCCTACGAAACGTTTATGGGACATTATCGAGAGCTCAATTCGCGCATAAAATTCTGCACCGGCAACACTTTCGCAACAACGGGATGCTACAGAGGCAACATGGCTCACTGTTTCTGCAGGGGACTTTCAACGATTTGTTGAGTCCATGGCACTTCGAGGTCCGATGCAATACTGGGAGGTACCCCAAAACCCTTGTCACCTCAGTGCATGTAACCATAAGAATACAGAAAGGTATCTTGTGGATTCTGTTAAATAAGCAAGAGACATTCTGTTGACCAAGGAGATTTAATCTTAGATCCATCACTGTTCATCAAGCTATCTTTCGTTTAATATAAAACGAAGACCACACGGAAAGAAGGGGTTAAGTCTATTTCATAGATTTTTCAGGAGAGAAATTTTAAAGTCTAAAACGTTACAGTTTCATTGGTTATTGAAATATGCTTTTGTAATTTATACAGTACATTCAACGACCTTTTCTTTGGTGTTCCTTAAAAGTGAAAAAAATACTATTAAAAATTGGACCCTGTATTTTTTTATCTACATGTCTAGTTTGTAATTTCTTTGTATAATGAACTAATTAGATAGTAAAAGTGAGAATGTAATGTGATATTGGGGTGATACTTCATTATAAAACTTCCCTGCAACTCCCTTTGTAACACCTATTTTTGACCTATTTTGTATCTGCATCAATATTTCTACACTCCTGGAAATTGAAATGAGAATACCGTGAATTCATTGTCCCAGGAAGGGGAAACTTTATTGACACGTTCCTGGGGTCAGATACATCACATGATCACACTGACAGAACCACAGGCACATAGACACAGGCAACAGAGCATGAACAATGTCGGCACTAGTACAGTGTATATCCACCTTTCGCAGCAATGCAGGCTGCTATTCTCCCATGGAGACGGTCGTAGAGATGCTAGATGTAGTCCTGTGGAACGGCTTGCCATGCCATTTCCACCTGGCGCCTCAGTTGGACCAGCGTTCGTGCTGGACGTGCAGACCGCGTGAGACGACGCTTCATCCAGTCCCAAACATGCTCAATGGGGGACAGATCCGGAGATCTTGCTGGCCAGGGTAGTTGACTTACACCTTCTAGAGCACGTTGGGTGGCACGGGATACATGCGGACGTGCATTATCCTGTTGGAACAGCAAGTTCCCTTGCCGGTCTAGGAATGGTAGAACGATGGGTTCGATGACGGTTTCGATGTACCGTGCACTATCCAGTGTCCCCTCGACGATCACCAGAGGTGTACGGCCAGTGTAGGAGATCGCTCCCCACACCATGATGCCGGGTGTTGGCCCTGTGTGCCTCGGTCGTATGCAGTCCTGATTGTGGCGCTCACCTGCACGGCGCCAAACATGCATACGACCATTATTGGTACCAGGGCAGAAGCGACTCTCATCGCTGAAGACGACACGTCTCCATTCGTCCCTCCATTCACGCCTGTCGCGACACCACTGGAGGCGGGCTGCACGATGTTGGGGCGTGAGCGGAAGACGGCCTAACGGTGTGCGGGACCGTAGCCCAGCTTCATGGAGACGGTTGCGAATGGTCCTCGCCGATACTCCAGGAGCAACAGTGTCCCTAATTTGCTGGGAAGTGGCGGTGCGGTCCCCTACGGCACTGCGTAGGATCCTACGGTCTTGGCGTGCATCCGTGCGTCGCTGCGGTCTGGTCCCAGGTCGACGGGCACGTGCACCTTCCTCCGAGCACTGGCGACAACATCGATGTACTGTGGAGACCTCACGCCCCACGTGTTGAGCAATTCGGCGGTACGTCCACCCGGCCTCCCGCATGCCCACTGTACGCCCTCGCTCAAACTCCGTCAACTGCACATACGGTTCACGTCCACGCTGTCGCGGCATGCTACCAGTGTTAAAGACTGCGATGGAGCTCCGTATGCCACGGCAAACTGGCTGACACTGACGGCGGCGGTGCACAAATGCTGCGCAGCTAGCGCCATTCGACGGCCAACACCGCGGTTCCTGGTGTGTCCGCTGTGCCGTGCGTGTGATCATTGCTTGTACAGCCCTCTCGCAGTGTCCGGAGCAAGTATGGTGGGTCTGACACACCGGTGTCAATGTGTTCTTTTTTCCATTTCCAGCAGTGTATGTCAGTTTGTAGTGTTGCTTATGTATAATGTTGTATCTGTCATGGAAATTCTATGACTATGTATACATGTTGCTGTTATGTGAAACTTTTAAACGATGTTGTATAAAATGTGCTTGTGAATTGAAATAACTAGTGGAATTATTGTTATGTAATGTACTGTAAATGACTTGGTCCATAGTTAGGGAACGTAATGTTGAATGTAAAAGATGTCGGGAAGCCCCGCAGCTGCAGAAGTTACTTGTCGGAGTGGATAAGGTGTGGTTGGCGGGCAAGTGGCAACTTGTCCTTTGTGACGGGTAAGGAGTCTGGGTTCAGCAGTGTTGTGGTTAACATCTCGCTATCAGTAAGGATCATTGTGGCTGATATTCCTGGGGTTCTGAGGTCAGAACAGCTTAGGGACAGTACTTATGGGCCTCGAATGCTGCATTTGGTGATACCATCGCCATGGCATGATTTATGGCCCTATAAAAATATAATTCCGACGCCAAGAATATATATATAACAGGGTGAGGCCAATAGTATTGCTATGATTGCATCGCCGCCAGACCAATAGCCATTGCAAATTACGCCACCAGTGCGACCTGCCTTCCACTAAATTGTTTATATTTGGCACCCTTATAAATGGACCAGGTATTTAAGAACTTTGGTCGATTTTATAATAGTAATTGTGGTGTTGCTAAAAACTATATCTTACACCCGAGATTATCCCCCGTCACACATCTGGACAGGAATCTTATCCTAGTGAATTTATTTCCGAGTGTCCTGATTTATTATGACAAAGTGGTTGAACTTGAATTTAATGTTCTGTTGACATTTGCACAGACAGTTATACTTTTGAGTAGATCAAAAGACTGCTCATTGTAAGGTTGCGGGGGTTCGTTTTTGCTTGCTTATTCTTGAATTGACAACAAATGTGTGAGATGATTTGACAAGTTGAATGTCGCAATATTTCTCACCAAATTACAGCTTTTCACACAGTTTTCATCTCGCCAACATAAAAACAGCGCAATGGGTAAAACATCTTGCCAACATCAAAAAGTGAAATAAGTTTATACACAACAATGTTATATATTAACTCTCTGAAAGAACATTAATCTTAAGCACAATATTATGAAAGTTTAATTGGAAGTTTCTTTACATTAATCCCAAGCACAATAATATGAAAGTTTAATTGGACGTTGGTTTAAAAAATTACTCCTACACGTATGTTATGATATTGGTCAGTACTACGAAAATTTCCCGAGTCCGGTTCAAAGTTCAAAGTTTAGGATGACAATCAAGTCTACGGTAGATGATTAGTCAAGTGACAAATTTAAGCACAAGGTTACCCAAGGCCGCTCGGGTTTACAGTGGATGCAAGCTGGTGACCCAACAAAGTTTACGCCTCTGCACGCAGTACTAACCTTAAGCTGCAACATGCTGTTGTCTGCAAGGCCTCTCTCTCCCAACTGAAATTCCTACAAATCTAATCTGACCTTTGCTGATCTTTCCAACAGAAACTTTCCCTGTGTTTCTTGTTATGCAAGAAAACATGTACTCAGCCCTAGTCTTATTATGTGGCGATATACACGTGCATGGTTGGAACAGCGTGCGTATTATAGTGACCTTTCAGTTCTTGCAAGAACAATTAACTACTTTGGCTGGCAAGGTTTCTCCAAAGTTAGAGCTAAACGTTGCTACAGCTAATTTTAGGTGGAGTGCAGCCGCTGTGAAATCAGTGTCCACACCAATTTCTTTTCTGCGTTGTGCTTAGCGTTAAGCACTCCGTTCTGCACTTGACGCCAGTTCAGAGAAGAGTCCCCAAAATTTCTCTCTTGTCCTCTCATGGCAGAACTGCCTCCCTCTCCACTTGGGTTCCTTTTTCACGCCAGAGCTTTTTTCGACCAATAGGAGCGCTCCTCTTATTTTGTAGAAACACACTCTACCAGTCGCAACGTCCCTTCTATCAAACTACGTCGAAACTTCAGTAGTTTTCTCCTTCCTGGTGAGTCCAATCGGACATTTTTTGCCTGTTCTAGACACCTAAAGTACATTGACCTTTCCACGTGTCGCACTTGCTGGACGAAAATGCGTCACTTGCTTTTGTTCATATCCTGTTGGAGTTTGAAAACGCAGTGTTCTAAAGCTTCTTCTCTGCTCGTGTACCGATACCCTCGCTACAGGCGGCACTCCAGCTTGAATCACCTGCCCTGGGATCGCTCTCCTCTTTCCTGCCACCCCTTTAAGTGGTTGCTGGCGTAACTCACGCAGCGTGGTTTTGCTATTCCACTGTGGAGCTGGCGTTTCAAAACTAAAAGCGACTCGACTCGCATTCCCTGTTCTACCTTCCACTCAAAGACATGCATTGTATAGGAATGGTGTGTTAATTACTGTCGATTGAGTGTCATCGTTTTTTGCATTACATATTGATAATCAAATGTTCTCATAACTGTCGATTTACGTTAGTTGTCATCTTCACTTTCTCATTGCGATTTGTAAAGGTCTCATGTAAGGTGCGAATCTGACTATCTATTCTGCCACTTTACATTATGAAAGCACATTTGTTATTTAAAGAGTTATAGTTTCTTGAGCTTTACTTAATTAATAATTAATGATAAGAATACTTACCATTTCTCATACATATGAGCATTGTTCTTCAAACCATAAAAGTTTAAGGGTTGAATGTACTTAAGTAGTTAATTAATGGAGCAATGCAAAGGCTCCTTCAGAGCCAGTGTAGTTAGATTTGCATTCTGTTTAGTTGCATCACACCGAGTTTAACAAAGAACTATTTACTGTGTTACCTATTCTAAAGCAAGTTGGTTTGCTACTATTTCATGAGTGCTGGTAACTGGTTTTATAAACTGTTACACCTAGTTCATTTAAGGTGCATGCTGTTCAGAGGCATATGTTACTGTTTACTATCTCATTTCTATTGTTGGTAGCACATTTATCTGCAAGATTAGGATACTGTGTTGTAGTATGAACTGTTATAAGGGTAGAGTTTAATGTGTGTATGTGTGTGTGTGTGTGTGTGTGTGTGTGTGTGTGTGTGTGTGTGTGTGTGTGTCAAGGAAGGTTAGGTTAGCCTTAGCACTGCCTTCTGCTTTATGATTTTGCTTGACACAAGAGTGCCTAAATAGGCTGGCAACAGGTTTCAGTACGTAATGTTACAGCTTGCTATTGTGCTCGGAGAACATCTGTTCCAGACCCACCATTTACTATTGTTTATATTCTGCTGGAGTGTTTCCGAAACGAATCTTAATTTGATTGTTCTGTTTCCATTAGGTTATATCACAGTCTGTTATCTGGTAGTCAGGGAGAGGCAGGATAAGACAACGATTGTGGTTGGAGCCGTAATCAGCTACCGTTGGCTACAGTAAACACGTGCACTTTATTTGAAGAAATAACTTTCAACAATCATTTTAAAAGAAATTACTGAACTGGCTATTGAATGCCTTACTAAGAAATAATTCAAAATTTTTGTTGTCTGACAGCCACAGGCAACTTCAGAATACTCAACATCTGAAGACCTGAAATACAAGTGAGAAAGGCAATTGCATGTTAAAAATACTAAAACCTTTTAAACAATCTTAACAAACTGTAACAACCTATAGTGATTGCTGAAGACCTTATCAAGACAGAATTGAAAATTATTTGTTGGCTGAGGGCCACAAGCACTGTTACAAACAATTAATGCCTGGAGGACTGAATTGCAAGTGAGTATGGCAATTACACTTTAAAACAGCAGGCACCAAGTAAGACGGAGTTATCCACATATAGTGCTCCCTGGATCGGCCTTAGGAAGGTGACTACAGCTGTGTAAGCGGTGAGACAGGCAGCCAAGAGTAATGTTCACCTAAGGAGGGCAACTCAATCTAGAGATGGTTTAAACGTCGATCAACCTTCTTAGCAAATCCACCGAACACCAGATAACCAGTACAACTATGGAATAATTCAGGCAAGAACGAAGTGACAGACAGCACTGTGTCTCCAGAATCTGGTGTTTAAAACACCAAACGGCAGAAGGAACCACTATAACCTAGGTAGACAAGGAAAACAATTATCTGTACTCCAATCAAGGGAGCTGTCAAATTACACGCCATGCCAGACAGCATCGACAAGACGAGGAAAAGTACACCGCCGCAAAATACGTTAACCTCTAGGGAAGGTAACTGGGGCGTTAGCGGCCATTAGGCAGTAAGATACCGCTGGTTGCACTTCGGTAATAATAACACTAAATGGCTCTAAGCACTATGGGGCTTAACATCTGAGGTCATCAGTCCCCTAGAACTTACAACTACTTAAACCTAACTAACCTAAGGACATCACACACATCCATGCCCGAGGCAGGATTCGAACCTGCGACCGTAGCAGTCGCGCAGTTGCAGACTGAAGCGACTAGAACCGCTCGGCCACCGCGGCCGGGTTTGCAGTTGGTCTCGCCGATTCTGGGAGCAGCAACATGCAAACAACAGCGAGATCTCAAGCAGTGGAGCTTTCACTACTGAATAAGGTTCACTCAACTTCAAACGTCCTGTGTTCGGTCGTCAACTACATCCCCTCGATCCGACAGTGCCTGCACGCCACCAGCAGTCTCAGCCTGCCCTTGCGCTGCGGAACTCCTCGCTGCTCTGTCCAAAGCCGGACTGACTGCCACAAACGACGACCCGAAAAATCTAGCCATTAACACAAGAAGGATACGACACGCCACTACTGCTATTACAAGACGCCAAGTTATGAATGACAAGAACGCAAGCCACACACGGCTCATGCTCAACTTTTCAAAAATTCCTTACATAAATATAAAGTTAGCATTGATTGCCATTACGGTGGTTGGTGGTACACCTTGACAAAGATCTGTTCATCTTTGAGTCTAGTCATTATTTTACAGGACAATCTTGACTAATTAGGTTTTAGGAACAATACTGTTTATCAATATTCTGTTTTTAATTTCATTGAACTCATGTAAGTTTCAATGATTAATAAACCCATCTCTCAGCTTTTCTATCTTTAAATCACCTGGTATACAACTACCAACAATTATTCAACGGATGGTTACAGCACATACATTAAAAAATAGTTAATATGTCGTAATTCCAGTTATCAACATAAATCAGTTTTCATAACACACAGTCTTCTTTCTCGCTTTTTACTTGTTAGAAACTAATAACACAAAATCTGTTTGTAAATTCACTGCCAGAAAGAAATATTTGTATAGTACTCTTGGGCATCTGTGTCACAGAACACCTTCAGTTCCAGCAGATCACGATACTTTTCCTTGATGATAGGTAGCAATCCCAAAACATTTGACATGTAACCTTTTATTAGCGTGGTATCTCAATAGGTTTGTTATCACCAGCTATTTCACACACTGATATGATTCAGTTTCATCTCATTGCTGTGACTAAAGTCTTTCCCAGCCTACCTTCCTAACAGGGTGAAGGGAACAAAAACTCTCCTCCTGCAAGTTCTGGTTCCTCTTCCACTCGTCCAGCAGGAGCAGTAACAACTGATGTAATCCAAGATCCATTGTAAGTGTCACAATATATGATAAGCCTTGGATGGGGACGTTCTATTTTCATCTCCTTAATAATTTGCGATAGGAATGGATATTTTGGTCGGTATCTTGGGTGCTAGAAATCAGTTCAGTCACATATCATTGAGCCATCAACTTCAACAAACTGAAAAGGAGTAGTAATTATGTCTGTCCAGTCCCTTGGGAGCTCAACTTATGTTTTATGTCTGATGTGACCCATGTCTTTGTCACTTTCCAGGTCTGAATGTCCTCTTACTGAGAATATTACATGAATTGATTCAAAACGTTTTGCATGATGGACAAGATAATGGACGACCCTGAAAAAGGTATAGTTTTTGTTTTGACCACCACATGAGTCACAGAAGATTTCCAAATTTTTAACCTCAGGATCCAGAAACGAAGTAACATAATGATGCAGAAAAGAAACTACTTTATTTGAACCTTTCTTCCCTACAGCTTCAGGATAGACATAAAACACTGCACTCCTGTCTGATAGTTGCTGTCGCTGACGCCTTTGTCCTGCAGTTTTCACAGGGTCGGCTTGGTTACAATGGGATTTGGCAAGGTTAGTTTGAAGGCCAGATGCCCTTCGTGCCACCGCCCCATAGCCCCGGGATTGAATCAGTGCATTCCAGCTGTTTGTGTCGAGTATAAATCATTAAATAATGCAAATGTGTGTCAAATGTCTGCGAATCGTGTAACTGAGGCGGGACATGGGAACCACCCCGATATTCACCTAGTGGGATGTGGAAAACCGCCTGAAAACCACAACCAGGCTGGCCAGCACACCTCGCCGTTAATCCGCTGAGCAGATTCGATCTGGGGCTGGTGCATCTGCCCGAGTCCAGGAAGCAGCGCATTAGCTCTCTCAGCTAACCTGGCGGGTCATGTGAGAGTTGATCTGTTTAAATAGATATAGAGAAAGCTGTCGCTTGTAATAAACAATGTTGGTGCTGATGTTTGGACATGGAAAATTTCGTTATGCTTATTGAATGCATCAGGTTTACAGCGGTGCAGTTCGTACTCAATTTTCTCTCTCTTAATATTACTTTGAACGTCTAATATTCCCCTTCCATCTGTTGCAGGTGTGAATTGTGCCTCTAGAATTTGAAAATTACAGAAACCTTACCACAAGTACTGCATATATGACTTCGAGTTAAACCGCATGAGATATTCAATTTTCTATTAAATATTTTACAAGTTTCATATGACATGGAACAAGCAGAATGTGTCTCTTGAAACATATTGAACATCATCTTGATTGTGAGTTCTTCAGGGAAATACAGTGTCTGTGTTTTATTTATGCAGTACTGACTGGACCATCCTTTAAGTGACTTGATGTGAGCGCAGATGTTTTGCTCCGTTTGTGTTGAATATTTATGAACTTAGTTTCCGTGTTCCCTCGTTTATGAACTGGCGCCATGCCTTCCTTTTTAGGGAATTCCTGATAATTTCTAATCTTTTCTTTGAAATATCATGCAGTGAAATAAAGGCATTTCGAAAAACAGACAATTTTGTTACAGTATTGTCTCTCATTATTCTGACCTTATAATGAAATGTATAATCACACAAAGTAGCTACTTTCTGATCTCTGCGAGGCCTTCTGCGTTGTACATTGTCAACAGAAATCAGTCCTATCAGGTTACAACTTTGCTCATTCCAGTCCTTCAGCAAATTGAAATTATATATTAATGAAGATTTCTCTGCATAAGTTAGTACATCAATGCATTTCTTCTTGCAATTTCAATAATCTCCTATTTCATGTGACATTGTTCTTAGATTTTTAAATACTTCAAATTTCCACCATAGCTGTCTTTTTCTGGACTTACCACTGCAGTTTGACTCTGGATATTCCATCACCAGTTGAAACACCGACCTCAGTTGGTTTTATACGAAATTCAATTCCATATACCAAGTAAAGAAAGCTGTGGAGAGAAGATGTGCAAAGTCCCTACGAACACTTCGGAACAACTGCTGGTTGCACGATATGTTGAAACGATGTAACTTTTGATATTTTCTTCTCTTTGCTATATTTCAACTCTGTACAGTCTACTCCGATGTCTGATGTGATTTACGATTTGTGGCTGAAGTTATGATCTGGTGCTTCCATGAAATAAATGTATTACCTTTAGATCTTTCGAAAATTATTTGTAAATAGCCTAACTTTAACCTATGGTCAGCGGAAGTTCATGTAAGTTTCAATAATTTATTGTGAATATTATGCCTTTAGCACTGAATAACTTTTCAGATAAAAAGATTGACGTAAATTATAACAGTCTTTTACAACGAAGTTGTATCTGATGCCCTTTTTTGTAAAGTCGGTAATTTTTTTGATTTATAAAATCCATACATATCACTTATTAACTGAACCAGATAAAACTCACCAATTCAGCAACCACACTTTGTTGGTTCGGTAGATGCAAAGAAAAACAAAAAAGTTCTGGCTCCCGTTTCACGACTTTTAAAACTTGCTTGTGTATTTTCTTATATGCTACCATCATTTTGGTTTCCTTTTCATGCAACTAAACTGAGAATAAAACCTAAATGGAAAACGAATTAGAGATCCACACGGAGCACGAAGCACGGAGGAATGAACACGGTGGAGCAGCATATTTACTCAAGTACAATATACATTTTTTTTTTTTTTCGAAATAGCTTGCTCGTATCAAGCAACAAGAATTTCCTCACAATTTTGCAGTACAATCTGTGGTACTTTTTGTTAGTATTGGTGTTACAATTCTTGTAGCGTGGGGCAACAATCACCTCAGTGCTCAGAGTTTGCTTGTGATGTTAATGCATAATCACGACACTAGTATCATTGTTTCATGCGATGATTTGCATATATAATATAATTATTAAATTTTCATTCTATGTAAGTTGACTGAGGTGATATTCACTGATCCGGATATAGTGATAAGGAAGAGACCGATACTGTGGTGGAAGATCGGTACAACAAATAGTAATGCCTATCAACACATCATAGGTGATGTTCAGAGAACTGGATACCATGTTAGAGAGGGTAAACGACTTTATTACTAAACCAGATATTATGTCTGCTAAACACGAGGCTATGGCCATTAAACAGGCTACAAATGAACTGTTCGGTTTATCGAAAAATAATGATGCGATGGCCACCGTATTTCCTGAATTATCCAGTAAGCAGGATGCTATGGCAACTGCATTTAATGAACTATCCCATTAGCAGGATGAAATAGCAACAAAAGTCACTGAATTTTCCAATAAGCAGGATGTATAGCAAATTTAATCATTGAGTTATCTGATAAACAGGATGCAGTGGTAATTAAACAACAGGAGGTTCAGTCCATATGACTCCGTCAATTTTAGTAAGCCGTTACTAAACGAGGAATTTATCTCGTGGATTGCTAGGAAAGAAGGACTGCTTGTACAGTTATCAGAGGTAAAGGAGCAGGGAGTTACAAAGGAGCTTTATAAGAAGCTATGCACTACCGAAGAATAAAATCAAGATTTATCGCCACTGAGCCGTGGCGACAGCTCCTTATCGGATCTTCCCTACCTTCCTTAGTGGTATGTGTCTATGGCACCACATTCCCCTCTGTGTGTGTATTCTCCCTGTGAAGCAACATCCCTGGTGGTGCATCGAGGAAGCGGCGGAACGCGGAGGGAGGCAGTACGACGAGGGCAACGAAACAACAGAGTACGGCGGAACGGGATGACAAGCGGCCCGGACTACTGCCGGCAGCTATATTTCTCGCGTGCTTGTTTCGGTCACGGCCTTAAGCGTTTCTCGCCTGCTGAAAATTTTTCGGGAGACGGTGTCCTGTTGAATGAAATTCATATGTCTTTAAGTCTGTTGGTTTGTGATTCCGGCGATTTGGTGCTGTGTGCGACTGGATATTTAATGCTGCATTTACAATACTCAATTTGTCTTCGTCTTTTGCACATTTCACGCACAATGATCGTACTACGAGAGCGTCTGGCTTTGTCTAGTCTTGCTGGCTTCCTGAAGGACTGAATTTAATGTAATTACTGAGTAAGCCTCGTTTTTTTATTTATTGCTGTTTTCATTAATTGCGTATTTGTATCTTTGGTTCCTCTCTAAAGATAGTGTTCTGCGTTATTTATTTCATGTGTAATTTGGTCTCTTACGGTCAGTTACAGTGGCTGAAGGCAGTTATTTGACTAGTGTTATGTATCTTTTTATTGTGTTGGCGATTCCTTTCAGAATTGTCCAGTTTTCTTTAAATTTTGGTGGTCACCCTTCTTTTAATAAGCGTGTTGTCAATTGCTATCTGCGTTATTTACTGCATGCGTAATTTGGTCTCTTAAGGTTAGTTACAGTGGCTGAAGGCAGTTATTTAACTAGTGTCATTTATCTTTTTATTGTGTTGCCGATTACTTTCAGAATTGCCCTGTTTTATTTAAATTTTTGTAGCCACTCTTCTTTTAATAAGAGTGTTGTTAATTCAATTTTAGTCCTTTAGTATTCTTTAAACAATTTTGTGATGCAACTGGGTCAGAGTTTCTTATAGATGGTTGTGTAAAATGCTGATACAACTGAAATGATTAATTATCCATATGAATACCTGAGTCTGAAGTCAATTAAATTTAGTTATATTTTCTGCTGCTGGTTACTTTAGCAGTTGCCTTTTTATATTTTTTTATTTGTGGGGGAGTGGCTGCAAATCTGGTATATCTAATACGTATGCAAATTGTGTTACAGATTTCCTTGCTTAGTGTTGCGTAAGCATCTAATGGGCTTCAGAATATATTTAGTTCCAGTTCTGCAGAGGTAAGCTCATTCCTTCTTCCCTTACACTAATATACGCCGACAAACGGCTTGTTGATTTGACGGTTATTGGCTCTATTTGTTGCTAAGTCTCTGATTATAATTGTGACTAGCCAGTTGATTAAAGCTTGAGGCTGCCTTTAATTCTCATGCTCTCTTTTCTTAATTGACGTCTTTGTTATGAGAGTTAAAAGTAAGTTGCTACTCTTTGCTACGTTTTTGCAAGGGCTGATTGAAAATTTTTAAACCGATTCTTTGGTCCTCACTTATTAAGTTCCTTTTTTTAGAGCACTAAGTTGCCTCAGCTTGGTGCCGACTTCTCTTTACCTCACTGGCAAGGGGAACTGTTGATGTTATACGCCGCCTTGTTGTTTGTTAACTTGTGTAATGGCGCGGGAGATTGGCCTAAGTACAGTAATTCAGGCCGTCTGTTGGAACGTGTAACTTAAGTACTTTTGTGTATCTTAAGACTTTTATTCCTATTCGAGACCGTACCCTTTCCCTCACAACATCTTGCTTATTACGGTTTTAGTTTTCAGTGAATGTACTGTACCAACTTTCTCTCAACGATTAAGGATTCATAGTTTATTTGAAGTTGTTTCTCTTAACTGGCTGTAACCTGAGCTGCCAGTGTATTGCTTTCACCTTGTGTCCTCTGGAGGCACTTAAGTGTTATTTATTTAAGAAAAAAGTTTTTTACAAAATGGGCTCGGGAATATTCCGCATTATCAATATATACGATTCCTTTTTTTTATAAACAACTGTTAATGCTACTATGAAATAACTTGTAGCCCATTGCAATATTACAGATTGTACTATAAATTGTAGCAGTTTCTGCAGTTAGCAGCACAGCTTAGTCGTGTGCAGACTGAATATGGGTATAGGCCCCGAGTCCTCATTTTTACTATTTTCTTAATGTGAAATGCTAATGTTATTTCTTGTGTGTATATCTCTGTTATACATTTTGACATATTTGCTCTTTGGTTGTTGTTTGTTAAGAGCAAATCTGATCATTACTGTGTTTAATATTATTTGTTGTTATTTGAATGAATGTAATCAAACGACAAATGACATTGCTACTCTGGGGAACCCTCTCACGCTTTCTTATTCTTCCATCCTTTGTACAGGGGTTATTAGCTATGGCATAGAACAGTGAGCGATCAACGGAACGAACCAGGAAAAGAAGTGTCTGAAGGTAACACACCGGTAAACGATAATAACTCTATCACATAAGAATTGGTGGAAGACCTTGTGCCAGATATAATGCGAAACCAGAGGCTCAGTGTTAAGCCAGAAGCGACAACTTTTGTAACTTAGTTAAAGCATAGGACGATGTATGATACGCCAGCTGTACCTTGCCTAATGAATGTAATGATGGAAGAGAAGCACGCCTGATACAAAGCATATCAACACCATTGTCTTTACAAGAGCTTTCTGTGAAACCATGTAGATATCATACTCTGAAGCACAAGATATCGCTTTTACGAAAGGTTGTACAGGGTGACTCAAAAGTAACTGCACACACTTCGTGGGTATAATGTATACATCAATGTAAAAGTAGAACGTTAAATAGAGTTTTGTCTGGAACTGCTTTATTTAAGAGTTATGCAGTAGAGTAGGGATCACAAGTCCAACATAATCAACACAAAATTAATTCTTCTCAGAACGTAGTGACACGAAGGGACCCAAAATTCAACCAACTACATACAGCACTTTTACCACAGGACATGTTCAAAATAATGTCAGTATAGACGAAGACAGAGACGTGTTCGACCTCTTACCGCTCTCGGAATGTTGCAGGCTCTGTTCATCTGATTCTGCATAGTTGTACAGCTATTTTCAGTTCGCTGCTGTACTTGTGCTGCATTCTTAGTTGTAACACCACACACGAGCTCTATGAGACTGCCCCAGACGCAGATGCCCAGACGTTGAGATCAGAAGATCTGGCGGGCCAAGCAACTGGTCCTGCACGATCTGCCCATTAGTCAGGAAAAACAGCTCCGCGATACTCTCTTGTCTCCAGAGGTGAAACGTGCAGGTGCACAGTCGACAAAGCAACATCAGTGGATGTTCAGGTGAACGCGACGCGCCGAACGCCTATACTGACCCATACTGAATGCCTACCACAAGTGACACAATGCATCATAACTCGGAAACAAAGCAGTTTCAGTCAAAACTTTATTTAACATTTCACTCTAATTTTGATTCATGCGTTACAGCCACGAAGTGTTCAGCTATTTTTGAATCACCCCAAGTATTGAGGATGCATCGTTGTGGACAAAAGATATTGCTGAGAACTGTCAGAGATATAGTCATCCTGAGAAGCCATTTTTAGCGAATTATTGATCCTCGGACATACAAAAGAGAATGAGGAAGGGACTTTTTAATTCTGAATCTTTACAACTACCTGAAGGGGAACATAAGGAAATATTTCGAAAAATATTTGAATAAGACCAGGTACTGGGGTAATCAGTACCTCAAAGAAATATTGTTCCGATTTCTAAAGCTAAATTACCTATTGCAATCAATGTGTCTGAACCTAAGATTGAAGAAATCTTTAGCCGGCCGCGGTGGTCTAGCGGTTCTAGGCGCTCAGTTCGGAACCGCGCGACTGCTACGGTCGCAGGTTCGAATCGTGCCTCGGGCATGGATGTGTGTGATGTCTTTAGGTTAGTTAGGTTTAAGTAGTTCTAAGTTCTAGGGGACTGATGACCACAGATGTTAAGTCCCATAGGGCTCAGAGCCATTTGAACCATTTGAAGAAATCTTTCAATTTTAGATACCACTGATTTGATAAATTAAGAGGACAAGGTATTTTCACTGAATGAAAGGCTCCATAAGAACAATAGAACCAATGAAGAATAGGGAATTCGGTCATGTAAATGTGAATGCACGACCTAATGGATAGTAGTTGCATGTTCCAACAATGGCAATAAAAATACAGTTAGAAAAGACAGTACCGTTAATCAGTTCTTTGGGAGAAAACCTAAATCGCATGATGGCAGGTTTCAACCTGGCTGTTCTGCTTTTGACAGTAACAATAGACAGTGACAAAACTAATCATGTGATCAAACTACATCACAAAATAGGGTGAGAGCTGAGGTTGAGGGGACGGGAGATGATCAAGTAACTCAACTGCCCACCACACAATCTGAAAACTGAATTGGACCCTATTAAGCACCGACAGGGTGGTCATGGAATGGGACAGAGGTGTAACAGAATATATACAACTTATCTTGGACACAAAGAAAGAGTTATAATACTCAACAGTGTAAAGTAACACAGAATACTGTATATCAAGCAGCATTTGAGGCCTATATAGAGAATATCTCTACGAGGATTATTTGAGATGCAGTGGCTACTCCGAGCGTGATACCTGCAGACATTTATCGAAGATTACTTACGTGAAAAAATTGAAGTGCCCACCTTACCCGTTAGCAACTGTTCTGGGAGCTTTTGCCACCAGACCATAGGATATTAAATGGCAGGTACACCTATCAGTAAAGCTGTAGCAATAATTGGCACTTAACTAGTTGTAAGGTCATTAATAGTAAGTGTCTGATCATGATTGATTTCCTTCAAGAGAGGCGGACTAAAATTGACCTCTCTGTGGGCATTTGCTTATTTATACTAGACGGCAAAGAAGCGTCGATGAAATTACAGAAATTTCATAAAAACCATGACAGGTATTGCCAAGGCATAAAAATTAAGTACAGGAAACACAAACTTCACAGCAACCAGTGGTCAACGGTGGTATTGATTTAAATGAACAAATTAAAATTAAAATGTTAGTGTTGTATTACAAGATATTAAAGTGTTTGAAGAGAAACTGGGAGTGATAAGGGGCTATATTTACCATTTTAGCATGAAGCCATATGAACCTTTCTGTTATCCATGGTATCCCATTCCTTAAAATAAAAGAGCTAAGCGCTCATCAGTCTCTTAAAAATATTTTGAGTAATGTAATACACTGAAAGTAACTGCAAAATGAAAAGCTATGTGGTCCTTGATCCATATATTTGCATATATTGTTGAGTCTGTAAGATTTCTGTTTCTTCCGGAAATGGTTGTTAGTATTATAGTAATTTTAGTTTGTATACATATCAGAATAAGTTCTGACTTGCATATCAGTGCTCACATGTGTGCGAGTGCTTTACAGTTTTTTTTGTATTAACGCCACATACCTCTATAAAGATCAAATGTAAGTTTTCATCTACAGATTAATGATGAAGTGAAATAATGTGCAAAAGGGTTGACATACAGACAGCAAAGAAAAAATAATGTATTGCAGGGTACACAGAATTTTAGATATTTCGTTATACTGGAATAGTATATAAGGATGTCTTAATCTGTGTTCTAGTTAGACAGAGAATAATTTTTGCCAAGCAATATTTTGTGTGTCAGTTGCAAGAAAGACTTGTTCCACGTGGATATACACCATGAGCTACCATTGTGAAAGTTATCAGTGAATTAACATGAATAATGATACAATAGTAAAAAGCCCATTGAAAACTCAATTCACAGCAAATTTCCAATCTTGAAGCTAGTTGAATACTGCAAGTTGTGGGTGAAATTCTATAACGTTAACGAGAAAACAGAAGGTATCGACTTAACCCTATTTTGGAAGAACCTTTTAGCCCTAAGCCACCAGGACGGCACCATAACAAAACATTTATAGTGAAAGAAATCAATATGAATCAGCAGGTTTGCTATGTACTTCAAGCTTTACACTGTGTAAAATATAAGAAACTGTACACATATTGTACACATATTAACTAACAAAGTGCCAAGAAACAAAATTAGTTACGTAGAGAGCGCGCAGAACATTGTGCAATAGATACTTACAGGACACTGTAATGACAAATTGTAATGAAAAAATATTGAGATTTAGGCTTGTATGGATGAGGGAAGCCCATTTCAGAAAAGAACACTATTGAACTGTCGACCTCCTGAGCAATTCTTTCATTCATTCTTTCATTCTGGATCACAAATTGAGTGAAAACGAATAATTATGTTACACTCGGATTGCATTATTGGCAACACGCACCAAATCAGTTGACAGTGTGAACCGACGCGAGGCAGCAGAGATAGCAACGTAACTCAAACTGGTGCTCTTAAAGTGACTCTTGTAATAGAGCAGTCGTAAAAATTGCAGATCAAGTGTATATGAAACTTTAAATCAAGGAATGTAGTAGCAAGAACGTCAATTAAAATCCAGAGGGATACCTAATCATGATAAATCTCTTGGAAGACTTTATTTTTAGTTATATTAGTTAGTCTTTAAAAATACCTCTGCATCCTTTCGTGAATAAACTAAGTGATGTTTTTGAGCACAGGAAGATTGAAAGGTCGCTACACTGAGTCACAGCGCCAGAGATTGCGCCAAAGAGTATTATTCAGCCGCCTCCACTGGCAGTTGTAGCTGAGAAGTTGCTGGGGGCAGTTGTAGTTCTGAGGTAGCCGTACTTAGAGTACTAGTTGTGAGCATATCGTGTGCAGTTGTTCTGTTGGGCAAGACACCAGATGTTGTGGGATTGGGGATGTTGTAATGATCAGAGTGTATTTTTCGTCAATATATATGAAGGTAAAGAACATTTTTTATTTCAAATGTCTTAAATAATAATGCCTCTTGGTCACAGGTTCAGTCAACAAAGCATCTGGCTCGTGTTCTTGTATTAGACTGTAATTCTGGTTTCTATGTGCAATTATAGTATTTCTGGTTTTTTTAATTACTTCATTGTAAATGGCATTTAAAGCATCTTGTCGTATTGAGGAAGAACCGTGCCAGATGTGTACGTTGAATCACACTTCCACACACAGAACAGTTATACTTGTGCTTTGTTGTTTCGTAGCTTTTATAGTTGCTGGGGACTTAATTAATTAATAGTGTTAACGGAAATTTCCTTTCATTCTTTGTTGTTATTCTATGCAGTCAGATTGCGTACTGATATTATTCAGGGCCAACCGGCTACGAGACTGCGTAACCTGACATACAGCGACTACAATTAAAATTATTAGCATTTTATTTAATTAAGCCCCCATGCACGTGGCGACCGCTGCTTCGGATCGTCCCTTGGAATTCTTTTGATAGTAAAAATAGCAAACAGTAGTATTTTTGTGGTAATTTGTAGTTTAGTAACTGTAGTCTATATTGTGTATGTAGATTTGGTAACTGAACATTTGTAGTTGTCTTGTCATTCTTTTAATGGTATTTTGGCAGAATTTAATTTTTGATGTCTTGTATATGGGTTTGACAATATTGTGCAACGATGAAGATTTTAAGTGTTAGTTAGGCGTGTTTGTCGGGAAGCATTTCGTGTGAATGGTATTCTTGGTGATAAAGTGTCATATTCTGTGTAATTTTCGTATTGTGACGAGTTTTGTATGTTTTGTAAATGATTACGCGATCGATGAAAAAGGCAAAAGTGATGGATAGTGAGACTGACGAAATTGTTGACATGGCGAACTCGCCAACACATGAGAACAGTATGATGAATAATGAAGTAGAAAACAATTTAATAAGTCGGGAAAATAATCCGGAACCAGTTCAAAACTTTTCACAGTCAAAAAATTTTCAGAATTCGAGATTAACGACACGAGATTCTGGAATAGTATCGAACACAGATAGTTTTACAACTATGACGAAGGAAGTTGGTTTTGCGGGAAATGTTAGGGGTGTAAAGAATTTCAAACTAGTTAATATGAAGCAGTTGATGAGTGCAATATTAAATTTGGGATCCGAATTAAAAACACTGTCAACACGGTTAGAAACTGATATGGGAACAATGGAAACAAGGTTAGACTCACTGGGATCACTGAAAACACGGTTAGACTTACTGGGATCACTGGAAACACGGTTAGACTCACTGGACTCACAGTTAGGATCTGAATTACAAACAGTGGGATCACGAATAGGAACAATGAAAACAGAGATGGAAACAATGGAAACACGGTTATACTCACGAATAGGGTCATGTTTCAAAAACATGAAAGATGAATTACAGAAAGAAATTCGAGATGAAGTACAACCGATTTTGTATGCTCACAATAATAGATTAATTTCAATAGAAATTAGACAAAAGGAAGAGGATAGAGAACAGGAAGAAAGAGATCGCGTGATAGTACAAAAATTTTCAGAGTTAAATTTTCAACGTGCACACGATAAGGAAGAAATATTTCAAAGAATCGAGGAATCTGTACCAAATGAAAGAATAAATAACCTAACACAACAATGTGAACAGTTAACTACTAAATGTGTCAATACTGAAACCCGAGTCGCGACACTTACGGAAGACGTAAATAAACAGAAAGAAAAAGTAGGTGACTTATTGGAAAGAGTTGAGGAGATTTCCGATAAATTGAGATATCTTCGTTTAAATGGGGACAGAAATTCAGATGATACAGCTCCATTGCCATTTACCGAAACCGAAGAGTACCAGAACATAAATAAACATATTGAAAATCAGGGAAAATTTAATAAACGCGTTAAAAGGGAATTTGAGGCGTTACGAAAGCAAGTCAAACAAATTGAAAGCGAAATAGTAGGAAAGGAAAGTAGAAGAAATTTAGAATCACAGATAGCAGAGGGCTTTGAAGAAAATAATTTATTTCATTTACGAGAAGCAACAAGAGAGCGCCAGGCGCGCGAACTTGACAATAATCGACGTTGGGAATGGGACCGACGCGGTAGGCCTTTGGCGCCACGAGGCGAAAACTTTGACTATAAACACTTTTTAACTGTTCGGTTATTTAAGATCTTTCGCAATTCTAAGAATGACATACATCCATGTTCATGGTTAGATCAATTTATGTACGCGCTTCCACCAAATTGGCCACTAAGTAACAAACTGGAATTTATGTGTGGATATTTAGAAAACGAACCGGCAACGCGGATGCGCGCACTTACTAGAAATTGTAACAATTTAAATGATTTTTATCATGCATTTCTATCGGCATATTGGTCCGAAAACACGCAAGACAGAGTCAAACATAGTCTCATTATGCAGCGTATTTTTAAACAGTCTGAGTTCCGCACGCCAGTAGAATTCTTTGAAGACATCATTCGAAAGAATCGGTTCCTTTCCAACCCTTATAGCTCGATTGAATTAATTCGCATTTGTTTAACTAAGCTGCCACAATCGATAAGACAAATTGCTTTAGCCTTAAGATGTAAAGACGACACTGAGACCTTTAAGACGTTGCTACAAGAACCTGAGTATGACAACGACGACGGGACTTCTTGTAATTTTTTCAGTAACAGTAATTACAATAGATTTTCAGAGAAAAGGGATAGTGATCGGAACAGACGTTATAGCGGTAATTTTGAAAATGACAGACGTAACAGACAGGACCATAGATACCAGCCTTATGACAATAACAGACGGTCTAACAGAAATTACACAGACAATTATAATAACGGAAATTCCTACCGGAATGATCAATCATACGGAAACAGTAATCGGTATCATCAAGACAGAAATTATTCATACAATAATAGAAATTCTAACTACAGAAATAAAAAGAGTAGTAGATATAACAATAATTTCAGAAGTGACAGTCGAAATTACACACGAAGCAGTCATGCACATAGACAGGAAAATAGAAATTTTAATAACAGACACAGTCCTCAGGGGATTCGCTACACTAAGTGAATATGTGCCGTAGCGTGCACAGGGCCCCGAGCTGTAGTGGTGCTATTTCCCTTTCAGTTTTCTGCACCACTGCCTACTCTTTTACTATTCTTTGTATCTATCAAAACAACTCTTTAACTATCAATCTATCTAGAGAGTCGGTAAAGAATAACCGGATTTGGCTATTTTACCCAAAAGTGATTTCGGAAACTACCGTTTGGACTTACTGTATCTTGAGCAGCATTCATTCGTAGTTTTAACGAAATTTTACCTGTTCATCTTCGTGACAATATTACTGCATATGTTGACGATATTTATTTATTTTATTTATTTATTTATGCATTTATTTTACCTGGCAAGATTAGGGCCTTCAGGCCCTCTCTTACACCTAACCAGGCATACTCAGATTGAACGAGTGACAGTTTCTACAGAACATTAGGGGCATATAACGTATTATGCAGTATTGATGTTAAAGAAAAAAAATAGAGATTATAACAGTAGCACAATGATAACTATAACAATAAAAATAATTATAACACTCAAGAATAATAATGATAATAATAATAATAATAGTAATGACTAGGTATATGAAAGTAAACATACTTTTCTTTTGTGAATGTCAGTCCTATTGTTAGTTGGGAATTTTCTCGTTATGTTCTTCCAGCTTGTGAATTATTCTCATCGAGCAGAGACATAAGACGATAGAATGGGGTAAAAGAGATATATGAGAGGTAGATAGGTTAGAGTAAGAGAAATAGAATGGTAAAATTCGAAGCTGTGATGGAGAGGAGGAAGAAAGAGGTGAGAGGGGCACAACAATGGTGGCTATACCGCCCCTAATATGTAAGTTTTGAGTTCCCTCTTGAATGTTGAGTAGTTCTGGATAAGACGCAGATCACAGGGGAGCGCGTTCCATAGTCCTATGGCTGAGATGGAGAATGACACGGAGAAAGATTTTGTGTTATGTAAAGGTACAGCCAAGATGCTAGACGTATCCGATCTGGTATTGCGATTGTGGAATGATGATAGGTGTTTAATGTGAGAAGATAATTATTGGGGGCACCAGTGGCTAAGAAATCGATGAAGTAAGCACATCGTGTGGAGATCGCGTGCCTTACGTGGGCGTATCCAACCTAGCTGGGAGTATGAAGGACTGATATGATCATACAACCGAATATTGCACACGTATCTAACGCAAGCATTCATCACTAGCTCGAGGCATCTAAAATTTTCTCAATTTGTGCCGTGTTGAACTACATCACAGTAGTAAAGATTAGGCAATACTAGTGTTTGGACTAATTTTTGTTTAACATGGGTTGGAAATATTTTTCTAAATTTTTTAATTGCATGTAGGGAGGAGAGCAATTTCCGGCAAGCTGTGACTGTTTGTTCTTCCCAGTTCAGGTGTTCATCCAAGATTATTCCAAGGTCTTTTACTGTTTTTTGATATGGTAGTTGGGTACCATTGAGGAGTATTTGAGGGACTGTTTCGCGAAAGTACCGGCTGATTAAGTTTGGATGAGATATAAGTATGACCTGGGATTTCTTGGGGTTTAGTTTCAGACCTAGGTTCTGTGCCCATCGAGAAACAGAGCAAAGATCTGCGTTCATACTCGCTACTGCGTCAGCAATGTTTTTGGGGCTTGCACTTATGTACAGTTGGATGTCGTCGGCATATAGATGGTAGTTGCAGGAGTGAATCACTGAAGAAATATCATTAATGTACAGTGAGAAGAGGAGTGGACCAAGGACGGAGCTTTGGGGAACTCCAGAGTGCACGTTTTTCCATGATGGCTTTTCCGACCCACAAATGACTTGTTGACTTCTGTTTTTGAGGTAACTATCGAACCAGTGTATTGCGCTCTTTGAGAAATTCAGCTCTTTCATTTTAATTAGTAATATATCGAAGTCAAGTGTGTCAAAAGCCTTGCTAAAGTCAAGCAGTGTCAGGATAGTAGCTTCACGTCTGTCCATAACATGTTTAATGTCATCAGTTACTTTGATTAATGCAGTTGCTGTACTATGGTGCTTTCGAAAGCCTGATTGATATTCGTCATGGATGTTAAGAGTTTTGAGGTAATCCGTCAGCTGTTCATGGACGATGTATTCTAGGGCTTTAGATATTACAAGTAGTATGCTGATCGGCCTGTAGTCACCTGGAGACTTAGGGTTGCCAGTCTTGGGTGTAGGTTGAATTAAACTTTGCTTCCACTCAGTAGGATATGTACTATTGACAAGAGACAGGTTGAAGATGTCTGCGATAACTGGAATAATAGTGTCTAGGACGTTCTTAATCACGCCAATGCTCACTCCATCATTTCCTACTGCCTCGGAAGAGATTCTCATGCCTTGTGTACTGTGCCGGTAGTGACATGTTTGAGGAAAAACTTGTCTCTCGTGAGATTGATATCTTGGGGCTGGTAATTTGTCGCTGCGTGGCAGTTTACAGCTGTTGAGAAGAAATCGTTTAATTCTTCTGCAGACGCTTGATAAACAGCGTCAGATCTTCGCTTCCCTATACCGAAACTGCACAGCTTTTTCCACAGTGCAGCAGGTTTTAATATGCCGCATGCGACAGAGCGGGCATGTCTGATTTTGGCATTCCTCACGCTTTGCTTGGTCCTGTTTCGGAGTTTCCTATAAGCTTCGTATGCCTCGGGAGTTGGGTTACGCTTGAAGGCCCTATGTGCAGCATCGCGTTTATTCATTAACTGGCGTAATGCAGTGGTGAGCCTTATTACTACACGTTCTTGGAGTGAGCATAACAAAATTTTGGATTCATTATTACGTATTTTTTCAGGAGTTGGCATTACAGTGAACTTGGAAAAATCTGAATTTGGTCGTTTCAGGTGAAATTTCTTGTTCATATTATTTCTACAGAAGGTATTCTTCCTGATCCAGAGAAACTAGACGCTATTCGTAATTATACTGTTCCTACTACAAAACGTGATGTTCGTAGTTTCCTTGGTGTCTGTAATTTTCTTAAACGCTTTGTTAGTTTGGACAATTTGGCCACACCTCGTTTATGTGAACTATCTGGAAAGAATTCTAATTGGTGTAGGAATGAAGAAGCTCAAGCAGAATTTGAACAACTTCGTGATGCTTTAGTTGCTGCTCCACTTCTTTCACATCCGGATTTATCTAAAGAATTTTGTTAGGCGACGGACTCATCATACAAAGGTCCTAATGGGAGTACTCATTAGGAGTGATTTAAAATGGAATGATCATATAAAGTTGATCGTCGGTAAAGAAGATGCCAGACTGAGATTCATTGGAAGAATCTTAAGGAAATGCAATCCGACAACAAAGGAAGTAGGTTACAGTACGCTTGTTCGCCCAATGCTTGAATACTGCTCAGCAGTGTGGGATCCGCACCAGGTAGGGTTGATAGAAGAGATAGAGAAGATCCAACGGAGAGCAGCGCGCTTCGTTACAGGATCATTTAGTAATTGCGAAAGCGTTACGGAGATGATAGATAAACTCCAGTGGAAGACTCTGCAGGAGAGACGCTCAGTAGCTCGGTACGGGCTTTTGTTAAAGTTTCGAGAACATACCTTCACCGAAGAGTCAAGCAGTATATTGCTCCCTCCTACGTATATCTCGCGAAGAGACCATGAGGATAAAATCAGAGAGATTAGAGCCCACACAGAAGCATACCGACAGTCCTTCTTTCCACGTACAATACGAGACTGGAATAGAAGGGAGAACCGATAGAGGTACTCAGGGTACCCTCCGCCACACACCGTCAGGTGGCTTGCGGAGTATGGATGTAGATGTAGATGTAGATGTAGGTGCAAACTTATTTCAAGAGATAGAAGAAAACGGCGTTGTAGTACAGAAAACTATTGCATTTGGAAGCCGTGTTCTTTCCAAATCAGAAAAGAATTATTAGATTACGGAACTTGAAGCTTTGGCTGTTGTATGGGCTTTCACAAAACTTCGCATATTTTTGTATGGCAGACATACTAAGGTTTACACCGATCATCGAGCTCTGGAATTTCTTATGTCAGCAAAATTAACACATGGAAGATTGTCACGATGGGTGCTATATCTACAGGAATTTGATTTTAGTATTGTTTACGTACAGGGTTCTTCAAGTAATATTGCTGATGCTTTATCACGTGCACCAATGGGTTTGAAACAAAGTGCTCAGGAGGACTGCAAAGAAAACAATTACTGTTTGATGTATATTCAAGGTGTTGCGTTTGAAAATTTTATTTCGTCTTCGCTGCAGGACATCGCTAAGGAGCAAAACAAGGGTCCAGTCTGGAAGGACATAAAGGAGAAGTGATGAGAAAGGAAAGCGTAGCGATTAGACAGTATTATTTAGTTCGCAATGATATTCTTTTTAAACGAAAATCGGTCGACAACTCTGTTTGGTTAGTTTGCATTCCTGATGAGTGGGTTAATAATTCATTTGGTATACACATTTCACTTATGCAGACTTTGGTCCCAGAAAATGCTTTCATAAATTACGAGAAAATTGCTATTTCAGTAATACGGAAAAACGTATTCGATCTGTTCTTGCCAAATGCAAATTATGTCAAAAGGCTAAGCCGCCAACTATTGCTCACAGAGCACCGTTGTTTCCTATCATTCCAGCGAAATTAAAGGAGATGGCTGCAGTCGATTTGTTCGGTCCAGTGGTTCGGTCTACTAATGGTTTTGCGTACATTTTGGTAGCAGTAGAATTGAAATCAAAATATGTGTGTTTTACACCTTTACGCAAAGCTACAGCTCGTTCAGTATCTAATGCTTTCATCAAACATTTTCTTAAAGAACTGGGTCATGTTGATAAAGTTATATCAGATAATGGATCACAGTTTCGCTCTAAAATTTGGCTTCGTACTCTACGGCGTCGTAACATTAAACCAATTTTCATTTCACTTTTTCACCCTCAATCTAACTCTACAGAGAGATGGATGAAGGAAATCAATAAATTGTGTCGACTTTATGGTCATCAGAATCACAGAACGTGGGATCAGTATCTTCATATATTTCAAAACATTCTGAATGAACTCCCTAATGGTTCAACTTCTTTACCGCCTATGTTGATATTAAAAAATAAAGCACCGACAAATCACATTTCTGAAATCATTCCTTTTCCGCCTTCACGGAAACTGCGGCATTCTGAAGTTGTCAATCTGGCTCTAGAAAATATTGCATCTGCGGCTGCTAGAAGAGAGAAATCAGCTAAACGTCCTGGTCGTTTAAAAACCTTGTCAGTTGGTCAAAAGGTGTTAATTAAGTCTCATCGTTTGTCTCACAAAGGAAAAGGCTTGTGTCGCAATTTTTTTCTGTTTTATAAAGGTTCATATAGAGATCGCAAAATTATTCATGATAACACTGTCGAAGTAGAAACTCTTAAATCTCGGCGCTCTAAGGGAACACATCATATATCGAACGTTAAAATTTTTGGGGAATGACATACTTTTGAGAAACTAACAGTTATACGTAAACACACGGAGAGTACAAGGATACCGCGCCGTGTTCCTGCGGCGGCACATACTCAAAGCAACAGTCAAGTCTGCGGGCCGCACAAGGCTGTCGTTGACCGCAAACAATTACTTTTTACATCACGCGTACCTACAGCTGATCGAGTGCTCAGTGCGGATGCACTGACAGCCGTAAACAAATACACAGTCTAATTTCTCTGATTCAATTCAGTATAAAGCTATAGTGACTTGATAAATTATGTTATTAACGTTTAGTTTTTTTTCAGGATACAGTTGTATAAAATATTAAAGAACTTCAGGTAAAGTCTGTGTGTGTCTGACGTGAAGAGGACTTGCTACCGAGAAAATTTCAGGAAGAATGTAATTTCGAAGAAGAAAGTAATAAACTAAAAAGGTAACTATTAATTGATTTTATTTTCAGGTAACATCTTTCCACTTAGGTACGTACTTTAGACGTAATTTGCAGCTCGCGATTACGTGATTTATACTTTGTATTAACTGATTTTGACAATGATTGATTAATGAACAGAGTTGTTACTTGTGTATATTATGCATCGCTTGGCGGCACTGCTTTTTCACTGATGTCACATTTTTTTTTATGTGCCTGCTGTACCTATTTATTTAAATTATAATTGTCACCTGATTAGCCGTGCTGATATGGTTATGTATGTAAGTATGTAAGTCATACTTTGTGATTTATCTGCTTGCTCCTTCATGTTTATTTATTAAGGTTATGCTGATATGATGCTAATGACGTGTTTATTATGTAAGATATATATTTGCTGCTCTGCGTATGGATTGCATATTACACATTTCTGTTTTGTTGTCATAACTACTCTTTAATTTGGTATATAGAAATGCTGATGTACGGTGTACGAACATGGAGTTTAGGTCACATTATGGTATTAATTATAGATTGTTCGCTTGGCAGAGCCTCATTATAGGGATTGTGCTACATCCACTTGTTAACATTCTGTTCTCTACTGATATATTTAGTCGCTATTGCATGTTTTGCTTACGCTCAGTGCTTTATATTTTAAGATAAGAAAATGAACTGCTATAATTCTGCGAACGACATTGGTACAAGAAACTTCATTGAAGTCACATGAGCTGGAGGTTTTATGGAAGCTGTATAAATTTATGCTAATAGGAAGGAAGCTAACGACATGACATACCAACACTAGATTTAGACCATTGACAGTTATTACACTGCATTCTTCGTGAGCAATTGAAATTGCAAATGACACTTGACACAAGAAATACTCCACATTTTTGATTCTGTTGTGCCATGATTCTTGAAGTGGTGTAAACATTGTGAAATATTACGATCATTCACACTCCGTACTCGTACTTACTTACTGAAAGTTATTCAAACTAAAGGCTGTTAGAGGTCATGTATGCATTTCTCTTATTTAATGATGGACAAGGTAACCAAAATGTATTTTATAATTCATAATGAGTAGAAGATTTGGGTCAGGTGGATTACACAGAGGCTGAGTGTGGACATTATGTCTTCGGATTGTATGGGATGATCAATTGAAGTTTGCACTAGAATTTTATCTGTGCTTGTTCGAGGAGACTGACTGGAGGAAAGAGTTGTTATGGAAATCAAATGAGATTGGCGATAAGGTTTATATGTATCGACGTATTGAAGAGGTATTATTGAGGTACTGAGATTGTGTGAAGTTGATGATTATTGGAGTTTTAGTGGATAAGAGGTAAGGTAAATGACGTTGGTGATAAGGTTTATATGTATCGACGTATTGAAGATGTATTATTGAAGTATTAAGATTATGTGATGCTGATGATTATTGTAGTTTTGGTGGATAAGAGGTAAAGTAAGTGAGGAGCATTTTTTTTGTTGGTTTATACGGAACAAGGAGGATGAAGATGGCAGACTAAAACACTCAAGTGGAAGGTAGATTGTCTACACACACACTTTGTTAAATCAATAAGCAGTATACACTTTTTTTGGAGAGAGGAAGTATTTGCATATCTTGGCACACTGACAGTTGTTCAGCAACCGTACATTTTGATTTGGCTTGGCAAACATTGGTCTTGACATGATGACTATGACGTTGACTAACTATTATCGACTGTTATACATTGCTGCCACTACTACTTGATACACATGTCGAACATCAAATCTTTGACAGAATTGCATTTACACAGTAAACACTATTCAGTTACACAGTAGTACTTAATATGTGGATGTGAGATGAGTGAGTGTGTTTTGTGTGTTTTCCTTTCCTAATCCCAGGTAATTGGTACCGACATATCTCCTAAATATTATTTTACTTGTTTTTTTTGGCTTGCACTGACACCCATAAATATTATTGGTTTACTGTTATTTGTGTATTGTAATAGTTAATATGAAAATTATCTGATATCATTTGTGTGTTTATTTAATTTGTATGTTTAGTGTAAGAGCATTGATAACAATTTTGTAAAAGCAATTGTGTGTGCATTCAAACTGTTGTTCGTGCTTGCACTAATTGTCATTGATGGGTGCCACTTGGAAATGTTTAATTACTGCTGATAAACTCTGATGAACTGTCTGACTAGTGATATTTAATATTATGGACTGTTACCTGCACTTGCTCAACATTGCTGGGTGCCTCTGATGGAACTGCTTCTACTGAAATAATGTCAGTTATTGCTGTCTGCACCTTTTCAACATTGTTGTATGCCACTGATGGAACTGCTCCTACTGAGATAATGTCACTTGATGTTGTCTGCGCCTGCTCGCCATTTCTGGGTCCCATTGTTGGAGCTGTTTAAATACTGCTGATGAAATGTTATGAGACTACTATTTGCACCTGTTGACCATTGCTGGGTGATACTGTTGGAACTGTCAACTACTCTGTGGAGTGCTACTTGTTTATTGAACTATTTAAAGGATTTTATGTGAATATTTGGATAAACTGATTTTTTGTGTGTTTACTGTTTATGAAATGTTATGAGACTCTTACCTGCGCCTATTCGTTATTGCTGACGCTTTTGATTGAATTGTTTAACAGAATGATACTTGTGTAAACTATTATGTAAAATCGCATGTAAGCAAGCATTTGTGTTCCTTACTGTATTTTATACATTAGGTTATTGAAGGGTCAGTGCAAAGCCAAAATTTATTTAGTTATGTGGTCTTTACTTGTTTAATATTATCTTTTATTTTTGTCTGTATTTTTTTGGACGAATTTGGTGGTATTTTCACCACCAATGCTGGCAAAAATACCATCAAATTCCAGCCAGTGGAAGAGGCGCATATGAAAGGTGGCTACACCGAGTCACAGCGCCAGAGATTACGCCAAAGAGTATTATTCAGCCGCCTCCACTGGCAGTTGCAGCTGAGAACTTGCTGTGGGCAGTTGTAGTTCTGAGGTAGCTGTACTTAGAGTACTAGTTGTGAGCATGTCGTGTGCACTTGTTCTGTTGGGCAAGACACCAGATGTTGTGGGATTGGGGATGTTGTAATGATCAGAGTGTATTTTTCGTCAATATATATGAAGGTAAAGAACATTTTTTATTTCAAATGTCTTAAATAATAATGCCTCTTGGTCACAGGTTCAGTCAACAAAGCATCTGGCTCGTGTTCTTGTATTAGACTGTAATTCTGGTTTCTATATGCAATTATAGTATTTCTGGTTTTTTTAATTACTTCATTGTAAATGGCGTTTAAAGCATCTTGTCGTATTGGGGAAGAACTGTGCCAGATGTGTACGTTGAATCACTCTTCCAGACACAGAACAGTTACACTTATGCTTTGTTGTTTCGTAGCTTTTATAGTTGCTGGGGACTTAATTAATTAATTGTGTTAACGGAAATTTCCTTTCATTCTTTGTTGTTATTCTATGCAGTCAGATTGCGTACTAATATTATTCAGGGCCAACCGGTTATGAGACTGCGTAACCGGACATACAGCGACTAAAATTAAAATTATTAGCATTTTAATTAATTAAGTCCCCATGCAAGATTAAGTTATAATATTTCATTGATTCCATGTTTGTTTGACTTCTTCATGTAGCTCGCCCCACACGATGCAGGATGGCGACTCCAAATCTACCTTCAGCTACAAAGCAATCCTCCCTTTAACAACAACGCCCATTACGTGAAACTTCACGCTCCACCCAATCCCCCCGTCATCCGTTATTCAAAATGGAAAAATCTACTGTACTGTTTGTTCCGTCAGTCAGTCAGAAAGAATATCTGATTCCCTATTTTAACAAACTGCAAAAGTTTCTCATAGACAATACCTTTTGCGCAGACGAATTTCTGTTTATGTAAGGTTCAAAGGGTGGTGTGTAGTAATTATTAATTTTCATCTATGAAATTTTAAATAGTCGCCATGTGGTCATAATGACAAATGAAAGTAAAATAGATCCAGAATGAGATTTTCACTCTGCAGCGGAGTGTGCTGATATGAAACTTACTGGCAGATTAAAATTGTGTGCCCGACCGAGACTCGAACTCGGGACCTTTGCCTTTCGCGGGCAAGTGCTCTACCAACTGAGCTACCGAAGTAAAATAACTTCCCACACTATTAAAATTAATCGTACGAATGATTCGTGGAACATGAAACTAATGAACACAAAGAAAACTGAATATGTAATAGGGGACGGTGATGAACAGGTTCATCTACTAGTATATACTTGCTTATTCCCCTTTTAAGTATATAATTTAACTATACCTGTAACTGGAGAAGATAAGGAAAAATAATACTGAACAAATGAAACGTGTTATTCGGAATGAAACACAGTCCTTTGGAGGAATAAGTTCACAAACAAAACAAAAATATTAAAATTTTTAGAAAGTCCTCTATACACTGCAAGCATACTATTTCCACTAAGACCTTTATTTAAATTTTGGCTGAAAGCACAAGATTGCTTTTCTTTTTGTATTATGGCAGGAGAAATGAAATTCTGGCTTACTGTTACTTCGTTTGATTCTGATCTCACTCTACATGAGGTACCTAATCGTAGAGGGCTAAGTAGTATTATTCGTGAGTAGTAACACTGGCTGTCATGTAAACATAGACTTTGAAGCGAGGAAGGAAGTAACTAACGTAAATTTCGCCTGACTCTTCGTCACTCGCCATGGAATGTCGGCTACCTGGGACGATTCTCAGACTTTATAAAGGCCCTGATATCACACTGCACAGCTCTTACAGTAGGTCCCTCTAATACAGTTCAGTTACATGGCGACGAAATGCACATCAAATAAACACTCGTTATGCATAAAAACCTGATTAGAAATGATTCTGACAAGGGAATATTCCCAAGTGTCAATGAACGGTACTGATGGAGCTTGGCGGGTGTGTACAGGAGCAAAATAATGCAATCCTCTAAGGTAAGTTGGAATCTAAGATTTGGAGGGAATATCTTCGAAACGATGATGTGTTAGAAATGTTTCTCTTGTAAAAGTTGATATGTAATTAACTTTCTTGAAAACAGTACAACCGAATTTTGTAATAATTTTAAATTTTGCAAAACATCCCGCCGCCAATAATTAATTTCGAAAAATGAAAACTTTTGTAACAAAATAAATTAAATAAGCTTTGAAGCTACATTCATCCATGTGTAATTCAGTTGGCCTCTGAAATACCGTTTATGGAAAATAAGCTGCACACAATGCACTGTCAAACTGTTTTCAACATACCTCATTAAAATATTTAAACATTTATTATTAGTCTAATTTTACTCATATCTCTTTTGTGGTTTAAATTGTTATTTTACGTTTCACAGTCTTTTTTGTTTTGTTTTTTAGTTTACCGTTTCCCGTATGTGTTTCTGTTAACTGAAAGTAATAAGCAATCCATAGTTACGATAAAATATCGATACAGTAGCGCTAATCTGTGAATTATTGCTTAACATGTAACTTTTCTTACATCATGCAAATAAAATAAACGAAATTTCTTCACATAATATACGCGACAAAGAACACAATACAAAATAAAATACAGCAGGATTAGAAATTGTAGTGGGTGACCCTCAAAATAACATGATTTGTATCTGGCATATTTCAGAACATTGGTAGGCCTTGGCGAGGAGAAATGCTAACGGACTAGTGAATGCGGCTTGATTATATTATTTCTCAAGTGGAGATCGACATTACAATAATTCAGCTGAACAAGATCTGAAAATCTTCTCACAAAGTTCTTCTAACGTCGAAAGCTGTAGACGTCTCTCGACTGTACCTGTGTCTTCGAGGCCTTTGCGATCATCAAATGAACAAATTCCTTGTCCCGGGTATAATGGTCAGAAGGCTTTTTCACACCCACCACCAGCCTTTGCATAGTTTAAAAAGAAACTAGTGGTGAGTTTAGATCGAGAATTCGAGAATCTCTTTTTGAAGCCCCAAATGTCCTTATGATAACATCTAAATGTGATAAACAAGCATCTGACTAGGTCAACAGATATCTGAAACATGTTTTTCTTCCCAGTGAAAAAAACTCTATTATTGTTAGATTCTTGGGACTTACAGGGTGAAAGAACCGTATAGGGTATCGTACCTGAATATATTGAAGTTGGGAATCTTCCCTTGTTAGTAGGAACAGACTTGATCTCTTCATCTTCAAATTATAGCATGCGAGAGTGGATGGTTGGGGCAACACTTGAATAGCAACTCTTATAGATGAACGATAACCTTCACAAAACACAGGGTCTGATATTAAACTAAAAGCAAAAGTTATAGTTCCTCACTTGCATTTTCATGATAGCCTGCCTTAAATGAGATAACCGTGGGATATCAGTGGGAAAGACTGCAGAGGCATGGACGTTCTAACAACCCTACCACAACAAAGGTCAAACTTTAATAATGATTGTGGTGTTGCTCACGCTGCTAAATACTGCATTTTCGGGAAACAACAAAGTTATTATGTGGAAGGTGTCATTAGAGCACAGTTAATAAAGTCATTACATGTAATAATAAGTAAACTAGGCACTCATCTTTTCGTGTTTCCCACGCTGGTCTCGTTGTAAAATCATAGCTCAATCGTCGAAAATGTAGGTGGTGATGATTCCAAGCTCGGAAGCAAAGAGGCCTAGGTTTTATTCTCCTGTATTCAAAAGTTTTGTAGATGCGCTTCACAAATCATTCTTGAAAATTAAACCTTTGAAAGTTAGCACAATGGTGATGTAAAGAAGTAATCAGCACTCCGAATTTAAGTTACACTTCCTTTTTATTCATTTTGTTGCAATATCACGTAACACACAAAACATCACTTCACAATACAAAACATACTTGAAAACATCTTCCTCACTGTTAAAGTTCACATTTTATAAGCTGTCTACAATATGCGTCTTTCCAACATGACGCCCAACACTTGACATTTTCAAGGTCCGACTCTCTAACAACTAATAATCGCTTACGCGCCCAAAAATCAAGAGTTACAAGTACGTCAAAGACCTTACTGACAAAAGAAAGAATACACATAAGAATAATATCATTCCAATATAAAATATCGATGTATCAAAGTACCTCTACATTGCTGAAATCAAATCTGAATGTTGTCTCAGAAGTATGTCAACTACTTTACTGAAACAGAGTAGAATATTGCTGGTATCGAGAGGTTCAGGTGAGGTGCCGTAATGGTTACGTAATTCAAGTACCGTTACAACGTGAAAGTTGGGAATCAATGCAAAGAGGATAAAATTCCTGAAGTAACATCAGAATTGACACATGCTACATGTTAACAAAAAAAAAAAAAAATAGTTCCGACTCCACCACTTGAGCCACGCTAGAGCAACGGACTGTTCTACAGAGCCTTTACAGGAAAATTAATAAATTCTATAATTAATGTTGTATTCGAAAACTGCCATACAAATTAGGGTACATTCTGTGTATAATCATCTATCCCACTCTTTAGGAAAGTCTGTTCACATGGTATCTTCACTTTGTGCATAAATGGCTGTCAGGCCGCAGAATCGTCCGTACGCCAGTAACAGAGGAACAAATTTCAAATCCTATAACCGAAATCACTTTCACACTTCAACACTACGATTTAATCGCTGCAGACAATAACTTTGACTGAGCAGTTGCTAGCTCTACCTTACATCTGAACGAAACTTATCGATTGAAGTTATCAATCAGTTCATTCCCGGAAATCTATTTATATCCATATCATTATTCCCGCAAATTGAGGAGAGCACTGCTTTCAGCAAAAGATCAAATGGTTCTCAAATAAATAAGCACCAATGCTTATGTCACATGGCCCATACTGGTATGAACAAAACGAGAACTCAGACTCAAACATCACTCTTGAAATTAAATCGAAAAGCTCCACTATCTGATACGAGAAACACTCGTGAGAGCTTAAATAAATTAATGAAGCAACTTCCTAACAAAAGACAAGTATCTGCCCCCACTACACGAAACACACACTACACCAAAGCCTGTTCCCAGGAACAATCATGCTTACCACTTCAGCGACCGGACCAAGAGGGAGGCTGTCGTGTCGCCTGCCAATGGCCGTTGCAGTGAGGACATGCTTCTTTTTTTTTCTGGATAGCCAATGAAGCAGTTTTGTCAACTTTTCAAGTAGACCAGTCAAAAGCGGTTTCTGTGAAGAGCAGTCTTTATTTGAGGAAGTGAGGATGGATTTCATTGCCAATAGTCTGGTGAGAAACAAATAGGAACTCTTTGAACGAAAATACCAGACTGACCGCCTAGGAGTGCGTGATAAAAGGCAAGGAAGCTACTTTCAGGAATCTCTGAGAGGGACTGAGAAGACCATAAACTATGAATGTTCAAAAGCGAGAAACGCCATTAGATGTAAACAACGTAAATGTGTATTTCACACGTACGAATAAAATAAACATGATAAGCTCACCTATTGCCGACGCCGAACATCCCTGTTAATCGGTGATAGAGCACATCATTACTGACATGCCATTTAGGGCTCAACATGCCAGCAACTACACATCTGAAGTCATATGCAACTTTATACGTACTGTAGCTAAGCATATACGGTGCACGTGGTTCCAGAATTATTTCTGTGCTTAACTTTTCCACTCCTGTGCTGGAGAGGAAGCTTTGATTGTTAGTAATCACAAAATAAGAGTTTACTATTCACAAACATAGTTCAAAACCATCATTCTAGGTAGTTGAGTGAATGTGACTTCATTGTCTCAACGCAGTTTTTTATGCAATTGATATCCTTTGGGTCATCAACACCGCAACACGCTTTTGAGCCTGTATTTCAGTATATGTATCTGTCCTGTTTTAGTAACAACCCTGAGTGATTGTTTTAATCGAATTTGCTTATCTGTGCTAATTTTTTTCAGGTCGTTGGTTGTTTGTAACGCACATTGTCTAGAGATGAGGAAATAATTGCGTTGCCTTGAGTACAGTACTGTCTAAATTCGAGTGGATAATAAAAGGATGGTTGTGCGCGAAGTAGTTAAATTATAAGCAGTCATGTAAAACAAATCCAGTGATTCGCAATAGGATGCACAAGTTACGATGCGCATATAAACTATACTCGAGTGGAACTACAAATACAACCACCTCGTTTTAAATTTCCAAGATGTATAGAGCTGTACTGGCGATGGTACGTCTATCTATGGCGTATAAATAATGATCGCTCAGGTGCTACTGTTGTTTGTATAACAATCTGCATTTCACAATAAGTTAGATTCTTCGTTCTCTTTATCGAAATAGAGTCATATTGAATAATCTGCGATAAAATACAAAGCACTTTATCGGACTAAATCTCTTAGTGCAGAAACGTATAAATGTTCCAAACTCGTAACAATTTTCGCTGTTCTGGAATTCACTCGGATTTACGATTTACAAGTTGTTTACTTTATGTCTCCATAACCACAGACCTGACCTGTCTAAGATACGTTTTACTCAGGTTAGCCTATTCATAAAATAGCCGTTATATTGTTGAATTTGTTGTTCGACTCCGTTTGGATAACTTCTAAATTCATTCCCGCGTCTTTGAAGTTGGCAGGGATTTCCTCTCTTAAAAACTTTCTGCTTGAGAAATGTCAGGAGCGTGGTGCCTGTTTACCGGTTTGCGCATTACGTTAATACCTTAGCACCTCATTAATTAAGACGGAGGAGGCGAGAGATAGGAGTTTCCTCAGAGCCGGACAGCCCTCCCGCCAGAAAGAGGAGAGAAGAGGGAGGAAGCGATCTCGTAAAAGCTGGGCTGCTTTCCTGCGGCCTGATCTCGCGAGCCAAGGCGGTAAGTGCGAAGTTCCTCCAGGGAGGTCGACCGGCCTGTGTCTTCACTTTTCTTTCAACTTTATCGAGTCTTGTGACTTCACTGAAACTCTACGATGGAACCCATTGTAAGAAGTAACATGTACAAACTTTCGGCTGTCTGTAGATTACTTTTCCAGATCCATCGCAATTAACTGGTCTAATGAAGACTAATTTCTCAGTGAAGTACTCAGATACACATGGCAACAGGAAATCAAGCTACACACCCACTAGTGCCACAGAGTTTGTACTCCAAACCAAATATCAAAGACAACAGAAAAAGCGCACTCGTGCAAAAGACAATTTCTTTTCTACGACACAGTGTAATTTTTCTAAGTGATTAATCACGTTGCAGAGAAAGTGCAACTGATATACTTTAAGAATTATTCAAAATAAGCTGGCCCCTTGTGTCCGAGCGGTTCTAGGCGCTTCAGTCCGGATCCGCGCTGCTGCTCCGGTCGCAGGTTAGAATCCTGCCTCGGGCATGGATCTGTGTGATGTCTTTGGGTTAGTTAGGTTTAAGTAGTTCTAAGTCTTAGAGGACTGATGACCTCAGATGTTACGTCCCAAAGTGCTTAGAGCCATATGAACCTCTCAAAATAGTTGTTCAGAGAAAAAAAGTGAACCTTAGGGCAGGCAGAAAAGCCGTCGTCGATAAAAACTGAGCGAGGTGGCGTATTGCTTAGTAGAATGGTCTTTCATTCGAAAGGAGCAGTTTTTTAACCTCATCAATCCATCCCTATAAAGGTTTTCCACTGTGTCAATATACTGGAAGAGGTGCGTACCAGGATGGTGCGTCTGAGAAGGACACGGTTAATTTGCTTGCTCATTCTTATTCTGCCCGACGTTATGTTTCGTCTCTTTTGAACTCGTCGACGCCAAGATGTTAATCCTACTTTTCTATAATTTTCTTTCCATGCTTTTTCTGTCGTGTTGCATAAATTACATCAAAAATTGCTTATAATGTTCCACCATCTCTAATAATATCTTCATAGACGAAGCTGCTCTCTAGTTACGCCTAATAGTCGATATCCAGTCAGTACCTACATCTGCCGTTTCTTCCACACCTGAGTGGGATATTAAATGTGTGCTAAATCCTACAGTGGTAAAGGTTCTTTGAAACTGTAACACTGACTTTATCGAGTTATAACATAATGAAATCTCATAGACGAAAATGACGATACGTGCGAGGACCACGAAACAAGTCAGTGTAAAGAGATTGTTTCTCAGTTTCATCCCAAACTGCTTAAGTCCTTAACCTATTCCATATCCTTAGAATCTTACTGGTCACCATAGGAAATCACTGTTTCAGTTGTGTGTTAAATACATACAATTAGTTCGCTAGGAATACGCCACAGTTTACTACAATTTCACTACTTGTAACAGCACGACCTCGACATGAGTCGGGACGCGCAAGTGTCTGTTCACCGAACGCTACTAACAAAGAAAGAAGCCACAGACAATAAAAATCTGTATATGTCGGTGCAGAATCCTGACCAATTTTCCCACTGGCTCATTGGTGAACTTGTTTTGTTCGGGGTTTCCTCAACCAATAAATGCGAATTTGCTCCACAGGAAATACACCATGAAAGATACATTTATCAGCCAGAACATTATGACTACCGACCTACTATCGATATATACCCATCCAGGCGATAGCAGCGTTACCCGCTAGTCAGAAACATGCACAGTGCATGTAGTATCAGTGGGCTTGCTGTCTGTGTGTAGAATGGAGAAGGCGCGCGAGCTTGTGATGGCCCAGAGGTTCGGCACGAACATTTCGGAGACGGCACGACTTGTCAAGTTTTCAAGGAGTGTTGTGTTGATTCTCTTCAACAAATGGCGAAGCCAAGGTGAAATGAAGTTTGGGGTTTGGAGGCTGCCGCTCATTACAAATGTCGGACGTCGTAGCTTGAGCAGACTCGTAAATACACTCCTGGAAATGGAAAAAAGAACACATTGACACCGGTGTGTCAGACCCACCATACTTGCTCCGGACACTGCGAGAGGGCTGTACAAGCAATGATCACACGCACGGCACAGCGGACACACCAGGAACCGCGGTGTTGGCCGTCGAATGGCGCTAGCTGCGCAGCATTTGTGCACCGCCATCGTCAGTGTCAGCCAGTTTGCCGTGGCATACGGAGCTCCATCGCAGTCTTTAACACTGGTAGCATGCCGCGACAGCGTGGACGTGAACCGTATGTGCAGTTGACGTACTTTGAGCGAGGGCGTATAGTGGGCATGCGGGAGGCCGGGTGGACGTACCGCCGAATTGCTCAACACGTGGGGCGTGAGGTCTCCACAGTACATCGATGTTGTCGCCAGTGGTCGGCGGAAGGTGCACGTGCCCGTCGACCTGGGACCGGACCGCAGCGACGCACGGATGCGCGCCAAGACCGTAGGATCCTACGCAGTGCCATAGGGGACCGCACCGCCACTTCCCAGCAAATTAGGGACACTGCTGCTCCTGGGGTATCGGCGAGGACCATTCGCAACCGTCTCCATGAAGGTGGGCTACGGTCCCGCACACCGTTAGGCAGTCTTCCGCTCACGCCCCAACATCGTGCAGCCCGCCTCCAGTGGTGTCGCGACAGGCGTGAATGGAGGGACGAATGGAGACGTGTCGTCTTCAGCGATGAGAGTCGCTTCTGCCTTGGTGCCAATGATGGTCGTATGCGTGTTTGGCGCCGTGCAGGTGAGCGCCACAATCAGGACTGCATACGACCGATGCACACAGGGCCAACACCCGGCATCATGGTGTGGGGAGCGATCTCCTACACTGGCCGTACACCTCTGGTGATCGTCGAGGGGACACTGAATAGTGCACGGTACATCCAAACCGTCATCGAACCCATCGTTCTACCATTCCTAGACCGGCAAGGGAACTTGCTGTTCCAACAGGACAATGCACGTCCGCATGTATCCCGTGCCACCCAACGTGCTCTAGAAGGAGTAAGTCAACTACCCTGGCCAGCAAGATCTCCGGATCTGTCCACCATTGAGCATGTTTGGGACTGGATGAAGCGTCGTTTCACGCGGTCTGCACGTCCAGCACGAACGCTGGTCCAACTGAGGCGCCAGGTGGAAATGGCACGGCAAGCCGTTCCACAGGACTACATCCAGCATCTCTACGATCGTCTCCATGGGAGAATAGCAGCCTGCATTGCTGCGAAAGGTGGATATACACTGTACTAGTGCCGACATTGTGCATGCTCTGTTGCCTGTGTCTATGTGCCTGTGGTTCCGTCAGTGTGAACATGTGATGTATCTGACCCCAGGAATGTGTCAATAAAGTTTCCCCTTCCTGGGACAATGAATTCACGGTGTTCTTATTTCAATTTCCAGGAGTGTAGGATAGGCGGAGAGCTGTGTGGGAACTAGCATCAGACTTTTATTCCGGGCAGAGAACAAGTGTGTATGAACACACAGTGCACCGAACACCCCTAACGATAGGCCTCCGCAGCCCACCCATAATGTGCTAATGTTAATGCCACGACATCGTAACTACGAATGATAATGGCACGTGACCATCTTTACTGAAAGTTGGTGCAGTGGCATAACGTTGTGTCTCTTTTGAATCCCGATAATTTCTTCCTGACGCCGATGGAAGAGCGCATATCCGACATCTTCCATGGCAACAGTTCCTTGACACCTGTTTCGCGGGAAGGAGACGAGAAGGCGGCGGCTCCATTATGACCTTTTTAACAAGATAATGCGCCTTGTCATAAGGCCAGTAGTGCGATGGATTGGTTGGAGGAACACAGTAAAGAGTTCCAATTGATGTGCTGACCCCCAACTCGCCAGATCTGAACTCGATTGAACACATCTGGGAACGTCAGAGCTCATCGCCGCCTCCCAGGAATTTACGGGAGTTAGATGACTTGTGTGGGCCCAGATGTGTCGCCAACTCCCTCCAGTGACCTGACAAAGCCTTATGGCTTCCATGCCATAAGGTGTCGCCGCTTTTATCCGTGATAAAGGGCTCTTAGGTAGGTGGTCATAGGGTTCTAGCTGACCAGTGTAGATTCACGACGTACCTAACAACTGTATTTCGGAGTCTAAGTTCGAATGCTATCATTGCAAGAGGATTTGATTATTTCCTTGAAATGCCGGCACCCTTCAAATTCAGACAAAATTTCAAGCGACTCTCCTTTTTCTTCGAAGGGAAGCACTGCTACAAAAATTACTGTTTTTGAACGGTTAAGTCAAGACAGTCTGCAAAGGATATGGTCTATTCACTAATTCACACCACCTTGACCACTCTTCCTGCATTTGGTACTAGCCCTATTTTTTGAGGTTGGAAGCTCACCGCAGTGCGGGCATCAGAAAGCATACACTAATGGCCATTAAAATTGCTACACCAAGAACAAATGCAGATGGTAAAGGGGTATTCATTGGACAAATGTATTATACTAGAACTGACATGTGATTACATTTCCACGCAATTTGGGTGCATACATCCTGAGAAGTCAGTACCCAGAACAATCACCTCTGGCCGTAATAAAGGCCTTGATACGCCTGGGCATTGAGTCAAACAGATCTCGGATGGCGTGTACAGGTACAGCCGCCCATGCAGCTTCAACACGATACCACAGTTCATCAAGAGTAGTGAGTGGCGTATTGTGACGAGCCAGTTGCTCGGCCACCATTGACCATTGACCAGACGTTTTCAATTGGTGAGAGAACTGGAGAATGTGCTGCCCAGGGCAGCAGTCGAACATTTTCTCTATCCAGAAAGCCCGTTCAGGACCTTCAGCATGCGGTCGTGCATTATCCTGCTGAAATGTAGGGTTTCGCGGGGATCGAATGAAAGGTAGAGCCACGGGTCGTAACACATCTGAAATGTAATGTCCACTGTTGAAAGCGCAGTCAGTGCGAACAAGAGGTGACCGAGACTGGCAACCAATGGCGCCCCATACCATCACGCCGGATGACGAATACACGCTTCCAATGTGCGTTCACCGCGATGTTGCCAAACACGGACGCGACCATCATGATGCTGTAAACGCAACCTGGATTCATACGAATAAATGACGTTTCGCCATTTGTGCACCCAGGTTCGTCGTTGACTACACCATAGCAGGCACTCCTATCTGTGATGAAGCGTCAAGGCTAACCGCAGCCATGGTCTCCGAGCTGATAGTCTATGCTGCTGCAAACGTCGTCGAACTGTTCGTGCAGATGGTTGCTGTCTTGCAAACGTCCCCATCTGTTGACTCAGGGATCGAGACGTGGCTGCACGAGCCGTTACAGCCATGCGGATATGATGCCTGTCATCTCGACTGCTAGTGATACGATGCCTTTGGGATCCAACACGGCGTTCCGTATTACCCTCCTGAACCCACAGATTCCATATTATGCTAACATTCATTGGATCACAACCAAGGCGAGCAGCAATGTCTCGATACGATAAACCGCAATCGCGATAGGCTACAGTCCGACCTTTATCAAAGTCGGAAACGTGATGGTACGCATTTCTTCTCCTTACACGAGGCATCACCACAACGTTTCACCAGGCAACGCCGGTCAAGTGCTGTTTGTGTATGAGAAATTGATGGGAAACTTTCCTCATGATCCGGCCGGAGTTACCGAGCGGTTCTAGGCGCTTCAGTCTGGAACCGCGCGGCCGCTACGGTGGCAGGTTCGAATCCTGCCTCGGGTATGGGTGTGTGTGATATCCTTAGGTTAGTTAGGTTTAAGTAGTTCTAAGTTCTAGGGGACTGATGACCTCAGAAGTTAAGTCTCACAGTGCTCAGAGACATTTATTTCCTAATGTCAGCACGTTGTAGGTGTCGCCACCAGCGCCAACCTTGTGTGAATGCTCTGAAAAGCTAATCACTTGCATATCACTGCATCTTCTTCCTGTCGGTTAAATTTAGCTGCTGTAGCACGTCACCTTAGTGGTGTCGCAATTTTAATGTCCTGTAGTGTAAAACCTCAGGTCGCAGCCGTCTCGACGCCAGTGTGCCGGCTTCTTTTCGGATGTTTGAACCCGTGGTCTATGGGTAGCGTCTTTGACTATTAATCAAAATGTGTCAGTCCCGGGTTCTAACTTCACCACTGATCAAGTTTTGAATGAAAATCACCAGAAATGGCGCCCGATGGCTTCCGGCATAAGAAGTTACCCTCGTTCTGCCAACGGCCTTGTCAAAGAGGCCAGACCAGCGGACAAAGGTTGAAGGGACACTCTCACCCTTGAGACGGGAAACTGCCCCTAAAGGCGGACGAATCAGCAATAATCAACGGCATGAGGATGCAGAAGGTAATCACTACATTGAAGGCATCCACAGGACATGTCGGTTATAAATGAATAAAATTTCATGATGATCTTTTGATTGCCAAAAGATCCGGACTAGTCCCCCATTCGGATCTCCAAGGAGGAGGTCAGTGAAGTGAAATGAAAAAAGACAAGAATTTCTAGTCAGATGAATATAGGGTAAGATAAACAGCAGCGGAAAGTGTTATAACAAGAGTAAGATTCGTTATGAATAGGATGATAGAGCAGAGTGTCAGTTACTGTGAACGATAGTATTGTTCTCATCAGAAACGCCACCTAACCAAGTCCGACAGCAAAATTTCATGTTCGTATGCTAACGTCGCAAACTAAAGATGAAGAGAGAGAGAAAATGTATGAGGATATTGAACGGGTAACTCACTACGCGTACAGAGATGAAAATTTAATAGTCATGGAGAACTGAATACGGTTGTAGGCTAGGGACTAGAAGAAAGGCTCACGGAATAATATGAGATTGATAGTAGTGACGAGAGAGGAGAAAGACTAATTAGGTTCCGCAACAAAAAACGGTGAGTAACAATAGTGAACACACTGTTCAAGAATCATAAGGGGAGGAGGTATACTTGAAAAAGGCCGAGAGATGCAGGAAGATTTCAGTTACATTACATCATCGTAAGGTTGAGATTCCAAAATCGGGTATTGGTTTCTAAGACTTACCCATGAGCACGTATATGCTCAGATCACAATTTAGTAATGATGAATAGTAGGTTGAAGTTTAAAGACTAGTCAGGAAGAATCGATGTGCAAGGAAGTGGGATACGGAAGTACTAAGGAGCGAAGAGACTCGTTTGAGATTCTCTGAGGCTGCAGATACTCCGATAAGGAATAGGTCAGTAGGCTGTTCAGTTGAAGAGGAATGGACAAATCTAAAAACGAAAATCACAGTACTTGCAAAGAAAGCCGTAGGTACAAGAAAGATAACTTTGAAAACGCCATAGATAACAGAGGAAATACTTCAGTTGATCGATGAAAGAAGGAAGTACAAGAAAAGTTCAGGGAAATTCAGGAACCGAGAAATACAAGTCAGTTGGGAACGTGATAAATAGGAAGTGCAAGGAGTCTGAGGCAAAATGGCTGCAGTAATAATGTGTAGAAATTGAGAAAGAAATGATTCCCGGAAGGGGGACTCGGCATATAGAAACGTCACAACATACTTTGGCGAAATTACAAGCAAGGTCAGTAACATTAAGCGTACAATTATAATTCCACTATTAAATGCAGAGTAGAGAGCGGATAGATGGAAAGAATACACTGAATGTCTCTGCGAGGGAGAAAACTTGTCATATGGCGTGATAAAAAAAAGAAACAGTAGTCGACAAAGAAGAGATAGGGGATCCAGTATTACAATAGGAATTTGAAAGAGCTTTAATAAACGTAAGATCAAATGGGGCAGAAGGGATACATAGTATTCCATCAGAATTTCTAACGTCACTGGGAGAATTGGCACCAAACGATTATTTACGTTGGTATGCAAGATAAGTGAGGCTGGCAATATACCATCTGACTTTCGGACCCAAACATTACCCGCACAACTTCGAAGATAGCAAGAGCCAACAGATACGAGAATTATGGCACAATCTACTTCAAAGGTCATGTATCCACGTTGCTGACAGCAATATTACACAGAAAAATGGAAAAGAACATTGAGGATCGGTTACATGACGATCACTTTGGTTGTAGAAAGATAACGACACTAGAGAAGCAGTTCGGACATTGCGGTTGATAATGTAAGCAAGTCTGAAGAAAACTCAAGACACTTTCATAGGGTCTATCGACGTATAAAGTGTTCGACAATGTAAGCTGGTGCAAGATATTCGAGATCCAGAGAAAAGTAGTGATAAGGTGTTAGGAAAGACGCGTAATACACAATATGTAGAAGAACCACGATGGAACGAAAAGAGTAGAGGACCAAGAACGAAGTGCTCGGATTAAAAAGGGTATAAGATAGGGTTGTAGACTTTTGCTGCTACTCTTCAATCTATATATGGAAGAAGAAATGATGGAAATAAACCAAATTTTGAAAAGTCGGAGTAAAATTCAGGGTGAAATGATGTCAATGATAAGATTCGCTGGTGACATTGCTATCCTCGGTGAAAGGGAGGAAGAATTAGAGGATCTGTTAAATAGGATAAACAGCATAATGAGTACAGAATATGGATTGAGAGTTAATCGAAGGAAGGCGAAAGTAACGACAAGTAGTATAAATGAGAACAGCGAGAAGCTTACGAGATCATGATTGCTTGACATTAAATAGATGACGTTAAGGACTTTTGCTACCTAGGCAGCAAAGTAACCCATGATGGACAGAGTATGGAGGACATAAAAAGCAGACTGGCTATGGGAAAAAGGGCATTCCTGGCCAAGGGAAGTCTGGTAGTATCAAACGTAAGGTTCGATTTGAGGAAAAAATTTCTAAGAAAGCACAGCATTTTATGGTTGTGCAACATGGACTGTGGGAAAACCAGAACAGAAGAGAAGCGATGCCTTTGAGATGTGCTACTACAGACGAACGTCGAAAATTAAGTGAACTCCTAAGATAAGGAATAAGGAGGTTCTCCGCAGAATCGTTGAGGAAAGGAACATATGAAAAATACTGAGAAGAAGGGGCAGGATGGTAGGATACCTGACAAGACATCGGGAAATAACTCCCATGGTACTAGAGAGATCTGTAAAGGGTAAAAACTTTAGAGGAAGGCAGAGATTGAAATACGTTCAGGAAATAATTAATGACATACGTTGCAACTGCTACTCTGAGATTAAAAGGTCGCCACATGAAAGCTTTCAGAAGATTGATAAACCCCCCCCCCCCCCTCAGCCACCTCCCCAAAAAAAAAATCGTACCAAAGGCTGCAGTGAGACGATTCCGACGCACACAAGATTTACCCTCGACACTGGCATTTTCGGTCACATTAAGGTTTTCCTGCACGTTACCTTAACCTCCGAGCGAGGTGGCGCAGTGGTTAGCACACTGGACTAGCATTCGGGCAAATAATGGTTCAAACCAGCGTCTGGCCATCCTGATTTAAGTTTTCTGTTATTTCCCTGAACCGCTTCAGGCAAATGCCGGGATGGTTGCTTTGATAGAGCACGGCCGACTTCCTTCCCCACCCTTCCCTAACCCGATGGGACCGATGACCTCACTGTCGCCTCTCTCAAATCAACTAAGCAACCAACCAACCTTAATCAGAAGGTACAAATGTTGATCTATACAGGCGCCACCGTTTGAATGCGGCGAACGCCACTACGCATGGTTATTGCAATGAGATTACACTCACCACCATGCGGTAAGGCGTCATCGCAACCACCCGCTTTTGTCACCTTGATCGCTGCGCAATGGGTTCAGGTCTCTCTGTAACAGGTAAAATGTCTGTGGAGGAGGAGGAGACTAGTGTTTAACGCCCCGTCGACAACGAGGTCATTGGAGACAGAGCGCAAGCTCGGATTAGGAGAGGCTGGGGATGGAAATCGGCCGTGACCTTTCAAAGAAACCATCCTGGCATTTGCCTGAAACGATTTATGGAAATCACAGAAAACCTGTATCAGGATGGCCATACGCGGGATTGAACCATCGTCCTCCCGAATGCGAGTCCAGTGTGCTAACTACTGCGCCACCTCGCTCGGTTAAATTTTCTGCAGTTTATCTTGTCAATGAAGTGTGATGTCAGCTATATGTTTGTGCCACTTAACGTGGTTGGGAAATGGAGGGATGGGTTTTATTGCCTCATAATCGGTTGAGATGATTGTTTCTTTTTTAAAATCTTTCATAGAAAATAAATTCGACTGTATCTCGGGATGTCTGCTTTCTGGTCGCTGGGGTCAGCGCTGGAGCAGCTGTAGAACGTTTGCGGGTGGAATTCAGTAAGACACGACAAACAGCCTAGCCTGAAACAGAGAACTATATAAATAATGTGGTCTTTCCTAACCGACAAACTTCTTACTACAACGTTGCAGATTTAGTAGGTGGAAAAATTTTAATCATCCAGTGGCAGCATCCAGCAAGAAAGCGTCTATGAATTGCAAAAATGTTAACAATCAATTAACATTATTCAGTATCCACTGAAGCATGCACATTCCCCCAAACATCATAAACGTCTACCTCCAAAAAATAAATCAGTTTCTGATGGACGGCGACTTATCGAAAGAACGAGTTTGTATTCTCTCCAAATTTGGTCGAGTGTCACGCACTGCCACATATGCAAATTCACCGAGCACAAGGCAGCACAGATGGAAAATCAGCCCAAGTAACTAACGGTGAAAACCATCAGTAACAATGTTAGGCAAATCAAACACAACAACTCCACCAGGTCTCCAGTTATTGAAGTGATTGGTACCATAATCCCATCACATGATCCCACCACCACAACTATTTGTTGCGCTGTGACCCTGCTAGAGTGGCCGTTACGAAATTAGACACATCAAGATCATGAGGTGATTCGCCCGACTCGTAGCTTTGATGCCACATACACACCGTTAACAGTACAGTAGGTCAGCGCCACATGAATGTTCAGTGTTCCTGTGCAGTATCGTGTGTTACGTGTGGTTTGAATCTTCCATGGGAAGGTGCACTGACGCGTGTTTGGTGCTGCTACTCCAGTCAGTCTGCACAAAGCGCGAAAAACAATTAGAAAACAATCTGGAATGGTTGTATCGAATACACTGAAGTTTTTTACTGATCTGACCAACAGTGAAGAAACCAGGAATAATATAAATTTTGCCCAGGTTCATTAAATGACAACAAAACCTTATGTTTCCTAATCTACTGTGGTCCATATTAACAGTGCAGTAACGTCGGCAGAATCTCTATATGTAAACATGTGTTTAGATTCTCCAAGAAAGCAATATAAATGGAAACGAAAATGTGTGGAATTTGACGACTCTGACAGACAGTTAGTGTGAGAACTGTACTTAGATACTACGGCAGAAGAGAGTATCCAGCGCCTAGAAAAATAATACACGGTGTGCTCGGTGAAAGAATTAAGTATTCTGGCTCCAAGACTTCCGGTCTTTGTCTTCTCACCTCACTTGGTTATTAGTTCACAAAGTGTAATGATGGATGAAAATTTTTAACGGAATGCAGGGACACTGTAGCAGCAAGACGGGAGATTTGTGTTCTGTGCACGCATTGGAACTGAGAAAATAGTCTTGAAGAGTAGGTTACTTCGGTTAAAATTGGAATTTCACAAATACGCACAAATATATCTTGCTCTGCTTCAGTGGTAATATTCGCCTGAACTATTCAAGTTATCTTAATCAAAATAATTTGATTATTGTTTCTCCTTAAAAGTTTTGCTTGCTGTCAGTGTGAGCTATATGCACAGAAAGTGATCTTAATAAAAAATAATATAACTGTTATTATTTATTAAAGGTCTTGCTTCCTTATAGTATAAGCTATCTGCTGCAATGCGAGAAAGTGACTTGAAAGTACCATCTAGTTCCCAGTCTGTTTAAATATTCGTAATGCCAAGAATACTGTCTAAATTCAACACTCTAAATCAAACTTTTTTACTGATAAATTGGACCTGGAAAACTCAATATTCCTTTTTTTAATTATTTAATTTTGGCTTACCCGTTGCACAATGGAAATACTGTGACACTGCTCTTGTCTGAGCTACAACTAACTACTGAGTAGAGCCTGGTGCAATGTGCTCTCTTTGTAAAAAATGCAAAGCATACTTGGTTCATAACAAATTTAAGTAAAAATGATGACCCATATTTTGGCATGGACTAGGGTTACAGTCAATGACTTGGGACAAATTATAACATCAAATGTAATTAGTTCTCTGATTATAAAAGTTCTGTATCGAAACATTATGTCTTTCATTGCTTCACAAACACCAATACACAGAAAAATTACAGCTCTTGAGTGCACAAGCGTAAGAAGACGTTACATCCATGAGATATTCTCAAAAATGCCATTCGTAAAAATGACATTAAGTATTGTACAGTTATTCCTACCAACAAATCCAAATCGAAAATTATGCATGGCTGTTTATCTTTCCGTATACTCAAATCTCTGGATGTCTGAATCAAGAATGTGTAACTACAATAAAGTACAAAATCCGAAATCAGTTACCTTTAAATTAAATCCTCTTCTATTTCCCATCCAAATGAACATAACAAAATGCTTCAATCATTTTACTCATCCTAAATAATTAATCAATAAATCAACATGATCCACTTCCTCAGAATATAACTAAAACCTTACCACTCGGCACATGCCGTACAACTACTCATGGCATACCACTGCGGACAGTAGCGTCTCCTCATCTCACGATTAACGGTGTAAATGTAAGGATTTTGAAGCACGCTTCACTAGAGGAAAGATAGTTACCGCATACGGGAAAATTAAAGAGTTCTTTGGGGAAAAGAAAAGCTGCTGTATGAACATCGAGAGCCCAGGTGGTAAACCAGTTCTAAGCAAAAAAGGGCAAGCTGAAAGATGGAAGAAGGATATAGAGGGTCTGTATAAGGGATATGAACTTGAAAGCAATTCTGTAGAAAGGGAAGCAGACGAAGATGAAGATGAGACGGGAGATATGATACTGCGAGAAGAATCTGACAAATCTCTGATAGATCTAAGTCGGAAGAAGACCCTCGGAGTAGACAACATTCCATTAGAACTACTAATAGACTTTGGAGAGCCAGCCATGATAGAACTCTTCCGTCTGGGGCACAAGACGTATGAGACAGGTGAAATACACTCAGACTTCAAGAAGAATGTAGTAATTTCATTTTCAAAGATAGAATTTGCTGACAGGTGTGAAAATTACTGAACAGTCAGTTTAATAAGTCACGGCTGAGAAATACTAACACGTATTCTTTACAGAAGAACGGAAAAACTAGTAGAAGCAGACCTCGGGGAAGATCAGTTTGGATTCTGGAGAAATGTAGGAAAAGGTGAGGCAATACTGACCCTCCGACTTATCTTAGATGATAGGTTAAAGGAAGCCAAACCTACATTTATAGCAATTATAGACTTAGAGAAAGCTCTTGGCAATGTTGACTGGAATAGTCTCTTTGAAATTTTGAAGGTAGCAGGAGTAAAATACAGGGAGCGAAAAGCTACTTACAACTTGCACAGACACTAGACGGCAGTTATAAGAGTCGAGGGCCATGAAAGGGAAGCAGTGGTTGAGAAGGTAGTGAGATAGGATTGCATCCTATCCCCGATATTATTCAGTATGTACATTGAGCAGGCAGTAAAGGACACCAAAGAAGAAATAAAATCTTTGAAGTTTGCCGTTGACATTGTAATTCTGTCAGAGACAGCAAAGGACTAGGAACAGCAGTTGAACGGATTGGAAACTGTCTTTAAAGGAGGATATAAGATAAACATCAACAAAGCAAAACAAAAATAACGTAATGTAATCGAATTAAATCAGGTGATACTAAGAGAATTAAATCAGAAAACGGGACACCTAAAGTAGTAGATTAGTTTTGCTATTTGAATAGCAAAATAACTTACGATAGTCTAAATAGAGAGGATATAAAATGTAGACTGGCAATGACGAGAAAAGCATTTCTGAAGAAGAGAAATCTGTTAACATTGATTATAGATTTAAGTGTTAGGAAGGTATTTGTCTAGAGTGTGGCCATGTATGGAAGTGAAACATGGACAATATACAGTTAATGTAAAAAGAGAATAGAAGCTTTCAAAATATGTGTTACGGAAGAAAGCTGAAGATTAGACACGTAGATCACGTAACTAATGAGGAGTACTGAATAGAATTGGGGAGACAAGGGGTTTGTGTCATAAGAAGAAGGGATCGGTTCATAGGACACATTCTGAGACATAAAGGGATCACCAATTTAGTATTGGAGGGAAATGTGAGGGTTAAAAATCGTAGAGGGAGACGAAGGTATAAGTACAGAAAGCAGATTCAGAAAGATGTAGGTTGCAAGAGTTATTCGGAGATGAAGAGGCTCGCACAAGATACAGTAGCGTGGAGAGTTGCATCAAACCAGTCCTCGGACTGAAGACAACAACAACAATAGTTTTTGTAGTGTCTTGAGTGGAGTATTGTCGTCGGTAAAATATATGCAATAGAATTCAGCAATAACATGACTGTACACAGTACAGCAACGAAGTCCTGTAGAATCGTCTCTTCAAGTGAACATTGTTGAAGACTCAGTGTAAGATACAAATTGTTTTCATTGCACTGACATCGACAACCGTAAAAGAAACATATTAGTCCTTGTGCAGTACGCTAGGATCAGACTCAGCGGAAACTGTATCAAACTATTAAATTCTTGCCGGCAAGTCAAAACCAAAGATATCTCATAACCATGTTGCTGAGCGTAAAGTTTCATATTTAACATGAAAGTATCTTTTTAGTGCAATTGCAGATAGCTGTGCTGTCTCTTTTGTGAAATCGTACGTTTTGTTGCTTAGTCCTACCACAGTGCAGGTGTCCGATTATAAATCTTCATTATTCGTGCTATCAAAGGATTACATACAGGTAAGTATTGTAACGTATTACACACATTGACAAACATAAAAGTTACAGAATCAGTCAACAGAGCTGAGTCAGAGTTTTACAAATCCTAATGATAAGCAAATGCCGTAACACCATATGTAATACAGAGTAAAGAATGTGAGTAAGTTCGTTCCTTATTGGTAAAATAAAACAATCTTAGAAAAGAAGCATTAACATAGAAGAACATCATCAGTGACAAACAATGTGACAAATCTCATTTACAAAGGAATTTACCTGTCTTATATAGGCATGAATTAACGTTTTCTGGGTAAAATTATTTGATATACTGTTAAATACATCTACAATAATTGTATCTAAGAAATGCTACTTTCTACTGAATTTTACGAGATCATCTAATTACTGGGAAAGAAAGTGGAAGAAAAAGGAGAAAATGGGTTCATTTTATTGTGCACAGTATGCTATTAGTTCCTCTCGAAAGAAATATATTATTACGGAGTCGGTCGTCAGTCTGTCAAACATAGCATAAGTAAAATTTTTGGACACAAGGGTTTCTGATCTACCTATGTACTGACTAAGAAATCTTACGTAAGAAATATCTGCTTAGTGTACTCCAAATATATGTCAGGTAGAGGGTATGCAATAAAGAGTTTGTATACAAAGATTACTGCTAAACATCACAAATAAACAGAAATCATATGAAACAAAGTGATGTTGACTAGGTGACAACAAACAACTGTAAAATTGGCTGTTGATATACTTTCCGGGATGTGAGGTCGTGGTCCAAGAACTTTTTTTGCTCCTTACGTTTCGTCCAGGACTGCGCTGGACTTTCTCAGAGGCGCTGCTCCGCTGAGTCTTGCCGACTGACTGGTCGGGTGTCTGAGAGCGACTTATATATTGTGAGAAAAGGGGGCGTGGTTCAGGTGACACGTGATGAGCAGTGATAATCCATAGCAAAGATAAGGTTGACTATCGATTACCACCTTGTCAAGATAAAAATTGTTAGCAATTTTGTAGAGCCACTGTCCATATATCACTGAGTTTCATAGCCTCCTCTTTCCTATTAAAATTATCGTGATGTCTATAAATTTCTATAGCTTCTCTGTATAGGCGTGGATAGTAATTTAACGTTGTAGATAAAACTTCGGTATCCGAAAACTTCACTTGGTGGTTTCCTGGTTTATATATTTATTGGAAAAAACGGACTCATAAATAAAAGACTCGCGTCATTTTATTGAAAAACTAGAGGGACTAACTCTGGCCCCTGAAGATATTCTTGTAAGTTTTGACATTGTGTCCTTATTCACAATGATTCCTGTTAACGAAGTTATGATTTTCATAGCGGACATTTTTCCAGAAGATTTGACTGTTCTTTTTAGACATCAAGTCAGTTCCAGTGGGATAATGAATTTTATGAACAACTTGATGGAGTAGCAATGGGTAATCCATTAGGCCCTGCGATTGCCAATCTTTACATGGAGAGATTTGAACAATCAGCTCTAGACAAAGGTAATAACAAATCATCTCGTTGGTATCGATATGTAGATGACACATTTGTGGTTTGGTCCCATGGCAGAAAGGCCTTGGACGATTTCTTTGATTATTTGAATAAAATTCACCCAAAAATACAGTTTACCATGGAAATAGAAAAGGATAACAGAATATCTTTCTTGGATGTCTTAGTTATGAGACGATCCGATAGAAGCTTGGAATATAAAGTTTTTCGGAAGGCAACACATACGGACAGATATTTACATAAAAATTCTAATCATCATCCACAACAAAAAAGGGGTGTCATAAAAAGTCTTGTCGATCGAGCGCAACGGATATGTACACATGAACATTTGGATGCTGAAGTGAAACATCTGAAGCAGGCTTTTGAAAAAAAAGGCTACTCAAAAAAAGAGATAAATAGAATTTTGCGTCCAAGGAACAGAAGACCAAAACGAATATTTCACATTAAAGCAGAATCTGACAAAAAAGTTAAAAGTGCAGTCTTGGGGTAAATGAAAAGATAAGTAAAAGATGTTTCCTTCTTAGGGTGCCAGAGTCATAGAGAAGTTTTAAAAAAGTTTCCGCCACTTGACTGATAATAGTATACAATCATAATTTAGGCTTTGAAGCCATTCTCAGATGGTTGCTGAAATGTTAAAATACGTCTGACCTGACGTGTCATATTTTAACATTTCAACATGGACTTGAGAATGGCTACAAAACCGAAATCAGATTTGTAACATAAATGAACAATTAACAGTCACATGGTGGAAATTTCTTTTAAAAAACAGAAAAATAAGAATTTTTAATGTTCCTTGTCTGTTGACGCAATCTGTTAGTGTTCTGTGCCAAAAATAAATAAGTAAGTGAGTTCTCGCACTAACTTTGGAGTTCCTCAATAAGCTAAGTTCTGACATACACTCCTGGAAATGGAAAAAAGAACACATTGACACCGGTGTGTCAGACCCACCATACTTGCTCCGGACACTAAGAGACTGCTGTACAAGCAATGATCACACGCACGGCACAGCGGACACACCAGGAACCGCGGTGTTGGCCGTCGAATGGCGTTAGCTGCGCAGCATTTGTGCACCGCCGCCGTCAGTGTCAGCCAGTTTGCCGTGGCATACGGAGCTCCATCGCAGTCTTTAACACTGGTAGCATGCCGCGACAGCGTGGAAGTGAACCGTATGTGCAGTTGACGGACTTTGAGTGAGGGCGTATAGTGGGCATGCGGGAGGCCGGGTGGACGTACCGCCGAATTGCTCAACACGTCGGGCGTGAGGTCTCCACAGTACATCGATGTTGTCGCCAGTGGTCGGCGGAAGGTGCACGTGCCCGTCGACCTGGGACCGGACCGCAGCGACGCACGGATGCACGCCAAGACCGTAGGATCCTACGCAGTGCCGTAGGGGACCGCACCGCCACTTCCCAGCAAATTAGGGACACTGTTGCTCCTGGGGTATCGGCGAGGACCATTCGCAACCGCCTCCATGACGCTGGGCTACGGTCCCGCACACCGTTAGGCCGTCTTCCGCTCACGCCCCAACATCGTGCAGCCCGCCTCCAGTGGTGTCGCGACAGGCGTGAATGGAGGGACGAATGGAGACGTGTCGTCTTCAGCGATGAGAGTCGCTTCTGCCTTGGTGCCAATGATGGTCGTATGCGTGTTAGGTGTCGTGCAGGTGAGCGCCACAATCAGGACTGCATACGACCGAGGCACACAGGGCCAACACCCGGCATCATGGTGTGGGGAGCGATCTCCTACACTGGCCGTACACCTCTGGTGATCGTCGAGGGGACACTGAATAGTGCACGGTACATCCAAACCGTCATCGAACCCATCGTTCTACCATTCCTAGACCGGCAAGGAACTTGCTGTTCCAACAGGACAATGCACGTCCGCATGTATCCCGTGCCACCCAACGTGCTCTAGAAGGTGTAAGTCAACTACCCTGGCCAGCAAGATCTCCGGATCTGTCCCCCATTCAGCATGTTTAGGACTGGATGAAGCGTCGTCTCACGCGGTCTGCACGTCCAGCACGAACGCTGGTCCAACTGACGCGCCAGGTGGAAATGGCATGGCAAGCCGTTCCACAGGACTACATCCAGCATCTCTACGATCGTCTCCATGGAAGAATAGCAGCCTGCATTGCTGCGAAAGGTGGATATACACTGTACTAGTGCCGACATTGTGCATGCTCTGTTGCCTGTGTCTATGTGCCTGTGGTTCTGTCAGTGTGATCATGTGATGTATCTGACCCCAGGAATGTGTCGATAAAGTTTCCCCTTCCTGGGACAATGAATTCACGGTGTTCTTATTTCAATTTCCAGGAGTGTATAAAGAAACTTTATTCAACGAGTATTCTACCAGTCAAATTTAAATTTCTCTTGGGGTTCAACAATGCAAATCTGCCGACTCTCTGCTGGATTGTTTGAAACCAGCTAGATTAAAGACAGATCCACTGTGAGACGCGTATTTCACATACACATTGCAGAAGATACACAAAAATTGACGTGAACTTTGCATAAACATACAAATAATCAAAAGCATTGTCAATATACAATTATATACAATAAACAGCAAAAACAACAGGAAATGGAAAACTTTGTGTCACCTTAGAAAATTTAAGAACGTATAACATACATAAATACTTTGAGAATCAGCACTCTCAAAAGTAGATATTCACAAACAGATTTTGCTACTATGAAGAAGTATTTAACAGCAACATTACTTTCAGTGTATGTAAAGTTCTTAACATCACTAACAATTATTTAGTAGATTTGGGAACAAAGCTACGTAAGACATGTAATAGTAATGAGAGATTTTATGTGTCACTTCAGCGAATATATTACAGATTTATTAATCAAACTTTTTTCAATAAGTTTGGGCCATGACGCCTGCCTGACAGTCAGAATGGCCGATGAAAACGAGTTAGCAATGAGACATGGCGTGTCGCCAACCACGCATAACCACCCATAACCCGTATTCCACTATCCCGGTCCACATTAGAAACTGCAACAGTAATTGTCCTCTCTGAATGGTTATCATCATCACGATGCGGTACAACATGACTTAGTTGCTGTTTCCTTGTTGACTGAAGTACATGTAATCGACAAGCAGAAAAAATATACCTCGCACAGAGAATGTACTGTCTGCTAGGTATGTAAGCTTCCTATATAAAAAAAGTCTGTAGCTGAGAAACTTTCTCGTCATGTAACGTGAACTTTAGGTATCGTATTCAACTGCTGAGCAAAGATGACTGTTGGTTGGCCCTGCGTTGCACATGAGAACAGTGTAGTGAAACAATACTTCAACCTCATGAAATGCAAAATCGAAATAAAGCAAATGAGTCTAATTAAATCCCAAAAGAAACTAATTTTCTGAATCTGGTTACTGTGTTCAAACCCCGATCTTCATCCATTTTTTACTCCCCCACCTCCCACACGCTTCCTTCCATTAGCCGGACGCTGTGGCCGAGCGGTTCTAAGCGCTTCAGTCCGGAACCGATCGACTGCTACGGTCGCAGCTTCGAATCCTGCCTCAAGCATGGATGTGTGTGATGTCCTTAGGTTAGTTAGGTTTAAGCAGTTCTAAGTTCTAGGGGACTTATGACCACAGATGTTGAGTCCCATAGTGCTCAGAGCCATTTGAACCATTTGAACCTGCCTCAGGCATAGATATGTGTGATGTCCTTGGGGTAGTTAGGTGTAAGTAGTTCTAAGTTCTAGGGGACTGATAACCTCAGATGTTAAGTCCCATAGTGCTCAGAGCCCTTTGAACCATTTGAACCTTCCATTACCGATCCCTTCTTTTAGTTAAGTGGTGCCATACATTTCTTTTTCACCCCAATTAGATCCAGTAACTCCTTATTTGTTCCTCGATTTACCCACCGAATCTTCAGTATTCTTTTACAGCCTCACACTTTAAAAACTTCGTTTGCCTTGTCTGAATTACCTATCGTCCATGTTTCATTTCCGTACAAGGCTACACTTCAAACACATACCATCAGAAATTACTTCCTTACACTTACAGTTTTACTAGATATTTACGAATTCCTCTTTTTCAGAAATGCTTTTCTTGCTAAATGCCAGTATGCATTTTATAACTTCCCTACTTCGCCCGTCGTCAGTTTTTTTGCCACCCAAAAAACAGAAATCTTCTGCTACTGTTAGTATCTCACTACCTACTCTAATTCCCTCAGCATCGCCTGATCTAATTCAACTATATTCAGTTACCATTGTTTTACTTCTGATGATAATATTATAACCTCTTTTCGAGACAGTGTCTGTTCTGTTCAACTATTGTTCCAAGTCTTTAGTTCTTAAAGACAAAATTACAATGTCGTTGGCAAACCGAAAAGTTTTTCTTTCTTCTTTCGAAACATCTCCTGTGTAACCTCACAGCTTACTCAACATACGACCTGAATAAAATAGGGGACGGCTACAACACTGCCTCACTCCCTTCTCAACTATGGCTTCCTTTTCATGTCTTTTGACTACTATAATTACATTCTGGCTTCTGTAAAAGTTGTAAATTACGTTTCGCTTCCTGTATTTTACCTCTGTTACCCCCAAAATTTCAAAGAATGTAGATCAGTCAAATTGTAAAAATCTGTCTCTAAATCTACAGATGCCATATACGTAAGACCGCCTTTGTATAGCTCATTTTCTAAATCAAGTCATAGGGTCGTTATTGTCTCAGGTGTTCCTAGATTCCTCTGGAATCCAATTTCTACCAGCTGTTCCATTCTTCTGTAAATAATTCGTGTTGTTAGTTGACCTATGGATTGTCACCTATGGAGCGTGAAATGAGACGTCAGGACGACAGTAGATTTGTTTAATTAACTTGTTTACTCCAGCCCTTGGCTGTAATACATCAGGAACAACTTCGCGGAGGCGTCCAGTTGCTTCTCATGCAAAACAAAAGACATCTGGCATTGCTGACAGTTTAAAGAGGGAGGCCGAGTGTGGCGTCACTCGAATGCCACTGTCAGCAACGTCTCCAGAAGCGATCATGATGATACCGTGGCAGCGTAGCTGACAATTCTACAGGGTGGCCATGACCGTCCTCCAGCGAGTGGGTCCCTTTCTGCTCTGGCACGGGCTGCTTTCGTGACTCAAGGCAGGCTGCCCTTTCCCGTGGTTGAGCAGCAGATTTTGTACTGCATTCCAGGATGTCACTCCAGGTGTCACAGGCTTGCGGTGTAGCCTGTGATACTGAGAAGAGAATATTAGTACACAAATGGCTGAGTACTTACATTTTCCAGACTATGTTCGTTTATGGATGAATGCACATACTCCAAACACTTCTGTAGTGGCAAATGAGGAACGATTTCTGTCGTTCCGCTAGTGTATTGCAGCATCGGCTGTTGCTATACTATGCCCAGCGGGCTCTGCTTCGCACTGCCTATCAGCCATGTTTTGTTTCCAAGGCTCTCGGGTGTCCAGCCGGCTGGATCGACCAAACAAGATTATCTTATACACTAGAGTTCCTGTTTTGCCTCTTAAGAATTGTTGTAATTGCTTTCCTTAAACCTGTCACTTACTCTTACAAATTTCTACTGGGCCCCTCGCCCTGCCCCTGAACTCAAATATCATGGTACTTAATTCATTATTGCGTCTCTCACACAATAACTTCTAACTCTCTATTCCAAAATCAATAATTCATAAACAGTCTTAATCGCATTTATTATTATTATTATTATTATTATTATTATTATTATTATTATTATTACTATTATTTCAACCCGACGTATGGGTCATCTTCTGGGCGTTTACCCCATTGGTCGACTGCTGGTGGTGTCACTCCTGTCTACATAACGGCATGAAACCATGAACAACCATGTTGTCCAATAATCTCTATTCCAAACTTCCAAGTTAAAATGAATCGGTTATCCCTAACTCTATCCCCTTGCGCATTTATCTTCCTTCTGTTGCTTTTACGCTCAGGGCATCCAGTACACTGGAACCTGAATGATAGCTGGGTCTGAATTCAGTTCTGTGCTTTGTACCATTTCCACGTACTAAAACAAGCACTATGCTAAACAGAACAAATGACGCTGCATTGTTTGGTACGGCAATAGTCAGTATTTTCTCTTTCTGGCAATTGATTTTCCCAATATAAACTCACATAGTTCAATAAGGTTTCAGGGAGACTCGTCCTTCGTGCTGGTTCAGAAACGTGTTTATAAACTGAATTCTCGTCTTTTTTTTTCTTAAGTCGTCAGCATTGGAACTGGTTTGATGCGAATACCTCTCCTGTGCCAACCTCTTCATCTCAGAGTAGCTCTTGCAACTTGCATACGTATCTCAAGCGTAGATCACAAAACTATTCTGAAAACATTAAATAGAAACCACATCAATAGCTCAGTACGTAGTTCTACGGAGATAACACATCATTAACTAAGCGTGACTGAAAGAATCAAGTATTTCTTAGTTTAGCATAAATAACAGTGTGTCAGTAAAAAATGCGAAGAAAATAAAATTATAAAAGTGCAATACGAGTATAATGTAAAAAAGCAAAAGCTAAAACTCGGCCTCGGGAGACCGAAAGGCGCCGACCTACCGCCGTGTCGTCCTCACGGTCTGACGTCACTGGATGCGGATATGGAGGGGCATGTGGTCAGCACTCCCGGCCGTTCTTCATTTACGTGATCGGAGTCCCCACTTCTCGCTCATATAGGTCCTCAATAATTGGTCCCAAAGGGCTGAGTGCACCCCGCTAGCCAACAGCGCTCGGCAGACCCGAAAGCTCATCCATCCAAGTGCTAGTCAAGCACGACAACGCCTGACTTCGGTGATCTGACGGGAACCGGTGTTACTACTGCGGCAAATCCGTTGACGATTTATAAAAGTAAAACCTATAAAATTAAGAAGCTCAGCAAGTAAGCAATGCAACACATTATAGATCATTACATACGCAGCTCAAATTTACAGTATATGATAGCTAACACACACACACACACACACACACACAATACACACACACACACACACACACGACTGCGCGTGAGCGCACACGTACACGCACCCGCACACACACGTACAATCCACTAAGGAACTAAACATTCTGCAAAAATACATTACAAAATGTTGTAACAGTTGTTGTTTTTGTTGTGGTCTTCAGTCTTGAGACTGGTTTGATGCAGCTCTCCGTGTTACTCTGTCCTGTGCAAGCTGCTTCGTCTCCCAGTACGTACTGCAACATATATCCTTCTGAATCTGGTTAGTGGATTCATCTCTTGGTCTCCTTCTACGATTTTTACCCTCCACGCTACCTTCCAATACTAAATTGGTGATCCCTTGATGCCTAAGAACATGTCCTACTAACCGATCCCTTCTTCTAGTCAAGTTGTGCCACGAACTCCTCCCCAATTCTATTCAATACCTCCTCATTAGTTATGTGATATTCCTATCTAATTTTCAGCATTCTTCTGTAGCACCACACTTCAAAAGCTTCTATTCTCTTCTTGTCCAAACTATTTATCGTTCATGTTTCATTTCCACACATGGCTACATTCCATACAAGTACTTTCAGAAACGACTTCCTGACACTTAAATCTATAGTCGATGTTAACAAATTCCTCGTCTTCAGAAACGCTTTCCTTGCCATTGCCAGTCTACATTTTATATCCTCTCTACTTCAACCATCATCAGTTATTTTGCTCCCCAAATAGCAAAACTCCTTTACTACTTTAAGTGTCTCATTTCCTAATCTAATTCCCTCAGCATCACCCGACTTATGTCGACTACATTCCATTATCCTCGTTTTCCTTTTGTTGATGTTCATCTTATATCCTCATTTCAAGACACTGTCCATTCCGTTCAACTGCTCTTCCAAGTCCTTTGCTGTCTCTGGCAGAATTACAATGTCATCGGCGAACCTCAAAGTTTTCATTTTTTCTCCATGGATTTTAATACCTACTCCGAATTTTTCTTTTGTTTCCTTTACTGCTTGCTCAATATACAGTTTGTAGCAGTATCACTTCCATATTCCAAAGAGTATAATACCAGTTTTAGTTTATTTGTAATTTACAGTCACCCATCGAAAAACTACAATGGATGTTATTGCAAACTTTTTCGTTACAACCTGTAACACGTAAGTCACATTGCAATCGTCAGTATTAACACTTCGGAAAGCAGCTATTGCGCGCGCTGGCCCTATTCTGCACGCGCTCCCGCCTACGCACGCTGACCCATTTTCGCTCCCGGTCTGGGCGAAAGGTTACTCGCCGGGTGACCACCGCTGTCCTGCGCCCGCTTTCGCTGCTGACTCTCGGACAGCCAATCAGGGCGCCGCATCGGCGTGGCGGCCGTGCAGCATTCACGAGCGCCTGAGTGCACAGCGGTGTCCGCGGCGCGCTGTTTAATGAATGAACTGTCGCGCCCGGCTCTGACGCCACGGCGCTCGCTCTATTCCTGGTCTACAGTTGTAGCCGACTTTCAGGGCGCCGCATTTATCTCGTCACGTCACTCATTACGTCCTTTAAAGTACGCTGCGCTTATAAGAGATGAAGTGGATCGGTAACCAGCAACGTTTTCGTAGCCAGTGCTCCAAACGTAAGATTACTAATTTGCGGAACTTTGCTACATTATTAAAAGTGTTAATTGTTGTAAAAGGATTTTAATAGGAAAAGCGCCTTGTCATGGTATCTAGAGAGGCATTGTCACTAAATCGATATGCGTACTAGATAAGGTGGTCACTATTTACTGAACTTCCCGTCAAAACCCAGAAGTTTGCCCCTAGTTTAATCGTCGTACCCTGAAAATACGATTTGCCGACTTGGAGAAAGCGTTCGATAACGCAAAATCGTGCAAGATGTTCTAAATGCTGAGAGAACCAGAAGAAAGCAATAGGGAAACGTGGGTAATATACAATAGGTACAAAAACCATGAGAGAACAAAATGACGGCGATACTAAGAACGAAGTGAACAGTTTAAAAGGCGTGTAAAACAGGGATGTAGTCTTTCGTCCCTGCTGCTCAAACTATGTATGAGGGAAAAAGCAGTGACGAAAATAAAAGAAAGTCACAAGAGTAGGATTAAAATAAAAGGTGAAAGTATATCAAACGTAAGATTCGCTGATCACAATGCTATCCTCAATGAAAGTGAGGAAGAATTACAAGATGAAATCGAATAAAGACGAAAGTAATGAGAAGTAGCACAAATGACAACAGTGAGAAACTTAAAATCGTAATTGGTGATCACGAAGTAGATGGAGTTAAGGATTTCTGCTACCTAGATAACCCATGACGCACGGAGCAAGAAAGCAGACGAGCACTAGCAAAAAGGGCATTCCAGGTCAATGGAATTCCACTAGTATCAAATACAGGAGTGAATTTTAAGAAGAAATTTCTGAGAATGTATCTTTCGAATGCAGCACTGTATGGCAGTGAGACATGGAGTGTGGGGAAACCGGAACAGTAGAGAGTAGATTCAAATAATTGATGATGTTGGTTGCAAGTGCCACTCTGAGGTGAAAAGGTTGGTACAGGAGAGGAATCCTTTGTAGATGGTATCAAACCACTGAAAAGATAAATGAAATACATATTAGTATCGATGGTGATGAGAAACAGCTGAAACTATAAGAGCTGACCGAACCAGCAAGGAATCCGAATCAGATTCCAACCGAATGCCCGGCTGAGTGATCGCCTCTTTTAACCATTATATGCAGAAGACCTCTCGAACAAACTACGCTCAGTGGTTGAAGGACAGCACAGATCAGACCCATCCTAAGGAAGGAGAGCAGGAGTGACCAACAAAACTACTGCCCATTTGTTGTAGAACCTTACAATATATTCTGAACTCAAAGGTAAAGTGGTGTCTCGAGCAGAATAGCCTTCTCCATGACAACCAGAAATACACAGTCTTATGAGTTACATACAGTAGATGTGGTGCGTTGTAAGTTATCTTTGACATGGATGTTTCGTCATACTATTTAGAGATACACCTGAAGCTGGGGCTCAGTCCCTGAAACCTAGAAGCGTCAGTCAACAAAGAAGTACAACTGCAGCGGGTGTTTTGATAGGCGTTACATATAATAGTTACGGATGTCCCACCAGCAAAAATGTAGGTCACAATGGAATGCACAATAAATGCTTGATTTATGCATTCTATGATCGCAAGTAACTTGTTACTGCAGCAAAAGCGTACTATCTGCAAGTGGAACGAGATCGAAGTCAGTAACAGGCTTTACCATTTTGTGGACGGTACAAGTCATTACATCCTACAAATGTAGCAACTCGTTTATCCTAAGAATGACCAGGTTTCTACATTTAAAAAAATTGTCTTATCTGTGGCACCTACATATAAATCTACATACAGTAATGTTCTAATGCTATCAAACTATGCCCTGACAGTACAACACTCGACCACAATCGGTTACCAAAATGTAGCGTCGAATTTAGATGGATTGGGATTCAGCAGAGGGCTGTGCATCTACGTCTACATCTACGTATCTACATCTACATAGATACTCCTCAAGCTATCGTACGGAACGTGGTAGAGGGTACGTGTACCACTACCAGTCATTTCCGCCGGCCGCTGTGGCTGAGCGGTTCTAGGCGCTTCAGTCCGGAAACGCGCTTCTGTTACGGTCGCAGGTTCGAATCCTGCCTCGGGCACGGATGTGTGTGATGTTAGTTAGGTTTAATTAGTTCTAAGTTCTAGGGGACTGAAGACCCCAGACGTTAAGTCCCATAGGGCTCAGAGTCATTTTTTTGAACAAGACGTTTCCTTTCCTGGTACACTCGCAAACAGAGTGAGGGGAAAATGACTATCTGTATGCCACCGTATGAGCCCTAATTTCTCGAATCTGATCGTGGTTCTTACGAACAATGTATGTTGGAGGCAACAGAATCGTTCGACAGTGAGCTTCAAATGCCGGTTCTCTAATTTTTCCAATAGTGTTTCTCGAAAAGAACATCGCCTTCCCTCCAGGGATTCTCATTTGAATTCCCAAAGCATCTCTGTAACACTTCTGTGTTGTTCGAACCTACCGGTAACAGATCTAGAAGCTTACCTCTAAAGTGCCTCGTTGTGTTCCTTCACTCCGCCCTGGTACAGATCCCATGCACTCTCGCAGTACTCAAGAATAGGTCGTATCAGCGTCCTATACGCGGTCTCCTTTACAGATGAACCATTCTTCCCTAAAATTCTCCCAATAAACCGAAGTCGACCAATCGCCTTCCCTACATCAGTTCTCACAGCTCGTTCCATTTCAGATAGCCTTGCAACGTTGCACCCAGATATTTGAAAGACTTAACATTATCAAGCAGGACACTCGTAATACTGCAAGCGGACATTACAGGTTTGTTCATCCTACTCGTCCACGTTAACTTAAATTTTTTCACATTTAGAGCTATCTGCCATTCATCATACCAACTAGAAATTTTATTCCAGCCTCTGTGGCCAAGAGGTTCGAGGAGCTATATTCCGGAATCGCGCGACTGCTACGGCCGCAGGTTCGAATCCTGCCTCGGACATAAGTGTGTGTGATATCCTTAATTTAGTTAGGTTTAAGTAGTTCTAAGTTCTAGGGGACTGATGACCTCAGATGTTAAGTCCTATAGTGCTCAAAAACATTTGAACCATTTTTTTTTTAGAAATTTTGTCTAAGTAGTCTTGTATCTTCCTACAGTCACTCCACCTCGATACCTTACCCTACATTGCAGCATCACCAGCAAATAACCACAGATTGCTGCCCACGCTGTCCGTCAAATCCATCATGTATTTACAGAACAACAGCGGTCGTTTCACACTTCAAAAAAATGTTCAAATGTGTGTGAAATCTTATGGGACTTAACTATTAAGGTCATCAGTCCCTAAGCTTACACACTAATTAAACTAAATTATCCTAAGGACAAACACACACACCGATGCCCGATGGAGGACTCGAACCTCCACCGGGACCAGCCGCACAGTTCATGACTGCAGCGCCTGAGACCGCTCGGCTAATCCCGCGAGGCTTTCACACTTCCCTGAGGCACTACTAACGATAACGTTGTGTCTAATGAACATTCGCCGTAGAGGACAACATACTGGTTTTTGTTACTTAAGATGTCTTCGAGTCAATCACATTATCTTTGAACTTATTCCGTACGCTGGTACCTTCGTTAACATCTTGCAATGGGGCAGCGCGTCAAATTCCACTCGGAAATATAGGAATAAGGAATATGCTTGTTGCCCTTCATCCATAGTTCGCAGTACACCATATGAGAAAAAAAACTGAGTTTCGCACTAGCGATGGTTTCTAAAATCATGCTGATTCATGGACAAAAGCTTCTCACTCTCAAGAAAGTTTATGATATTCGAACTGAGAATATGTTCATGGATTCTGCACAAACCGAAGTTAGGGATATTGATTGCTGCGTAAATTTGCGGCAACGTTCTTTTGCCCTTCTTCTACACTGGAATCACCTGCGCTTTCTTCTAGTTACTTTGGACTTTTTGCTGGGCGAGAGATTCACGATAAATGCAAACTATATAAGGGGCCAATGCCGGAGAGTAGTCTTCGTAAAACCGAACTGGGATTCCATCCGGACTTGGTGATTTATTAGCTTCCAAATCTTTTAGTTGTTTCTGTAGCTCAGGGATGCTTATTACTATGTCGTCCATACGGGTTTCTGTCTGATGGTTAAATGACGGTAAGTTTGTACAGTTTTCCTGTGAGAATGATTTCTTGAACGTGAAATTTGACCTACGGCTTTCGTTTTGCTATCTTCAGCTGCCACACCAACAGCCGCTTTTACGTACGACCAAAATTTCCTCGGATTCTCATTGTAACATACATACACATAATTTCAACATATTCGCTTTATCGCTCCGATTTATATGACTGAATAAAGTAAATATAAAATATCCCATAAACGTAACATTTTGCTTAAAAACAGTACTAGCGTATTTATACGGGAAGACAAAAATGGTGTTGAAATGAGGCACTTAAATAGCCTCACTATCGGCGGCCAAAGACAAAAATGTTGAGACTGTGAAACAAATCATTAAGCAGTTACCTCCACATTTTGTATGAAATGCCTTTAAAATTCTGTATTTGAATGGAGCTTTAGCGTAGGTATTAGTACTTGTAGCATAAGATCAGTGCCTAAATTCAAGGAATGCATACGACAGCTGAGCTCATCGTCATCCGCCTTGTTATTTGCACACAACTGTCATATACTATAGCAAATGTTTCCTGATAACTGCGAGTAGTTTCATTTTCTTTCAGAGTTCTTATATTAACCTACTTCCAGCGGGTCCCAGAACTGATCGCTTGCACATTTCACACACCTGTTCCTTCATTAAACGCACTGCTTTCCAATGAGAGTAATGGACAAGTGCGTAAATCTTCCTAACCCTAATCATTATCAGTGTTCTTGTATCACTAAACCGTGTGAAACGTTTTACAAAAATCAACCACCGCTTCATCTGACCACCACCACAGACGCACCACATAGAATTGCACATCCTGAGCATACTTTTTTTTATTTGCGAGAACCGAATCGCTGTAAAAATAAAGCTTCGTTTACGTCTTGAAAAGTAATGAGATCTGCACATGTGTTCATCTGTCCCCCAGCACACTATTTTCTTTTCTCTAGAGCTCGCTTTCGTTCGTTTCACATCTCTGTCTTGCTATCAACTAGCGTTAAAGATAGCCACTGTTATACACTGAGATAATTTTTACGCTTGTTCATCGATTTACCTAACTTTCTTGCATCAAGCCTCATAGCACACGAAAGAAATCGTTGGGCAATTTCAGGTAGCCAATGTGCTCAAAATGTTCAAATGTTCGAAAATGTGTGAGTTCCTGAGAGACCAAACTGCTGAGGTAATCGGTCCCCAGACTGACACACTACTTAAACTAACATACGTTAAGAACAACACACACACCCACGCCCGAGGGAAGACTCGAACCTCCGGTGGGAGGGGCCGCGCAATCCGTAACATTGCGTCTGTTACCGACGTGCTTTCATGTGCACAACTGTCGCAAGTATAGAAGTTTAGAGTGCTTCTACCAGTGCATTAATGAAATTTAAGTAGAGAACGTCATCATTTAAAATGTTTGTGTAACTCTTACGAACATTTTGAAAATCCTGTCTCGGAGGGTAACACAAAAAAATACGTTTTCAGCAAATGTGAAATCAAACATAAAAATTGAAACCGTTATGTTATACTGAATGTGTGAGTATTTAATTTTAGCACAGTTCGTTTTTGAACTAGCTCCTTCCTTCTGTTTATTTCAACGTTTATTAAGATTGCTGTAAACAGTGGCTCACGGCAACATAATGTCCTTTTTTCTCTTACCTCCAGTCGCTGGCAAGAGGTATTATGCAGAATATACATTTCAGTTTATAGATGGCGTGGTGATGGTTTCTGAAAAATCAACAAGCTTGTCAGACATTTTCTCTAACGCGGGCGAATAGTCAACAGGCGGCGCTCTCTGGACGGAACGTCTAGCCCTGCCGACGACGTGTGTGTTCACATCTTTTCCGTCGTACAACTACAGCGTGTTCTCTCTGATAATCAGCTTACAGTTCCCACTCCCTGCACGGGAACGCCACTTCAGGAGCGGCCTGTATTAACGGTTATTTTCTGTTTTGAGTCATTAGTCTTCTGACTGGTTTGATGCGACCCGCCACGAATATCATTCCTGTGCTAACCTTTTCATCTCTGAGTAACACCAGCAACGTACGTCCTCAGTTATTTGCTGGATGTAATACAGTACCGGTTTCCCTCTACATTTTTTACCCTTTACAGCTCCCTCTGTACAGTGGAAGCTATTCCCCGATTTCCTAACAGATATCGTACCATCCTGTCACTTCTTCTTGTACTCCTTTCCTCGTCGATTCACTGGAGAACTTCCTAATTCCTCATCTAATTTTCAACATTCTTCTGTAGCACCACATCTCAAATGCTTCAAGTCTCTCCTTTCCCGGTTTTCCCGCAGTCCATGTTTCACTGCCATACAATTCTGTGTTCCAAACGCAAATTTTCAGAAACTGTTTCCTCAAATTAAGGCACACTTTTGACACTAGTAAACTTCCCTTGGGTAGGAGCGTCCTGTTTGCCAGTGCCAGTCTGCTTTTCATGTCCTCCTTGCTCCGTCCGTCATGGGTTATTTTACTGCCTAGGCAGCAGAATTCCTTACCTTCATCTGCTTCGTGATCACCAAACCTGCTGTTATGTTTCTGTCTGTTGTCATTTCTGCTACTTCTCATTACTTTCGTCTTTTATTCTGTTTATTGTCATTACATATTCTGTACTCATACTACTGTTCAATTCATTCAGCAGATCCTGTAACTTTTCTTCACACTCACTGAGGATAGAAATGATATAAGCGAATCTTATCATTTATAACTTTTCACCTTGAATTTTAATGCCACTCTTGAGACTTTCTTTTAATTCCATCAGTGCTCCTTCTATGTATAGATTGAACAGTAGAGGCGAAAGTCTACATCCCTGTCTTACACCCTTTTAATCGGAGCACTTTGTTCTTGGTCTTCCATTCTTATTGGTCCTCTTGGCTCTTGTGCATATTGTGTATTAACCGTCTTTCCCTGTAACTAGGATACTTGAAGTGTTAATCATATTGCACGATAATTCTTACACATGTCGGGCCTTGCAATCTTCGTAATTACATGGAAGATGTTTATCCGAAAGCCAGTTGGTATATCGCCAGACTCACACATTCTACACACTAACATGAATAGCCGCTTTTTTTGCCACGTCCCCCAGTGATGTTAGAAATTATGACGGAATCTTATGTATTTCCTCTGCCGTAGTCTTCCAAAGCTCTTTTAAATTCCGATTCTAATGCTGGATCCCCTACCTCATCTGTATCAGCTGCTGCTTCTCCTTCTATCGCGTCATCAGACAAATCCTCCCCCTCATGTACTCTTTGCACCTATCCGCTCTCCCCTTTCCATTTAACAGTGAAGTTCCCATTGCGCTCTTCATGTTATCATCCTTGCTTTAAATTTCATCGTACAACGATATGAGTTTCTGAATGCCGAGTCAGTCCTTCCGACAACAATTTCTTTTACGATTTCTTCACATTTTTCATGCAGCCTTTCCACTTTGGCTTCCCTGCTCTTCCTACTTCTTCATTTGTAAGTGGCTTGTTATTTCTGTATTCTCGAATTTCCCTGAACATTTTTATGCATCCTTCGTTCATCGATCACTAAAGCATTTCATCTGTTACCCATGGTTTCTCCTTAATTGTAGCTATGTTTTTCTGCCCAGCTTCTGTGACTGCCCCATTTAGAGATGTCCATTCTTCTCCAACTGATCTACCGACTGAGCTATTCCGTATCGCAGTATCTATAGTCTCAGAGAACTTCGTAGCTCTTATTCCTTAATACTTCGGAATCCCACTTCTTTTGAACATTGAGTCTTCCTGACTAGTCTCTTAAATTTCAGCCTACTCTTCATCACTATTAAATTGTGATTTGACTCCATATCCGCTCCTGGATACGCCTTACAATCCAGTATCTGCTTTCAGAATCTCTATCTGAAGTATCTAACTGAAATCTCTCTGTATCTCTCGACTTTTTCTAAGTATATCTTCTGCTGTAGTGATTCTTGAACAGAGTATTCGCTATTACTAGCTGAGATTTTCTGCAGAACTCAGTTAGTCTTTCTCCTCTCTCATTCGTAGTATCAAGCCCACAATCTCCCGTATTCATATCTTCTACTCCTTTCCCTGCAAAAGTATTCCAATCCCCGTGACTATGAGATTTTCAACTCCTTTTGGTAGTGAATTACGCCTCCAATATCCTCCTATACTTTCTCTTCATCTTAGCATTGTCCATTTCAACTTTTCTGGTTTCCCTAAAGCGTTCAAATTTCAGACATTTCAGTTACGGCTCTTTGGCTTTTCATGCTTTTTCTCATGGTCACTGCCTCCTTGGCAGTTCCCTCCCGGAGATCCGAATTGGGGACTATTCCGGAATCTTTTGCCAGTGGAGAGGTCATCATGAACTTTTTCATTTACAGGCCACAAGTCCTATGAATACACATTATGTGTCTTTAATCCAGTGGTTTCCATAGCCTTCTGCATCCTCATGGCGTTGATCATTTCTTTAGGGGCAGTTTCCCACGCCAAGGACAAGAGAGTGCCCTCACCCTCTGTCCGCTTCTCCGTCCTCTTTGACAAGGTCATTGGATGAATGAGGGTGGCTTCATGGGCCAAAGTCATCGGCCGCCATTGCTGATGGTTTTTATTCTAAATCTACATCTACGTTTGCATCTACGTGATTACTCTGCTCTTCACAATAAAGTGCCTGGCAGAGGGTTCAATGAACCAAATTCAAGCTGCCTCTCTACCGTTACACTCTCAAACGGCGCCCGGGAAAAACGAGCACTTAAATTATTCTGTGCGAGTCTTGATTTCTCTTATTTTATAGTGATTAGCATTTCTTCCTATGTAGGTAGTGACAACAGAATGTTTTCGCAATTGGAGGAGAAAACTGGTGATTGAAATTTCATGAGAAGATCCCGTCGCAACGAAAACCGCCTTTGTTTTACTGATTACCACTCCAATTCACGTATCATGTCTGCGGCACTATCTCCCCTATTTAGCGATAATACAAAACGAGCTGCCCTTCTGTGAACTTTTTCGGTGTCATCCGTCACTCCCACCTGATGAGGATCCCACACCGCCCAGCAATACACCAGAATAGGGTGGATAATCTTGGTGTAAGCAGTCTCTCTAGTAGACCTGTTGCACCTTATAAGTGCTCTGCAATGAATCGCAGTCTTTGGTTTGCTGTACCCACAACATTATCTATGTGATCGTTGCAATAAAGGTTATTTGTAATTGTAATCCATTAGTATTTAGTTGAATTTACAGCCCTCACATTTGTGTGACTTACCGCGTAATCGAAATTTACAGGATTTCTTTTAATACTCATGTGAATAAATTCACACTTTTCTTTATTCAGGATCAATTGCCACTTTACGCAACATATAGAAATCGTATCTAAATTATTTTGCAATTCGTTTTGGTCATCTGATAACTTTACAAGACGGTCAATAACAGAATCATCCGCAAACAATCTAAGAGGGCTACTCAGATTGTCTCCTATGTCGTTAATATACATCAGAACAATAGATGGCCTATAACACTTCCTTGGGAAACGCCGGACATTACTTCTGTTTTACTCGATGACTTTCCGTCTATTACTACGAACTGTGAAATCACTAATCCAGACGGCCGTTGTGGCCTAGCGGTTCTAGGCGATCCAGTCCGGTACCGCGCGACTGCTACGGTCGCAGGTTCGAATTCTGCCTTGGGCGTGGACGTGTGTGATGTCTTGGGTTAGTTAGGTTTTAGTAGTTCTAAGTTATAGGGGACTGATGACCTCAGATGTTAAGTCCCATATTGCTCAAAGCCATCTCAACCATTTTTTTCACTAATCCAGTCGCACAACTGATGCGATGTTCCATCGGCACGCAGTTTGGTTAGAAAACGCTTATGAGGAACCGTGTCGAAAGCCTTCTGGAAATTTCCAGTCTTTAGGTGCGGGCTCTGTGTGAGCGAGCGATTTTATGTAAGTGCTAAATATGGGGCTTTTGTATTAGCATACTCTGACTGGTATACAAGCTGGACCGGAGGCCTTCGCTTTATCTAGTGATTTAAGCTGCTTTGCTACAACAAGGATATCTACTTCTATGTTTCTCATCTTGGCAGTTGTCCTTAACTGGAATTCTGGAATATTAACTTCGTCTTCTTTCGTGAATGGGTTTCGGTAAACCGTGTTTAATCATTCTGCTTTTGTGGCATTGCCATCCGTGGTTTCACCGTTGCTATCGCGCAGTGAAGATATTGATTATGTCTTGCCACTGGTGTGCTTTATGTATGACCAGAATTTCTTTGGGTTTTCTGCCAGATTCCGAGGCAGAGTTTCGTTGTTGAAATTATTATAACCATCTCTCATTGAAGGACGCGCTATCTTTCGAACTTCTGCAAAACTTAGCAATCTTGGGGTTTTTGCGTTCTTTTAAATTTTGCATGCTTTTTTCGTTGCTTGTGCAACAGCGATCTGACCCGTTTTATGTACCATGAGTGGTCAGTACCATTACTTTTTAAATTGTGTGGTATATATCTCTCAAATGCCGTCGATACTATATCTTTGAAATCATTCCTCATCTTTTCTACGCTTACATGATCAGAACAGAAGGAGTGGAAACTGCCTCTTAAAAACGCGATAAGAGCAGTATATGTACTTTGCATTTCTTTTCGATGGTTGTGGGTGTCACGGTATTCAGCCTAGCAGCAACTGCCTTGTGGTCGCCAATCCCTGTATTCGTCACAATACTCTCTATTTGTCCAGGATTACTTGTTGCTAAAAGGTCAAGTATGCTTTCGCAACCATTTACGCTTCGAGTGGGCTCATGAACAAATTGTTCGAAATAATTTTCTGAGAAAGCATTCAGTACAATTTTGGATGACGTTTTATGCCTGCCGCCAGTTTTAACCGTACAATTTTTCCAACATATCAAAGGGTAGATTGAAGTCACCACCGACTATAATTGTATGATTTGGGTACCTATTTCAACTGAAACTCAAGTTTTCTTTGAACTGTTCAGCAAATATATCTTCTGAGTCGGGGGTCGGTAAAACGATCCAGTTAATAGTTTAGTCCGATTCTCAAGTATAACCTCTACCCACACTATTTCGCAGGAACTATCTCCTTCAATTTCACTACAAGGTAAACTACTTCTGACAGCAAAACATACTCCTCCACCAACTGTATTTAATCTATCCTTTCTGAATAATGTTAGGTCGTTTGAAAAAATTTCGGCTAAACTTGTTTCCGGCTTTAGCCAGCTTTCTGTACCTATAACTATTTGAGCTTCAGTGTTTTCTATGAGGGCTTGGAGCTCTGATTCTTTCCCAATGCAACTACGACAATTTACAACTACAATAACGATCGTTTCTACAACTACCTTACTATGTTTTACCTGCCCCCTTTTAGACGGACGCTCTTTCTGTGGTTTCCTGGAACCCTCTAACCTATAAAAACAGTTCAGTCCCTTCCACACAGCCCCCGCTACCCGTGTAGGTGCTTCTTGAGTGTGGTGAACTCCTGACATATTAAGCTGAGCCCGGAAATCCACCACTCGATGGCCCTAGTCAAGGATTCTGCAGCCTACACAACCGCAGAACTGCCTGAGCCCCTCATTCAGACCCTCCACTCGGCTCTGCACCAAAGAGTCACAGTCGGACCTATCGACGATCCTTCATGTGGTGAGCTCCGCCTTAATCTCGCAAGCAAGACTGGCAGACTTTACCGTTTCCTCTAGCCGCCCGAAACCAGAGAGAATCTCCTCCGATCCAAGGCGACACTATCATTAGTACCGACATGGGCCACAACCTGCAGTTGGCTGCATCCTGTACTCTTCGTGACATCCAGAAGAACCCTTTCCACAACTGGAACCCCCCCGCCCCCTCCCCCCCCCCCCCCCCGGTATGCGAGCTCCCAACTACCAACAAACCCACCATCAGTGAATGCCCAGATCTTACGGGGCAAGAATCTTCCTCTGGAACACTGTAGATGACTGCATCCGGCTCAGAGACTTCGTCAGCCATAGATAACGCCCGAAAACTGTTCGTCAGATGAACCGGGGAGGGCGTACGATTGGCCCCTTGGAAAGTCTTCCGCTGCCTGCCAGACTTTGGAATGGTCCCACTCGACCACTGCTGAGGGGTCAACCTCAGTGCAGGCAAAACCCAGGGTGGCCACAGTAGTGGACCGATTGGGGGACACGTGGGACGTGCTCCATGGCCCTCGCATCACCGCGTCCGTCACCTCGCTGTGATGCCCCTTGGCACCAACCTCAAGCTGTGTGATAGAAGCCAAGGCTGCCTTGAGCTGTGAGTGAAGGGCGACCAACCTAGCTCTCGTCTGCACATAGCAATCACAGTTCCTATCCATTACTGAAGTCGTTCCTATTTGAAGCTCGTAAAAATATGTAATAAACAAATGGTGTACTCGGCTTGTTAGCAGCAGGAATTCGAGATGCTCTGTCACTAGCGGTCTAACCGACACTGAGCTGTTCTAACCAAAACAAACAAAAGCCTGTACGATACGAGGGTCGACAACAACGGCGGTACTGTACGCTACACTGTTATTGAAATAAAAGAGTTGTGCCTAGTAATCACTCAAGCGCACAATAAATTACAAAAATAAACTAGTAACTACACATATAACTGAAAATAAGCCGCTGCTCTTTGAAGCTCGAAGAGTGATGGTGGGTTTCAATCCCAGGATCGAGAACGGTTTGATCACTAATCATAGACACCACCCCTAGATAACGTGTGGTATTAACTTATGATCTGTTAAAATCGCTCATTCATTGCAAGTTATTCTCTTACTTAACTGTTTCATAATTTCTTCGACGCTTTTAATTTAGCAAACCAAAATAAATTACCAGGTGGTAGGAATATACTAAACCAGACAATATTCAAAAAATGAAAGGTCTCATCATTAAATTCTGCCAACCTCTAGTTTATTTACTATAGATGGACCATTACTATTTAGGCAAACGTTAAAATATTGCATTTACTTCTATGTAATGTACATCAAAGTGGGTCACGCGCAGAGAACTGTAGGTTTCTGTAACATTTTCGCCGCGGCTGTATGTGGATGCTACTTCAGAGACGAGCTTATATCTCGCGCGCTATTTCATAATAAATGAGTCCGTCAGAATCTCTCTGCATACATTTTCACCATTTTTTGCCCCCAGTCACAGAAGTGTAACAGAATCCCGACGTCCTTTCTTTCCATTTTGACGGCGCGACGCCGCCGCTGGTAATCTCCGGCAATTTTAAATAAATGAAAAGCTAAAGCCGCGCCGGCAGAGGGCAGGGCGGTCGCAGCTGCACGTGATTCCTGCTTACCGTTTGGTCCCGCGGGCGGCGCGCCACGGGGTTTTTCCCGAAGAACAGACGCTCATTAGCGATTCCTAATTAACGTAGAAGCACGCCGAGCGCACAATACATACTTGCCGCGCCAAGTGCCTAGTGACTCGCACAAGTTTGCTCTTGCTCGGCTGAAAGCTCGCGCACCGGGCACGTTAGCATAACCGGAGCCGTGAGACCCCACTAACGAGAAAATATCGCACTCTTTCTGCACTCCTTCCCTTGGCGCAAGATCTCTTAGAAATTTCTAGAGCAGTTCTCTTTCATTTGAAACTGCGCTGCTGAAACTTTGCACTAAACAATATTGTTCCCCATAACGTTAAAATAGCTACAGGCAACTACCGTTCACAACTTATGAAACAGAGAAGTTTACGGAAAAGAACTATAAATTTCTGAAAAACTTACGCCAAAACAAACGCAGTATTCTAATGCTGTTTCTTTTCTATATCTGTTGATACTTTTGCTATTTGAGTCAGCGATACAGGTATCTATGTAAGAACAGCTTATATCGAATCCCGTATTTCCAATCAGTAATAAAAAGCACATTTTACCACATTATACTACAATGCTGTTGCGCCTAGGTTTTCCTCTATTCAGCGAGGAATTCAAGCAATGACGATTTTAATTGAATGGAAAACTTATTTTTTAGACGCATTTGAGCGATCTTCAACTGTGGATACAGTGACATGACTGTAATAATGTATCCCGAAATACTTAAACTTAACCGTATGGACCGTACGAAATTTTGCTACAGTCCACGCCACAACTAACTGGAATACGTATTTATTTGGATAAAACACATTCCGTAGAAAATTTTCACACTTTTTTCTAAATGATGTGAACCATTGCACGTCAAATACGTTAGATCCTCTACCAGTATTTAGTTAAATATTAGACTTTGAATAAAAGGATTTCGCAGAATATATGATTTCAAATCAGGTGAAAGTTTGTCCTGTGGCTCTTTCCTGAACGGCTGACAGCTTTGATAGTCCGCAACGATCATTTTTTCGTATTACCTTTATCAGATCGCTATATATACAACACGGGGCATTTTCAGAGTGTTATTTTAGCTTTCCTTTGTGCCACCTACTTTCATTCTCTCAGAACGGGCTTTCATTCACTCGTGAAACTGAACTGTTCCGGTTTTCTCGGGTTTTCCTGCAAGGTCAGATGTCTTGTCGCGAATTTTGTGCCCCGATTTCCTCCGCTCTTCTGTATCAAGTTGTTTTATTCCTACTCCCTTGAGGTCTCCATTCACTGCATTGCACCATTTTATCATTTCATCTTTTGCTTTCCTGTGAGTTTCGTGTAATTCCACAATTTACTCCAGTTGGTTTCATTCTTTTAATACGTCCAAAGAATTTTTGCTGCATTACTTGTCAGTATACTTTTCAAATATTTATTAAGGCAGTCGGTTTTGGGGAGTTCTGATAAACTTCTGTTTCAGTTGTTCCCAGTCTTGTGCTCGTTTTTTGTCGAGTTCATTTGCTAATAGGAGTGGTTTCATTTTGCTACTGTGAAATTTAGAAAATACTGAGTCTCAGTGCAGAATTGTTTGAGCATAAAATATAGTTTCACGTAGGTTGGATAGAGATCTGTGTCGGTATTTGCTCCTTTGCGTACTCGAACATTTGAAATCTCATTATGAAGTGGACACCAGATAGTGATATGATTAATTTAGAATTCGCCTGCATTTTGTCGAGTAAGTGTTATTTTTTTCTGTTTTTCATGATTTTTTCTTGAAATATGTTGACATAAATATGAAGCTGAAATACCAAATGATTCTATCACTCTCTTTCCACTCTGTGTGGTCCATTTTTGTAAAAGGAAATTACCCACCGTTTTCATAGTTTGTTTGTTTCTCCGTAATTGTGCGTTAAAATTGCCGATTAGAGTTTCGCATGATTTAGTAGAATTGTAGGGAATTTATTTTTTACCACCACCCATGACATATTTACTTTTCCAGATTTGTTTGATTTTCTCCTGTGAATTAATTAACAGTGTTCATTTCATTTGCACAGTCCAAGGAAGTCCTCATTAATCTGTGTGCACGAGCTTTACTTCGGTTACAGAACTAAGATCTTGTGAAATTGTGAATGAAAACCCCAGATGGGATGTATTTTTAAAAATCCGTTTCTCTGCCTGTAATTGCCAAAAATTATATTCTCATCTGCCTGTCTTGTTTCTTTGTAGACTATGTTTTTGTTCTTTAAGTATTTTACCGAATTTGTAAGGCTTCCCTTGCTTTAGGACTGAGTTACTTTTATTGTCCCAAAGGGCGTTTTGATTTCTGTCTTAGCTGGCCAGAGAACAAATGTGCATCTACATGGCTAAGCTGCAAATAAAATATAAGTGCCTGGCAGAAGGTTCATGGAACCACCTTCACAATAATTCTCTATTATTCCACTCTCGAACAACACTCGGAATAAACTAACACCTATATCTTTCCGTGCGAACTCTGATTTCCCCCCGGCGTCAACAAAACATTTTCGTATTCAGAGGAGAAAGTTGGTGATTGAAATTTCGTGAGAATATCCCGCCGCAAAGAAAAACACATTTGTTTTAATGGTGTCCATCCCAAATCCGGTATCATGTCTAAAGAGCTAGTTGTGTCTCACAAGAATGATGTTGACGTGTTGACTGTGTTTCAATAGACGGTTCTCCTCGACGTAATTCGTAATGTTCGAGCACAATACATGTTCCAAAATCCTGGTGCATATCGACGTTAAGGATATGGGCCTGTAATTAAGTGTATTACTCCTACTACCTCTCTGGAATATTGGTGTGACCTGTGCAACTTTCCAGTGTTTGGGTAGGGATCTTTCGTCGAGAGAGAGGTTGTACATGATAGTGAAGTATGGACCTATTGGATCAGCATACTCTGAAAGAAACCTAATTGGTATATATTCTGGACCAGAAGGCTTGCTTTTAATAAGTGATTTGAGTTGCTTCACTACTCCGAGGATATCTGTCTCTAAATTACTCATGTTGGCAGCTGTTCTTGGTTCAAATTCCGGAATATTTACTTTGTCTTTGGTGAAGGATTTTCGAAAGACTGTGTAAGTAGGCTGTTTAGTTTTGTTTTATTGGTAACGCTGCCGCTACGTTGCGCTCTGCATGAAAATCACTGGCTGTGCCGTGTGCAGTCTGTGGCTGGTTGGCATTGTTGTAATACTCGCCATTGTAGTGTCGGGCTGCGGCAGCTGGATGCTAACAGCGCGTAGCGTTGCGCAGTTGGAGGTGAGCCGCCAGCGGTGGTGGACGTGGGGAGAGAGATGGCGGAGTTTTGAAATTTGTAAGAATTGGTGTCATGAATTGATATATATATTACGACTATTAAGGTAAATACATTGTTTGTTCTTTATTAAAATCTTTCATTTGCTAACTATGCCTATCAGTAGTTAGTGCCTTCAGTAGATTGAATCTTTTATTTAGCTGGCAGTAGTGGCGCTCGCTGTATTGCAGTAGCTTGAGTAACGAAGATTTTTTTGTGAGGTAAGTGATTTGTGAAACGTATAGGTTAATGTTAGTCAGGGCCATTCTTTCGTAGGGATTTTTGGAAGTCAGATTGCGTTGCGCTAAAAACTATTGTGTGTCAGCTTAAGCACAAGTCTGAATCAAATTAGTACGCAACACCAAAGAGAAATCCGGGAAGTACAAGATCAGCTGACACAGGTAATACAACAATTACGTATTTCAGAGCACACTCGCGCTCCAATACGGGAAGAGGGACATTGAAATACGGAACAGCCACAAAATAATAACACAGGGCACTTCGGAAATTATGAAACAAATTGGCAAGGTACACCGAATTCTGAGATGGAACCGCCGACACGACGTAACAATGACCGATATGCTACCCGCCGAGACGATGATTTTGACTATAAGCTGTTCATTACTACACGTAAATTCAAAACATTTAAGAATTCTGGCAACGATATTCGTACACAAGCGTGGCTCCATCAATTCTCTCATTGTTTTCCTCCCAACTGGTCATTAGAGCACAGATTAGAATTTATGTGTGGCTATTTAGAGAATGAACCAGCTGTAAGAATGCCATTCACGATTGCCACGGTGAAGGAGAATTTTACCATGCCTTCCTCTCAGCATATTGGTCTCAAGCCACACAAGACCGAGTAAAACATGGCATCATAATGATGAAACATTTCGAACAATCTGAATTTTCCAGTCTTGTCAAATATTTTGAAGACATGCTACGTAAGAATCAGTATCTTTCAAACCCATACAGCCCCTCAGAACTCATCCGCATGTGCTTAATCAAATTGCCTGAACATTTACGACACATTATCTTGGCAGGCCGTTGCAAAGACGACATTGAAGCTTTTCAGGGACTCTTACAAGAATTAGAAATTGACACTGACAATCGCGGAACGCGAAAACAGGAACACAACAATTACAGGTCATATTCGTCGCAATTCCGCGATGAAAGAAATAACAACTGGACACGACAAGGCTATTCTCACAACACAAATCGTGACCAAAACAGACACCACCCGTATGACAACCACTGGCAGAGTAATAGTTACAGAGAAGTATTTCAGTAGTAATGAACATGACAGAGACAATCATAGAAACAGACAACATGGCAACCAGAACTATTATTATCACGGTAGACAGAATAACTTCAGACGCAAGGGTCCACCGCGCAGTGATAATTCAGGGAGAAATTCTCCACCACATGACCGACAAACAAGAAATTACAGGAACTACCGACATGACGACAGACGATATAATCATAATGACAGACCGGAAATCCATCAGAATTGGCGAGCTTCAAACAGGGTAGGGCCCTCTCGGCAAAGTAAATTTGTAGAAGTTAGGTCTCCTAATCCCAGTAACGACGCGCGCCAACAAAGAGGTAACAGACAATGACTCTCACCGCAGGCAGCAGCGTGCGCCGGCTGGCTCAGAGAAAAATAACATAAGCTAACCTTGAGCAAAATTCCAGTGTTCTTTACTGCCGTATTCCACATGATGATTGACTTCATGTTGATTTGCTGCATACTGAGGAAGAGTAAAGGTTTACACCACATTTCACATGTAAAACTGTTTATTGAGAGACAATCTACATCTACATCTACATCCGTACTCCGCTAGCCACCTGACGGTGTGTGGCGGAGGGTACCCTGAGTACCTCTATCGGTTCTCCCTTCTATTCCAGTCTCGTATTGTACGTGGAAAGAAGGATTGTCGGTATGCTTCTGTGTGGGCTCTAATCTCTCTGATTTTATCCTCATGGTCTCTTCGCGAGATATACGTAGGAGGGAGCAATATACTGCTTGACTCTTCGGTGAAGGTATGTTCTCGAAACTTCAACAAAAGCCCGTACCGAGCTACTGAGCGTCTCTCCTGCAGAGTCTTCCACTGGAGTTTATCTATCATCTCCGTAACGCTTTCGCAATTACTAAATGATCCTGTAACGAAGCGCGCTGCTCTCCGTTGGATCTTCTCTATCTCTTCTATCAACCCTACCTGGTGCGGATCCCACACTGCTGAGCAGTATTCAAGCATTGGGCGAACAAGCGTACTGTAACCTACTTCCTTTGTTGTCGGATTGCATTTCCTTAGGATTCTTCCAATGAATCTCAGTCTGGCATCTGCTTTACCGACGATCAACTTTATATGATCATTCCATTTTAAATCACTCCTAATGCGTACTCCCAGATAATTTATGGAATTAACTGCTTCCAGTTGCTGACCTGCTATTTTGTAGATAAATGATAAGGGACCTATCTTTCTATGTATTTGCATCACATTACACTTCGCTACATTGAGATTCAATTGCCATTCCGTGCACCATGCGTCAATTCGCTGCAGATCCTCCTGCATTTCAGTACAATTTTCCATTGTTGCAACCTCTCGATACACCACAGCATCATCTGCAAAAAGCCTCAGTGAACTTCCGATGTCATCCACCAGGTCATTTATGTATATTGTGAATAGCAACGGTCCTATGACACTCCCCTGCGGCACACCTGAAATCACTCTTACTTCGGAAGACTTCTCTCCATTGAGAATGACGTGCTGCGTTCTGTTATCTAGGAACTCCTCAATCCAATCACACAATTGATCTGATAGTCCGTATGCTCTTACTTTGTTCATTAAACGACTATGGGGAACTGTGTCAAACGCCTTGCGGAAGTCAAGAAACACGGCATCTACCTGTGAACCCGTGTCTAAGGCCCTCTGAGTCTCGTGGACGAATAGCGCGAGCTGGGTTTCACACGATCGTCTTTTTCGAAACCCATGCTGATTCCTACAGAGTAGATTTCTAGTCTCCAGAAAAGACATTATACTCGAACATAATACGTGTTCCAAAATTCTACAACTGATCGATGTTAGAGATATAGGTCTATAGTTCTGCACATCTGTTCGACGTCCCTTCTTGAGAACGGGGATGACCTGTGCCCTTTTCCAATCCTTTGGAACGCTTCGCTCTTCTAGAGACCTACGGTACACCGCTGCAAGAAGGGGGGCAAGTTCCTTCGCGTACTCTGTGTAAAATCGAACTGGTATCCCATCAGGACCAGCGGCCTTTCCTCTTTTGAGCGATTTTAATTGTTTCTCTATCCCTCTGTCGTCTACTTCGATATCTACCATTTTGTCAACTGTGCGACAATCTAGAGAAGGAAGCACAGTGCAGTCTTCCTCTGTGAAACAGCTTTGGAAGAAGACATTTAGTAATTCGGCCTTTAGTCTGTCATCCTCTGTTTCAGTACCATTTTGGTCACAGAGTGTCTGGACATTTTGTTTTGATCCACCTACCGCTTTGACATAGGACCAAAATTTCTTAGGATTTTCTGCCAAGTCAGTACATAGATCTGCTTTTTAACTTAGTCTTTACCATAAAATTTTTCACTTCACGCTACTAGTACAATTTGTCACACTGAGAAACTAACATGTGACAATGTTTTGAAGTTCACTATCCAGTCTAGAACCTACGGAACATATTTAGACAGTATTGACGAGTGCATTGTTATAGCGAACAGACGTCACAGTGTTATTGTGTGTGTACATTTTTGGTTGTTAGCTGCACGATTATGTAACAATTATAAGGCTGACATACTTAGAACATTTACCAGTACTGCTAATGAGATTTTAATGCAACATTTTGGTTTACTTGAAAATACATTCTTTATTTGAAGTACATTCGGTGAGATTAAAGATGACTTAGCATTTGGTTTCTCTGATAGCTACACGATTATATCACGACGCTACAAATATGTGACACGATTTACATTGTTGCTTTTGCGGTGTATCTGTTTTATATCTGCACAGTTTTTCTGTATTATTCTGGAAAGTAAAACATGTTTTAGTAGTAAGTTTGTGGTGTAGCTACAATGAGACAGCCTTTTCTGTACCACAACAATACGTTACAGTACAGTACTTACTTCATCACGGCAATAAGCGTAATAACTAAGATATTTATACGCAAAGCAATTCACTTTTGTTTATCATGAGGTAAGTACATTGACTTCTGCAGAACTTAGTTTTCGGAGGACGATAACTACGACAGTTCCACAGAATTACCTTACAGCAAAACGCACATTTAGTACTATAGGGCACGCATTTGAGTGATTAATTTTGTACTTAAAACATTTATTTTTAAAGATATTTGAAGTACAATGATACAAAGGTTTTCCGTGATACATTTCATTCCATTGCTGTAATCTGTAACACCTGAGGATATAATTACATTAATCCTCAGGGGGGGTACAGGTCTACTTTGTGTACCATGTGTTTGGCAAGCACAAGGAGCCCTAGCTAATATGGTATTTGCTTATACAACTTTACACATCGGTACCATGTTTATCTAACACATAAATTACACAGCTATCTGATCATTTAACTGAGAGACAAACATTTTTTTTTACTACATCAGTGACACATGTTTACGTAATTACACTGTTGGATAACTTCACACTTACGAAATTGTATTTTGTCTGTACTTTGTGAACTGTTCATATTTTTTCAGAACCATTGTGATACTATGAGAGCTTTGAATGACATATTTGGTATGTGATCATGATTTTTAAAGTACGTTTGAGGTATATGACACTTTTGAAATGAGTAGAGAATTTTGTTTAGGTTTTGAAATTATTGGAGGAAGCTACGACGATTTTGAGAATTTGACTGAGGTGTTATGATGTTATTATTACTATGACTATGTGTATTCTGCTGTTGCGGTATGTTTATGATCAATAAGCTGATGCTGTATGAGTTATTTGATTATGTTATGTATCTGTTATGATGAAATATTGAAGAAATGTCGACGAATAAGGTAAGGAATAAAGAGTAGTGGTTAGAGACTCTGGTTTGTGAAAAAGGTTGTTGGAAACCAAGAATCGTACTTCAAGAGTTATGAAATGTATGTAAATGCGTGAAAGTATTACAATGCCGACGGAGCTTTTTTGGACACTGTTATATCAATAGGATTTTGTTTCTACAGATTTGTAACGCAAGTTCTTGACCTGTGAAATTTTTTATATGAGACTGCCACTGTAGCGGAAACTGGTGTCGTAAATATTTCGGTAAGACAGTTAAGTGACCACCTGCACGTAATGCGTCGTGGGCACCCAGCTGGGCGAGAGCCACCGGGAAACAAGCCATTAGTGTGTGCCTTTCAGAGGCACAGGTGAAAAAAAAGGGAGGCCATTATCCTCGCTATTGACATTTCTTTGTAGAAAGCACCGCAAATACGACACGCTCATTTCTTGGAAACATTCTTTCATCTGCACAACTGATTATGACAAGTGTCTTTCTACGAGAGTTGAGAGAACTTCTTCTGACTTATGAAATGCCACATAGCTATTGAATGATGTTTTTATTCTTTACTCTGCATAATTGCTTATTTCAGTTGATATCTGCTTTCCAGCTGTGTTACAACATTGGTTTTATAAAATAAAAGTAAATGCATTTGCTAATGTCAAAACTTTCTGTCAACAGATCTGTTAAATAACAATTTTATGATCCACATTCTTCAAAAAAAAAGGAGCACTTGGAAAGGATAGAACAATAAGAAGGAACTAGTAACAGGAACTGCATACATAATTTTCTTTTCAAGTACTTGGTAATTTATTTCATAGAATAAGTTGTGGTGCACCACTTTAATTATATAGACATTAATATGTGAATATACATTTCCCTTATCTGCATTGTTGTCTTTAGTGTAACATTTTTTCTGCTTGAGCTTTGTCATGTTTAGGTATAAGTTATTACACTTATTGCTGCTTGCTTTGCTTACTTGCATTTTTTTGTCATTGCTGTTTATATTTATTGTTTTGTGCTGCTGCAATACCTCGTCCCTTAGTTTAGTATCTGAGCTCAGTAGATTTAAGTTAGCTTAAGAGGGGGTAGACTATATAAGAAACCAACTATGATGATTTGGAAGAAATGCATTGAGAAGCTATAAGAAAATGGTTTGGCCAAAAAAGTAGTGTACAGTGGAGAAAAACTATTTTTGAAAGAGGATGTGAACAGAATACAGAAAGCAGGTTTAGATAGGACTTTTTGGGAATAATGATGATCTAAGGGAGATCTCTATGCAAAATACTGCAAGTAAAACAAACCCTGTCCTTTCTTTTTGTGTTATCCCTCTATGTGTTTATGTACCCTTGTGTATTTGTCTTTTTCCTGCCTTTATGTGTTTAGCTAATAAGATTTATATTGTAGAATTTTTCAAATACTATGTTATTTTCTTTGTAAATATGTTCAGACATTATTTATTGTGTTTTGTTTTAATGCTCATGTGTGAAGTTTATGTTTCAAAAGTTATTCTGATTTTTTATGTATGTACTTATGTCGTAATTTTTGTAACACTGATGTATTTGCTATTTCGATTCTTTTGTAAAGCCTGTACTACTGCAAATGTTATCTGTATTGTTATGTTCTTTAAAGATGTATTTTGTACCTTTGTTATTGCATTCTCATGTTATAAAATTGTAATTGACACCAGTTCATCAAATTAAGTAACTTGTAAATTACATTTCACTGCACACATTTCTGTTGGTCATAGTATATGGACAATATGTGAGAAGTAGGGACTGATAGTGTTTGCACGTGTGTTAATAATTCAGTAAGGGACTGGATAACAGCATTGCTGGTTGTAAGAACATTTCAAAAACAATTTTTGTGAGTGCACAAGTGGTGGTTATGGACTTGCTATATTATCCGCAAGACTCTTCAATGGTGATTGTGCACCTGCACAGTCAAACAGATGGCTGCTGGCCATCTCTACAAGGACTACAATGGGTCTACACCTTTGACGACCCACCGATACCATTATTTCTACAAGGACTGCAATGGGTCTGCACCTCTGGTGGCCCACCAATACCGTAATCTCTACCAGGACTACAGTGGGTCTACTCTGTGACGACCTACCTACCAATATTCTTGAAAACTTCGATTGACTCTGCTGTGGGTTTGCTCTGTTGTGGCCCATTACCTATCTGCATGTCAAGAGTCATCACTGTCTTTCATTGGAAGGACAACACTACTTCTTCAAGACTGCATGGAAATCCACTACTTCCGTGTGCATTTTCTTTTATTGCTCAGTCTTTGAGAAAAACACTACTATTTTACTGTGATGAATGATCAGGACTGTCTATATGGACTGTGAGAAAATTTTAGCTTTTGACCAACATTGTATCGATAAGTGTGTGCATTTCATTTCTTTGTTATTGTAATTATGAAAAAAATTTCAAATCTGTATTTTTTGTGGGGAGCATGGGGGCTATGTAAGTAGGCTGTTTAGTTTTTTTTTATTGGTAACGCCGCCGCTATGTAGCGCTCTGTATGAAAATCAATGGCTGTGCCGTGTGCAGTCTGTGGCTGGTTGGCATTGTTGTAATACTCGCCATTGTAGTGTCGGGCAGCGGCAGCTGGATGCTAACAGCACGTAGCGTTGCACAGTTGGAGGTGAGCCGCCAGCAGTGGTGGACGTGGAGAGAGAGATGGCGGAGTTTTGAAATTTGTAAGAATTTGTGTCATGAATTGATATATATATATATTATGACTATTAAGGTAAATACATTGTTTGTTCTGTATTAAAATCTTTCATTTGCTAACTATGCCTATCAGTAGTTAGTGCCTTCAGTAGTTTGAATCTTTTATTTAGCTGGCAGTAGTGGCGCTCGCTGTATTGCAGTAGCTTGAGTAACGAAGATTTTTTGTGAGGTAAGTGATTTGTGAAACGTATAGGTTAATGTTAGTCAGGGCCATTCTTTCGTAGGGATTTTTGGAAGTCAGATTGCGTTGCGCTAAAAATATTGTGTGTCAGTTTAAGCACATTCGTGTAGAATTTTACTAAGGGGACGTTTCAACTGTATCTAGTAACTCTGCTTTCGCAGCAATTTCGTCGATAGTATTTCCATTGCTATTGCGCAGAAAGGCATTTACGGCGTCTTGCCGCCAGCATATTTTACATCAGAATCTCTGTGGTTTTTCTGTCAGGAAACTATTATAAGCTTCTCGCATTTATATCGACGCTAAATTTCGAGCTTCTGTAAAAAATCACCAATCTTGGAGATTTTAAGTTCGTCTGGATTTGGCTTGCTTTTTTCGTTGTTTCTGCAAAATAGTTCTGGACCGCTTTGTGTACCGAGGGGGATCAGATCTGGTTCAAATGGCTCTGAGCACTAAGGGACTTAACAGCTATGGTCATCAGTCCTCTAGCACTTAGAACTACTGAAACCAAAGTAAGCTAAGGACATCACACAACACCCAGCCATCACGAGGCAGAGAAAATCCCTGACCCCACCGGGAATCGAACCCGGGAACCCGGGCGTGGGAAGTGAGAACGCTACCGCACGACCACGAGATGCGGGCGGGGGATCCGATCTGTCGTTTCTCAGTTTAATTTGTATAAATCTCGCAACTACTCTCGATACTGCTTCATTGAATTCAAGCTACATCTTGTCTACACTTTCATTGTTAATTTGGAAAGAGTAAAGATTGTCTCTCAGGAGGGGTTTAAGTAAATTTTTATCTGCGTTTTGAATAGCTATATTTTTCATTTATTTTTGGAAGATTTGTGGGTTAAGAAAATTCACTCTCTACGACAACCCTGTGTTCACTGATCCCTGTATCCATTTTCATACTCCTTATCCGCTCATGATTATTTGTTACTAAGAGATCAAATCTATTTTCACAACCGTTTACTATTCGCGTGGGCTCATGAAATAAATGCTCTAAATAATTTTCAGAGATTGCGTGTAGCACCGTTTCGGGTCATGTTTTGTGCGTACCTCCGGATTTAAACATATCGAAGTTAAATTAAATTCACCATCAGCTATAACTGCATGAGTCGGGTATGTATTTGAAATTAAACTCAGGTTTTCTTTGAACCTTTCTACAACTGTACCATCTGAGTTGGGAGCTCCTGCAAGAATCCACTTATTATCTTATTCCGGTTGCCAAGTATAAACTATGCCAATACTAACACACAGGAACTATCTGCTTCAATTTTGTTACAAGATAAATTACATCTAACAGCAATGTACACGCCACCGCCTACTGTGTTTAGAGCATCCTTTCGGAACACCTTTCGGCTGAACTTTTCTCCGATTCAGCTATCTTTCAGTGCCTGTAATGATTTGAGCATCAGTGCTTTCTATTAACACTTGGATCTCTAGTACTTTCCCAACACAGCTACGACTATTTACAACGGTTATACGGATGCTTCCTGTATCTACATTCTTACTGTGTTTGGCGTGCACCCTTTGCGGCTGAAACTCTTCTTGTGTTTCTCCGAGACCTTCTAACCTAAAAAAAAACGCCTAGTCTGTGCCACGCTACCCCTTCTACCCGTGCAGCCGCCTCCTGAGTGTAGTTGACCTATTCAGCGGAACCCGAAATTTTACCACCCTATGGCGCAAGTCGAGGAATTTGCAGCCTATACGATCGTTGAAACGTCTACGCTTCTGACCCACACCCTCCATTCGGCTCTGTGCCAAAGCCCCGAAATCGGTCCTGTGTACTAGCTGCAAAATATGATCTGTGCTTTCATCTCACAAGCGTGGCATACAGCCTTTACCATTTCTGTTTGCTACTTGAAACCATAGAGAATCTCTTGTGATCCAATGCGACATACATCATTGATGGCGACCTGAGCCACAATCTGCAGTTGGCTGCACCCTGTGCTCTTCATGGAATCCGGAAGGACCCCTTCCAGGTCTGGAATTACTCCACCCGGTAAACACACGAAGTGCACATTGGGTTTCTTCCCATTCTTGGCAGCCATGTCCCTAAGGCGACCCACAACTCGCCTAACACTGGAACTCCCAACTATCAATAATCCCACTCTTTGTGATTGCCTGGAACTCCTTAATTCGAGATATAGTGTCTCAGCCTCGTCCCTCCAGAATACAGTACACTTATGCCACTGATGGTGGAGAACTTCTTACCTCCTGGGCAATTTTGTGATTAACACTCCATTATTTTACTTGTAACTATAGGGTTAAGTTTTAAAAAAAATGTGGTTAAGGCTGAGGGACGTTACTTCCAGAATTTGAAGTTCCGGCTGCACAACTGTTGGACTGGCATTGACCACATTGCCGCTTGATTCAAGTCAGATGCAAAGTTGACTGTGTTAGATAACATGCTTCTTCTGTCCTGCCATACCTAGATGCTTCCTCCCTTCCTATTCTGCCACTGAGTTCTTTGCTGTCACCTTAGTAAGGGGCCTCCACAGGGTTCTGTCACTCTGCCAATGACCCTTGGGTTTCTAATGAGGTTTCCGTGCCTGCTGAGGCTCTGTACTTGCAACCAGTGAAGGACAGTCATAAGTATTAGGTACAAGAGCAGGCCTCACTAGTACCTCATATCTCCGATAGGAGCAGAGATACAAAGAAACACATGTTTTTCTCCAGGTCCTGGACTACAAGTTACCTTGCATTGCACACATATTTGTATGGGTATTGTGTCGGCCAGTCAAATTAACCTGCTTTGCAAAACAGTCTACATGTAGGAGCAAGAAACAGTTCGCTAGATCTTGACATGTAGCCTGCCCTGCTTGACTTGTTTGTGGTGTATCACCCTGATTTATGGATCTATTTTCCATGGTGGCCTGTTCATCAGGGGCAATTAAAATATTGAAGTCTCTGATGTGGCTGGGGACAGGTTGGGATCGATAGAGGGGGATGGACAGATAGATGGCGAGTAAGAAATGGACTGAGATAGGAAAGGAGGAGAAGATGTATGCGGTAAGTGGAAGGTGTAGAGCGACATTGGGCAGGTAGAAAAAGATGAGTGGGAGGTGGAGATAGAAGGAGAGGACAGAAGAATATGGTCAGAGGAAGGGGGACAAACGTATGATCAGAGAGAGAGAGTGGTGGAGGGAATTGACAAAAGAGGGAGATGAGAAGATGAAAGGACAGGAAGTGTGCGGAGAGGAGATAGACAAGAAAAGGTGGATGGATGAAGTTTATAAGCAGTGGGAAGAAGGAGTGGACAAAGAGAGGAGAAGAAGATGTGTTCAAGATATGTGTTGAATGCATATGCGGGTGAAGCTGTAGGAAAATTATAAAAACGTACCTGTATGTATGTATGTTCTATATCTCCTTCCTAAGCCACTGGGTAGATTTCAAGCAAAGGTGGTACACATATAATTTACTGTCTGGAAATAACCGCTATAGGTGTAAAAACCACCCACCTATCAAAGGATGGGTGGGATGGGGTGACAAAGCAGCCCATGATGCGAGAATTCCATATTTTAGTTATCCAGTTTTCGAGAATGGGAGCACTTAAAAACTTGCAACAAACTTCATGCGTGATTTCAAACCACTAAGAAACTTTTCATGTCTGACGACCATCACAAAATGATGAAAGGCAAACAGTCTGTCGTCTACTACATTTCTGCTGTTCATGCATTAAAGCTACTGTATCATGCATGACGATTTTATTTATTGGTTCTTTACTATTAACTGTATTTATGACACATTTTGCAGACAGTATTCACCACTGCATGTACCCGAAAAATTACCTCATCGTATGGCTGTTCATGAGGTACAGCTTCATAAATGTTAAGTTGTGTGAAAATGAAGCTGCAGGGCGAAGTTCCCTAGACGTGCAGGTGAAATATATGTACAAATAAGAGTGAAATATCTTAAATATGTATGAAATATATTTCAAATGTACATGTGCAACTGGAAAAAACTCATCCTAAATCCCTGTAATGTTTTCAATGAAATTTGGCACAAATATATTTTACAGTCTGGAAAGGAACTCTGTAGAGGTGAGAACCACCAGCCACCTATTGGGTCTGGTATGATAACGTGATCAGAGACGGTGGGATGAGGAGATGGACAGACAGCGAGGGTGTAGAAGAAGATGGGCACAAACAGGCGGAGATGTAGATGGACAGAGGAAGAGGAGGGGGAAACGCAAAGAGACAGGGAAGAGGAGGAGATGGGCAGAGGAAGGAAAGAAGGGAAGTTAGTCAGAGACAGAGGCAAGAAGAGACAGGCAGCAAGATAGGGGAGGAGTAGACTAACAGAGGGGGATGAGGAAATGGGCAGAGAAAGGGAAGGAGATGGACATAGAACGGGAGAGAAGAAGATGGAAACACAAAGGAAATGGGTGGAGATAAACAGGGAGAGGAGGAGATGGAGAAAAGGAGGGGGAGGGAGTGATTGACGAAGAGAGGAAGAGAACGAAATGGATTAGACAGGGGAGAAGGAAATGGACTGAGGGGAAGGACCAAATGAACAGAGGGAGAGGAGTAGATTGACAGAGAAATTGGGGGGAGGAGGAGATGATCAGAGAGAGGGACATGAGAAGATGGACAGAGAGTGGGGCATTGAGGGGGAGGACAGAAGGGGTGGTACTGTGCACAAAGATGGAGGGAGTGATGGACAGGACAAGGGCTGGATAGAGAAACATAAGTCTTAATTTGATGAAGAAATTTATGAGAATATATGTTTGGAGCACAGCACTGCATGGCAGTGAACCATAGACTGTGGGAAAACTGAAAAAGAGGAGGATAGAAGCATTTGAGGTGTGGTGGTACAGAAGAGCGTGAAAATTTTTGGACTGGTAAGGTAAGGAAAAATACTTCGGCAAGGAAAGGAATATATATGGACCACACTGACAAGAAGAAGCGATGAGTGGCAGGACATCTGTTAAGACGTACTTCCATGCTACTAGACGGAGCTGTAAAGGGTAAAAACTGTAGAGAAAGACAGAGAATGGGATTTTTTTTTTTTTTTTTTTTTTTTTGGGTCACCAGTCTTCTGACTGATTTAATGCAGCACGCCACGAATTCCTCTCCTGTGCCAATCTCTTCATCACAGAGTACCACTTGCAATCTATATCCTCAATTATTTGCTGGACGTAGTCCAATCTCTGTCTTCCTCTACAGTTTTTGCCTCTACAGCTCTCTATAGTACCATGGAAGCCATTCAATAATGTTTTAACAGATGCCCTATCATCTTGTCCTTTCTCCTCGTAAGTGTTTTCCACATGTTCCTTTCCTCTCCGATTCTAAGGAGAAACTCCTCATTCCTTACCTTATCAGTCCACCTAATTTTCAACATTCGTCTACAGCATCACATACCAAAGGCTTCGATTCTCTCCTTTTCCGGTTTTCCCACAGTCCATGGTTCATTACCACAATTCTGTGCTCCAAACGTACGTTCTCAGAAATTGCTTCCTCAGGTTTAAGTCCTATGTTTGATACTAGCAGACTTCTCTTGGTCAAGAATGCCCTTTTTGCCATTGGTAGTCTTATTTTGAAGTCCTCCTTGCTCCGTCCGTCACTCGTAATTTTACTGCCTAGGTAGCAGAATTCCTTAACTTCATCTACTTCGTGACCATCGATCCTAATATTAAGTTTCACGCTGTTCTCTTTTCTATCTTCGATTTACTCTCAATCCATACTCTGTACTCATTGGACTGTCCATTCCACACAGCAGATAATGTAATTCTTCTTCACTTTCACTCAGGATAGCAATGTCATCAGCAAATGGTATCATTAATAATATTATTCTCCGAATAACAGTGATTCTCCGCGAAGGGACTCTTCATCAGTTATTAACAATTTCTTCTGCTGATTTTTACCTCTTTGACTAACTATAGCGCAGTCGTTATCTACCAGAAACATCAGCTCTGGTTTTTTAAGTAGAAGGTCATTCTCATACAAGAGAAATAGGAATGCTTGCCGTGCGGGGTAGCGGCGTGGTCTTGGGCGCCTTGCCACGGTTCGCGCGGCTCTCCCTGTCGGAGATTCGAGTCCTCCCTCAGGCACGGGTGAGTGTGTTGTCCTTAGCGTAAGTTAGCTGAAGTTAGATTAAATAATGTGTAAGCCTAAGGACCGATGACCTCAGGAATTTGGTCCCATAGAAACTTATCACAAATTTCAAAAATTAGGAATGCTTCCAAAATTGCACACTCTGGTATTCAGTTGGTCATTTCTGCTTCGACGTTTAAATCGTAATCATTCCACGACACCTCTTGATTTCTTTTCGTTTACTGTTGTTCATACCAGTTGTCCCTAACTATATTAAGTAGTCTAAACAAAATTTAAGCTTGTCTACAAGAATGTCATCACGTACACAATCGCCGGCCGCGGTGGTCTCGCGGTTCTAGGCGCGCAGTCCGGAACCGTGCGACTGCTACGGTCGCAGGTTCGAATCCTGCCTCGGGCATGGATGTGTGTGATGTCCTTGGGTTAGTTAGATTTAAGTAGTTCTAAGTTCTAGGGGACTAATGACCACAGCAGTTGAGTCCCATAGTGCTCAGAGCCATTTGAACGTACACAATCACGTGTCTTGGACTGATCACAAAATTATTAACAGGTGACATTTCGTTCATTATGACTTCATTTGGTGAATTAACGTGTAACTGGAATTTTCAGCCGAGTATGAAAAATTTATTTTTTATTTATTATTGCTTACAAATTTGACACTTGTCACCTGAAATCCAATTATGGTATTATTTTCACATAGTTACCAAAAGATGCAATTAACATTTCCTTCAAGATTTGTTATATTATTTAAGCATTTACAATAATTGGTGAAATTAAATATACGAGTAGAAAATGCATAAAAAGTTAAATAAAAGGAAAACCCCCAAATCCTTAAACCATTGATATACATGAACAAACAACAACCTAAGCCACACTAAAATTAAAGATTTCTGTACTGCGTTTAAAAGATTTCAAACTTTTCCCACTGATAATGCAATACGCCTCGTCATCATTCACGTCAACGTGGTTAAATCGAATCCCCTAACTACGGAGGCATTCGTCTAACTCATTTTTTCCTCGTATGTTTACGAAAAATAATACACCCTTCGGTTTGTTTATTACTTTTAACTTACTTCCTACTGTGGTTCGTCGTTCCATGAATGTTTGATAAACGAACGTTCCAGAACACCCAGCAACATTGATGAAGCACTGTTAAGTATAAAATCGGGTTGCACAAGTGAAATTATGTAATATTTCTACAAATTTTATGTTATCATAAAATGAGATTTCACCAAACGATGCTGAGTTCGACAAGCGTAGAAATGAAGCATCATCTCGCCCGAAGCCCTATAGCTCCGCATCAGCGGTGTACGACGAGACCAACCAATGTTATCTCCAAAATCCTGGCAAGATTTTCTTGGTAGTAAGAGGGTAGTTTCCTCAATAAACTCGGATTATGTTTTACTTTCACACCGTCATTTTCTTGCGTCGGTGCACCTGACGTTGCATAAATATTTAAAGGCAACACTGTGTTTCGAAGACAGGTTGGACCGCGGAATGGTCTTCACCTGACTGCCACAATCGTCTACGATTCATAACACTGTGTTTAGAGGCAATTTAGAGGTTGGTATACCAGTAATATATTTTGTACCAACTTGAATTCTGAAGTATGTCTACCTGATCGTAAGTACCCAGACAGTGGACTGGTCGTTCTGCTCTTCGCCTTCTTGACGGCTTTAACCCTGCTGGAACCATTTTCAGAGAGTTGTCTGATGTCCGTGGAGGAATGACAGCCCGTTCTTCCCCAACCCAGAGAGACTAGTGATGTTGCACGCTGGAGTCTAGAGCGAAGCCGACGTTCTAAACTCATGCCAACGGTATTTGCACTGATCAGGCAGAACATTATGGCATCGGCAACTACGACTAAAATGAATACGTGATAATCGCCACTGGACGCTGGCGCAGTAGTAGAGCGTTACCTGGTCTGATGATCCCTTCTTCATCTTGCTGATGGGCAGGCGCGAATCCGTGGTCCTCCAGTGAAACAGCTTCTTGACACCTGCACTGCGGACGGAGACAAGGTGGTGGCGGCTCCATTGTGCTCTAGGGAACATTCACTGGGGCATCTGTAGGATCCAGTGCAGCTCGTACGAGGCACTATAACGGCCAAGGAGTATCGTACACTGGTTGCAGACTACGTACACTCCTACATAACGGCAGCGCCATTTTTGGAGAAGATAATGCGCCATGTCACAAGGCGAGGAGTGTGACGGAGTAGTTCGAGGGACACAGTGGGGAGTTCCAATTGATGTGCTGGCTCCCCAACTCGACAGATCTGAACCTGATCAAACACATTTGGGATACGACTGGTAGTGGCTTCAGAGCTCATTCCCCCCCCCCCCCCCCCCCATCCATCGCCCCGGAATTAATGCGAATGAGAATTACGTGATTTCCCCAAGGGATCTACTAGGGCCTCACTGCTTCCATGCCACGACGTGTCGGCGCTGCTGTTCTACCAAAAGTGGACATACCAGCTGTTCGGTATGTGATAATAATTTCTGGCTAATTAATGTAGTTATTCCATTGGCTTCAGGTCGGGACTCTGGACCCTGGATAGGACAATCTATTTCTAGAATGTTATTTCTAGAATGTTCTAGAATGTTATTGCCTCAAGAATGCTGCTTTATAACAGAGTGCATGGTCGTGCTGATACGATCACCATTTCCGAACTGTTCCTCCAGTACACGCAGTACAAATGGTGTAAAATTTGTTTTCTCAAGCTAAATATGGGAACCATACCCTACTCTGGCTCTTGGCTCGAGTACCGATCTGGCACTAAGTTTAAAATCTGCCAGTAAGTTCTCAAAACAGAAGTTTCAAAACAGATTAAATTTCCACAATGAGATTTTCACTCTGCAGCTGAGTGTGCAGTGATATGAAATTTCCTGGCAGGTTAAAACTGTGTGCCGGACCATGACTCGAACTCGGGACCTTTGCTTTTCGCGGGTTGTAAGGCGTCAGGCATGAAAACCCAGACATGATAAGCAAATCCAGTAGTATGTCACATAGCTCCGAATAAATTGTGATATTAAATTAACCAAAGTAATACGAGTAACGAGTGAGCAAATGGAATACCACAGACTAACACAAGAATGCCTAAATGCATGTCATACCTTCCCACCGTGAGACAGACGCAGTTCCGAGGGGAGAAGCAAGAACAGAAGCCGAGAACAGAACCGTGTTAAGCTGAAGGCCCTACGATAAGGGACAGACACCCACGTTTCCAGCTAACCACTAGGACAACCCCAGCTGCAAGTTTTAGCGTGAGACTTTTTCGCTTCTCTGTTACGTCAAAAGCTAGAGCCCTCCAGAAAAACAGTACAGATCTTACGATAAAACAATAAGGGCCACACCACCTGCAAGTTTTAGCGTGAGACGTTTTCGCGTCTCTGTTACGTTAGGACACCCCGCAGCCCATGTTAAAAGATAGAGCCCTCCAGAAGAACAGTATAGATATTAAGATAACGCTAAAAGGACCCCACCAGCTGCAGGTTTTAGGGTGAGACTTTTTCGCGTCTCTGTTACGTTGCAAACTTTAAAAACATTGCACCACCACGAAAAGTATAATGTTTCTCATTGGATAGACAGAATTTTTGTAACAGGAGCTTAAGGTTAACATTGAGACCCTGACTGGTCAGATGAAAACACAGCCAGATAGTTTTTTTTTATACCAACTTCGGTAAAATGTAGTAAGGAGAAGTTAGGAGGGAGTTGCTTCGGAGACAGCGAGGTGAGCGGAGATATGCTGCCCGCCGCCCCCTGACGAACACCGACAAGGTAATGAATGCACACGATGCCGCATAACAGCGCATAAAGCTACAACCAGAACTGCACAAGTCTCATCTGTTACACCCCGTTTTTGCGTAATACTAGTGTCGATCGTCAATTAAAGCTCATGGTGTTCACATTTGCCACTTGAAGTAAAAATCTGAAACGCGATGATTTTTCTGATATATAGTTATTGAGAAGCCACATCAGCCACTGTAATTTACGACAAGTCAGATAAGTAATTAAAGATAATTGAGGGTCACTGTAGACCATTTTGATAGTTTTCTCTTTTGTGAAACTTAATTTAAACCTAGATTATAGATGTGATGTGGCATAGGTCATCCTCCGATCCATTGTAGAACTTGGAAACCCATTCAGGGAATATTCATCTACCTTTTAGTTGAACGCAGTTGGTTTTTACCATCCTATATTAAAACATCTCCTTTTATCAATAGTGCAATGTATAAACGATGTTTTGTGGGTAGAATAAAATTTCCAATGGTAAACTCAACTGTTTTTTCGACGTTATTTTACCAGCTAACTAAAAATAGGAAAGCCTTGAACCCTTCCACTAAATTTAGTTAGTATTAAGATTCTTTTACAGGGAGTGCAGTGGATCTGGCGCTGAAATCATTAAGTATGTGGTTATATCATCGCTAGTTTCACTGAACCCTTCTGAATTCTACATGTCATCTGTGGTCTGGCGTCTCCTTACCAGCAACAGGTCCCAGGTTCAAACTAGTCAGTTCCCTAAAAAACACGCTCAGAGCGTCGTTGCGCGAAAGTGGTAGGGAGACACGATATAGAACAAACAGACGCCACGCAGAATGTTAGAAGGTCAGTGCTCTGCCAACTTAGCTACCCAAGCACGACTCACGACCCGTCCTCACAGCTTCAATTCTGCCAGTACCTCGTCTCCTACCTTCCAAACTTCACAGAGGATCTTCTGCGAACGTTGCAGATCTATCACTCCTGGAAGAAAGGATATGCGGAGACATGGCTTAGCCACAGCCTAGGGGATGTTTCCAGAAGGACATTTTTACTCTGCAGCGGAATGTGCGCTCATATGAAATTTCTTTCTTCTAGTAGCGCAAGTTCTGCAAGGTTCGCTGAAGAGCTTCTGTGACTTTTGGAAGATAGGAGACGAGGTACTGGCAGAACTGAAGCTGTGAGGACGGGTCGTGAGTCATGCTTGGGTAGCTCAGATGGTGCAGCACCTCGCCGGTGCGGTAGCTCAGCGTGTTCGCTGCCCTCTGTAATAAAAAAACTGAATGAAAGGATCAATAACGAACTTCAACGGGCATCAGGGGACGTCCGCCACGAACAACTGCAACGTACTATAACGAACAAAATGAGATTTAAAAAAAAAGTTGATAGAGCAGTTACCCGCCCAATGCAAGGTCCCGAGTTCGAGTCTCGGTCCGGCACACAGTTTTAATCTGCCAGGAAGTTTCAGATTAAATTTCACTGCAGAATGGAAGATTAATTCTTTGTTCAAGTCCCAGTCAAGTACATAATGTTAATCTACCAAGAAGTTTCAAGACCGCTCACTCCATTTAAGATTGAATAACTGTTTCTGTATCCTAATACTGCGGTAAGAAATGTCTCATCTGCGGACATACCGTAGTTTTGTGGCTTGTGCACGAAGTGCTCTCAGTGGAAGAGCCTTGATATTGTGCGACGTGCCTGAAATGAGTTGTGTGAATGAAGAACATTAACGCAGTAGTGGTATTCTTATTTGTAGCTAAGGCACCAGTGATGGATAAGCTATAAAAACGGGTTCCAGTTTCATAAAATAACGGCATCTCTTATTAAGTGTTTCGGATAAGTTTTTTGCTTTACAGATTAATGATGATGCTTCATTTCCATTCAAAAAATGTGTGTGAAATCTTAGGGGACTTAACTGCTAAGGTCATCAGTCCCTGAGCTTACACACTACTTAACCTAAATTATCCTAAGGACAAACACACACACCCATGCCCGAGGGAGGACTGGAACCTCCGCCGGGACCAGCCGCACAGTCTATGACTGCCGCGCCCTAGACTGCTCGGATAACCCCGCGCAGTTAATTTTCTTTGTGATCGTTTCTGGCTTAAATGTCAGTTCTTCCCTTCCTGACATCTTACTTAGAATCTAACAGTCTAAGAGCCTTTTCATTGGCGTCTAAGTTGCACTACCAATCACCAGTGCTAAAAGAGCCATTGTTGCATAAATATTTCATTCTTACGTCAACTGCGCTCGTGGGGATGTCCTTACTTGCGAATGTGACCACGTTTCTGTGGGAAATACTGATAATAGCAGCGCATAATAGCGCCAGATTTATGCCTTGCGTCATCCACGAGGTACGGAGATTTCCTTGTTTCGTGTTCTGAGAGAAAAAAGAGCTGCGTGGATATTATCAGCAGCCTATTGTCATGTCACTCATGTTATGCTGAAGACAAGACATTTCTTCATCACGCTGTTAGGAGAGAAAAGCCTTTGATCTAAGAAGTCTTTCTGAAAATAAGGGAATCTAGGATGAGCCATCGTCTCCGTCTGCACGAAAACTTATGCAGGTATTCTTCTTGAATATCATTGGTTACGTTACTGAAGGTACACCCTGGTACTCAAAGATAGACTAGAAATCTGAAGTTCAAAGTTGTCATTGGGTTATGTACGCCTTCCACCTTCACTACGTCTAATCCCTCACTAGCATTCATATTATTCATAAACTGAAAACACACCTCAAAACAATCCGCACCATGATCCACATGAGCTCTATCCAAAGCATACGTTATTTCTCGGCTCAGTCTGATTTATATGAAACTGAGGAATTTACAGTGTTGTAAATTTCACAGCATTGACAAGAAAACGGAATCAGTCCATTTCTAATGAGTCATTAGATTTTCATCTAAGAATACCGCAGTTTACCAAAGATTGAGGTGTATTAAATAGATCGTTCACAGTGAACAAAAATAGTTTTCCGGTTGGTTCTCATGAGCGTGGTACACCAAAGTAGAATATAATTTAATATAATTTCTGAAATGAGTTTTCGGATTTGTCGCTTGATGTTCAAAACCGTATGCCGTGCCGGTACTCATACTTGGCTTTCCGCCGTCTGCGAGCAGCACTCTGCCAGCTAAGTCACCCAAGTTGTCCTCCCAAGTGCCAGGTCCCTCCTCCTGTATTTACAAGCATCACTCTGTCCGTATGATAAACAATTAGCTCAAAGCGCGTTGGCAACTCGCTTTGAAAAACTGTTCTATGGGTTGCCTACCTTACAGGTGCGAACTAATTCGATGTGACAAGACGGTGCGGATGATTTTTCTACATGTTTACAGAGCTTATACCATATAAAGGCTCTATGTGTATGTTCTGACACACCTGTCTCCTAGTGGTGCCAGCTGCACCTACACCACGGCGTCTATTACGAATGAAAACTTAGGGAGGTGCTCCGTCCACTGATACGTGACATTCTCCTCTATGCCTTGCAGTTTTGCACAGTCGTGTTATGGAACTCCAGAGTTACTTATGAATAACTCTATACGTGCCCCACAAGTATCCTATCGTGAGATTTGTAAGTCCCGGTGGTAATGAATGCTGGCCCCGTATTTCCATTTATGGTACACATTGTAAGCGAAACACTTGGATCAGTCTTACTATTTTAAAAAATACATTTCGGCAGAGTATTTCAAATGACAACCTCTTGATCATTTCATGCAAATTCGATTGTCTCATGCAACAGTCACATCAATCCTTCTTTTGATAAGACGTGAAAGTGCTTTTGAACAATGCAGTTAACACATGGTACACAATATCCTTGTAATGTCCCTCTTTCTCTTTTTCTTGTTTCCCCTTCAGCTGGATGATGATCCTAACATACCCGACAGATTTCTACACAGCAATTTGGCGTCTAGCAGCTGTCGCTCTGTCACTTTTTTTCTTTTAAGAACTGCGTTTTTCTTACGCAACGCAGTCATTACTCTGCATCTGGAATAAGATAATTAATCAATGGCGTTTTTTATGAGGCGACATATAGTGATGTATACGGGAAGGTGTCGAAGTTGAGTAACTGCCGGAGGAAACAAGATAATTTAGGCAAAATTTCTATTTGGTGTAATGCATGGGTGGTAGATGTAAATTTAGAAAAAAGTAAGTTATCGAGGACGAGTAGGAAAAACAAACCCTTAATGTTCGGGTACAGTACTAGTAGTGCCCTTGACACAGTCAGCTTTAAATATCTGGACGTAACGTCACAAATCGATATGAAATGGAAAGGCATCAGAGGATTGTGGTAGGGGAGGCGAATAACCGACTTCGTTTTATTGGTAAAATTTTGGGAAAGTGTGGTTCATCAGCAAAGGAGACCACACGTATGACGCTAGTGCGATCTCTTCCTGAGGACTGCTCGTGTCTACGGGATCCACACCACGTCGGATTCCAGGAACCCTTGAAGCAATTCAAAAGCGGGCTGTTAGATCTAGATTTGTTACCAGCAGGTTCGAACAACACGCAAGTATTACCGAGTTATTTCTGGAACTAAGAAGGGAATCGTTGCATGGAAGGCGCCGTTCTTTTCCAAGTACGCTATTAAGAACTAGCATTTGAAGCTGACTGCAGAAGGATTCTACTGCTGCCAACATGCACTTTGCGAAAGGACCACGAAGATAAGATATATTACTGGCCACTAAAATTGCTACGACAAGAAGAAATGCAGATGATAAACAGGTATTCATTGGACAAATATTTTATACTAGAACTGACATGTGATTACATTTTTACGGAATTTGGGTGCATAGATCCTGAGAAATCAGTACCCAGAACAACCACCTCTGGCCATAATAACGGCCTTGATACGCCCGGGCATTGAATCCAACAGAGCTTGAATGGCGTGTGCAGGTACAGCTGTTCATGCAGTTTCAACACGATACCACAGTTCATCAAGAGTAGTGACTGGTGTATTGTGACGAGCCAGTTGCTCGGCCACCATTGACCAGACGTTTTCAGTTGGTGAGAGATGTGGAGAATGTGCTGGCCAGGGCAGAAGTCGAACATTTTCTGTATCCAGAAAGGCCCGTACAGGACCTGCAACGTGCGGTCGTGCATATCTTGCTGAAATGTGGGGTTTCGCTGGGATAGAATGCAGGGTAGAGCCACGGGTCGTAACATATCTGAAATGTAACGTCCACTGTTCAAAGTGCAGTCAGTGCGAACAAGAGGTGACCGAGACGTGTAACCGATGGCACCCCATACCATCACGCCGGGTCATACGCCAGTATGGCGATGACGAATACACGCTTCCAAGGCGCGTTCACCTCGATGTCGTCAAACATGGATGCGACCATCATGATGCTGTAAACAGAACCTGGATTCGTCCGAAAAAGTGACGTTTTGCCATTCGTGCACCCAGGTTCGTCGTTGAGTACACCATCGCAGGCGCACCTGTCTGTGATGCAGCCACAAGGGTAGCCGCAGCCGTGGTCTCCGAGCTGATAGTCCATGCTGCAGCAAACGTCGTCGAACTGTTCGTGCAGATGGTTGTTGTCTTGCAAACGTCCCCATCTGATGACTCAGGGATCGAAACGTGGTTGCACCATCCGTTACAGTCATACGGATAAGATGCCTGTTATCTCGACTGCTGGTGATACGAGGCCGTTGGTATCCAGCACGGCGTTTCGTATTACCCTCCTGAACCCACCGATTCCATATTCTGCTAACAGTCATTGGATCTCGACCAACGCGAGCAGCAATGTCGCGATACGATAAACCGCAATCGCGATAGGCTACAATCGGACCTTTATCAAAGTCGGAAACGTGATGGTAAGCATTTCTCCTCCTTACACGAGGCATCACAACAGCGTTTCACCAGGCAACGCCGGTCAGCTGCTGTTTGTATATGAGAAATCGGATGGAAATTTTCCTCAATGTACCACGTTGTAGGTGTCGCCACCGGCGCCAACCTTGTGTGAATGCTCTGAAAAGTTAATCATTTGCATATAACAGCATCTTCTTCCTGTGGGTTAAATTTCGCGTCTGTAGCACGTCATCTTCGTGGTGTAGCAATTTTAATGGCCAGTAGTGTACAAGAAATACGGAGACATATTGATAGCTGTTCTTCCTTCGCTCTACCTTCGAGTGTAACAAGAAAGGAAATGCCTAGTAGTGGTACATGGTACTCTTCACCACGGACCCTACAGTGGACTGCAGAAAATGTATGTGCATGTAAATGTAGATTTGAGCAGAGGGTTAATAATGAAACATGAAGAGGACACAATCGACAAGTTTATTGTTTAATTATAAGAGTTCAGAAAATTACTAGCAGGTTTCCGTTTAGCAATGGGACAAGAAAGTGGAGCATCCCATTGGATCTCTGACAACATATCGTGGGAGACATACGTCCCAATGCTAGACAAACAAACTAAAAAGAAATGAAGGCAGTTAGGCAGAGATTTGACATGAAAGGCGTAATAGAAAAATCAACAAGTAAACCACAAAAAAGTTCATGATTTCTGCACACGTTGTATAACGGATAATTTCTCTGTCTCTAAGTAGCGAGATGCATTTTCAATGTTTTACTACGTTTGCAACAAAAGCCGTATATAGTTCTATGTCACGAATCCCTTTTCTCTCTTTTGTGTTCAGTTGGACGTAAAACATGATGTATTCTATGAATATGTTGTAATGATTTACGTTATACTAATTGTATACCATTTATATATAAACAAACGCTTTTGTCCAGTAGGAAAAGTTTTTATCTGAGCTTAACTTTTACTAAAGTAGAAACGACAAATAAAAAGAGTCAGTGGATGTTGCGACCCGATGTGGACAGGTGAGCACGTGTCGTTTATGCAGTGAAAACAGTACAAATTTCGAGGGAAAGGAGGAAGTTTCTATAGTGACAAAAGACAGGTTTTAAGAGGAGAAGAGAACCAATCTGCTGAGGAGGAGGACACAGTTTGAGCGTGCAAAGACGAGCAGAACGCAGAAGTCCCCAGGAAATTACTGTATCAGCACTGTTGTAGTAAGAAACTAAATTTTCGAGAAGAGATACCGATTTCGCTATTTCAACGAAGAAGAGGAGTCGCAAAAGGAGACGATTGCAAGAAAGAAGATGCAAGAGGCAGGGTGTACTATAACTTAAAGTTCAGGAAGAGACATATACAGAATAGGAGAATCAAGAAAAAGAAAGTATGGGAAAGAAACAGACTTTATACCAAAAAAAAACGCGATGACAAGGTGAATTCTATGAGACAGTGTACTGAACAATCTGCCAGCTTCATCATGGTTGAGGAGAAACTGTAAATTAAAGCGGTAATACGGACGGTATTAAAACATCGACACTGTAGCAGTTTTCCTATATAGGATACCTAGACTGTGGGCAGCTGCCTAATTGTTAAATAAGCTGTTGTGAGGACCTAGGCGAGAACGTTATTTGGAAGTGAAATTTTAATAAAGTGACGACACGCTGTTCAAATACATACTTACGCTGACGGCCATTGTTGTGCGTAAAACAATATTCGTGTATCAGTCCAACCACATCCTAGTTCCACATCCTTTTGTAAAATCCGGAAGTTTTGACAGTGGGAGTTATGTGATGGTATTATACATCGCAGTAGTGCGTGGAATCATTTGCTAATTTAAAATTAATTCTTTCATTGACAAGACAGCAGTTGACATTTGTTTTTCCCTAAGTTGCCAAACAATTGCTGAATGACATCTCCAGCAATTGTCAGTTAAAGCTGTGGCATTGCAGGTGAGCCAAGAAAAATTTGTAGCGATTCATCTCTGGCACCGAAGATCGTTTCTACATCCCAGTAAACATTTATCTGACGGCACACTTTCTGAGCGGACATCAACGTAAGTTAGACGTACGTGGCCGAGCGGTTCTAGCTGCTTCAGTGCAGAACCGCGCTACTGCTACGGTCGCAAGTTCGAATCCTGCCTCGGACATGGAAGTGTGTGATGTCCTTACGTTAGTTAGATTTAAGTAGTTCTAAGTTATAGGGGTCTGATGACCTCAGATGTTAAGTCCCATAGTGTTCAGAGCCATTTGAACCATTTTAGACGAACGTGAAGGACATCAAAAACAATTATCCAGAAGAATAATCGTAAGCTAAACATACACTCCTGGAAATGGAAAAAAGAACACATTGACACCGGTGTGTCAGACCCACCATACTTGGTCCGGACACTGCGAGAGGGCTTTACAAGCAATGATCACCCGCACGGCACAGCGGACACACCAGGAACCGCGGTGTTGGCCGTCGAATGGCGCTAGCTGCGCAGCATTTGTGCACCGCCGCCGTCAGTGTCAGCCAGTTTGCCGTGGCATACGGAGCTCCATCGCAGTCTTTAACACTGGTAGCATGCCGCGACAGCGTGGACGTGAACCGTATGTGCAGTTGACGGACTTTGAGCGAGGGCGTATAGTGGGCATGCGGGAGGCCGGGTGGACGTACCGCCGAATTGCTCAACACGTGGGGCGTGTGGTCTCCACAATACATCGATGTTGTCGCCAGTGGTCGGCGGAAGGTGCACGTGCCCGTCGACCTGGGACCGGACCGCAGCGACGCACGGATGCACGCCAAGACCGTAGGATCCTACGCAGTGCCGTAGGGGACCGCATCGCCACTTCCCAGCAAATTAGGGACACTGTTGCTCCTGGGGTATCGGCGAGGACAATTCGCAACCGTCTCCATGAAGCTGGGCTACGGTCCCGCACACCGTTAGGCCCTCTTCCGCTCACGCCCCAACATCGTGCAGCCCGCCTCCAGTAGTGTCGCGACAGGCGTGAATGGAGGGACGAATGGAGACGTGTCGTCTTCAGCGATGAGAGTCGCTTCTGCCTTGGTGCCAATGATGGTCGTTGCGTGTTTGGCGCCGTGCAGGTGAGCGCCACAATCAGGATTGCATACGACCGAGGCACACAGGGCCAACACCCGGCATCATGGTGTGGGGAGCGATCTCCTACACTGGCCGTACACCTCTGGTGATCGTCGAGGGGACATTGAATAGTGCACGGTACATCCAAACCGTAATCGAACCCATCGTTCTACCATTCCTAGACCGGCAAGGGAACTTGCTGTTCCAACAGGACAATGCACGTCCGCATGTATCCCGTGCCACCCAACGTGCTCTAGAAGGTGTAAGTCAACTACCCTGGCCAGCAAGATCTCCGGATCTGTCCCCCATTGAGCATGTTTTGGACTGGATGAAGCGTCGTCTCACGCGGTCTGCACGTCCAGCACGAACGCTGGTCCAACTGAGGCGCCAGGTGGAAATGGCATGGCAAGCCGTTCCACAGGACTACATCCAGCATCTCTACGATCGTCTCCATGGGACAATAGCAGCCTGCATTGCTGCGAAAGGTGGATATACACTGTACTAGTGCCGACATTGTGCATGCTCTGTTGCCTGTGTCTATGTACCTGTGGTTCTGTCAGTGTGATCATGTGATGTATCTGACCCCAGGAATGTGTCAATAAAAGTTTCCCCTTCCTGGGACAATGAATTCACGGTGTTCTTATTTAATTTCCAGGAGTGTACTTTATTTCCATTCAGACTTAAAATCCCTTAGAGTTAAATGTTGTTGTCACAATACATAAATTGTCTATGAAGGGTTACCTAAAACATAAATTTTCGTCGTATACACAGGGAATAACACAGATATGTTGAAACAGTTTAAAAATAAATTCATTTACAATATTTCAGGTCCATAAATATATTTAACGATAACAGTTTGTTTTATGTACAAGCAACCAATGGCAGTCGTGACAGTATATCGATAGACAGCCCCTAGTACAAACTTCATACAAAGTACAGACCGCTCAGTATATGTTTACAATTCACTGTCAGCTCCGTACAGTAAAAGTCAGTAAATCTATTGATACAGTACAATCCGGACAGTTTACCTGTCCAAGTAGTTATAAAGGGTGTCTTTCCTAAGAGTCCTCAGATGTACTTTCTCCGGGGTTTCGGCAAATACTTGCAATTTCGTGTTTGAAAAGTAAAGTGATAAGTGAAACAAAAATGTTAGCCTTATATGCAGTGGATAATATAGTAATTTTGAAATAGTTTGTAAATAAATTCATTTATAATATTTCGGATCGACACATATCATCATCATTAACAGTTTCCCGCCACCGGCTGGGTCTGTTGTCCTCTCTGGTCAAGCCCTCGCCTCTTTTCTTCAACACACTCCTCCAAATTTATAAGCCATCTATCCCTTGGTCTTCCTCTTGGTCTCTTTTCGTTTGCATTGTAACCTCTCAACAAAAATATTCCGTAACCTCCCTACAGAAAAAATATAATTATTTATATCATTCACAGTCTGCGTAGCCTACTAACAGATAAATGAATTCCGTAACCTGCGAATAATACAATGTGACTAATCTCTCAATGAATTTGTGACTCACTTATAACCTTTCAATAATTGACTGTGAATGTAAACTGGTAAATTTTGGACGTCAGCAGTGCTGCGTCATGGTCCTGAAAATGCATTCTGAATAATTTGATAAATCCTACCTCAATTAGGTCGCCGGATAACGCGTATATATCTTCTCCTATAAGAAATTTTTCTGGCGTAGCTCAGTGCAATGCTGGCCGATAGATTTGTCATGTATATAGAGAAACAACTGATTTTTCTTTTCAATAATCGGGATGACCAAGGATTGGAGAAAATTAGTAAATTCTTTAAATTGAAATGAATGATTGTCAAAAGTTACTTTTTATCAGAAAGATTATTATTAAGAGATTTCTTTAGGCACATTTAGATGGGACTTGATATAACAATACTACATATGCGCGAGGCTGCTTTTACCTTATACTACAACGCTCAGGCTCCGCCATCGCTCCACCACGACCGACCCGCCAACACGGTACACCAGACTGCTCGCTAGCAACTGCTACTACACAGTTCGTACCCCATGAAACACCGCTCTCTGGTCTGAGATTCTCTTATACCTTACATATCGCAGGCAGCGCGTGAGCAATCCATCGAAATTACATCTGCTCGAGTGCGCTAGTAATAAATTCCTTAATCATGGACCTCTTACATAACCCTCCACTGGGGAGGGGGGGGGGGGGGGGGGAAATTTGGCAGCGATGGTGAGTCAATTGGACTTGCCATGAGCAACAAATTTTTCTATAATCTATTTAAGTCTACAGTCACAGAGTATATACAGTATTGATAAGTGCACAGCATATTAAGAAAAGACAAAATGTATACGCAATGAGTACAAAATATACTAACAAATATCATAAAGTGCACACGTACTGTATAAGTCTTTAGCATTTTCTTACAAAAACTGAAAACATTAACAAATGAAATAAAGTGCACACACTGTAAAAGTCTTTACCATTTTTACGACAATTAAACATATCAAGGAGTGAAATAAAGTGCACACGCACTGTAGAAGTCTTTAGCATATTTAGGACAACTGATCTTATTAACAAATGAAATGAAGCGCACACGCACTCTATATGTTTATCATTTTGCAAGAATTTAAACGCACTGTATAAGTCTTTACCATTTTACAAGAACTAGGAAAGGAATGGGAAGGATTGCATCATGGTTGTGGCACAGCAGATTGCGCGTACCGTCGTTCAAGGTGGTGGACAGTTTAGTATGTCAGCACTACATTTTTGTAGAATCCATACTCTTACACCAACGTAGAATTAGTGCACAAACCAAATATAGTGCTCCATGATCATGAGGATGGGCAGGACATGCGGATATTGCAGTAATTGCTGGTAATTAGGTCAGAAGGTGAAGGATCCATTAAGTCTTATACTAATCATCATTCAGAATTACTTTAGTGTATCAACCAATTTGAATAGTTATTGGCTCTCATTGGCTAATTGCTAAACATTTATCTGATATGTATGGAGTATTACAAAACACTATACATATGTGATCAAATTACAGTAACTATTAGCATAGCATTTATGTATAAGTCATCTAATTACAGTCATTATTGGCATAGCATTTATAGAGTATAACAAAATATTATTTACAGAAATTATTGACGTAACAGTTATACATAAATACGATGTGTATTGTATATTCTTGTTAATGCTTGTTAATTCTGATCCATTTACTCTTCATGAGAAGTTATTGCATTTTCTTTCGATCATTCCGATGGTGAAATTTGCCTTTCATAGTAAAGCATTGTGGTTTTTTTTTAAATTTATTTCTTTTACACGGTATTGCTTTCTGAAAATGATGAATATGGTTTAATATCTCGCATTTAAATCATATACTCATTAAATAAAAACTTGTTTCTACTGATATAACTAAGCATACAGCATAGCATGACAGGAAACGTATTATGTCAAAACATAGACAGTTTTCAAGTGCAAGGCATGTATACACAGTATCATAATGTAGTACCAAAAAATGTAGAATAGTCAAGATGTTGAGATATCATAAGGCAAAATGTCAATGTCAACTGGTGTTTGTTACATCTTAAACATTTCATACATACACAAAAAAATCGAAAACGTGCACGGTCTGATATATAACGACAAGACAAGCGACCTGCTAACCTTACCTTGCCGGGCACTTGCCAGGAAAAATATGATAATCATCAGTAAGTGTTCATATCAATAACTGGAAAAGGCAGTACAATGTGATAAATCAGAAAGTATGTTCATTCAATAAAGGGTTTAATATTGGAGACATGGTGACTTCCTTTGCTTTTTCTGGTTCTCAAAGTTTCAACATGTACTACATTGGGGTGAGGAATGTTGCGAATTCTGTATGTACCTGCGTATAGAAGCTCAAATTTACTGCAACTACTCTTTCCTCTGTTGGATAAATAGTGTGTACCTACTAATATCTTCCGTCCTATGTGAAATTCACGGCGTGTACAAACCAGTTTTTGCTGACTTCTCCGGCTCTCTGCGGCACGTTTGATGTTGTTGAGTGCAATATCAATTATTTCATTGTGGCGCAGTCGACGAGATGTAGGAAAGGATACTAATTCTTTAATTTTGTTAGGTGGTTCAACATTTTTCAATTTAACAGTCGGAGATAGCATAGTAGTTCATTTGGTATGGAGTTAATTACATCCTGGAATGAAAGTATGTGTGTATCCCAATCAATATGTCTTTTATGGGAGTATATTCTACACAGTTTACCAATTTCTTTCATCAGTCGTTCCGAAGGGTTCGAAGAAGCGTAATACCTGGATATATAGATTGGAAAAATGTTTCTAGCTCGTAACATACGTGTCCATATAGCAGAACGAAATTGTGGTCCATTGTCGGAAATTACTTTCAATACATGGCCTACATGCAACAGAAAATGTTTTACAAATGCATTCGAAATAGTTTTAGCAGTAGCTTTAACAGAGTGAAGGTAACAAATTTCGAAGTGAGTTCAACAGCGACAAATATGTAACAAAAACCTCTATTAGATCTGGGAACCGGACCAAACATGTCTACAGCGGTCATGTGTCTCAATTTAACGAGTACAATGGGATGTAACGGAGGAATATGTGAAGTCGTGTCTGATTTACCTTTCTGGCAGATTTTACATTACGCTAAAACTCGTCGAATACGTTTCTCCATGTTGGCAAAATAACAGTTCTGTCTCAGTATAAGAAAACATTTTCTGGCTCCGTAATGTGCGTAACTTAAATGAGTATACGAAATTAATTTCTTAACAAGTTCGTCAGGAATGCATAGTAACCAGTTGTTGCTCTCAAGATGAGAGCGGCGAAACAGAATATTATTGCGTACAGCATAATGGTTTCTAATGGTAACATTATTCTTATCTTGCCAAAGGCGTTTAATTTCTTTCCACACGTTGTCTTTGCTCTGCTCTTGTGCCATGTCTCGTAATGACGATGAAATGAAATTTTCAAATGCGACTTGTTGAATATACATGACGCTAGAATTTGCTTGGCAGAAGTTGGTTGCGATGTCTTGCTGATGCTGCAGAGAGAACGGGATAGTGCGTCTGCTACAATATTTTGTGTACCGGGAATGTGAACAATTGTAAAATTAAATTCCTGTAAATAAAATTTCCATCTGCTTAACCTGTCGTGTGTAAATTTTGCGGAAAGTAAAAACTGTATAGCTCTATGATCTCTGTAAACGGTCGTATGCCTTCCATAAAGAAAATGCCTAAATCTCGTAAATGCCCATACAACACATAATGTTTCAAGTTCTGTGACAGAATAATTGCGTTCAGCAAGTGACAGAATGCGACTCGCAAAGGCGATGTTTTTAATTACTGTAGTACCGTCTTCTTCAATTTCCTGAATAATGTGTACGCCTAAAGCGGTGTTAGAACTGTCGGTGGCAATGGAAAAATTTCTAGTAAGATCTGGGTGTGATAAAAGTGGTGCATTCAACAAGGCATGTTTCAGATTAGCAAATTGAGACAGTGCTTGGTTATCCAAGGACCAAATAGCGTTTTAATCCATCAACTGGAATAATCTAGGTGTATCTAAAGCAGAGTAATGAATAAATTTGTGGAAAAATTAATTAATCCCAAAAAGCTGCGTAATTGTTTCTTTGTCGTTGGAACAGTAATGTCTACATTTACATCTACATTTATACTCCGCAAGCCACCCAACGGTGTGTGGCGGTGGGCACTTTACGTGCCACTGCCATTACCTCCCTTTCCTGTTCCAGTCGCGTATGGTTCGCGGGAAGAACGACTGTCTGAAAGCCCCGTCCGCGCTCTAATCTCTCTGATTTTACATTCTTGATCTCTTCGGGAGGTATAAGTAGGGGGAAGCAATATATTCGATACCCCATCCAGAAACGCACCCTCTCGAAACCTGGCGAGCAAGCTACACCGCGATGCAGAGCGCCTCTCTTGCAGAGTCTGCCACTTGAGTTTGTTAAACATCTCCGTAACGCTATCACGGTTACCAAATAACCCTGTGACGAAACGCGCCGATCTTCTTTGGATCTTCTCTATCTCCTCCGTCAACCCGATCTGGTACGGATCCCACACTGGTGCGCAATACTCAAGTATAGGTCGAACGAGTATTTTGTAAGCAACCTCCTTTGTTGATGGACTACATTTTCTAAGGACTCTCCCAATGAATCTCAACCTGGTACCCGCCTTACCAACAATTAATTTTATATGATCATTCCACTTCAAATCGTTCCGCACGCATACTCCCAGATATTTTACAGAAGTAACTACTACCAGTGTTTGTTCCGCTATCATATAATCATACAATAAAGGATCCTTCTTTCTATGTATTCGCAATACATTACATTTGTCTGTGTTAAGGGTCAGTTGCCACTCCCTGCACCAAGTACTTATCCGCTGCAGATCCTCCTGCATTTCGCTACAATTTTCTAATGCTGCAACTTCTCTGTATACTACAGCATCATCCGCGAAAAGCCGCATGGAACTTCCGACACTATCTACTAGGTCATTTATACATATTGTGAAAAGTAATGGTCCAATAACACTCCCCTGGGGCATGCCAGAGGTTACTTTAACGTCTGCAGACGTATTCAAACCGCGAATAAATGCAGCTGACGAAATTGTTAGACCGAACGGTAATTTACAAAATTGATAACAACCACCAAAACAGAGAAACCCTGTGTACTTTCTGCAGTTCGGATGGAGCTGGATTTGCCAAAATCCCGATTTCAAATCTAATGTGGAATAAATAGCAGTACCATGAAATTTCTGTAAAAGTTCTTCTAGTGTCTGTGGGCGATCTGTTTCATTAATAATAATGTCGTTGACATGACGCGAATCAAGCACGAGTCGAAGTGAACCATCCTTTTTCTTAACAATATGGAGCGGGTTTATGTACGGACTAACTGTCGGTTCAATAATTCCTTGGTCTAGCATAGGTAGTAATTCTTTCTTAACTTGTTCTCTGTGGATATAAGGAATGGGATAATGTTTAGCTTTAAATGTGTCGTGCTGTTTAACTTGAAATTCACACATAAAACCAGACGTAGTACCAGGGACGTTGTCAAAACCTGGAGCTTGCTGTAAAAGAATATTGCGTAGTTGAGTACGTTCGTTGTCTGTATTTGCACTGCTTTGTTTTACTTAATCAGAAATCATTTGCATAACGTCATAGTCGGCTTCTTCTGGTGTATTATAGTTGAGTACGTACGTATCTGTGAAAAATGTGGAATGACAGTCCGCGTTACGCGATGTAGAAATAACCTCTGTTCGATTAATTGCCTGTTCATCTGCAGGTAAAGCGCGTTGAAATTCTAATGTACATTCTCATCCTTTAACATTAAATAGGAATTTTGAAAGTCCATAATTGCGTCGTGTTGTACCAGAAAATTTGTACATAAATAACGTCTGTTGTCAATAAGGGAACAGTCCAAAAATTTGAGTGGAGCGTATGATCTGCAATACAAAACGATAAGTGTGTCTGTAATTTTACATCTACTCCTTTACCAGATATTGCTCCTTTTACTTTAATTTTGCCTGATTGTAACGTAGGATAGGTATTCTCGTTGTTACATTCGTTGAAAGTTTCTTCATTTATAACTGACATAGGTGATCCAGAATCAATTACTGTGGAAAATGTGGATGATCCAATCTTTACTTCAATGACAGGGTGGGAAATGGTTTTTTGTATAACTAGTTTTTCATGTAAAAGAGTGTCTCGGATGCCGTCAAAAGTAATAACATTTTCGTGAACAAGATTCTCTGTGTCAAAAGTATTGCTTGCGTTGCTGGAAGATGCAACCTGTACTATATCTAGTCAAATTCTTTCTGACGTGCTGTTACTTGAGGGAGAATGCTGTGGCATTTCAACTATTTGTACAGTTTTGTTATTTCTTTCTGACGTATTAGGTTCGGGATGATATCGACTGTCTGGTTCGTTCATGATAATTTGTTGTTGCCGATGATTCTGCTGCTGGAAAGACCTACTGTTATTAAATGTACGCTGAAATCTGTGCTCATTACTTTTACGTCCGTCATGATAGTCATTGCCATACGGCGCGTTGCGATAGGACTTGAAATTATGTGTTTTCTGTACGTGCTGATTTCCTTGTTGCGGTGCGTTGTTATTTGATGGAGCCGAGGCTATACGTGTAGGCGGCGAAACATTAAAGCTTGGTTGACCTTGCAGACTACATTGTTGGTTAGGTATGCTAACCGACCGGTTTTGTTGATGTTGTGGGGAGAAGTCTTTATTGTTGCCAAATTGTATTTGCTGTTGTTGATAACCATGAGGATACTGATAATTAAAATTTTGTCTGTTATTAAAGTTCTGATGGTTGTCATTTCTGGAGCGTCTATCACCTTTGGTATTAAAATAACGTGAATGATCGTAATTTCCGTATGATTGTTTGCCTTGGTTATGGTGTGAAAAATTTTTGTTAATGAGGGAATAGTCTGACTGCTGAACTTCCAAAAGCTGTAACAGATCTCTGAATACCGAAATATTTTCTTTCTGCTGTCCTGTTAAAAGTGATACGTGGTAGTTTAGAAATACATAATTGGATAAGTGCTAATTCACTGTATGGCTCACGTAAGTATTGGTTTTGTTGGACTATGTGTTCAAAAAATTGTGACAGTGGGAAAATTTGAGTTCTCGTAATTCGGTAAGCTAATTAATTGATCCTTGATTCCGCGCTGTGTCGTCTTCGACCAATACGCTGACAGAAAGCATTATGAAATTCTTCTACCGAATAACATTGTCTCGCGATCGGGGTCATACGAGTTGCCGGTTCGCCTTCCAAACAACTGCAAATAAATTCAAGTTTGTTTGTTACGGGCCAATTGGTGGAAAAGCAAAGCTAAATTGTTGTATCCACTCCAAGGGGTGAATCTGCGTTCTGTCATTCTTAAATACCTTAAATTTTCTCACGGATAGAAAGTGCTTATAATCAAAATTATCGTCTCTGTATGTCTGAGCAGGTTCAGGATTGTATGGTAATCCGTTTGTCTGTGACTGTACGGGATCTAACTCACGTACACACTGTGAATTACCAAAATTACACTGTCTGTGTGAATGTGACAAATGTTCACAATGTGGCGTATGCTGTGATGTGTTAGAGGCTGAAAAATTTTTCATTACTGTCACTTCTTGCTGTAAAGACGACACTTTTCTACGCAATGTATTATTGGACGAACTTATCTCACTGATTGTCTGTTGTAAATTTTGGAATTCGGGTGTTTGATTGAAAGAAATTGGTGACGTATCGTCTGATTTGGTACCATTGTTATTTTCGATAACGTCAATACGACTGGCCAATTCATCAAATTTTTCAGTCAGTGCTTTTACCTGATCATCATTTTTAGTGTCACAAGCATTAATTTGTTTTTTGATTTTACGCGTGGTTTGGATTAATTTTTTAACGTCTGCTTTGACGCCATCGGGATCCTATATTAATTCTAATTGTTCAAGTCTGTTGGTCATTGTCTGAAAGTCTACTGTGTGTGTGTCTGTTTTTGTTTTTAAGATCGGAGATTTTATCATTCAATTCGGTGTTCAACTGTTTGATTTCGTCTGATACTGTAGCAATGTTGTTGTCTACGTATGTTTTTGCTTTCGTAAATAACTTACGCTTATCTTCCTGCCTCTGTGCCGTAATTGTTTCCTTGACTTATTTCTTTACTTTATTCTGTTCCAGTATAAATTTACGGTAACGCGTTTCACTGTTTTGTAGGTGGTGATTAAAACGGCCGTCAATTTGGCTGTTTTGTTGTTCAAATTTCGTATCTACTTTCGCATCTAGTGTGCGTGAAAGTTCTGCTGACATTAATTTAAACTCGTCGCGTAACTGTGTTGCGTTTTCTAAACATTGTTTAGCAACTGCACTAATTTCATCTCTAAGTAATATTGTTGTGGCTGTATGTGTATTACACATTTCTTGTGTAACGGATCTAATTTCTTCACTACTATTCCTAGCACTAGCCTTAATTTCCTCATGTAACTGTTTTTTAATTTCGTTACATTGCTCGGCAACGGCTGTAATCTGTTCATAAGCTGTTCGGTAGAAGTGTCAAGTTTTTCATTAATCTGTTTGAGATTTTCATTAAGTTGTTTGTAATTGTTGTCTTGTTTTTCATTCGACTGTTTGAGATTTTCATTAAGTTGTTTGTAATTGTTGTCTTGTTTTTCAATCGACTGTTTGAGATTTTCATTAAGTTGTTGTCTGAGATTTTCAGTATTTTCATTAAGTTGTTTGTTCGATTCACGAAGTTGTAGCAATAATGCCATAACATGATCCATGCCAATATTACCTACTCTATTCTCTGTGCTGTGTCATGGTGTATCTGCATTTGTCACGTTTTGTGTAACCATTTGGTCATTCTCTGATTCTTGAAAAGGTTTGCCAATTGAATGTGCACTGTTGGTCACTACACAGGAATCAAATAAATCTGACATATTTTGAGTACATTGTCCACCTTCGTTAGAAACATCTGTTCGCTACGTAAATTTAGCAAATCAGGCGTGTCAAACTGGACAGCGTTCATTGTAACGGAAAGTATCGCATCATCAATTGTCGGTAAATTTAGTGTGGACATAATGGAATTTGTTTGTTCGTCATTTGAAATAAAATCATTACTTGAGGTAGGTACGCATTGATTATCTGTAATTAGAGGATTATCATTATGACACTGAGTGTCGCTAGTATTATCGGTCAACTTATTCGAGTCGGCTTTTTCACTCATTGCGCATCGCGATCTACTGTTAGCAGTTTTTCGCGGCATTTTCACAAGTCAGAGCTAAGCACAAAATCAAACAAAAACAAAGCAAAAATGGAACAAATACAATTACAACAAAGAGCAATAAATTGCCGATGATCTGTGAAAGAAAGAGTGACAAGTTAGTAAATGCGTTGCGCCAGATGCAAACTCCATGTAACATTAAGTAAATAAGAAGAAATATATAACTGACTACTTCTCAGAAATTCACAAAGAAATACGGTCCTGGCCGGTTGTCGACAAGTGTAACCTCCCCACAGTAAAATAATATAAATAATATTCTAATTTAGTATAACCTCCCAATAAAGAAGTTGGGCAACCTATTAATAATAAAATGCGACTAATCTCTCAATAAAATTGTGACTCACTTATAACCTTTCAATAATTGACTGTGAATTAAAACTGGTAAATTTTGGACGTCTGCAGTGCTGCGTCATGGTCCTGAAAATTCATTCTGAATAAACTGAAAAATCTTACCTCAATTAGGTTGCCGGATAACGCGTATATATCTTCTCCTATAAGAAATTTTTCTGGCGCAGCTCAGTGCAATGCTGGCCGATAGATTTGTCATGTATAAAGAGAAACAACTGATTTTTTCTTTTCAATAATCAGGATGACCAAGGATTGGAGAAATTAGGAAATTCTTTAAATTGAAATGAATGATTGTCAAAAGTTACTTTTTATCAGAAAGATTATTATTAAAAGATTTCTTTAGGCACATTTAGATGGGACTTGATATAACAATACTACATATGCGCGAGGCTGCTTTTATCTTATACTACAACGTTCAGGCTTCGCCATCACTCCCACACGACCAGCCCGCCAACACGGTACACCAGACTGCTCGCTAGCAACTGCTACTACACAATTCGTACCCCATGCAACACTGCTCTCTGGTCTGAGATTCTCTTATACCTTACATATAGCAGGCAGCGCGTGAGCAATCCATCGAAATTACATCTGCTCGAGTGCGCTAGCAACAAATTCCTTAATCATGGACCTCTTACAGCATACCCATTTCATTTATCTTCTTGGGAATCGTCTTGTTTTCCATTTTTATTAAAGTGCCCATACCAGAGTTCCAGAGTTCCTCTTTTGCTATTTCCCTTACCCTTTCATGCTGTCTCTTCTTGTTACTCCTGTCCTACTTCTGAGGTACTTCATTTCAGATGCTTGTGATTTGCTTACGTCTCATTTCTTGATTATTTACGTTTCAGCCGCGTAGGTCAGTACTGGAAAGCAGTAACTTCTATACATTACTTCCTTGCTTTTTTCTTGGGACCTCTTTGTTCCAAAACAGGCTTCCAGCACTTCGAAAGATGGCTTCTGCCTGTCTGCAGCTTTCACTGATCTCTTTCTCATTTCTTCCATTTGCCTGTATCACACTTCTCAGGTACTTGACAGTCTTCACCTTCATCAGTTGTTCACTACAATTCTTATTCCGCCAGTTGGTCTATTTTCAATTTATTTGTAACCAGGATCTCACATTTCACATTAAATTTCATTCCATACTGTCTAATCGTTTCTTCCCAAACATCGAGCTGTTTCCGAATCTTCTCCTCTCTGTTTCCCCAGATCATCAATTTCTTCAGCCACCTTAGTCATTATCACTCATCCAAGACCACACCACTTGTCTGCTGGAACCAGTCCTTCCTTTCATTTCCCAATTGCACATAACTCAGATTTCCATAGAACATCTCCTCCATTCTGCTCGTTGTCTCTTTTTCCATTCCCTTCCTTTCTAGTGCTTCCCAAAGCGTTTTCCTGCAAACACTATCAAATGCCTTTCTTATATTGAGAAAGGCCATCACAAGGTCTTCCCCAAATTTATGTTGGTGCTCCTGGAGTTGCCTCACTGCAAATATGAGATCAACAGTTGACCTCCTAGGTCTAAATCCATATTGTTCCTCTCTCAATTTGTTTTCGACCCTTGCTCGGATTCTGCTCTCTAGGATTTTGTCATATACCTTGCCACAGTGTGGTATCAGTGTGATTCCTGAAGTTTCTACAGTCCTCCTACTCACTTTCTTCAATATAGGGACAATTAGTGCCATCTTATATCTTCTGGAGTCTTCTTCTTACTCCACACCACCCTTATCACACAACGCAGTCTCTCGTTCCCATCCACACTTGCTGCCTTCACCATTTCGATGCTTACTGTATTTCATCCATACCAGCTGCGGTACCTCCTTTCATCTTGCCCAGTCCATTTCCATTTCTTTCCATATTAGGTCTTTTTCCATCCCACAGTTGACTTCTGCCTCCCTTAGTTTATTATCATCTCCAAGTCCGTTCGGATTTAGGATGTGCTTAAAGTACTCTTTCCACACTACGTTCGGTGCCACTTTGTTATTAACCTCTTTCCCATTTCTATCTATCAATGTTGCATTCTCTCTCAAATCACGCCTCTTGTTTTTGACCATTTGATATAGTTCTTACTTCCTTTGCTATCTTTATCCATCATCATTGTCCATTCTTCCACACACTTTCTTCTCATCCACTGTCCTGTTTGCCTCTTTCTTCTTTTTATTATACTCTTCTTCTGCTAATTCTGTCCTTTCTCGGAACCACAATCTGAAGGCCCTGTTCGGCCTCCTTGACTCTTTCAGTCCACCATGATGTCTTCTTCCACAGTTTTTTGCCGCTTGCCCTTCTTCATACAGCTTCTCTTGACTGTACTTTTAAATTTTCCGCTTTTCTCTTCTCTTGCTTTGGCTCAGCCTTTGGTAACTTTTCCCTTATAACCTCCTGGTGTTCTTCCTTAACTTCCTATTCCTTCAGTTTCCATCCTCGAACTCTCCTTTGCTGGTTCTCTATGTTCTATCATTCTTTCATCTTTCTCATGTTCATCACCAACAGCCGGTGGTCACTACCCAAGGCTTGAGATGGTGGTAACTCTATATGCACTACAGTCCTCTTCGTTTCCGAACCATGGAACATGTTATGCACTAAAGATAGATTCCTGTTAAACCGCCTTACTTTGTGGCTCTCTTTCTTCCAAAACCGTAAGTTATCTATCAGTAAACCACTTCTCTTGCAGAATTCCAGCAATCTCTTTTCCTCTTCATTCCTACTTTCCTATACTTCTGCTCCCAGTACATTTTCATATCCTTGTATTTCGCTCTGCACATGTGCATTCAAGTCTCCCATGACTATTATCCCTTGTCCATTCAACAGCTTTTGCAGTTCTTCCTCTTGAGATGTACATCCCACTTGCGGGGTTGTACATCACCTCCATACTTCTTCCCTTTGTCATTATTCTAATTTTCATTATCCTGTCGCTTATCCTCTGCACCTCTTCTTTTATACCATCCTTCACGACAAATCCCTTTTCTCTTCCTTCTTAATTTCCACTACAATACAGTCTGTAACATTTCCTCATTTGCTAATTCCTTTTCCTTTTCATCTTTCCTCTCCCATTCCTAAAATATCTAGATTTCTCCTTTCCATTAAATTCACTACCTCGTCTACCTCTCCTTTCCTACCTTTGAAGTTCCAATTCATAATCCGTTTGCCTTGCCGGGCCGTTGTCCTTTATATCCATCCTTTCCAAGGCTAGCTCCCTTGTTAAAAGCTGGTTGTTGATCCATTGTTGGCTATCTATGCCTGTCACAGCTTTATCAGAGCCCCTTAGTCACCACTTTTCAGTGTTCTACAAATATATTTAACGAAAACAGAGCTTGATTCATATATAATGAAAAAGAAAAATCTAAGCCTTACAGGTAGTGGAATTTAACGTGCCCATTCGTCAGAACTGTCCTAAAATTAGTCCGGTGTGATATTTATTTTAACTATACATATTAACAGGGACAGTGTCCGCCTGCTCAGCAGGGTGGTAACGTTCGCGCCTCCCATGCAAGCGAGCCCTGGTTCGATTTTCTCCGCTCGGGGACTTGTGTTGTCCTCATCATCCTTTCATCACCGGCGCGCATGTCGCACAGTGTACTGTCGCCTGAAACAAGACTTGCACTTAGCAACCGAACTTTCCCGGATGGAGCCTTCCGGCCAACGATGCCACACGCTCATTATCATTTTTTTCAATAGAGATAGTAAAACAAAGCTGTCGCTGCTAGAGAACAGGTTATTATTCGCGATTAACAGCCCTTGCTAATATGCATCGATAAAACAGAAATATCGCACTAGACTAATTTGGGACTGCTCTGCGGAATGGGTGCGTAAAATACCGCTTTAAAAATGGTTTTGTTTGTTACGGAAAACAAACCGACGCTTTCCGTCGGTACTGGGCGTCGCCTGAAAACCGCAATGAGTAATATCTGTCTGTACCAACTCCAGCTACTCATTGCCAAAGGGAAATTGCAAATAAGTGCCGAAATACCAGAGAAAATGACCTGACGACTTTCAGGAGAGACACCCTGCATTTATATGTCATTATCATATATATCATTGCCATTTCATATTTTTATCTGTTTTCGTGCACGTGTGTATGTCTAGATGTATGTGTTTAACGCTATTTGTCATGGACAGAAGCGAGAATGAAGGTAGCAGCGTATAGTTTCAACAGAAGCGTCACTCTGTCATTGAATTGCGTTGGTGAAAGTGTAACAAGTGAAGGTGTAGCATTTGTTTCTGACAGAGACAGTCATAGGTCATTCCTGCAAACGTCAGAGGTATTCGAGCATACGAAAGCAGAATTACAGGGGGCTTATACAAACTGAAGGAGCACATCATATTGCATTCGTTTTACTTGCTATCGACAGAGACAAGGACACGGCGAATTTATACAAAATGAGATTCATTGATATTTCTGCCCCATTTAGTGCGCTTTTTCCATGTTATTTGGCCCCGGTATTATTTAGTCCGACAGTTCAAAAGTATGTAATTATAAGAAAAATAATTATATTTAATACAGCAACCCCCAAATAATAACAGTAATTTAAATCGTTTCATTTTCTCTTAGATTGTTCGCAGATGATGCTGTAATTTACCGTCTAGTAAGGTCATCCGAAGACCAGTATCAGTTGCAAAGCGATGTGGAAAAGATTGCAGTATGGTATGTCAGGTGGCAGTTGACGCTAAATAACGAAAAGTGTGAGATGATCCACATGAGTTCCAAAAGAAATCCGTTGGAATACGGTTACTCGATAAATAGTACAATTCTCAAGGCTGTCAATTCAACTAAGTACCTGGGTGTTAAAATTACGAACAACTTCAGTTGGAAGGACCACATAGATAATATGGTCCGGAAGGAGAGCCAAAGGTTGCGTTTCATTGGCAGGACACTTAGAAGATGCAACAAGTCCACTAGAGAGACAGCTTACACTACACTCGTTCGTCCTCTGTTAGAATATTGCTGCGCGGTGTGGGATCCTTACCAGGTGGGATTGATGGAGGACATCGAAAGGGTGCAAAAAAGGGCAGCTCGTTTTGTATTATCGCGTTATAGGGGAGAGAGTGTGGCAGATATGATACACGAGTTGGGATGGAAGTCATTACAGCAAAGACGGTTTTCGTCGCGGCGAGACCTTTTTACGAAATTTCAGTCACCAACTTTCTCTTCCGAATGCGAAAATATTTTGTTGGGCCCAACCTACATAGGTAGGAATGATCATCAAAATAAAAAAAGAGAAATGAGACCTCGAACAGAAAGGTTTAGGTGTTCGTTTTTCCCGCCCGCTGTTCGGGAGTGGAGTAGTAGAGAGATAGTATGATTGTGGTTCGATGAACCCTCTGCCAAGCACTTAAATGTGAATTGCAGAGTAGTCATGTAGATGTAGATGTAGATGTAGATGCGATCATGTGGCGGACTGCTGTTACTACCACACCTAACTGCGTCCTTTTTACACTTGTTCAGCAGCTTTTGGACGAGGGCTATCGATTAGGTGACGGTTTATACTCACCAGGGCGCAAGCGATATTAACAAGCATTAAGATGGCTCTAGTTGATGAAACGATTGAAAGGGGCATTAGAAACAGAACTGTACAAAAAGGGGACAGGACCGAAAAACAGCCGAATCGGAAGTAGCTGGTATTACTACATTAGAAGCAAGTTCATCAGGAGAAACTAACACCAATGATATAATAAGTCAACTGCTATTTTACTTCGCAGCTATCGGAAGTGAATCACTGTTAAAGGGAGAAGCCAATGAGTATTCACTGCAAGTAAATGTTAACGCTACAGAAACATTTTCGAAGTGGTCGGCATGCAGCGTTGGTTCCGTTCCTCATGTTCAGCTTACTGCCTGCTGTGAGGGTGCACTTCTCTATGTTTCCATCTCCTCCTTCTTGTCCTTTGAACCCTGTAGCTGGCCGCGACATCAGATTCAGGGCAAAGGGTCACTAAATTTTTAAACGGAAAATGAATGAGAGCTTAAAGTATGCGCCAGAAACACGTCCTCTTCAAGCTAGCACCGAGACATTGGCCAGTAAACATCGATGGGTCCAGGTATATCTTTCTCCCATTGCTAACCATATACCGTAATTACGTAGAATTTAAAAATGAGAACACTTCAAAGAGTAAGTTACACATTATTACAGCAAGTCAAGTAATTTTTACTGAATGCTGCACCAAACTTCAGAGTAGCACAGATACATAACACTCTTTTTCAACATAGCCGCCAAGCCTCTACAAACAGCTGTCCGACCGGCCTACCAATCGTTCAAGTCCTCGACGGTGGAAGTCCTCTCCTTGGTCACGGAGCCATTAGAGAACCATCCCTTGTCTGAACGTGCGTATCATTGGAAAAACTCCTCCCCCGCCCCTTCCCTCCTAACAGATGTTCTTTAAGTTTTCCAAGAGCATGAAATTCGCATTGTGCAAATATAAACTTCGATATCAGCATCACACAGGTCTGTGCGGATTGATCAAATTGTTGGTACAACTCCACTACGGCTGAACGCGAAATTGCGTTTAGTTCTGCGAGGGGTCCACTTGTATGTGGAGCCCGATTTTGTAATTTAATCATGAAAATGACGTGACACGGTTGTTATATGTAGAAGATAATCGTGTCTTTGACACCACTGATCCAAAGATGTTGCCTGAGTGGCAGAATCGATTGTAAGTAGGAGCGCGCGGAGCGCAGTGGCATTTGCCGTCGCACTCTGTTATAGGTAGGGTGTAATCCTTAAAACTAGTGGCTAGCTCTGAGAATTTAGTTGTTGTTCTATGCACGCAGCATAATATAGTTTTTATAAAATGAAGAGATGGATAACACTTTTTATGCTCACGCAGAGCCAATAAAAGTTAGGTCGTAGTTATTTCTATAAAAGTATGTATTATTAATTTGTGAGACAATAAAATTATCAAGAATTGAAGTAATACAGATCGTTGACGAATATTGACCATTGTCCATGGCAATTCTAGAAGAGTAATGTCCGCCCCGACAGCTGAGTGGTAGCTGGCACGGTAGCTCAGTGTTTTCGGCCAGAGGGCTGCTCGTCTTCTGTAATAAAAAAAACTGAGTAAAGGAATCAACGATCACCTTGAACGGATGTCTTGTGACGTCGGCCCAGACCAAACGCAACGAACAATACCGAGCAAAAAGAAGAAAAAAAGAAAAGAAAAGAACGTGGTCAGCATGACGGATTGCCGTGCTACGGGCCCGGGTTCGATTCCCGGCTAGGTCGGGGATTTTCTCCGCTCAGGGACTGGGTGTTGTGCTGTCTTCATCATCATTTCATCCCCATCCGGCTCGCAGGTCGCCCAATGTGGCGTCGAATGTACCAAGGCGGCTGAGTCTGCCCCGAAAGGGGCCTCTCGGCCAATGACGCCAGACGCTCATTTCCATTTCCATAGAAGAGTAATGAATTTATACTGTAACTCAAAGGGAAAGCAACTGGAACAAATCTGCAATGGAATGAAATTTTGTATATTTAGTTTAGTTTAAGTAGCGTGATATATGGATTTGGCTGAATTTTACAATACTGACCCTTGAATGTAGGACCCAAGTATTTTCCATCCGGTTTAATATATATGTTGATCAGGTACATCCGATTCGTAATATTTCGTGTCTTTTGTAATCGTAACACAGAGAAATTAAATTATGGAATCTATTTTGTCAAAGGATGTCAGACTTTCCTCATTTAACAGTTAAAGTGTTTTTAATTATGACTGTAAGTGAGAATTGTAAAACAGTTGAGAAGTTCACTGATTTTGAAATTAAAATGAAATGTTTCATATCAGGTTTTGTGAAGGTGAAACTGTATTTTGAATACAATTTTCAAGCTGAAGCACTCGGCCTTAGCATATCCCCGTATCAGTACCTCATCCTCTTCCACGTCGTGTTTATTTAAATCAAATTAATATTTTCACTGAAGATTTGCATGGTTACTCATTTATCAGCCAGTCTACTCACTTAATCTGTATGAAGATATTTTACGGCCGGCATTGCACGTTGCTGTGCCAGGATTGAATATTTTGTATGCATACTGTGGAAAGAACAGAATACCAAGATTATAACCATTGCGACTCTACAGCTATGGAAAATTTATTTCATTGTTTATTTGCACTGGGAATTTTGTCGGTTTATTGACAGGGCCATAAGACGCGGTGCTCATGACATTGGGTAAATTTTTGCGGAATTGATTTCATTACGGGCATTCCATATTGGTTTTGCAGATTAAGTTACTTAATTTTTTTTGGTTCCTTAAAACTGATTAAGCACACCATCTGTTCAATAACACATCACACAGTAAATTTGCATGACACAAACATTACTCATTTCATATTCATTCGTAAACAAACATATATATTTTTTTTAAAAAAAAAGAACGTTACAGCTTCATAAAGAACGTTACAGTTCCTATATTGCCAGAATTTCTCGCTGAATCTGTAAGACATTTTGCCTTGAAGAATTTTTCTTCTTGCGGACTTCATTTTTGGTATACATTTTCAGTTGTCATGCTGTTCCACTTGCACACCGTAATGCACATGTTACCTGTACCGCAACAACAATGTGTCTGCAGGAAAGCCAGGAATACTCTCTTCTGACAATGGGCCACCCTTATTACAGAATGCTCTTAGCATGGAGAGACATGTGCAGCTTATTTTCTAAGGCTCCTCTTACATATAAAAACAAGGCAAGGTTAGGCTACCAAGTAAGGATGAGGTGTCGGTCAAAACTGAGAAAATGTTATTGTTTAAAATGGCAATCCTGATGTAACTGATTCAGCTTTGTTTTGAAAACGAGAGTCAACTAGGGAACCGTAGAAGAATTACATCATATGAAACTTTCTTTAGCGTTGCAGGCGAGCTATATCTCATTTCAAGCAAACGTCTGTTTCATGTTTCAAATTGCACTGCATTCAAATTCAAAAGCTTTTTTTTCTTTAATCTTTTTCCTATACTAGTTATCAAGTCAGAATCGCTGTTCTGGTAGCTCTTCCTTTTCTTAATGTAGAATACCTTCAGATATTCTTTGTCTTCTTTTTCATATGATTCTAATCAGCAGCTTACAAACTTGACGCGCCAGACCGACAGTTTTCACATTTATCAGTTTTCTCTTTCTTAACTAATGTAATTTTAACTGGCTTTTCGAAACCTGATGGTAAAGTACGTTTTACACCAGCTTCAGTAAGTTTCTAGACCCCTCAGCTGCGTTGCCATTAAAAGAGTGTTATTGTCCACATCTAATATGAAACAATTACTTATTACTTTTCTGAAGTAACTTTCCCTCCCACTGCGCGCCGCATCGGTTCTTTTTCATTTTATTATCTTTTTCTCAACTGATTCACGCCGTCTTCTTCATCGTACTTGATTTAACCTGTCTCACTTCACCTTCTATCTCCTTCTTAGCGTTGTTGTATTTTCTTCATTCATTAATAACACGGACTAATTCCTGAATTATCAGTTGCCTTCTTTTGTGTCTTCTCCCTGTACCGATGGTGTCAAGTCTGAATTATTTGATTCTTTATTACACTACCCTCTTGTTTTAATGAATTATTCCCAATCGTTTCTGATAAGTCATTGATCGTCGCTTCGGATAATTTGCACATTGCCTCATGGTATCCTAAATTTTCCGTATTTCATGCCACTGTGCAGTGCTTTGTCACAATCTTCTACAATTACAGCATGCAGTTTGTCACTAGTGGGTTACGTTCTATGGACGCACCTTGCCATGCTTTTTAGTAATATTTGATTGCTGAAATTTCAGCAAACAAGATACGACTCAGTATCTTCTCCTGTCCCTACCATTTCGAAAAATACCTTAATTTCTTCTATTTCTTTCTAAGACAGAGTTCACTGGAAGGAGAGTGAACTGACGCAAAACTCTTCACTTTTTTCCTTCAAACCCGCATTATATTGTACCACATTTGTTTTCGTATAGGTTGCGTAGCGATGACAATACCTGTTGTACCATCCAGTAACGTCATTCTTGATTCCTATAACAATCTGACCAGACAAATGTTTCCACGTCTTCATTTCGTTTCACTTCACTAACGCCTTCTTATGTCTCCTTTCAGATTCTGTACTATCCAACAACATTCAAACAGAATTTTCCCATGGGCAACCCAAAACAATTTATTTTCAGATTCAGCGTATAAAATAAAATTAACTTTTTACTATCAGTTTTTATGTCTAAACAACTGGATATATTGTTTTTCGCTTGTACAATAACGATTTCGAAGCCGGAAGGCAAGAACTTCTGAAACATCGTACTAAAATCAATGTATAGCACTTTAGATGCTTTCAGATGTGCTAAGCATCCCTTCCTGCTTTATGCCCCTGAAGATGAAGCCGTGTGGTTTCGAAAGTGAAATTAAGGTGACCATCAATAAATATAGCGGATTTGATATCGAATAAAAATGGAACAAACAGTATTTATTTTCCTTCGTGAAAAGTCATTAGCGGAAATTTCCCACCCTGAGGACAAGACGGTAACCTGAAACTCTACTTGCTTCCTTGCACTAGACGTGTTCTACCACTATAACAAACGATTGCCTGTCTTTTATCCAAATTCGTATGCTTTACTCGACTCCGAGTTGTGTCTGCTAGTAATCTAAACAGTAAAACCGATACAATGATTAACTACTTATGAGTGAGACCTGAAAATTTAATAGAAATATTCGGAACACAGTGTGTTACATTCAATATATTATCATTTAGTTTCTGCTGGTAAGCCATCCATATGCCACGTGAAATGGTAACACGTCCCTTAGAAGGAAGGCTAAGTCAATATCTCATGCATTTGCTGGCTGACAAAAACGTAGTGGTATAAATATCTGTCCTCTCTTAGACCTATAAGTTAACCTTTAAGTTTTCTCTGGAACATCATGTGGCTCCCATATGTGGAATTACTTTCCACTGAAAGTAAAGCTCCAATGTGTTTCTTAATACACAATGAGTTACAAGTTCTCTCTAACAACAATAATGTAATTGAAGCTAAATCTCGAGTAACTAGATGATTTCATGTGAAGCTGTGCACGGTTAACAGAAACGACATTTTCTAAAACGAGTGCAACATAGAAAAATATATAAACAGGCACTACCTATAAATGTACAAGGCTATTCATAAATACGCCACCGTCTCTGACGTAGTGGTAACAATGGCTCCCTTCAGATCACCGACGTTAAAGGCTGTCGACCTTGGATAACACTTGCATGAGTGACCGTCCGATTCTGCCCAGCGCTATTGACTCGCGTCGTGCATTCAGCTCTCGTGAGGCCAGTTGAGGAGCTATTTGAGTGACAAGAAGGGGCTCCGGTCCCGCAAACTGATGACGGCCGCGTGAGTGGTATGCTGACCACATGACCCATATCTGCACCTAGTGACAGCTATAGGCTGAGGATCACACGCCGGTTAGGCGTTGCCGTTGGACCAATCGAGGCCTGTTCGGACGGACAGTATTTATAAATACCTTCGCGGTTTCACAAGAGACTGCACGAAATCTACTAGACACACAGAAAACAAATCGCAAAAGTGCGAAAAGGACTCACGCTCTCACGATTCCATACAAACTGAATTTTATATATATATGGATATTAATAATAATTTCATGTGTTTCAGTGGCGTGGTGCAAGTGTTTCTAACGGACGCCAATTTGGCGACTTTTGTATCGGTAACCCACTCCAGTTATCCAACCGGGATAAGGGGACCTACAGTTTAAAGTGGAATCCGAACAATGCGTCATGCCTAGGTGAAGGCTATGTTAAAACTAAAATTGAAAAATGCTGTGGCTGATCCAGATTCGACCCCCGCGACATCTCAATATCTAGGCACAAAGTTTACATAAGATCACTGGGCTCGGCATGTAAATAAATAGCTCATCCACAGGTATTGACGCGTGAACTTGGGAGTTTCCAAATAAGTCACGTAAATGGCCGTATCTTTTGATTGCATTGACATCGCTACAATCTTTTGTGTCTTTATGCTAGTAGTTCGTGTTTCCGTGTGAAAAATCAAGTCAAAAATGTTTGTTTATGGCGAATTTCTGGATTCTGTGCACTGAAAGAGATTCAAAATAAAACCAAAACAAACAACTAGCTGCATCAAGATGGTGCACATGAAACAATAAATCGCTATACACATCTGAATATGAGAGTATAATGGGGAAAATAAGAAGTGACTGACAAGGATAATTATTTTTTATTTGAACTTTCGATGAGCAGCTTTTTATGACGCTCTTCTCCAGTTATTACCTTTAGTGTGGTATTAAGTTATGTGCTCAAGTCCTGTAATGACAAAAATGAGTAATAATTAGAGTTTAAGGTTATTTGCACCCAATGAATGGCAATAGGAATATTCTGCAATGAGGGGTCCCATGCGGTTCACTGCGCTAAGGACTTTTGACCACTTCAGCGTGGCCTTCGCTCTAGCTCCTCCGAGCTGTTTTGTCTTGGCTACGGATCAGTTGCTTTCAACAGGTGTCGTACTAGAGGAAACAGATTTTGTCAAGAGTTAGCGCTGTGAGAAATTACCTCCACAGAATGAAATAGTGGAAAGAGACTAGCTTATATCATACTGTCGGAATCTACGGTTCACAATATTCTACAAGACTAAAATCCTATACGACCACACATTTTGACAGAGGAGCATGTAGCATATCATTAGTAGTTTTTCCGTAAGCTCGTCGACTCAGGAAAAATTTTTTGGCGTAGTCACTCTGTAAGGTGTCAGGTAAATCTAACACCTTCCATGAAAACCCTGACATAATAAGCAAATCGCTAGTATGTCACATAGCGCCGAATAAATCGTGACATTAAATTAACCAAAGTAATACAAGTAACGAGTGAGCAAATGGAATGCCACAGACTAGCACAAGAATGCCTAAATGCATGTCGTACCTTCCCACCGTGAGGCAGACGCAGTTCCGAGGGGAGAAACGAGGACAGAAGCCGAGAGCAGAATTGTGTTAATCTAGAAGGCCCTACGATAGCGGACGGAGTGGACACCCACGTCGCTAGCCTACCGCTAAGTCTACCACCCGCACGTTGTAGCGTGAGGCTTTTTCGCGTCTCTGTTACGTCAAGGACCACCCCCCAGCCCATGTTAAAAGCTAGAGCCCTCCAGAAAAACAGTATAGATCTTACGATAACACAAAAAGGGCCACTACCACCCACAAGTTTTAGCGTGAGACTTTTTCGTGTCTCAGGTACGTCAAGGACCACCCCCCAGCCCATGTTAAAAGATAGAGCCCTCCAGAAGAACAGTATAGATCTTACGATAACGCTAAAAGGACCACACCAGCTGCAGATTTTAGCGTGAGACTTTTTAGCGTCTCTGTTACGTTGCAAACTTTAAAAACATTTCCCCACCACGAAAAGTATAACGTTTCTCATTGGATAGACAGAATCTTTGTAGGCGGAGCTTAAGGTTGACATTGAGACGCTGATTGGTCAGATGAAAACATAGCCAGATAGTTTTTTTAAACCAACTTCGGTAAATTGTAGTAAGGAGAAGTTAGGAGAGAGTTGGTTCAGAGACGGCGAGCTGGATGGCTGCTGCGCCGGCCGCTGCCGCCCTGACGTTGCTTAAACACCAAAAAGGTAATGAACGCACGCGATGCCGCATTTTTGAGCGCATAAGGCTTCACTCAGAACTGCAGAAGTCTCATCTGTTACACCCCCTTTTTGCGTAATACTAGTGTCGATCGTTAATTAAAACTCATGGTGTTCACATTTGCCACTTGAAGAACAGATCTGAAACGCGATTATTTTACTTTTATATAGTTATTGAGAAGCCACATCAGCCACTGTAATTTACGACAAGTTAGATAACTAATTAAAGATAATTGAGGGTCACTGTAGACCATTTTGATATTTTTCTCTTTTGTGAAACTTAAATTTAACCTAGATTATAGATGTGATATGGCATAGGTAATCGATCGATTGTAGAACTTGGAAACCCATTCAGGGAATATTCGTTCACATTTTTGTTGAACGCAGTTGGTTTTTACCATCCTGTTTTAAAACATTTTCTTTTGTCAATAGTGCAATTTATAAACGATGTTTTGTGAGTAGAATAAAATTTCCAATGGTAAACTTAACTGCTTTTTCGACGTTATTTTACCAGCTAACTAAAAATAGGAAAGCATGGAACCCTTTCCACTAAATCTAGTTAGTATTAAGATTCTTTTACAGGGAGTGCAGTGGAGCTGATGCTGAGATCATTAAGTATTTGGTTATACCATCGCTAGTCTCACTGAACTCTTCTGAATTCTACATGTCATGTGTGGTCTGGCGTCTCCTTACCAGCAACAGGTCCCAGGTTCAAACTAGTCAATTCCCTAAAAAACACGCTCAGAGCGTCGTTGCGCGGAAGTGGTAGGGAGACACGATATAGAACAAACGGACACCACCATGAATGTTTAGAACTCAGTTATAACCCAGTTTTTGAGACAACGTAGCCAAGCCGACCTGAAATATGCTATCGATTATTACTATACTGACAACAACTTAACTGCTTGAGTAGTACGAGAGTGGTGCGAGACTGTGAGAAGAATCAATTAAGGATCGCATAAAAGTATTGGATTAACATTTTGCTGGTCCGTAACAGCGTCCAGTCTCCAACGCAATACACAAATTACTCAGTGAACAGGGGAAGGTGAAAGGAGCATTGGAAAGGTGTAAGTCAGACTGAGATGTATCAGATGATTGTTATGGAACTGTAATACAGAATAAAGAAGGCTACATTCGAAATTCCAGTTTTCAATTCTTGAATATAGTTGTGCACAGCTCACAGATTTATTCTCGAAATTCAGAGAAAAAAAACAGATGTGTATTCGTTCTACGTATATCTTAATCTTTATGCAGAGTGACCCCGACAATTTTTCTACACATATGTCATCTACGAGCAGAATAGAAAACGGGATAATGATTCTGGTATTCTACAGTCCATGTGAAAAAGACGCTACGATATCTTTCGGAGCTGCAGTTTCAGAACATGGAATATTAACGAAATTACGCTTAGCAATTCCTTTCCATCGTCTTTTAAGTAACTATTTCCTTGTGTAATGATTAATAATTTGCTTCATGGCGTACGGCAGAACATTTGAGCCTTCCATGATCGTCGCCCTGAATCTGCACCCATGGCACCTGGATCGTGAAAACTGCTCGTTATTCGTGTGTCGGTCCGCTCAGTAACTCGGTAAGTAAGCAGTCATTCCCTCTAAATATTTCGGCTTTCGAAATACCCCTGTTTTTGAGTGCTGTGTGAAAATGCGATCGCGTACAGCTCATTGTTTCAACTAACATCAGTGTAATACAGATAAACATGATTTGTATAGATGAAATGTGAGCTGTCTTGTAACAGTAACGAAATATCTTCGGCTTTACTGTCTTATCATTAACATTAAAACTAACAAACAGTAAACTTTCATTGCATTAGTTTCCTAATGTCCAGAATACGAAAAATCTGTTGTACGAGCAGTATACGTTTTCATCTACTATTAATTGCTCATTAAGCACTATTACCTTAGTAAATTTTCATTAAAAATTCAATTGACCCTTCATTTATTCTCTTTATTAGAAAAAATTCTCTTTTTGAAGTCATCCCTGGTCAGAAATAAATGCATCGCAATTAATTGTATTTAGGCTAGTGATGTACGTAAATGATGAAACAGTTTAGGATATTTCATCGGAAAGGTGCGGCATCGGCTACAAGCTTCCGAGGCGAATAGAGCTGATAGTCGTCAAACACGCTTTTCAATCGCGTGAGTGCACAGCCGTTCTCAAACTTTCCTTAGCAGCTGCCATCGCTAGTTGCTCACGCACTATCTCCTCGTTCGCCTGCTCTTTTTTTTATCCCCCGTGCTGAAATTTAAGCTACCTACTGGCTAGTAGGAAGGGGTCCACGGGCGAGGTGGATGGGTGGCTCTCGAATAAAGTTGAAAATGGTTTTAAGCAAGTTAGAAGTGCTGGCTAATGCTAATGGCTTTTGTTGTATGGCAGTTTAAAAACTGGAGGTTATTTAGTTCTTGTTTGCTTTAAAACTTAATCACCCTAAGTGGACGGGGCTGTCGAGGGGAGAGCTCCAGGTCGTGTTCCGCGCGGCTAGGCTGCCGACCAGCGTGCGCCCACACATTCAAGCTCCCGGTGACGGAAAGTGCCACGGTCGTTTGAAACGGTCTCAAGGCTTCTGGGAATAAGTCAGTCAACTAATTTTAACAAAGCATAATCTTCTAAGATTAAGATGAGACATTTAGAACATTCTGTAAGTTCCATCCTTCTCCACATTCCATATGTTTCACTTGTCGTCTTTAAAGCATTGTTTATCATCTTCGCCTTATAAACGTTCACGTCTGACACTACTACCAGAGCGAAAGACTCATAACGTTGCTACGTCAGGACAATATTTACACGCGGGCGTGTTTGTGAAAGGGGACACAACGTTGATCAATTTCCCAGAAACATGAGAAAAAATCTGTTTAAACTCGCAGCAGCACGATTTATTCATATCCATTGCTCACTTAACTCAGTAAGCTCTATACATCCGTTACCTTCTTCAGGAAGACGAACAACGAAACTCCTTCACGAAAATTTGTAAAAAAAAATGAATTTACTGAGCGTGTTCCGAAACTGCTCTTTGTCGACTGAGAATCTGCTCTTTTATTATTATTATTATTATTATTATTATTATTACTATTTACACTTCAAGTCTAATTTCACTAGCTAAATGATTTAAGTGCATTAAAAAGGAATCGTGATGCATTTTCAGACATAGGAAATCATAATAACTACGACGAACCCCGTAGTAAATGATAAGGTGAAGTTTGTAACGTACAGTTGTCCCTAGTACAAATGCTTCTGTTTATTGTCTTTCCTTCAAACTGCACCCTCTCACTAACAGTCAGCATCCCATATATCGAACCAAAGGCCTACCCATCAGAAACTACTACTTAAATAACGCTATTAAAAGTTAATTACCAGATTTACTCGCCAAAATGCTGAACAGTTTCTTACTTGACGGAGAGCTAGTGCTTCTAAGCGAAGACGGCTTGAGGTATTACGACTTTTAGGAAGAAGGGTATCTTTCAGTTTAGCTAACACAACTCATAGAAACATCATTCGTGTTAGATATTAATGATTATGTCTGCTGTGTACTGTGCTCTACAACGCTATTTCTATTCTAAATATACAGTTTAAACTTCGCCAGTATTTTTAGAACAAGAGACACATCCTTACAACATGGTAACTTGATACCGACTTGCCGACAGTCAATCTGCGAAATTAAACTAATATCTTCAAAACGAGGAACCACGATCGTTTGTTATTGGTGGAGACAGACTACGCCAACGGGCGTTGTTGCTCCCCTGGAATGATTAAGTATTTCCCCAGCATGAGCGATTATAGTCTTTCAGTCAGTTTTACTTGTCAGCCAGGTTATAGACAGACTTTAACAGTATCTTTACATGCTCCAAAGACTAAAGTTATTACTTCTTCAGTGTACATGCTAGTTGTTTTACTAAATGCGTTTCTTATACCTTCTATGTGATCCCACTAATTGATGGTGCAACATTACGCATAAGTTAGTACGTACTTACTTACAATTTTAAGATTCACTTGTGTGTACTTTCTTCATTCACTGTATACTATTAACCACAAACAACTATAAAAGAAAGTAAATGTTGTGAAATATTTGAGATAGCCTTAGTGTTAATTTTTTATCAAAAGCTTTTGTTATTTAAAGCGAAGCTTACGTGATATTGAAAATTTGGAACCTTAAGCATTGAGGTTATTAACCTGCAACCTGAATGTCTACCCACTGTTACTATGTGAAAGCCTTGTACAGAATTTTAGTACTGCTGGTTTACTGGAACAGTCAAAATTAATCAAGTGGTGGATATATGTATTCTCATAGCGGTACACGTAACGTGGGAACAGTTCTCTGAGGCTACATCTCCGAAATGTGAATTTGTACACTAACCTAAATGAAGATTGGAAAGTATTGAATCCTTAAGTAATGTTCGTCGCGTAAATTAAATCAGTATAGCTTAAAACCCCTTTTAGCCTGATGACATCTGTGATGCGTCGTGGTCCAAAACATCGAAAACATTTTGAAGCCATACCAAACTATGACCGCTGAACTGGCGCCCACAGGTTGCGTAAACGGTCAGACCTGGAACTTCACTTCATCCCAGATTTGATGAGATCGAACAGTAGCCTCCTGAATCGTGCGCCTGTGAGAGACGACGGCAATGCAACTGTCATATCATTTGTCTGAACGGAGCCCAATTTGAAGATGGAATACGTCGCTTCCTGTGGCTTGATGAATACGTGCTCCCCATTGGTGTGAACCAAAAGCATGAAATGCTAGTTACTACGGAAGGCACTAGCTACTGATAGGCATAGTTAGCAAATGAAAGATTTTAATAGAGAACAAGCAATGTATTTACCTTACTAGTGTTCAAAAGTCATAATGTATACAGCAGTTCATGACATCCAGTCTTACAAATTTCAAAACTCCGTTATCTCTCTCCCCACATCCACCACTGCTGGCGGCTCACCTCCAACTGCGCTAATGATGGGGAGCTCGTGAATGTGTCGTTCTAATGAACGCTTCACTCCAGTGAAGTGTGAACTAACCACTCAATTTCAATGAATTGGTACTTCAAACTCTTCACAGATAGCACACTCCACACTTTTTACTAGTTCACTCACTCTCTTCCCCTCTCCCTCTCCCACTACATCGGCGCTACGTTACTCGTCCTCCCTTCACTTCAGTCCTCCCTCTACTGCCTGTCGACGAATCGCGCGGTGTTTGTGGGGAACGATAGGTTAAGGAGGGGTTGCGAGGTGAGGGGTGAGGGGAAGGCACCGTCAGCTGCTTTCTGCAGTGCTGGCATCATTACCCGTGACCATTTGTGCAGCTATACTTCGCGTCTACGGGTAGCCTACCGTTGGCAGCGCTTGCAGACAAATGAATTTTAAAGATACAAACGAAGATGAAAATAAAAGGTTTATTAATAACACTGAAGGAGGGATTTTACTTGAAATTGTACCAATGGCTACAGGTGAAAGTTTACGTTTTGAATGTGGAGGGTTATTATTCTCAACAAAACTAAAATCTACAGGAAAACTTCTGAATAATTACTTAACGTAGGTGTATAGACTTTGTGACAGTGATAAACATACTCATTCTATTTGGATTAAATTTTAAAAGGAACATAAAATTGGACTGCATTTCGTTGGTAGCCCTAGCCTTCAGTCCACGAATACAACAAATAATGTTTCACTTGGCAGATAAAGACTTTTTTGTGCGCTTCATGAAAATATGTCGAGCAAGATCACCTTCTTTATATGTGACAGGCTTCTCTCTTTATCTTTCCTTTGTCCCCTTCGACCGTGTTCTATTTAAGTTAACTCAGACGCTGTAAGAGCGTAAAACATTGTGTGCACGTTACTGCATAGTTCGGCCATCTGTTGGTAAAATTATGAAGTATTACGAAGCTTTATTTACGAGTGAGGCGAAGCGGGCGTAGGCGCGACTGAGCGGCGAACTGAGCAACTTCACCAGGCTTCCGTACTTCATGAATGAACTACTTCATTTGAACGCTTCATGGAAAAGAGTGAAACGAATGAAGTAGTTCACGGGAATGAACGAGTTCGACCCACCTCTAAACTGCGCAACGCTACGCGCTGTTCACATCCAGCTGCCCAACACTACAATGGCGAGTATTACAACAGTGCCAACCAGCCATTGACTGCACACAGCACAGCCAGTGATTTTTCATACAGTTTCTATTCTATATATAATTTTTAGATGAGAGCGGTGTTGTTGGAATAATTTTCATACTTCCGCCTCTACCCAGCCCTATGCTCGACGTTTAGTATATTTTCTTATTCCATTAGTATATTTTCTTACTCCTATTCCATTTTATTTTCCCTGTATGTGCTGCAATCTTTCTCTGCAATTATGAAAATTACTACGGGAAAGAAAGGTTTCTCCAAATATCAAAAACTGTTCCAAGGTACCTAGGGGTAAATATTTTACTCAAATTTAAAAGTGGTGAAATCGAAAAAATCTCTCCAGTACTGTTTTTAATAGCTTATGTGTTGCATTGTTACACTACAACACGAGAGTAATCAGTAAGTGAAACCAAATTAATAACAAGTGTTATAAAAATCTAGTTAGAAGGTAAAAACATTTTGAAATAAAGCTATTGCCAACTAACATAAACTGTTACAACATAAAAGAAACTCCGTTCATTACCTTTTTATGGTAGACGTTCTTCTGTTTCAAGGTACAAGGTGGCACACATCCAACGCGATATGTCTTAACTGTCCACGCGTTATACAATGAAGAGCCAAAGAAACTGGTACATCTACCTAATAACGCGTAGGGCTCCCGCTAGCACGCAAAAGTGCCGCAGCACGACGTGGCATCGACTCGACTAATGTCTGAAGTAGTGCCGGAGGGAACTGACACCATGAATCATGCAGGGCTGTCCATAAATCCGTAAGAATATGAGGGCGTGGACATCTCTTCTGAACAGCAGTTTGCAAGGCATCCCAAATATACTCAATAATATTCATGTCCGGAAAGTTTTGTGGCCAGCGGAAGTGTTTAAACTCAGAAGAGTGTTCCTAGAGCCACTCTGTAGCAATACTGGACGTATCGCAGTGTCCTGCTGGAATTGCCCAAGTCCATAGGAATGCAAAATGGACATGAATGGATGCAGGTGATCAGATAGGATGCTTACGTACATGTCACCTGTCACAGTCGTATCTAGACGTATCTGGGATCCCTCATCACTTTAACCGCACACTCCAAACTCCATTACAGAGTCTCCACTAGTTTGAACAGTCCTCTGTTGGCATGCAGGATCCATGGATTAATGAAGTTGTCTCCATATCCGTACACGTCCATCCCCTCGATACAATATGAAACTAGACTCGTCCGACCAGGCAACATGTTTCCAGTCATCAACAGTCCAATGTCGGTGTTGATTTACACAGACGAGGCGTAAAGCTTCGTGTCGTACGGTCATCAAGGGTACAAGAGTGGGCCTTCCGCTTCGAAAGCCCACATCGATGATGTTTCGTTGACGCAGCAGTTTGCGGAAGACTTGCACTTCTCTCACCTTGAACGATTCTCTTCAGTTGGTCCGGTTCTTGCGGGATATTTTTCCAGCCGCAGGGATGTCGGAGAATTGATGTTTTACCGGTTTCTTGATACTCACGGTTCACTCGTGAAATGATCCTATGGGAAAATCCCTTCATCGCTACCTCGGAGATGCTGTGTCCCATCGCTCGTGCACCGACTATAACATGACGTCCAAACTCACGTAAATCTTGAAAACTGCCATTGTAGCAGCAGTAACCGATCTAACAACCGCGCCATACACTTGTCTTGTACAGGCGTTGCCGACCGCAGCGCCGAATTCTGAATTTTCAATACGTATGCCTATGCGCCGGACGTGGTGGCCGAGCAGTTCTAGGCGCTACAGTCTGGAACCGCGCGACCGCTACGGGCGGAGGTTCGAATCCTGCCTCGGGCATGGAAGTGTGTGATGTCCTTAGGTTAGTTAGGTTTAAGTAGTTCTAAGTTCTAGGGGACTGATGACCTCAGAAGTTAAGTCCCATAGTGCTCACAGCCATTTCAACCATTATGCCTATACCATTTTCTTTTGAGCTTCATTGTATAACTAGTTTTAAAAATACACTCAATTTTATTCATCATATAAGTCTGTAATTGAAGCTTTTGCAATATCCTGCAAAGAGCTTTAATATATTATACAGTTAAATATATAGAACTTGTAATATTTACAAACTCTGCAAAAAAACACAGCCTTATGTCTCTTAGTTACAGAAACAGTACAAAATACAGAAAATATATTCACATTTGCGATGATGAACTACTTTCGGCTGTATATTTGGATGACGACAGTGAAAATTTCTGCCGAACCGGGACTCAAAAGAAAACAATTCTTTCTCTAGGAAGAACACAATGAGAGAAGCCTTCGAAACAAAGAAAAGGGAAAAAAACAAAGCTACATAATATCTTGACGATTAAATACAAGATACAGTATATTTCAAATAAAGCACGATAACGTGGAAGACTCTGCCACTTCCAATGAGCGTTCACCATACACTGGCGACAACCAGAGGGGTCGGGATCGTTGTCACAACCTACTACATAATGGGCAGAGTGTCCTAGGAGCCATACGATCGAATTAGTTTTTGTCCGAGAGAAAACGGACAAATCCTGACACAGGAGAAGTTTAATCGACGAAGCAGCTTCATCTGATAGAGTAAGGAAATCCAGTTGTTGGAGAATCCAGTGCCAATGTTCTCGTCCGTCAGAGACAAGCCTGTGTAATAATGTAACAGGTTGACGACGCGTGTCACAAAGACCAGTCGAACTAAGATCAATCCGATCGAGACGTTCGTTGGTTGGGATCAGATTGTAAATGACTTTAATTGGGACCATAGGAAGACTAACGAGAAATCACACTATTTTGCAGAATATCAGAGGCGTTGCCATTTCAGCTGGGGAGAGGGATGATTGTATTCCCTAAAGAGAAAATAAAGATCTGGTCGCAATGTATATCATTGATAAAATGTCGGCTCCTAGAAAACGTATTATATTATAAAATTCACGTATTAGCGCAATTTAGAGCTGATCCTGTCAACATCGGCAGGAGGAGTCAGGCTAGTCGGTCGAAGACACGTAAATAAGCGAGATGTAATAGAATGAATAGCTCGAGTAAATGTTAAATCATTACATCGTATTCACAATACTGAAACCTTCACTTTGATATTTGTAAATCCCAATCCTCCGAGGAGACAGGGCCTCGCAATCACTTCATAACAAAGACGAAAAATGTGACTTTTCTATATGAAACGACAGGATAATTGCATCAGTTTGCGGGCCAAAATCGCAGGGAGCGTGAATATTTGTGCAACAGAGCACATTTGTTGAAAATGTAGGAGTCTAAGTTCTGCACTTCGTTAAGAAGACTAAGTGAAGGACATTCCCGATCACGAATTGCCGCTTGAATTCGATCCGTCACCTCCCGCCAATTGAGTGCAGCCGTTTTCATCGGACAGCGATCCACGGTAATCGCAAGATTGGTGGCGAGCAACCACACGCCGCCCATGGAATGACAACTTGATAAAAACCCCGCAGTGGGAACATGGTGCATTTCAGTTCATTAATCCGGGCCCCAGACAGAGAACAAAAGGAGTCCAATCTGTCCTGGGGAAAGGATATGTCACCGACATCACGTAGCAGTACATTCGTAACGAGAAGGTTTCTCCTAATATCTTCCGGCTACGCAGTTGATCAGCAACACAGCTAAACAGGCGTTCTAGGACAAGACAAAAAGTGACCTGGAGAGGGGGCCCCCTGCTATAAACCCCGTCGGATGGTGATACGGAGAGCAAGTTGTCTATTCTCTACGACAGATGCTTGAGTACCAGTCATTGAGACTGGTCGCTTTGAGCACCAGCATCAAGAAACCGTGGCTGACTCGGTCAAATGTCTAATTAAAATCAATAAGAAGTAAGACTCCAGAGACAGAAGTCGCTCCAGCCACCGAGACGACGTTCCGTCATTCGACTACAGAAGCCAGAATCGCGCGCCCAGGCGCACGGCTTTGGTGAACAGCAAGATTTTTCTCTAGCAGTGTCGACAAACGGCTATTAACCGACTGGGTGAGATTTTTGTAATCGAAATTAAGTAGTGTGGTCGGGCGGAAATTCTCCGTGTCTGGATGTCCGGTAGTTTTCGGAATTAGAACGATTTTACCAACCTTGAAAGGGCCAGGAATCAAACCGCCCCGGATCACCTTATTTAGCAGCGACGTAGTGGTATAATCTGTAAGAAGCCAAACATTCATTAAAAGTATCTTCAAGTCGCACCCATTTTTGTCGTGGTGATCCAACAATAACTGATTTATATTGAAACTTCTTTTTTGAAACGAGTGTGGCTGTACTCAAATTGCTGAATGACCGAGACCCACAATATCCCAGCGCAACGCAATCTGGCTGCTCAAATAAAAGATAACCTGACTTCAAATAATTAATACAAAAGAATGGCCCTGACTAAAAAGGAATCCTAACAATAACCTATACATATCATTAAGCACTTACCCCACAAAAATCTTCATTACGTGAACTACTGCAATACAGCGAGCGTCAATACTGCCATCTAAATAAAATATTCTAACTACTAAAGCCACTAAATACTAATTGGCATGTGGTTAGCAAAAGAACGATTTTGTTGCAAACCAAATAATGTATTTTTTTACCTTAATAATGTGACATCCAGTTCAGACACGAACGTAAATCGTCATTGAAATCTAGTACAAAGATATATCATCATGAATAATATTCAATCTCCTAGTCGTACATGTACAAATCGTCAGCCTACGCTAACACTTCAGACCTCTACCCTCCATCAATGCTAACTTCCCACATCTAACATCCATCACTGCTGGCTTTTCACCTCCAACTACCCAACAGTACTTCCATCACTGCTGGCGTCTAACTTCCAAATGCCCAACACTAAAATGGCGATTAACTTCCAACAACGAGTCCAACCAGCCACAGGGCGCAGTCAGAGATCCAATGCAAAGCTCTACACAGCGCTGCCAACACAGAAGCAGCCCACTTACAATGTCAGTGCGAGTGAAAACACTCATTTAATGCGGAAGTAACCACGCAATCCAGGAGAGGAGTAAATCTATCAGGGACAAACGGATCAGCAGCAGAGAGACCATAAAGCTCGGTGAAGTAATTATAGTCACTCTGGAAATGTCACGTTGAGATGTCAGTACGTGACCATCGGTGTGAGTGAGGGACGCGATTAATGCTTGTTTTCGACGCATCCGCAGCCAGATAAGCTTATTTAAAGAGGTCAGTTCATCCTGTAGGAATTAGAGGGATTCTCACCGTAAACTGAGTCAGTGCATTTGTTGTCTCTTCAACCGAAGAAGCTTCGCCTTAACATGGCTGAAATCCATAATCCATAAGGGAGCTTGTGTGGCACCGTCGTAAAGTTGTCGCAAGACGGAATAATAAAATTCCTGGGGCAGACGGACATCCATCGCCCTCTCAGCGCCGTAACGCGTTAACGCTTTCCGTAGCAATGTTTCTGCATGCCCTCACCAGGATAACGGTGCTTCGAAGGCACGTTACGAGGCCAAACTTCTCTAACGATAATCTCGGGGGAAGGATCCTTTAAGAGAGAAGTTTTCAACGTCGACGGGATACGACACAGTTCTACTGGTGGCGGCACGTGATTTTAAGGTTACAGCTACGACACAATGATCAAGGAAACAAGTGGGTATCACGTTTATCGCTAGTAGTTGACAGGCTCTGTTTGTGACACGGACAACAAATTCCTTTTACTCATCGCGATGGTTATTCTGGCGAACGCGGAGGCGGAATAAACGAATGTTAGGGTATTTAACTTTTTGTCGGAAGCTGATGACAGTTTCCTCAAGACAGTCCTGCTTCCGTTCGGGGGCATACCGGGGCCAACGAGATATACGACCCTGCATCGGACTTGTGACGTCACCCTAGCCGGCTTGTCCGCCACACTTCGTGAACTCTCGGCTCCATGCAGCGTCCACGGGAAATCAATATTTGATTGAAAAGCTACCCAATAAACGTCATAACCTTGTCGTGTGCTATCGAGACCTTACATGCGTTTAAATACGTAGTCAAGTATTACTAAACTTGTCTGAAAGTATTACTCGCTCCTCGCCGGAGATATCTGCTGGCGCTGGTAAGATCTGCAGTGTCACGTGATATGACGTACACGCCACGGCCTGCCTAACTCGTTGGCTCTGGACGTACGGAATACACGGCGGGAACGCTGATACTCTCAACATTGTTTACAAGTTTATAATGGAGTTCAATCCGTGGACGTGGTGGTGAAACGGAATATCTCCCCTCAACTGCAGGTATGTCGATACATATAACTTAGACAGGAAAAGGAGGGACCTGTTTTACATGTAATGAAGAGGACACCTCCGCACAAGTTGCCCGCATCGCCTCATGGTCTTAAAATCCACTTATGAAAATCGTAGAAGGATAATTTTAGTGGACCTGATTCCATAAATGGCAGCCATTGTGCCCAAACAAATTTCTGAGGGACCACTAACTGTTGCTTGATGATCCTAGAGCATTTCCACCTTTAACCTCGTGTAGGGACTTCGCCATTGTAGCTTCCGCTCCGCTGCCATATCCACATCAAAACAAGCATAGACAGACGCAAGATGGCGAAGAGTCAAACGATTCCTCTTCCCTTCTCCGCTCTGGTGATCAGATTCCGTTGGCGAAGGCATCTCCCCACCGCGAATTTAGCCTGGATGATGATGTGTCGGCTGCTGTTCAAGATTCAAAAGTGTCTAGTACCCCTCCGATGTGTTTCCCGAGACTGAGACTGCCTCTTCGGAATCACATGAGGATGGACCTGCTTCGGATCTTCGTACCATATCGATGGACTTGGCAGGCATCACTGAGTCTGTAACGAATTCCCACCGTTCTTCTGCGCCCCCGAACGGGCAAAGTATGCCACAGCTCGCTGTTGATCAGTATCAGATTGGCACAAATGTGCCGTGGAACACTTGATGACGGTAAAAGACATACCGTCAGTTTCCGTTTCGGTTGATTCCCAGGAGCCCACCTGTGGAAGAGTGGGGTGTATCCTTTACATATAGTATTAAATTTCCGAGGACCATTCCACGTTGCCCAACGCTGTAATCGCCTTTCAGCAAAGCCGCAACAAACAGCATTGTCAACTTGAGCGTGCGGGCGGCTTCGCGAAAAAAAAGAAGAAAACAGAAAGAGGATACAAGAGAGGGATCCACCTCTTTACATTCAGATTCACCCATTGCCTCTGCCATGGACTATGGAAGCAATCAATTGCATTGTTTTGGTAACAAATAGATGAGGGCTACACCTCTCTTACATTGAATGTCACCAGAATTTGTTCCGACCTTAGACTTGTGGCGCTGCGACAGACGTGATGTATTTCAAGAAGTGTTATTTGAGCATTTTCCTATCCCTGGTTTTTTCACGTACTTTAATGTGGCTGCTGAACGATCTACTGACACTGGGTTATTTTACAGGGAGGGAATACCACTGACTGATTTCGAAGTTCTTGTTAACGGTCAAGTAACAGGCTGCAATTTTTGTGACTTTTTTCGAATTCTTCTTTATGCTCCTTCAGTATCTGGCGGTTATAAAGATTGCGCGCGTTTTTGTAAAGATGACACAGTTTTTTTTTTATTTTGTTATTTTATTTATTTTGTAAAACCCCGCAGAAACTTCTTTTAGCGGAGATTTTAATTAAGTTTTCGTCCTGTGCATCAGACCTCTAGTTTAAATTTCAGTAAGGAACTAGACGATTTGGTGAGTAAATACGCGATGTGTAGATCTGTCAGTATCCAATTCTCGTCAGGTATACGAATTTTACACCTGCTTCCAGCAGCAGATTCTATCGCCCTTATCTTTTTGCTTCCTTCCGTATCATTTACTTTCGTTCCAATGTATACGATAATATTTACGTAATTCACTGCAGTAACACCTTATAACAGACTGCTTTATTTGTTTATCTTAATTTTAATTAGTTCTCTTTCAGTGCAACTTACATAACATTAGCAATTTGTAAATTTCTACTTTCACATACATGTACGTAAAGAAATATCTCTGAGAGTGGAAGTAATTGTCATTCTTATGGTTGTAATATCGCCATCTTTGTATGCATACATCCTTTGTATGCATACATCCATGTGATGAAACTTCTAAGTATGTGAGTGGTGCGTTCATTATACAGTTTTCGATGTTACAAGATGATAAGCAACCTGCTCTGGAACTTAATGGCGCGGATTCTTCATTATAAGAAATCGAAACATCTTCCACTTAGTAATAATAATTTACTTAGATCATTTAAAACTTTCGTGGGGCACAATTACAATTAAAAAGATGTTGTCTCACACCTCGTTTTGGTTGTAGGGCATCACCACCCCAAGTATTTCGTCAGGAAACAAGACACGAAATGTAATGTAAAACGTGAACTTGTCGCTTGAAGATGAACCTATCGGTTCGAAACCGGTAACGGGCGCTGTTTAAATAAATAAATAGCATTGTAAAAGGTGGATGATTGCTGTAATCATCTGTGTAAGTTAATGGAAGGTCCCTATGTAGAAAAATTGTTCAGTAATGGATTTAAATGGAGTATTTAGTATTTATTCTGTCGGTTTACGTCAGTTAGGTTTGATTATAATTCATGCGTTATTTACGTTACCTTTGGAAAGATATGGTTCTGTTTGATGAGTACTGCATGGAATATCATTTGTGCACATGGGATACAGCAGTGGGCCTAATATCAAATGTTGAGATACACCGTTGCTGACGTTTCTCCTGTCAGAAAACTTTTCCGTATTATAAAGTAAAAATTGTGACAGCTGCCGCGAGACGCAGTCATCCATGATAAACCTAGCGTAAAGATTCTCATGGTGGATTGCCTCACACGTCTGGTCCCTTGGATTTGGTAACAACCAACCGCATGGATATTTCTCTATGATGTGTCCATCAGTCATCACGGCGACTGGCCGTAGAATTTACGACGACATCGGAGTCATTTGTCACGGCGAACTTTTCCATTCAGTGAGTGGAAACCAATCTTATTTCCCCATGATTGTAGCAATCTGTCAGAAAGATTTCTCCTTCAGACTTTCACCCTTTAATAACAGTGAAGCTGGAATTTTTTCTAGAGTTTTATGTGCAGGTATTTATTATTCCTCTTTAAGTCTAAGGTTTACCACAAATTACAGGGAAAAAATGTACTGTGATACTGTTTGTATAAAATACACCAACCACGCTAAACTTCTTGATTTGTTAAAATTAGAGCATAACCCATAGTAATTCTGACGTTGTTATGTAATTAGAAAATTGCAGCGAAATGCAGGAAGATCTGCAGCGGATAGGCACTTGGCGCAGGGAGTGACAACTGACCCTTAACATAGACAAATGTAATGTATTGCGACTACATAGAAAGAAGGATCCTTCATTGTATGATTACATAATAGCGGAACAAACACTGGTAGTATTTACTTGTGTAAAATATCTGGGAGTATGCGTGCGGAACGATTTGAAATGGAATAATCATATAAAATTAATTGTTGGTATGGCGGGTGCCAGGTTAAGATTCATTGGGAGAGTCCTTAGAAAATGCAGTCCATCAACAAAGAAGGTGGGTTACGAAACCCTTGTTCGACCTATACTTGGGTATTGCTCATCAGTGTGGGATCCATACCAGGTCGGGTTGACAGACGAGATAGAGAAGACCAAAAGAAGAGCGGCGCGTTTCGTCACAGAGTTATTTGGTAAGCGTGATAGCGTTACGGAGATGTTTAGCAAACTCAAGCGGCAGACTCTGCAAGAGAGTCGCTCTGCATCGCGGTGTAGTTTGCTGTCCAGGTTTCGAGAGGGTGTGTTTCTGGATGAGGTATTGAATATATTGCTTCCCCCTACTTATACCTCCCGAGGAGATCACGAATGTAAAATTAGAGAGATTCGAGCGCGCACGTAGGCTTTCCGGCAGTCGTTCTTCCCGCGAACCATACGCGACTGGAACAAGAAAGGGAGGTAATGACAGTGGCACGTAAAGTGTCCTCCGCCACACACCGTTGGGTAGCTTGAGGAGTAGGGATGTAGATGTAGATGTAGGTGTAGATGTAGATGTAGATGTAACTATGCAACTATAGACGAAATGTGACTCAGACGTTGCAACTCGGAGATACAATTTCGGGAAAAAAACCGAAACTGCAGAGAAAAAAAATAACCTTTTTGTTTGTAGGTAAATTTATAACATCTCTTGACGGACATCACAGTGTATCATCATATATGATTGGGAAAAGACGCAGATGGTTGTCATTGTACAATGTTGACGGACCGTTAGCGTTGTGAGATGAAGCAAGAATGTGATCCTGCACAAGATCAGTCTGAATGCTCAACACACCCATTGTTATACGGCGAAAAAAAAAGAGTTAAACTTCAAAATGCTCCCCACGCATCCTAATCCACGAATGTGGCGTTTGTCTGTTACCTAGCCACGAAAATAGCTGAAGAAAATTCTCTAGACCAAATGCACTGAACTAAATGGAGATTACTGCCACAGATAAATTCTTTTCAAAGATGTTTTTGAATGTGGGTATTTTTTTACCACATCAATCAGTCTAGCCTTTTATAATGAGCAGTCAAATGAAAACGAGGCAGATGGAAAAAAGTAAGCAAGCTTTTTATTGATTCAAAATGAATCCCATAAGTACTTAATATATTAACTCCATTGTGAGGCAAGACGGTCAATGCCTTCACACAAAAATGTTTGCGATTCCTTACATGACCATGGTTGTACCCAGGGGCGCACCTCTTAGTCTGAAGCAAATGGATGGCCACGAATGTCTGCCTTCGGGCGTCCAGAAACGTGGAAATCATATGCGGAGAGATCAGGTCTGTATGGAAGATGTGTAAGGGCTTCCCAGCGAAATTTGTGCAGCATTGTCGAAACGGCCTTAAAGCATGTGTTCCGAGTACGCTGAAGAAGTTTCAATGGGAAGCCATTACATACACTTCGTACAGTCCCGATCTCTCCCCAAGCGATTTCCATATTTTTGGAGCCCTGAAGAAAGGCTTTTCTGGCCGTCTATTTGCTTCGGACGAAGAAGTAAATGCTGGGGGCCAACACTGTTTCGCAGGTAAGGGCAAACATTTTTCCAGGAAGATATCGACCATCTTGTCTCATAGTCGGATAAATGTAGTAACAATTATGGCGGTTACTTTTGAAATAATAACCTGTTTACTTATTTTTTACATCTGTCTCGTTTTTACTTGACTGCTACCCCCACCCCCTTCCATACCTATGGAACTTCTCCACATGAAATGATAATTAGGTTGTGACTCTTTTTAGACTTTTCCAGCAGAGATATACTCACAGGCATAAATTAATATTAAGTCACTCTCAGAACAGTTCCGCAAATTCGGGCTCGTCCCCCCTTGGCACAAATGCGTTACTGTTTCTGGTCCAGACTTTCTTGCTTGCTTGCTTTTCTATATGGAGCTATAAGGTGTGTTTAGTAAAGAAAGCTTTAGTGATGGTGATTAGTTCTGTCTTTTAAATGACTTGTGAAATTTCTTATGTTAATATTATTATAGTATGCTTAAGCTGGAATATTTTCTTGCCATAATTTTTGTTAATTTTATGTGAAAGTGTGTTATATAATACATCTTGAGTTGTTATGGATGATATTAGTGTTTGCAATTTGTGCTAAACTTTCATTACTGTTAAAGAAAAGAGTCTATGTACTAGATACACTGTACTAATTCAAGCTACTTACCTATTCATTCCACTACTTTATTCTCACAATGCAATGTACACTGAAATTTTTCATTTTGGCTGTACTCTGATGGTATTGGAATGAAACATAAAACGAGGAGAGTTGGAATACAGGAGGGTTGAAGGCGTAAAGAGAAATAACAATGTAATGGTCAAGGCATAAGGGTTAAGGTAAGATTGAGAGAGAAGTTTCTTTTTGCACACAAGTAATGATGTAAGAGTTTCTGGTGCATTTGTGGATGTGAAAAGGCGAGGTATAGATGATGAACTGGAGCAGAGTAAGAGATGAGATATGTATTATTAATTGGAGAAGAGCAATGAGAAAATATGTTGTGAAATATAAGGAATAATCTTTGTGATTTTTGTTTGGTAGAAGCACAACGTATGTGGAGAGCATGGAGAGGAGTAACCATAGAAATTAAAGTATATGCTAGGGAAAGTTCGTTTCAGGTACAAAGAGTGGAACGAATGATTGTTCTGGTAAATGCAATGGAGACAATAGTAAAATAGTGCTGTATGAGAATTTAACTTTTATTGTTGTGGTCCATATCTAGTAGCAAATTCACTTAAAAAAAAAGTAGGATTCAAACTGCCACTGAACTGACTGCCATACTTCTGTCACATAGTGAAGGATATACAGTTTAGAGTTTCTATTCTGCTACAATAAAATGATACTAAATGTGAGCAATAAATATTGTTAATTTGGGAATAAAAACATGTGCATGCTGAGTGTATTTCAAACAGCAAATTATTTTAGATTGTTATGCAAAAAGAGAAAGCCAGTGTTCCAACTAAAATGGATGTTCATTTATTCAGAGACTGGTTGTGTGCTATGCCCATTCTCAAACCAACCTATGTACAAGTCAAAATTACGATGCACCCAAACGCATGTTTACTTTCAGTAAGAGTGTACATTAATGGGTAGCATTTCTTTTCCCTGTTCTCCTGCCACATACATTATGTAATCGTTTTAGACAGTGCTTGTTTTTAAGATTACGAATTGCTTTGGAAAGACTATTTCCTGAAATAAAAGAATCACAGGCTGTAGAGGGTGCCATCTCTCTTAGATTCCTAGTAGCTGCCAACTTGACCACTGTCATTCATTAACGAACATTAGTTGGGGCTGTACACATATATACCCGCTCTGTTTACCACTATTTTGGATCGACATTTTACTTGGCAATCATTGGTATGTACTGGAAGTAGATTTTCACTCTGATATGAAACTTCCTGGAATATCAAAACTGTGTGCCGGACCAAGACTCTAAATGGGGACCTTTGCCTTTCGCGGGCAAGTGCTCTGCCGAATAAGCTACCCGAGCACGACTCACAACCCTTCCTCACAGCCTCAATTCTGCCAGTACCTCGTCTCCTACCTTCCCAACTTCACAGAAGCTCTTCTGCGAACCTTGCATGCTTCATATCAACGCACACTCCGCTGCAGAGTGAAAATCTCGTTCTGGAAACATCCCCCAGGCTGTGGCTAAGCCATGTCTCCCCATATCCTTTCTTCGAGGATTGATAACTCTGCAAGGTTCGCAAAAGAGCTTCTGTGAAGTTTGGAAGGTAGAAGACCAGGTACTGGCAGAATTGAGGCTGTGAGGAAGAGTTGTGAGTCGTGCTTGGGTAGGTCATTTGGAAGAGTGCTTGCCCGGGAAAGGCAAAGGTCCCGAGTTCGAGTCTTGGTCCATCACACAGTTTTAATCTGCCAGGAAGTTTCATTGGTTTGTACTGGTTGCAGTATGCTATACATTTATGCTTTTCACTCATATTTAATGTGAGCATATGTATGAAAATGTTATTATTTTGCCTTTTGTATGTAGATTGGTTTGAGAATGGGTGTAGCCCAAAATTAGTCACCGACTAAATAAGCAATCAGTTTAGTTGAAGCTCTGGCAGTCTCTTTTTGCATCAGAATAAGCATATTTTTGTGACTGACGACTAAATGACCTCTTCTGCAAATATGCTGTTTGTTCTGATGATGACCTCATAGAAGCTACCAAATGTGTGGTGATCGCCTTTTACTTTTCCATAATATTGAGTCATATATGTTGTAGTTTGTTGTTGTAGTTTAGAATATCTTCGTTAGTAGATGCACTGAATAAAAGGATACCCAAAAGATTGCTTTTCCTTCTTGTTTTGTGATTATTTATTCAATTGAGATCTCAATATAATGTAAATAATAAACTAGCTTAAAGGTACAAAATGTTCACATTCTTCTATACAGCCATTGCATAACGTGAATGCAAACTTCCGATGCCATTGTAAAAGATAAATTTCATTACACTTAGATGTAGTGTCTATACTTATGCAATATGTACGAAACTCATTGATAGTTTCAGGAGACATATTATTGTTACTACATTTAACTATATAAGTATATTCGCCCCATTAATCTTTTATTCCATCTTGGTATGTAAATGTACTTAACATAATGTCTAATGTTTGTTTACTTGTGTTATATGTGTTATTGACAAGCATGGGAGGCAACCATTCACTAAAAAGATGTAAACTGACATAACAACGAGAGGAGCTCTTGAGATATCCACTTCTGTTTCATTTAGTGGAAAGATACTTGGCCGGCACCATGTCAAGTTTATCACTATGTAAACACTACTACAATGTGGGTCCGCCAGTCTGTCACTGCCTGGTTTATCATCAAATATAGATCATGTAACACAGTTGACAAAAGATGATGGGAAAGCCAACACTGCTGTTATTCTGATCACTGTGAATGATTGGGTTATCAATGGAGGAACTGAGTCATATTTTGTCCTCACTCAGTCTGCCCTCATCTATACCATTGCTATTTTCTTGAGATTTTTGTGTTGTCAGTGGAGAAATTCATCACTTTACTTACCCTGTAAGTATACTGTGTCCTTGTAAAACCAAAGTGCTCCTATGACATTTCTCATAGTTACACATTTTCCCCTTCCAGTGTGTGACAGTGTTTGACCTATGTTTTATATCTCAATTCAGTAAGACAACTTACTTATTTCTAAAGATATCTAACTTTTGTGTGAACATGATGTCAACAGTTGTAGGTTATTTATTTCACTGCTTTGTTCCAGAGGTGGAATACTGTTCTTATTGTGCTACCATTTGGTATTCATGCTACTGTTTATACTACATAGTCATATAAGAGCAGTCACTCTTGAAGTTTATACTAAAATATTACCAATCTCAAAATTATATTCGGAGTGGCATTTGTAATACTTTGCTGTCTAAGTTAAAATATCACTATTAAGGTTCATACACTATGTTCCATATGTTTACTGTTTCAACTACGAATATTTTGTATTCAATTTTGTAAACTTCAGATTTACAACTCTATGTATTTTTGATTTTTTTTAACTGTTCATACACCAATTCTATCTGTTAACGGATTTTTTTAAATATTCCTTGCTATCAGCAAGAAAAATTCTGCGAATTTCTTGTTTTGTGGGATGCGGATTATGAATGGTGTACATACCATGGGAAATGGTTATGAAAAATGTAATTATTGTGAGGAGGTTGGAACGTTGTCATTACAGGCATCTTTGCATATCTAAACACATGAGTGACATATTAAAAAGCAACCAGACGCTGTATTGTTGAGTAGAGCTGAGTTGGGTGAAGAAGGAATCAATTGTCAACCAGAAAGTGAGAGACAGTGTTGGGCATTGCAGAATTAGAAGCTTGGATAGCGGAGGTGCTGCACAGAAAGAAAATTTGTTTGAAATGTTCCCCAATACGACTGAGGATATAAAATGATTTGGACAAGATTTCATACAGAGACTACACTTTTGGAAGAATGTAAAATGCATTAAGTTTTCAATCTCTCAACTGTTAATTGTGAAATATTGTAGTGTTAAGATTGCATTGCGTGTAACAATATATACGTGTTCGTATCGAAGCTTAATGATCAGTGATGTGCTCAGTGTTCTAATTAGCGTTCTCCCTCCAGGTAGTTAACATATTTCTTTAAGAAAAGGAGGGCTTGAGTAATTTATTGTTACAAAAGTAAATTTTATGGTGTGTGAGAACGCTAATGACGGTTGTATGAATCATTTCTGTATCATTATAGGAGTCAATATAATTTCAAAACACTTTCCTATTGATCTACAAATATTTCATGAACTTATCCTCACTGTTAGATGAGAATGTATCTAATGAAACCTTTAATGTCACAACTTGTACTACTCCTTGGACGGTGAACCACATTTGGAGAAAAAGAACAAAAGTTTAATTCATGAAAATTGCATAAAATAAAATGGCGAACTGTCACACAGTGATTTTTCCATTCTTGCAGTGCAGGAAAAGGAGAGCCATGTGATCCGTTGCACGGTAGCCTCTTGAGGGAGAATTAAGATTAGTTTCATTACCAAAATTTCATGTAAATTCAATAGATACCTTTTTATAACAATACGCATCAGTTAGCCACCGTGTGTGATCGTTTCATGACAAAGCAATTGTGAGTATTATTAATAACCATTCTTTATTTTCAATCAGATTTGTTACAGATTAATTACAATCACATACCTAAATAGCAATTTGCACAAATATATTGGTAATAACGAATGAAGTAGCTAGGACGATTCTAGATCAGAATCAGCAATCGGAATTTTAAAAGTACTTGCTTCCACACTACTAGCGATACGTTTTGACCCACACGAACAGTTTCCAGTTAATTGTTTCCACATTCCTAATTAGTTCCTACCTGCTAATGGTCCCAGATTATAGGCCACTTATTTCGTGAGTGAGTTACATTTCCTTCTGAGTCTTCCTATGAATCTCAGTCTGGCATCTGCTTTTCTTACTAGTTTTAAATGATCTTTCGTCTTAACTTCGCTCTGGATAGTTACTCTTAAGTATTTTACAGTGGTTACTATTTCCAGTAATTTGTCTTCAACAGTGCATGCGTACAGCAGTGGTATTCTTCTCCTGTGTATGCGCACTATGTTACAGTTGTTTAAGTTCAGGGGTACTGCCAGAGTCTATTCATCAATCCTCTGCAGGTCATTCAGCAAATCGATAATGTTTTCTGATGACTCTACTTTCTTATAGACAACCGTTTCATCTGCGAAGAGTCTTAAAGAACCCCAAACTATTTCTACGTGATCATTTGTACACATTATAAACAGTAGCTATCCTCTCACATTTCCGTTGGGTATTCCGGAAACTACCTTTACATCTCACCATTGTTTCATCGAGAGCGAAGTGTTTAGATTCATCTGCACGGAAGCCTTGAATGCAGTGACAAATCTGGTTCGATTCTCTGTAAGCTCGTATATTTTTCACTATACCGTAGTGTGAGATGGTCACAGATGCCTTCCTGGACTCAAGGAACACGGCAGCAACGTAAGCACCGTTGTCTACGGAGCTATAGATCTCCTGGAGGGACTGAGCGAGCTGCGTTTCACAAGACCTCAATTTCCGGAATCCATGTTCATTTTTATAAACGAGATTTTCGTTCTACAAGAATGGCGCAATACTTGCGTATAAAATATCTTCCATAATTCTACAGTGAACTGATGTCAATGATACAGGGCTCTAATTATAGGCGTCCATCCTACGACGCTTCTTGTAAACGGGAGTGACCTGAGCTTTGTTCCAGTCGCTAGGTACCCTTCGTTGCTCCAGCGAACTACGATAAACAATTGCTAGAAAAGGAGTAAGTTCTTTAGTATAATATTTATAGACTCTTGCAGGTAACTCATATGGACCTGATGACTTTCCCAAACTAAGCGACTGAAATTGCTTTTCTATTCCGCAATCGGTTATCTCAGTATCTAACATTTAGACGTTTGTACAGTCATTGAAAGGAGGACCGTATTACGATCTTCTGCGGTGAAACAACTTCGGAAGACGGGATTCAATATTTCAGCCTTCTCTCTGGATCTTCCTTTTCAGCACCGGTATGATCACTGAACGACTGAATAGACGCGTCAGAACCGCTTATTGATTTTACATTAGACCAAAACCTCGTACAGTTTCTAATCGGATCGGTTAACAGAATTTCACTTTCAAAGCCACTGAACGCTTCCGTCGTTGCTCTCCGTGCGCTCATTACCGCTTCGTTCTGCTTTTGTTTGTCAACTATGTCTTCACTTTTTTGATTCTGTGGTGTTCTCTTTGTTTATGCAGCAGCTTTCTAAAACGGCAATTAAACCGTAGTGGGTCTCTCCCAATCCTTAAGACCTTGCTCGGAATATACTTGACTAAGCCGGCCCTGGTGGACGAGCGGTTCGAGGCGCTGCAGTCTGGAACGGCGCGACCGCTACGGTCACAGGTTCGAATCCTACCTCGGGCATGGATGTGTGTGATGTCCTTAGGTTAGTTAGGTTTAAGTAGTTCTAAGTTCTAGGGGACTGTTGATCATAGAAGTTAAGTCCCATAGTGGTCAGAGCCATTTGAACCATATACTTGACTAAGGCATACATGTTTTTGAATTTATTGCATTTGTGCTCCAATCTTCGTCCTCTGTATCGAATATGTGATGTTGACCACTCAGATATTCTGCAATTTGTATCCTGTCAGTCTTGCAAACCAAAATTTTTTTCCTACCTTTCTTAACATTTCTTTTAATAGCTCTAATCAGTAGTTGGTATCACAGTCTTTACGTGTCTTTTACAACTGTGCGACTTTTCGTGCGCACTAGGCACATTCAGCCGTTGCACGAAGAGGCAAGGAGGGGCTTGCATCGCTTAAAAGTCAAGCAAGCCTCTGAGTTCTGCGCACGGGGCCGCAGGAGTCTCTTCATGCCAGAAGGCGAGACGCGTGCCTGTGGGGCAAGCACGCACGACTACTGGCCGCATGAGGCACAGGTGTAAACAAACACACCTTTATGGTCACTGATACCTTTCTCTCCGCTAACCGATCAGTTAAGTTCAACTCTGTTTGCTAGAGGGTGTAGGACGTTGCCTTCACTAGTTTGTTCCCTAATTATCTGCTCTAAGTAATTTTTGGGCAAGACGTTCAGAATAATGTCATTCCAATTTCTGTCTCTAGCACCAGTTTTGATCGCATGATTTTCTCAGTATAGCTGGTAAATTGAAGTGACTCCTAGTAAAACGGTATAATCAGGAAAATTAATGAAGATATTCGGCAAGTTTTCTTTGAAGCTCTCTACCAATACAGCTCCTGAACCACGTAGTCTATAAAAGCATACGATTACCATTTCTGATCAACTTTGATGCTTAGCTTCACCTACATTAATACACATTCATAATCCGTGGTGACCTCACTGGATATTACTGAGTACTTTATTGCAATAAATGTGTCGCCACATTGGCGACTAACCTATCCTTACGGCAAATATTCCCGTCTGACCTAAGGGTTTCTTTGCTACTCACTTGTGCTTTCAACTGAAATTCTATTCCTAATACTACCTGGGAATTGTAATGCAAGCTTAGTCAAGAATATTCCGAGCATGGTCTTAAGGATTGGGAGAGACCCACTACGGTTTGATAGCCGTTTTAGAAAGATGCTGCGTAAACAAAGAGAACTCCACCACAGAATCAAAAAAGTGAAATGATACTAATTTTGAGATCTTTCCTTAAGTGCTCCTGCAGTTTACTAATATCATATTAACCTTTTCTATATCTGGTCTGCGAGGATGCGAATTTTCTGAGAACAATGTGGCTGTTGTGACTTCTATTTTGGCATGCATTTCATCTGTGATCCAAAGGCGGTCGGGGGGGGGGGGGGGAGGGGGGGGAGGAGGGCTTCTCTAATATAAAAATCCCCATGAGCAAGCCTCGCATACTGCGCTACCCTAGTAATCACTTCCTGCCTGTGGTGCACACTAACCTATTAAGGGCTACCCTATAATTCTGCAACCGATAGCGGAGGTCGAGAATTCGCGTCCGATATTCGATACTGACACAGAGTCGTCTGAGCCTCTGGTTTACACGTTTCACTTGGCTACAAATCAGAGAACTGCTACTGGCTCTGAGTACGATGCTACAAATAGTTAGCTACGTAGGGAAAGCACATTTATTCTGGCCCGAATCAAGTAATCGTTATTAAGAAATACGAGGCCTGGAACTTAAATAGTGGCAACTATTTATCCACAACCGATACAAAAGAGTTACATGTTTGCACCTGTTACTGTCCTTTAGAGTAGTCATCAGCGTTGTGTAGAACCCGTTGCCAGAGATGTGGAAGGCGTAGTATACCGTTAGCAGAGCCTGTTCGGTCATGACGACATTACTGGCAAGAAGCTGAAAGAACTTCCGCTGACGCCGACGAAGTCATAGCCACTGTCTTCAACCAGATTCTCTGCACGAAGCAGTTTCTGCGACCCTGGAAGCATCCCGTTGTCACTTCTATACCTAAATACGGCAATACCCGAACTGATCCGAAGAGTTACAAGCTGATCGGCCTTTTGCCGGTTCTGAGCAAAATATTCTAGGGTCTTTTACTGCATAGGCTAAGCCTGAAGATCTCTGAATATAACTTGTTGCCTCCAGAACAGTTTGGTTTCCACCAGGGGCATTCTACAACACACCAGATTCTTCGTATCGTGGAAGAGGCGACCACAGAGCTCAACAAGGAGCTTTTCGATGCTGTCTTTCGACGTAGATGCCGCTCGTGGGTTCAACAGCTTCTGGCAGGAAGGGCTGTTGTTCAAGCTCTTTCAGCTGGGCTGTTCGTCCTCTTATGTCGTGCTGCTGTCTACATATCCTCAGCGCCCCACATTGTTGTCTGTGTCGACGGAGGGACATCCATTGTGCGTAATGTGCGTGTTAGCATTCCGCAGGGATCGGTGCTATGTTCAGTACTTTACTTCCTGCCACGAATCCGAGAATTACTAGAGCCATCTAAGAGTACGATACGGCGCTGTTAATAAGTAGGTGGCTCATTGCATTGCACTTTCGTCTCCAAGAAGCCTGTGTTGCCCTTGAACCTGGGCGATCAAAGAGCGCATTGGGTTTGATCCTACCAAAAGCCAGGGGCTGATGTTATCCAAGAAACATCGACCATACATCCCAGAAGTGGGACTTTTCGGCGAACGATTTCAATTGACTGCGTTGGTCAAATACCTAGAAATGATTCTCAAGACTCGAATCATCTCGCAGAGGTATGTCCCAGACGTTCGTAGTAAGGTGTCACAGCAACTAGGGACACTATACTTCCCTCCCCCTCCCTCCTCTCCCACTTGTCGACAGGACTGTGTTCTCCATCCGTTGTGGTCTTACGATCTACAAACCCTTCCTGCTACTCATAATGGATTATAATTGTGTTGTCTGGGGTAATGCAGCGAAATCTCACCTTCACGGACAGAAAACACTCCATAATAAGGCACTGCGGAGGATTTTTGATGTGCCTTCCAACTTTCCATCTTGCCAGCTTCACGATGCCGCCGGGGAACGGGAGGTAGGGTCCGCTGACTCAGTCATTCGCCGCTTAGGTAGGCCCGACGGTCTTCGAGACCTTTACAAACGCCCTGTTGCCTTACTCAGTAGGGCGTAAGGCACCACAGACGATGGCTTAGCCCAACACCTCCTATGCACACCCGATAGCACACAAACGACTTACTCGCTTAACTCCTTATAGCAGTAAAGGCTGTCAAGGGAAAAATTTCATCACAGCAGTATTCGTATGTGACAGCGTTCGAAGCCCCCAACCTCGTGAGACCGCGTCGCCACAGCATCTGTTGTTCCTGAGGAGACTGCCAACGACTTCAAAACCTAGTGGGGCTGTGTCGTTATTAATTGTTGTATTGTTGTTCTCAAGTTGTGTACACATTCTTTCTCAGTAACTACACTCCTGGAAATGGAAAAAAGAACACATTGACACCGGTGTGTCAGACCCACCATACTTGCTCCGGACACTGCGAGAGGTCTGTACAAGCAATGATCACACGCACGGCACAGCGGACACACCAGGAACCGCGGTGTTGGCCGTCGAATGGCGCTAGCTGCGCAGCATTTGTGCACCGCCGCCGTCAGTGTCAGCCAGTTTGCCGTGGCATACGGAGCTCCATCGCAGTCTTTAACACTGGTAGCATGCCGCGACAGCGTGGACGTGAACCGTATGTGCAGTTGACGGACTTTGAGCGAGGGCGTATAGTGGGCATGCGGGAGGCCGGGTGGACGTACCGCCGAATTGCTCAACACGTGGGGCGTGAGGTCTCCACAGTACATCGATGTTGTCGCCAGTGGTCGGCGGAAGGTACACGTGCCCGTCGACCTGGGACCGGACCGCAGCGACACACGGATGCACGCCAAGACCGTAGGATCCTACGCAGTGCCGTAGGGGACCGCACCGCCACTTCCCAGAAAATTAGGGACACTGATGCTCCTGGGGTATCGGCGAGGACCATTCGCAACCGTCTCCATGAAGCTGGGCTAGGGTCTTGCTCACCGTTAGGCCGTCTTCCGCTCACGCCCCAACATCGTGCAGCCCGCCTCCAGTGGTATCGCGACAGGCGTGAATGGAGGGACGAATGGAGACGTGTCGTCTTCAGCGATGAGAGTCGCTTCTGCCTTGGTGCCAATGATGGTCGTATGCGTGTTTGGCGCCGTCCAGGTGAGCGCCACAATCAGGACTGCATACGACCGAGGCACACAGGGCCAACACCCGGCATCATGGTGTGGGGAGCGATCTCCTACACTGGCCGTACACCTCTGGTGATCGTCGAGGGGACACTGAATAGTGCACGGTACATCCAAACCGTCATCGAACCCATCGTTCTACCATTCCTAGACCGGCAAGGGAACTTGCTGTTCCAACAGGACAATGCACGTCCGCATGTATCCCGTGCCACCCAACGTGCTCTAGAAGGTGTAAGTCAACTACCCTGGCCAGCAAGATCTCCGGATCTGTCCCCCATTGAGCATGTTTGGGACTGGATGAAGCGTCGTCTCACGCGGTGTGCCCGTCCAGCACGAACTCTGGTCCAACTGAGGCGCCAGGTGGAAATGGCATGGCAAGCCGTTCCACATGACTACATCCGGCATCTCTACGATCGTCTCCGTGGAAGAATAGCAGCCTGCATTGCTGCGAAAGGTGGATATACACTGTACTAGTGCCGACATTGTGCATGCTCTGTTGCCTGTGTCTATGCGCCTGTGGTTCTGTCAATGTGATCATGTGATGTATCTGACCCCAGGAATGTGTCAATAAAGTTTCCCCTTCCTGGGACAATGAATTCACAGTATTCTTATTTCAATTTCCAGGAGTGTATATTTAGTTTAGTTCTTGTAATACACAGCTGTTATTTCAAAGAGTGCAATACACTACTTCCGCCCACACCACTCAACAATGGGTACTGCGATTATTGTGATGTGTTCCATTGTTTTATAATTTTCTGTGTATAGAAAATCGTTGTAGAGAGCTGGTGAGTCAAGAAAGCTGTCGTTCGTACGACGACCGCAGAAAACCACAGTAGGCCAATTATAGGGAGTGGTGGAGCCGTTCAGTTACTCTATTTTAATAGTTCCACATCGATTTAATGTGGTGTTAATGAATAGTACCAGTTAGGCAGAGTACCAGTCCTCACGTCGTTCCTGTTAATCATCTGGCTAAGGGATCTGGATGCTCTGTAGGTAGGCAGCTGCTTAGTTTGATTGAATGCCAGTTTCATGATGATGCATGTAGTCAGGGCAAATTTTCTTGGATACAGTTAGCCCGGAATCCAATCGATAGTTTGATTCAGTTGAAGTTGTGACACTTGGAATTTGTGTGGATTTATGAGATCTTGTTCAAGGTGATATTGCGCTTGTGGTGTAAATAACTAGTTTGTTGTCTTCTGTAAATTAATAGTTCAATACACTGATCACCGTATTTATTGGTTGATTTTGTTCCGTTTTGGAGAAACGGTAGTACTGCGAAGAACCCTCACGAGTGGACGATCGATTTCTGTTTTATTTCTGATTATTCTATTTTAATTATTTTAAGGTAGCTTCAATTTAGATGAGAGAAGTCGTAACACAGTAGATCAAATTTGTAGATAAATGAGCACTGAGTACGCTAAATCGACTCAAGTATATTATTACTACCCTACTGGCCATTAAAATTGCTTCATCAAGAATAAATGCAGATGATAAATGGGTATTCATTGGACAAATATATTAAACTAGAACTGACATGTGATTACATTTTCACGCAGTTTGGGTCCATAGATCCTGAGAAATCAGTACCCAGAACAACCACCTCTGGCCGTAATAACGGCTTTGATACGCCTGGGCATCGAGACAAACAGAGCTTGAATAACGTGTACAGGTACAGCTGCTCATGTAGCTTCTACACGATACCACAGTTCATCAAGAGTAGTGACTGGGGTATTATGACGAGCCATTGACCAGACGTTTTCAATTGGTGGGAGATCTGGAGAATGTGATGGCCAGGGCAGCAGTCGAACATTTTCTGTACCCACAAAGGCCCGTACAGGACCTGCAACATGCGGTCGTGCATTATCCTGCTGAAATGTAGTGTTTCGCAATGATCGCGTGAAGAGTACAGCCACGGGTCGTAACACGTCTGAAACGTAACGTCCACTGTTCGAAGTGCCGTCAATGCGAACAAGAGGTGACCGAGACGTGTAACCAATGGCACCCCACACCATCACGACGGGTGATACGCCAGTATGGCGATGACGAATATACGCTTCCAATGTGCGTTCACCGCGATGTCGCCAAACACGGATGCGACCAGCATGATGCTGTAAACAGAACCTGGATTCATCCGAAAAAATGACGTTTTGCCATTCGTGCACCCAGGTTCGTCGTTGACTACACCATCGCAGGCGCTCCTGTCTGTGATGCAGCGTCAAGGGTAACCGCAGCCATGGTCTCCGAGCTGATAGTCCATGCTGCTGCAAACGTCGAACTGTTCGTGCAGATGGTTGTTGTCTTGCAAACGTCCCCATCTGTTGACTCAGGGATCGAGACGTGGCTGCACGATCCGTTACGGCCATGCGGATAAGATGCATGTCATCTCGACTGCTAGTGATACGAGGCCGTTCGGATCCAGCACGGCGATCCGTCTTACCCTCCTGAACCTACCGATTCCATATTCTGCTAACAGTCATTGGATCTCGACCAAAGCGAGCAGGAGTGTCGCAATACGATAAACCGCAATCGCGATAGTCTACAATCGGACCTTTATCAAAGTCGGAAACGTGATGGTAAGCATTTCTCCTCCTTACACGAGGCATCACAACAGCGTTTCACCAGGCAACGCCGGTCAGCTGCTGTTTGTATATGAGAAATCGGATGGAAATTTTCCTCAATGTACCACGTTGTAGGTGTCGCCACCGGCGCCAACCTTGTGTGAATGTAGTATAGTGGACGTGAAATTGAAGCGTCATCCATCCACCAGTGTCAGCCCAGTTTGCAGGTGAACGTAAGTTTGATTTAGTGTTTTGTTTAGGTATTTTGTAATATTTATAATTGTTGTGAATTATATAAAGTTTTTGTATTTATTTTTATGTTTCATGTAACAGAATATCCTGAAACCGAGTTATTGCGTCGTGCTTCTAAAACCTAAAAAATAATAAATTGTAATGTTTCTACAACAATGACGTCATAGAAAGTTTAATCCTGTTGTAAATGTTCAATCCTATCTTGTCCAGGCTCAGGTTCACGTCTGTATGTAGTATATAAGAAGATAATAAACTAGTGTGTACTACAAAAGTTTAAATACGTGTTCCGAGAATTACGTTAAGGAAGAGGTATCACTAATTTATTTGACAAGATTATTGATTTTTGACAACGTTCATCGTGAGTTTGAATCTTGAAAGTTTATTCATTGTGGTTCTAATATTTATTAAAGCAGGTAACTTGCATTAATATAATTTCTTAGAAGAAACAAACGACATCTAAATTGAAAAAATTTTGCGCAAACCAACTGGACTGAGTGACGTAATTCTGCGCATACGACTCAAATTATGATGTTTTAATTATAGTTTCGTTCAAGAACCATTCAGCGACCACTTATAAAAAGAGTTTAAATAATTCCGAAGTGTTTTGTAACTGACGTTGGTGACGAAGTCTGCACTTGGTCATATGTCAAAGGAAAATCATTTATACAAAACGTCGTTACACTACATAGTGTATTTTACAATCTCCATTCAAACTTGGTTACGGAAGGTAATAGTTGTTGTACAGATCTGTTTGACCAGAAGAAAAGGACATCAAGCCCTGAATTCACAACAGAGGATTTTATAGCAGGAACCATTAATTTTGAACCACTAACAGCGTCATTATTCACTTTAGAGAATCTCGTGTCGAGTGATCAAAATTCTGTAACGTAAGAGGTATTCAATTGTGCCCAGGCGCCAACACCTGAAGAGGATGAGCTTTGCTTTCATATGTTACATATAGGGTCAATGTGGCGGTACTATAAGCTATTTTTGTTTGTTAAGCGAGACTAGCGACAGGACTTTGGGGTAAACTGGTGCTCGAGCATATCTTAGTCCGGCGTTTGGGAAGAAGTAGCATTTTTGTCGCTTTCGGACGACTTATGAGCCGTTTACCTCTATATTGGCTTAGTTTGCAGACAGCGTTGGGGGCGGCAGAAGGAGCGCAGAACAGTAATCCCTGGGTCTTGGTATTGGTTCCCTATGAGAAAATTTTTTGTATTTTCAATTTTTACGTTACTTACGCTTCAAAGAATCCCAGCTAAATATATTATGTTTATTAATGTTTTTCATAAAAGACACGAAAAGGAAAGGCAAAGTAAACTTGGGATTGTAAATAAATTTTCAGGAAGTGTTTGTAAGGCGTACACTACAATTTTGTACATAAAATTTCATTTAATAATTTATAGTTGATTATTTATACATCCTGAAGCTGTATTCGCCTTAAAAACAGGGGAAGCAGAACTTTTCTATTCATCTTGCCACATTTTCACAATTACACGATTGTTTTATGGTTTCCATAGGAAAATCAATACTCTCACTGTATTCACACAATACTCTTGAAAATCTGACGTTACTATGTTCACTCGGTACAGAGCTAAGAAACAAATGTGATCCGTAACCGTAGATAGCGTTGTCCCCAACGGAAATTACCTGTGCCTGGAAAGCTATTGTTAGAGTGCAGCTGCCGAGTGCTGCTCGAAGGTCGAAGTGAAATTAGCGGAATGCGAATTCCTGTAGATATTAATTTAAAGCCCTCCTTGGCAAATTATTCGCAGAGTTCTCTTGGACGCTGTAAGTACAATCCTCTCTTGGAAATTATTTGCAATCCCTAACTGTTTTTCTCGTTTCCTTCTCATGCCTTTTACGAAAGTATTGATAAATGCAATATATTCCGCATTATTTCGGTTTATTTGCAGTGAAAGCAACGTAAAAGTTGACAATAAAAGAAAGATTTCAAATAGGGAATCGAACCCACAAATCTGGAATTACCGTCCTATAGTCTTTCCGCTGCGCCAACCGCTGGTTACAACTACCCCGACTTAAACGGCTCGTAGCTCGCCCGACCAGTGCCAAAAATGATTGGTTTTTCCAAACTCTTGGCCATCTGGAGCTCTCACTTCTGACACTTTCATTTTTCATTTTTCGCCTGTACCATAAATTTGGACGAAATAGGTGATGACGAGTAGGCGTGGCCTCTTTGTAAGATCAGAAGAATGTAATAAAAAATTTACAAAAGAAGAAAGAGTGTTAATTTTATTTCAAAGTACTGAGGAGAGTGTTATGCAAAAAAGACTAGGAAGAAATAAGTTTGTTAAAACATATTTAGCTAAGAATATTTCAAAGACAGTAATTTCCCTGGAAGTAAAGCTGATCATACGCTGTTAGTATTTGAAACTAATATCTGAGAAAGAAAGGCGTAAGACAGTGAGATTTTTATTGTAAAAATTCCAGTAAGCTTATTATAAACTAAACAGCATATTGAAAGGAAATAAGCGTTAATAAATAAAATAACAAATAAAAGAAAAATAGATTTTATTAGTAACATGCAAAGCAAAAAACATAAAAATTGGTTATATAGCTCACTCTGATGTAGGTATATCTTTGCATAATGGACAGAAGTTTAAAGCAAAGAAAAATAGTGAAGCGGCTTTACATTTTTGCGAACAGGATAAAACGGGTAAGACGGTAACCTAAAGGTTAAAAATCCAAATCTCTTTAGCGTCGACAAAGAACTGTTTAATTATATCGCTAGCTAGAGAGACTTTTATAGCTTTTGCAAATTATGAGTACGTGATACTATCGATGTTTAATACTCAAGGCAGCGTAATAGTATATGTTCTCCTATGCTTATGTTCAGTTTTACCAGAATAGAAGCCGGCTGGAGTGGCCGAGCGGTTCTAGGCGCTGCAGTCTGGAAGCGCGCCACCGCTACCGTCGCAGGTTCGAATCCTGCCTCGGGCATGGATGTGTGTGATGTCCTTAGGTTAGTTAGGTTTAAATAGTTATAAGTTCTAGGGGACTGATGACCTCAGCAGTTAAGTCCCATAGTACTCAGAGCTATATGAACCATTTTGAACCAGAATAGAAAGTTAGTATTAGTTCTCATATTATTAATTGACAGTTCGCTTAGCGTAGTACTGCACTGATCAGGATTATTAATATACATGTACAAATACAATAAAGTAAAATAAAGTATAGTAAATACAATAAAGTAAATTGGAATACACAGATCGTCGAATCGAAATTGACTTGAATGTACAGTAGCTCTTAAGTCGTTTTGTGGTTAACCACCACTGGAGTTCGCAATACACAGCTACATTAGTATGCTTACCCATAGTAACTAATATAAAGATATAATATTGCTAGGTTCCTAAACCTGAGCCACTTCTAATTGACGAGGTTGTTATTACATTAATGTTAGTAGCAGTTACAAAAGATCTACGTACAACTGTTGGTATAGAATTTAGTGTGAAGCTAACATACACGGATAATATAAAACAACAACCGTTTTATCCTGTTCGCAAAAATTTAAAGCCACTTCACTATTTTTCTTTTGCTTTAAACTTCTGGCCAGTATGCAAAGATATACCTACGTCGGAGTGCGCGATATAATCAGTTTTTATGTTTTTTACTTTGCGTTTTATTAATAAAATGTATTTTTCTTTTATTTGCTTATTTATTTATTAACGCTTATTTCTTTTCAATATAATACAATAATATCTTCGCGCGTATCAGTAATCTCGAAATGAAACTAAAAGAATCTAGAATATTTTTATAAAACGAACGTCAGCCAGATTTATTTGTTAATTTATTTACTTTTTTTCACGTATGACTGCTGATACGAGCCGAAGTCAACAAAAATAATTTCTGTATCGAGAGTTAAGGTTTGATTATTTTACAAGTACAGGGCTGAAAATGTTACACAAGATCGCAGATGCTCCTTCATCACTGTGCACTAGAAATATTATTATTTTTTTTCGACGGAGCTGTTTCCAGGACTTTTAACGGCGACTGAAAAATCGTCATATGACTTTAAGTGGAAGTTTTTTTTAAAAAAAAATGACGCTAACTGGACGGAATATGGTCCTGCTTGTAGTCTGGTGACTTCCCGGTTGCACTGACACCACTGCTCGACAGTTGGAGCTCTAGTATGGTGTAAAACAGACAACTCATTTTCTTGATAGTGCTTGAGAAGCTCATCATAGTAGAATAACATTTGTTGCATTCAAGTATGTAGGCAACCGCACACGTTCGGTGTGGGCTTCCGTTGTCAGTAGTAAAGAACGACAGGGAGTCATTGGACAACCGCAGTTGCCTCTGTATAAATAGGTTGCGCCAACATTGCTGTACAGCCTAAATTCACGACTCCCAACAGTGCGGCTGCGGATATAGGTTGCAAAAAATTATCGTTAAAATCGTCACATCAGAAAAAAGTTTCTAAACAGGAATGAATACTGGCGTTGTGAGCCAAAACGCTTTTGTGGGCACGTAACGTTCTGCGCGCACGTCGGCTTTTCCGATTCGCAAAACTTACAACGGAAATATAGACGATGTGCCGACGGCTGCGGAGAGAATAAAAAAGTAAACTGGCCGCGGAAATGGACGGGACCCCGGCTGCGGCTGCGGCAGCGGGCCGATAGGTTCCGGTTAACCGCCGGCCCGCGCCCCGGAGCCCATGAATAAAATCCCCGCCAGCCGGCAGCCGGCGCGAGCCGTTCATCTCGGCCAGCCGGTGACTGCGCCAACAGGCCAGCCCGGCCCGGCGTGGCCCCTGCGTGCAGTTTTAACGCCGCCGGCGCGGGCCCCGGGAGTGTACCAGACTCTTAATCGCACCTCACAGCAGGGTACGGAGTGCCATTAATATTCAAAAGGATTCAGATGCTCCCTTGAAATCTGCATTCGAAACTGGCATCCGAACGAGGATGCGCAGGGTTTAAATCTCTCAACCCGTATTCTCCAGGATCTTGACTAAATCTATTTATTTATTTCCTAGTTGAGTACCCGACGTTGCCCGGGTATGTATTCATTCCAATCTTCTAACAGTCTATATCCGCATTCCCCCTCCTTCTTTCTCTCTTTCTGTCAGTTTCCTTCCCTTCTCTTTCCGTTTGCTCCTCTGTCTGTCTCTGTCCATCTCATAAACCCCCCTCTCCTTGCCCATCTCCTCCACTTCTCTCTTTCTATCTCCTCATCTCCCGTCATTCGGACCATCTCCTCCTCCCCTTCTCTCTACCCATCTTCGCCTCTTTCCTTCCAGCTTTCATCTCCTCCCCCGCCCCCCCCACCCTCTGCCCATCTGCTCTTCCCTTTCTCTGATTTGCTGCTCCCAGTATCTCTGTCCACCTCCTGCTCCCTCCTATCTGTGTTCATCTTGTCCTTCCCCCTCTCTGTTTCTCCATCTCCTTCTGCCCCACTCTCCTCTGTCCATCACCCCCATTCCAATACGAAATTCACTGGTTCTTAACCCCACATTATTTCTTTCCAGACAGTATGTAACATGTGTACCAAGTTTGGCTGACATCGTTCCAAGCATTTAGGAGGAGATTCTTACACTAAGCTTCACCTGAGTATGCAGCCACATATACCTGACATATATTTAACATATTTCAGGTGTATCTCTAGCGAATTACGTCCCTCAGTTTCGTTTTCGCGCTGCTCAATGTTTACGTCGCCTTATCTTCTTAACTATGTGTCGCTCAATGATATAGTTTTGCTCGTACATTCAGCGGTATATGTGTATACTGCGAGTGAAATGTGTTGGGAACAGAATTAGTAGTAGAGAAGTAATAACTTTAAACGTCATGTATGACATGTCAGCTTCACTGTATGAACAGCGGAAATGTAGTAATTGATAAACTTTTTTCATTTCATAATTTTGTGGGGGGTATTAGCGAGGAAAAGTAGCGTAAAAAATTGAAATTAGGTACAAGGTTTGTTGCAAGTAAAATAGTGCTCTCATCTTCAAAATTGTTCAATGAATGAAGTCTAGGTATTTACGCGTCGTGGGCTACAGCTCTTTTACACATCTGCCCCCACGACCACCCTTTTGATAGGCAGATGGTTGTTACGACGACTGCTCTTTTTTTCCAGATTATGAGTGAGACGTGTACCAAGTTCAATCAAATCGATTTCCTAGTTTAGAAGGAGATTTGTAACATACATATATACGAGTACATACATCTTTATAATATGTACGGATTTTAATTTATTTGTCAGGTTCTGTAGGACCGTGCGAGCCACAGCTTCTTGGTATTGTAACGAGTCTGTACGTACTTAGAAAATACTGATTAGAAAATTTATGAACAAAAGCAATGAAAATATTCATAACCCAAAAAAAGGTGAAAGAGTATGCGAATAAATAATATATTGCAGAGAAAAGTTCTCAGTTACTCCTGTACAGAATAGAAGGAGTGTGCCACAAGGAAACCTTTGACCTCGATTTGAGTACTTCTACATCTACACGTGCACTCCACCAGCCACCTCTCTGTGTGTGTCGGAGGGCGCTTAGTTTACTGCTGGGACTTCTCTGGTGTTATTTGTGCCTAGTTCAAAGCGTGAGACTTCGTTACTTGTCGAACTACTGATTATTTATTGATTTTTGGGGAGTCTACTACCATTCTGATTACGCAGTTTTATCTGCGATTGGATATTACCAATTTTTATCTTTGTAACTGAATTACTGTAGGACCACCATTTCTAGATAGTCTTTCATCTGATTGACTGAATAAATTGTCTCTTTATTTAACGTAGATTTGTGCTGTCTCTACATCAACTTATTATCGGGAGAAATGACTAACGGCCTTGCCGCAGAGGTAACACTGGTCCCCGCCAGATCATCGAAGATAAGCGCTGTCGCGCCGCGCTAGCACTTGGGTGGGTGACCACTCGGTCTGCCGAGCGCTCTTGGTAAGCGGGGTGCACTAATCGCTTCTGAGGCAAACTGAAGAGCTACTTGATTGAGAAGTAGCGGCTCTGGTCTTGTAAACTGACAAAGGGCCGGGAGAGCGGTGTGCTGTCAACTGATGGGTCTTTTCGCTGTCAATTTATTTATAATATTAAACCTTACGAATTGTGTACCGCTTTTAAGTTACAAAAGTTTTAATTCTGGCAAACATTATCATTCAGAAACACTTGATAACAGAGATAAACGTAAGAGGTGTTGCGGCCACATGTAGTAAGCGTTGCTTCACGCAGTGGAGAATGGCAAAACAGAGGAACGCTGGCGACCGAGGCGTTGTGAAGTAAGAAGGCACACATAGCCTTGCTGACAGCAGCAGTCTACTAATAGATTGGCGCAAGGACGCACACAGACCGAGCGCCGAGCGAAGCCTGGAGAGCGCTGAGTAAGGGGAAGTGAGGCCAGCACACTAAGTTACGCTGCAATATACTGTGAGAGTAATAACAAAAAACTACCACTGAGGGTAAAAAACGTCCACCTGCCGGATATAAATAGTGAAGCGCAGGCAACAACAGACAGAAGCCATTAGGAAGCAGATCGGATGTGAGGACAGACGTGGTCCATGTCCGAATGTTCAATCTTCGGAGGTGACGATTCCGGAAGTTTGCTCCAGCTCGCAGGAGTCATCCGTTCGCCGCCAGATGTCAACTTCAGCTCTGGAGGTCGGCCCGAGTTCTGTCGGCACCGTGGCTGACTAACTACAGCGAGAACTTCCAGCAGGACCGGCCGCAGCGCGGTCTTGGTCACAGGCGCTGACGGCCGGACTTCACGGCAACCCGGCCCCACGGCGCGTGGTCCGTCCATGACGGGACCTCGTGGACATCGCGACTGACGGCTTCCCAGTCGCCGGTGCAGCAGGCGTCGGCAGCTGACCTCACCGGCGACGCGGCTCCGTGGGCGTGCCGTACTGGGGCGCCGAGCGGCGACGAGGTCATCTCAACCACAGGGCACCCTGGCTTCAGCGGAGCACTGGTGGCCTGAGGCTCCCGAGTGCGATCAGCGGTGCGCGTTGCGCGCATTGTCGCAGAATCTACACAGCAGGAGCCAGGTGGAGGGATTCGCAGGGCTGGGCAGCGAAGATGAGGGAGAAATTGTTAAGAAAGTTCAATAAATAATTGTAAAACTCCACGCCATCTCAGTCTTTGGCGTAGCCACTGTGTCTGCTGCTAACAAGTGGTGGAGAAGTCTTAACAGAGGGCACTCTGATCTGACGCATTTAAGTAAAGATTAGAAACGCAATATTTCAATATATAAAACATGAATCAATGTGTCTGACTTTCAGGGATGCTAGCTAGAGTCCTGAGCTATGATCCAATACTTCATTTATCAAGAGCGCATAAAGTATGCAGCAGTTTGTAGTTTGCAACGACTTTGCAAATACATTTGTTAAGTGTGGTCAAATAACTTCTACACTCTTAAGCCATTTCTAATATTAAGGTCTTAATAAATGCGCTTCAATACCGCAAGCTGCCAAATATATTTTGATTTTTTGTACTGTGAAACATCATATTAGTACGAAATATAAATTATTTCAATATGGCCATCTTTCATACTGTAGCAAAAGCCTCATTGTACAGGACAAGTACTGTAGCTGGAAGTCCTCTGCTTTCCACCTACTAATGGGGAAAAACACCTTCTACTGACGGCACTGGCCAGTCCTTTATCTGCTCATGTGGGCCATCTGGATAGTCCCTTAATCCTGTTCGCATGCAGCGCATGGTAGCCATGCAGTCTAGGGTGCCTTACAACGGTTCATGCAGCTGCGCCCATCAGTGGCTCGAGTCCTCTCTTGGGCATGAGTGTGTGTGGTGTCACTAGCGTAAGTTAATTTAAGGTAGATTAAGCAGTGTGTAAGCCTAGGGACCGATGACCTCAGCTGTTTGGTCCCTTAGAACTTCCCACAAGTTTCCATTTTCCATCCTGTTCGCACTCTCACGTTGAAGTTTGACATTTCTCTGCTGCTGATTTCTCGAGCATTTACATTATGTGACAACTGCGAGTAAAGTGCGCTGCTACCAGGGGTTAATTCAAAGTTCGTACGTAACAAGTTGCCCCTTGTAACAACTAGCACTGGTGTTCCCTACTGTAGCGAAATGCAGCCAGACTTTCAGGATCAATGAATGATGCAGCTGACCCTGTTTGTAAATAAAAGTATTTTACATAAATAGTAACAATCGTAAAATACCTAGTAGTACCACCGAGCGAGGTGGCGCAGTGGTTAGGCACTGGACTCGCATTCGGAAGGACGATGGTTCAATCCCGTCTCCGGCCATCGTGATTTAGGTTTTCCGTGATTTCCCTAAATCGTTTCAGGCAAATGCCGGGATGGTTCCTTTGAAAGGGCACGGCCGATTTCCTTCCCAATCCTTCCCTAACCCGAGCTTGCGCTCCGTCTCTAATGACCTCGTTGTCGACGGGACGTTAAACGCCAACCACCACCACCACCTAGTAGTAATCGACTGGAGTGACGAAATTGATTATTAACACATAAAACTAGTTGTAGCAAATGCAGATGTCAGACTGACTGTGAGATTCGTTGGAACAATCTTAAGGAAATGTAATTCATGTAGGAAACAAGTGGCTTACAAAACACTCATACCAGACAAGATTACAGCTTATGTGAGTTGCCCTTTTGTGCTGGCGTAAGCTGTCGCCAGCACACCGGTCGGCAAATATGTAGCGCAAATATCGATAATAGGCGCTGAATGAAGCACACCTTTCATGAGAGAGGCCAGAGACAGACTGACAAGCAACAGGCTGCCAACGTCCTCTCGTCAGCATTTATTTAGGCCGCTGTCGCTGACTAGAGGACCTCACTAACTCACACTTTGTATGTAGGCTGTTAAGGTTTTTTTATTGGTAACGCCACATAGCGCTCTGTATGAAAAATCGCTGGCTGTGCTGTGTGCAGTCAGTGGCTGGTTGGCATTGTTGTAATACTCGCCATTGTAGCGTTGGGCAGCTGGGTGTTAACAGCGCATAGCGTTGCGCAGTTGGAGGTGAGCGCCACCAGCAGTGGTGGACGTGGGGAGAGAGATGGCGGAGTTTTGAAATTTCTAAGACTGGATGTCATGAACTACTATATATATTATGACTATTAACGTAAATACATTGCTTGTTCTCTATTAAAATCTTTCATTTGCTAACTATACCTATCAGTAGTTAGTGCCTTACGTAGTTTGAATCTTTTATTTAGCTGGCAGTAATGGCACTCGCTGTATTGCAGTAGTTCGAGTAATGAAGATTTTTGCGAGGTAAGTGATTTGTGAAACATATAGGTTAATGTTAGTAAGGGCCATTCTCTTGTAGGGATTACTGAAAGTCAGATTGCGTTGTGCTAAAAAAATATTGTATGTCAGTTTAAGCACAGTCTTGTATAATTTCTCAAAGGGGACGTTTCATATGGCGACCCTGCCAGGATACCTCACTGGAATCTTCTGATTTTTTCTTGTAGTTTGTGTAGTTAGTGTAGCCTTCGTTTATTGCTAGCTCATAATTGTAGAGAGAATTTCCTCTGTAGTTGTAGTTTTTCATTGTTGTACAGTAAAACAGTTGTGGCATGCATGTAGGTTAGCACCAAGTATTTCGCAGCTATGCTTGCAATTAACTAGATATTATTTTCAGTGCTAAGTTAATGTGTTCTCTTTATTTTTGCTCTTCAAATTGTGCTTTCCTGTGTTATCATGTGAAATATTGTGACAATAACGGCGTGTGAAAAACGTAATAATAGGCTCCAAAGTAAACTGAGAAATCACAGTGAAGACGAAAGCAGCGTGTTAGCGCCACCAAGTAATGAATTAACTAATGTTCAAAGTAGTAATTTGGTAATTGTACATAGGGAAATGGAGCAGGCTGCAAACAATGGTGTAGACAGTGAAACAATTAGTAAACAGGGAAACATTATCGATCGATTGGTCGGCAGCAGCTCGCATCAGGAATCCGAAATGATAGGACACAATCTTACCAATACTGTACATTCAGGTTTTGCGTCCTCACCGTTTTCTCAAATAAGTCAAGACACATTTTTTGCTTGTCAAAATGTGAATGTTGCCGGTGCAAATGCACTGCCGAAAAGCATAGAAGAACAGATTCCAGATACTAATACATTATTATTGCAATTAATGCAACAAATGAAACAAAATTAGAGACAAACACAGCAACAGTTAGACACAATGGAACAAAATCAGAGACAAACACAGCAAAATCTTCAGAAGTTAGACACAACGCTTGAACAAAATCAGAAACAAATGAGACAAAATCTTCAAAAGTTAGACACAATGGAACAAAAGCTTCAAAAGTTAGACACCACGCTTGAACAAACACGTGAAGATTTAACTAATGAGTTACATAACATTGAATCGAAATGTCAAAAAGTCTGTAATGACGTAAAAACACAAATTTGTGAGTATTTTCAACCTATTTTTTCGCGGCATGAAAATGCATTACAGAATCACGAAGCAGCCATAAAAGAACTGCAAACTATTGTTCATGAAAATCATGAGACCTTGCAAGCTAAAATTGACTCAGTTGCATCTACCGATTCGGTTACGCAACTTGCAAAATCTCAGTAAAACTTAAAGGACACAGTAGATACGATTTCAACACAAATGGACACTCTGAAACTTGGTTCAGAAAAACACACAGAGGAAATAATTTCACTATCGGATAAAGTAGCCGAACTTTAAGATCAGTTCACTAACTTATCTGCAGAGGTAGATGATGATCTGAATGACACAAAACCTGTAGGCTTCACTGACACTGAAGAGTATGAACAAATTAGAAAATTCAAACAGAATCAAAATCAAATCAACACACAGTACAAAAGAGAAATGCGGGAAGTACAATATCAGTTGGCTCAAGTAATACAAGAATTACATATTTCAGAGGACACTCGCGCTCCAGTATGGGAAGAGGGTCATAGAAATACAGAACAACCACAAAATAATAACACAGGGCATTTCGGAAATCATGAAAGATATTGGCAAAGTGCACCGAATTTTGAGATGGAACCGTCGACACGACGTAATAATGACCGATATGCTACTCGCCGACACGATGATTTTGACTATAAGCTGTTCATTACTGCACGTAAATTCAAAACATTTAAGAATTCTGGCAACGACATTGATCCACAAGCGTGGCTCCATCAATTCTCTCATTGTTTTCCTCCCAACTGGTCATTAAAGCACAGATTAGAATTTATGTGTGGCTACTTGGAGAATGAACCAGCTGTAAGAATGCGATCGGTCATTCACGATTGTCACAGTGAAGGAGAATTTTATTGTGCCTTCCTCTCAGCATATTGGTCTCAAGCTACACAAGACCGAGTAAAACATAGTATCATAATGATGAAACATTTCGAACAATCTGAATTTTCCAGTCTTGTCAAATATTTCGAAGACATGTTACATAAGAATCAGTATCTTTCAGTATCATACAGCCCGTCAGAACTCATCCGTATTTGCTTAATCAAATTACCTGAACATTTACGACAGATTATTTTAGCAAGACGATGCAAAGACGACATTGAAGCTTTTCAGGGACTGTTACAAGAACTGGAAATTGACACTGACAATCGCGGAACGCGAAAACAGGAGCACAACAATTACAGGTCACACCAGTCACAATTCCGCGATGACAGAAATAATACACGACATGGCTATTCGTACAACGTAAATCGTGACCAAAACAGACACCAACCGTATGACAACTGTTGGCAGAGTAGTAATAATTACAGGGAAAGATCACCTCTCCGCGGTAATGACTATCACAGAGACAATCAGAGAAACAGGCAATATGGAAAACAAAATAATTATTATCAAGGGAGACAGAATAACTTAAGACGCAACGGTCTAGCGAGCAGTTACGATTCAGGGAGAAATTCTCCACCACGTGACCGACAAGAAAGAAACTACAGGAACTACCGACATGACGACAGACGATATAATCATAACGACAGACCGGAATGTCATCAGAACTGGGTAGATGCAAATAGAGCTGGGTCCTCTCGGCAAGGTGAATTTGTAGAAGTGAGGTCTCCTAATCCCAATAACGACACGCGACAACAAAGAAACAGACAATGACTCGCACCGCAGGCAGCCACGTGCGCCGGCTGGCTCAGAGAAAAATAACATAAACGCTAACCTTGAGAACAATTTTAGCATTGTTTAGCGACGTATACAACATGATAATTACTTTGAACCTGAAACTGTGCTCACTAGAAAGAGTGAAAGATTGTTCCACATTTCACATGTAAAACCGTTTATTGAAAGATAATCTGCTTTATAACTTAGTCTCTGCCATAAAATTTTTCACTTCACGTTACTAGTATGCTTTGTCACACTGAGAAACTGTTAACATGCAACAATGTTTTCAAGTTAACTATCCAGTGTAGAACCTAGGGAACATTTTTAAACATAAATTACGTATGCATTGTTATTGTGAACAGACGACACAGTGTTATTGTGTGTGTACATTCTTGCTTGTTAGTTGCACGATTACGTAACCACTATAAGGCTTACATACTTAGAACATGTACCGGTACTGCTAATGAAATCTGACTGCAACAATTTGGTTTACTTGAAAATACATTCTGGATTTAAAGTACTTTCTGTGAGATACCAGGTGACACAGTGGTTAGTTTATGTGACAGCTACACTATTATATCACGACGCTAGTAATGTGTGACACAATTTACATTGTGCTTTTGTGGTGTATCTGTTTTATATCTGCACAGTTTTTCTGAATTCTTCTGGAAAGGAAAACATGTTTTAGTAGTAACTTTGTGGGATAGCTACAGTGAGACAGCCTTTTATGTAGCACAGGAATACGTTACAGTACAGTACTTAGTTCATCACGGCAATAAGCGTAGTAACTACGATATCTACACGCAAAGCATTTCACTTTTGTTTATCATGAGGTAAGTACATTGACTTCTGCAGAACTTAGCTTTCGGAGGACGATAACTACGACACTTCCACAGAGATTATCTTACAACAAGACGCACAGTTTAACGCTACAATACACGTATTTGAGTGATTAATTTTGTACTTAAAACATTTATTTTTAAAGATATTTGAAGTACAATGATATAAAGGTTTTCCGTGATACATTTCATTCCATTGCTGTTTTCTGTAACACCTGATGGTATAATTACATTAATCCTCAGGGGGGTACACGCTTACTTTGTGTACCATGTGTTTGGCAAGCACAAGGAGACCTAGCTAATATGGTATTTGCATATACAACTTTACTCATTGGTACCATATTTCTCTAACACTTAAATTACGCAGCTATCTGATCATTTAACTGAGAGAAACAAACATTTATTATACTACATCAGTGACAGATGTTTACGTATTTACACTGTTGGATAACTTCACACTTATGAAATTGTATTTTGTCTGTACTTTGTGAACAGTTCATATTTTTTCAGAACCATTTTGATACTATGAGAGCTTTGAATGACATATTTGGTATGAGATCGTGATTTTTAAAGTACGTATGAGGTAGATGACACTATTGAAATGAGCAGAGAATATTTTTTTAGGTTTTGAAATTATTGCAGAAAGCTATGACGTTTTTGAGATTTGACTGAGGTTTTATGATGTTATTATTACGACGACGATGTGAATTATGCTGCTAAGGTATGTTTAAGCTGATGCTATATGTGTTTTTTGGTTATGATGGAATATTGAAGAAGTGTTGACGAATATGTATATGTGTAATAAGGTAAGGAATAATGAGTAGTGATTAGGGACTCTGGTTTGTGAAAAATGTTGTTGGAAACCAAGAATCGTACTTTAAGAGTTATGAAATGTGTGTATATGCGTGAATGTATCACTATGCTGGCGAAATTTTTTTGGACACTATTATATTTATAGGATTTTCTTGGAAATAAATGATGAGGTAAGATACTGGAAAATAAACAATGAGGTAAGAAATATGTGAACATATAAATACAAAAAGCATGCTTTGATAGGATTTTTTTGGTGGAAACAAATGTTGAAATAAGACGAAAGATCTATGGAGTGAAGTTTTGGGTTGGACTGCAGTACCAAATGTTACCCTGAAAACAAACCCTGTCCTTTCCTTTTGTGTTATCCCACTATGTGTTTGTGTACCCTTGTGTATTTATTTTCTTCCTGTCTCTGTGTACTGTTTCATAGAATTTTTTCTCTTCTAATACTAAGCTACATTCACTATGATGAGAAAAACTGTTATCCTCAAATATAATTTGCATTAATAACATGTTATTTACTTCGTAAAGATGTTTACACATTATTTATTCTGTTTCGTTCTAATGCTCATTTGTGAAGTTGAGGTTTCAAAAGTTATTCTGATCTTTTATGTATATATTTATGTCATAATTTTGTAACACTGATGTATTTGTTATTTCGATTCTTTTGTAAAGCCTGTATTACTGCAAATGTTATCTGTACTATTATGTTCTTTAATGATATATTTTGTACCTTTGTTATTGTATTCTCATGTTATAAAATTGTAATTGACACCATTTCATCAAATTAAGTAACTTTTAAGTTACATTTCACTGCACACGTTTCTGTTGGTCATAGTATATAGACAATATGTGAGAAGAAGGACTAATAGTGTTTGCACGTGTGTTAATAATTCAGCAAGGGACTGGACAAGAGCATAGCTGGTTCTAAGGACAATTCCAAAAATTTTGTGCGTGCACAGGTGGTGGTTGATGAACTTGCTATATTCTCCGCAAGACTCTTCGATGGTGATTGTGCACCTGCACAATCGCAACAGATGGCTGCTGGCTATCTCTACAAGGACTACAATGGGTCTACACCTTTGATGACTCACCAATACCATTATTTCTACAAGGACTGCAGTGGGTCTGCATCGCTGGTGGCCCACCAATACCGTAATGTCTACCAGGACTACAATGGGTCTATTCTGTGTTGACCTACCTACCAATATTCTTCAAAACTTCGACTGACTCTGCTGTGGGTTTGCTCTGTTGTGTCCCATTACCTCTCTGCATGTCAAGAGCCAGCACTGTCTTTCCATTGGAAGGACAACACTACTTCTTCAAGACTACATGGAAATCCACTACTTCCATGTGCATTTTCTTTTATTGCTCAGTCTTTGAGAAAAACACTGCTATTTTACTGTGATGAATGATCAGGACTGTCTATATGGACTGTGAGAAAATTTTAGCTTTTATCCAACATTGTATCAGTAAGTGTGTGCATTTGATTTCTTTGTTATTGTAATCATAATTATGAATTTTTTTTCAAGTCTGTATTGGCCACTGCCCAAAACAATTTGTAAATTTTTTGTGGGGAGCATGGGGGCTATGTAAGTAGGCTGTTAAGGTTTTTTTTATTGGTAACGCCACATAGCGCTCTGTATGAAAAATCACTGGCTGTGCTGTGTGCAGTGGGAAGAGAAATGGCGGAGTTTTGAAATTTGTAAGACTGGATGTCATGAACTACTATATATATATTATGACTAATAAGGTAAATACATTGCTTGTTCTCTATTAAAATCTTTCATTTGCTAACTATACCTATCAGTAGTTAGTGCCTCCCGTAGTTTGAATCTTTTATTTAGCTGGCAGTAGTGGCACTCTCTGTATTGCAGTGGTTCGAGCAACGAAGATTTTTGCGAGGTAAGTGATTTGTGAAGCATATAGGTTAATGTTAGTAAGGGCCATTCTCTTGTAGGGATTACTGAAAGTCAGATTGCGTTGCGCTAAAAAAATATTGTGTGTCAGTTTAAGCACAGTCTTGTATAATTTTTCAAAGGGGACGTTTCAACTTTCAGTTTGAAGACTGTCACTTCATCACCGAGAGGCCTCAGTTCATGTAACAGGCTACGACAGTACATAGCGACCAGATTAGTGACTAAAGCAGAATTGTACTATGCATCAGTCAGCAAGAGGACTGTTACTGATGAGCTTGTACCACAACACATGGACTCTATTCAAGTTAAGTATCGAGTACAAGTAAATAAAGAACCATGTTAATACATATGTGCATTTGTGTTGCAAAAAGAGGATACCAGCCATCCATAACGACATCCTCTCCCTTGCTTCCTTATGGCTCAAGGTTCTACAGTGGCGACGAGGATAATTCAGTGGCGATCGAACATAATCAACTTGGTCGAAGCTTTTGATTGCTTCTCTTGTGTTTTAGCTTGCAGGGGTGATCGTTTTCGAGTGTTTCTATTTGCTGATTTGTTGTTGTGTTTTTGCTTGTATTCCAGGAGTGAAGCCGCAGAACTAATGAAATTTCTCTTTTCAGAGGCTTTGCTTGCTTTTAGATTTAACTTATTTGCGTACACCATGAATTCCCCACACGCCCTGCCACCACACCTCAGCCGCAGACGGTCAATGTTATGGATCTGCCCCAAAATTTTCAGTTTCAGAATCAACAAATTGCTGTCTTACTGAAGACGGTTCAACAACTAGTGGCTGGACAAGCTGTGTCAGCTGCCCAACCAAAATCGACCAACCAACCAGCTCAACAAGTGCCGCCGACCAGTATAACTCCATTCTGGCAACTTAAGGACACAGAAGAGGAATGGATTATATACCTGACTCAGTTCCAAGCAAATTGTCAAGTTCATAGTGTTCAAAGTAGTGTAAAGTTACAATACTTCATTTCGATTGAAGGGTCCCCAGTGTCTATCGCCAGTACACCGGTGGGCAAAAATGTAGCACGAAGATAAATAGTAGGCGCTGGATCAAGCGCGCCTATCACAAGAGAGGCCAGAGACACACCGACAAGCAACACTCTGCCAATGCCTCCTCGACAGCAATCATTTAGGAGGAGGAGGAGATTAGTGTTGAACGTCCCGTCGACAACGAGGTCATTAGAGACAGGGCGCAGCTCGGATTAGGAAAGGATGGGGAAGGAAATCAGCTGTGCCCTTTCAAAGGTACCTTCCCGGCATTTGCCTGAAACGATTTAGGGAAATCATGGAAAACCTAAATCACCGTCGTCCTCCCGAAAGCGAGTCTATTGTGCTATCCACTACGCCACCTCGCTCGGTCATGTATTTAGGCCTTACTAACTCACAATTGTAGCTTGACGTCTGGCACTTATCCGCCCAACAGGCTCAGTTCATGTAACAGGCTACGACAATACACAGCGACCAGATTAGCGACTATAGCACAATTGTACTTCACAATATTGAGCAAGAGGACTGTTGCTGATGAACTTGTACCACAACATGTGGAATCTATTCAAGTTAAATATCCACTACAAGTAAATAAAGAACCATGTTAATCCACATGTGCATTTGTGCTGTAGAAAGAGGATACCGGCCAACCGTAACATCCTCTCCCTTGCTTCCTCGCGGTACAAGGGTCTATACCTTTACCTATTATGACAATTAGCCACATTTTGATTCTGGAAATGCTATACATAAACGATTTTGTTCATAGACTTACTGTTATTATGAGCTGGTTACACAAAATTGTATTCAAGGAGAATATTAACAGTATTATTATAGCTCGAAAAATATAAAATATAATTACATAGGTTTCAGTAAAATCCTTCTGCTTTGGGAGTGTGTAACGTGTTAATATCGCCCAAATTTTTGGCTGCTGTTGAATGCGACCATCACTAGAGTGTATTATATGCTATTATATCAGTGCAGATGCAGCTTTAGTACACAAAATTTTCTCCTTGGTCCTATTGTCAGCTGTGCGGGGCAGCTGAGCGGTTTAGGGCGCTTTGTCACGGTCCAACGGGCATGGATGTGTGTGTGTGTGTGTGTGTGTGTGTGTTGTCCTTAGTGTAAGCTGGTTTAAATTAGATCAAGTAGTCTGTAAGCTTAGGGACCGATGGCCTCTGCAGTTCCGTCCCATAAGACCTTACCACAAATTCCCAAATTCCCTATTGTCATTTGAGAAGGGAGTTATAAAACTCATCATGTGGTTCAATGACGGAATGAAGCTTACTAGGATCAATTAATAACAAAAATATTTTGTTTCTTGTTGTTTGAAACTCGTGGAATCCCAAATGACAATATTAATGAGCAACATATAGTGATGTTATGTTGCAGCGCTTCCACGAAGATAGTAGCGGCACTCTCGACATCTGTTTCCCCAGTCGGCCAATTATACAGGGTCATTCAGTAGCATCTTACGACATGGACAATAAGAGATTTCACTGACAACAATTAATGACGAATCAAACTTTTTCGTTTATTATTCGCGATTTCCGTTTCGAAAAACCAGTTTGAGCTGAACTTCAACTAAACTTCAAGGTCAGAAAGTACAGAACGAAGTAAGTGCTGAAATGCTGTATCACTATCTTATACCACTCACAAGGGAACAGTCCATTCTGTCACTTCGAAACCTATCCAGTTCCTTTTTCTTCTTCTTTTCTTTAACATACAGAAAGAATGTAGCTAAAGAAGTTGCTAAGACACACTGCCAACATTTTTAAGTTGATGTCGACTGCCACTAGCGGTCGGAAAATTACACCCACACACACCGAGATTCAGGGGTGGTGCTCATGAAGTAACATATAATGCGCCACAGTCCGATCGTAATTTGTCGAGTTGGTATTTTCTCGGACACAAGTGTTCACAAGAACGAATCACTGTAATTTTGCTCATTTAATATCCAGACACAAGGAGAAGAAAGGACGGTTGGTGTTTTACCGCGTCTAAGATTATGAGAGCTGGAGCTTTGCTCAGATTTCTTACTATTGGAGGGGAAAGAAGCGACCATGGCTCTTTGAGTAACCATCCAGGCATCTGCATGGAGTGACCTGGATGACCGCAAAAAACTGATACGTGGATGGCTGATCCGAGAACTGAACCCCGGTCCCTCGAATGGGAATTGAGGGCGTTAGCCGCTACATCACTTCACTCAGATCTCGCGGTGATATTGCTGAATTACTGTTCACTGAGAAACTTAATGGGCTATTTTTGTGAACTAGTATTCTGAACTTTACTTTTTTTAAAAAAAATATGTACAGAAGTAACCTAAAAATGTAGACAGCGGTCTACATCTACATCTACATCTACATCCATACTCCGCAAGCCACCTGACGGTGTGTGGCGGAGGGTACCCTGAGTACCTCTATCGGTTCTCCCTTCTATTCTAGTCTCGTATTGTACGTGGAAAGAAGGATTGTCGGTATGCTTCTGTGTGGGCTCTAATCTCTCTGATTTTATCCTCATGGTCTCTTCGCGAGATATACGTAGGAGGGAGCAATATACTGCTTGACTCTTCGGTGAAGGTATGTTCTCTAAACTTTAACAAAAGCCCGTACCGAGCTACTGAGCGTCTCTCCTGCAGAGTCTTCCACTGGAGTTTATCTATCATCTCCGTAACGCTTTCGCGATTACTAAATGATCCTGTAACGAAGCGCGCTGCTCTCCGTTGGATCTTCTCTATCTCTTCTATCAACCCTACCTGGTGCGGATCCCACACTGCTGAGCAGTATTCAAGCATTGGGCGAACAAGCGTACTGTAACCTACTTCCTTTGTTGTCGGATTGCATTTCCTTAGGATTCTTCCAATGAATCTCAGTCTGGCATCTGCTTTACCGACGATCATCTTTATATGATCATTCCATTTTAAATCACTCCTAATGAGTACTCCCAGATAATTTATGGAATTAACTGCTTCCAGTTGCTGACCTGCTATTTTGTAGCTAAATGATAAGGGACCTATCTTTCTATGTATTCGCATCACATTACACTTGTCTACATTGAGATTCAATTGCCATTCCGTGCACCATGCGTCAATTCGCTGCAGATCCTCCTGCATTTCAGTACAATTTTCCATTGTTGCAACCTCTCGATACACCACAGCATCATCTGCAAAAAGCCTCAGTGAACTTCCGATGTCATCCACCAGGTCATTTATGTATATTGTGAATAGCAACGGTCCTATGACACTCCCCTGCGGCACACCTGAAATCACTCTGAGCTAAAACTGACTGGTGTTGATATAGATAATGAATCTCTCATGGGTGACAAACAACATCAAAAATCCCATTGCGTTCTTTTTAACACTGACCACTCTATTTTGAGTTTTCATCTAGTTATGACAGCTAAGTGAATATAATACAAATATTTTCTTACCATAAATCCGAGAAAGCACTCGGGTGTAGAGATCTCTTCTGAACATCACATTGCAAAGCATCCCATATATGCTCAATAATGTTAACGTCTGGTTCGTACGCTGACACTTGGTGAAGGCCAGCATTGAAATCTGCAGCAATTTGAGAAATGGTTGCACTTCTGCAACGTTGAACGATTCTCTTCAGTCGTCGTTGGTCCAGTTCTTTCAGGATCTTTTGCCGGCCGCAGCTATATCGGAGATTAGATGTTTTACCGGATTCTTGATTTTTCTCGGTACACTCGTGAAATGTACGTAAGGGAAAATCACCACTTATTCAAAAATGGTTCAAATGGCTCTGAGCACTATGGGACTTAACTACTGTGGTCATCAGTCCCCTAGAACTTACAACTACTTAAACCTAACTAACCTAAGGACATCACACAACACCCAGCCATCACGAGGCAGAGAAAATCCCTGACCCCGCTGGGAATTAAACCCGGGAACCCGGGCGTGGGAAGCGAGAACGCTACCGCACGACCACGAGATCGGGCACCACTTATTCCCTAACTCGGAGATTCTGTGTCCATCACACGTGCGCCGACTGTAACACCGTGTTCAAACTCACTTAAATCTTGTTAACCTGCACTGTAGCAGCAATAACCGACCTAACAACTGCCCCAGACTCTTGTTATATAGACGTTGCCGACCACAGCGCCGTATTCTGTCTGTGTTTACACATGTCTGTATAAATACCTTTTTAGCTATGCAGCTATGCAGACACTTAGTTTGTAAAACGAACTTAAGGCCCAGTAACGAAAAATATACAAGTACAAAATACACACACACACACACACACACACACATATATATATATATATATATATATATATGCAGGTTTGTAGAACGAACTTAGAGGCCCAGTAATGAAAAACATACAAGTACAAAATACACACACACACACACACACACACACACACACACACTGATAACCTAGTCCTGAAAACCATTGCACAATAAACTGTGTTTCTGTTTGGACTCGCCTCTTATCTGAAAAATAGAGGTACTAGTTCACAGTAAGTCTCTTCTCATCTCAAAAATTGTTTCTTCTTGATACTAGATATAATTACAACATAACAATAAGCTAACTTTAAACAGTATAGTGTCAGTGACGTAAGTACTTTATGAAGTAAGTCGTTAGTCCTATGATTTTATGTGGTCAATTTCCTGAATGGAAGACGCGTAGGTGGCATCACTGTATACCCCACACTGCTGGCGAACTCGTTATCCGTCCAATTTATAACTCCTACATATACCCAGTAATTTACGTCATTCTGAAAGTACAATTTTCTTATCGCTTCACATGACACTTTTAATTAGCGACCATTCACACTGACGCAACAACGTCGATAAATTCTCTCGGTCCTTGCTCACAGTAGCTGCCAGGAAACCAAATATTGTGTGTATTTATCTAACTCATCTTTCTTTTTTTACTCAAAGAGCTATTGTATTGTTGATTGTGGCTGTTACCGACACCTCGGCTTAATTTTCTCTTTCCTCAGGCTGTATTATTAACAATTACAGGTTTACTTTGGGATATTCCTCTTTGTCACCGGAGACATTTCTTTCTCCCTTTTTTCATGTTTAAATGCTTCTAATTAGCTCCTGTTTTCACAAGAAAACAATATTTGTCATTTTCGCCAAATATTTTTAATTTATTGTCTCTCAGTATTTCTGCAGAGCTTCTAGAGAGACAGACCTTACTCATTCTTCACGCACTCCTTCCTTGTTAAAAAGTTATCGTTGTTCATGAGAAATCGAAACAGATTGATTGAGGCTACACTTGGCGTTTGATTACTCCATTACTTTTGATATTTAGATAATGACGGTAATTTGACTTGAAAACAGAATCTGTTGCATCAGACTATAGTTACATTTTACTAACGGAGAACATGGTGCCCCGCTCGCCCTGCTCTGACGACGAAGGCATGCATATCCGAAGGAACACTGCATCGTAATTCGGTATAACACAGCCACTGCAGTATCCTATGTATCCGTCGACATCGGGCAAGCGACTTTAAATTAAAATGACTCCCCTGTACAGGAACGTACAGAGTGTTTCAAAAATGACCGGTATATTTGAAACGGCAATACAAACTAAACGAGCAGCGATAGAAATACACCGTTTGTTGCAATATGCTTGGGACAACAGTACATTTTCAGGCAGACAAACTTTCGAAATTACAGTAGTTACAATTGTCAACAACAGATGGCGCTGCGGTCTGGGAAACTCTATAGTACGATGTTTTCCACATATCCACCATGCGTAGCAATAATATGGCGTAGTCTCTAAATGAAATTACCCGAAACCTTTGACAACGTGTCTGGCGGAATGGCTTCACATGCAGATGAGATGTACTGCTTCAGCTGTTCAATTGTTTCTGGATTCTGGCGGTACACCTGGTCTTTCAAGTGTCCCCACAGAAAGAAGTCACAGGGCTTCATGTCTGGCGAATAGGGAGGCCAATCCACGCCGCCTCCTGTATGTTTCGGATAGCCCAAAGCAATCACACGATCATCGAAATATTCATTCAGGAAATTAAAGACGTCGGCCGTGCGATGTGGCCGGGCACCATCTTGCATAAACCACGAGGTGTTCGCAGTCTCGCCTAAGGCAGTTTGTACCGCCACAAATTCACGAAGAATGTCCAGATAGCGTGATGCAGTAATCGTTTCGGATCTGAAAAATGGGCCAATGATTCCTTTGGAAGAAATGGCGGCCCAGACCAGTACTTTTTGAGGATGCAGGGACGATGCGACTGCAACATGGGGCTTTTCGGTTCCCCATATGCGCCAGTTCTGTTTATTGACGAAGCCGTCCAGGTAAAAATAAGCTTTGTCAGTAAACCAAATGCTGCCCACATGCATATCGCCGTCATCAATCCTGTGCACTATATCATTAGTGAATGTCTCTCGTGCAGCAATGGTAGCGGCGCTGAGGGTTGCTGTGTTTGAATTTTGTATGGATAGAGGTGTAAACTCTGGCGCATGAGACGATACTTGGACGTTGGCGTCATTTGGACCGCAGCTGCAACACGGCGAACGGAAACCCGAGGCCGCTGTTGGATCACCTGCTGCACTAGCTGCGCGTTGCCCTCTGTGTTTGCCGTACGCGGTCGCCCTAACTTTCCAGCACGTTCATCCGTCACGTTCCCAGTCCATTGAAATTTTTAAAGAGATCCTTTATATTGTATCGCTTTTCGGTCCTTTGGTTACATTAAACCTCCGTTGAAAACTTCGTCTTGTTGCAACAACACTGTGTTCTAGACGGTGGAATTCCAACACCAGAAAAATCCTCTCTTCTAAGGAATAAACCATGTTGTCCACAGCACACTTGCACATTGTGAACAGCACACGCTTACAGCAGAAAGACGATGTACAGAATGGCGCACCCACAGACTGCGTTGTCTTCTATGTCTTTCACATCACTTGCAGCGCCATCTATTGTTGAAAATTGTAACTACTGTAATTTTGAAAGTTTGTCCGCCTGAAAATGTACTGTTGTCCCAAGCATATTGCAACAAACGGTGTATTTCTATCGCTGCTCGTTTAGTTTTTATTGCCGTTTCAAATATAGCAGTCATTTTTGAAACACCCTGTATATAATGCATGTACGAGTACCGGTTGTAGACACACGGTTAACGATGTATAGAAATTTGGTTCAGGCCATGAGTCGTGCTCGGATAGCCAAAACGTTAAGGCGATCGCTCGCGATAAGCGGGAAATCCAGCTTCGATTCCCGTTCCGGTCCAAATTTTCACGCGGCTGCTCCCGTCAGGGGTTCGAGTCCTTCCTCGAGCATGGGTGTGTCTGTTGTCCTTAGTGTACGTTAGTTTGAGTTATATTAAGTAGTGCGTAAGCCTAGGGACCGATGACCTCAGCAGTTTGGTCCCATAGTCCTTACCAAAATTTCCAATTTTCCAAATTTTCATTGTTGTCATTACATTGTGCACTAAACTTGCATCTGGTGATCAGAATTGGAAATAATTTTTATAGTGTAAATCCGTTCTATATTCACACATTAGAATTTCTACGAAGTTTCGCTGCCATAGATAATTACAGCTCACACTGGACTTATATGAGTAGCTGCACTTTAATTACAATGGAAGTCGTTAGGGAATTCAGTTGTTGTGGTCCACTGACATGGCCCACTGTCATCCATAAAAATCATCGTTGTCTGGGAAGATGAAGTCCATTAGTTGCTTCAGATGACCCCAAATAGCTGCACATAACCACTTCGAGTCAATGATAGGTTGGGGGAAAAAAAATGTTCTAATGTGTGTGAAATCTTATATCTTATGGGACTTAACTGCTAAGGTCATCAGTCCCTAAGCTTACACACAACTTAACCTAAATTACCCTAAGGACAAACACACACACCCATGCCCGAGGGAGGACTCGAACGTCCGCCGGACCAGCCGCACAGTCCATGACTGCAGCGCCTGAGAGCGCTCGGCTAACCATGCACGGCTGGTTCGGCTGGACCAGAGGACCCAATACATTCCTTGTAAACACAGCTCACATCATTATGGAGCCAATATCAGCTTACACAGTGCCTTGTTAACAACCTGCGTTCACGGTTTCAGAGGATCTGAGCCACGCTCGAACCCTACTGTCAGCTCTCACCAACTAAAATCAGGACGCAGCTGTCCAGGACACAGTTTTCGAGTCGTCTAGCGCCCAGTCGATATGGTCACGGGCCCAGGAGTGACGCTGTAGGCGATCTCGTGCTGTTAGCAAAGGCACTCGAGACGGTCGTATGCTGCCGTAGCCCATTAACGCTAGATTTCGCCGTACTGTACTAACGGATACGTTCGTTGTACATCCTACATTGACTTCTGCGGCATTTCCCGGAGTGTTGCTTGTCTGTTAACACTCACAACTCTACGCAAGCTCCGCTGCGTAGGGAAGGCCGTCGGCCACTGCGTTGTTCGTGGTGAAAGGTAATGCCTGAAATTTGGTATTCGCGGCACACTCTTCACCCGGTGGATCTCGCATAACTGAATTCCCTAAAGACTTCCATAGTGGAATATCTCACGCGGCCAGCTCCAACTACCATTCGGCTTTCAGAGTCTGTTAAATGTCATTGTACGGCCATAACCACGTCGGAAACCTTTTCACATGAATTGCCAGAGTACAGATTGGAGCTATTCCAATGCACTTCAATTTTATACTTTGTGTAAGCGATATTTCCACCACCTGCATATGTGCATATCGCTGTCCGATACGTTTTTGTCACCCCACTGCACTTCATAATAAGGAAACGACTTTTACTTCAGTTTATATTATAATTTTAAATTACGGCCAACGTTTTCCGACATTCAGCGCATTGTAACAGAAATGTGAGTTTGTTCAAGAGTGCCGATTCTGTGTGTACGGAAACGACATTTGCAATACGTTGAGTGGTTAAAATATACGAAAATAAAATTTACTATTAAATGGAAAATATTATTATCATTATTACTAATATTATTTATGGTAAACAATGCCACTTTATGTCGGGAAACCGAATTTGGAATCAGATTGTGTCAATATTATATATTACGAAAATTTTCAGTGTGGTCTAACTAATCTTTTAATTAATTAATACTAATTACAAACCATCTTCTGACTAAAATTAGCTGTCCGAACCGTAGTTTACCGACTGACAACTCCCATTCAGTAGATAATTTGTTTCAACAGGTTGTTTTCAAAAATCGTCAAAAACAAGTGGAACAGTGCTTTCATATCAGACTTGGTGGGACTATATCCCACAAACCACATTATGTCACGGAGAAAAAAAGGTGGTTTTGGCTTTCAGTAAATGTTGGGTGTAATTTCTAAGAAGGAACGGAAAAGTGAAATTTTGATTTACAAGATAATACGTGATACAGTAAATATGGGTGGAACAAACTGTATGGAAAAAGGCGGATACTTTCAAGCAACATTATGTTGTTGTCAAAAATATATGTTATGCTGTGTCAGAACCGACTTTAATCCAGTAATTTTTAGATGATAATGAACAGAGAGATCTCAGTCGGAAGCAATCGATTAAATTTCGATCGAGTGCTTGCAATCGAATTTTGATTGATAAAACAGGTGATAAATTCACTTAATTACATCATAATAGGCTGCAATATTCCTACACTTTCAGAACTATATGCTATTCTGTGTCAAGTCTCACGTTGAGTTTACTACGGGGAACACTTTTGAGAAAAGCGTCTCGACGAACTCATGGAGATACCCACTGGGATAGTAGAAGCTGCGATAAGGCGGCCTCGTGGGACGAGAATTCTGTTAAGTTGAACTTAGTCGGCTTTAGCGAATATATTTAGTCAGTGGCGGAGAAGGAGTGTGTGAAAGAAGAGAGTTTGGTGCTGGCGAAAACTGAGGCTTGCTGACCATCACTGCGAATAGTTCAAAATTATTACCCGTTGAGGATTAGAGAGACACTCAGCAGGAGAACTTCCAATCAACATTAGCTGTCATAGCTGGAACTAAGACCATTTTAGACCTGAGATATCACATTAAAGTCTAAGTCCGTGACGGAAAACAAGCAATGGCAGTAACAAAGAAACAGTCTGAAATGCTAGAGCTTTTCCTTTCCAAGTAGTAGCGGTTAATAAATATTATTCCTCTTCTGTACGCAGTGTGTAGAAAAGTTTGAAACAACCAGTGGAATTTGTACTAAGCTATGCGAAACTGTTTGAATGAACAAGCAGCGACATCATCGAAATTCATCTGCTGATAGTAACGGCTGGAGGGATTGGTGACATGCTGATCACAAATCCCACGATCATACGCCTCTTCCTCGTACTACCTTGTATGCAGCAATCGGCCAGTCGCAAAAAGGCCAATGTCCTAATCCGGGAGTGGTCTTTACTGTACTTACCTATTCATTGTGATATTCTACGTTCCGTGCCATTACCGTAAATTCGTAGTAAGATTATCACAAACCGTGTAATTGCAGTTTTAGTTCTTCACTGACATCTATTCGCCCCTGTAATTTGGACACATGCAATTACTACATGTTTCCAATTTCATTTCCCCCTTCAACCAAGCCACGTTCAACCATGGAAAGCTCTCGGCTGATTTTTTATATAAAAGTATTTCTGCAATGTTGACGTTTTTCTTGCACTGATACAAAAGATGGAAAAAAGAGAAAAACCAAAAACAGAATATATTAACATACCTAATATACTGTAGGAAACCCTTTGGCATTCAGTCCAGCTTCTAGTAATCTCGGAATGAATAAATACAAATCGTCTATGGTTTTCAAGGGAATCTTATAGTATTCTTCCTGCAAAATACTGTCAAGTTCGGGTCACAATGCCGCGCGGGATTAGCCGAGCGGTCTCAGGCGCTGCAGTCATGGACTGTGCGGCTGGTCCCGGCGGAGGTTCGAGTCCTCCCTCGGGCATGGTTGTGTATGTTGGTCCTTAGGATAATTTAGGTTAAGTAGTGTGTAAAATTAGGAACTGATAACAGCAGTTAAGTCCAATAACATTTCACACATATTTGAACTTTTTTATTCTTTTTTTGGGCAACAATGATGGAGGTTGTTAGCGATCACTCACCTTTCTCTCCAAAGTAGTCATTAATATTGAGATCTGGTGACTGTGATGGCCAGGAGAGATGCGACGAGTCATTCTTGTGCTCACAAAATCTGTCCTGTATGATACGAGGCATATGAACAAGGGTCCTGTCTCTTTGGAACACGAAATCACCCGATTCGGGAACAAACTTTGTACCATTCGATGGAGCTGATCCAGTAAAAATGGTCACATAATCCTTGGGAGCGAAGCGATCTCGCAGAGTACTTAGGGGCCCATGGAATACCACTACATGGGAGCCCAAATCATCACCGAACTCTTACCATGTTCACATATGTGGATGTAAACTCGGCATGAATTTGAAAACATTGTGAAACATCTGACCAAAATGACTTCCTTCCATTGCTCCATCTACATCTACATGACTACTCTGCAATTCACATTTAAGTGCTTGGCAGAGGGTTCATCGAACCACAATCATACTATCTCTCTACTATTCCACTCCCGAACAGCGAGCGGGAAAAACGAACACCTAAACCTTTCTGTTCGAGCTCTGATTTCTCTTATTTTATTTTGATGATCATTCCTACCTATGTAAGTTGGGCTCAACAAAATATTTTCGCATTCGGAAGAGAAAGTTGGTGACTGAAATTTCGTAAAAAGGTCTCGCCGCGACGAAAAACGTCTATGCTGTAATGACTTCCATCCCAACTCGTGTATCATATCTGCCACACTCTCTCCCCTATAACGCGATAATACAAAACGAGCTGCCCTTTTTTGCACCCTTTCGATGTCCTCCGTCAATCCCACCTGGTAAGGATCCCACACCGCGCAGCAATATTCTAACAGAGGACGAACGAGTGTAGTGTAAGCTGTCTCTCTAGTGGACTTGTTGCATCTTCTAAGTGTCCTGCCAATGAAACGCAACCTTTGGCTCTCCTTCCGGACCATATTATCTATGTGGTCCTCCCAACTGAAGTTGTTCGTAATTTTAACACCCAGGTACTTAGTTGAATTGACAGCCTTGAGAATTGTACTATTTATCGAGTAATCGAATTCCAACGGATTTCTTTTGGAACTCATGTGGATCATCTCACACTTTTCGTTATTTAGCGTCAACTGCCACCTGACACACCATACAGCAATCTTTTCTAAATCGCTTTGCAGCTGATACTGGTCTTCGGATGACCTTACTAGACGGTAAATTACAGCATCATCTGCGAACAGTCTAAGAGAACTGCTCAGATTGTCACCCAGGTCATTTATATAGATCAGGAACAGTAGAGGTCCCAGGACGCTTCCCTGGGGAACACCTGATATCACTTCAGTTTTACTCGATGATTTGCCGTCTATTACTACGAACTGCGACCTTCCTGACAGGAAAGTTTTATGGATCCGTCACAATGTTTTCCAATCATGGGCATTTGCTTCGCTGATGATTGGATTTGGAACTTCAACTCGCCCTACGATTCGATGCTTTTGGAGATCCCATCGTGTGGCTTCGGTGCCGACAGGGTTCGTGAGTGCGACATTCAGTTTCGCTGTGACTTTTGTAGCTTTCGTCCTCTTCAAATTCACTGAAAACACACTTTCCACGTTTGACTCATCAACTTATGTTTTTTTTCCGATTTCCCTGCATGTGGTATAAATGTTCGTTCGATATGTTGACTCCGAAAACATCAAACACTACGAGTACCTTGTTACGGAAGTTCCCACCATACCAGCACCAACAATTTACCCACGTTCTAATTCACTTGTCTCCGATTCAATGTGCTCAAACTGCAAAGAACAGGCTGAAGACTTGGAACGTATTGTGGACACTGCCAGGTGCCGTCTTTGGTCAAATACGAGAGCACATCCTGCCGGCTTGGCTAGCATCTGCATTTATGTTCAAGCAAGCATTTCTAGCGGTGTGTCCACCTTTTTGTGCAACCCCTGTACATTTGCGGATGTATACTCTAACTTCACAAATAGTCCAAAGATTTTGGACTATACATTGGTCATGGGAGTAACAATGAAAGGCGATATGAACTGGAACTGCCGCATATGCCAAAGCAAGGACGCTTTGATTCTTTTGTGGGGTACTCGGAAACTCCTAATTGTCTAGAGCGGAAATTATGTATAAAACTGGAATACCTCAAGCGTGCAGTGGTCCATGTTAAGATAAACTAGCCTGGTACGCGCTTCACACATAAAGGGTATGACCACAGGCGTATTTTACACTGAACACAGGACACAGCTATCAACCCTATAGTGTCAAAAATGTACCGAATGACACCACAGTACCGTGACACCAGATGTCGGCTTGTATGAAGAACGTTGGTTTATGGAAACGTTTGTTCTCGGAGATTCCACATACGAGTAAATTCATCGTCACGCAATATGAAGAATTGGACTTGTCTGAAAAGACAACATTATACCACTCGTGTGTCCAGACGGTTCATTTGGAGCAGCACTGACGCCGCGCCTCTCCTTGCCGCATATGGAAAATCGCAATAGTGCTCGCCATGCTGACCCCCGTGGCCTTCGAGATGTCGTCACTCGGGTACCGAGCGCCGCGGGTTTCGAATCCACGCCGGACGGCATGGAAATATATGACCACTAGGGATCGCTGCACCAGTCGCGCCGTAAGCCGTGGCAGCGCGCGCTCCTGGCCCCGATTCTACCGTGAGGGTGCCACTGTGCCAGCACGTGGTCCCAGCGGCCGATAGCGACGTACACTGTCGTGTATTTAGGCGGCTGCATCTCACTCAGCGATTTCTATCTCACCGTCTATGGCCGTCCTATCGCCCTCACCCCCACCCTCAAGTACCTTGGCGTCACCCTCGACCTTCGACTCTCCTGGACCCCACATTTCTAGACAATCCAAGCCAAGGCACGCTCCCGACTCCGTCTCCTCAAGCTCCTTACCGCCCGTACGTGGGGTCTGGACCCCTCCACCGTACTCCACACCTATAAATCCCTCATGCGCCCTATCCTTTGTTACACCCATCCGGCCTGGATTTCCGCCCCTCCTACCCTTTACAAATCCCTCCAAATCCTTGAACGCCATACTCTTTGCCTCGCGTATTGCATCCGTCTCCCTCCCCCACGCGGATCCTGTATGATCTCATTTCATTCCCCCACCTCCTCCTTTTCCTTGAGAGGATACAGATCCTGTACACCTCCCGCTAACTCTATCCTCTTCACCCGCTTTTCTCGCCCATCCTCTCCCGCCCCCGCCCGCTGCCGCACCTGTATTCCCACATCCCACCCGGTATCCATCTCTCCACCCTCCTTACCCTCTCCCAAGTTGGCTTCCGCCAGCTCCCCCTCCCTGATGATGTCCTCCTCCCCTCCATATACCCCTCCTACCAACTTTGATCCCCCTTCCCTCTTCCTGTGTCTGTTCCTTTGGACACCCTCCCTCTCTCCTCCCTTTCTCCCAACTCCTCCCCCGGGCTTCCCCTCCCCTGTCCCTCTACTCCTCCTCCCATCTCCTCAGCCATTGGTGTCTTTGTTCTCCCATCTCCACCCCCCTCCCCCCGCTCTTCTTCACCTCTTGGCAGGTCCCCGGACTCACACACCCTACGTGGACTTTCGCGCGCCAGAGATCATCGCCATCAGTGTCTCGTAAGTGTCGTTATGTTTAGTGGTCAGTGTTCACCGTCGCACTCCATCGTTCACCTGTGCCATCGCCGTATTCAGTGTTTGTGCATCATGTCAACAGTTTCAAGTGTGGATTATCGTCGAGTGTGAACGGCTCCGTGTTTGTCTTCCTGTGTCAACTGTTTTCTTGCCCACTGTTCTGTAACCATTGTGTAATCTTTCTGTATTTCCTCATTGTGTATCCTCTGGCTGAAGAGCAGCATAGAACGCTGCTGACACCCTGCCTGTTGTACAGGCTTTAAAATAACAATAAAGAAAAAAAAACTCAGCGATCATTCGAGGGTTGGGTTCCCTCACCACCTGGGCTATACTCAGGGTGTATCTTCGACATGGAAAAGCCCCAACCGTTCCTGTCGTGTTGTCGCCCGTCTGCACACCGTCACTGCTGCCCGCCGCCGCCGCCGACGCCCGGTCACCGCCGCCCTGTGCCTCATGGAGTTCGTAGCCGCCGCCGCCGCCACCGCCGCCGCCGCCTGCCGGTGGTCGCCGTCGCCTCGGCCGCCTTGTCGCCGCCTCCCAGTGCTCGCCGCCGCCGCCGCCTCCACAGCGGCCGCCTGGTCGCCATCTCTCGGTGCTCACTGCTACTACAGCCACCTCCACCGTCGCCGCTGCCGCTGCCGCCGCCTTCACCCGTTGCTCGCCGCCGCCCAGTGCTCGTCGCTGCTCCCCGTTTAGTTCGCTGACTTCCGTCTGCAATCATGGACACCCCCACTACCACCATCATCTACACCTCCCCTTCTCCTGCCCCCACTGTAACATCATGGAGCGCTTCCTCTGGGATTAACCCGTCTCATCCACCTCCACTTCTCACAGTCTCCTCTCCTTCTATCTCCTCCTCATCGATGTATCCCCAACTGCATGTCACTCCTGTCCCTTCCCCTGCCCCTGCCCCTGCTCCTGCCCCCCTCCGTCGCCCGCCGAGACGACTTCCTCCCCCCTCCCCACCCTTCCCCCTGCAACTACCCGTGCTTCTTCTGCCCGAGTCACTGCCTGCGGCGCCACAGTCGCCACCACAGAGCGCCTCTAACCCAGTGCAACTGCATCACAGGAGGGGCCTGCCACCCACCACCTCCCCATCCATCCAGTCCCTCATCCCTCCTCCCACGCAACACCTGCCAAAAAATCTTCCAAAGGGCCCTGTGGCGACCTCTCCTCTACTCCTTAATCCATAAAACCACTGTCCACCCACCCTCCCTCTGATCCCGTCATGGATATCACCCCACCTCCCTCCTCTCCAACCCCATCCAAATTCCTGGATGCCTGCACCCTCACCCTTGAAAACCGGAAGTACATCCGCAGTGCACCCATTACCCAACTTATCCCTCACAGAGACTCTGTTCTCATCAAGTCCCCCTCTCCCTCTTTCCATACAGATCTCCTCTGGCGCCTTCCCCACATCACCTTTGGGCCCTATGCATCCCTCACCCCTTTCCTTACATCCTCCTCTCCTCGTCAGCCCCAACCCCCTAGTCGCCACCGACCCTCACCACTGTTATTCACAAAACTCAGCCCTGTGGTCATGGAGGCTGAGTTGTTTGCGAAACTGAATGCCCACCCCGCCCTGGATATCTGCTCGGCCCGCCATGCTTACAACTCCTCTGGCCCTACTTTCCTCATGCATATATTTATAGACTCCGCCTCCTCCATCAACCACCTCCTCATGCAAGGAGCCCTGATTTTCCACCGCCGACACCGTGTTGACCCGTCCCATTCCTCTCCTCAATCCTACCGCTGCTAGCACTGTCTCCTGTACAGCGACCACCTCACCCAAAACTGCAAGAATCCCCCACCTGCTCCCATTGTGAAGCCTCCCACTTCCTTAAACAGTGTCCCAACCTCGCCTCCCCCCCCCCCTTCCTGCAACACCTGCAACAAACCTCACGCCACCTATTCCTCCAAATGCAAAGCCAAACCCCCTCCCACCAACCCTTAACTCACGGTCTCCGTTTGCCCCATCGACCCGCCCATCTTCCCTAACAATTCCCTCTGCCCTCCCCCTACAGCAGAAGACATCACCTGGTTCCTCACCATAGTCCTGCAGAACATCCATCCCTCCCAGCGCCCCCACACACTCCAGCAGATTTCCCTTGCCGCCTGCTCTGTTTTCCACTTAAACACCTATGCTACCTACTGCCATAACCAGGCCCACTTTACCTTCACCCTCCTCGACACCCTCGTTTAAGCCCCTCTCTCCCCTTCCCGCATGCTTCCCACCTGCAACCTCCTGGTACATCAACAGTATCATCTCCTCTACCTCAACATTCACTCCCTCCCTGCAAACAAATACCTCTTCATGCATACCCTATCCCAGCACCACGTTGACTCCTTCATCCTTAATGAAACCTTCCTCCATACCCACCATGTTGTCCGCACCTCCCCCTATCTCCTCCACCACACTGACAATCCCCTTCCACTATCCTGAAGTGGGGTCGCTATAGTCCACCTTAAGCATCTCTCTGTATGGCCACACACCCTTGTCAAAGACCCGACTGAACACCTTTCCCTCAGCCTATTTTTTCCCTCCCTCACCATCATCTGTGCCACTGTCTATATCCGCCCCTCAGCTCCTCTCCCCTATGACTTCATTTCCCATGTTGACTGTACCTTCTCCACCTATGTGATCGCCACTGTCCTCAACATCCACAGCCGTGACCCTGCCACCCTTCGGCAGTGGCTTCAGTTCCTTGCCACCCTCCATCGTGACCTTGTTCCTCTCCCACAGCACACCCATACTGAATTGATGTCCGCAATCCCATTGGTAGTGACCATCTCCCTGTCCTTCTCACCATCTCCTCTGCCCATCCCATCCCTTCAGCCACCTGCCCAGCTGCCCCTCCAAAGTCTGTCCAAGACTATTGCTGTGCCAAATGGGATGCCTACCGGAATCATTTGCCTTACAGGTCGAAAGCCACCCCTCTCACCTTTCGCCACCCTCCTGACACCACCCATGCCTCTTCCTTCCTTCAGAAGACTATCACTGATGCTGTGGAGGCTCATGTCCCCACCAAACTCATCCACCCTTACCGCCCTACACTTCCTCCACAGGCCATACTTCTTCTGTGTGAAGCCCACAGGCTCTACCACTCCTTCCTGTGCACCCATGACTGGGATACATTTACCCGCCACCAGCAATTACAGCGACACATCCAGAACCTCCTTACAGCAAAGAAATGCCAGGACTGGGGCCAGACATGCACACACCTCAACTCCACCCTACCTGTCAACTCCTCCAAGTACTGGTCAGCTTTCCACCACCTTACTGGTAGCCATCCCACCCCGCATTACCCAGTCCTCCATGACGATTGACCCTTTTCTGACAATGTCAGTAAGGCTAACCATTTTGATTCCCACCTCCCCGAGGTTTTCTCCATTCCTGACGATCGCCATTTTGATTACTCCCTCTTCCCCACCATCCTTGACTGCACTGAGACCTCTGTCCCCCCGCTCGCCCCTAGCTTTCAGTACTTGGATCGGTTACCCCCCTCAGACATCAACACTCCCATCACTGCACAAGAGATCACACTCTTCCTCCACTCCAAATGCAACACCACCCCTGGTCATGATGTAGTCACCTACTGTCACCTCAAGGAATCCCTCACCATCCTTCCTGACTGTCCTTGCTACACTGTACAATGTCCTCCTTTCCACTAGATTTTACCCCAACCTGTGGAAGACTTTCCATGTCCTGCTGTCCCCTAAACCTAACAACCCTCCCCCTCTGATACATCTTCCTATCATCCCATCTGCCTCATCTCCATGTTTAGTAAGGTTTTCAAGGCCATCTTCTCTCACTGTATTCACCGGCACCTTAACCAACAGCACCTTCTTCCCCTTACTCAATGTGGGTTCCAGCCTTCCTTCACCGCCGATGACCAGCTCCTTAACCTTACCAATCTTCTTTCCCTCCAACTTGCCTCCCGTCACTCCGATCTCCATAATGCCTATGAGCGTGTCTGGCATCCCGGGCTCGTCTTCAAACTCCAGACCTATGCACTCCCCATCAACTTCGTCCATCTTGTTGCTTCCTCCTTCTCCCATCTTCCCTCCTATGTGACTATCCACAATTGCAACTCCCGTAATTTCTATTCCTCTGCCAGCGTGCACCAAGGTTCTGTCCTTTCCCCTCTCCTCAATCTCCTGTACACCGCTGATATGCTCAAACCTCCCCCACCTGTTCATCTTCTCCAGTTTGCTGATGACACAGCCTTCCTAGCCCTTTATCCTACCCTTCAAAGGTCCCGAAGTACCCACCAAACCTACCTTGACCAAGTCACCGCTTGGTGCCAGAATGAGATTTTCACTCTGCAGCGGAGTGTGCGCTGATATGAAACTTCCTGGCAGATTAAAACTGTGTGCCCGACCGAGACTCGAACTCTGGGACCTTTGCCTTTCGCGGGCAAGTGCTCTACCAACTGAGCTACCGAAGCACGACTCACGTCCGGTACTCACAGCTTTACTTCTGCCAGTACCTCGTCTCCTACCTGAGCTTCTGTAAAGTTTGGAAGGTAGGAGACGAGGTACTGGCAGAAGTAAAGCTGTGAGTACCGGACGTGAGTCGTGCTTCGGTAGCTCAGTTGGTAGAGCACTTGCCCGCGAAAGGCAAAGGTCCCGAGTTCGAGTCTCGGTCGGGCACACAGTTTTAATCTGCCAGGAAGTTTCACCGCTTGGTGCTACCAGTGGTTCCTCTGTATCAACCCCTCCAAGACACAGGCGATCATCATAGGCCAAACCACCCACTCCTTCCATCTCCATGATTTCTACCTCACCATTTATGGCTGTCCTATCCACCTCACTCGATACCCTCAAATACCTTGGCCTCACCCTCGACCGCCACCTCACATGGACTCCCCGTCACCTTACCATCCAAAACATAGCTCACAACCGCCTCCGGCTCCTGAAACTAATGTCCAGCCAGACTTGGGGTCTACATCCTTCCACCATCTTTCACACCTACAAATCCTTGATCTGCCCCATCCTCTGTTATGCCAGTGTAACTTGGATTTCCGCCCATCCCTGGTTCTATAAAGCCCTCAAAATCCTCGAACGCCATGCACTCTGCCTCGCATTCTGCATCCTCCTTCCGTCCCCCACGAGCATCCTCTATGACCTCATCCCCTTCCCCCACCTTCTCCTTTTCCTTGAACACATCTGCACACTATATATTGTCTGCGCATTGATCCCCCACACCCCCCGGTGTCTCCCTTCCTCTCAACCCCCAACTCATTGCTGCGCCTTTACCATTGTGTCCCACCCTCTCTCCATCTCCACACCCTCTGCCTCCTTTCCCAACTCAACTTCCACCATCTACCCCTCCCAGATGATGAGCTTCGCCCTAACATCTACCCTTGCTACCAACTCTAACCCCATCTTCCTGCCTCCTGCTCAGGGCTCTCTCTCCTCCCCCTCCCTTCTACTGAGCGGCTTCCCCCTCCTACTCCCCCTCCCTCGCTTGTGCTCCCTTTCCGTGTCTCTGCACTCTCTCTTGCCTTGTCTTCCCTCTTCATCTCCTGCCCCACCAGTCTCCTGCCTCTTAGTGTAGCCACTGACGCCTCTACTCTCTTCATCCCACCACCTCCCCTGCTGCCCCTTGCTCTCCCCTCATTTTCCATCCTCTCCGACCTCTCTTTCGGCAGTTCCCACCCGGCAGTTTTATTCTTCATCGTGTGTGCTCCAAGTGGGTTTTAAGTGTTTTGTTCTGGAGTGTTTTTAATACTGTGGCCGATTTTTAACCTGTGCGTGTGCTTTCAGTGTCTTCTTTGTGTTTTAAGAATCGCCAACTGTGTTTTTTAACTTTCTGGTGACTCGTCCCCCCCCCCCCCCCCAGGAACTTCTCCATATCAGTGTATTTTTACCTCCATTATCTCCCCTTACTCTGTTTTATGTTCCCCTTTGTTATCGCCTTATATACGTAACATTTTATTCTTGTTTAGGTTGTCATGCTACTCAGCTGAAGAGCGGCGGATTAGTCCGCTGACAGACCTCCCCTGTCCATATGGGGCAAGGGCATGAAATCACAATAAAGAAAAAAAAATTCAGCAAGGCAGTGTGGTATTCGCGTTGATTCAATTGACATCTCGCTGACAGACATTGTGTTTACGTTGCTTGTGCTTACTTCCCGTTTACGAGTGGGTGTTGTTTTGATTCCGTGAGGTTGCCTCTTGTGACCCTGTTGCTTAATACTTTGTTGTTGATGTTGGTGTCTTGCTCGGTTGTCTGTCGTCGTGCCTGTCCTTCCATTCCCGTTCCTTCATCTTGTTTGTTCGCAAGCCGCTCCCGTTGGTCCCGCCGCGTTTTCGTTAGCAGGCACTATTGCGGTTACAACAGTGACACCATCCTTGTGGATACTGGTCTTCTTCCACACAAGCCAGTTTACTGACTGAAATAAATTTCGTGGGTATACGACCGTATTCATCTCAGTGAACACCACATCTGTACTCTCGAGTGGTAGTCACATGTGCCTCTCGAGATCCTCCATGGCGTTGAGAAAGCCGTTCTGAACCCATCAATTTTGTATTCACGTGACAGTAGTGACATCCAGATCGTTTCTACTATAACAGACAGGCGTGTAGCTTTTACCTGCATGGTTTTAACCACTGCTGCCTTCACTATCGTAGCAACTGTGACGTTCACTTGTAAAATCACCAAACGTGGACACGTCTACTTACCAGTTAAACTTACAGACCGAGCATGTACAAGCTCTCTAGTTGCAACGTCATTTGCCTCCCTTGCCTTGATGATAGCAAAGCCTAACTATAGTGTAGTGAAGTGTGAATTCTTCTCTCTGCTGTCGGACGTGAAATGACGAACAAATGACTGATGAGATTGCCCAACGTTAGGCGTCAAAAAATGTAGTGATCTTGCGAAGTTATTTTGTGCCACCAGATACCATAAAAATTACCAGTCAGATCGCCCCACGTTAGGAGCCAACAATTAATTGATGACAATGATTTTAAAAAATCAAACACAAAGGCTACAAAATTAAGGTGTTCATGTGTGAATGTAAAAGATTTCTTATATGTCAAAACATGAAAGGAATATATTTTTGTGCTGTTTACACAAAACGAAACAAAATTACAAATCATAGGACTGATTTGACTGGGCATGGACACGACTCAGTTATTAAGGGGAAGGAGGAGGGAATCAATCGTCTCATCATTCTTCGTTATCGTTCGTCTTATACTGCTGTCTGCGGCAGACGCTGCGTCGGTGCTGTGGTGCACGCGTTGGCTGCCCTCATCAGCAATTGCGGCTTTGCGGCGGGGCCCAGGTACGACCTCCGCGTTGTCTACTCGTTGTCGGTTGCGTGGCCGAAGCTGCGATATCTCGGCATCGTAAGGCGAATGTTGGCAGTGGGTGGAAGAGGGCCCACGTCCTCTCGCTTCCGTGCTGTCTCCACGGCTCCCCTCTCGCTTCTCATCCATCTCTCAGATTAACTCCTCTTCGAAATATTGTTCCTTTCGGCGTTTTCATTTGCGGATCAAATTTTCGATGCAGCCCAATGGCAGATCGCCGTTTCATAGCCACACCTCTCCGTCTCGGGTGAAAATCTCCTATCTGGCATGGTCAGGCGTGTGCTCGTGAATTGGCATCTTTCTCACGATTTCAAATTCTTAAGATATTTTTCTGCATTCGGAGAATGTTGAGAGAGCAGCTACACAACATTTGTTTATAACCGCTCTTTCTGCGCGAGGCCTGGACAGGCTCGTGTTTGGGCTCCGTCTCAAAATATGGTGGCGTCCGTGATTTAGAAGGAATGTCCTCACTGTCGAGAAAAACGTATTCTTGAGATCGCTGACTTCTTTCACACTCCTCCCTGCGCCAATTTCCTGTGCTTTTTTGTATGCTCCTCGCGGTGCCCGTGGGGTGCTCGAAATGTCGGCACATTCCTGTTTTCTACGGCAGGTAAAATGACTGCCGCCAGGCCTGAAGAACTGAGATTCTTCCGGGCGTACATTCCTTGGCATTCCGTCCTAATGGCTGCAAGTGTCCATCAGCTCTCGACATGCTTCTCGTTGTCAGATTGACGCTTCGCAATGTCTGCACCCTAAGCGACGCGAGGACGTCCGTTCGGCATCCCACTGTGTCCTTGCAGAATGACTTCAGTGTCCTCTCCTTGAGGGCTCGCCCCACGTGTCCGGCTTTCTTCTCCTCCTCAGCCGCGCGTGGCGCATTGGCAAAAGTGGCCGCGATCAGACGCATTAGAACAGGGAGGGCTGCTATGGAGGTAATACAGTATTGTTTGTCCTACTGGAGGAGGGAGAATTTATTCTCTTGATTGCAAAGGTTGTTCCTTTGCCTTGCTACCTTGCGCTAGGTTTCTCGGTTGAGAACCAAAGGCACAAACACCCGATCCAGGATATCACACACGCTCTCGACTGGGTTTACATCCAGGGAATTTAGGCGCAAGAGGAGTACTTTGAACTCATCCCAGTACTCTACGAGCCATGCTAATCACCAGGAAGCTTAATTTGAAGGTGGAAATCAATTGTATTATTGATGCCAACAAAAACTGTTTTCTTTACTGAACAATACAGAATAAAATACTTTTCGAAAATCAAGAACTTTTGAATTTAATTTAAGATGTTTTCATATCGGGTGCCACAGCCACAAATTTATTGTTGTTATGTGTGCGAGGTGGAATCCACATATGATATAATTTTAAACATACCAACGTAAGATGTACAGAAGAGATGCGCCATGCTCACGATGCATATCGATTGGTGTGACCAACTGGGCAGTGCTGTCTTCAATTCCTAAGGGAACAAACTGCTGAAGTCCGCCGGCTGCTGTGGCCGAGCGGTTCTAGGAGCTTCAGTCCAGAACCAAAAACAAAAATGGTTCAAATGGCTCTGAGCACTATGGGACTCAACTGTTGTGGTCATTAGTCCCCTAGAACTTAGAACTACTTAAACCTAACTAACCTAAGGACGTCACACACATCCATGCCCGAGGCAGGATTCGAACCTGCGACCGTAGCAGTCGCACGGTTCGGGACTGCGCGCCTAGAACCGCGAGACCACAGTCCAGAACCGCGCTGCTGCTACGGTCACAGGTTCGAATTCTGCCTCGGGCATGGATGTGTATGATATCCTTAGGCTACTTAGGTTTAAGTAGTTCTAAGCCTAAGGGAACTGATGACCTCAGATGTTAACCCCCATAGTACTTAGAGCCATTTGAACCATTTCTTCTGAAGACATCGGTCCCTAGACTTACACTCTACTTAAACTAACTTATGCTAAGAACAACACACTCACCCATGTCCGAGGGGGGACTCGAACATCCGGCAGGAGGTATGGCGCTTCAAACCGCGCGGTCACTCCACGTGGCCAGTCCTGACTACTCCTATACCTATGAACAGCTGTTTGTTTCAAACTGGACAGTGTCTAATTTACCCTGATAGAACAATGTTCTGCGCGATAAGTTATTAGGGTCTTTTGCGTACGTAAACCACTAAGGATGTAAAGTTACTTTAAAGTGTTGCTGAATATGAAATATTGTTCTCGCTCGTGTTAAATACAACAGTGGTTGCGCATTAAAATGGTACATAATCGTATACATCCACAAAGACTGCTGGTGTAAATTTTACGAGTGTAGTAGTACACGCATGAAAAATGCCAAACAACCACAATCATCCGATAGTAGAATATGTGACGGTGGTTGTATAACAACCAGGGTGGAAAATGGAATCGTGTTTCAATAAATTTGTGGCTGTAGCACCCTTAACAAACCCAACTTGTTGTCCTGTAATATTATGTATATACGTCATATTTGGATTAAACAAAATGCTGATTGTCTAGGGGAAACTCATTTATCTCAACTGCACTTCTAAGATGTTCCACATCTCTACTGAAGCTATATGCCAGTGATATGGGGCAGCACGCCTGGGAATCTTTTCTGTCGCTCTCGTTTCCAAATACAGCACTCTCGTTTCTACTCAATGAATCCGCATTAATGTATAAAATAACTGCGGCGTTCTAGGTGTCTTTTGAATCTACACAGTCCAGTTACATTAATATTAACGCCACCTATGTCTGACGTTAACATACAATGAACATACACAGATGGCCAGTGGCTGCGCTAGCGGTAGAGGGTATATAAAGCGTTTCAGGGGGCAGGGTGCGCCGTGAAGGGTGGAGGGAGGACGGGGCGTGGAAAACAGTGCAGTTGATGTAACGCGAAAACGGAGCCATGTTATCTGACACCTAGAAGGGCGTGACCATTGGCTTTCGGTCCAAGGGTGGAAATATTTCCGAAACGGTTAAGTTTTTAAACTGTTCGTGTTCCGTCATGGTTAACGTATAAAGTAGATGGCAAAATGGCGCTATCCAAAATTGGTCCTGAGGCATCTGTGCTGCAACAAGGGCCATAGATGATAGGGGTGGACGAAGGTTGCGGAGATGTGTGCGGGCAAATAGATGTGCAACTGTTGAGCATCTATCCTTGGGGACTAAGTCCACCCCTACATGCAGTTTGCTTTTCCTCGGCACGATGGCATCTACCAGCAGGACAATGCAACGTGCCACACAGCTTTCAATGGATAAATGTGGCTCGAAGAGTACCAGGATGAGTTCGACGTACTCTTCTTGGAGCCAAACTCCCCGGATTTAAAACCAGTCGAGGACAAGTGTGACCATATCGATTAGGCTGTTTGCGCCATTGGTTCTCAACCGAGAAACCTAGTGTAGCTGGCCTGAATTCGACACGATGCCACATCCGTGTCAGGACCTTCCAGATCCTCATTGACTGTCTTCCTGCACATCTCGCAGCGGTCGCACTGCAACATTTGATAATTCACGCTTTTGACAAGTGGTCACATTTATGTGGCTGGACTGTATATATCTATTAAATATGCGCCGTTACATAAAATTCGAGCACTGAAAGACCTGAGTCGAAACAAGGCCCCCGGAGTAGACAACATTCCATTAGAACTACTGACGGCCTTGGGAGAGCCAGTCCTGACAAAACTCTACCATCTGGTGAGCAAGATGTATGAGACAGGCGAAATACCCTCAGACTTCAAGAAGAATATAATAATTCCAATCCCAAAGAAAGCAGGTGCTGACAGATGTGAAAATTACCGAACTATCAGTTTAATAAGCCACGGCTGCAAAATACTAACGCGAATTCTTTACAGACGAATGGAAAAACTGGTAGATGCAGACCTCGGGGAGGATCAGTTTGGATTCCGTCGAAATGTTGGAACACGTGAGGCAATACTGACCTTACGACTTATCTTAGAAGAAAGATTAAGAAAAGGCAAACCTACGTTTCTAGCATTTGTAGACTTAGAGAAAGCTTTTGACAATGTTGACTGGAATACACTCTTTCAAATTCTAAAGGTGGCAGGGGTAAAATACAGGGAGCGAAAGGCTATTTACAATTTGTACAGAAACCAGATGGCAGTCATAAGAGTCGAGGGGCATGAAAGGGAAGCAGTGGTTGGGAAAGGAGTGAGACAGGGTTGTAGCCTCTCCCCGATGTTATTCAATCTGTATATTGAGCAAGCAGTAAAGGAAACAAAAGAAAAATTTGGAGTAGGTATTAAAATTGATGGAGACGAAGTAAAAACTTTGAGGTTCGCCGATGACATTGTAATTCTGTCAGAGACGGCAAAGGACTTGGAAGAGCAGTTGAACGGAATGGACAGTGTCTTGAAAGGAGGATATAAGATGAACATTAACAAAAGCAAAACGAGGATAATGGAATGTAGTCAAATTAAATCGGGTGATGCTGAGGGAATTAGATTAGGAAATGAGACACTTAAAGTAGTAAAGGAGTTTTGCTATTTAGGAAGTAAAATAACTGATGATGGTCGAAGTAGAGAGGATATAAAATGTTGACTGGCAATGGCAAGGAAAGCGTTTCTGAAGAAGAGAAATTTGTTAACATCGAATATAGATTTATGTGTCAGGAAGTCGTTTCTTAAAATATTTGTATGGAGTGTAGCCATGTATGGAAGTGAAACATGGACGATAACTAGTTCGGACAAGAAGAGAATAGAAGCTTTCGAAATTTGGTGCTACAGAAGAATACTGAAGATAAGGTGGATAGAGCACGTAAATAATGAGGAGGTATTGAATAGGATTGGGGAGAAGAGAAGTTTGTGGCACAACTTGACTAGAAGAAGAAAGGATCGGTTGGTAGGACATGTTTTGAGGCATCAAGGGATCACAAATTTAGCATTGGAGGGCAGCGTGGAAGGTAAAAATCGTAGAGGGAGACCGAGAGATGAGTACACTAAGCAGATTCAGAAGGATGTAGGTTGCAGTAGGTACTGGGAGATGAAGCAGCTTGCACAGGATAGAGTAGCATGGAGAGCTGCATCAAACCAGTCTCAGGACTGAAGACAACAACAACAACAACATAAAATTCGTTCACTGCCTGTAAGTAACACACAGTGCTAATCAAAATAGATCGGCTTGCGTTAGACACAATCTTAATATTGGCTGCATACATCGTTAAGGTGCGTGCTTTCACTAGAAGTCAAGTGATCAGCCAGGTATTTACGGCAGACGAGCATAATGTCTCAACAAGAGAATGGATTGTTTTTCTTTAATACAGTAATAGTATTCCATCCTCACCCATCACAATAGAAAAATGTTTCTTTCACTACAACATGAATTGAGCGACTGCAGGAATCATAGGATAAGTGTCTATTATGCTCCAAGAGCGTAGGGTCAAAAATGGTTCAAATGGCTCTGAGCACTATGGGACTTAACATCTGTGGTCATCAGTCCCCTAGAACTTAGAACTACTTAAACCTAACTAACCTAAGGACATCACACACATCGATGCCCGAGGCAGGATTCGAACCTGCGACCGTAACAGTCGCGCGGTTCCGGACTGAGCGCCTAGATCCGCTAGACCACAGGGGCCGGCAAGCGCGTAGGTGCGTACATCAATTAAAATACCTTCATCTAGCAAGGTAGCAGATGACGGCGTGTAAAAACGAAGGCCTGAGGAAAACAGTGCCATATCGTACTCTGTGGAAAAAGGAAACCTATTCTGCAGTGTAACCAAGAAGCAGAGCAAATAGCGGTACGACACTTACTTTCTTGTAGTCACAGTTCATACCGGATATGAGGATATGTTCAATAATTGCGTTGATTAGAAACAAACTATTAAAGGTGTTGAGATCCGATAATGTCTTCAGGAAAAACCAAAGCATGCTTCCGTCATCCGTCTTCACAGGGGTGGACCTATTTACAAAACTCTCCTCTGCTTTTGTTTTCTTCTCCAACCGTGTTTGCGTGCCGGGCTCAGTGGTAAGATTGTGATGGTGTAACAAAAGCTGGTGATGCTGAACTCGATGTTTTTCGTGGCAATTCGTAGTGAACACCATGACAGGCTTCAACACTTCGGCCAATGGGATCTGACAATATGCTTCGTTGAGGTCCAGGGTTGCGAACACCTCAGCCTTTTGGTACCAGCTGAAGCACGACTAGGAATCTAGTAAAGGTTTCGACTGGAGTATCACCTTGTTGCTTAGCTGCCTATGATCAATGACCAGACGCACACAATCTTGGTTCTTTCGCACAACAAAAATAGGAGACGAGTACGACGACTTCGAAGCCCTGATGACCCCCTCTGCCAACGTCTCGTCGATGGCAGTCTTAGTCTGCTGCATCCGGTGAGGTGGAAACCGGTACGGCGAGTGCGTAATCAGGATATTATCAGTCAATTTTATTTTGTATTTGTAACATCCTCGAGATAAATTTTAGCTACAGTGCGACGAGAGGAAATTATGCCTCTAACAATTATAAACATTATCTATCCGACATATGAAAAAACAGTGAAATAAAACGATGATAAATATTAATTATTTATATAATATTTTATGATGTAATTGGAAATATTTATGTGTATCATACAAAGACAATGATAATTGTAAATTCCTTTTACGATCTGCGTTTGTCTTTCTTTGTTTTTACATTTTGTTGGTTGGCTTTTGTAGGTTGCGGACGCAAGACGAATATCAAACTGAGGTCTGTTAAGAAATTGTAATTATTTGTTAATTATTACTTGAGAATAGATTTCATTATTACTATCAATATGAGTGAATAATTATTTGTAACTTTAATTCCTCTCTCAATAAGCATTATCTGTGTTAATTATTTCTTTCCGCTGCAAGGAGCGCAGCCATTGATGATAGCGATTTGTATCGCGTGTTTATCTGTGTTTCTTACGAAAGTATCAAAGGTTTTCTTGATGAAAATTAGTCTAAATAATGCACAATATGAAAGTAAAGTTTAATAAGCATTTCAAATACTTATCCTCTTAAAAGTAAATTTGCTCTAACAATAGAAAGTCTCTATCAATTGTCTGCCGCCATCTTAACAATTATGGCAGCGGCATACTCAAATTACGCAACTCTGCAGACATAAATGCCGAAGTTAATAAAAATGTGTAAAAATAAATGCGCACAGGTGGTCCCGAACTCATTTTAATGAAAATAATTCGAATCAGATTAGTTCTTTAAAAACAGTGCGCATAGCACGATCCATATAACAAACTTTTCTTGCTGATGTATGGAGTCGAAATTAATTACGCATGAGTTGCGAAGAATATTGTTTCAGGTACAAACGTCAGTGTTGTGCGCGGCTGATATTCGGTGGTTTTAATGATCATTTACTGAGGATAACTGTTTCCATCATAATCCGTAGTTGCATAGAATCTGTTGTATGAATTGTGATTTAGTGACACTTACACAAGCTACAGACAACACTTGAACACAACGTTAACTTGGAGTTCTTTAGCAACTTGACCAAATCTTTAGCCCGGAGGAAAAATTATTTAGTAATTACTCACTAAATGAAATAAGATTATCATTTTCATTTTTCACAAACCACTGAATAACACAGCGAACGTCACATATTCTTCGTCTCTCACCTTCCCCAAACTGTCCGACAAGATGGTACTGATCTCATTACACAACTCATCTCAAGACGCCTGGCTTGCTCTTGCGTTAAATGTTCGAAATTATATGAGTCTGCCTTAGCTCCACGTTCTATCACCGTTGTCATTCGATTATCGACCTCCTTTTCCAGTAGATATTTGCAAGATATAAAATCGCCGCGCTCCTCATCAAGAGTAAAATACAACCATCTTACATTGCTGCATGAACTTTTTTTTGTAATCTCACACAGAGCATCAGACACATTTGCCGGATGGTTTCTAACAGCAGTCATAGCTTATATTCCAACTGACAACAGTGAATTACCAAGAGTTTTACTGCATCTGTTAGCATATGAAGCTTTAGTACACCCCGTCGAGAAAAAGAAGCCGTTGAATAGATACAGAGACTTGGAACAAAGTCGCAAAAGACAGCCGTTTACATGTGACAGGAAGCAACATCGTTCCACCACAGAATTGCAATTATAAGGCTTGCAAGGGACATAAGATTACGCATCATTATTTTTGTCTTGTTTGTAAGCCTTCTTATTTTCCATTCGTGTTACTTCCTACTGTATATACACCTTCGGTTGGTAAAAATATGTACTGCAGTTACCGTATTTACAAGAATGTCGGTCATGGGTAATCTAGTGAATATAGTAAAATTTTAAGAAAAATCGCCCATTGTTATCATGGGCTTACAGCTCATCACTACTGCTACGAAAGACAAATTGTATTACACTCAGACTTCTGCAAGGATTGTTAAAAGTTGTACGATTTTATTCCAATAGATGCTTCCGTGTTTCATTTGCTTTTATCAAATACACGCTGTCTACACGCCAAATTGTCTTTTTGTTTCACATATTTACGACGCTTTTCTCTCTTCCAAATAATAAAAAGTAATTACTGATACGGTGTCACTGTCCTTCGTTCCACTGCGACCAAGAGAGGAATGTGTACTGCTATCAAAATCCTTACAAGCAAAACGTAAAGCTTTACCCGTAGCCAGAATACTGGACATACTGGTGTCGCACCTCTTCTCCATTCGGAAGCATTTTATTGCTGGGTACAGCTGGAAAAGTCCCACTGCTATTCATCCGTCCAATGGAACTTCTTTCTAAATTCTTCAAACTCGTTCTTAAATGAAGGTGAACTTAGCTTTGTTTCTATTATAATGTCACACACCGTTTAAAATAATTTGTTTCATTCATCAAAAACGTGACAACACGTACTATTCATTGAGGCAACGATTTAACTCCTTCAGTTCATTGCAGCAAAAGACGGAGTGATAAATTCAGCGTGCGAAATATTCATTTCTTACAGGAATTCTAAAATACAATTTCAGAAGGATTGTGTGGTATCTATGGAAACAGCGAGCATTCAGCAGTGTTCTGCTGTTGCTCTAATATATCTTATTCATAAGGAAAAAAATGAAATTTGTTGGATACAAATCTAGGTTGGGGTCAAGAGTTTGCTGCTGGGTATCACGATCTACTTTACTTTGATAATCTACAATTAAAGTAGGTCACGCTGCGAAATTTGACAAAATATTTGTACCAGCACATATTGTTGAGGCATGTAAATTTATATCTGAAAATAATGTTGAGGAATAGCCTTTACGTAAAACTGCTTTCTATACCAGTCACGTTACTCGCGACACACAAAAGAGCTCTCGTCGTCTGTAATCTCGCTGCGGGTTTATAAGTGTTGCCGTTATTTGCTTTAGCTACATTTTCTGATTTGCATGACTTATTCTTCTTCAGATGATTCATGTATCTTTCAGCTTTCTTCGAATTTTAAAAATTTATTGCTTGCATAGCTTCTTTATATTTCCTTGGTGTCTCGCGAAGTAACATCACCCTTGGTCAATAGCTTGCATCTTCACTGTGGTGTAAAGAGTTCTTTAAGTTTCACCGATCATTTAAATTCCGGAATCCTTTGTTCACCATTCGTTGCTTTCAAATCTTGCAACAATCTGTTGTTAAGTGTCACACAAATAGTTCGTGAAATTTTGGTTAATTATGGCTGCATACTGATTACGACGATCCTTTTGAGCAACCTGTTCCAAATAAGGATTTTCGCGTTCGGTTTCTATAGCCCCACCCTCCTCCTCTACCCTTTCCATCTATATCTTATGAGTCGACTACCATTTCAGTCCTATGTTTCAGCGATTTTTATAATTATTTGGAACACAATTGTATACATTTTGCACGCATAAATAAATCTTTCTTTGAGGACAGTAAACACGATAGTCACAATTTCCATATCGAACCATATATGACTTTGTGGACTTAGCATCAGACTTCTACCCTTCTTAAGAGCAAACTTTCACAGTTTCAGACATTTGTACATCTTTACAGGAAGCTGAATCTACAATGGATTCCAATGTTTTCTTCACGTGGTTTTGGCTTATTAGTTCCATCGCCTTCTCTAGACTCAATAATGATGCTTATTACTACACGTTAAATCTCCCTGCGCACACAGAAGACATCCGCTTCAAAGTCTAATGTGTCAGCGTTTGTACGAGTGACGTTGAAGGGGGAAAATTTTCTGCTGTAGTTTCCAGACCGTGTCGGTGATGAGAAGCGAATTACCTGAACGACGCTTTCTGTTTCGTTCTCTGCTTTTCGTTTACAATGTTGAGAACCAGACAGTATTTGTCTCCGTTACTAATTTTAACGTCTATATTGAGTATATACTCACAGATAATGTTTCTTCTGTTTTTATAGCTATGTTACCATTTTACTCTCAGATTAGGCATAGAACCGGCCGCGGTGGCCGAGCAGTTCCACGCGCTTCAGTCCGGAACCGCGCGGCTGCTACGGTCGCAGGTTCGAATCCTGCCTCGGGCATGGTTGTGTGTGATGTCCTTAGGTTAGTTAGGTTTAAGTAGTTCTAAGTATAGGGGACTGATGACCTCAGATGTCAAGTCCCACAGCGGTTAGAGCCATTTGAACCAATAGGCATAGACGAGTAAATAAGGAGATCTTCTACGGTCACGCCGTAATGTGGTCTGCATCCGACACGTTTCACGGTTTACAGAGAACTGTCGAAAGCAAACTTCCCAGCTTTCCATAGAGCCGCTTCTCTGCCTCGTGATGACTGGGTGTTGTGTGACGTCCTTAGGTTAGTTAGGTTCAAGTAGTTCTAAGTTCTAGGGGACTGATGACCATAGATGTTAATTCCCATAGTGCTCAGAGCCATTTGAACCATAGAGCCGCGTGTGGTCGTGGTGGTTTAGAGGTTACAGTCACGTCTCGCTCACGTCATGTCAGAGGTGGCTCAAATGACACATTATTGCCCGAGGGCTAACGTTGCAAGAGATTTTCTGGAAACTGCCGAGTTTTAACCATCCAGTGTTCTTCATTCCATTACCCTCATGCTGAATGATTGATGTGGTACTTACATCTGCATACACGCTGTAATTCCGATCGCGCCATTGGAAAATGAAAAGGGAAGCCAATGTAAAAGGTAACAATATTTGCACTGTAAGTCATGCACTTTGCAGTGACGTGCGAAGTACAGACGGAGATGTCCATGTGTTACGACGTACGTGTGGTATGTGAAAGAGATCACATAATTACCCTTCCCAGTACAATGAATTTACACACTTAGGAAACAGCAATATGAACTGATGAAATACAAAAGTCATAGGACAGCGAGATGCACATTTACAGATGGTGGTAGCGTCGCGTACACGAGGTATAAAAGAGCAGTGTGATGGTGGAGCTGACATGTGTACTCAGGTGACACATGTGGAAAAGTTTCCGACGTGATTACCGCCACACAACTGGAATTAACAAACTTTGAATGAGGAACGGTAGTGGAACTAGACACATAGGACATTCCACTTAGAAAATCTTTACGGGATTCAATATTCCGAGATCCACAGTGTTAAGAGGGTGCCGAGAATAACAAATTTCAGACGTTACTTCTCACCACGGACAATGCTGTGGCCGACGACCTTCGCTTAAAGACCGAGAGAACGGCGTTTGCGTAGAGTTGTCAGTGCTAACAACAAGCAACACTACCTGACGTAACCTCAGAAATCAATGTAGGTCGTACGACGGACGTATCGTTGGGCAGAGAGGTGAAATTTGGCATTACTAGGCTCTAGCAGCAGACCGACGCGGTACCTTTGCTAACCGCACGACATCGCCAGCAGTACCTCTCTGGGCTCGTCACCATATCTGTTGGACCCTAAACGACTGGAAAATCATGTCCTGATCAGTTGACTCCCGATTTCAGTTGGTAAGCGCTCTTGGTAGGGTTCGAGTGTAGCTTAGACCTCACGAATCCATGGACCAAGTCGTCAACAAGGCACTGTGCAAGCTAGTGGTGGTTCCATAACGGGTAGGACGGGTCCTGTGGTCCACCTGAACCTGTCATTGACTGTAAATGTTTATATTCGACTACCTGGAGACCATTTGTAGCCCTTCATGGACTTCGTGTTCCCAAACAATGATGGAATTTTTATGGATGACAATGTACCACGTCGCCGGGCCACAACAGTTAGAGATTGGTTGGTTAGAATAACATTCTGAACAACTCGAACGAATGGTATAGCCACCCAGCTCTACCGTCATGAACCCCATCGAAAATTTATGGGACATAGTCAAGAGGTTAGTTCGTGCACAAAATGCTGCACCTTCAACACTTTCGCATTTCGTTTTGAAGGGAAAAAATGAAAAGGCGAGTACAAGGACGGTATGCCGCCGGGTTTCACGATTTTCATCTCACAAAAGTCGGCGTACGTAATAATTGATATTTTTCTTCTGTGCCTAAAGAACCATTTTGCACGGAAAAGCCTGAGGAAACAGTCGCGCTTATTTTGGGTGGACATAGCTCTCATTGCAGCAGCGTGGATACATTAGAGTTTGCAGAAGAAAAAAAAAACACAATTTTGCTCTGTCTACCCAGCCACACCACACATTATCTGACTATCTGCAGCCGCCAGACAGAACATTTTTTTAAAACTCTGAAATCCTATTATTACAATCCTTGCAATTCGTACATTAAAATGAATCCAAATAGAAAAATTTCCATACTAGTGTTCGGAGGACTGCTTACAAAAGCATAGGTACAAGCAGCTGCGACAGAGAATGCAATATCGGAGTTCAGAAGCACAGGAATCATCCCGTAATTCTGATTTCATGCCCGAATACGCGTTTTTAACATCAGCTTCAGATCAACATCAGGAAAACAAGGAACGACATGAAAACAGACCTACTTCAGCTCGACCAAGTTGTTCGCACTGGCAGGAGATACCTAATCGCTCGGAAGAAGCAAATGCAGACGTAGATAACGACCAGGGACTTGAACACACAAGCTTCACTACAACTGGGCTGTTCGCAACGGGTGGAAAATCCACAGGAAAACGTGCAGTCTTCATCAGAAGCAACAGATAGGACCTCGACAGTGGCAACAGAAGAATCTCAAATAACCCGTGGCAAATTCATGGGCCAAATAATCCGCCGATACCTATCCTAGATAAAGTTGCATCTGCAAGTAAGAAGTCCAGAGCTTTAGCTGAGGTTTTGACTTCTCCAGAAAACATCGACAACCTGCGAAACAGAAAACGACAAAATGAGTCAGTGAAGAGTAGAGCAAATGCTAAAAAGAGGACCAAAGGAGAAACCGTAACCAAAGGAAAACCCGTAACGAAAGAGACTACCAAAGGAATTATCAAAAAGAAGCAGCCTAAGAAACGAAAAGCGTCTACCACTGACACCTAATCCGAGTCGTCGCTGGATATCCAATTGCAAGACGATGATGACGGCACGGATGATGAAGAGTGTTGTTGTGTAGAGTGCGGTGAACTGTACAGTTGTACTAAAAAGGATGTGGATTGGATCAAATGTATTTGCTGCCAACGTTGGCTGCATGAAGATCGTTCAAAATATGAAACTATATGTGACGTTTGTGGCAAAAAGCAGGGGAAATAAGTTCACCATTTCACCCAAAGGGCATTCGCCATTACAACCGTATACATGGGTGAAATGGTGAAATTGATAAAAATAAGTATTTTTTAAATTTTGTAGTGCCTTAAAGAGGATGTGGTACTGTTAATGTGCTATTTATGTATTTTGTGAAAGGAGAGTGTTTTTATTTTGTTTAAATAAACGATTTATTGTCTTCTACGAGGCCCAAATTTTTTATTCACCATATCACCCTGATCTACCCTTTATGGACGGCTGTAGAGGCAACATGGCTCTGTATTTCTATTGAGGACATGCAACGACTTGTTGATTGCATGCCACATCGAGTTGGTGCACAACGCAGAAACAGGAGTTCCGAAACGATATTAGGAGTTATCCCACGACTTTTGTCGCCCCAGTGTACGTCGACAACCCCCAGTTTAACTGACTGATAATACACCTTTGCATTTGGATGTCGCTTATACCTTTTGTTCATGGTGGACAGTTCCTAACGCTTTAGTTTTTAGCACTTTTAGAGCTATAAACTATTCATACCCCCATGCAGTTGCCGCTAGAAAATTTATTAGCAACAGTCTCGTTATGTTCTTGAAACCACACATAGATAAATGATTGTGATTAAGGAAAGTCTGAAAAATTGCACGTCAATTAATCTCTTTACTTAGGGTTTTCACGACATTTTTCATTCATTGTTTCCTTGGTGGGAAGACTCGTACGGTGTTTTACTCAGAGTCATGGGGCCAACTCAGGCGTTACTCGACAGATTAATAGCGGTTCTAGAGTCAAGAAATTCAACAACGATAGGGAGAGCGGTGTGCTGACCACATACTCCTCCATACCGCAACCGTTGACGCCATTGGCAGGGGATGAAACGGCGGCCGGTCGGGGTCGATTGGCCCGTCTAGTACCAGAACGTGGAACTTTACCCTACCTGCCTTTTATTCATTTCAGTTTTAGGACTTTTTAGAGAGAATTGACTCAAATTATACACATTAAAAAGATGAATTACGTAAGATGTGATCTTCAAAAAAGTTATTTTAGTAGTAATTCGGAGCAGAGACCTTATTTACATCTAACTGAGGATTAAGGGAACTAGCAGGCGTACATTCCAATGACTAATCTAGACGTTCACGTTGTGCACCTGTTACTGTTCACCACATTGATGGATCTCCTAATTGTGGCCAAATATTTGTATGTTGCTTTCCTATCCGTACTTCAGACACCATTTTGACCGAGTCATCAAAGTACCGTCGCAGCGGTAAGTGACAGCACTAAGTAGTTAGCACCAAGCGACACAGAAGCCGTACGCGGTATCTGCTGAAAGTTGCTATTGTCCTTTGCGTTATGGTTCTGCTGTCATCATAAACAACAGTATTTCACCTGAATGCAGGAGCAGAAAAAATGGACTAATTACCGTCGATTGTTCAAATTAAATGAAACTTCAACCACTTTTCTTACAATGAGACTCAAACGACCTTTCTCGTCGATAATGTACGACTAAAGCACCCAACTGGTTTCTGTTTGTAGGTGCATAAGTTCGTAGCGGTTTCCCTAAGCTAAATGAACGAAGAAGATACAAGTAACAGAGATTTTAGTCATCAATAATATTTTCTTCTTCAGCATTTACAACAGTCTGCCAACGCAGAGGCAACTTTTCTATTCCGTGACTGCAGGAATCTCTTCGTTTTGTGGTGAATAACTTATCTACCCATGTTCGGAGCGCATTTTCATCCGGAAATAAAGTTCCTTGAAGGTTGTTCGATAGAATGCGGAAAATGTGAAAACCTGAGGGCACAAGATCAGATGAATAAGGTCGGTGCGGAATGACTTCCTCACCCAACACTCGTATAGTGTTTTTGATAGTCTAGCAGAATGCGGACAAGCATTATCGTGGAGTAACAGTACTTCACACGGTCTTCCTCATTTTGTTCTTGGATTGCGTCTGCAAGACCTCTCAGTTGTTGACCATAAATGTCAGCAGTGATGGTTACACCTCGGGCAGGCAATTCGTACTACATCACACCGTCTCTGTTCCACCAGATGTATAACATTATCTTTTGCGGGTGACCGCAGGTCTTTGTACAGGGAGTTGCCGCTTTATTTGGTCTCAGCTATTCCTTTCTTTTTCTTGTGTTAGCACGAAGACACCGTTTATAAACACTAGTAACGATACAGGAGGAATGGTCGGTGTTGTTCACAAGCCAATTGATGGTGAGCTAGCAGAGGTTGACATATGGCCAACAGCTGATTTTTGTGAATTTAGCTTAGAGCCTGTGCAACGGCCTTGCCGCAGTGGATACACCGGTTCCCCTGAGATCAAGCGCTGTCGGGCGGTGTCGGCACTTGGATGGGTGACAATTCAGGTCGCCATGCGCTGTTGCCATTTTTCGGGGTGCACTCAGCCTCGTGATGCCAACTGAGGAGCTATTCGGCCGAATAGTAGCGATTTCGGTCAAGAATACCTTCATAACGACTGGGAGAGCGATGTGCTGACCACACGTCTCTCCTCTCTGCATCCTCCATTGAGGAGGACACGCCGGTCGGATGGTTCCAATGGGCCACTTGTGGCCTGTAGACGGAGTGTTTTTTTTTTCCTTTGGTTTTTTGCTTAGAGCATGCGACACCTATACTGCAGAGTTTTGAACCTACCCCATTGCGTGCAAATGTCACACTATGGTGGAATGATTACAGTTCATCACCTTTGCCAGTCGTCGAGTACATTGACGTGGATCATTGTAAATTAGTCCGTTTAAATTATCTTCATCACACCCTGAAGGTCTTTCTGAACGTGGATAGTCACAAGTATCAAAACCATTCTCCTTAAAACGTGAAACTAGTTTCTTGCCGTGCTGTGTTTAGTGGCATTATCACCAAACACGGAGCAAATGTTTCTGGCTGCCTCCGGCGCTGTCATCCGTCTACCAAACTAAAATATGTCGGAAATGTTCCGATTTCCCCAATTGGCACTCCACTTTCTAGCGTGCACAGCTCCACTCACTATCTTCAAATGACAATATGTAAAGTCAAACAGCAACAGTGAACTGCAAATAAAAAGCGATAATCGATGAATAAACTCATGCAACCGGAATCCCAACATGCAAAATAAAAACGCTACAAACTTAGGCACCGACCTCATACCTGCCGCAGACATGACAAGAAACGACACTTGCTAAGAACATGTGGTATAGAAAAAAATAGAGATAGTAGGCAGCAAAGCAATGCCTTTCATTTTTCTTCAGCGTGCAGAAAGAGAGAAAAAGAGGACGAAATTTTGAGATCCTTGTACATTAGGAACGTAGGCACATAGCTAAACTGAGGTTTAAACACAGAAGAACACGCTGTTTGAAGCAAAAGCTACTAAAGCGTCGCAATTTCCTTCCTCTAGGAGCAGAGATGCATGGAAAGGGCGCTTTACTCTTAGAGCCGTAGTGTTACAAAGAAAAGAGGAATTCCGTGTTAAAGCCGGGCCAACCAGGCGCCTTTCATTACGCTCCTAGCGACGACACAGCTATTGCGTGTCCTTTGCAGGCTTGAAACGTGATTGCTTTTTTTCAGTTTTAATCTCGAGCCCGGGCTACGCCGATTAATTACTATGGCAAGTCAATCTCGGCGACCAATTAAATCCCAGGGTTTCTGGGAAGGCTTTCGGCTTCAGACGAGGCTGAGGAAATGGCGTAGCTTTATCAGAGACGCGACCAGTTCGCTACAACCGCTCTTTCAAAGTGTCGCCGACGGATTTCATAGGTTAGGACAACTAGCACAAGGCACATGTTTGACCAATCTACAAACCATTTTCTTTCAGCTGATTATTTGGTACGAACATAATAACATATTCCTGCGTTTGTTAACTTTAATAACTTTATTTGTACAACATTTATTTAAACAATAATTAGTAATGTAGCAATATTTCATGAATTTTTAATAGATTCAAACGTTTTCCATATTAATAGGTCAAGCTCAGAGTACCGTATTTTGTCTTTATTATAGTTTCTTTTGTTCATTTTATGCAACAGGTTTCGATAGGATAATTTATGTTAGTTTAATTTAGAAACATCCATTGTTGCTACAAATGGCTCAGAGCACTATGGAACTTAACTGCTGAAGTCATCAGTCCCCCAGAACTTAGAACTACTTAAACCTAACTAACCTAAGGACATCACACACATTCATGCCCGAGGCAGGATTCGAACCTGCGACCGTAGCAGCAGCGCGCTTCCAGACTGAACCGCCTAGAACCGCTCGGCCACAGCGGCCGTCAATGACCCAGGGTGACGCCGGTCTGCCTCAGGGCGGTAGATCTCCACCGTGTGCAAACGCCCACCCCACGATGGCGGACTATGGCTGCTGTGCATCGGGAGCAACTCACTGTCCACTGGGGAGGACTCAATCGTGCTGTTTCTCAGCTGTTTCCTCGAAATGGTGACTTCTACTGGCAGGTGCATGTACCATCCTCGCTGGCACAGCCCCGTCAACCTGGCTGGAATGTGAGAAGCAGAATAATTCTATTACAAAAGTGACCACTACTTATAGTCGGAAGCGGCGCATTTATTGTGAATATGCGCCACTACCAATCGCGTATTCTAAAAGCACTTCCGCCACTTTCAGTGCGGAAGTCTACCTTGCCCCTTGCTGCACTAATCAGCTCGTCACCACTGAGTTCACTCTTTCAGCAAGCTAACCTGCCTTTAGCATTGCACTGGCCTTGAATTATTACATGACAACATCCCACACTCGCCTGCTGTCAGCGCAGCTGCAATACTCCCATCAGACTCACACTAATATGCACGTACGAGTATACAGTTCTTACGCTACATAAGATATGAACGTTGCTCCCGTCGACGCAAACTAGTTCTTACGTCATTTGGGCTAGTATTAAGCAAGACGTCTACTTACAGACTGCGAAGACAAGATCAGACTAATCACAGCACCTCGGCACGCCAATGGAACGGGGGAAGCTACCCTAAAAGGTATGATGAGAAATACACCATCGGTGACAGAATTCGAGAGATCCCTCGCCTTATCGTTATGCTGAACTCCACAGCTTTACTGTCTGCCAACACAACATAACATGCAAGGAGACAAACCTCTACGTACTACCAACATATTGCCTACAGCTGTGAAGTAAAACTATCTGGATATTGTAAGACAGTTTTAGGTAAAGTGGAAGGCTTAGGTTTATCTGCTGTGTTTAGTAAATTTCGTTCTGTATCCACCCCTACTACTACTCTGGCATACTTCCGTGGTATTCCAGTAATGGTACTTCAGTACGTCTGTTGACTGAACGTAGACACAGATCATTTGTAAGTTGAAAGTGTGTATTATTCAGCCAGTTCGTGACAGTTTGGAATACTGTGTTTAAGAATTTTTTGTACCGTTATCATGTCGCGTTGTAATTCATTTGCATTAGTACAGTGCATACTACGGTTTTTCTTTCGATAATTATGTGATCTGTAATAACACTACGCGAGAGGCGCCTGTATGTCGAAGGATGACTTCTCGATGAATCAGGATTACAGAAAATAAGCAAAACTTATGCACTACACTTGTTTTCGGAAGTTCAGTGTAGGTAAAATAACCAAATCTAGTAACTAAACGTTAATGACGGAATACGCATCTGTTTAGCTAACTGGTGCAATAGTGCCGAACGTGAAATGAAAATGGTTCAGATGGCTCTGAGCACTATGGGACTTAACATCTGAGGTCATCAGTCCCCTAGAACTTAGAACTATTTAAACCTAACTAACCTAAGAACATTACATACATCCATGCCCGAGGTAGGATTCGAACCTTCGACCGTAACGGTCGCGCGGTTCCGGACTGAAGCGCCTAGAACCGCTCGGCCACCGTGAAGGAAATGGAACCCAGCGTAGTTGCAATAAGGTATGTAAACGAACGACGAATGTGGATAGATTTGCCAGTGTCTAGCAAGATAATTAGGATTGTGTCAGTATATTCGCATTGTGAAGGGACAGATCAAGATAAGATGGATAGTTTTTATGACGCACGCAGTGATGTAGTTGTTAGAGCAAAGGACAAGGACAGTGTTCTGCTCATGGGTGATTTTAATGCCAGGATTGGAAATCGAACAGAAAGGTATAAAAAGGTTATGGGTTAATTTGGAGATGATATGGAGGTCAACAGGAACGGGAAATAACTCTTGGATTTCTGTGCCAGTATGGGCTTAGTAATCACAAACTCCTTTTTTAAACATAAGAACATTCACCGGTATACTTGGGAAGGCAGGGAACCAGATCTGTCATTGACTATATGATAACAGATCAGGAATTCAAGAAAGCTATGAGGGACACACGTGTGTTCAGGGGGTTCTTTGATGACACTGATAACTATTTACTCTGCAGTGAAATTGGTATTGTGAGGCCGAAAATGCAGGAGGTTAGGTCCATATGTAGGAGAATAAGAGTGGAGAAACTTCAGGATAAGGAAATCAGACACAAGTACATAACAGTGATCTCAGAAAGGTACCAGTTAGTTGAATGTAGTCAATCACAGTCATTGGAAAAGGAATGGACAAGGTACTGGGACACAGTACTAGAAGTGGCTAAAGAATGTCTTGGAACAGTAGTGTGTAAAGGTAGGATGAAGCAAACAGCTTGGCGGAATGACACAGTCAAGGAAGCCTATAAAAGGAAAAAGAAGGCGTATCAAAAATGGCTACATACTAGAACACAGGTAGACACAGAAAGCTATGATGAAGAAAGAAACAAAGCCAAACACATAATTGCAGCATCCAAGAAGAAATCTTGGAAAGACTTTGGAAACAGGTTGGAGACTTTGGGTCAAGCTGCTGGAAAACCATTCTGGAGTGTAATTAGCAGTCTTCGAAAGGGAGCTAAGAAGGAAATGACAAGTATTTTGGACGGGTCAGGAAAACTGCTGGTGAATTCTGTTGATGCCTTGGGCAGATGGAGGGAATATTTTGAAGAGTTGCTCACTGTAGGTGAAAATACGATAAGTAATCTTTCAGATTTCGATGTACAATGGGATAGGAATGATGATGGAAATAGGATCACATTTGAGGAAGTGGATAAAATGGTCAATAGATTGCAGAGCAATAAAGCAGCTGGGGTGGATGAAATTAAGTCGGAACTCATCAAATACAGTGGAATGTCAGGTCTTAAATGGCTACACAGGATAATTGAAATGGCCTGGGAGTCCGGACAGGTTCCATCAGACTGGACAAAAGCAGTAATCACACCAATCTTTAAACATGGAAACAGAAAAGATTGTACCAACTACATAGGTATCTCTTTAATCAGCGTTGTGGGTAAAATCTTCTCAGGCATTGTTGAAAGGAAAGTGCGAGTATTAGTTGAGGACCAATTGGATGAAAATCAGTGTGGGTTAGGCCTCTTAGAGGCTGTCAGGAGCAGATCTTTAGCTTACGGCATATAATGGAGAAGTGTTATGAGTGGAACAGGGAATTTAGTCTGTGCTTTATAGATCTAGAAAAGGCATATGACCGCGTTCCTAGGAGGATCTACGAGATTATGGAATAGGAGGCAAACTTTTGCAAGCAATTAAAGGTCTTTACATAGATAGTCAGGCAGCAGTTAGAGTTGACGGTTAATTGAGTTCATGGTTCAGAGTAGTTTCAGGGGTAAAACAAGGCTGCAACCTGTCTCCACTGTTGTTCATATTATTTGTGGATCATATGTTGAAAACAGTAGACTGGCTGGGTGCGATTAAGATATGTGAACACAAAATAAGCAGTCTCGCATATGCAGATGACTTAGTTGTGATGGCAGATTCGATTTAAAGTTTGCAAAGTAATATTTCAGAACTAGATCAGAAATGTAAGGACTATAATATGAAGATTAGCATCTCCAAAACGAAAGTAATGTCAGTGGGAAAGAGATATAAACGGATTGAGTGTCAAATAGGAGGAACAAAGTTAGAACAGGTGGACGGTTTCAAGTACTTAGGATGCATATTCTCATAGTGAAAGAACTAGAAGCGAGGTGAAGCAAAGCTAATGCAATGAGCGCTCAGCTACGATCTACTCTCTACTGCAAGAAGGAAGTCAGTGCCAAGACTAAGTTATCTGTGCACCGTTCAATCTTTCGACCAACTTTGTTGTATGGGAGCGAAAGCAGGGTGGATTCGGGTTACCTTATCAATAAGGTTGAGGTTACGGATATGAAAGTAGCTAAGATGATTGCAGGTACTAGTAGATGAGAACAATGGCAGGAGGGTGTCCACAATGAGGAAATCAAAGAAAAACTGGGAATGAACTCTATAGATGTAGCAGTCAGGGCGAACAAGCTTAGATGGTGGGGTCATGTTACACGCATGGGAGAAGCAAGGTTACCCAACATACTCATGGGTTCAGCAGTAGACGGTAGGATGAGTAGGGGTAGACCAAGGAGAAGGTACCTGGATTCGGTTAAGAATGATTATGAAGTAATAGGCTTAACATCAGAAGAGGCACCAATGTTAGCACTGAATAGGGGATCATGGAGGAATTTTATAAGGGGGACCATGCTCCAGACTGAACGCTGAAAGGCATAATCAGTCTTAAATGATGATGATGATATTTTTTCACAATTTTCGGTAAATATTTGAAATTGTTGTTTTGAAATTGTAGTCGAACATAATTTTACTTTGATTGTGTGAGGAGTTTTTAACGCAACTATGCTATTTCTCCACTTCGGCATTCATCAAAAACAGTTGCTGGAAATGATGGACGAAAATCTAAGTGACAAGACTGGTCTTTGCAGTGGGCAGAGACATGTGAGGAGAAATGCCGACGTAGTCGGCTCTCAGAGCTACCAACATAAACTGTAACGTTTAGCTTCACCATGCAGTTTTGACACTACAACTGCTACGTCAAAGGCGTTGGCCGAAATGAAATAATAGGGAAGTCGACATTAAGTGTTCCGGACAAATCCGATATGTGGCGAAACCGAAAGACGGACGCATCGGACAAGTTTTATTGTGCCACTGACATGCATACAGTCACTATTGTTAGCAAAGTGGTTATCGCCAGGCGAAATGTGCATCGTTTGCTTTCAAGTCTTGCTCTACGGGGGACAGTCAGGCTGCTAGCTTGTTGATGTACAGAATATCTAATAATAAATCAACACTTAAATATATAGCTCTAAAACTGGCAGTACATTTACACTGTACAACCGATATTTTATAGGCACGTACTTCGATATTTCTCCCGGCGATTTATCCATACTTTTTTCGATACACTGAGAGCCGATAACCATATATCTTTTAAAAGTCGAAACATTTGATTATCGATATTTTTAAAAATATCAACAGTCCTAACCCTAATACACCCCAGTTACCTAACTGGGAAAAGGGAACCTACAGTTAAACGTGAGCTCCGAACTATGTGTTGTTTCTGGCGACTCTTCAATTGAGTGCGGAAGGCCGTTACAGAGACATGATACCTTTTGCTCGTCACCAACGTCTGCCTGGTGCCTTGGCATCGCTGGACGTTTGCCAGGCCTTCGACCGTGTAGACCACTTCTATTTGCGGGTAATTTTTCAACATTTGGGTTTCCCCGGCGGTTTTATCACTGTCCTTTTGCTCCTTTCGAGCGGCGCGACCTCCAGAAGCAAGTGTCGCCGCCTCACGTCCCATCTTGTCATAGGTCGATCTGTCAGGAAGGCTGCCCCCTCTCCACGATTTTATACGCTTTCGCTTTGGAACCCATACTCCAGGGACCACGCCAACGTTTGGAAGGCATGACGTTGCACGGGCACCACTTCTGATGCCGACGACCTTCAAATTGCACTAAGCACTATGGGAGTTAACATCCGAGGTAATCAGTCCCCTAGGCTTAGAACTACTTAAACCTAACTAACCTGAGGACATCAGACATAGCCATGCCAGAGGCAGTATTCGAACCTGCGACCGTAGCACCAGCGCGGTTCCGGACTGAAGCGCCTAGAACCACTCGGTCACAGCAATCAGCGTCGACGACCTCGTTCTTTATCTGTGCAGTGAGGGTGAAGTTTGAGTAGCCCTGACATGGGTGGCGACCTCCGGCGAAGCATCGGGCAACTCCCTCAACGTGTCCAAATCCAAGGTCTTACTCATTGGTGAGAGTCTACCAGCGAGAAGTGTCGCCCCCCTTAGCGTCGCCGCCGTGTCTCGCTGTCTTAGCATTGAATTCACCGCCATTCTCCGTCAATCAGCGGCTATTAGCGGTGGGCATTTGTTACAGACTATCAGAGCAAGCCTTGCAGATCACCGGCTACGAGCCCTAGACATTATCCAACGCTCCCAATATGTAAATATCTATCATGCCTCCCGTATACCACATGTGTCTCAGGTACTACTAGCCCCAACTCTCCTGACCCGACAGCTGTTCTGTTGATGGCATTGGGATTTTTCGTCAGCTCAGGGATGTTATTCAAAGTGCAGTATGACTCCCTTGCACTTCCACGGGACCGTGGTGGGGTGGAACTAACACATGTGCCGACCAGAGTCACGGTGCTGTATATCAGCTCCCAACTCAAACTCTGGCATCATCGCCCGCAAAGTCTCACTGGGCTCCTATTCCAAGAAGTTGCGTTGGTCTCATTGTCTGCTCCAGTTTTGGTCTCGACCATCCCAACCCCATTTTATCAGATCCGCCTATTTTTCCTGGACTTCAGTTATGTCTACCGATCTTTACCCGTTACACGATTGTTACAGACGAAAACAGTTTCCCAAGTGTTACAACAATAGCGCCCTCCCGACCCCGTCGAAATTAAATATCCCCAGTATGTGTGGCTGCACATATGGGAAGCGGTCCTCGCCCGCTTTCTCGAATCAGACGTCCAATTAGCATGGTATATCACAGTGAATGGCAAACAAGTTAACCGATATCGATGGCATCCCATCCATCTAGTCAACTCGTTCCTCTGCACCCGCTGTGGAGTGGACGACACAAACGACCACCGGCTCCACTGTGATCCAGCGTCCGACGTCTGGACACTTGCACGGCATATTTAGAACCGATAACGGACTCTAAGCCCACTCAATGTGAAGACACGTTTGGAAGTGCTGGCCGACACAGGACCCGCTACTCAAGGAACTCAAAATATATAACAAAAATTATATACATATATACATATAATTTTTTGTTATGTAACAAACAAAAAACAAACAAACAAACCAATAAAAAATAAACAAAAATAAGTAATAATTAAAAAAAGTAAAAATAAAAAATAATTACGTTAAATTTTCGTGGCTCCCCTGTGGTTGCTGTTCTTTTATCCTTTCTCGCCCCCTCATAGCTCTAGGTTAGTCTTACTGGGAGTTGGATTAGATAGGAACCAACGCCTAAGTGGTAGGTTTTTTTTATTTACGGTAAAAGTGGAAGTTCCAATTTTCCTTCCTTATTTTTGAATCAGGTTGATACTCCCCTGGGAACTAAAATTACAAAAAGACAAAAGAAAATAAAAAGACAAAAAGAAAAATTGCAACGAACAATAGCAAGCAAAATGAATTAAAAAAAGAAGTGGTCAAAAATAATGGTAAAGTGTTCAACTTTCAATTGGAACAGTATACTAATTCTAGGTTCTGATCTCACTGGAGGCAAGATTTTTACCTCTTCTGTGAAAGAGCCACCAGCACGAAGACCGACGATCAGTAAAGAAATCCTACGACAGCTTCCCTCCCATTACTTTTGTTGTTTCCTTGATTCTTACCCTATAGATCTAAAGCTGAAAAACTTGCTGAATTGCAGACTTATTGGTACTAGCTTTTTCTACTTCTGTCAGTAATTGTACCGACTTAATTGCTGCACTGAATGAATTTTTTAACTGGTTTTCGTATGTATATACTCCTACAGCTAATTTGAATACTTTGTTGGTGGTCATGTAACCCTACTCCTCTATGACTGTGGTCTGAACGCAGACACAGACAGTTTGGAAGCCCAAAAGTGCGCATTATTCTGCTAATTCGTGACAATTTTGGACCCTTAGTTTTATTAAAAAAGACATTTTACGTAATATTATCATGATAATTTATTTGCATTAGTACAGTGCAAACTAAACAACTTTTTTCTTTAGTTTATTAGATACAGCACATAAATATAAGAGATAAATAAATCAGCAGCAGTATAGTCTCACAAATTATCTAAAACAGCCTCCTATGTTCAGATGGTTTCACGACTTAACGCCTGTAGACAATAGGATGGCAGCATTAGAACTTTATCTCCTTGCATGTTACGCTGTGTTAACAGACATAAAGCTGAGGAATTCAGCAAAACGATGATGCGAGGGGTCTCGCTAAATATCTCACCGACTGTACGTCTCGGTAGTTTGCATACTATGTAGCGTGTTTCAGAATTTCTATTACGGGCTTTTAGGAGCTGCACAGGGAATTTGGTAGAAAAACTTTCGATAAGTTACTCTAACGTGAAATAAGTTTAAAGATCGGGCCACTTTCAAGTCTCCCGTTTCACGAAACGTGCACAATGAAGAGAGTGAGCGCTGGGCTGTCGGAAAGCCGACGCCACCCTCTTCTCAGTTTGTGTGCGTACAGTACCGTGAAGCGGAAGATTTGAAAGTGATCCGATCATCGCACATATATACACTGAAGAGGCAGAGAAACTGGTACAAATGCCTAATACCGTGCAGGACTCCCGTGAGCACGCAGAAATGCCACAACAAGATATGCCATGGACTCAACTGTCTGAAGTAGTGCACCATAAATCCTGCAGCGCTGTCCATAAATCCATAATAGTACGAGCAGGTGGAGATCTCTTCTGAACAGCACCTGGCAAGGCATTTCAGATATGCTCAATAATGTTCATGTCTAGGGAGTCTGCTGGCCAGCGGAAGTGTTTAAACTCAAAAGAGTGTTCCTGGAGCCACTTTGTAGCAATTCTGGACGTGTAGGGTGTCGCATCGTCCTGGTAGAACTTCCCAAGTCCGTCGGAATGCACAATGGACATAAATTGATGCAGGTGATCAGACAAGATGCTTACGTACGTGTCACCTGTCAGAGTCGTATCTAAACGTATAATGGGTCCCACATCACTCCAACTGCACACGGCCCACACCGTTACATAGCCTCCACCAGGTTGAACAATCCCCTGTTGACATGCAGGTCCATGGAGTCATGAGGTTGACTCCAAACCCGTACATGTCCATCCACTCGATACAATTTGAAACGAGACTCGTCCGACCAGACAATATGTTTCCAGTTATCAACAGTCCAATGTTGGTGTTGACGGGCCCAGACGAGTCGTAAAGGTTTGTGTCGTGCAGCCATCAATGGTACACGAGTGGGCCTTCCGCTCCGAAACCCCATGTCGATGATGTTTCGTTGAATGGTTCGTACACTGACATTGTTTATGGCCCAGCACTGAACTCTGCAGCAATTTGCTCAAGGGTTGCACTTCTGACACATCGAAAGATTCTCTTCAGTCGTTGTTGATCCCATTCTTGCTGGATCTTTTTACGGCCGCAGCGATGTCGGAGATTGCGTGATTTACCGGATTTCTGATATTCATGGTACACTTGTGAAATGATCGTACGGGAAAATCCCCACTTCATCGCTAAGTCGGAGATGCTGTGTCCCACCACTCGTGCGCCGACTATAACATCACGTTTAAACTTACTTAAATCTTGACAATCTGCAATTGCAGTAGCAGTAACCGATCTAGCAACTGCGCCAGACACTTGAGAAAATATAAAAATGCAGTAAATGAAGCAGGCAAAAAGCAATACAAACGTCTCAGAAATGAGTTCGACAGGAAGTGCAAAATGGCATAGCTGGGATGGCTAGAGGACCAAGTAAGGATGTAGAGGCTTATCTCACTAGGGGTAAGATAGATACTGCCTACAGGAAACTAAAGAGAGCTTTGGAGAAAAGAGAAACACATGTATGAGTATCAAGAGCTCAGATGGAAACCCAGTTCTAAGCGAAGAAGGGAAAGCAGAAAAGTGGAAGGAGTATATAGAAGATCCATACAAGGGCGATGTACTTGAGGGCAATATTATGGAAATGGAAGAGGATGTAGATGAAGATGAAATGGGATATAGGATACTTTGTGAAGAGTTTGACAGAGCACTGAAAGACCTAAGTCGAAACAAGGCCCCGGGAGTAAACAATATTCCATTAGAACTACTGACAGCCTTGGGAGAGCCAGTCCTGACAAAACTCTATCATCTGGTGATCAAAATGTATGAGACAGGCGAAATATCTTCAGACTTCAAGAAGAATATAATAATTCCAATACCGAAGAAATGGTTCAAATGGCTCTGAGCACTATGGGACTCAACTGCTGTGGTCATTAGTCCCCTAGAACTTAGAACTACTTAAACCTAACTAACCTAAAGACATCACACACACATCCATGCCCGAGGCGACCGTAGGAGTCGCACGGTTCCGGACTGCGCGCCTAGAACCACGAGACCACCGCGGCCGGCAATACCGAAGAAAGCAGGTCTTGACAGATGTGAAAATTATCGAACTATCAGTTTAATAAGCCACAGCTGCAAAATACCAACGCGAATTTTATACAGACGAATGGAACAACTGCTAGAAGCCGACCTCGGGGAAGATCAGTTCGGATTCCGTAGAAATATTGTAACACATGTAACAATACTGACCCTACGGCTTATCTTAAAAGCTAGAGTAACAAAGGCAAACCTACGTTTCTAGCATTTGTAGACTTAGAGAAAGCTTTTCAATGTTGACTGGAATACGCTCTTTCAAATTCTGAAGGTGGCAGGGGTAAAAAATACAGGGAGCGAAAGGATATTTACAATTTGTATAGAAACCAGATGGCAGTTATAAGAGTCGAGGGACATGAAATGGAAGCAGTGGTTGGGAAGGGAGTGAGACAGGGTTGTAGCCCCTCCCCGATGTTATTCAATCTGTATATTGAGCAAGCAATAAAGGAAACAAAAGACTAATTCAGAGTAGGTATTAAAATCCATGGAGAAGAAATTAAAACTTTAAGGCTCGCTGATGACATTGTAATTCTGTCAGAGACAGCAAATGATTTGCAAAAGCAGTTGAAAGTAATGGACAGTGTCTTGAAAGGAGGATACAAGATAAACATAAACAAAAGCAAAACGAGGATAATGGAATGTAGTCGAGTTAACTCGGGTGATGCTGAGGGAATTAAATTAGGAAATGAGGCACTTCAAGTAGTAAAGGAGTTTTGCTATTTGGGGAGCAAAAAAACTGATGATGGTCGAAGTAGAGAGGATATAAAATGTAGACCTGCAATGGCAAGGAAAGCGTTTCTGAAGAAGGGAAATTTGTTAACATCGAGTATAGATTTAAGTGTCAGGAAGTCGTTTATGAAAGTATTTGTATGGAGTGTAGCCACGTATAGAAGAGAAACATGGACAATAAGTAGTTTGGACAAGTAGAGAATAGAAGCTTTTGAAATGTGGTGCTACAGAAGAATGTTGAAGATTAGATGAGTAGATCACATAACTAATGAGGAGGCATTGAATAGAATTGGGGAGGAGTTTGTGGCACAACTTGACTAGAAGAAGGGATCGGTTGGAAGGACAAGTTCTGAGGCATCAAGGGATCACCAATTTTGTATTGGAGGGCAGCGTGGAGGGTAAAAATCGTAGAGGGAAACCAAGAGATGAATACACTAAGCAGATTCAGAAGGATGTAGGCTGCAGTACATGGTGGGAGATGAAGCAGTTTGTACAGGATATAGTATCATGGAGAGCTGCATCAAACCAGTCTCAGGACTGAAGACCACAACAAGAACAACAATTTAAGAAACCTTTGTTAACAGACTTTCATAAAATATCGATAACTGAGAATTTATGTTGGAAATTAAAACAGGAATTTCGTGTGCAATATGTAATTAGAAACATGAAGGCGTGCGTTATTCATGAACAATGATGATGATGTTTACAATTACGAGATGTAGGTAATTCAAACTGAACGAGAAAAGAAATTGACTCAGGCGAGACTTCAAACAGCGAACCATGTGCTGCAATAAGTCGCCACAGTATTACACTGCCGATTCCACTTATATTTGCATTACAACTGTATGTAATACATTCTGTCGGAAAACTCCACAGCCAGTTATCTCTGTAAATTTATGAAAAACGGTAAGAACAATCTATTTCTCAGTACAAGCGTGTTTCACTACGGAACAGGAAGCAGCAACAGTCCTTTTCATACTGCATATTAATAGCGCCACATTCAATGCAAAACAGTGCAGAGGCTGTGACTAAACACGATTTTTGAAATAAAAACTACATAACCAAAGCATAATTCAGAAAAACTTTGATGGCTCTTAATACATTTGAGTATTTTAAAGTTTCATTTAAAGTTTCATTTTAAGGGTCGTCGATAGCTGGTGAAAGGAGTATTGCTATGGGTTCTGAAACAACATATGTGAAGATATTACACGTTTTTTTTGTACCGGTGATGTGCTTTTTCATAAGCTATTGACTTTACTTTTCGTCAGTTCCTCAGTCAATAAAATTTAACTTTCAGAATTCTCTGGCAATTGTGTCTGCACAACATGTTAGTGAGGTGAGACAAGTTTTGTACAGCGAAATCGGCAGTGTAATAGTGTGGTGACTTACTGGAGCACATGGTTTGCTGTTTGAAGTCTCGTCTGAGTCAATTTTTTTTCTCGTTCAGTTTGAACTACCTACATTTCGTAATTGTAAACTTCATCATCATTTTTTTATGAATATTGCACGTCTTCATGTTTTTAATTACATGTGGCACGCGAAATTCCTGTTACATGATTAGGACCTACTTCCAAGAGCGTAACAACACCAGTGTACGTCTGCTTTGGATTCTGACCAATCATAGTGTTTGTGTGTGTTTGGAGTCATACATTTTGGTAGCGGTGATATTATCTCTTTATTATACTGTCTAGATATTTTCCACGAATAAAACGCTATTCTTACTATGATAACTACAGTATGGCATTTGGGGTACGTTGCTCACCTTTTAACAGCATGCATAACTTTTCATCCTTTGATGCGTCTCGATTTGCATCCACAGCAGTAATAAGCGTAGGTTGACCAGACGTCCTGGTTTTGCCGGGGAAGTCCTAGTTTTCACATAAATGTCTTCGTGTCCGGAGAAAATCGTTCGGGACACATAATCTTCCCAGTTTTGAATGAGAAATAACATGTGTACAATAACATTTTTCATCTAATTAAACATTTGTGAAAAACAAGTACCCTAGAACATTGAAGAAATACACTCCTGGAAATTGAAATAAGAACACCGTGAATTCATTGTCCCAGGAAGGGGAAACTTTATTGACACATTCCTGGGGTCAGATACATCACATGGTCACACTGACAGAACCACAGGCACATAGACACAGGCAACAGAGCATGCACAATGTCGGCACTAGTACAGTGTATATCCACCTTTCGCAGCAATGCAGGCTGCTATTCCCCCATGGAGACGATCGTAGAGATGCTGGATGTAGTCCTGTGGAACGGCTTGCCATGCCATTTCCACCTGGCGCCTCAGGTGGACCAGCGTTCGTGCTGGACGTGCAGACCGCGTGAGACGACGCTTCATCCAGTCCCAAACATGCTCAATGGGGGAAGATCCGGAGATCTTGCTGGCCAGGGTAGTTGACTTACACCTTCTAGAGCACGTTGGGTGGCACGGGATACATGCGGACGTGCATTGTCCTGTTGGAACAGCAAGTTCCCTTGCCGGTCTAGGAATGGTAGAACGATGGGTTCGATGACGGTTTGGATGTACCGTGCACTATTCAGTGTCCCCTCGACGATCACCAGAGGTTTACGGCCAGTGTAGGAGATCGCTCCCCACACCATGATGCCGGGTGTTGGCCCTGTGTGCCTCGGTCGTATGCAGTCCTGATTGTGGCGCTCACCTGCACGGCGCCAAACACGCATACGGGCATCATTGGCACCAAGGCAGAAGCGACTCTCATCGCTGAAGACGACACGTCTCCATTCGTCCCTCCATTCACGCCTGTCGCGACACCACTGGAGGCGGGCTGCACGATGTAGAGGCGTGAGCGGAAGACGGCCTAACGGTGTCCGGGACAGTAGCCCAGCTTCATGGAGACGGTTGCGAATGGTCCTCGCCGATACCCCAGGAGCAACAGTGTCCCTAATTTGCTGGGAAGTGGCGGTGCGGTCCCCTACGGCACTGCGTAGGATCCTACGGTCTTGGCGCGCATCCGTGCGTCGCTGCGGTCCGGTCCCAGGTCGACGGGCACGTGCACCTTCCGCCGACCACTGGCGACAACATCGATGTACTGTGGAGACCTCACGCCCCACGTGTTGAGCAATTCGGCGGTACGTCCACCCGGCCTCCCGCATGCCCACTATACGCCCTCGCTCAAAGTCCGTCAACTGCACATACGGTTCACGTGCACGCTGTCGCGGCATGCTACCAGTGTTAAAGACTGCGATGGAGCTCCGTATGCCACGGCAAACTGGCTGACACTGACGGCGGCGGTGCACAAATGCTGCGCAGCTAGCGCCATTCGACGGCCAACACCGCGGTTCCTGGTGTGTCCGCTGTGCCGTGCGTGTGATCATTGCTTGTACAGCCCTCTCGCAGTGTCCGGAGCAAGTATGGTGGGTCTGACACACCGGTGTCAATGTGTTCTTTTTTCCATTTCCAGGAGTGTATATAGCTGCACAATACCCACTAAAGGCCTGCTGCATTGGGTATCGACGCCGCGTCGGGTAGCCGTTCGTTGTGCGGGGTCTTGTCACGGTTCGCGCGGCTTCCCCCTTCGGAGGTTCGAGTCCTCCCTCGGGCATGGGTGTGTGTGTGTGTGTGTGTGTGTGTGTTGTCTTTAGAGTAAGTTAGTTTCAGTTGAATTAAGTTAGATTAAGTAGTGCGTATACCTAGGGACCGATGACCTCAGCAGTTTGGTCACATAGTCCTTACCACAAATTTCCAAATTTTAACTCGTCTCATGTCTAAAGAGAGAGTTGTTTTGAACAGTGGCTGGTGGATGCGCAGTCATCAGGACAAGCGAGTGAAGAGCGGCAGTGCTTGGGTGTTACGGGCGCTGCAGGGGAAGTGTCGAGCACTAGAGGGGAAGTTCATATGGTTCAAATGGCTCTGAGCACTGTGGTACTTAACTTCTGAGGTCATCAGTCCCCTAGAACTTGGAACTACTTAAATCTAACTAACCTACGGACATCACACATATACATGCCCGAGGCTGGATTCGAACCTGCGAAGGGGAAGTGCTGTTCTAAACTGAAGCTCACATGTTCTGTAAATATGAAGTGGCTCCCCTCCACACCCATGTTAGCATGGTGACCATTCAAAAAGATCTGTCATCTCTGCTTTGGTTAGTATCTGAAAAGAATTTCGATGAAAATGCAGCGATTTATTTTCGCTTAGCTTGTTAACCATTGGTAACTTTCAGACAATCGTCATGAGTGGCGAATTTAGAGTAAAACCTACACATTTCTGTGGTTGCCTTGTCACAATTTGCTTCTTTTGCCCAAATACAGCGGAATTTATATTGTTTCACCTTACTAACCTGTTGTGCAGACGCAATTGCGAGAAATTTCTGAAAGTTAACTTTTGTTAACTGAGGAACTAACGAAAAGTAGTCAATAGCTTATGAAAAAGCACAACATCGGTACAAAAAACCGTATAATGTCTTCACATATGTTGTTTGAAAACCCCGAGCAATTCTCTTTTTACCGGCTGTCGACGGCCCTTAAAAATTTAATTCATTCACTAAAAAGTCTGTCGTTAGTGAAATAACATTCTAGATAATGAAGTTTTGCATAACAAACACATGGTAAAATACTACCCTCTTTGCGTGCTATGATTTTCCAAAAATCTCTTTTCGATATCTCAAATCGTGTATGAAGTATGGGGAATGTTGTGAATACTGTAATCTCGTTTTATCGCTGGCGCGGCGCCGTCGAAAATGAGTGTGATACACCAGCTCAGTTCTCTCGAGATTGGTGACCATCTAAAGATAAATCGCATATGTTAGATAAATTTCACACGCAACAACATAATATGTACCAAATGCAAAATCATAGTTTCCATTCCAAACGTTTTCGAATTTCTCTGTGTCTTACTTCCGTGTAAACGTCACAATAACTATGACCATTAACGAAATGATGGTCACATCATCATGAAACAGACATGTACAGCTGTGACACAAACATGAAATTTTGTACCAAATAGTTTTCGTAAAATCGTTTGAGAAAGATTGCAGGGTGTTCGCTTCGCTGTCTGTGGCCACTGTCGGTCTCCCCTTCTGAACAAACCATCTTGCCCAGCGTCGTGAGCTAAAATTGGTATGACTTACCGACCTTCCACTTCATGGCCCTCCTGACAAATAAAACCAAAACCGAAGTGGGTGTCAGGGAGCATCACTTACAAAAACCATTTCTCCTAATGGGATGCAGCCAAGGGACGGAAGTTAATATTTTGAGGAATGTGAGCGATGCGATGTGTGTTATCAGCGCTTATTGATTATTGTTTGGCATGTAAGCTCGCTTGCACTAACAGTCTGCAGTCAACTGGGTTTAACAATTTGTACCTAAGTAACGAGTAGCTAAGTCACTAAACGGTGCAGAAAATATATGTAGGCCATTACAGTAAAAAAGTATACATCGGTCTTTCTTATTTCTGAAGACGAGAATTTTATTTATGTGTAATGTACACATTTCTTTTAATGTATATTCCTTTCCAATTCACAAAATGAAAAAGCATTCTTGTTATAGGTTTTTTAGCTGCTCAATTGTCATAGGCCTATTATCAATTTCAAAGTATCACGATACCGGTAACTGACAAGTGAAGTAAACGCAATTCTAATAATGAAATAAGCTATAAACCCTATTGTCCTGGTTTTTTCTCTCTGAAATTGGGTCGGCGTAAATAAGCATACTCCGTTGCTGTTACTAATACATGACTGGGTAAAACCAAGACACAAAAGTGTAATATTAAAGCTTCCATCTTAGCGCAAAACGTAAACAAACCGCGTTATACCGCAATCAACTGGCAATCACCTACCTTTATAATGTACCTTGGACAGACCCAGTTTGATGTTAATGTGCGTAATACGTTATTCTCATTCATAGATATTCTTACTCCATGATTTATTCCACAGAGAGAATCTCTGCAGTTTCTCAACAATGCTATTAGATACTTTCCAAAGATTATTTTCAGGGAGACACGGAGCTAATTTGTGAAACTGTAGTAGAATTGAGCTTATACACTTGTAGAGCTGAAAGTCGCGTTTTATGACTGCTGAATCTCTTATTAGCTTGCTAAATTCATACCGATTTACTAGAGAGGAAATACAGTACAAAGTAAGTATAAAGGCAGGTAACAAAGCAGCGTTTCCAATTACGTATGGTAGTACTAAAGGACCGGTACTACAAAATTTTATTATCATACTGAAAGTAGTAGTCAGTCCTGTATTTCACATTTTTTCTGCTACCGGTAGCCTAGGAAGCTATTCTTGTTTAATTTAAAGTAAAGTTAAAATTTGTTTGCCGTGAGTAAGAAGTGTATGACTTATCATAGGATTGATAGTTCCAGGGTGTGACATGAGTGTTGTTGCAGTTTCTTTCATGTGGGTGGCTGTAGTGACATGAGAATCGGAGAAGTAAACAGGGCTCATTGGTTGTGCAGGATTTGCTACAGAGATAGGAAGCTAGTGGAATGGGAGTAGAAGATTGCTGCCCTTCAGGCGGAACTAGATGAGACGAAACAAGATCTAGAAAGGCTAAGGAAAGAGACGGGAAAAGAGAGGTGAGAAGTGACAACAGGTTATAGAAGAAAAAGAAGACAACTTTCTCAGGCAGTGTTGTTGTCAATGTGGAAAAGAGGTTTGATCTGTTGTCACAGTTGAAAACTGATTAGTCCCAAGTAGATGTAGGACTGGACAAGCCACAATAAACTTTCAAAAAGTGTTTGGAAAGTAACAAGTCAGAAAGAGTTTTGAAGAAGAAGAAGAAGAAGAAGAAGAAGAAGAAAGCTTTGCTTGTTAGGCAGTTCACATGATAGAGGTGTTGGGCAACTGTTGCAGGATAAAGTAGGATCAGGTTACCAGGTCCAAAGTTTTTTAAAACCTAGTGTAAGTCTGGGTCAGGTGACAGAGGGCATAGGTTCACTTTGCAAAGACTTCACAAAGGAAGACACCTTTTTTAATTAGTGGATGTGGCAGGCAACAGCATAGACAGGGACCCAAATTATTCGAGTGAGGGTGACCTGGCATTGTGGTTCTATAGTAGGTGGGACTATACTTGGCATCACCTTCACCCCAACTGGAAAGGGAAGAGAAAACTGGCTGGGCTAATAGCAAATAACATACGGGGGAGCACTATCACTAATGGTAAAGTACCAGTGGTTACAAGTGATAGAACAGCAGTTTTTTTTTTTTTTTTTCCCAGAGCAGTGGGCAGGCGCAATAGATGTTTAGAGACAGGCTGAAAATGAAATTCAAATTAATGAAGCAGGCAACCAGAAAGCAAATTCTAATGTACACAATTCATGCAGACGGCCTTTGATTGAAATTGGAGATATTCAAAAATTGACAGAAAAATTTGGTTCATCCAGTAATAAATCAGCTAGGGCACAAAACCAGTTATCCTTATGGCATCAAAATATCCTAGAACTAAGGGGTAAGGTTAGTGAGTTGCTTATGTGTATTGAAGAATCAGAATTGAGCAAACCAGTTGGTATAATCTGCCTCTCTAGGTATGTAAAATGTTACAGGATTCAATTTAGCTTATTACTTCTGTAGAGGAAATTTGGAAAAAGGAGTTGCCACAATTGTCAGAAACTATTTTGATTTCAAGAATATTTATATTAATACATTTTGCTCACAGCAGAAGCTTGTGCAACTGAAGTAGTATTTTATAGTAAGAACTTTATAATAGTAAGTACTGGGTGACAATTACTGAAAAATAGGAAATAAAATCATCGTAACTTCTGAACAGTTTGCATTAGGATGTCCAAACTCAACTGTTGGCTGTAGGGTATGGTGGGATTAGTATGTAAATATGGTTTGGTTTAGTGACAAAGCCCACTTTAATTTGGGGATGGGTTTGTCGAAAAGCAAAATTGGATCATTTGGGGGACTGAGAGTCCTCATTTCACAGTCGAGAAGTCTCTTCCCCCTCAACAGGTGACTGTCTGGTGTGCAATGTCCAGTCACAGGATAATCATTGCGATATTCCTTGGTGGCACAGTGACTACCGAACAGTATGTGAAGTTTTTGGAAAATGGTTTCGTCCCCATTACCCAAAGTTACCCTGATTTCAACAAGATATGGTTCATGCAAAACGGATCTCGATCCCATCAAAGCAGAAGAGTGATGGCCAGGAGGAGCACTTTAGAGGACCGCATTCTGGCTATGGGGTACCCAGAGGCCGCTTGCATTTGCCTCCCATATTCTACAGATCTGGACACATGCAAGTCCTTTTTGTGGGGCTATATTAATACAGCAATAACCCCAAAACCATTGCTGAGCTGAAAACAGCTATTCAGGAGGTCACTGACAGCATTGATGTTCCAACTCTTCAGCAGGTCATGCAGAATTTTGTTATATGTCTGCGCCACACTATCGCCAATGATGGCAGGCATATCGAACATGTGATAACCTAAATATGAATATCTGTAGTGATGTTTACATGTTGTGCATGTCATAGTTTGTAACTAATTTATGCTTGTTTTCATACAGGTCAATAATTGTCACCCTGTGTATGGAGCACCTTCAGGAAACTTTAACCTCTTCATAAAAAATTTGGAAGCACTGTTGTCCCATCTCACAGTAAAAAATGATAGCCTATAGTGGTTGCTAGTGATTTTAAGGTAGATTTGTTGAAAAGCACTGTCAGTGAACAATTATTGCAATCAGTTACACTGTCATTCAATTTGATTAATTTGATTCCTACTGTGTGATTTGCAACTAGTTTGTGTAAATGCCCTGAGACTGCTATTGATAATATCTTTGTAGATAAACCTAGAAAAAAATATTGTCCTGCAAACCCAGTTGTAAGACAATTTTAAAGAGGTTTATATCATTGATGGCTTTTATGTTCTCAGAAAGTATGTTAAGTTTTCAACCTATATGAAGTGTATTCTTTTGGTCCCATACAGAACTAATGAGTGTTGTGTAGAGTCAGTGCATGGTATTGTATTATATACCTATTGGTCCTGTGAATCATACATTGTCAGTGGTACGTAATGATATAGGATAAGTAAAACAATTGCAGAGAATTTTGATAGATTTGGAAGAGATATTGTTCTGTGGTTTATGGTATATAGCAGTATCAGCCTGTTGTTATTGTTGTTGTTGTTGTTTTTGTTGTGGTGGTGGTCTTCAGTCCTGAGACTGGTTTGATGCAGCACTCCATGCTACTCTATCCAGTACCTACTGCAACCTACATCCTTCTGGATCTGCTTAGTGCATTCATCTCTTGGTCTGCCTCTATGACTTTTATCCTCCCTGCTGCCCTGCAATGCTAAATTTGTGATCCCTTGATGCCTCAGGACATGTCCTACCAACCGATCTCTTCTTCTAGTCAAGTTGTGCCACAAACTCCTCTTCTCCCCAATACTGTTCAATACCTCCGCATTAGTTATGTGATCTATCCATCTAATCTTCAGCATTCTTCTGTAGCACCACATTTTGAATGCTTCTGTTCTCTTCTTGTCCAAACTATTCATCGTCCATGTTTCACTTCCATACATGGCTACACTCCATGCAAATACTTTCAGAAAAAACTTCCTGACATTTAAATCTATACTCGATGTTAACAAATTTCTCTTCTTCAGAAATGCTTTCCATGCCATTGCCAGTCTACATTTTATATCCTCTCTACTTCAACCACCATCAGTTATTTTTCTTCCCAAATAGCAAAACTCCTTTATTACTTGAAGTGTCTCATTTCCTAATCTAATTCCCTCCGCATCACCTGACTTAATTCAACTACATTCCATTATCCTAGTTTTGATTTTGTTGATGTTCATCTTATATCCTCCTTTCAAGACACTGTCCATTCCATTCAGCTGTTCTTTTAAGTTCTTTGCTGTCTCTGACAGAATTGCAATGTCATGGGCAAACCTCAAAGTTTTTATTTCTTCTCCATGGATTTTAATACCTACTCCAAATTTTTCTTTTGTTTTCATTCACTGCTTGCCCAATATACAGATTGAATAACATCGGGGAGAAGCTACAGCCCTGTCTCACTCCCTTCCCAACCAGTGCTTCCCTTTCATGTCCCTTGTCTCTTATAATTGCCATATGGTTTCTGTACAAAATGTAAATAACCTTCGCTCCCCTGCCACATTGTAATTTGAAAGAGAGTACTCCAGTCAACATTGTCAAAAGTTTTCTCTAAGTCTACAAATGCTAGAAACATAGGTTTGCCTTTCCTTAACCTATTTTCTAAGATAAGTCGTAGGGTCAGTATTGCCTCACGTGTCCCAACATGTCTACAGAATCCAAACTGATCTTCCCTGAGGTCAGCTTCTACCAGTCTTTCCATTCATCTGTAAAGAATTCATGTTAGTATTTTGCAGCCATGACTTATTAAACTAATAGTTTGGTAATTTTCACATCTGTCAACATCTGCCTTCTTTGGGATTGGAATTATTATATTCTTCTTAAAGTCTGAGGATATTTTGCCGGTCTTATACATCTTTCTCATATGGTAGACTTTTGTCAGGACTGGCTCTCCCAATGCTGTCAGTAGTTCTAATGGAATGTTGTCTACTCCCGGGGTCTTGTTTCGACTCAGGACTTTCAGTGCTCTGTCAAACTCTTTACGCAGTATCACATCTCTCATTTCATCTTCATCTACATTCCCTTCCATTTCCATAATATTGTCCCCAAGTACATTGCCCTTGTATAGACCCCCTATATACTACTCCTACCTTCCCGCTTTTCCTTCTTTGCTTAGAATTGGGTTTCCATCTGAACTCTGACATTCATACAAGTCATTCTCTTTTCTCCAAAGGTATGTTTAATTTTCGTGCAGGCACCATCTATCTTGCCCCTAGCAAGGACATTTGTCCTCTAGCCATCCCTGCTTAGCCATTTTGCACTTCCTGTCAATCTCATTTTTGAGACGTTTGTATTCGTTTTTGCCTGCTTCATTTACTGCATTTTTATATTTTCTCCTTTCATCAGTTAAATTCAATATTTCTTCTGTTACCCAAGGATTCCTACTAGCCCTCATCATTTTACCTACTTGATCCTCTGCTGCCTTCACTACTTCATCCCTCGAAGCTACCCATTCTTCTTCTACTGTATTTCTTTCCCCCATTCCTGTCAATTGTTCCTCTATACTCTCCCTGAAACTCTGTACAACCTCTGGTTAGTCAGTTCATTCAGGTCCCAACCTTTGCAGTTTCAATCTATAGTTCATAACCAATAGATTGTGGTGAGAGTCCACATCTGCCCCTGGAAATGCCTTACAATTTATAACCTGGTTCCTAAATCTCTGTCTTACCATTATATAATATATCTGATATATTCTAGTATCTCCAGGCTTCTTCCATGTATACAACCTTCTTTCATGATTCTTAAACCAAGTGCTAGCTATGATTAAGTTATGCTCTGTGCAAAATTCTACCAGGTGGCTGGCTTCCTCTTTCGTTTCTTAGCCCCAATCGATTTTCACCTTCTACGTTTCCTTCTCTCCCTTTTCCTAATATCGAATTCCAGTCACCCATGATTATTGATTTTTCGTCTCCCTTCACTATCTGAATAATTTATTTTATCTCATCATACATTTCATCAATTTCTCCATCCTCTGCAGAGCTAGTTGGCATATGAACTTGTACTGCTGTAGTAGGTGTGAGCTTCTATCTTGGCCACAATAATGTGTTCAGTATGCTGTTTGTAGTAGCTTACCTGCACTCCTATCTTTTTTATTCATTATTAAACCTACTCCTGCATTACCCCTATTTGATTTTGTATTTATAACACTGTATTCACCTGAAAAGTCTTGTTCCTCCTGCCAGCAAACTTCACTAATTCCCACTATATCTAACTTCAACCTATCCATTTCCCTTTTTAAATTTTCTAACCTACCTGCCCGATTAGGGGATATGACATTCCATGCTCTGATCCGTAGAATGCCAGTTTTCTTTCTCCTGATTGCAACCTCCTCTCAAGTAGCCCCCATGCGGAGATCCGAATGGGGGACTATTTTTTTACCTCCGGAATATTTTACCCAAGAGGACGCCATCACAATTTAACCATACAGTAAAGCTGTAAAAATTACAGCTGTAGTTTCCCCTTGCTTTCAGTGGTTCACAGTACCAGCACAGCAAGGCCGTTTTGGTTAGTGTTACAAGGCCAGATCAGTCAATCATCCAGACTGTTGCCCCTGCAACTACTGAAAAGGCTGCTGCCCCTCTTCAGGAACCAGACGTTTGTCTGGCCTTTCAACAGATACCCCTCCGTTGTGGTTGCACCTACAGTATGGCTATCTGTATCGCTGAGGCACGCAAGCCTCCCCACCAATGGCTAGGTCCATGGTTCATGTGGAGGGGGTGGCGTGGGGGGTATAAACCTAACATATGGTTAAAACATTAAAACAGCCTACAAATACACAAATAAATATTACTCATACACAGTTCTTTCTTTTGTCCTTGATTTTAAATATACATGGATGTATAGTATATAACAGCTCACAAATACATAGAACACACAAATAAATTTATATACACACATTTTTTATTTTGGCCTTAATTGTATAAGCTGTTTACATTTTTTGCATATTTACATAGTAAATAAAAATTTATTGACACTATGGCAGCAGTTCTGTAGCAAGTAGTCACTTGCTGCAGTTCTCAGTCTATGCAATCCAGTTATTGCCTTAACTTTGTAAGTAGTTTGTTACACAGTACTTTTTGTTTTAGTGTTGTGTGTGGAAAGTGCACATGTAAATCCTGATTATTCCTTGTGTTGTATAACTGGATATTTTGTTTTTTGGAGCAATCTTGCTGTTGTCATCTTTGATTTTCCTTATAAACTTTATTGTTCCTAAGATATGTAGACATGGTAATGGAAGAATATGAAGGTCTGCATGAAGATTGAGGTGCTGTGCCTTCCATAGCTCTTATGATTCTTATTTGTGCAATGAGAGAGTTTTTTCTGGGTGGTGAATTTCCCCAGAAAATTAAGCACTTATCTTAGTAGCGATTGCTTGGGCATAGTACACATTTTTTACAAGTTGCATTGATGTGCATCCAGCAAGAATGTTAACACTGTAGCAAATTGTATTTAATTTACTATATAGGTGTGTGTGGTTGGGCCATCTTAAGTCACCTTGGATCCAAACTCTTAAAAATTTGGTGCTATTTACAGTTTCAAGTCTTTTGCCTAACAGTTCTATGGTTGCAGTTAGAGGTTGTTTATTCTGCACTGTGTGGAGGTGCGTAGTGTTTGTTTTCTGTGTGTTTGTTATTAAGTTGTTCACTGTGAAAGATTCTCTGCAGTCTTTTGTTTTGTCAGTTAAATGTGCTTTAGAGAATTGTAGTGCTTGTGTGATATAAATGCATCATGGCAGAGGAAGTATATTAAGTGTATTAATGTATTTCATTGGCCGCATTATATTCATACGGCATTGTTGTAAATGTCTAAAAATAAAAACTTTGATTTTGCATTTGCATGTGGTGAGTGAGTGTACCAAACTCAACTGGAGAGCTTTGGTGTACATCTGCATGTAGCTGGTTTACATTGAGCTTTGTCTTCCCAGGGTATTTTGGTTGAAAGTCTGTGAAACAATATGTGGCTGCTAATGCACTGCTTTACACTTATCTCATAGCATACTCTACCAAGAAACTGAAAGCAGCTGGTTGCTTTGATTGAACATAATACAGTTGCCTACAGAGCTTTGACGAAGCTACTGCATCAGTTAAATTAAGTATCTGCTATTATTGTACTGCCTACTTATTATTTACATGATTGCTCTGATAATTACTGAAGAATAGCACTACTGACATACTGTATAGAGTCTTGTTTAAAATAATGTTAAAGCTTTCAACACTTCATGCGACCCACCTCTCAGGCAGCATAACACGCTGCAGTACGGTGGCAGACCAGGGTACATATTTATCACACTTGGGATTGACAATGTGGTGCTAGATGGTCACATCACTAGCGAGTCCCACATCCTTCTGAAGCTGAGAGCCAAATATGTGACAGTCGACAGCATATGCATGTGACAGTGTTCGAACATCACTTATGTTGTATATGAGATTACTCTTTCTTAGTGACAGTAGAGTACGGCCTTTGCATAAATTTATATTATTGCCTTTCTTGCTAAATGACTGTCATTAGTTGTCCTGCTGCTACCAGGAGTTTACATGCAGATAATGTATAAAAAGATTGGCTTTTAATTAAAAGGATCTAAAATTTCTTGCTTTATGTCTGTCTTTATTTCCCCTAGCATTCGTCCCATCTAGTGAGGTGTCTACTTTTCCAGGGATTGGCAGTTTTTTTTTTTTTAATTTTATTTATATAAGTTTGTGACCAGATGACATTGCTGATGCCAGTCAGCAAGATAATAATGTAATGGAGGGAAGTTAAATGCTCCATCTGTCTATGAATTGTGTAAACTTTCTTCTGTGTTTTATCACATTTCAGCTGGTTGTGTGTCATATTCTCTAAGTTAGAACTTGGGGACCAGCCCAGGATTTGCATACTTGAACATCTGGAACCACCTAAAACCCACTCTCAGGCTAACATATTTATCCGCCCTAAGTCATTAATCTGCTGCACAGATTCAATTTGGGTCAGGCTCACAAACTAGTGCACTGCATATTATGTTAGATAAGCAGGTCCACTTAAAACCATAGATAAAGAGTCTTCAAAATCTATATGAGTTTTTTTTTTTTTTTTTAATGTGAGAGCTTAAATCATCTTATAATGAGTTTTTACTTCTTGAAAATACCATCTATGAATTCCAAGATATTTGAAGAGGCCTCTATAAGACTTTTAGTTACCTACATTACATAAATTTACAAAATTACTGGGAGGCAGACAGAATGGCTGGCCATAACCTACCTTCTGAAGGTGAAATTCCAATACTGCCAATACACAAATCAACATTAGAAAAAGTCTGTTCCTGACTTTCAGAGCTGTTAGACCTTAGGATGAGGGAGTCCAATTTGGTGGAATGAGGAGAGACAAATATCACAATATTTGTATTGTCCTTTGTGCCTCTTAACTGATACAGTGAGAGGGGTGAAGTTCAGAAATCTAAAAAAAGGGTTAAGTCACACCAGTCATCAAACACTAAAATTTCAAACCAGGGGTTAGGCCAGTAACCTGACTTTTGTAGACCATGCTTGTATCCCAATTAAACTTTGTACAAACATATGAAATAAATGAGGCATAATAAAACTGGAAACTTGTAAGTTATGGTAGGCTAAGGCAGGCAATTTGTTAAAAGAAAACCTATAATAGTTCGGGTCCAATTAAAAGTCCAACACAAATTTTGTTCAAAATGCATCTATTTTTGCTCATAAAATAGCAATTGGATGGCAGAAACAAATTGTCAAGTGGAAGATTCTAATATAGTGAATGTATCAGTGCCAAAAACGTCTGTGACTTATTTTTTTTAAGGATCTGGTGTTACTACTAAAGATATAATGGCACAGGTCACTTGCTTATGTCAGGAATACAGTTAGTTGTCCTACTAGCAGAATTTCATAGCGGCTTGCATTTGAACTACAAAACAAAGGAAGATTATTGTTTAACATCCTGTTGACAAAGAGGTCATTAGAGACAAAGCTCAGGCTTGGATTAAAGAAGGATGGAGAAGGAAATTGGCCATTCTCTTTCAAAGGAACCATCCCAGCATTTGCCCCAGGGAGTTAGGGACGCCACAGTAAACCTAAAATGCTAACTACTATGGTACCACACTCAGAAACAAATTTATGGTTTTGCAGGTTTTAGTTGTAGCACGTTGATACTCAAACATGGGAATTGATTTATAAAAAAAGAAATGTATCTTATGATCTTTGAATAGCAGCTGACAGTATGAATTTGTTTTGAGAAAGGGAGCTTTTCTGCAGTTATATGGTTGGATACTGTTTATTCGTATCATCACATTGTGACTCTGAACAATGGGTCTACTGAGCTCAGCATGGCAAACTTCCACTATATATCCTATTCTGGAGCAAATTTCATGGCTAGTTATGTAGTAATGACATTCTAATTGTGAATATTATAAAATCCTCTGGGACAGTTGGCAAGTGTAAGTAATTGTTGGGCATGTAGTTTTGAAATGCCCTCCATCAAGCAGACACAGAGTGGTTTTGCTATTCTCATCAGTGGCAGGCTATTGTTATGGAAGGTAGATAAGGTAGTTCAAAAACATCATGTTCTATTCATGCAATTTTCTATGCCATTTGTGTAAACTCAAAGGCTTTGTTTCTTCAAAGCACTTCTGCTAGGGAAGAATGCATGTGAATGATCATCCTGTTTTGGTACTAAGTGGATCACTGTGCCTTTAATTAAAAACACAGTGTAGGATTTGCCACACATGCACTTGAAATTACATTTAGTACCTAAGTCTTAGTAGGTCCACAACCCAGCCTGCATCAGATTGTATTTCTGTTTTTGTATGCTGAAGGAGCTTCTGTCTAGCAGCTACTCTGTTTTTGTTTGATGAAGGAATTTATGTCAAGCAGCAGCAAATTGCTTTTTTGATTCAGTATGGTCAGATTGCAGAGTACAGACTATGTCTAATGAGACAGTGTGTGGCCTTAAGTCATACACATGCAGATTTGTCTACAGTAAAAATGTGCTGGTCAGTTGTTTGACTTGCCTGGGTAACATCAAGGATGCACAACTTCCAGTTTTATGTTAGGTGGGAGGATATTGAATATCTTTGTACCACAGTATGTAACTCCCATTTGAGCCCTAGACAAGGAAGCACAAGAAGACTGCTGGGTGTCTTGTACAGTGAATGTACAAGCCACATCTCAGTCAGAACTGGTTTTTATTTTGGGGAACAAAACAATTTAGAAATAAATGTAGTGGGAAGTAAATGTATGCAATCCATGCTCCATAAAGAGACTTCTGCAAATTGTCTGGTTATCTAGTTTACACAATATCCACACTGCTCATTTCTGCAGAAAAAGCAACTTTGTCTACCTTATGTGCATTGTAGCAGAAAGTGATTCTGTGCTTAATGGATGTTCTTGGCTTGGTGATAATTTTGTCACTTCACTTCAATAATTTCGGAGTGCCTACCACACACTGTTAACCCTTATGGATGTATAATATAAAACTTTTGTATTTCTACATGATTACTCTGTAATTCACATTTAAGTACTTGGCATAGGGTTCATTGAACCACTTTCATTCTATTTCTCTATCATTCCACACTCTGACAGAGCACAGGGGGAAATTAACACTTAAATCTTTCCACGTGGACTGATTTATTTTATTATGATTATCATTTCTCCCTATGTAAGTGGACATCAACAAAATATTTTCGCATGTGCAGTAGAAAGTTGGTGATAGAAATTACATGGAAAGGTCTCATTGCAATTACATAAAAAGTTGTCGCTGCAATGAATAATGCCTTTGTTATAATGATTACCACCCCAACATGTGTATCATATCTGTGACACTCTCTTCCTCATTTTGTAAAATACAAAACAAGCTGCTCTTCTTTGAACTTTTTCCCCTGTCCTCAGTCAGTCTTGTCTGCTAAGGATCCTATGCTGCACAACAATACCCTCGCATACGAAAAATTAATCTTTGGTTCACCTTCCTCACAACATTATCTATGCGACCATTCCGAGTTAAGTTATTTGTAATTTGTATTTAGTTGACCTGACAGCCCTTAGATTATTGTGATTTATAGTGCAACAAAAATGTAATTGATTGCTCTTAGTACTCATGTGGATGACCTCACATTTTTCATTATTTAGGATCAGCTACCACTTTTCGCACCACACAGGTGTCTTGTATAGATCATTTTGTAATTTGGTTCGATCTTCTGATGCCTTTACTAGATGGTAAATGAGAGCATCATCTGCAAACGATGTAAGATGGCTGCCCAGATTGCGTCCTAAACTATTTAAATAGATTAGGAACAGCAAAGGTTAGGAAAACTTCCTTGGGGAACAATCAGACATTACTTCTGTGATACTCAGTGACTTAGTCATTATGAGATGCTATCATTCTGACAGGAAATCAAGAATACAGTCCCACAACTTGTACAGTACTCCATAGGCACTCAATTTGGAGAGAACTCACTTGTTAGGAATGGTATCAAAATCTTTCTCGAAATCTAGAAATGTGGATTCATTTTGAAATCCCGTGTCAACAGCATTCATTACATAATGTGTAAAAGAGCTAGTTGAATTACACAAGAATATTATTTTCTGAGTTAGTGCCTACTATGCTAGTAGATTGTTTCCTTTGAGGCAGTTCATAGTGTTTGAACACAGTTTGTGTTCAATAATCCTACTGTGTAATTCAGCAGATTCCTGCTATTTTCTTTCTTGAGTATTAGCATGACATATGCACCTATCCATCGTTATGTACAGATCGTTCGTTGACTGGGTGGTTGTCCATTATTGCTAAGTGTTAAGCTGTTATATCAGCATGCTCTGAAAGAAACCTAAGTGGTATACTATCTGGACTGGAAGACTTGCCTTTATTAAGTCATTTGATTTGATTTGCTACATGGGGGATATCTTCTTCTAAGCTACCCATGTTGGTATCTGTTCTTCATTCTAATTCTGCAATATTTATTTTATCATCTTTGGTGAAGGAATTTTGGAAAACCATATTTAGCAACTCAGCTTTAGTGGCATGGTAATTGGTAACATTACTACACTTATTGCACAGGGAAGGTATTGATTGCTTCTTGCTGCTGGTGTTGTAGTCCACATAAACAGTTATTCAAGTGGACTACCTAAACAAAGTTATTAGTATGTGTCATTCACAGAGTACTGATGTGTAATACTAGTTTGATAGACTTAACAAGGCAATGAGACAAACAAGCCCCACTGACCTTACTACACTAGGAGACCTAAACATTGATGCAGACTCCTGTAGTGTAACCTACATGAAACTAACGGTAATGTTAAATTCATATAATCTCACAAATATAGTAAGCCCTGACAGTAAAGTATCATAATCAGGCTCCAGTGAAATGAACTAGTTAACAGGAATGTAAAAACAATGTTAACTGCCAAAGCATTGATTTTTGTTATTCTGCTCACTATTTTCAGTTGCTAGAGTACTGAGGCTTTACTGTACCAAAATCAATTAAAATAATTGAGAAGAATCAGAGTCTGGATAGCACCATTAGCACCTTCATAACCAGATTAGCAGAAGGCAAATAGGAAACCATTTACCAGGCTAAAGGACCAGAAAATAAATGGAATTAATTCTACAGAACCCCATTGAGACATTTTGGCTGCTGCTGTTCTTTAAAAAAAAACGACTTTTGTAGTAAAAAACTGTCATATTGAACGTATGAATAATACTAGATTGAAACTTCTACATAGGCTAATTAAATTAAGGCAGAATATATATGTTCTTGACCATTTATATAACGGAAACCAAGCTACACACATGTAAGGAGACGTACAATCAAGCCAAGAAAGCCTTTAAAGCAGATCTAATACACTTGAGAAAATAGATCAACAGTGATACAGTAGAGCATTCAGCCAACATAGTTTAGGTGCCATGGAGACTAATCAATAAACATCGTAAAACCACCAGCAACATGCAATCTGAACCAGTTAGAATAATGATAATAATAATGTATTTATCTCTCCTTTTCACCAACCAACCTCCTTTATAGACCTACAGGGTGACACACCTAATAATATCACATATGGTGTAGGGTCCAATTTTTTGGAGGTGAAAAACAGGAGAAAAAAAAAGCTGCTGGTACACAATACCAAAAACGCACCAATGAGACTTCTAGCCAAGTAACTAATGAATCTGAAACTGTGTACCAAACTTACATATCAAATGCACAGTAATGCATTGGCTTTAAATCAGCAATGAAACAGTGATGCAGGGAGTCCATTGAGGCTCAGTTCATGGCCATACCATTTTTCTAGCTCATGTTAATGATATTGCACAACACTTTAACTTGCATGTTGTATACTATACTGAGGACACCTCAGTTGTATCCTATGGCAAAGACTGTAAGGAGCTCAAATTTTCAGCAACTGGTACATACAGTATATATTTCCACACACAGGGACTAAAGGTCAGTGTAAGTAAACACTAGAGGCTAATATTTGCAACTGGCAGCTAACACAACTCATGTTCGTGGGATAATGACAAAGGAAGCAGGCAGCTGTAAATTTCTAGATGTCCATCTGGACTCAAACCCTTGTTAGCTTAACTACTTTAACACTGTATGTAACAAAGTCAGTAGGGCCTGTATCTCCTTAGCCAAGCCTCCAGAATGGTGCCCACACACCTTGTAAAGTGTGTACTATGGGACAATCCATCCCTATGTTACCTGCTGCTTAGAAATATGGGGTTGTGCTGCAAGCTTACACCTTATTGAGTACTGCTGCTATAAATAGAAAGAAAGAAATGTTGTGTGATGAGGGCCTCCTGTCAGGTAGACCGTACGCCTGGTGCAAGTCTTTCGATTTGACGCCACTTTGGCAACTTACGCGTCAATGGGGATGAAATGATGATGATTAGGACAACACAACACCCACTCCCTGACCAGAGAAAATCTCCGACCCAGCCGGGAATCGAACCCGGGTCCTTTGGATTGACATTCCGTCACACTGATCACTCAGGTACCGGGGACAGACGCTGCTATAAATGAAATGAAATGATTGTATGGCATTGTTGGCCAGGGGCCCCATGTGGGGGAGTTCGGCCGCAGTATTGCAAGTCCTTTTTAGTTGATGCCACTTCAGCAACTTGCAGGTGAATGATGATGAAAAATGATGGACACACAACACCCAGTCCCCCGTCGGGAATCGAACCCAGGCCCCTTATGTGTAGGCGGAAACACTACCGCTGTGCTACGGAGGTGGACGCTACTACAAAAAGGAAGTTAAGGATTATACATGGACTGGGCTGTAAAGATTCTTGCTGGGAAGTCCTCATACAGCATCTGTTCTTTGTATCTAGATAACTTACTAATTACTTTTTGCCTCCCAGAAAACTGAAGTAATTAAATGTAGTGATACACATGACCACAACACCGGGTCATAAGGTAACTACTTAAGACAAAGAACTAAATTAAAAATGACAGACCAGTAGTCATACATGAATAGGCTGATATGGTATTATAAATTGCTGGAGATCAAATGTTAAAACAGTTTTTAATTAATGGGTGCCTGTTTTCATTTAAAACAGAAAACATTAAGAGCCCACTGATTGGCATAATATATATGCAAGCTAGACACAAGATGTTTCCAATGTCTTTATAAATCAACAAGACAATTTTTATGAAACACACAATTCATAGTACATGGTAAATTAAGGATAAATTATGAATAATCTGCCTCGATTGCGAAAATTCCCGGTGTTTACCCAGGTTTCAACGTGGATAACCACGCCTTCTTCAGAACAAAATAAATAACAGCTTGCCTAAATGGGCATAGTCAATTTCTAAAATGAACACCCACAATGGCAGGGCCCCTAAAATTTATTAACATTACACGGTACATCCATACCAAGTCAATAACACTACTTAACTGTGTGTGCTGCCTCGCCCCAGCCAACGTGCGATGGGTCACAGGCTCTCAGTGCAGTGGAGAGCTTGTGACCCATCGCACGTTGGCTGGGGCGAGGCAGCACACATATCACATGTAAATCCTCACTAAATTTTGAGCTTGTGTAAAGCTTCGGTAATCTTGGGGATCTTGTGTTCTTTTAAACTTTAGCATTTTTTGTTGCATTTAGTAGGCCATCTATGCATTTCACAGCCATAAAAGCTTTCCGGAAACAGTTGGTGTTTCTTCCAGTTCAAGAACCATTTTAGAAATGATGTTCATTGTAGATTGTAAAAAGGCCTCTTGATTTTGTGTAATTGCTCCAAGAGGAATTATCATCCCACTGAAAGTGTGAAGTTGAGTCACCGACCTACCAAGAACAGCTGTGAGAATACCTGTCGAGTATCTTCACATCAGAGCAGACTTGATATAACTTGGTTGAGACATGCGCTACAGTGGCTGTCTGCTGATGAGTTGTATGTTTTTACTCTTAATTGGAGTATGCTTTAAGATGTAATGAGGTACTTAGGAATAGTTCCTTTACAGAACTGCAAGCTAAGTTGTGCTTGGAGGAAACATGGCAATTGTGCCTAGTGAGAATGCATTTTTAAATCTCTCCTCTAGTGGTTCTTAGCATTTGCATATGCAACAGATAACTCTGTCAAACTGAAAGCTAAATCTGATGAAAGAGTATGTCTGCTTTGGTAAACTTGTGTGGCAGGTGATATTTATTAGTGGTCATAGACAGCAGTGATATGTTTCTGTTTCTGTCTGTTTTATCCTTACGTATTTACTTCTTTGTTCTATTATTCTGGTGCTCACTCTTGATATGTTTTGGTGTTATCATGTTGTATTCGATTTGTGCTGAGTGTAAATATATTAAGTTATCTTGCAAGTTTGGAGCTTATTCTTTCTCACCATCAATTCTATTCACTTAAGGTTGATAGTTCAAGTGGTGACCCCACCGAAGAACTAGATTCATGATTAACAATACCAACGGTGCTACAATCTAGTCAGAGTCACAGTAGCAACTTCAAAATGCAGCTATACAGGATGCCAGAGCAGAGCTCTTCAATACCTACAGTATCTACAGTTCACAGTAGGAACTTCAGAAATGTTACACCTCCCACCTTCTGGCTGAAACTACTGCACCTATGGTTCAGGCAGGTAGAGAGTACATTTTTGCAGCATGGCATCCTACCTTCATTCGGCAGGTTTTATTGTGTGATGCTACATTTGGATGAGGTATAAATTATGCAAGCAGAGGACTTGTTAAGTTCACTGAGTTATGAGATTTTAAAAGTGAGTGTGATCAAAGAGTATTCTTTAACCCTGAGAGCAGATTGCATACAGGAGATGCCAACTGGTGACTTGTTGATGAAACAAATGTTGGCACAACTACAATCACTAGCTGGCAACAATTTGTTGCCTGAGACTTCCCTTCAGTTATTACGGCTTAGGCAGCTACCATCAATAATCAGCACCATCTCAGCAACACAAACTAAATTACCCTTAGCAGTTCTGGCCGACAAAACTGAGATGGGGGTTGAATATTCAGAACAAACTTTGTAACTCTTTGAAACAGACCAGCATGGCTGAAGGCCCCAAACTGAGCATTACCAGTCAAGGCAGGCAAGGCAGCACTGACTGAGGTACAATGCCAGCCACACCTCTAAGCAAAGTAGAACAACTGACAGATTTTGTGTGATGGAATTATATGCCACCATGGAGACTCAAATGCAAGTGAATAGCCACTACAGAAACAAAAGTAAATAAAGATAAACAAAAACCATCAGTTCAAACTTTGTGATGTTGGTTCGATTGGCATTTCAGCCGACATGCACAGTCCCTGCAATTTCCCAAACCAGTAAACCAGTTAGATGACCACAGAAGGGTGTAGTAGGTGGAGAGAAAATAAGAAAAAAAAAAAAAAAAAAACGACTACTTCTTTTTCTGCCTTATCCACTCTGCTCTGGGGTTACAGAAGTCAATTGCTACCATACGTAGGCAATGTGGAACATACCCAGGTATGTCACACGAGAAGATTCCTGCAAGTTCACTGCTCAATGAGCACTAATTAACACATCACGTACCTGTGACATGTAATGGGATGCATGGGGCTTTTTTTTTTCTTTTACACTGACAGAAGGTGCTGACTACAATGCAGCTCTAAGGCTTACAAGGAGACAGTAAGTGACATTTAGAAAGGGATTCAAAAACTATAGTTTTGAGGAGCTGTAGTTGGCAGATAGGAGGCAACTGACAAAACAGATCATCCTTGTATGTGCTACTGAAAAGCAGTCTTGTGGGTTACTTGTGAGGGTCAGTATGTCTGAAACAATGTGTTTGGTGATACAGGTTTTGATTGTCATATGTTACCAGCTGTAAGTTTCACAAGTGACAGTTCTACGATTTCAATGACTAACAGTGGCAAATAATTCCAGATTCGAGATCATGGGAAGAAAAGTTTTGACACTTGGTTTTGGGTTACAACACACTTTCACATGCCATTTCTTGTAGCAAATATGACTGAACCAATTTCAGGAGCTGATTTTTTTGCAGTTTTTTGACTGGGTTTAGACTTTTCTTCCAACTGACTCCTAAAAGTGGCTCAATTGGTGCAAGTTTCCAGTGTACTTGATGTGGTACTGCAAGAATTTCCAAAGATGGTAGAAATCAGGAAATTGGAAACATCTTGCAAGCATGACACTCAGCACTACTTTCGGACTTCAACTGGCCTTCCAGTAATGTCCCACCCATGCAGGCTTGTGTCAGAAAAGTTCATTGCAGCTAAGGGTGGCTTAGACAGACAGATTACTGAAGGCATCATGTCTCAGTCAGATAACCAGTGGGCATTAATTGTCCACCTAGCCAAGAAAAGGACAGAAACTAACTTGTGGGGATTATAAGTCCTAAATTCCTATACTATTCCCGATACGTATCCATTACCACAGGTGGCAGATTGCAACAACTTCCTAGCAGAAGTGACTGTTTTCAGCATTATTGACTGCTGCAAGGCATAGGCACAGATTCCAGTCACAAAGAGTGACAGGAAGAAGACTGCTGTCACTATTTTGTTTCGTTTGTTCCATTTCAGCTCCATGCCCTTTGGTCTCAAAAGCGCCACACAATATTGGCAAAGGTTTATTCACCAGGTCCTTGGAGGGCTTCCATTCATGTTTTGTTACAGCGATGACATTCTCATCTCTGTCAATATGGAACAACATGAGGAGCACCTATGAACCCTTTTCCAGAGGCTTAAGGACTTCAGATTAGTAATCAACAAAGTCAAGTTCATTTTTGGGAACAAGAACATACAGTTTCTCATATTCTTCATTTCTGCAAAAGGTCTGTCTCCTACCCCTGATAGAGTGCAACTCATCCGTGACTTCCCAGTTCTGAAGACTTTCAAGGAATTACGAAGATTCTTGGGAATGATTAATTTCTACTGATGCCATCTTCCACAGACAGCTGCAAAACAGGATCCTTTGACTACACTTCTGAAGGGAAAGTTCACCTCAAGGAACAAAAAGGTACCATGGAATGAGGATCTAATGGAGGTCTTTAAGGATGTTATGGTGGAGGCTGTACTATTATACCATCCTATTCATGATTCCAAACTGGCAATCATGGTTGACAGCAGCCAGGAAACAGTCATTGCAACATAACAACAGAGGACCATCCTGGTGATCGGAAACCCATGGTTTTTTTCCCAGCTCTTGACAGAAGCACACAGCGCTACAGACTGAGTTATTTGGCATTCACACAGTGGTGAAATTCTTTGAAGAATATCTCAAAAGTGAGCACTTTACAATTTATACAGATCATACAGCACTTACAGCATTCTTTTCCAAGGCAACATGTCTAGCATCGGCCCATCAGTGTCGCATAATTGACTTCATACCCCAAGACTCCATACATATTAGACACACAAGTGGCATGAATGACATTTCAGCTGATTATTTATCACTTAGCAATGCCAGTGTCCTGGCAGTCTGCTGATAAGAAAACAGTGGGTGATAAAAAGGAAGACACTGAGTTAGCTCAGTTGTTGGCTAATGAATCTCATTGTGTGTGTGTGTGTGTGTGTGTGTGTGTGTGTGTGTGTGTGTGTGTGTGTGTGTGTGTGTGTGTGTGTGTGCGCGCGCGCGAGTGTACATCTGTCCTTTTTTTCCCCTAAGGGAAGTCTTTCCGCTCCCGAGATTGGAATGACTCCTTACCCTCTCCCTTAAAACCCACATCCTTTCGTCTTTCCCTCTCCTTCCTGAAGAAGCAACCATCGGTTGCGAAAGCTAGCAATTCTGTGTGTGTGTTTGTGTGTTTTGTTCATGTGCCTGTCTGCCGGCGCTTTCCTGCTTGGTAAGTCTTGGAATCTTTGTTTTTAATGAATCTCATTGTTTGATGTATGATAAAGTGGAAGTGAAAGAGCTGTGTCTTACCTTATGATGTGATGTGATACATCACAGGATAAATTACATACTTACATTTCACAAAGACATAGGAGAGAGATTTTCTGGGTCTTTTATAATTTAGCACACCTGGGAGTCAGGGCTTCAGCTAAAGTGCTGGAAAAATGTGTCACATGGCATGAAAAAAGCAAAGATCCCACCACTGGGCTCAATGTTATTTGCAGTGTCAGAAGTGTAATGTTGGAAGACATGGGCACACACCTATGGGAATGTCTGCTGAACCTACAGCCCTTTATATGCACCTACACATTGATTTCATGAGACATTTTCTGTGTTCTGAAAATTACAGCTGTGTGTTAAATGGTGGTGGATTGGTTTACCCATTGTCCAGAAGCATTCCCTGTTTCCAGTATGGAGGCAGACACTGTGGCTATGACACTACTGGTAGGCTAGTTTGCTCCTAGGGTGCACGACAAGTGATCAGGTCGTACTGCAGAAGACAATTTGAGGCTTGTCTATTTCAAGGACTACTACAGATATGCAGTTGCATTCAATCTCTGAAGGCTGTGTTAGTGGCGCACAGCTCTAAGCAAGTGGGAGCTTTGCCTGTGGTGATGTGAGGCCTTTGATCAATGGTGAAGGGAGATCTAGGTTGTTCATTGGCAGATTTGTTGTTTGGCAAGCAAGTACGACTTCTGCTGATCTATTGATCAACAACCTACAATCTTATCATCTGAGAAACGTGCATCTGATTTCAGATTTTGGTAGACAATCAAAAGAGTGAATGTCATGGAATAGCATGCATTCTTTGCAATCATGGCAACAAAGCAATTTTCATACACAAGGATATGGCCACATCACTGCACGTCTGGCTACGGGATGACATTGTGCATCCCCCTCTCCACCAATCACACATATGTCTGTTCCGAGTGCTGTGCAGATTGCTGAATGAGTTCATGATAGATTGGAATGAAAAAGTCTCCATAGAGCGGCTGAAGCCCAGTCACATTGATGTACAGGACAATGGGACTTTAAGTGCCACTGCTACAAACCACGACCTTCGGGGGCCACACAGAAATTGAGCTAAGGAACACACTGTAGCACCTACAGACCCTCCATGTATTACTCCAGTTATCACATGGGCTGGAAGAACTGTTTTGCCACCAGTAGCTCGATGCACCTAGGGCACTAAACTTCAAAAAGGGAGGGGGGGGGGGGGGTGGTTACTGGTGTAATGGGAAGTGATAGCAATCACTGGTCATAGGCAGCAGTGATATGTTTCAATGTGTTTTAGCTTTATGTATGTATTTCTTTGTTCTCTGGTTATGGTGCTCGCTCTTGATATGTTTTGGTACTAACTCACCTATTTTGCAATTTGTGCTTTAGTTTAAATATATTATTTTCAAGTGTGGAGTTTATTCTTTCTGGAGCTTATTCTTTCTTGCCATCAGTTCTAGTCCCTTAAGGTAAATATCTGAAACCACCCTCTTGTCCTGTATATAAAGAATGCACTAGTACGGGAGGCAAATACTGTTCATGGCAATGCAACAAGGCACTGTGATATTCATTAATATTTCACATGGGTGTATCGAAAACTGGCCATGTGCTATGCACACAATTGGCTTATCTCAACTTTTTGTTTGGTAAAATTGACAGTGTTTTGTAGGTAACGATCCCTGCATTGTGCAATTACAAAGATTGATATTTTTTGATTACTGAGATTTAACTGTTCTTGTGAACTGTCTTTTTGTACTGTATTATTTTTGTGTTACTGAGGTAGAGTACATCACAAAAGCATAAGTCATCCCACTGCACTATTGAGTTTGGACTTCATTATCAGAACCAAATAAATAATGATATGAGGCTGTGTACTAAAGGCCACAACATAAACTGCAACTCATTGTTGTGGTGAGTGTTGCTAGTTATTGTCTGCCAAAGCCAAAGCACCACCACCAAACCTGTAAGTACTGACTCTACATCCATATTCTGCAGATCATTGAAAAAATGTAAAATCTTTTCAGCAGAGTGTTGCCCTAAGCAGTGGTAGTTATCACATAATGGGCTGTAATGTTGATACCAGGCGTTTTGAGCTCCTAATGTGATTATTCAGCAAGAATTACTCTCTCGTTACTGGAAAGATGCCTTCAAGTGCATGATGTGAAAAGGCAAAAGTAATCTATATGATTTTGGCATCATATTCTACATGCACCCAGGAAAATTGTTACATGTCACTAATAGATGGCTAAAGTCTCTTTCAGGACAAATACATCCTGAAAGTCACTGTACATTCCGGCTAAAAAGAGGCGTAGTAACTGTTGTGTTTGTGCCCAAGAAACTAAAGGAATAAACCTTGCCCATGATGTCTTTATGGGCATTTTCAGTTTAGAGAATCCATTTGACTTGATACAGAGGACTGCATTGTGACAGCAGTATAGATCAGGGCCAACTCCTTGTGCTAAGTAGGTTTAACATGTCTTGCAGTGTTACAGTAATTAATAATCAACTGTAAGATAATAAAATGAAACTTCTTTGTATCGAACCACAAATGAATGCTTACTAGTAGTAATTACCATGCACATTTATCTGTATAATTCACAATAATATGTGCATGAATGCTCTTGTTTCCATGCTTTCTTCTTGCAGCATGGTTAAATACAGTTTGAAGGGTTAAGGTCTCATTTTCTTTGGTGTAATTAAGTTGGTTGGTTTGGGAGAGGAGACCAAACAGCGAGGTCATTGGTCTCATCGGATTAGGGAAGGAAGCTGGCTGTGTCTTTCAAAGGAACCATCCTGACGTTTGCCTGAAGCGATTTAGGGAAATCATGGAAAATCTAGATCAGGATGGCCAGGCACGAGTTTGAACTGTCATCCCCCCGAATGTGAGTCCAGTGTGCTAACCACAGCACCACTTCACTTGGTGCCAAATTAACTAATATGTATGTGAGTAAGGAAAACTGATTTCTGCAAAAAATATGTAATTCCTAAAAATGTCAGCATACTTACAAATGATGCTGCAGCTCAATACACAAATATTCATCACTAATTTCTAAAAAAATACACATCTATACAGAAATATATATTTACAAGTACATACATAATTGTGGAACAACACATGAGAAATGTTTTACAGAATGCTTTTACAAGCTCAATAAATATTACATAAATAATACACAAAAATGATTCATAAATACCAGTATGGAAGATAATTTACAATTTCACTTCAACATTCATTCATTTATTCATTCAGTTGTTCATCCATCCATCCATCCATGCCTTGTAGTAAGCATATTGCTTATTCAATACAGTTACATTGTGAAAGCTAAATAAAAATTAATTACTTATGCTGCAAATAAATTGTTACAAACAGTGATCAATAAAATTTCCACCTCTACTCTCCAAGCCCAAGTAGAATACAGTAAATAAATACGTTTTACACTCTGGAAAATATGTCTTGTAAAGCACAGTTATCAGTGTTCAATATACAATGACTAGATCCTAGGTTAGAATCAACCTCCATAAAAAGTTTGCAGAATACTGTTGTATAAAAATGTAGCTCCCACAAGAAAAGAACTGACTTTAATGCATCTCTCAAAATAATACATTTTAAAATATCACACAATCACAACCATCTGTGTCTTGGTATTCTCAAATACTCAGCGATACAGTCCAGTAACAGGTAGCTGTATTACATAATAAAAAGCAACAAATCCGAACTTGGATATATTAATATTGCACTTCAGTATTTACTTAACGTTCATCTCATTTGAGATTTATTAACTATAAAAATTATTGTTGATTAATGTGAATCAACTTTGTGACCATCAGTTGCAAAGATGCATGAAATGACATCTTGCAGGAGGGGATACATTCTTAATAGCAGACTGAGTATTGTTACTCGTATCAGACAAAATTCTCAGTTAGAAAACTTCCTTGCGGAACTCAAAACCATATTGATCACATTTAACTCGCAGTATCCTGCCAAGCTGTGGTGGCCCACAATAAAATACTGTTATTTTGCCTTTCTTTTGATCCAGTAACTGCTTAAATACTTTATCCCAGTTTGGACGTCCAGCATTTGTTCTTGTTTTGAGGCCAGTGATGAGATCTCGTTTTTCCTATAAATAAATAAAAAGTATTTTAAGTGAATATTTAGTGATATTGTAACATAATGGAAGAATTATGTCCATCAATTCAGTCTAAGCACTGTCAGCTCACTTCTGTAGTATGTTTGCTGTAATGGAAACAAATGATAAATGCTAAACAAAGCTGATGAACTTCAGTTTTGTTTATGAAACTGTGAACTTTTAGTATTGCACTTGTGAACCATGTTTTTGCCAAATTGGAAATAATTACATGTTAATGAAGCAAAAGTTTAATTGTGATTTATCAGATGAGGCAGTAATTTTTTTAACTAATAAATAATCTGAAGCTTCCGGAAACAAACTCTCTTACACTTAAAAATTGATATTGTTATTTACAATCCGAAAACAAGTATCAATTTGGGCAGCAGAGTCAGCAACAACAACTAATGCTTCACACTGAAAGCATGTTTTTTGAGCATCCACAAAGTACAAATCGATCTGAATTGCCTGCCTCAGCAGTAATCATACTGATAGGTATGTAGAATGATCTGTTTACTTCATGTAAAGTGCTCCCACAGCCTCTATAAAGCCTCTTACAGTTTCTCATGTTTTGTTTGACAAATGTGAATGACATCTCTAAATAGTGAACCAAACAATTATTTCTGTAACATCAGTTCCTCGCTAACAGTTCATTACACAGTCTCAGGATAACAGACCTATGACCTATGTGCTGTTCTCTGCGCAGGGGACATCTTTCAAAGACCTGAGGTTGGTGAAACTTAACATCACTCCTTGCATTTCACTGAGGGCAGTGAAAGCAGCTAGTTACCTCACATGTACTGCATTCTCAGAACAAACAGGATCAGTGATACGTCATCTTCAGTAATATGTCATCTGTGATAACACAGAAGATGCAGCACCAAGGGGGGATTGTGCAACACCAGTGCTTTACATCTGAAAAATGATGTCTATTCAGATTTCATGCCAGTCACAGAAGAGTGTCCCTAGTATCCCAACTATGAGGATGTAAATCAGATTTACTGTAAATACACATTGTAATGGTCATGAGTATTTGTTGCCTTTGAGATTAGATATGGTGGCCTGATGTTAGTCAAGAATGCCTTTAAGGTGACCGAGTGGCCATGATCAGTACCTTACTGAGTTTGAACAAGGTCACGTAACAGCACTGTAAGGAGCTGGATGTTGCTTCTGTGATACTGCAGAAAGACTTCGCAGAAATGTAGCCACAGTAACGATTGCTAGCAGCAGTGCTCATGAGAATGTACAGTCACAAGAAGATCAAGCCCTGGACAGCCATATGGCACTACTGAGAGGAAAGGTAATCATACTCAGCTTATAGCTCTGGCACATCATACTGCATTTGGTGCAACAATCTGAGCAGCAGTTGGTACCATAGTGACACAACAAACTCGTTCTGCAAGGACAGCTCCAAGCCACACACTGTGCATTCCACTGATCCCAAAGCACCACCATTTGTGTCTTCAGTAGCATCAGCAGATGAGAGCTCATTGGAGGGCAGGATGGAAGTCTGATGTATTTTTTCATGCAAGCTGTTTTTGCCTCGGTGCCAGTGATGGCAAAGTGTTGGTTAGTAGGAGGCCAGTTTAGGCTCTGTAAGCAACCTGTCTGCATGCTAGACAAGCTGGACCTACACCTGGAGTTATGGTTTGGTGTGCAATTTTGTATGACAGCAGGAGCACTCCTGTGGTTATCTCCCCCACCTAACTGCAGATTTGTACATCACTCTGGTGATTTAATTGGTTGTGCCACCTGTCATGAACAGCATCCCAGTGGGTATTTTCCAGCTGCATAATGCTTGCCCACATACTAATTTTTTAACACAATGTGATCTACACAGTGTTGACATGTTCCTTTTGCCTGCTTTATCATCAGATCTGTCTGCAATTGAGCACATGTGAGTTATTATCAGACAACAGCTCCAGTGTCATCCAACAACATTAACCATCCATGAGTAACGTAGAAGTAAATAACCTCGGAGTAGTGAAGCATTTTAAATCACTTAATAAAAGCAAGTCTTCTGGTCCAGACTGTACACCAACTAGGTTCCTTTCAAAGTATGCTGATAAATTAGCTCCATACTTAACAATCATAGCCTTCTTAGGTTGTTTGCAAGTGATGCTGCATTTATCGACTACTAGAGTCATCAGAAGTTCAAAATAAATTGCAAAATGATTTGGAAAATATATCTGAATGGTGTGAAAATTGGCAGTTGATCCTAAATAATGAAAGTGTGAGGTCATCCATGTGGGTGCTAAAAGAAATTCATTAAACTTCAGTCACACGATACATCAGTCAAATCTAAAGGCCGTAAATTCAACTGAATGCCTAGGAATTACAATTACGAACAACTTAAATTGGAAGGAACCAAAGACTGTGTTTTATTGGCAGGACACTACTAAGGAGGCTGCCTACACTATGCTTGCCCATCATCTTTGACTATTGCTGCATGTTGTGGGATCCTTACCAGATAGGACTGGCTGAGTATATCGAAAAAGTTCAAAGAAGGGCTGCACGTTTTTAATTTGCTGTGAAATATGGGAGTGAGCTTCACTGAAATGATACAGGATTTGAGCTGGATATCATTAAAAGAAAGGCATTTTTCATTGCGATGGAATCTTCTCAAGAAATTACAATCACAAACTTTCCTCCGAATGTGAAAATATTTTGCTGACACTGACCTACACAGGGAGAAAAGGTCATCGTCGTCGTCGTCATCAACAACATCAACAGTTTCCAGCCTCTGGCCCGGTCTGTATGAAACATAGGCCTCTTCATCATCTTCTGTCTTGCCACCATCTCTCTTGGTCCAGTTCCTCAGCTCCTTTTAGGTATCTGTCTCTCGGTCATCCTATTGGTCTCTTTCCTTCCAGTTTCATCTCATGTATCCTCCTGGGTATCCTCTTCTCCTCCATTCTCTTAACGTGTCCATACCATCCCAGTCTTGATTTCTCTATCTCCTCCTATAATTATTCCACCTCCATTAACGCTCTGATCCTCTCATTTCTTAACCTGTCTATCTTGTCACTCCAATACTGTTTCTCAAGAATTTCATCTCACTAGCTTGTACTTTGCTTCTCTCTCTTCCTTTCATAACTCAGGTTTTTGATGCATGTCAGGATTAGGACATAGTATGACTGGTATATAACCCTTTTGCTGATTTGGGGTACATCCTTGCTCCATATCAGGCTTCTGACACTCTTCTAAATGCTTCTGTTTTCTCCTCTGCTCATTTATTTCTCTATTTTTTCCTTCTTCCTGTATCAGGCTTCCTAGGTACTTTAAACTCTCCACTCTCCTCAATCGTTCCCCACCGATTGTTATTCCAGTTGTTCCTCTCTCCTCCTTTCTTGTTGTGATAATCATCTCACTCTTAATTATACTGAATTTCATCCCATATTCTTGTACTGTTCATTCCCATACATCCAACTGCTCTTTTACTTCCTCCTCCTTATTCCCCCAAATCATCAGATCATCTGCAAACACCATAGCTTTCATCTTCCTTTCACCAATTACTTGTGCTACTGTACTTATTGTATCATCCATCACTACAATGAAGAGTAATGGTGAAAGTACACTTCTCTGCCTCAAGCCATTCTTCTGTCCAATCCAAGCTGATCTGTCTCCTCCCACTTTCACACAGTCCGTGTATCATTCTACATTTCCCTTATCCTCCAAATAATCTGTTTTGCTACTCCTCTGTTCTCCAGGGCTTTCCATACTTTGCTTCTACATACAAATGGCCATGAGCACTATGCGACTTAACTTCTGAGGTCATCAGTCGCCTAGAACTTCAAAAAACAAGTTCAGTTTCCTCAGTAACAATGTATTATGCTGTAAAAGCTATTATATACACAGCTTTACACATGGTATACTTTGAAATTGTTGAGTTTATTTTCCTAACTGTATAAAATTGTTTAATTGCTGTTTTGATCCTGGGAGTTTTGTAAGCCCAAAGCAGTACGAATTTGCAAAAAATTTCAATAACACAAAGACCAGATGCCATTGTAATATTGAATTTGAATAAATAGCTTTTATAACATTCTGCAAAACTGTGATATGGTATATAGAACTAAATGTGTGCCAAATGAGTTATTCAGTAGTTTGTGATCGATCAGTTTGGGATCAGGCAGTCAGTGATTTGTATCTGTCTCTATAAGTATTTATACTGCACAAATAACATTTTTTGTTCGCAAAAGCGTTGCACAAAAAACTTGTGTGTAATGATAAGTATGGTGCGCTTTACTTTTGTGGCTAGACACTGTGAAATAGAATGAAAAATAATTGGGTGAAATATTGTTTTTACTGGTGAATTAAAATACAAGGACCTAATCACCTAGCAAAACAAAAAGTACAGTACTCAACCAAGGAAAGATGAGTACATATTTTATAAATATAAATGGCAAGAACTTATTTTTACATAAAATAGGGAAGAGGTTGAATGGCTCTTCTGGAATATTGTATTTAAATGGACCATCTGAACAGGTAGCTAAAATTGTTTACTTTTATTAACTGTTAAATCTTCACTGAAAATTTTAATTATCTGTTTCTTAATGTGCACTTAGCACAATTTTGCCAAAATTTGCTTAGTTTTATAGATACAGTGACAATTTCCACAAATTCTAGTTGCAGAAAGGTTGTGATCTGTCACTGTCAGACTGCACTGAACACCTCTCCAAGTTAAGAAACATAACCTTAGCTTGTCCCTTCGTTTCACGAGCTTAAAAAAGGCTGCAAATAGTAGCAGTCAGATTATTTCCATATGATCACAACTTCCCAAATCCACAGTTGGTGTAATGCTAACAGATACGTTGCCTACATGTTGATGCTTATACACCTGCATCAGAGTCGCGCTATGTTGCTACTGCAGCAACACTCTCAAATGGGAACTCTTTGACTTCCTCATATATCTTTCAATTTCATTACATGACAACCATGTCGTGAGAAATTTCATTTAGGTGATTGTGGGAAGGGGGGGGGTTCCAGACACTGTGGACCCTCTCTCTGGCTACGTCCTAAACAGTGGAAAAAATATGTGATTGTACTTGATGCAACTAAGGCAGACCTCATTCAATCAACAAAAACACTAACAGTCGTGCCTTCTCTCTGTTAAGCAAGTAACTACTTCTGGCTCTGCATCTATGACCTTTTCTGGGGACCACTACATTTCAGTAGACAACAAGTTGAGAAATCTACATATGAGTTGAATGGAACCCATGATTTTGGTCCTCCAACTTGCTCCAAACCATATAGTTGCAACTAACATTGAGAATGATGATGCAAATCATTTCATGAGCATACTTGCCACTTGAAAGAATTTACAATTCCCCTTGAAATCAGGTAACAGTCATGTCTTATACCATAATGAAACGTATCCTGAAGCCAGCAGCACCCTGTGAGCACAGTCCCCAGTGACAGACCATATACTGATGGTCCAAAAGATTAAGATCACTGCCCACTGTAAGACTGAATACTGCTTGGTGCCACTGCAGGCATATGACATGGTAAGAAATATATGTAAGTAGTGCAGAGATGAATGGAAAGTCATTCTGATGATGATATTTATGCACACAGGGGCATCAGTTTATATAAATTACTTTGATAGAAGAGAGAATTTGAAGTCCATGTGCTCAGAAACAAGCATCTCAGAAATGAGGCAACTGGTCAGCTGTTCACATGCTATACAACATGTATACAACAAGATGTTGGACATGCATGCCGTACACAGAACGTGGAGGTTAGAAGCTTCACTGCTTTGCAGGATAGTCAGTGATATGTGGCACAATGTTGTGCAGGCGCTAGTAATTTGGAGCACACTGTTCAGCGCACATTGACGAATGCGAGACTATGCTGCTGGCAACCTCTGAGTGTTCCCATGCTGACAACATTGTCATCAATTATGGTTGCAAAGGGCATGGGACCATTGAGATTGGACTGTGGATCATTGGAAGCATGTTGCTTGATTTGATGAGTCACATTTCTCGTTATGTCAGGTGGAAAGTCATGTCCAGATGTGCTATCATCCATGCAGACAGTTGCTTGAAACATTTACCACATTATGGGCACAGATAGGTAGGGGGAGTATTACACAATGGAAGCATTCACGAGGACTTCCATGGGACCCATCATAGTAATCTAAGGCATCATGATAGCTAAGGAGTTCATGAACATTCTTGCAGACCAACTACATCCATACAGGTTTAGTGCATTCCCTGTCTGTGATGGCCTCTTTTACTAGGATAACTGCCCATGTCACAAGATCAGAATTGTGCTACAGTGGTTTAGGGAGAATGGTGATTAACTCAAATTGATATCTTGGCCACCAAATTTGCCTGATCTGAAAATTAATGTAATGTAACAATGATGGAACACATATGTGATAGTATTTAGTGCTATCTCCTTGACCACAAACCACCAGTGCATAATTTACAGAAATTTAGTGACCTGTGCATAGGCTTTCTTATGCCACATACCTCTAGAGACCTATCAAAGACTTGTTGGCATATTGCATTTCAAATGTGAACCAACACACTATTAAGCTGACAGTCAAAATGTTTTGGCTAATCAGTAGTACACACTGGGCGACGTAGCAGCATCAAGGCCTACAGTAATGGCCAAGGAACCTGAAGTCCCACATCTGTCAAATTAAGCATTCCACCACTAACACTACTTCAACATGTCTCAGACAAAATGTGTACATTTGTCTACAAGAAGGCAACAGTACGAGCCATGCTGGCTTCATTCAGAAGTGAATCAATTTGCCCCAAGATCAAAAGCCTCTCGGAGAGAGAGAGAGAGAGAGAGAGAGAGAGAGAGAGAGAGAGAGATCCCATGAAACTCACTCTATTCATATGCAAAGTCTTGAGTTTCATTCATTCACACACATCCCTAAACTCCATCTCAAAGAAAAGCCTTCAGGCATAGGGAGTGACTCAACACGTACATTAATACAAGACAAAGATGTCATACAAACTTAATATTTGTACTGTATTTACAGAGAACTATCAATATACAGCTTGATACATCCAAACTTATGCCAGCTAAATTTTATTAAGTAAACTAGGAAAAAAACTGCTACTATGAAAAAATCTGCTTCCTCCTCAGGTTGACTATAAACAAGGGTGGTATGAAAAGTCCTTGGAATCACCACGGGAGGTCAGCACTAGTCCAATGAGTTGCTCATGTGATATTCATTGGGCTTTTTCATGTAAATACATGCCATGTCAGTGCTCTTGGAGGAGAGCTGTGGTGGTAAAGTGGTTCTGTTATGCCGATTTCCAGAATACACTGGAGGACTCTGCTCCTTCATATTCAACTGTTGCCAAGTGGACAGATGAATTTAAATTTGGTTCAGTGGTTGGTGCAGTGGTTGGCCAAGATGCGAGACTGCTCCAGAAATCATTGCAACAGTGCACAAAATGATCATGGAGGATCGCCAATTAAAAGTGCACAAATATGCTCATGCTTGCCAGATGTCCTCTGAAAGGGTATATCACATTTTAACTGAAGAATTAGAAATGAAAAATTATCTGCAAGATGGGTGCCACAACTCGCAACACTGGATCAAAAACGCATGAGAATGGACAAATCTAAACAATGTTTGGCCCATTTTAGGAGAAACGAAAAAGATTTTTTGCACCAGTATGTGGCCACAGATGAAACTTGGGTGCACTACTATACCCCAGAGGCGAAACAACACCGAGTGAGGTGGCGCAGTGGTTAGCACACTGGACTCCCCTTTGGGAGGATGACATTTCAATCCCACATCTGGCCACATGTTTTCCACGATTTCCCTAAATCACTTGAGGCAAATGTCGGGATGGTTCCTTTGAAAGGGCACGGCCGACTTCCTTCCCCATCCTTCCCTAATCTGATGAGACCAACGACCTCGCTGTTTGGTCTCTTCCACCAAATCAACCCAACAAAACAACAGTCAAAGCAGTGGAAACATGTTGACTCTCCACCACCAAAGAAAGCAAAGACAATTCCTTTGGCCTTGAAAGGTCAGTGTTCTGGTACACAAAGGGGATTCTGTTTGTAGATTGTCTTCCCACTGGGCAAACAATTACTGGAGAGTACTATGCTAACCTCTAGGACAAATTGTAACAAAAGATATGCAAAATAAAGGCCAGGTTCAGCAAGGAAGGAAGTCATGTTTCATCAAAACAATGCACGCCCATATGCGTGTACTGTTGCCATGGCAAAATTACACGAACTAAGGTATGAATTGTTGCCACACCCGCCTTCTTCACATGACGACTCCGTCAGACTTCCATCTTCCCAAAACTGAAAATTTTTCTTGGTGGACAAAGATTCACTTCAAGCAAATAATTGATAACTGGAGTTGACAACAATTTTGCAGGCCTGGAGGAAACACATTTTTGAGATGGGATAACACACTGGAACATTATTGGACCAAGTGCATTAATCTACAAGGAGACTAAATTGAAAAATAAAAAAAGTTTCAGTGATGTAAGTAATTTTCTTCTATTTCATTCTGAGAACTTATCACACCATCTTCGTAGCTGCTTTTGATTTGCAATTAATGATTTAATGTTTACTTAATAACAATGGTATCATATCAAAGAAAATATTTTTTATAGATATAAAGATAGAGTTCTGTTTGTAGGATATCATTTCTTGTCATACAGCACTATAGAATCTAGATATTTGGAGTATTTGTAGGAAGAGTGGCTAATGAGATGTGTGTGTAATTTTCTTTTGTACTGGTAGGGTTTCGTATTGTTTGCCCTACATTAGATGGGAGCTTGTTGAATATTTTATCAACAGAGTACAGGATTCCATTCTGAATCCTAGATAAGGAAGTAAATCCCACATTAAGATTATTCTTGTGTCTTTTATTGTGACTGTGCATATCATAGACCAGTGAAACATTTTTATCATCAGCAACAAAAACCATTAAGGAGTAAATACATTTTAAGTGTGTAAGAGCTCTATAATATATAAAGAGGCCTGTCCAGTATGCAGGCCTACCTGTGTGATACAAATGTTCTTAACACCTGCTTTTCTGGTTGGTTGGTTTGGTGTATAAAGGGACCAAACTACAGGGCCATCAGTCCATTCTTCCTGACACAAGTAAGGCTCAGGATACAAAAACACCCAACACTACACCTAAAAAGAAAATGAATGGAATGAACAGAAAATGGGGAAAACATACACCCCAAGGAATAGTAGAAGTAGGTATTAAAACCATAGAGCATATGGTCTGACCTGGCTGATCACAGTAATAAAAGAGGATGAGCCAGCCACTCTGAAACACATTAAAATGTCCACCCCAAAACGATAAGGTAAAAGACGACCACCAAGACAAACAAATGCAAAGAAAGTGTGACAGAGTTAAAATGGGGGGAGGGTGACGACCTCAGACACAAGGCTAAAAGCCCATCCTTAGATGGTATGATAAAAAAACCCTCACAAATAAAACATAAAACTAAATCTGCTGTTGAGGCATTGTTGCTCAACACCGAAGTTAAGGTGCTGGGAAGGTTAAAAGTCTGCCACAGAGCAACTAAAAGTGGGTAGTCCAGCAAGATGTGAATGACTGTCATATGTGAGCCACAGTGACACCGAGATGGGTCCTTGCGATGGGGAAGGTAGCCATGTGTTAGCCATCTATGTCCAATGCGGAGCCGTCAGAGAACCACAGACTCCCTGCGAGAGGCCCTCATGGAGGTCTTCCACACATTTGTAGTCTCCTTAGGTGCACACAGTTTGTTGTCCGTACTGAGATTATGCCATTCTGTCTCCAAAAGCTGAAAAACCCTTCACCATAATTATCACAGGTCAGTTACAGGGATGCCAACCTCCACAAGCAGATTCCGTGTAGCCTGTTTGGCCAGTTTCTCGGCAAGTTCATTTCCTGGGATTCTGACGTGGCGTGGGGTCCACACAAACACCACCGAATGATTAACTGTTCCAGTATGTAGATGGACTCCTGGTGGATGCTACCAAAGGATGGCGTGGGTAGCACTAGTCAATAGATTGTAGGCTGCTCAAGGAGTCAGTACAGAGAAGAAACGACGTGCCAGGGCATGAGCAGATGCACTCAAGAGCATGAAAAATGGTCGCCAGCTCTGCAGTGAAAACACTGCAGTCATCTGGCAACGAGTGCTGTTCAGTATGTCCTCCATGAACATACGCAAAGCCAACATGACCATCAGCCATCAAGCCATCAGTGTAAACCATTTCATGGTCCCAGTACATTTCAAGAATTGAGAGGAAGTGACAGCAGACAGCTGCACAGTTAACTGAGTCCTTAGGACCATGTGAAAGGTCCAGGCGAAGCTTTGGCCTAGGTGTACACCATGGAGGTGTAAGTGAAAGCAAGGACTCCACTTCAGACAGAAGAGATCAGACGTGAACCACAGTCTTTAAGTCCCGACCTGGACCTTCGATGTGGGAGATTAACCGCCATGGATGGGAGAAGGAGACAGTAATTCAGATGCTCAGAAGAACTATGAATGTGTGTATCATAACTGGCCAACAGTTGTGCGTGCCTAACCTTCAGTGGAGAGACTCCGGCCTCCACCAAGACACTGGTCACCAGACTTGTCTTAAAAGCTACTGTTGCCAGTCAAACTCGACAGTGGTGCACTGGGTTGAGTAAACACAATGCTGAGGGCACTGACAAATCATAAACCAGACTCTCATAGTCAAGACGAAATTGAACAAGGGCTCTGTAGAGCTGCAGCTGCGTAGAGCGATCCACACCCCAGTTAGTGTTGCTCAGGCATCGGAGGGCATTGTGGTGATGCCAGCAATTCAGTTTCAGCTGACAAAGATGCGGAAGCCACGTCAATCAGGCATCAAAAACCAGTCCAAAGTATCGATATGTCTCCACTACAGTGAGTGGATCACCACGAAGGAAAAGTTTTGGTTCCGGATGAATGGTACGAAGCCGATAGAAGTACATGACACAGGACTTTGCAGCTGAAAAGTGGAAGCTGTGGGTTAGAGCCCATGACTGCGCCTTGTAAATGGCTCCCTGTAAGCACCGCTCGGCAATTTCATTTGCATCACTAGATACCACGCCATTGATGTTAATGCCAGTAACACCAGTCAGCATCTGGTACCCACAAACATGTCTGATCTTAGTCCAGACTTGAGAAGGTGACATATGGACCCAATGGTCGAGACCTACCTCTTCTAACACTCCTGTTTCTGTCTTTTTATAAGCTGGCAAACACGGGCACGGAGCTGTTGAAAAGCTATTAGGTGCACTTGGGAAGGTTGCCACTTATGTCGCTGTAGAGCTCACCAATGCTCTATAATGGCCTCAGTGATTTCCGGCGACCACCAAGGTACCAACTTTCGCTGCGGGAACCTTCAAGAACAAGGCAGAAACAATCATTCTAGTCACCTGGTCAACCACTACATCAATGGTACCATGTGGGGGAAAATCAACGGTGAAAGCAGAGGTGAAAGCTTCCTAGTCTGCCTTGTTTAAAGCCCATCTTGGTAGACGTACAGGGCAATGGTGGTGTGGGAATGACAGGAAGATGGGAAAGTGGTCGCTACCACACAAGTCATCATGGGCTCTACAGTGGAAAGATGGGAGAAGTCCTGGGCTGCAGGGGGATAAATCAATGACCAAGTAAGTGCCATGAGCTACACTGAAATGTGTGGGGGACCCAGTATTTAAGAGGCAGAGGTCGAGTTGAGACAGTATAGTTTTGACATCTCTAACTCAGCCAGTAAGCACAGAGCCACCCCACAAGGGGTTATGGATGTTAAAAATCTCCCAAAAGTAGAAAGATTTAGGGAGTTGTTAGTGCCGACAATGTGTTCAGGAGTAGTGCACCACCTGGAGGAAGACAGTTATTTCCTGAGTCATCCTTACCCTGACAGCCACAGCTTCAAGAGGGGTTTGAAAGGGCACAGGTTCTCTGCATACTGAGTTCAGGACATAGACACAAACTCCACCTGACACTATTATAGTTGCTACGGTTCTTGTAATAAGCCCTGTAGTCATGAAGGGCAGGGATCCGCATGGCTGGGAACCAGGTTTCCTGTAAAGCAATGCAGAAAGCAGGCATAAAGCTTAACAGTTGCCATTGCTCAGCCAGGTGGTGGGACAAATTGCCGCAATTCCACTGGAGGATGACATTATCATGAGGCTGGGAAGGCATGAAGCATGCAAGGAGGCAGGTTACACCTCAGGGTCACCAGCTGAGTATTTGTACCCATTCCTATAGTCGATGAGGCATCAGTGAGATCCAGGTCCTCAGGGGATGCTGAGATCCCCACCTCATCTGCAAGTGCAGAATTGGTAGGAATGGTGATGTTGGGGCCACCAGAGGGTCCTTTTTCTGAGCAGACTTTTTTTTGCTTGCCCTCTCGCTTCTCTTTAGGGGCTTGCTGGTATGACTTCTCTGAAGTAGCTTCAGGCATAGAGGAAGACTGTGAAGCTCTTCCTCCAGCAGCTTTTGACACCTTTCGCCACTGGCAAGTGTCCGCTGAGGCATTAGTGGAGACCCTTCTGCATGAGAGGAGCTAGGGGAGGCTGTTGCTTCTCTGGCTGGGGGATGGGGTGGAGCAAAGAGGACCGATGTCCCTTGCTTTTGGAGGAGGCCTTGCTCTCAAAGTAGGTACTTTGGGAGCAACATAAGGAGATTTTCCCCCTACCATCAAGAGGGCAGATGTATTCAGGAGGCCCGGAGAGCCTCCTGTTCATGGTACTGAGTGTGGTATGCTAATGTAGCAGCAGCGTATGTGGATGTCAACTGAACAAGGTGTAATCATTCAAATTTTTGTTTAGCCTCTTGGTAAGTCAACTGGTCCAGGTTCTTGTACTCCATGATTTTCCGTTCCTTTTCGAGTACTGTGCTGTCTGGTTAGCAGGTGGAGTGGTGCCCTCTGCAATTGATACAAGTGGGAGGAGGTGCACAGGGAGTGTCTGGATGTAGTGGACGTCCGCAGTCTTGAGATTTGGCATTTGAAGTGCAGTGGGAAGACATGTGCCTGAATTTCCAGCACTTAAAGCACCACACAGGGAGAGGGACGTATGGTTTAATGTCACAGCAGTAAACCACCATTTTGACCTTTTAAGGTAATGAATCACCCTCAAAGGCTAAGATGAAGGCACCAGTGGCAACTCTGTTGTCTTTGGGTGAAATGAACACCCTGCTGTTCTAGATTGGCACGGACAATGTTAAGGCTTCTATGGGGAGTGATGGAAACTGGAACTCCATCCAGCCAGTCACAAGCAAGTAAGGCCCGGGATTGGGCTTGGGATGCTGTCCTGTCACTTCCCCTTACTTAACCTTACGATGTTCAACAAAAAATTGAGGCTTCATAGGCAGAAACAAGTCCCCATTCATTCTACTGCAGACTAAATACAGAGGTGATACGTCCTCGTGTAAGGAGGAGAAATGCGTACCATCACGTTTCCGACTTTGATAAAGGTTGGATTGTAGCCTATTGCGATGGTGGTTTATCGTATTATGACACTGCTGCTTGCGTTGGTCTAGATCCAATGACTGTTAGCAGAATATGGAATTGGTGGGTTCAGGAGTGTAATACGGAATGCCGTACTGGATCCCAACGGCCTCATATCACTAGCAGTTGAGATGACAGGCATCTTATCCACATGGCTGTAACAGCTTGTCTCGATCCCTGAGTCAACATATGGGGACATTTGCAAGACAGCAACCATCTGCACGAACAATTCGATGACATTTGCAGCAGCATGGAATATCAGCTTGGAGACCATGGCTATGGTTACCCTTGATGCTTAATCACTGACAGGAGCACCTGCGATGGTGTACTCAAGGACGAACCTGGGTTCATGAACGACAAAACGTCATTTTTCGGATGAATCCATGTTCTGTTTACAGCATCATGATGGTTGCATCCATGTTTGGCGACAACGCGGTGAACGCACATTGGAAGTGTGTATTCGTCATTGCCATACTGGTGTATCACCCGGCATGATGGTGTGTGGTGCCATTGGTTACACCTCTCGGTCACCTCTTGTTCACATTGATGGCACTTTGAACGGTGGATGCTACATTTCAGATGTGTTACGACCCATGGCTCTACCCTTCATTTGATCCCTGCAAAACCCTACATATCAGCAGGATAATGCATGACCGCATGTTGCAGGTCCTGTATGGGCCTTTCTGGATACAGAAAATGTTCAACTGCTGCCCTGGCCAGCGCATTCTCCAGATCTCTCACCAATTGAAAATGTCTGGTCAATGGTGGCCAAGCAACTGGTTCGTCACGATGTGCCAGTCACTACTCTTGATGAACTATGGTATCGTGTTGAAGCTGCATGGGCACCTGTACCTGTACCTGTACCTGTACCTGTACCTGTACCTGTACCTGTACCTGTACATGCCATTCAAGTGCTGTTTGACTCAATGCCCAGGTGTATCAAGGCTGTTATTATGGCCAGAGGTGGTTGTTCTGGGTACCGATTTCTCAGGCTCTATGAACCCAAATTGCGTGAAAATGTAATCACATGTCAGTTCCAGTATAATATATTGGTCCAGTGAATACTCGTTTATAATCTGCATTTCTTCTTGGTGTAGCAATTTTAATGGCCGGTAGTGCAGAAACAAGCTAGGGCCCTGTATTTAACCCTGTTGATGTGTGATGTTCCCTCTTTCTGATGTTTTTTCAAGCCCAAAGTGCAATGTGTTAATAGGAACCTCTACTTTCTGTTATGGAGATAAGATTCCATCCATACAAGAGGGATGCCATTACACTTAAGCTTACTAAGTAGATTTTTGAGATCTACACAGTGAGGGGCTTTGGCATGGTCTCATAGGATATCAACTGTACAGTTTCTCTTGTGTAGCTTGGCTGGCACTTCATTTGTGAGGTTTTTTTATTGCTTTATATATGGAAAACACTTTTCAAAAGCCAAACTGAAATACAGTTAAGTTCTACTCAGGTAAATGAGTCAATATTCTTCCACAGGCCACTTTCACAAACACTTCTGAAAAGACTGGGAGGACTGATACAGGTCTGTAATTGTAAGTAGTTTGCTGATCTTCCATTTTTTTAGGTAGGTGTCTTTGCAGCATATTTAAGTTTTATAAGGAAATATGCTGCAAGTCACTAATAGATTACGAAGACAATAAGGGTAATCTTATCGAGTCAGCAAAATATCTTTAATATTCTAATAGGAACACCATCACAGTCAGCAGAATTGCTACTTCTTAGTGACCTCATGAAATCTGTATTCTTAGAAGTTGTATTTTTTTAAATTAATGTCTATTGATGGTGCTTGTAGTGTCTGCACAAGTAAATCTCTTGCACTTGTGTTTATTTGTTTATTACTGGTGTAATGTTTGCAACTGTTGTGAGGCAGGAATCCTTGAGTTTAGTCTACAATGTTTTGTAACTTATCTTTCATCCCAGAGCTATATTCAGTGAGCTGAACACAATTTGGGTCACTAAGTTTCTTTGTTTCCAAATAGTTTCCAACTTATTCTTCAATACTTGTGTAGCAATCGAGTTTCAGAACGCTACTGCTGCTGCTGCTTCTCTGAATTACTTGGCATTCTCTCTTCCTAGCACAAGATTTTCCACCCTGTACTCTTCCTTTCGTTCATTTTTCCCTTACTTGTTTCAGGAGGAAACAAGACAAAATGTAGAAATGTGTTTAAGAAATAATTAGATTTTTTATTAATGGTGTGTGATTTATAAATTCCTGTCGAAACACTATGTTTGATTTATTGTTGATGGTTCTTCAATGCAATTCTTTTCTTCTGTCATCTGTACCTAACTGGTCAGTAAATTCTATTGTTATCATTTGGCCTTCATGGTCAAATAAACCATTGATGATTGGTTGTCAAACTGAATAACTGTAGGTCATTTGTTGTCGACAGCTGTTGCTCTGTGTCTTTAAGTCAACGTAGGGGATTTAACTTTAGAAAATAATACAAAGCAGGACATCAACAATTCTCTGTTAGTACTACCTGACAGAAAATCCAAATTGAAATCTCAACCATGTTCTCCATTTAAGTCTTCAAAACCATGTTAAAACCATTTCTTGCTGCTTTACAAAGCTTAAGATACTTCCTGCAGGTGATTTTTAAATTTTCAGTGCTATAACTTGCATTTTTCCTGATCCATTATTGTGGCACACCATTGAAGAAACTTTTCAACACTGTATTCATTAACTTAAAAATCTGAGTTAAATCCACTTTTTACATGAGTAGCTGCTCCCCTTTCTTTTTACTGGTTCTACAGTAATGTGATATTAGCCTGTATCCATCAAAATGGAGTTGTTCAATTTCAGTGACTTGCATTTCACATTCTGATGCACACATGTTTGCTGCAATTCCATCTACCTTTTCATTGTTCTGAATGGACATTAGAAGTTCATCTTTTATTTATAAAACTTCCAACTTTTGACAGAAAATACTAAATACATTTTCTTTGATATCCTTACCTTTATCCAGGCTGCAGTGTTTTGTTGTACTAGTGGCTGTTTCAACCATAACTATTTTGCAGCACTCTTTTTTGTATGAATGGTTCATCAGTAAAGGAGACCACATGTAGGGCACTAAAGTGACTCATTATTGAGTACTGTTCAAGTGTTTGAGATCTGCACCAGCTTGGATTAAATGGAGACATCAAAACAAATCTCCGGCCATCCTGATTTAGGTTTTCCGTGATTTCCCTAAATCGCTTCAGGCAAATGCCGAGATGGATCCTTTGAAAGGGCACGGCCGATTTCCTTCCCCATCCTTCCCTAACCCGAGCTTGCGCTCCGTCTCTAATGACCTTGTTGTCAATGGGACGTTAAACACTAAATCTCCTCCTCCTCCTCCTCCTCCTCCTCCTCCTCCTCCTCCTCCTCAAAACAAATCAGTGGAAGGCTGCTAGATTTGTTACCAGTAGGTTCAAACAGCATACTAGTATTACAGAGATGCTTCAGGAACTCAAATGGGAATCAGTTGAGGGAAGGTGACGTTCTTTTCAAGGAGCACTACAAAGAAAATTTAGAGAACCGGCATTTGAGGCTGACTTGCAGAGTGATCAACTGCCACATATGTACATTTTGCACAAGGACAAGGAAGATAACATGAAAGATTAGGGCTCATACAGAGGCATAGAGACGGTCATTATATATATATATATATATATATATATATATATATATATATATATATATATATATATATATATATATATATATATATCCCTCGCCTCCTCTCCTTTGTCTCCTCTCTCTCTGTTTTTTTTAAAATAAATACACTACTGGCCATTAAAATTGATACACCAAGAAGAAATGCAGATGATAATCGGGTATTCATTGGACAAATATATTATACTAGAACTGACATGCGATTACATTTTCATGCAATTTGAGTGCATAGATGCTGAGAAATCAGTACCCGGAACAACCACCTCTGGCCGTAATAACGGCCTTGATTACCTGGGCATTGAGTCAAACGGAGCTTGGATGACGTGTACAGGTACAGGTACAGCTGCCCATGCAGCTTCAACACAATACAACAGTTCATCAAGAGTAGTGACTGGCGTATTGTGACAAGCCAATTGCTCGGCCACCACAGACCAGATGTTTTCAATTGGTGAGATATCTGGAGGATGTGCTGGCCGGGGCAGCAGTCGAACATTTTCTGTATCCAGAAAGGCCCATACAGGACCTGCAACATGTGATCGTGCATTATCCTGCTGAAATGTAAGGTTTCGCAGGGATTGAATGAAGGCTAGAGCCACGAATCATAACACATCCGAAATATAGTGTCCATGGTTCAAAGTGCCGTCAATGCGAACAAGAGGTGACCGAGACGTGTAACCAATGGCACCCCATATCATCACGCCAGGTGATATGCCAGTATGGCAATGACGAATACATGCTTCCAATGTATGTTGACCGCAATGTCGCCAAACAAGGCTGTGAGCATCATGGTGCTGTAAACAGAACCTGGATTCATCCAAAAAAATGACGTTTTGCCATTCGTGCACCCATGTTCGTCCTTGAGTACACCATCGCAGGCGCTCCTGTCTATGATGCAGCGTCAAGGGTAACTGCAGCCATGGTCTGCGAGCTGATAGTCCATGCTGCTGCAAATGTTGTCGAACTGCTCGTGCAGATGGTTGTTGTCTTGCATCTGTTGACTCAGGGATCGAGACATGGCTGCACGAGCCATTACAGCCATGCGGATAAGATGCCTGTCATATTGACTGCTAGTGATACGAGGCCATTGGAATCCAGCACGGCATTCCGTACTACTCTCCTGAACCCACCGAGTCCATATTCTGCTAACAATCATTGGATCTTGACCAATGCAAGCAGCAGTGTCGCAATACAATAAACTCTAATTGCAATAGGCTACAATCCGACCTTTATCAAAGTCGGAAACGTGATGGTACGCATTTCTCCTCCTTACATGGGGCATCACAACAACGTTTCACCAGGCAATGCTGGTCAACTGCTGTTTGTGTATGTGAAATTGGTTGGAAACTTTCCTCTTGTCAGCACCTTGTAGGTGTCGCCACTGGCGCCAACCTTGTGGGAATGCTCTGAAAAGCTAATTATTTGCATATCACAGCGTCTTCTTCCTGTCGATTAAATTTCACATCTGTAGCATGTCATATTCATATTCATGGTGTAGCAATTTTAATGGTCAGTAGTGTAATATGTTAAACAAAATATTTATGTAGCTTCACTCAAAACACACTCAACTGACTGTATACTAGCAAAGTCAAAATTGACTTAAAACTAATGCAAGATTTAAGCAGAATTTGCAAGGCTTCAAGGTGGTAGCACAGTTCCATTTTTGGGCCCCTCTTACACCATGAACGGTCACAGTGACACCACGGTCATCAGCTAAAAACAAATTGCATGGAGATGATTAATGCTATCAGCTTTCTTAGCCATACACATTGAGTGCTGGTCACCCCTCCCTCCGGTGCTCCTATGTGGCACTAGTTTTCTCATAACTATAATTCTGATGGTTAGTGAATTGGCAGATGGTAACTGCTCACATGAGTGTCAGTTGGTGGCATTGACACCATAGAGGTAGGACCCTGGCTTCCACTTAGTATGACGCAAAGCTAATGATGATGCTATAGTATTGTCATGATAGTCAGTGCCATAGGCCTATACAAGCAGAGTAGGGCAGTGCGATCAGAATTCAAGAGATATGGCCAAAAGAGGACAGAGCTGATGAATGTAGTGTCACCATTTTAGTTTATTGTGGAAGAAGCAGCCCAGAAAATAGGACTGTCTTACCACCTTGAGGCATTGGTTCCTCAGATAGGGCCCCAAGCCTGGGTGCATGGAGTAGCAACCAAACTAGATGACCCATTTCTCAGCAGGAAAAAATTGGAAGTCATGCAGAGGTCCCCAGAGGATGATTTTTGTGTGGCTCATTCGAGCTGACTCTTTGCTATGACATATAGTAAGAGCTGTACCAAGTTCAGAAGTAGTCAACATAAAGGGTGGTAGCAACCTCCAAGACCAAGGAGTCCACAAGTCTATTGATGACTATAGTGAAAAGAGGAACACTCAGTACTAAGCCCTGAAAGCCACTGTTCTCCTGGGCATGTGAGTGTCCAAAACAGTGAAGGTGACAAAACTTATAGATAAAATTCAGGAAACCACCTCAAAAATCCCAAGTTGTGGAGTGTGGTTAAATATATGTTTAAACAGTGCACCTTGCACCTTGCCACCTGATCTTGAGTTTTTGCCAAATACAAGAAGTAGTATGCATGTGTGAGCACACCTCTCCCCCCCCCCCCCCCCCCCAATGTGCCTATTTGTGATCCAATTCACTTCACACTCGAATAGACTCACACATGCTGTCCCAATGACCATATCCAGCAACAGTCTCTACAATCAGTATATTCTGAGACAGATGAAACAGTAGAAAGAAACCCACATATTGGGATAATTAATACTTTTTGCATAATACAGGTGTGAGATTGTCAGAAGAGTGAAGATAGCAAGGAGTACTGTGTTGGGTAAATGTACTTTTGATTTCAAAGTAATACTTCATCATGTTATGCCACTGAATTTTAATGTCACTCATGAACCTTTCTGTTATTTCTGTCATTGCTTCTTTGCAGTATGGATTGGACATAGGGTCAGAAAACTACACTTATAGCAAAGGAAGACACAGAATATATAGGTGCTATCCCATTGTGACACAATTAGCTCTGACACTTCATTTCCCATTAACAGGAATATTTACCTTAGTTGAAATTCCAATTCAAGGCATCTCGTGCATCAAAATCTATCATCATCGCTAAAGGTTTTCAAGGGTCTGGTGAAATCCCTGATAAATTGCATTAAGCTAGGTTCATGATCATTTAGTTTCACCTCTGTAAAATGGAACACTTATTTCATGCTTAATGTTTACAGCTGTTAACACAGCAGTATGTCAATGTATGTAGCCTATTTTTAAAGATGCATCACTGTAGAAGGGTATAGAATGGAAAAGCTGAAAGGGTAACACATTTCTGATTGCATATACTTCATTCAAATCCCTTCAGCCTTTTAGTGTGTGTGCGGGTGCAGGATCTTCTTTTCTCAAAACATTTAATAAGAATTTTAGTTTCTTCTTTGCTTATCTTCAGCCACCAAATTCTAGAAAAGTTGATGGATGTTGCACAATGTTTTAAAGTGTCGTGGAATTTACTGTATGGTGATCCATCTGATGAATGATGGTAGTGGTCTGTCTGATAAATGATGGTGTAAAAGCAACAGGACCACAGGAAAGTGGGGCAGTGTCACTGACATAATTGTGGATGGACCATCATTGTATTAAAGTAACAAGATTAGAAGAGCAAATCGTGATGTCAGTGACAAATAATATGCCATGAGCTGCATTAAAATTGTGAGGAGTTTCATCAGTGAGATGATATATTGGAATTAGAAAGTACATGCTCTGTAAGGAAAACCCTTGCACCTTGTGTGATGCTCCTGTATTTAGATTTATGCATGTTGAAATCCTTAACTAGCAGGAAGGGTGTTACATGTTGCTGGAAGTTCATCAGCTAGGGTAACACTTCTACATACGTGATCCTTCCCCCTTTCCTGTGTTCCTCAGTGTTTGTGTGGTCTCTCTACAGTGGCCATGATAATATTTGAAGGTCGGATAGTGATTGTCAGAAAAGTGTTTCTTACAGGGGTATGCAGACTACGAAGGAGGACACTAATTGAGCAGATCGTAAAGGTGGTAGTAATCTCCATTACAGTTCCATTTGATGATTTACCAGAGTGCATCCTGCAGGGACAGGAAAGGATTGGAATGGCAAGTTTTGTACCATGTCACCTTTTGCCATCAGTTGTGATAGCACAGTGCTTACAAACCCAGCTCTGTGTACAGCTGAGGAAAGTCAGAGTAACAATCTTGAACTGACCAGAAGTATGTCACACTGCAGGCTGATGCCTCCATCTTCTCATAAAATGTATTGGCATGCTAATCATCAAGGACCACAAGAGATCAAAAGAAAGTTAGTTGGTAATAGGACAGGTTGCTGGTGTTTTTGTTTAGCTGTTTACCTATTGTTGAATCTTTTTTGTGCATCAGTTTTCTTCTTTTCTTTGTCTTTTGGGTGATCATGAACAATAATTATCATGTCCTGTGGTCCTCTGGCCATTGGCCATTAAGAGTTTCTTTCTTCTGGATATTTGTCCACTGGTATGTTATAGAAATTACATTTGCAGTTGCAAGTATTTGTGCCAAATGTTGTTGTTACAGTCTGTGTTACAGCGCTCTTTGGAGTGGGCTGCATTGTTACTGAGTTGACTGATTTTTATGAAGGTAGGGTGCTATATTGCCTGGAACACCACCTTTGCTTCAGTGGATAGTGACTGCCTTTTAAGTAATGGAAACAATTGCCTCAGTATGAACTGAATACTGAAACAGATGGTCTAGTATGGGCTATTTGTGTAGGCAAGCAACAATGATGATTTTATTTGAATCTTACCAGGGTATTTTACTATATCATCCGCTCTTGCACAAAGCTTATACAACAATGCTTTGATTGATGCACATGTCTTATTGTACTGTATTCCTATATGTTTTTAGCACTGATGGTAGCCATCTAACTAACTGATTGTTGTACCTTTCTCAGTCCAGATGGATCATTTAAAATGTGTGACATTTTATTAAGTGCACCATTAATGCTCAAGCTATTTGTTATTATTCCTAGGTGAAAAGAATTGTTTGTAAAATTGGCTGGGGACAATTATTTTTCCAAGCTAGATCTCATTGTGCCTATTTCCAGTTACTTGTAGATGTTCAGATGAAACAATTTTTAGTTATTAATACCCTCTTCTGAATTGCTATTTGGGGTTTCAAGCACTCCCAAAATATTTCAGAGATTTCTTAAGTAACTTATCCAACGCAACCCCAATTCTGATAATTTTTTTAGGCAACTTACTAATTAGCGGCATCATGCAGAAACAGCACCTACAAAATCTAGAAATGACGTTTGAGTGGCTTTGAGTCCATGTTCTGTGTTGTTGCCTCAAGAAATGTAGTTCCTTTGAGAGAAATTTAGAGTAATACAAATATACATTAAGTAAAGAAGGTCTCATATCCATGCAGGATAATGTGGATCCAATCACTAATTTATCAATTCATAAGAATCTGAAAGAAATACAGTTATTCGTGGACAAAATTAATTATCATTTAAAATTAATTATGAATTCAGCTTACATTTCTACCTGATTAATCAATTGAATAATAAATGAGTTAAATTTGTGTGGTCGGAGATGTGCCAGGAAGCGTAGTTATAATTTAAAAAGTGCTCTATGTTTGTCTCTTGATTAATAACACTCAGCCTGGGCAAACGCTTAATGTTAGCCACTGATATCTTGAGCTGTGGCAATGGTGCAGTGCTGTCCCTTGAATACACCAATGGCACAGAACAGCCCATTGTGTTTGTGTCTAAAATATTAAATGCTGCATCTCAAAATGATTCATAAATTGAGAAAGAGACATTAACTATCAAGTGACATTAAGAAGTTTTGTGTGTGTCTCTGCGGTACCAAGTTTCACCCAACCACTGATCAAAAGGCCTTCATTTTATTATTCAACCCACATTCAACACTTCTTTATAAGATGACATAGCAGCTGCAGTGATGGGTCTTGTTCCTTAATAACCATAACAGAGACGCAGGGTATCCCTACCAGCAGGACTCAAATGAGGACACACATTCTCACTTGCTATGCAGACCAGATGCAAAGTTTGACCTAACCGAAGAGTGTTGTGTGTTAGATGCCAGTCAGTGATGTATCCATGACAAATTCCCAATTATGACATGTGAAATAGTAGCAGAAACAGGTTGTAATCTTTTACTCCACAGGGTGTTCTCTGTTGTGCAGACTGAGGGTGCAGACCTCCAATTCAGTTGCTAGTTGTCCAAGCTCTCTGAATGTGATAAGGATGGCTACTACCACTACAGCAGCTACCATCTGTGCCCTCCCCATCATATTTGCAATAGAGGGGCACCTTTCATCCCTGGTTTCAGACAACAGCCTGTATTTCTCAGCATTCAATGGCCTGTGGGAGGGATTTCAGAACCTCTATTCCCCTTCATTGATGAAGTTGGCACAGGTCAGCTATTACCAGCCTTATGTTACATTTAGATGGGAAAATGGTTTACTGTCTTCCATTGAGTTGGATTCCCTGACGAGTATGAGTATTGATATGGAAGTAAGGTCAGAGATACTCGAGCTTCATACCATAACTGCAGATTATTACCACAGAAAGTGCCAACAGCTTCATGGGCGTTTCACACAGTCCTGATGCAACATCATCAGTAAATGCAATGGCCCCACAGTTGTCCACCATTCTTGCTATTGCCTGAAGCCTTTGATTCATGCCATTGATAGTAGAGTGATTGAACATTCCTATGTTTGTTTTTCTGTCCAGATCACTCCCTAGACTGTTTGTGCATGCTTTCATTGCTACTCTCTGCACTTTGTTTCTGGCTAGCTGTTCACTTTGTGGAGTCGACCAGCACTGACTGCAAAAACCGCCTGCGTATTCGAATGGTCTGTGTTACCATCAATGCGAATGGTGATAAATTGTTTTACCTACACTGAGAATGATAGAAAACAAATGGTGTGCAAGCATTACCATGAAGGTTGCCCAGTAATGATTTTTTCACCCTATCAGCTGTTCATCCTCATTAGTGTAACATAGGCAGGTGAACCAAGACCACTTTTCTCTGAGACATGCAATTTTCCATTCTAATATCCACAGTAATTGCTAAAAGATGCTCATCGTTTATGGTGTTAGGGGACTGGCAGCATTTACCTGCTCCCACCTAGTGAACTCTGGATCTGCTTTGCCTATACCCACCCATTACTGCCTGTGCCACTGAGGGGAGTATACACAGTAGTCAGAAACAAAAACAGAATGAGGACTACGAGAGCTTGCCAGACATCTGTCCACAAAAGAGTTGTAGGGCCCAGGGTGGAGGAGAGGGTCCTGGAGGTGTGGAAGTAGAGAGAGAAATAGAAATGGAAATAGTGACATAGGGGGGAAAAGGAATAACACTGTTTTGTGTTCTTGAGGTAGGTGATCACGAAATGGGACATTTGAACCTCATTGTTAGATATGCATTTTATTATGGCTCTCAGATCTATTTCATCAAAGACAGATGAACTTCTCTTGCATTTTTCGTTGTACTATTACTGATAATTTAACTGTGGGAAACAATTTGAAACTTAGCATCAGGTACGCCAGGTACCCTTGATCAGATAATAATAATATTATGAGAAAGATACATTGCTACTCATCATATAGTAGAAACTGAGTTGTAGCCACACACAACAAAAAGACTGCTATATCTTCAAGCTTTTGATCTTAAAGCCATCTTCTGAAGTAGAAAACACACACACACATTCACACAAGCATAACTCTCACACACAACCATTTCTCTGGCCACTGGGGCCAGACTACATACTGCAGTGGTGCCTGATGGGAGAAATGATCTGAGGGTGGTGGATGGGAAAGGATAGAAGGGTGGGGGTGGGTAAAGGCATGCAGGAATGTGGTTGTGACAGGGTAAGATTGCTTGGTACAGTTGGGAGGTTTGTGGGGAGGGGCAGAAAAGGAGAGAAGTAGAGAATGGGAAAAGGACTGATAGGTAGATTGGTGGAATAGAAAGCTGTGAACCGTGAGGCAAGGGATTGTGAGCAGGGGCTGTGTAAGGATGGACAAGGATATTGTGTAGGTTTAGTGGGTGGCAGAATACCAATGTGGGAGGGTGGGAATGACAGTGGGTAGGTTATTCCCTATTTCAGGCTACTGTGAGGCAATGTCAGAACCTTGGCAGAAAACGTTAGGCAGTTGTTACAGTACTGGGTGGTACTGAGTCATGAGGAGAATGCTCCGTTGTGGTTGGATGGTAGATATGTGAGAAGTGGTAGGTGACTGGAGAGAGAATGTACATGAGGTTTATGTACAAGGTTGGGAGGGTATTTTTGGTCTGTGAAGGCCTCTGTGAGACCTTTGTACATTTGGAGAGGAACTGCTCATCACTATAGATGTGACGGCCACCCGTTACTAGGCTGTATGAAGGAACTTCTTGGTATGGAATGGGTGGCAGCTGCCGAAGTGGAGGTATTGCTGTCGATTGGTAAGTCTGATATAGATGGAGGTAGTGCTGTAGATAAGATTGAGGTGGAGGTCAGCATAGAGGAAGGTGGCTTCTTGTGTTGAGGAGGATGAGGTGAATCGAATGGGGGAGAAAGTGTTGAGAATCTAGAAAATGTGGATAGGGTGTCCCCACCCTCAGTTCAGATCATGAAAATGTCATCAGTGAAAATGAACCAGGTGAGGGGTTTGGGATTACGAGTGGTTAAGAAGGATTGCTCTAGATTTCCTTTGAGCAGATTGTCAAAGGATGGTGCCATGTGTGTACCCATTGCTGTATCACAGATTTATTTGTAGGTGGTGCCGACAGAGTTGAAGTAATTGTGGGTGAGGGTATAGTTGGTCATGGTGACCAGGAAGGAGGTTGTAGGTCTATAATCAGTCGGGTGTTGGAACCGATGGTGGGAAAAGTAGTGTTCAGTAGCGGATGTTGTCTCTTTAGTGACAAGCAGTCCATCTCCAAATATACCAAGGGTATTAAGAGGATCTTCACAGACCAAAATTACTAATCTTTGTACATGAATCTAATGTGCCTTGTCTCATGAGTCACCTACCACCTCCCACACACCGACCACCTGCCCATAAAGGAACAATCCTCTTGTGGCTCAGTACCACCCAGGATCAGAGAAACTGCATCACATTCTCTATTCAAGGTTGTGACTGTCTTTCATTGTGCCCAAAACTGGGAATAACCTACCCACTTTCCTTCCCAACCTAGTAATCTGCCTCCCACTGGACCTAAATAATATCCCTGCTCCACACTGCCAACCACTTGCCTCATGAATCATCTCCCTGCAATACACCAAGTTGCAAGACCTGTACCATACACCCTCCCATGAACAGGAGAAGGAACGAAACTATGAGGTCATCGGTCCTTTGTTCCTAATAAAAAAATGCCACAAGTATGAGAATAAAATGGACGAAACATATAACACAAAACGGAAAGAAAGAAAAAGCCACAAGAACAAAGGGAAGGCAACAAACACTAAAAGGAACTAAAGAGGACAAGAAAACAACAGAGAGACGCTAGAAACATAAGAGAGTAAAACATGAAAGCAGAGTACAGTGGCTGGCCAACCACGAGAATAAAAAGGGAAAGCCAGCCACTCTGCAACACATGAAAACCTCCATCCTGAAAGCACTAGAGGGGAGGACACAGAGGGACGAAGGACATGCATTAAAACCTACACAGAAGTAAATCCACTCTCGCGGATAAAATGTAAAACTGAAGCAGCTGTGGAGGCATTGTCGCCCAACACTGAAGGCAGGGTGCTGGGAAAGTTAAAAGTCTGCCACAGAGTGGCTAAAAGTGGGCAGTCCAGCAAGAGGTGGATGACTGTCATTTGGGAGCCACAGCGACACTGAGGTGGGCTCTTGTGACGGAGTAGGTAACCACGCATTAGCCACGTATGGCCAATGCAGAGCCGGCAGAGAACAACTGATTCCCTGTGAGAGGCCTGAATGGAAGATTTCCACACATTCATAGTGTCCTTAATGATACACAGTTTGTTCTGCATGCTGTTATGCCTTTCGGTCTACAAAACCCTGCAGTGTAAGACAGAACACAGGTCAGCTTCGGAGATGCCTATCTCCAGAAGCAGTTTCCACGTCGCCTGTTTGGCCAACCTGTCAGCAAGTTCATTGGCAGGGATTCTGACATGTTTTGGGGTCCACACAAACACCATGGAATGGCGGGACTGTTCCAGGGCCTAGATGGACTCCTGAATGGACGCTACCAGAGGGTGGCAAGGGTATCACTGGTTGAGAGCTTGTAGGCTGCTCAATGAGTCAGTACACAGAAGAAATGACTCACCAGGGCATGAGCAGATGTACTCAAGAGCACGAAAAATGGCCGCCAGCTCTGCAGTGAAAACACTGCAGCCAACTGGCAAGAAGTGCTACTCAATATGTCCACCATGAACATATGCGAAGCCTACGTGACCATCAGCCATTGAGCCGTTAGTGAAAAACAACTTCAGAGCCCCGGAACATGTCAAGATTCGAGAGGAAGTGACAGCGGAGAGCAGCAGGTTTAATGGAGTCCTTAGGGCCATGTAAAAGGTGCAGACGAAGCTGTAGTCAAGGTGTACACCATGGAGGTGTACGTGAACGGATTGCAAGTAGAGGTGGTAAAGGGAAAGATTTGAGTTCAGAGAGAAGGGACGACATGCGAACCACAATCGTTAGCCCCGATCGGGGCCGCCAATGCAGGAAATGGACTGCCGCAGGTGGGAAAAGGAGATGGTAATTCAGGTGCTCAGGGGAACTATGACTATGTACTTCATAACTGGCGAGCAGTTGTGCACGTCTGATCTGCAATGGAGGGACACCAGCCTCCACCAGTACACTGGTCACCGGATTCGTCCAAAAAGCTCCTGTTGCTAATCAAACCCCACAGTGGTGCACAGGGTCGAGTAAATGCAATGCAGAAGGCGCTGCTGAACCATAAACCACACTCCCATAGTAAATTCAGGATTGGACAAGGGTTCTGTAGAGCTGCACCACCGTTATCTGCTCCCCAATTGGTGTTGCTCAGGCAACAGAGGGCATTGAGGTGCAGCCAGCACTTCTGCTTAAGCTGACGAAGATGAGGGAGCCAAGTCAATAGAGTGTCGAAAACCAGTCCTAGGAACTGATGTCTCCACTACAGTGAGTGGATCATCATTAAAGTTAAGTGCAGGTTCTGGATGAACGGTACGATGCCGACAGAAGTGCATGATATACGACTTTGCGGCTACAAAACTGGAAGCCATGGGCTAGAGCCCATGACTGTGCCTTGTGGATGTCTCCCTGTAGGCACTGCTCAGCGACAACAGTACTGGAGCAGCAGTACGAAATGCTGAAGTCGTCTGCATACAGAGAAGGTGAGACGGAGGACCCGACAGCTGCTGCTAGGCCATTAATGGCCACTAAGAATTGAGACACATTCAATACAGAGCCCTGCAGGACTCCATTCTCCTGGATACAGATGCAACTATGGGAATCACCAACTTGGACACGGAAAGTACGCAGCGACAGGAAGTTTTGGATACAAATCAGGAGTGATCCCCAGAGACCCCACTCATACAATTTGGCAAGAATATGATGTCACCAAGCTGTGTCATATGCTTTATGTTAGTCAAAAAATATGGCAATCAGGTGTTGCCATCTGGAAAAGGCTGTTCGGATGGCAGACTCAATGGACACAAGTTTGTCAATGGCAGAGCGACACTGGTGGAAGCTGCCCTGACATGGAGGCAGCAAGCCCCGTGACTCCAGGACTGAACCCAACTGCCAACATACCATACATTCCAGCAGTTTACAAAGAACGTTGGTGAGGCTGATGGGCCGATAGCTATCCACATCAAGCTGGTCTTTGCTGGGTTTGAGAAACAGAATGATGGTGCTCTCCTGCCATTCTGATGGGGAGACACCATCGCACCAGATCCAGTTGAAGATGACGAGAAGATGTCACTTGTAGTCGAATGAGAGATGTTTAATCATCTGGCTGTGGATACTATGAGGCCCAGAAGCTGTGTTGGGGGCAATCTGCAAGGCCACTAAGGACCTCAAACTCTGTAAATGGGGCGTTATAGTATTCCCTGCAGCGTGTAGTGAATGAGAAGACGTTCCCTTCTTACTGCCATTTGAGTGTGCAAAATGCTGGGGGGGGGGGGGGGGGGGTAATTCTCCAATGCAGAGGCTTGAGCCAAGTGCTCAGCAATCGCATTTGTGTCGGTACATAACTCGCCATTTATGTTAACACTGGGAACATCTGTTGGGGCCTGGTACCTGGAAAGACGTCTGATGTTTGATGTTTGCCCAGACTTGGGAAGGTGACGTGTGCACCCAATGGTAGAGATGTATCTCTCCCAACACTCCTCTTTCCATTGTTTGATAAGATAGTGAACATGGGCATGGAGCCTTTTAAAGGCTATGAGGTGCTCCAGGGAAGGGTGCCGCTTGTGCCACTGTAGAGCTCGCCAACGCCCCTCAATTGCTTCAGTGACTTCCGGCAACCACCAAGGGACTGCCTTACTCCTTAGGCAACCTAAAGAGCGAGGGATCGCATTGTGCTAGACACCTGCTCAATCATCGCATCGATGTTACCGTGTGAGGGAGATTTAGCGGTGACGGGAGAGGTAAAGCTGAACAGTTGCCTTAGCTCAGCCAGGTGGTGGAAAAAACTGCCTCAATTCCACTGGAGGATGACGTGGCAAGACTGGGAAGTCATGGAACATTCAATAACATTCAATGAGGCAGTTTACGCCCAGTCACCTGCTGCCACCAATTTATTGCCTGAGCAGTCTATATCGATTGTTTAGGAGGGTCTGGCGAGATCTAGGTCCTTAGCGGACACCAAAATCTCCACCCCATCCTCAGCCGCAGAGCTTGTGGGTAGCGGTGTTGTGGGTGCCACTGCAATTTCTTTGTTTTTAGGGGTTTCCTTTTTGAATTTCTCTCGCTGCTCCTTGGGTTTCCCTGGCTGGGAGGACTTCACTGGCTCATTCTCCAGAACTGAGGACGAATGTTGAACCCTACGACCAGCTGCTTTTGGGCTCTTCAGCCACTGGTGGGTGTCGTCTTTCCCACTAAAAGAAATCTGGGAAGGGAGTGACCCAATTGACCCCTTCCTAGCAAGAGAACCGAAGAAGACATGTTTCTCCTGCTTAGAAATGGGGACGGATGTCCCTGGTGGTTGGAGGGGTTGTTGCTCCCAAAGTAGGTGGTGTGGGAGCAACAGGGAGGGAAATGCCCCCCACCATCAAGGGGGCAGATGTAGTCTTCCGGCTCTGAGAGGTGACCTGGGTTGGTAGAGCTGATGGTGCCGGAACTGTTGCAGCGGCGGCGTAAGACATCATATGCACAGGATAGAGGCGTTCAAATTTTCTGTAAGCCTCAGTGTAGGTCAGTCTGTCCAGAATTCTCCAGAAAGAAAGGAAAATCGTGGAGTACAAGACTCTGGAGTCAGGCAAGCAAGGCGAATGGTGCTCTCTGCAGTTGACACAGATGGGAGGCGGGGCACATGGAGTATTGGGATGTGATGGGCATCCGCAATCTTGGCATGTGATGCTGGAAGTACAGCGGGAAGACATATGGCTGAACTTACAGCACTTAAAGCATCGCATCGGAGGAGGGATATAGGGCTTTATATCACATCGGTAGACCATCACCTTGACCTTCTCGGGCAATGTATCACCCTCAAAGGCCAAGATGAAGGCACCGGTGGCAACCTGATTATCCCTGGTGAACATGCCAGACAAAATGTACACCTCACTGCCCTAAGTTGGCACGCAGCTCATCATCGGACTGCAAAAGGTCTTTGTGAAATATGATACCCAGGACCATATTTAAGCTCTTATGGGACGTGATGGTTACAGAAACATTCTCCAGATTGTCATAAGCAAGTAACTCCTGTGACTGGGCTTAGGATGCTGTTTTGATCAAGACTCACCCAGATCTCATTTTGGACAAGCCCTCCACCTCTCTGAACTTGTCCTCTAAATACTCAACAAAAAACTGAGGCTTCATCATCATGAAAGACTCCCCACCAGCTCTCTAACATATCAGGTACCAGGGTGAATAAGATCCTCTGCCACCCTTAGCCTGACGTTCCTCCCATGGTGTGGCCAGGGAGGGGAATGATTTGAAGTCATAGTTCTGTGCATTGAATTGAGCTCGTGATCGCTTAGAGACCGTTGGTGTTTCACCACCAGCAAGAGATGATCGACTATGCTTCATCATGTGTCATCTGCCCTGATGCCTCCCACTCCGACCAGGGGCCATCCCCATGGGTGCCACCCAGCCGCAGCAAATAGGACCTGGCAGGATAGGCATTGCTGGGAGTCCCAATGCCCCAGGGGGATGGACATATACCCTTTGGCAAACATTGGGAGTTAACGGCGCAGACATCAGCAGAGCAATCCCTGTGTGGTCAGGGGGGCTACAACCAACAGGGTACATGGTAGCCTCACCACAACAGACTGGTCACCATGCTAGATATCAGGTGCAAAGAAGTCCATGGTCATCATCAACACACAACCAAAAACAGCATAGTGCATGGTGGAAAACATATCCAGGAAGGTGTCCTCACCTAAGAGGTGGAGAATGGGCAAGAATGCAATGCTACGATGAGAAAGTGGGCTAAAGATCTCTACGCATAATGGATATAATGCACCTTGTAAGGCGCCCTTCCCCAATTGGCTCGCTCTTCAGAAAAATTTTGAAGAATGGAGGTCAAACCCTACAGGGGACCATCACATAAAGGCTGAAACGCGTGAAACTCCTTTTAGTCGCCTCGTACTACAGGCAGGAATACATCAGGCCTATCAACTCTTAACTGCTCTAATTCTGTCTGTGCACTCAAAGACCAGCTGCTCCTTCTCCATAATTGTGGAGCGATAAGCACGTAAACAAAGCTAATACAATGCTAATGGCTAGTTATAGTGTATGTGAGATATAACCATTATTGAGCTAGCTAAATCTTAGTTTACTAAATATTTTTGAATTAAAAATGTTTTTTTTTTTCACTCATGTGATTTAACTGGCAATTCAGCAGAGACTGAGATTACATTAAATTGCTTTTACTACTGAAGTATAAAGTAAACAAACTGTTACAAAAATAGTGTTACACAGTTAATTCTTATCCTTTAAACTGACAGAAAGCTTCTAAAGGCTCTTCATCAAATATTGACTTGTGTATTACAGTGCTACATCTTCTTTCTCCTTGGAATTATGCCCTTTATCACTATTTGACAACTGCTGTAAATCCATGTATGCTCTCTCTTCCAACTGGTGCAAATGCACAAATTATCTGTTATTTCCACAGCAGTTAAAATATCTCATTTAGTGGTGCTTGGTATTCTCCATAGTGTTTTTACTGTGAGTGTCACCAGGTGCTAACAATAGATGAAAGGGAGCTTGTTTGCTCCAGTCTTCCTGGATTTATGAAAGGCATTTAATGATGTATCATTATCACCTGACAATCAAGATATCATCATACGAACTATCTTCACAAAAATGTGATTAGCTTGAAGCATTTTCTGAAGTGGTGTCCAACTGACAGACTAGCACTAGGTCGTGGTGCCACACGCACTGTTTTCAACCATTAGGACCAAGGGACCAAGCACATTATACCTAATATTGTTGATCATTTCATTGTCAATAGAGAAGTATTTTCTTAGTATTTAACCTTACTTAAATGAGTAATACCTCTCTTTAAATTTGGGTAAGTGCAAAATAATTCCCATAGCAAACATAAAGAACCAAATTCAATCTAACAAAAAACAGTGCTTCTTAGCATGTACAGCAACTCCACCTACTCAATTCTATGACCACCAATGGAGCTACATACTGGTCTGAAGATGGTCTTTCTATGACAGCCAGTTATCAGAAAAATAACCATTTTTAACTATCTAGAATGGTTATTTCTTGTTAGGTTAAGAAAGAAGATCACTTATTTTCTAATGATGAATTCAGTTTTATCTGTCGGCAAGATTAATGGTAACTTCTGGAGTCTGTCAAATTTACATTTTTAAGTGTACAACAATAAAATTATGTGAAACCTGTACTGCAAAATGTAAATGATTTGCTGAGTGGGTTCTGGTTAAGTGTGATTCATCTGTAAAAGAAACCAAATACAAGCAAGACATTAGTGTGATCAGTTCTAGATTATGACTCCAGCATGTTCAGTAGTGAAGTGTATATGAAGCAGACCATGAATAAAGTCTACAATGTGCTACTAGGACATTTCAGGTTGTTTTTGGGCCATAGAAAAGTATAATAGAGGTGCTCAGTGCACTTAAATGAGAATTTTCGGAAGAAAAATGACATTGTTTTCATGTAACCTAGCTGGATAAATTTACGGGACCAGCATTTGAAGAAGACTGAGCAACTGTTTTTCTATTTGTATTTTATGTTTCACAGAGTCAATGTAATGGCTATAGGCTGATGACATATGCAAAAGGAAAACAATAGAATATAACTAATGTAACAATGCATGTACAGTAGCTTGTATATCTGTAGATGTAGAACACACGGTGTCCTTAAATATTATTGACATGGCAACATCACTGCAAGTACTAAAGGAGTTTTGCTATTTGAGGAGCAAAATAACTGCTGATGGTCGAAGTAGAGAGGATGTAAACTGTAGACTGGAAATGGCAAGGAAACCATTTCAGAAGAAGAAAAATTTGTTAACATCGAGTACAGATTGAAATGTTAGGAAGTCGTTTCTGAAAGTATTTGTATGGAGTGTAGCCATGATTGGAAGTGAAACATGGACGATAAATAATTTAGACAAAAAGAGAACAGAAGCTTTCAAAATGTGGTGCTACAGAAGAATGCTGAAGATTAGATGGGAGAATGAGAAACATACATCTGCAAATCAGCTTGTGGGTCACCAGTGTTGGGAACCTGTGCAAATCATTTACACAGTTTGCCATCAGATTGTGACTTAGCAATATTTTCATGATGTACAACATTTGGCAACATTTATTGACAGCCTGGATTTATGAAAATGCAGTTCACTCAAATAATATTAAGATTAGTTTAAATTATTTGTATAGGTTTTCAGCGCAGATGCCCCTCAAGCTAATATGGGGTTGAATGCTTATCATACTGTGGGTTACAACTGACAGAGTGGTGTGCAATTGAAATGAAGTTGCTTACTTGTAAGCCAGTTCTTATATAATAAAAACATAGGTAAAGTTACTGTTGTAAGGAATACATTAACCCTGTTTGTTGTTGTTAATTCTTTAAAGAATTAGAAGCACCCTGAAGTCAAATTATGTGACACTATTTTAATTTATTTATCCTTGATGGAACAGTTCTTATATCTAGATTCCATAGATTACAGTTAAAACTTGTGCATTCCTTTTAGCTAAATATAAGGTAACTTAACTGCTTGCTACCAGTGAACAATGTCATCATCATTATCGTATGTGCTGCATGATTCTGTGTGATAAACATTGCAAACTATATGTTAAGTAACTTAGTACAGTGTCCCAGTGGCTATGAAAGTGAACTCAGAGAAAATGCTTTTATTCATTCCTTTGTTATAATACAAACTACAGAGTAATCATTTCTTTCATTTGTAAGAGCAATGGAATTCTCATTTTCCTATTCCAAACAAGAGAAAGAAACCATTTAATTTAGACTTTGCCTACCAGGCAGTGAAAAATAATGTTACCTTTTCATGCAGCAGGTCCAGTGCTAACTGTAGTCCTACTGCTTTCATGTCAGTTTTCTGAAGAGCACTTGTGATATACATGTGCATATCAAGAAATCTTTCCATTGCACCTCCAAGTTCAGCTTGTTCTATTTCCAGTTGTGACAGCAAATTCACAAACCATTCAAATGAACGTTGATCTCTGTTTATCCAGAAGAAGTCGACCTAAATTACAAGTTAGGTATGATCATTGCGCAGGTCTTTACTTGAACAAAATGTACATGTAGCACTTATTGAGCATGTCGATTAGGAGAGAAAGTGATAAATAAAAACCATGGAATTCAATCTTTGCAAACACATATAATACAAAAGTATCAAGAATGTTGTTTAGCTCTCTGGCTTTTAGTGTTTGAAAACTGCAAACGCTAGAATTTTAGACAACAACATACTTCCCACACTACGGAGACAGTTTTGAGACTTGCAGACTTGGATAGGCCTTCTCAAAGACATGGTCTGAACCAAATAAATGTTAACTGATGTTAGTTGCACTCCATGGAACCCATTGAGAATAGTTTCTGTGCATCCCTAACTACTTTCAAAACCTCAAGGTATGCAAGTGAAATGCACATTATGAAATATAGTTATATCATACTATTTTTTAATTATATTATAACGTAAAATATTGATTTTAAGAATTACTGTGAAGATGACATTACAATTAGTAGAAGGAACTTCGTACAGAAACTTCTTTACTTTATCCCTGATATTGCATGGCAGGCTGCTGTATATATGTGGAGTTATTTACCTAACTCCTTTCTCTACTAATGTTTACCCATCCATCCTATTGTGTAGTTCCCATCATGAAGGAGAACTTTCAGAGATGTGGAATGAGTTAAAGTATACATTAGCAATAGTAAAGCAGATTGTAGAAATTGAATCTGTATAACACGTAGAGATTGAATCTGTATAACAGTAGACCATCATCATCATATTGCTTGGAGCTGTTCATGCCTGTGCCAGCTGAATTCAGTCAAATAAATCAGGAAGTAAGCTGCTACTTTGAGAAAACCCTACAGCCTCGTCTTACATTAAATAGCTGTTGTCTGTCTCCAATTAGTAGCTTGAAACTTGGCTGATTACATTGGTATTTTTTGAGAAAATAATAACCAAAATCTCTAAATAAGCTCTGTTTACAACATATTGCTATTTGTTATGCACCTTTACAATAACCACTGCTAACTGCCGTGTAGCTAACATTACTATTTAATCCTTTACTCTCAATATTTAGGTAATTTTTTCAAGGAGTGGCTATGAGGTCTTGTTTCATGGGCAGGTGAAACTGGGCCTACTGCCACAACCACCACCCCTCCTCTAAAAATAATTATCTTCATAAATTAAGATCAAAACCTGCCTCAGTGCATGGACAGAAATATGAATTCAGTAAATAAATTATTAGTGGCTGTTTCAATACAATATTCAGTCCTCATAGAGAGTTTACTTGCGAAAAATTATCCAAAACTGTATGCCAAAAGTGTTCGGTGCTCTTGATCAGTGTATGATATTCACATTTTCCTACTATTGGGCTTCGAAGAGAAGCCTGATGTTTTGCCAGGTAATATGTTGGGGCTCCTATGTTGCTCATGATGGGGCAAAGAGGAGCCCCTTCCTTATGGATCTTAGGCAATCCATAAAGTCATGGTGGAACTGGACCTTGTACTCGTAAGCTCTTTTTAAGATGTTCAGAAAACTGGATGGATTTGAGGAACATGATTATCTTCCATTGTACCGCATCAGTTGGATCCTTCTGGAGATGGCAATATGCTGAGTCCTACAGTAAATCCTTCATCTTGCTGAAATAGATTGTTGTAGCCAGAAGAATAGTAGCATTTCCCTTGTCAGCAGGTAAAATCACTGTTTCTGCATCTTCTCTTAAGGAATAGAGAACTTTCCTTTCCCTCAGTGTTTATGTTCTGTTCTGGTGTGGACATCCTGGTTATGCCCCTGAAAATCTCTTGCCTTATTTCTTCAGCAGTCTTACTCCAAACTTTCAAGTAACCTCATTCAACAGCACTGATAAAATATTAAAAAACTAAAAACCTGCCTCTGTTGCAAAAAAAGCACCTAGTATTAGCCTAGGTTTCGGCGTAGATAACTACACCTTCTCCAGAACAACAATAAGACCCACAAGTGACTACGAAAACCTTTGTCAATGATTGAAAGAACACCATAGCTATACACTCATAAATGAAAAAGAAAAGGAGAACACAAACAGTACATACGTACAAAGTCAAAATCACTATGTACTGTTTGTGTTTTCCTTTTCTTTTTTGTTTATAAAAGTGTAGCTATGGTGTTCTTTTAATCATTGACAAAGGTCTTCTTAGGCACTTGTAGGTTTTATTGTTGTCCTGAAGAAGGTGTAGTTATCTACACCGAAACCTAGGTTAACACTAGGTGCTTTTTTCGCAATCAAGGCGGGTTTTCATTTTTAATATATTAACCAATGGTAGCTGATGCACTGCAATGCTGAAGGTACTGATGAAACCCTTGAGAGGAAAGGTCTTTGGAGTGGGTGCAAAATTTAGTCCCTTTTCAAACACAGACATCGCAGCTTCACACAATTATTTATCTGTGAAATTAAACACAATATGTGTGTATGGTTTACATTCTTGCGATGATTGGTGTGTAACACAATGGAACCTGGAAGCCTGCTGCTGCGTCCAGTCTGAAAGGAACCTTATAGCACAGTCCACCCACCCCCAAGAATCCACTGACAGACACAACGAGATATTCAGATGTAGTGAAAGCAAGCTCCTGGAGACTGTGTAATTCTCACCTAGTATAATGGATTCTTTTTCTCACCAGTGATATGATGGCTCTTTGTTTGATCCTTGGCGGATTTCTGTACAGTTTTCAAGTCCTGTCATCTCAGTAAAAACATATGACAGCGCAACTGTGTTTCTATTGTAGTGTAGTTTATTGAACTCACATACTCTGTTGGCCATCTCTTCCCCATAAATGTAATGGATGTGCTGTTTGAGACTTTCCTGACACAGTAACCACTTCATTGGTTCACAAGCATCTTGTCAGATAATGTTGTGGAAGCTGCACAATATTTTGATGAGTCATCTGCTCATCATGGTCTTGTTCTTGAAACCCCATGCTTAACCAATACACAAGGCATTGTAGTGTATTCATAGATTTCTCACTTAAAGCTGGTTCTTGAAACTCTACAAGTAGACTTTCGCTTAACAGTTTTCATCTATCTTCAAACATCTGGTAGCTCAAACTCAGTTTTCCCAGCATCTCTGTGGCACTAACCTCTCCACAGCACTCACCCATGACTTAGACAAAGGTGACAATTTGTGCTACCCTTGTTTGTCTAAATTCAATATCTCTTGATATTTTATTTGGTGGGGTTCCACGAACTTCAGCAACATTTTAGGACGTGTCATGCAAGTGTTTTATAAGCCATGTTCTTCATAGGCTGATTGCATTTCATTTTCCAAGTATCTCACCAGTGAATGAATGAAGTCTTCCATCTGCTTTTCTTACAACTGAGCTTGTATGATGCTACTATTTGATGCCACTAAAAATTATTACATCCTTGTGTTGACCAATTTCAATCATTATTCACTGATACAGTTGCTGCAAGGTCAGCTTTTTTGTGCCAATTCATAATGGCAGAAACAGATCGCACATTTCAGTGAAGCCAAATCTGTTGGTTTTGAGATATTGAATCAAGAAACTAACATTTATTCTAAAGGAACGGAGTATGAAAGATACCAGTTGGTCCAAAATGGAGATAGTTGAATACATTTTTTCTTTTCAGTATCTACAACAGATTTTCCCACTGCGGCAGTTTCTATCCAAGTAATACTTTCATTTTAAGTGAAGATGTCATCTCCAATTACATTGATTTTTCTTTTAAGAAAACTGGATGAATTTTAATAATAATCATAATTGAAACATACAAATGATTAAGGACATATTTTCAGATTCTTCAGTAGGTCATTTTATGACATGATATTGGTAAAATATGATATGATAATGTTTTCTGTAACTACTTATTTTAAATTTATGTTAATTGTTGTTGCTAGATGAACACCTAAGTACTACGGAAGCATTGGCATGTCATATTATTCACAACTATTTTTCAAGTGATGGATGACATTGACACATACCTTTCTGAGTTTCATGACTGTTGGTGGTATTTCACTTGCCCATGAATACTTGCATTTTGGACATGTGTGCCTTGCTTTCCAGTATCGGTGCATAATTGATTGCAGAATTGATGCAAATGGGGTGACTCCAATTCCTGTGGCAATCAAAACAGCATGTTGTGCTCTGAAAATATGACTTGAGGGTGCTCCATATGGTCCATCCAGGTAAATCTGTAGGTAGAAAGCTTCAAGTTACTCTCTAGTAATGAAAATGAAGTGCACATTGCTATTTCCAGTCTAGACAAAACATCAATCCATTCATTCATTCATTCATTCATTCATTCATTCATTCATTGCACTGTGAAAACCACACAACAGAACTATCTTCAGGAGCACTGAAAGAATCAAGGTGGATAATAATTAAAAGAAGTAGTTGTTATTAGAAACTGTCAGTAATTAACTGACTTAAACTCAAATTAAATGCAACATAGCAAATGTAGCAGTAAAATTGTTACATCGAGCACTTTTCTCTGTTATTGGAAATGGCTACTGTTTGTTGTCTACTACTAGCTTTACGTCTAGACAATAAAATTTTTATTTAGCGTGGAACAGCTGTTATCAGCAAGCTTTAGGAAGTGATTCATTCAAGCACTTAACATTGTCACTGTCCATGCAGCTAATAAAAACTACTAGCCTAGAGTCTAAATATTAGATTATTTATTGAGGGAATTGCTACAAATGTAACTTCCTTTTCAGTTCACTGGAATTCTCAATGTACTGCACTGTGTGATGGGAGATGCCGGAAAACATTTGTACCAGAACACGAAAATCCCATACTAACCCCATCCTTTTGCGCATTTCTCTACTCATGAGTGAGCACATTTTGATTAAAGTCACTTTTCGTATGACAAAAGTGTTTAAATTTTTTAGAATACATTTTCTTCTTGTGGTGTCCTTGCTAGATACTTAGAACTGTTTCCCTAGTACTGAACTGAACTTGTAAACCTACATCCATGTGCATGCCCATACTGCAACCCTGGCAGAGGGTAACTTCTTGTTGTACCACGTATTATAATGTCTTACAGTCTTTTTCTCATATGGGTTGTGGAAGGAATGACTATGTACATGCCTCTGTAGATATTGCAGCTAGTCTAATCTTGTCTTTGTGGGCTCTACAGGAACAATACATTGGAGGCTGTAGTATATACTTAGTTTCCTCACTTAATATCAGTTCTTGCACCTTTGTAAGTAAGCTTTTGCAGAGTAGTTAGCATCTATATTCAAGTGTCTGCCTGTTCAAACCTTTCAGTATCTCCTTTACATTTTCCCAAGGATCATACAAATCTATGACAAATCATGCAGGATAGAATGTACATGTCATTGTAAATTCCAGAATGCTCATTACTTTGTATTGTGCTGTTGATGGTTCATTGGGATTTATTAACTAGAAGCTTATCAACTTATGTAAGTGTCACAACTAAAGTAATTGCTGTGGTTAAGCAAAATTCTTTTCAGAAGTCAAGAAATAAATCATGTACATGATCGCCTTGATCTACAGCTTCAGGGTATTGTGTGAAAAAATCACGAGTTGTTTTTGTGCCAGAATTTTCAGAATTGGTGCTGATTGGCAGGTTTCAGTTTTTTCTATTCAATAAATTTCATTTCTGTAAGGCCAGCACACTGGCAGCTCTTCCAGAGTCTGATAGATTCATCATCCACTTTAAATTGTTACAAGTTTCAACAATGTACAACAGGCAAAACAAGAAAAATAATGTGAAACCCTGCATCATCATTGTTTGTAGTGGATTTAATTTTGAAACTGAACCAGTATTTCATTTATTTCATTTGAAATTTGATATTTACTTTCCTCTGTGGCTGTCTCATTCTTCTGAGAAAAAAATTTCATGATTACAGAAATTGATTTGGGCACCTAACATCACATTTTACCAAATAAAAACACAGTGTGTTCGTGGAGTATAACTTCAGATTTTAAATGAAAGAATGTTTGTATCAAAATGGTTTGCAGTTACGCCAAACATAACTATAAAATTCAAGAAAAAGAGTGTCACTGAGCATTTGGAATTCTGTCACTAGATGCTTCAGAAGTTTAACTGTAGCTAGTCAGAATTATTGTTCTTTCATGTTACCCAAAAAAGTTACTTAAAATTTGACATGTTTACTACAAAATAATAAAAAGCTGTTATAAAATTACTGATAGCATGTCAGACATGAAGCACAAGCTTGGTCTGGAATGGAACCATTCTGACATATGCTTCAAGTGATTTACAGTAATCATGGAAAACATACATGTGGATGGCCTGACAGAAATGCAATTCCTGCTCCTCAAAAATGAGATAAGGGTGTTAATGATTGCCCAACTCACTGGATGAGCTAAAACACACAGTCGTAAGGAGTGTCTCAATTTGTTGCTGGAATTAGCATGTAAGTGGGAAGTCATTCCTTCAAAAGCAGGAAGTTGTCTGATTTGAAAAGCAATTTTTACATTTCAAGTTTTTCTCTAGACAACATTTCTATGCTGAAGGGACATTTTTGGAACAGGAAATGAGAAAATATATCTTTACTACATGGAAGTTCTGAAACTTCCATATTTTTACTCAATCTATAGAAAACAGTCTGCATCCCCATCTATACTTACTCCTTATGGTGCATGGCAGAAGGTAACTCTGGTACCATTATCTTTCCCCTCCTTACTTGTTTCATCCACAAATGGCAAACGGAAAGAATGGCTGTCGATTTCGCACACGTTCTTATTCACCTGAATTGTTGTCTTGGTCATTACACAAGATTTATGTGAGAGTAATTAATCTGTTGCCCCCAACGTCTTGGAACACACACTTCCAATTTCAGCAGTAAACTTCTGTTAAGCCCAACTTCTCTCTTTTAGCACGTAACACTGGACTTTGTTGAGCATCTCTGTAATGATCTGGAACCAAGTAAACAGTCCCATCATTGGAACCAAGTAAACAGTTCCATCATTAAACATGTCATTCTTCATTGGATCTGCTTCATATCCTCCATTAATCCTGTTTGGTCTGAGTCATAGGCTACGAAAAATACTCAAGAATCGATTAGACAAGAGTTATGTATGCTGCTTCTTTCATGGATGAATACATTTCGGTACGATTCTCCCACAGAATCTTAGCCTGGAAATGCATTTCCTGCTATTATTGTATATGGTCACTCCATTTAAATTGCTCCAGATGGTTACTCCAACTTACTTTAAGGCAGTTACTGTTTCTGTAAATTTATTGACAGTGGTGCAATTGCGGAGTAGTGGACCTCTTCACCTGTTTACATGCAATACAGAAGATTTATCAGTGTTCAGTATCACTGCCATTTCTTACACCAATTTCCCATCCTCTGCAGGTCTTCTGGCAGTTTACTGCAGGGTTTTGATGATGCAGTATTCCTATAGACAAAGATGTCATCCACGAATAGCCTCACACCATCTTCAGCATTATCCAATAGACCATTAATACAAATTATAAACAGTAACAGCCCTGGAACACTCCCTTGTTGTACTTCTGTAATCACCTTTCTATCTGCAGATTTTGTCCCATTATGAAAAGCAACGTCAAATTCTACGTGCAAGAAAGTTCCAAGTCCTATCACCGATCTGATACGATACCTGTTAAGATAATATTTTTGCACAAAGCTTAAGTCTGAAACTATATCAGATGTCTGGAAGCTGAGAGACATGGCATCAACCTCCTTATGTCACTCAGGATCTCACTGATGAACAGAACGAACTAAGTGTACTAAGATTTCTGTCTGCAGAATTGATATTGACTTTTGTACACGAGATTTTCCTTCCATCAAAATGTCACAATGCCTGAGTACAAGACAGTTTCATAATTCTGCAGCAGGCTGACTGTAGAAATATAGGCTTTCAATTATGTGCATCTCTTCGATAACCCTTCTGGGAAATGGGGAAACAACCTGCATTTTTTTTTCCGGTTGCTAAGCGCTCTTTGTTGCGTTCATGACCTAAGGACCTACAATGAACTGTTGCAAAAAGGAGATAAAGTTCTTTCACATCATCTCTACAGTACCTCACAGTTATCTCATCCAGTTATCTTTATACCGTTGAGCAGTCTTCATTGATTTTCTCTTCCAAGTTCATGCATCACACCATCTGTCATTTTGTGTGTTGTGTGATAGTTGAAAGGAGGAACTATGTTATGGTCTTCTGCAGTGAAACATTTTGCGAGATCAAATTCAGTATTTCATTCTTATATCTGTAATCATCTGCTTTGGTGCCAGTATGTCACTGACTTACTGAGTGGGCGATTTCCATCTGCTTATTGATTATAAGCCTAGAACTTCTTAGGGTCTATAATCAGAACATTTGGCAAAATTTTACTTTCACATTCATTGAATACTTCCAGTGTCTGTCTCCTCACACTCATTTTGGCTTCATTCCACTTTTTTCATGTACTAGGTTTTGACTACAGTTAAATAGATATTAAGCTTTCTCCATTTTCACAGCAAGTTTCTGACATGGCTGTTTAACTATAGTTGGTCTTCATCCTCAAGAACTTGATGTTGACTATTTACATTCTCCAGAATTTGGACCCTGTCACTTGTACTAACTGAAAATATTTTCCTACTATTTTTTAAATATTGCTTATAATGCCCATAGCCATTTATGCTATCACAGCCTTATAATTACAGATTCCCTCCTAGACCATAAGTGATTCAAAAGTTCAGGTGTTCTAATTGCTAGTTGGTCTATGACATTGCCGTGATACATCTGTTCTCTAAGTATCTGCTCAAAGTAATTTTCAGACGAAAACATTCAGAACACTCTCACAAAAATCCTTATCTCTGACATGAATGTTAACCACATTACTCTACCATTCCTTCATTGGCAAATTCAAGTCCCTCTGCTCTTTCACGCTTGATTATGGTGCATGATCACGAAATGCACTCATGATATTCTCCAAGTTATCTCCGAAATTCTCCGATATAGGAGGTATGTATAGGTTACTGCGTTTGAGCCATCTTTGATGTTTACCTGCACCCAGACTATTTCACAGTCAGTATCTATAATAACCTCACTAGATACTGTAGAGTATTTTATGGCAATGAGTATGCTGCCAACACTGGTGCCTAACGTATCCTTTGTGGTCATATATTCCAAAGTGAATTTAGTATTTTGCTGCTGTTCACTTCCAGTTTCAGCCTACTTTTTGTTCCTAATACTAGTAAGCATTATTACCTTTAATAAAATATTTGAGGAGCTTACCATGGATGCACCTGCAGTTTACCAATAACAGATTAAAATTTCCCCTAGCTGATATGCAAAGCTGAATGTTCTCCTCCAAGAGTGATGCAACTGATCTGGCAACTGATCTGTCCTTGATTTGGCCAAGCATTTTATTAAGCATTTCATTAAGCCAACCAAGTGCCAAAAGAAAGCAAGGACATTACCAAGGGGGAAAGTGGCTGGCCTTTATAAGCTTCAGGAAGTGAAATGCCATTTTTGCTAAATGTGACCCTGGAATGTAGGCAAAAAGTGTCATTCATGCCAACATGAGCCACTATTTGCAATCTGTTGCACCCAATGTGTTCAGTAGTCACTGGAAGCTACCTCCACAGGACTGACCTCCTTTCCCAAATTGACAGCAATTTCAATAAAGGGCTAACTCCTACCACCAGAGATCCCAATGAACAACAGACCCACTCTCTGTGTTTTTCCAGACCTAAGAGGAAAATAAACACTGGCCCAGCAGATGAGGCATCCTCTGTAATTTCAAATGCATTACAAACACTGAGCAACATAACGTGTCTGTAGCTAAGCCACAAGGGGGGGCCATCTGTGCAGCCACTTTCCACTGTCACCTTCCATCCAGAGATAACACGAACCCACCACTATCCACTATATACCCTCATGTGAGGCCAGACTACCCAGATGATGCATGTCAGAAGATGCTGTGACATTGGTGTTGCTAGTGGATTCTGGCAACACCAAATGTGTGACAGCTTTCACCACTGGTGCAACAACATTGTGCCTTCTGGCCTATTCTGGAGAGCAGCCCTTTACCTACTGTCCACACACAAGAAGAATAGTCTCTATCCATTTCTTATTATCAAAAAACTATTAAACTGTGAAAAAACTTAGCCACAAAAGCAGTCGGGGGGTAACTGAGAAAGAACAATGCTAACAGAGCTCAAGTAAATACTGCCGCACTAGCGCTTATACTGGTGGGAAACTGCATTACAAATTTTGCTGTGTCTATATTAATGATAAAAATATATGCAAATCATATGACCAAAGAAAAAGCACAACTAAAAGCAGATAAACAGTTCCTGTTCACTTCTACTCGGAAGTACACAAGAATACTACTAAACTAAGTGATTTACATAAACTGTGACCTGCTGGTGTTCAGCTCCTCAGTGCTTTATGAATATTACTTAAAATCACAGATGTATGTATTTTGGATGAATTTACATGGCTGTTTGGGTATATTGAAGAAGCACTGTGATGAAACCAATGACTCTTCATTGGAGTCACATTTAAGTCTCCACCTAGCCATTGTGGTTTGACTTTTTGTTAGGAGAATGGAAGAGATTCATTGATTGATAGTATGGCCTCCTCCTCATCTCCTTTCCTTCCTCTTCTTTTTTATCCAGTAACTTAACCTAACTTTGTTGTGTATTACCTTATAAAGTGACACTTCAGCTTTTTACCTCAAACTTTACTTTAGAAACAGTTGTATGAAAAGAAATATTCACTTGAGGAAATTAATAAATTACAAAGAGACAAAATGGCTGGCCATTATCAGCTTCATGAGATGAAACTACAATATTGCAGAATGCGTCTGTTGGTACCACTGTAATTTTGCATCATGGAGCTAAGCACTGAACCTTACAAGCATTTGTTATTTATTTAAGTTTGACATTACTGCAACACTGCAAAATAGCATTAACATGTGATTAATTTCATCCATATGAAATAACAAAATACATCTGATGACTCATTTGCTCCAAGTCATATTACAGTCTCTCTGCAGATACTGTATTTTTCATTAGTAATACTGTACTCAAGTTCATCAGCATGCATACCACAGTCAAACATAGTGACATACAGGTTCCAAATTTGTTCTGTTGTGTGACAGATCGATTTACAACAATTTTGTACAGACATGCAGAATCAGTATGTTTTCTCAAATTGTGTATGTAGTTTGGGACAACATGACATGTATTTGCACAATGTGCAAGAGACCTCGCCATTTTTATGAGGGAACAATAATTGATGTAAGGAGTAAGTTACTGATGTGTCTGCCCAAACCATGATGTGGCTATAAGGAGAAACATAATTAATAACAAATAAAATTAAAATTAAATGAAAACTTTCTTAGCAAATCTTTTGGTTGTTATGTGGAACCAGATATGTACACTAGCTTTTTCATCTATTTATTTTATTTTTGTTTTGAAAGTCCTTTTCCTCAAAAGTCAACATGAAGTTGTGGCAGTAGCTACCACTGCCTACTACCTACTTCCTGCTACCTACTACCTAGTAGTTGTAGTAGTAATTCGTTATCAGTCTCTGTTGTCGTGAGCTATTCTTGCTCTCCCTTTTCAAGCCAGCTGAGATCTCTCTGTCATTGTTGTTATCTATTTGTATCATATTACATTTCAGCTAAGAAATTTTTGCTGCATCATGTAGTCACTACCATGACTGCTTCTTCGAATACAGATTTCTAAGTTTCTTGCACTTCAGATTTCTGTGACATTTTGCTTTTGCTCTTTGCCTTTTCTGTACCATGTCTCCTCTTAATCATCCAGTTTTGCAAGTTTCTCCATTTCTTTTTGTCATTATTTTTCTTTTTATAAAAATATTATTTACTGCTTGCTTATTTTCTGTATCATTAGGGTCTTCCTTTATAGCATTGATAGCCTTTTGATGCAGACTTTCTTATTTTCATCCTTTTGCATCACCTTCAAGCACTTTAACTGGAAATTAGGTACCACTAAACACAGTATAGCAATCCACCAGCATGGTGTGCATTTTAAAGCTAAAGACTCTTGTTCCAGAAATTTTATTATTTCTCTTCGTGTGTGTCATACCTTACCAGGTGAATTTAATTATTTTCTTTCTTATATCTTAAAAGATTTTCACAGGAAGTCTGGAACGTTAATCCATTAGTCCACACACCACAGAAGTGCAAAGGGATTCGAGCCGTTAACATAGAATATGAGAAAAGTTGTGTCAGGATTTGAAGAAATACTTTCAGCTGCTTTGGATTTGGTGCAAGAGCATTTTCAAGAACTATGATCAGTTCCCATTTTGTACGATAAAAGGTATGTGTACTGTTACTTTGAGCATTGTCTCAGTAACTGATGTTTCATTAGCCACAGTTTAATGTTTCCACATGTCTTACTTTCTTTCATTTAAATGTTTTCCTTTTTTCCCTCTTCATGTCATGTATTAAATGGGAACAAGTTTTACTTCCCTTACCATCTCGTATCAGTTGGTCCAACTGTGGTTTAGTGTAAGGGTCAGTCAAATGAAAAAGAGACATAAGAAAGCAAGTAAACTGTTCCTGTACAATTTCTTAGGCTTCTGCACGCAGAGTCAGTTTACATAAAAGTTTTATGATTATTGTACCATGTCCTAAAGTGAAGAAAGCTATACTGGAGAGAGAATGTCATCCACAGTTACAGTGGCCTCTCCCTGGGTATACTAGTGCTTTAGTTGTGCAGAGTCACTTATATTTTGTCATTACTGTTCACTGAGCATGATGTTATGTCACAGTTTTAAAAGATCATTGTTATGATTGGTTCTCAAGAGGGAGAAGGAGTGGGCCTATAGTTACAACCATAAACCAACCAAAACAGCCATGACAACCAACAAAAGAAATCAAGATAGGCAAGAAATCAACAAACTGCAGCCTGCAGAGTGCTTACCATACATGAAAAATGTCAAACTAGATTGGTAAACATCTTCGCTGGGTTAGTGTCCATCTTGCCTGCTACAGCTGCTGCAAGATCCTGGTTATACTAGGCTCCACTAAGAACAACATAAATGCCTTACACCTACAGGTCTGTACAAGGTGGACTCCCAGTATGGAGACATGTACTTTGGTAAGACTTGCAGGCAACAGGAACACGAGTGCTACATTCATCTAGGGCAATACAACAAATCTGCAGTGACCAAATGCCAGCAAGACTGTGGCAAGAAAATAAAATTTAATGAAACTTGTGTGCCTGCCAAGAAGGTGGGTTTGATTAAACACAAGAAGCCATACAAATACTCAAAAATTATAACATGAACAGAGGATGAGCTCAGGTTTGCCACATCATGGTTGCCAGCACTCAGAGTCCAACAGGCTGTACCAATAACATTAGATGAGAGTGCTGCCAGTGATTAACTGCCACTGCATGGTCTGCGTTCAGTAGGAAGAAGACAGGAGCCCACACCTCATTTATCAATAACCACCAATCGTGGCATGCAATGCATGAAGCAACAGACAACAGATGAACTTCACTCCCTCCATGAGTGTGACTTATTACATTTAAATTCCCAGTCCTCCTATCTCATGAGACCAGTCTTAACAACAATATTTTAAAAGTGCGACATGTCATTCTCAGTGAGCAGTAATGACTGCACATCTAAAACAAACCAGTAGGCCTAGAAGAAAGCCACTGTAACCATTGATGAAACATTGGTTTCTCCAGTATAGTTTTCTACTTTTTTATGCAGTATGATGTTCTGAAAACTTTGTCAACAAACTGTCAATTATTTCAAAAGTAATTGCTGGAACTCTTCCTACATTTATCCCACATGTTGCTCAGGTTGTTTGAATTACGCTGCAGAAGTTTCTCTGGGAAACATTATGGATCCTCCATACAGTCCCCACCTCTATCCATGCAGTTTTCATATTTTTGGAGCCCTGAAGAATAACATTCTCGGCTGTCCATTTACTGTGGATGAAGAATTCCATGCCTGGGTACGCTGATGATTCCATAGGCAACTGCAAATTTTTTCCATGATGACAATGACCATCTCGTTTCACACTGGGATAAGTGCTTTAACAGTTTTGGTAATTACTTTGGGTGAAATAAGAAACAGTTTACTTACTTTTTCCATTAGATTTTTCATTTGACTGCCCCTTGTATCTCTTTCCATAGGCCCATACCATTTATATCTTTTAAAAATTGATGGCAAAAATTATGATTTATTTTGTTCATCAGGATCTTATAACAATGGAAACAACATTTATTTGAAATGCATAAACTTTATAAAACGATTGCAGACACTATAAATGTCGCATCAGCTACTAACAACTTCAGAAGTTAATGTCATAGCAGTGAGAATGTATTTAGGGTAACGAAATCAAGGAGGAGGCTGAAAGTGTTAAAGATTCAACTCACTGAAGCACATAATTAAAAAATAAAGGCATGAGAGGCTAAAATCAGCTCATGCATCTTCACATCTGCTTCATATTGCATCCAGTAATGTGAAGAGAGCATTCTGCATGCAGTATGAATCATCAGGAAACTCACCTCAGTTTCTTCGTCTAACTGAATGTCTGCAAATTCAATTAAATTTTCTTCTGAGATTTTCTGTACAAAACATATCTACAGTTACTATTGTATCATCTGAAATTTATTGAAACCACCACAATGAAACACTACAAATTTCAACACCCAGTTCCTGCCAAAAATATTATCAAAATTGTTGCCTTTAGGTCGAATAGCCATATTCACTGAAAGTTTATCCATAGTTCTTTCGCATCCTCTTAATCACTATGTGGCTTCTATCATCAGCTTTTAACATCTACACTTCACCTTAATGAAGCTGGTGTCATACCAATTTATGGAGATTGATCTACATTTTGGTATGACATTTTATCACTGACAGTTTTCCCAGTCAAGCATGATCAAGAAATGAGATCACACTTTAGCACAGTCCTTTTTGTTACTAGGCTGCTTAATTATAATAAATAGCAACAATAAAACAAAAGCTAACATTTTGAACATATGGTCAAAATGTTAGTTTTTATATTATAGTTGTCATATAATTTTACTGATTAATATTTCCTGCTGTTATAAAGTTTTTAATGAAAATTGACATTGCCTGTGGAAGCCTTCAGGAAAATTCTTCATCAAGTTATCTGAAGAACGACAGAACAAGACAAAGATTAATCATGCAATATTTACCATGTAACAGTACCCAATATGCATAATTTAAGAAACATATTCACAGTAACAAAGAAGTTAATAATAAATGTTGTTACTCCAGCTGTTTCACATACTGGTATTACTAGTGCACTGTAGAGAGCACATACTGCTCTATTATTAATACATTGTTGTTGTTGTTGTTGTTATTATTATTATTATTTCTTTCTTATCTCAGACGTTATGTCTGGTCAAAAGTAGAAAGTGACGCGAACCTTGATCAAGCGTGACTTCCTTTTAACTGTACGGTATATGTTATATTGCATTTAGGAACTTTCGGGTAATTGAACATGTATCAATAATTACGGATTTCTGTAATTGTATATATAAGTTTGGATGTAGCTGTATTGCATTGATGTACTGATGGATATTGTGTGGCATGACTCCTGTAGTTGATAGTATAATTGGTATAATGTCAACTTTATCCTGATGCCACATATCCTTGACTTCCTCAGCCGGTTGGATGCATTTTTCAATTTTTTCTCCTGTTTTCTTTTGTATATTTGTTGTATTGGGTATGGATATTTCGATTAGTTGTGTTAATTTCTTCTTTTTATTTGTGAGTATGATGTCAGGTTTGTTATGTGGTGGTGTTTTATCTGTTATAATGGTTCTGTTCCAGTATAATTTTTATTCATCATTCTCCAGTTCATTTTGTGGTGCATACTTGTATGGGGGAATGTGTTGTTTTATAAGTTTATGTTGTAAGGCAAGCTGTTGCTGTATTATTTTTGCTACATTATTATGTCATCTGGGGTATTCTGTATTTGCTAGTACTGTACAACTGCTTGTGATGTGATCTACTGTTTCTATTTGTTGTTTGCAAAGTCTGCATTAATCTATTGTGGTATTGGGATCTTTAACAATATGCTTGCTCTAATATCTGGTGTTTATTGTTTGATCCTGTATTGCAATCATGAATCCTTCCGTCTCACTGTATATATTGCCTTTTCTTAGCCATGTGTTGGATGCGTCTTGATCGATGTGTGGTTCTGTTAGATGATACAGGTGCTTGTCATGTAGTGTTTTCTTTTTCCACTTTACTTTCTTTGTATCTGTTGATGTTATGTGATCTAAAGGGTTGTAGAAGTGGTTATGAAATTGCAGTGGTGTAGCCGATGTATTTATATGAGTGATTGCTTTGTGTATTTTGCTAGTTTCTGCTCGTTCTAGAAAGAATTTTCTTAAATTGTCTACCTGTCCATAATGTAGGTTTTTTATGTCGATAAATCCCCTTCCTCCTTCCTTTCTGCTTGATGTGAATCTTTCTGTTGCTGAATGTATGTGATGTATTCTATATTTGTGGCATTGTGATCGTGTAAGTGTATCGAGTGCTTCCAGGTCTGTGTTACTCCATTTCACTACTCCAAATGAGTAGGTCAATATTGGTATAGCATAAGTATTTATAGCTTTTGTTTTGTTTCTTGTTGTCAATTCTGTTTTCAGTATTTTTGTTAGTCTTTGTCTATATTTTTCTTTTAGTTCTTCTTTAATATTTGTATTATCTATTCCTATTTTTTGTCTGTATCCTAGATATTTATAGGCATCTGTTTTTTCCATCACTTCTATGCAGTTGCTGTGGTTATCCAGTATGTAATCTTCTTGTTTAGTGTGTTTTCCCTTGACTATGCTATTTTTCTTACATTTGTCTGTTCCAAAAGCCATATTTATATCATTGCTGAATACTTCTGTTATCTTTAGTAATTGGTCGAGTTGTTGATTTGTTGCTGCCAGTAGTTTTAGATCGTCCGTGTATAGCAAATGTGTGATTTTGTGTGGGTATGTTCCAGTAATATTGTATCCATAATTTGTATTATTTAGCATGTTGGATAGTGGGTTCAGAGCAAGGCAGAACCAGAAAGGACTTAATGAGTCTCCTTGGTATATTCCACGCTTAATCTGTATTGGCTGTGATGTGATATTACTTCAGTTTGTTTGGATATTAAGTGTGGTTTTCCAATTTTTCATTACTATGTTTAGGAACTGTATCAATTTAGGATCTACTTTGTATATTTCCAATATTTGTAGTAACCACGAGTGGGGTACACTATCAAAAGCTTTTCGGTAATCAGTGTATGTGTAGTGTAGCGACCTTTGTTTAGTTTTAGCTTGATATGTCACCTCTGCATCTATTATCAGTTGCTCTTTACATCCTTGTGCTCCTTTGCAACAACCTTTTTGTTCTTCATTTATAATTTTGTTCTGTGTTGTATGTGTCATTAATTTCTGTGTAATGACTGAAGTTAATATTTTGTATATTGTTGGTAGGCATGTTATGGGGCGGTATTTAGCTGGGTTTGCTGTGTCTGCTTGATCTTTAGGTTTCATATAAGTTATTCCATGTGTAAGTGTATCAGGGAATGTGTATGGGTCTGCAATGCAACTGTTAAATAATTTATATTAATACATTACATATTCGATTAACTTTATCTGACCATCTCATCCTCTGTCTTTGTTTTCTTTCTAGGATGGTTGCAGGAAGCATATCCTGCAAAACACCTCTATTTGGATTTAAATCATTTTCCAGTTGGCTAGCAGTGTCGTTACCATTGTGGGCGGGCATAGGGTTCAAGCGTCGTCCCCGACCATGACGGCACTTGTCCGAGGCTTCTTTAGTTGTGTCCTGAACCAACTAATCACACTAAAAGGGGGGGTTAGCCCTATTAGTGGTTTGTTCTTTTCGTCGCCTTTTACGACTGACAGAACATACCGGAGGCCTATTCCTTTCCCAGGCCTCCACGGGGACTTGTTGTTGTTATTATTATTATTATTATTATTATTATTATTATTATTATTATTATTATTATTATTATTATTATTATTATTATTATTATTATTGTTATTCACTGTGCTTTATGATACCACCATCACTGTAGATAATTTTTTGAAAATAATGAAGGTACTTCATAACAAAACAAAACCAGTAACTGAGAAACCAAATGGGTAAAATGAGAAGAGTGAGAATGATATGGCCTACAGAGGAAAAAAGTTTCTAAACATTGTGATGGGAAAAAAAAGACCATTAGAGTTATACATTGTACAGAAGAACAGCACAATACATATGGAAGAGGAATAGTCCTAATTTAAGTATTATCTACTGCAGTGAAAATGTTTCTTCTTGCTTCTGTTATACCTCATATCTCTAAGTTTGTTTAACTGTTATCTTTCCCTTTGTGATGTACAGCTCTTCTGCACATTTCTTATTTGTATCAAAACTCTTATCTTGTGATACTTGGGTGCTCCTGCTAGGTTTTATCTGCTTTTAATGAATATGGCTATTTTGTTTGTGTGTAATATTAATTTCTCTTACAGAGATATAAAAATTGGAATTTCAGCTTTCACCTTGACCTAAGTGAATTAGTGAACTTATAATAGGTTAATATAATAATTGCTTGAAAAATATAGTCTTGTGGGAGAGTTACAAGCAGAACTGGTGCATTTGTTTACAGTGTGGTGGCTTCTAACCAACTAATTTATAATGTACATCACCATTTGTGCAGCTTATTTTTCAGATTATATTCTACTAATAAATGTAATATTTTAAATTAAAGGATCTAACGACACATTCTTTCACATAGTCTTTCTTTACAGAATATAGTGCTGCAAATATCTTTAGGAGGAATAAGGTGTCTCTCTTTCCTTGGAAAATTATAATTTGTTTTGGAAGTTCCTATAGAAAAAATATGAAGGTTTTGAAAGGCTAATTTTCACTTTATTCAGCTCCTGTTAATGATGTTTTCACACCTGTTTTTTTGTATTTGCACCCACAACCTCCTTAAAGTTTAATCCTAATCTTTAATCTGTTAATTATTAACAGCTCATAGCTAATACACCGTATTTCTAATGTTGATTGTTAGTCAGTTCTCACTTTTGATTCTATTCCTACACGTGGGTATCTCCTAGTTAGGTGGTTTGCAATGACTTCCCTTTCTTCCAACACTTGCACTTCTTGCCTCTCCTTGTATTATTTATTAGCTTTGCCTTCCCTCTAACCATCAGACAGTTTAAAAGCTCATGAAGGTATCAGCCACACTTTTAGTGTACATAAACTTTCAACTTGTCGCACTTCATGGGCACTTGTAATCCCATAAACTATTATTAATGAAAAAATCTATGTCTTGTCATTTGGTATACAGAAAATTTCCTTTTCAGGTAATTTAAGTTGGAGACCAGACATTATACAAAAAATTACATTTTCCTCATTATTTTCTAAAATAGATGGCAGTTTGGAGAATAGAAGATATAGTCATTTGAAGGACATACAATGTATGTAATGTGTCATGCAAACTTTGCCCTGGTTGATGTTTTCTGTGAAAAAGAAACTCTTGCATCATTAATTAATGTGCAGTCCAAAGTCAGGTTAGAATAAGTTCAACATGTTGAGATGGTCAGCAGGAAGTATGCCTCGGTAAATAATGAATTTCATTGTGATCATTTCCTCTCATACACTCTTTCCCACCACTGGATGACACACTGCTTCAAGAGCAAGATAAATGGGAGCAGAGAACTTGCATATCATTTTGCACTGTTATCACTACAGGCCCCATCTAGCCATTTGATCAGCTAATTCATTCTCCTTTATTCCCAAGTACCAGTAGAATGACACTTTCTTGCCCCTCTTTTGTAAGCAGAGAAGGGATTCGAAAATATTTTGGAGAGGTTTCTCATCTGTTAAACAACTTCAGAGGCATTTGAGGAATTGCAGAAGATGACTAACTTGAATGAAATTTTCACTCTACAGAGGAGTGTGCACTGATATGAAACTTCCTGGCAGATTAAAACTGTGTACCAGACTGAGACTTGAACTGAAGACCTTTGCCTTTTGTGGGCAAGTGTTCTACCACTTGAGCTACCCAAGCACGACTCACGACCTGTCCTTACAGCTTTAATTTTGCCAGCACCTTGCCTCCTATCTTCCAAACTTCACAGAAGCTCTACAGACCTAGCAGAACTAGCACTCCTGGAAGAAAGGATATTAGGGAGATGTGGCTGAGCCATGTGTCAACACTTGTCTGTGAAAGGCAAAGGTCCGTAGCTTGAATCTCGAACTGGCACACAGTTTTAATCTGCCAGGAAGTTTCAGATGAATAACTTCATTGCACAATCATATGTCACCAGGTCCAGTGCTCTAAAAACCACTTAAGTCTGCACAGAGAATTTTCCTGGTCTGTTGTGATACAAACAATGTAGATGATCTGGTTTTGATATTCAACTTAAATGTGTTAAATGTTAGTTTTAAATACTGTGCTGTAGTATTTTTTCTGTACTCTGTACGTCTAAAATTCCTTATAACCTCCAAAGCATCCAAGTGAATAATGGCTCCATGCCTTGATCAACATTACATCCTGATCTGTGTGGATTCCAAATGACTAATTTGCACATATATTATATATGAAATTTCATCAAATGTTTTTGTCATGCTATAGTATGTTATGTGAGTGATTAAGGTAAAGATGAAACATTTTTACCAAGAGAAACCATGAGGGCCATCCACTGAACTGCACGTGGTGCTGCTTCTGATGGGATAGGATAAACTTACAGGATTAGAGTAGGATGTTGTGGCTGGGTGAACCAGATAGGTCTTGCTCATGTCTCTTCAACAAAGGTATGATACCTGTGGCAAGGGGTTTGAGAATGGACGTGTCATAGCTTGTAGCTGAAAGGAACTCTTGTCGACCAACACTTCCCATTATTTTCCTGTAGCAAAAACTCTTATGTCAAAGATACAAACTACCTCTTTCACTGACACACTATCGTCCCCACCTCGTTACATCATGCATCCTTACTTGTCACTTTTGATACCATGCCCCTACATACTTCATACGGATGGCCTTGCTCTGATTAAAGACTGCCTTTCTCAATGTCCTGCCAACTTCAGACCCACTATCTCATACCTTATACACTTCACCAATTACATTTTTATGCACAACTAGTCCTCATTTGAGGGACAGACATATAAACAGACCTGCAGCACAGCCATCATCATCTGAATGGCACCCTTCTATACCTACCTGTTTTTGGGCCACATAGAGGAAACCTTCCTAGCCTGTCAAAGGCCCAAACCCCTTTTCTGGTTTAAGTTCCTTGATGATATCTTTATGATCCGGACCCATGGCCAGGGCATCCTATCCTATGCCTCCAGAACCTCCTCAACCCCTTCTATCTCTCCCATCGGCTTCACCTGCCCCCCCCCCCCCCACCCCCCAATCAGCTCAGCTCAATGTGCCACCACATGGACGTTGGCCTCCTGCTACCTGATGTTTCCAGCCCTATCTCTGTTCATAGTAAGCCCACTATAAGAACAATAGTCATAAAGAGAGTTTACAAGTCTGGAACAGAATAAAATGTTTATTAGTACATTAACTCTTCAGATTTTGTTTTCCTCTGTTCAGCTAAAAGAGAGAGGAAAGACTGAAGCAGTGGAATGTTGGAGATTTATCGCACGAATGACACTCAAGTCCCAGATTAAATTATGGGCAACAAATGGTATTTGTGTAGCTGAAAGTCATGAAATGAAGGCAACAGCTAACACTAGAGAGTGGTGAGAAAATCTCCATTCTACTTTCAGAGTGTTGCGAGAAGCAGAATGATGTGGAGACAGTAAGCTCCACATTGATAATGTGTAGCTGAAAATAAGAAAACTAGGTCCATGTTTCGTGTGTGGCAATGGGTCGGTTAGAAATTTAAGACTGACTTACGAACCAGGCTAAATTCTTAATTCTTGTTGCATATTAAACTGACAAATATTGGTTGCTGTATGTAGTGCTGTAGCAGAAACTGTTAACCTTTACTATCTGATAACCCCATCATGCTTATCATACATGTAATGAGAACTAGAAGAACAAGAAACACAAAGAAGATCTACCCTCTTAGTTAAGGTGGTCGTATTTATGATGTACTTGATTGTGTGATGTGGAACATGCCAATTAACAAAAGCTTTACACACTTTTCAAATAGAAACATTGATGTGACTACATACTACACATGACAGGTTTGTAATTAACATCTCACTTCTAGCCAATTCCTCAGTGGTATAGGCAGACCAGCTCTAATTTGCAACTACAAACACTGTTACTGATATTTTTGAAGGTAGATTGTTAAAGATTTTTGTCACTACATTCTGTTGCAAAGTTAAATTAGTTTTTCCCATTAAAATGTGAATGTTTATAAGTAAGGCTTAAGTTGGCTGGAGACCTAAGAAAATTTAAGAGGAATGTCCAGTGGCTGGAAAGGTGAGAAGAGTTGGTATATACCAAAAATATTAAAAAGTAGGAAGCTTTTTAAAAAGTGCATAATCATGTTATTTGTAACATGCTATATCACTCATTATAACAATAAGAGTAGACTCTGATATCATAAGTAAATAACTGGTAGTAAAAATTACAACAAGAAATTGTGCCAAGTGTGTGAAAAGCCATCAGTATAAAGAAAAATTATTTCATATGACCAAAATAAGGAAACACTACAAAAATAAACAAACTAGGAAAGATAGTGAAAGTAGAGAACCTAGAGACCATATGAAAAAAATTTAATTGTATTCTAACCGTTATAAGGTATTTACTGTACGTGTTTTGCTGAGTAAGGAAGTTATGTATTAATGTGCAATATTTGCACCTTGTCAGCCTGTTATGCTTTAGTCAACAGTAAATTATCTTCCAGCCTCTGCCCCTTCATCTGAGTTGTGAGTGCATTTGACTGCCATGCAACAGGCCCAGATTCAATTAGAGAATAAGTACAAATTTGATTCATCATGGATGTGAAAGAAAATTTGCTGTGGTCTGCTTTATGGAAGCATCATGACACTTACAGTTAAGTGATTCAGAAAAACCATGAGAAATGTAAGTTAAGCACTGGAAACTACAGTTAAGAATAACAACAATGTAGGAAAAGATAGATTGCTACTTACCTTAAAGAAGTCACATTAAGTTGCAGACAGGCACAATTAAAAGACAATTAAGTAAGGATTTGGCCACAGTCGTCATCAGTGAAAGAGAAACACTCACAAGCAAGCACATCTCATGCACATGTGACTGTCAACACCAGCATCTCGGGTTGGGTCAGGTCAGGTGCCTGTCTGCAACTTAACGTGTCTTCATTATGGTAAGTACCAATCTATCTTTTCCTACATTGTAGAAATGTAAGTCATATTGCAAGATAATAGTTTGAGAGATGTTCCTAAGTGCAAGTGTATTTGGTATTCACTGTGCCTACTTGCTCATTATTTTTGTATCATGTATTAGTACCTCAGCTCAGACTTGTTTTTGTGATTAATGCTTTTACCTATGGAGTTATCTAGTCGTACATCATAGCCCATATAAAGACTGGCAATACTTCTCTCATATGTTCCAATTTCACTCTTTCTACACTCCATTGTTATCATTAATCTAAAATACTTTGCATGAGCAAGTTATTTTACAATAAACAGATTGCTTTAGGCATATTTTTTCCTAATACTCACTGCAAGTGGTTTTCCAACAGGATAGTTGATTGGTGTATGTGTAAGTGCAAGCTCTATTGAACTGAGTTGGGAACTGCTTCCACTGGCAACAGGAGAACGGCTTAGGCCTTCTTCAGCAATCCTCTCAGGACTTTGAGCACTGTTTGAGCCATTTTGCCTTGCTATTGAAAGAGCCATTGCTGAAGCTTGGGCATCACAGTTCTCCAAGCTTGGTGTCTTGAATGCTATGATAGTTGGTTTGTTGCGCATATAGCGAAAACTTTGTGCCAGTGACTTGTTCTGAGGGCTCAGATAAGCAAGACCAAGAGACTGTAGTCGTGCACGCCTCATCTGGCATTCATCAAAACTTTTTTCTGATTCTGAGCGCATGTACTCACGTAACCTGAAACATTTAAACATTAATTGTAGAATTTTGTTCTATAAAATGCATGCTGATAGTAGCAATGATAGCATTTCTGAAAAAGAGGAATTTGTTAATATCTAAAGTAAATTTAACGTTTGGAAGTTTTTTCTGAAGGTGTATGTTTGGAGTGAGCCGTCCATGGAAGTGAAATGTGAGTAATAAGCAGTTCAGATAAGAAGCCAATAGCAGCTGTTGAAAGGTGCCACAGAAGAATGCTGAAGATAAGATGGATAAATTGAATAACTAATGAGGAGATTACTGAATCACATTGCAGGTGGGGGGTGGAGGGAGGGTGGGGGGGGGGGGGTGGAGGGAATTTATGGCGGAACTTTACTGAAAGAAAGGATCAGTTTATGGGACACACAACACTTTTCAAGACAACGAGGAATAGCCAGTTTGTTAATGAAAGAAAGTGAGAGAGAGTGTGTATGTGTGAGAGTGGAATTGTGGAAGGAGAGCTAAGCTTAATTACAGTAAGTAGGTTCATATGACTGTGGGTTTCAGTACTCTTTCAGAGTTAACGAGTCCTGCTCAGGAAGACCAATATGTAGAGCTGCACCAAGCAAGTCTTCAAACTGAAAATCACAGCCTTAACAACAATATAGAATATCCATACTCATTTGCAACAGAAACTGAAAAATGTGAAGGAGGACCATTGTGAAAGATATTGATCGTGAGAGTTGGTGATGAGGAAGATGAGAAGAATCTCTCTCTCAAATATCTTTAATTTATTATCATTGGTTTGGAGTTATTACAAATACAGAAAACAAAAGAAACCTACAAGTCACAGAAGTTCCAAAGAGAGGATTAGATCATTGATAATTTCTTCTCAGAAACACAAAATATTGGTAGAATCCAACCAGTGGAATTCCACATGCTGTAAACATATACTTGAGCTGTTATACACATGCTAGCCACTGTGAACTTACCGGCTGTATTTGAGATGTTGGGCTGCTGTTTTTCAATAATCCCTACCATGGACTCTGTCCCTCAAGTTCAAAGATCCTAAGTTTTCTGAAAGTTGAAGACCTGACTTTTTGTACAAAATAGATGGGAATAATGGTACAATTGCCCAGCAAAGGCTGCAGGAAGTTAAGTTCAATGAACAAATACTTAAGGGGGAAACTTGGCAGCAGAAAATTCCAGAGTAAGGTATATTAATAGAAACAGCACTGTCAGAGATAAAACAGGAAGTAACTAATTATTTTGTTCATTCATAGATCTATGACTCTTACAATTAAGGATAGCCTTGAAGGTAATAGAGAGTAAAGGTTTACACAAAATTGCTTACAGTTATTAGATACTACATTAATGAAAACAGTAAATGCACCAGGAAAAATCACTTCTTTGATTTGTTCCTCAACTGTGTAAGGTAGCTGCTGTTTATTTCTTATTGTTAGCATAATGTGTACATCATCACATTGCTACTTATGCAACTAAGAGGAATTTTGAGTCTTTAACATACATAAATAATATGTGTAGGGGAAACCAGTTTTAATCATATTAGTATCAGAGAAAAAGAGGATTAAAAGCACTGAAGGAATAGAGACTAATTCTTCATCAATGCTGTCAGCTTTATAAATCTCTTTCCTTAGTGAGCCATTGCTTATGTTTCTTTTATGCCCTGTTTTCCTTGTATAATCTGTACTATGTGACTTAAGTTCAGATAAACCAGTCGCTATTGGTCTGAAATCTAAATCACTGGTGCTATTTGATTTGAGCATAGGTTTTTAAAGGCCACTGGATTATTGCTGTATCGGCCGGTGGACGCAACGCACAGCCATACACACAGGGAGCACCAGACAAAGGCCAGTCACCATTGTAGCACCACATTATTATGATTGGACAGGTGCATAGATGACTGTATTATACGTATGCCACATTTGATGAAAGTAGTGGCATCTAACTGCCATAGTTAAGGTTCAACATGGCTGACGGCACTAAAAATGTGTTCAATACAATGCCCCTGCAAATAATTCATAAATTACTTGCTTATTTAGGTGGACACGCAGCTCCACTCAGCCTGAGCCAGTGTCTCCAGAGTCTCTCAGTGTTGCAATATCCGCCAAGATTCACAGCATACGTGTTTCAACAGACACTACCAGGATTTATATAGTCACCAACAGCAGAGCCAAATGGACTTACTACTAGTTTAGTCAATCATCATTCACTCTAATCAGGAATAGACCAATGATTATTGATTTTGTCACACTGAACATTATGATCATTTTTATTAATAATCATTGTTAAGTGTATCTTAATCTATGATTTTTCTACTGAAAATTTGCAAAAACTATTTGTTAAAAATATGATATAATTTTTTCTGATGTGAAAATTAGGATTAAAAACTATGAAGCACACATAATGTTTAAGCCAAACGCTGCACCAAAATTATCTAAAGCATGCATTAAAGGACAAAAACCAAACCGCATTTTAAGACTGCAGTGATTTCAGAAATGCAGTCAATGCACAACCCTGAATAACGTAGCTGGCAGTGTAAATTTTAAGAAACTTTATTTGAATGCTGCCTACTCACAGATACCTGTGGATGAGGACACACAGAAATTTTTTTATGATAAATACTCCATTTGAACTTTATCAATAAAAGATATTGCCAATTGTGATTGACAGCACACCAAGTGTGTTGCAGTGTTGCTTAAAATAATTAATTATGAAAGCTCGTATACTGTGAACTACCTGGATGACATCATTGTTTCAGGGAAATCTCCTGAAGCCCTGTTAAGTATTTTGAAATGTGTATTTAAGATTTTACAAGCTTTTAATTTAAACTGTAATAAGGGAAGTGCATAATATTCCAGCGGTAAGTCCAATACATACGATACATCCTGTCACAAGGCACCAGATTGACACTACGATATGTTGAAACAATTAATAATCTTCCAGCTCTCAAAGATCTCAAGCAATAACAAGCTGTTTGGCCAAATTAGTTACTACAGAAGATTCATTCTACAATCAGCTCCATCAAGCAAGAAGTGAATGGATTGGGAATGGTGAAGCCAATGTGAATTTGATGAATTAAAACTAACTTTACTAGATGCCAAATTTCTTACCGTATATGACCCAACTAGAATGTTAACTACTCTAGCAGATGCTTCTGAATATGGAACCAGAGCATTCTGTTTATTAAAGACCTACCACATTTGCATACAAAACACTGATGATTGCTCAAGGACCTGAAGTCAAACTGAAAGGAATCTCTTGCTATCTTCTTTCCTGTTAAAAAGTGTCAGGAATACATTTACAGCTAAAGATTCAGTCTCCCTATGGATAACTTGTGATTAAAGGCTGTATTTGGACCCAGTAATACTGTTCCTTCTAGAGAAGCTCAATGCTTATGATATTGGGAATGGGTTTTATGATAATATGACCAGGAAATAGTTTTCAAGTTCTCAGGTAAACAGTGTAAATGCAGACTGACTATCAACGGGGTGGGACAAAAGTTGTGAGTCTGCTACTGATATGTTTTGCTTTGGACTGCATTTTTCCTTAAATGCCAACTTGACTCCAAAACCTGTGCCAAAGGATCCAATGTGATCAAAATCAAATAAAACACTAGACAAAATTTTTACAATGAACCAGACATTAAATTGTACTGGCACATGAGACATGCTCTCATTGGCTACAAAGGACAGGGAAGACAAGTAGTGATTCCAGAAGTACTAAACCCAAAGTACATCAAATGCTTCCTTTTAGAGATGGGTTGTTCACAAACTAACAGGTCCAAAAGAACAGTTCACCAAGATGAATGGAAAGAGTGAGGAATAATTTCTTGGGAACGGTCTTTTATAGTTCACTTTGGTTGCGGCTTTCTACTTATAGTTCCTGGGAACAGACAACGATCAGTCCCATTCCCACAATGGCACATCAGCCGGTCTCATTCCAGTCTTGGTTCCCTTCCCATCTCTGTTTTGGTCTCCCTCAGCTGGACTACTACTTTTCGTGGACACTCTTCACAGTTCCACTGCTGACGGCTCCTACTTAGTTCAGTACCGAGTTGTTCATTTCGTTCACTGCGCACGCCTATTCTAGATCTGTTTCAAATCTTTGTTGAACTCAGAACTTCTGCATCTTTTCATATTCTGTTCAGTGTCCATGACTGCCAATTAAAATGTATTTTATAATTACAGTACTTCAGTCACCTATGCTACTAATTTTCAGTTTTTCGTAAGAACCATATACCATGCACAAATGAACGGTGAATGAGTAAAAATGAACAGTTCCCAAAAAAGAGCTAGTTTCCAAGGATGAACGAGTTTACCCATCTCTCCTCCATCAATGCCACTAGGGCATTGGACATACAAAATGCTTTGCCAGATAACAGTGCTATTGGAAAAATATAAATGAAGACATAGAACTGATGATGGCTAAATGCTACTTACACCAGAAATACCAGTCACTTCAGCAAGACAATATTTCCTGTGGCCATAGGCATCGAAACCCTAGTCAAGTTTACACACTGAATGTGCAGGAGCATATTTAGGAAGTCAATTGGCTGACTGTTACTGACACAATTTTCCAATTGTGATAAAACTTTCATCTGTAATTTCTATGAATGTAATCCAAGCTTTGTTAAGAACCTTCTCAATCGAAGGCTTGCCAAAATTAATATTTATGGAGAACAACCCATAAGTTCCATCACAGGAAATCAAATTTTCAGTCAACAAAATGGCAATCTGGAAGATCTGCAGTGGATAGGCACTTGGTGCAGGTAGTGGCAACTGACCCTTAACATAGACAAATGTAATCTATTGCGAATACAAAGAAAGAAGGATACTTTATTGTATGATTATATGATAGTGAAACAAACACTGGTAGCAGTTACTTCTGTAAAATATCTGGGAGTATGCGTGCAGAACGATTTGAAGTGGAATGATAATATAAAATTAATTGATGGTAAGGCGGGTACCAGGTTGAGATTCATTGGGAGAGTCCTTAGAAAATGTAGTCCATCAACAAAGGAGGTGGCTTACAAAACACTCATTCGACCTGTACTTGAGTATTGCTCATCAGTGTGGGATCCGTACCAGATCGGGTTGACGGAAGAGATAGAGAATATCCAAAGAAGAGCAGCGCGTTTCGTCACAGGGTTATTTGGTAACCGTGATAGCGTTACGGAGATGTTTAACAAACTCAAGTGGCAGACTCTGCAAGAGAGGCACTCTGCATTGCGGTGTAGCTTGCTCGCCAGGTTTTGAGAGGGTGCGTTTCTGGATGAGGTATCGAATATATTGCTTCCCCCTACTTATACCTCCCGAGGAGATCACGAATGTAAAATTAGAGAGATTCGAGCGCGCACGGAGGCTTTCAGACAGTCTTTCTTCTCGCAAACCATATGCGACTGGAACAGGAAAGGGAGGTAATGACTGTGGCACGTAAAGTGCGCTCTGCCACACACAGTTGGGTGGCTTGCGGAGTATAAATGTAGATGTAGATGAATCCCATACCAATATCACTCCATTCACCATGAAGCAAACTGATGTGCTGAAAGATTTGTATGGACATTCACTTTTCATATGATGAAGCTCACTCAGCAGTACAATAAGGAAATGTATTATTAATTTATCTTCTGTCTACAGAGCCAGTCCATGTGATACAAATCTTGAACAGAAAACTGACTGGGGTACACTGCCCTGTACTTCAATTTCAGTACTAAAGACATTCATTCCTGCATCAATAAACTCAGCACCATCAACTTTTGAGATCAAAGCTTTTGAAAATCAATCTCAGGTACTACTTACAAAGTACAGGAACTGAAAGAAATCTTGGGTACCATCCAAAGACAAACAACAGTGCAGGAATGTAATGTACAGAGTTCAATCTCATGTAGGTTTCACAACATGACACAGGAACTAAGTGAAACCACACATCATGTGAGCTTGTTAGTTAGTTAGATAGTTAGTTACATTTTTCATGAACCATTTTATCATTTGAAGAATTCTTTTATCAAAATGACCTGGAATGAGTCAGCTTACATAATATGTATACATGATTAGTGTTAACATTAGTGAATGTATTTTTTAGTCTTACTCTTGGAAATACTGTAACTATATTATTTAAAAGGACAAGTTTTTAAATAAAATTTCATCCATGGAATGAAAGGAGGTGTCCAGAAAAAATAATTTAAGGTTATATTAAAAACCTGCTTTGCTACATGTCAGTAATTTTATATCCTTGAGCAAATGATCAAAAACTTAGTGCATGTTTAACTCCTTTCTGAGCCAGTGACTATCTTAATAATGGATAATACATTCCAATTTTCCACCTAATGTTGTAGATATGAAAATCATTGTTCTTGACTTGTGATGGATTACCTGTGATGAAATTCTTTAGCAAATTTGTGTATTCTGATGGTTCAAATAAATTTTTAGGTCCATGATTAAGGTGCCTACATTATCGCCATGGTCAACACTGAATATTATTCTTACTGTTTGCTTTTATGCAATAATCTATAGTTTCTAAGTGATAAGATAACCCACAACATTATCCTGCATGATGTTACTGAGTGGAAATATGCAAGAAATACCGAGAGTCTGATTTGTTTGTTTCCAATGCTAGCAATTATTCTAAGAGCAAAAGCAGCTGAACTTTATTGTTTGAGCTGTTGATTAATATGTTGCTTCAATTTTCATCAGTATGTAAATCCAAAAAGATGGACTATTCTCTCCTGTTTACTGACTCCAGTTCTTGAGCTACAGCAATTGTTGGTATAACTTAATATAGTGTGTTCTCAAAATTATTGGAGGGTTTATTTTCAGAAAGCAACTTAATAATTCCAGAATGAAATTTTCACTTGGCAATGGAGTATGCTCTGATATGAAACTTCCTGGCAGATTAAAATTGTATGTTGGAATGAAACTTAAACTCAGGATCTTTGCCTTTCTAGTTTGTCAGTATGACATGGTTTTAATCTGCTGGGAAGTTTGAATTTAGTAATTCTTTGAAGAACATGATTAACTGTATCTTCTCTTGCCTTCTCTGTAATGAGATTTGTTAGAACACTAGTATCATCTGCAAAAGTACCAATTTTGTTTGATGTGTGAGTTAATTGGAAGGTCGTTCACTCATGTGAGGAATAGGGGTGGACCCAAAATTGAACCTTATGTGACTCTGATTTTATCCAGTCAGTATAATTTTCGATCTTTTATACATTGAATTACTCAGCATAACCATTTTTTGCATTGTGTTGGTTAAGAATGATTCAAACCAGCTTGTAAAGTCATCTACTGCATATAACTTAAGTATCTGTAAGAGTGGCATGGTCTACACAGTCATATGCTATGAAAATATTTAAAAAATACCAACTGACAATTTGTTTATTATTTGAGGCTTGTAGTATCTGGTGAGAATGTATAAACAGAATTCTCAGTCAAGCTTCCCTTCTGGAATCCAAACTGCAATATGCTAAGTAATTTGTTTCTACTCAAGTGTCAGACTACTTTTCAGTGCATTACTTTTTTCAGACATGTAGGAAAAACATGTCAGTAAGGAAGAGGACAGTAATTGCTTAAGACTTTGTCATCTTCATGAAGAGGTTTAACAAAAGCATATTTTCAGGTATATGGAAAATCTCCTCTGCCAGTGATGCATTACAACATTACTCATTCTTTCAGAAATTTGTATTTTAGTTTCATGAACACCTTTCGTTGAAAGGTGTTGATGCTACTAATAGTTGCTTAAAATTTTGTGGAATGAAATTTTTAATATTTTCTCTTACTCCTTTACTGCTACATTTAGAATTTGATTGTTACAAGTATCTGCAACTTGTGAATTACCAGTCATAACATTTGCCATTTAGTTTAACTGTTGTGGTATCTTGTACCCTGAGTGGTTGTCCCATCTCCCATTCCACAATACCAAATATATTGTCTGCATTATTGATTTCTGGCAGGATGTTCATATCTCCGAACAATTTAATGACCTTCCTGACAATATTACAGTATTTTTTCTAGAATGTAAGTAATGTAGCAGCTTGACTCATTCTGGCCTCTACATAAATTTCCCTTTTCCTCCTACATGAGATTTTTAATCCCTTGCTCAGCCATGGACTTATTTCTTTAATGGATTTCTGGATAACTTTTTAGGAAATCTACTGTCAAACATTGACACAAATTTACTATGAAGTGTATTGCATTTCCCATTACATACTCTTTCCATACAGGGTCAACCAGAACTCCACTGACAAATTTCAGAAGTTGTTCAAGGGTATCAGCCAAGCATCAAGGATATTGTCCAAGCATTTTGGTATAGGGGGCGGAAGGTCTCCAGAGGCTCATTACAGAATAAAAATGTAATAATGATATGTTCAGTTTGTTATGCCAATGGCTTTGTTCCAGGGAAAATATCTTCACAACAGTCAAAAAGCCTGTAATACGTAATCACGAAAATGTATAACACAAAATGCAGGATTTGGTTTCTCAACGGTGTACTGCTAATGTGGCTGATGTAGCTGTGGGGACAGCTCAGCTTTGTGTTGTCATGCTGGCTCTTCCCTTTCATTCATTCACCCATAAATGAGGTGCATATCAACCAACTCTTTATCAGTAAACCTACTCATAATACTGCTTGTATCACTGCTGACACACAGTTAACACTGGTGGAGTGCAAAACCATGGACAGAACTGAGCAGTACTGAATGCAAACTTGAAGACAATGAATTAAAGAGGGCAATAGCTGGTACAGTGAGAATGGGAACAAGACACACACACAGCCCATACAGTTGATATTTGCACTGTTGAGCCATATTTTCAGTGCAATACAGATCTAAAGCTAAATGGAGCAAGAAACCAAATGAAATGCAGTAACTCTGTTACTTGCCACTGGACATCTTGAGTCCCTTACACCATAATACTCAGAAGCTATCTCTTAACAACCTGGAGTTTGTCTAAGTTCTGATTCACCCTGTGTATACTTCAGCCCATAGCATTTCTTTCAACTTAGGTTTGAAACATTGCACCCTCTTTTCTTTAATAAGCCTCCCTGCTTTGAATGAACATACCTGAAAGCTGTTAATTTCTACATTGTTTATTTCCATTAATTGTGCATCATGATCAGGTAGTCCATTAACAATTGGGTGCACATTGTTTGTTACAACTTGGTGAAAATTGTCTATAAAAATGTTATCAATCAGGGTCCTGCTATCTTGCTGTAGACAAGTCGGAAAAGTTATCCCTAAAATCAGAGTAAAACAGTCCAATAACAATATCAGTTCATTTTTCGTGTCAGAATCTTAAGAAACACATATTTAAAACTCCACAAACTACTAATCATTTCTCTCTGCTGACTGTTACAATTACAATTGTAAGAGAAGTATTGTGCAGCATCAACTCACAAGCACATGATTCTAGTTTCTGATATATGCCAAAGACTGCTTGTTTTAAAATTTTTGACTGTGTCCAACATTTACCAATGTTGCAACCCCTCATTTTTCCACATTAACTCTACATGAAAATGATGCCACTGTATAATCCCTGATATTTACCTTCTTAGTTACTGTGGTTTACATGGTGTTCAGAGAGAGACAGAATATCTATCACTAAGGTATTTTTCACATCTTCTTGACAATCTCATTTACCACATTTTTCAGCCTTCTAATGTTCTGGTGAAACAAACAAATTTCTCTTCTCTGGAAAGTGTTACGTATATACTGGCAAGAAACAAAAGGCAGCACCCTCAAGGTCTATGTTCAGTGCCACCAGGGTATAATATGTGCATACCGAGGAGTCAGTGTTTGAGATTCATGTATCAGGGTCATCAGCAATCAGATGGCTTTCAGGAGGCCTGTCGGTGCATCCTCTATTTTGACTCTGCAGAAGTAATTGTTCTGGGTTTAGAGGTGAATAGTGTTTGCAACATTCATTCTGGGTACAACCATGCCCCACTAATACGTACTCCTGTAGTGGGCATGTGGGAAGGTGGATGAACATATTGAGAGATTGCTGCACATGTTGGGCACAGTGTATAGGTGATTGATGCTGCTTTCAACAGTGGTCTGTGTAACATTCCCACATCTGTAGACCAAGTTTCGTATGTTCTTGTAGTACGTATGCCCATCAAGATGAACACATCATGCAAGCAGTGGCAGCCAACTAAACATCATCTAAGGACAAAATTCGGGCATATGTTGACGCCTGCTGTGTCATGAGGGACCACTAGGAACCATTTGGTTGCAGCAAGATGATGATCACATGTGCCTCTGGCCAGGCTATCACTGACACCATGTCAGTGTCAAGCATGGATACTCAGGTGTCATAAAAGAGTTGATTGGAGAGTAAGATGGTGCTCTGTCATCTTCTGTGATTGGAGTACATACTGACTATATGCGAGTGATGGATGTACATATATATGGCATAGACCTGGTGATCTGCCCATTTCAGAGTGCATCCATCTGTGACACACTGTTCCAATCCTAGGCTTCATGGAGTGGGCAACCGTCATTTACATTTGGTGTTTCTGCTACACTGCACAGGTTGGTATCCCCAGCTACTGTAATTTCTGTGACAGGAAGGTCAAATTCTTTTTCAGCATGATAATGCATGTCCACTTATGGCTGCTGCAATGCAATGTGCTCTTCGTCATATACAACAATTGCCCAGGCCCATAAAGTCACAAGGTCTTTTGCCAGTTGAACATGTGGAATATGAGAAGCAGGAACTTACTCATTTTTCAGTACCTGCAACAACCGTTGTCTGACTACTTTGAAAGGTGGAAGATGCTTGGAAAAATGTAGTGCATGATGCCATTTGGTATCTTTATGATTGATTGCACACAAGAATATAGGCATGTGTTGCCAATGGGTGGGGTGGAAGTTACATTTGTGTGTTCATCTACACTCTGCTGAAGTGCATGACACAGGATACATCCTATCGTACCTTTGTAGACTGATTGCATTCACCAATGTTCTACCGTAAACCAGAGTCTGCGATCTGCTTTACCCATGACTGAGCCTATTTGATCATTCCAATTTCATATTCCCAGAAATTGTTATATCCAGGTATTTGATAAGTTGGCTGATTCCATCTGTGAGTAATTTATATTATGGTCATAGGATAGTAGGTTTTTTCATTTAGTGAAGTGCCTAATTAATTTTTTTGAGTATTTAAAGCAAGTTGCCAATATTTGCACCACTTTGACATCTTATCAAGATCTAACTGATACAGCTTCTCTCAGACAGTACTTCATTACAGATGGCTGCATCATGTGCAAAAAGTCTGAGATTACTATTAATATTGTGTGCAATGTCCTTATCATACAACATGAACACACCTTGGGTCCCAACACTTCCCTGGAGCACATTCAAAGCTATTTCTACATCTGATGATGACTCTCCATCCAAGATAATAAGCTTTGTCCTCCCTAACAAAGAATCCTGTCACAAATTTCACTTGATACCCCATAAATCATAGTTTTGACGATAACTGGATATCTGGTACTGAATCAAATGCTTTCTGGAACTCAAGAAATGATGCATCTACCTGACTGCCTTTATCCAAGGCTTTTCAGTACGTCATGTGAGGAAAGTAAGAATTGAGTTTTGCATGATCAATGTTTTTAGTATCCATGATGGTTGGCCTAGAGGTGTTCATTCTGTCTGAAAGATTTCATTACATTTGAAATTGGAATATGTTGTAAGATTCTACAACAAATTGATGTCAAGGATATTGGACAGTAATTTTGTGGGTCACTTCTATTACCCTTCTTGTAAACATCTGATTTCTTCTACTACAGGACATGGTTTTTTGTTTCAGGGAGCCACAATAGAATTTATTGGTACATGGTGCTAACTCAGAGACAAATTCAGTGTAGAATCTGATAGGGATTCTGTCAGGCCCTGGAACTGTGTTCAGTTTTAACAGTACCAACTTCTTCTCAAGGCCTCTGACACTAATACTGATTTCACTCATCTTTTCAGTAGTACTTAACAAGAATTAAATTGTGGCATTTCCCCTGGTTTTTCCATTATAAAGGAACATTTTAAAACAGAGTTAAGCATTTCAGTGCTTTTCAGAAGCACCTCAAACTCTTGCACTTTGTTGTGAAGGTTTTGACAATTAAGTACAAGGATTTTAATACTCTCCCTTGCAGAGGAGAATTCTTTTGGATATTACACATTTACTCCTGCATCTCCTACAGCTGACATTATCTGGAGTGGATGGAGTCCCACCTTATCCAGAACCCCTTGTGTGCATGCAACACACAGTTGGGTACCTGGAAAGCAGTCTCTGATGTGCAGTGCACACTTGACCCATTTAAGGGGACCCTTTAGCTCTCAATCCCTACAGCCCAAGTCTACGAAGCCACAGTCTAGCTTGTCACAGAATCTTTAAAGTCTCTGGTTCACTCCTTCCACTTGACTCAGAACCAGTGGGCCACTATCAGTTCTTCACCTAATGCTGCAAATTGTGAGCTTGCTTTGAACTGCACGCACAAGGCTGATCTTCTCAACTTTCTCTGCCAGCCACTGGAATGATCTAAGTATGAATTCACAGCCCAGATGATAGGCATCATTTGCTCCACTGCACACCAAATTATCTGCAGTTGGTTGTACCTTGTTGGGTCAGTTGCTCTTTGAATAGCATCTCCAATGTGCCCAGGCCTACAAACTGAGTACATTTTGCTCCTCTTTCCTGTTACTTGCTACCATTTCCCTGAGAGGTACCATTATTCGCCATATGTCACAACTGCCAATGATTAACAGACCCCTACCCTGTTGTGGTTGCCTCCTCTTGACACATGACAAAGCTAATTTGCCCGAAACAGGTGAAGTGAGTCACTCTGGCTCTGTTTCAATGGTAGGCAGTACCTCAAGCTTGCTGGTTGAAGAGGATCAGTATAACATATTGTCCTCCCCAGACCCATTCATCCTGTCTAGGATGCCTAGATCTACCAGTGAGAAGCCACTCACGTCAAGGGAAAGTAATGACAGATCCATACTTCCTACAGAGGAGACAGGACCCACAGAACACAGTAGTGCTTGAGGTACCATTGGTAACACAGGAACATGACTCTCAGGAGGAGCTCTTCCGACACATCAATTTGCAGCAGCTGCCAATTATTTGACAGTGTTGTTGTTGTGGTCCTCAGTCCTAAGGCTGGTTTGACGCAGCTCTCCATGCTACTCTATCCTGTGCAAGCCTCTTCATCACCAAGTACTTACTGCAACCTACGTCGTCCTGAATCTGCTTAGTGTATTCATCCCTTGGTCTCCCTCTACAGTTTTTACCCTTCTTCTAGTCAAGTTGTGCCACAAACTGGTCTTCTCCCCAATTCTATTCAATACCTCTTCATTAGTTATGTGATCTGCCCATCTAATCTTCAGCATTCTTCTGTAGCACCACATTTCGAAAGCTTCTATTCTCTTCTTGTCCAAACTATTTATAGCCCATGTTTCACTTCCATACATGACAAATACTTTCAGAAACGACTTCCTGACACTTAAATCAATACTTGATGTTAACAAATTTCTCTTCTTCAAAAATGCTTTTCTTTCCATTGCCAGTCAACATTTTATATCCTCTCTACTTCAACCATCATCAGTTATTTTGCTCCCCAAATAGCAAAACTCCTTTACTACTTTAAGTGTCTCATTTCCTAATCCAATTCCCTCAGCATCACCTGACTTCATTTGACTACATTCCATTATCCTCGTTTTGCTTTTGTTGACATTCATCTGATACTGTCCATTCAGTTCAGCTGCTCTGTCTCTGGCAGAATTACAATGTCATCGGCAAACCTCAAAGTTTTTATTTCTTCTCCCTGGATTTTAATATCTACTCCAAACTTTTCTTTCATTTCCTTTACTGCTTGCTCAGTATACAGATTGAATAGCATCAGGGAGAGGCTACAACCCTGTCTCACTCCCTTCCCAACCAAAGTTTCCCTTTCATATCCCTCGACATTTATAACTGCAATCTGCTTTCTGTACAAATTGTAAATAGCCTTTCGCTCCCTGTATTTTACCCTTGCCACTTTCAGAATTTGAAAGAGAGTATTCCAGTCAACATTGTCGAAAGCTTTCTCTAAGTCTACAAATGCTAGAAACGTGGGTTTGCCTTTCCTTAATCTTTCTTCTAAGATAAGTCGTAGGGTCAGTATTGCCTCACGTGTTCCAACACTTCTAAGGAATCCAAACTGATCTTCCCCGAGGTCGGCTTCTACCAGTTTTTCCATTCGTCTGTAAAGAATTCGCGTTAGTATTTTGCAGCTGTGACTTGTTAAACTGATAGTTTGGTAATTTTCACATCTGTCAACACCTGCTTTCTTTGGGATCGGAATTATTATATTCTTCTTGAAGTTTGAGGGAATTGCGCCTGTCTCATACATATTGCTCACCAGATGATGGAGTTCTGTCACGACTGGCTCTCCCAAGGCTGTCAGTAGTTCTAATGGAATTTTGTCTACTCCCGGGGCCTTGTTTCGACTTTGTTCTTTCAGTGCTCTGTCAAACTCTTCACGCAGTATTATATCTCCCATTTCGTCTTCATCTACATCCTCTTCCATTTCCATAATATTGTTCTCAAGTACATCGCCCTTGTATAAACCTTCTATATACTCCTTCCACCTTTCTGCCTTCCCTTCTTTGCTTAGAACTGGGTTTCCATCTGAGCTCTTGATATTCATACAAGTGGTTCTCTTTTCTTCAAAGGTCTCTCTAATTTTCCTGTAGGTAGTATCGATCTTACCCCTCATGAGATAAGCCTCTATATCCTTACGTTTGTCCTCTAGCCATCCCTGCTTAGCCATTTTGCCCTTCCTGTCGATATCATTTTTGAGACGTTTGTATTCCTTTTTGCCTGCTTCACTTAATGCATTTTTTTATTTTATCCTTCCATCAATTAAATTTAGTATCTCTTTTGTTACCCAAGGATTTCTACTAACCCTCATCTTTACCTACTTGATCCTCTGCTGCCTTTACTATTTCATTCCTCAAAGCTACCCATTCTTCTTCTACTGTATTTATTTCCCCCATTCCTGTAAATTGTTCCCTTATGTTCTCCCTGAAACTCTGTACAACCTCTGGATCTTTCAGTTTATCCAAGTCCCATCTCCTTAAATTTCCACCTTTTTGCAGTTTCTTCAGTTTTAATCTACAGTTCATAACCAATAGATTGTGGTCAGAGTCCACATCTGCCCCTGGAAATGTCTAACAATTTAAAACCTGGTTCTTAAATCTCTGTCTTATAATTATATAATCTATCTGATACCTTGTAGTATCCCCAGACTTCTTCCATGTATACAACCTTCTTTCATGATTCTTGAACCAAGTGTTAGCTATGATTAAGTTATGCTCTGTGCAAAATTCTACCAGGCAGTTTCCTCTTTCATTTCTTAGCCCCAATCCATATTCACCTACTATGTTTCCTTCTCTTCTTTTTCATACTGTCGAATTACAGTCACCCTCTTTTATCTCATCACACATTTCATCAATTTCTTCATCATCTGCAGAGCTATTTGGCATATAAACTTGTACTACTGTAGTATGCATGGGCTTCATGTCTATCTTGGCCACAATAATGCGTTCACTATGCTGTTTGTAGTAGTTTACCTGCAATCCTATTTTTTTATTCATTATTAAACTTACTCCTGCATTACCCCTATTTGATTTTGTATTTATAACCCTGTATTCACCTGACCAAAAGTCATGTTCTTCCTGCCACCGAACTTCACTAATTTCCACTATATCTAAGTTTAACCTATCCATTTCCCTTTTTAAATTTTCTAACCTACCTGCCCAATTAAGGGATCTGACATTCCACACTCCAATCCATAGAACACCAGTTTTCTTTCTCCTGATAACGACATCCTCCTGAGTATTCCCCACCCAGAGATCCAAATGGGGGACTATTTTACCTCCGGAATATTTTACCCAAGAGGATGCCATCATTTAATCATATAGTAAAGCTGCATGCCCTCGGGAAAAATTATGGCTGTAGTTTCCCCTTGATTTCAGCCATTCGCAGTACCACAACAGCAAGGCCGTTTTGGTTAGTGTTACAGGGACAGATCAGTCAATCATCCAGACTGTTGCCCCTGCAACTACTAAAAAGGCTGCTGCCCCTCTTCAGGAACCACACGTTTGTCTGGCCTCTCAACCGACACCCCTCTGTTGTGATTGCACCTACTGTACGGGTATCTGCGTCGTTGAGGCACGCAAGTCTCCCCACCAACGGCAAGATCCATGACAGTAGTCATGGCAGTTTCTATCTGCTTACAAACATCAAGCAACTCATACTGTGTTTGAGAACAGCATTCACAGAGGGGCTGCATTGTGTCTGATGCAATGTATTGCAGGACAGTGAACAATTAACTTTAAATTAAATGTGGTAACAGCCTTTTAATCTGTTGAGCTACAGAATTACAAATTCCCTGTAAGATTTGAAGCAAATACACAAAATGAAATTTCTGTCCAGGCAACAAGAAATATGTGGGAAAAATTACTGGCCAAGATCATGAAAATTCTCAAGAAACAAAGTGAAGACCATTTTCCACACAGCAGGAAAAATCAAAGATATTCTTGGTTCAACCAAGGATCCACTAGGTCTGACGGCACCTAGTGTGCACAAGATCAAATGCAAATGTGGGATGCAATATATAGGACAGACATAGCTTTGCATCTCACAGTGCCGCAATGAACGCATCAAGCACGTACACTTGGTTCAAACCAACAAATCTGCTGTGTCCGAGCATAGTATTGAAGAGAAGCACACCCCACAATTTTGAAGACACAAAGAAAATATGCAGTATAAATGGATTCTGGGACTCAATAATCAAAAAGTCCATAGAAATACAGTTAACCCAACAACCTAATCAACCGTGACAGTGGCTACCATCTCAGCACAGCCTGGGAGCCTGCAATCAGGAAAATCAAACAGGAACTTTCAGGTCCACCAAGGGCCTTGGACGAAGCAGACAGAGATGGATGCTGGGACACGAACTTCACACGCGTCCGTCCGTCCCCCCCCCCCCCCCCCCCACCACCACCACCACCACCACCACCACCACCACCACCACCACCACCACCACCACCACCAGCCGGCTCCAGGCACATCGGGTGATTCTGCAGGTGTGCGATTGGCCAACACCAGGAATCGGTCCAGCGGAGATATCAGCCACAACCGATGATATCCAGGAACTTCACATGTAGATGAATGAGATGTTGATACACAATCTGTGCCATATTGTTTCTTGCCCTGACCCCTAATACCATTTTTTGTTAGAAAAGTTGTAATTCATTAGGCAGATGGAAATTATTCTTCTGCAACACTGTTGTTTAAATCTGCTGTTGTTATGACCTCGATCTCCACTAGCCCCTGTCCCACACCAACCTTCACCCCTATCCCCTGGTGCCGTGGTGCCTATGTCACTAAACTAATCCAGACTCTTACTTGCCTCTCTTCAGTCACTGCTTTCCTCTGTTCTATTTCCCTCTCCCTATCCATTCCTCTTCATTTTGTACAATATGTAATTTCCCTTGTCTCCTCTATGATGAGTTCAGAGGTGCTACATACCTGCCCCCCATTCGCTCACTTCATGTCCCTCCCAGGCCAGCGTTTAAGGGCGTGTTCAACAAAATATTCTCAGACCTGTTGAGTTTAGGACTTAATGCTGATTTTTATATTTATAGTCCATCTCTATCGTATACAAGTTGAACAATATAACATAACCTTCTAATAGATTTAGAGTAAGCACAAGGCTCAGTAAGTTCTGAGACTTAATTTTTGCATGAAAAAGAAGCATCACAATTGCTCTGCATATAATATAGATTGTCCCATTTCACCAGCTTCGTGTAATGCTTGCCTTCCTCTTACACCTTGTAATTCCATACAGCATCACATGCAGTCATCCCATACATGTTTGATCGGGTTGGGGGGGAGGGGGGGGGGGGCAGCACATCAATTGGAACTTGCAACTGCATTACTCAAATCACTCCATCACAGTCCTGGGCTTGTGGCATGGTGCATTGTGTTGTTGGAAATTGTCACTGCCATTGAGAAACATAGTTGTCACGAAGGGGTGTACATGGTGTGCAACCAGTGAATAATACTCCTTGGCTATTATGATGCCTTGCGCAAGTTCCACTTGATCCACAGATACCCACGTGAATGTTCCCCAGAGCATAATGGAGCCACCACCAGCTTGCCTCGATCCTGCAGTTCAGGTTTGACAAATATCTGTTCCCCTAGGAGACTACAGATTCGCGTCCTCCCACTGGCATGAAGAAGAAGCAGACCTTGCAGTGCTCTGCCTTTGTGTCAACATCCAGTGCTGATGGTCACATGGTGGTTATTTCAGTCATAGTTGCTGATGTTGTTGTGTCAATGTTGACATGTTCACAGGTCACTGGATGTGGAGGTCCATCCTCAAGAGTGTTCGTTGCACTGTGTTTTCAGACACACATGTACTCTCCCCAGCATTAAAGTCTGATGTTAGTTGCATCACAGTTCACCACCTCTTCTGTTTTACCAGTCTACCCAGCTTATGACGTATGACATCTCTAAAGAGAGGTGGCCACCCAACCTCACGATGTCTCAGCTTGGTTTCACTGTGTTTCGCTTCTTGTTGAAGACATTCACCACGGCACTTTTCGAACACCTGAGAAGTCATGCAGTTTCTGAAATGCTTGTTCCGAGACCCTGGTCATCACAATCTGCCTTCATTTGAAGTCAGATATCTCATGCGCCTTGCCCATTCAATGCATGGACAGCATAGTCACTGGTACCGTGTGTGTGTGTGTGGGGGGGGGGGGGGGGGGGGGGTTGAAGAGGCAGTCGACCCATTTTCAGTTACTTTAAATGGATCACCTGCATGCATTGAAATCAACATTGAACACCACACTCATCCTATTTTTGGATTCTGTAGGAATTATCATACCAAGACTGTGATGAGGATATGCTATGTGGAAGTCTTCATTTTTGAACACAAAAATGTGAGAGTGTTTTATGTTTTCCTTGTATGACAGTGTGCGAGCTCAATGTAGTATTCTTGTCAATCTGGTTTTGGCTAAAACAGGGATAGGAGACATATTAATGTGCCCCCTCCTCCAGTTTATCTTATTTGGTAGAGCAGACTTCATGTTCTTTGCCCAAGTCTGATCTTCCCTCGAAGGACATCATGTTGAGGAAGTTGCACTGATTCGGTGAAAGATCATGGCAGTACTGAAAAGCAATACTGTTGAAGATTTGTCTAAGTATTCCAGTACCTCTATAATTGGTGCTGCTAGTGTGTGGCTAGAGAGAACTGATATTATTATAAATTCTTTTTACATAATTTTGAACTCAATTTTTGGTAGTCTCAGAACTTACTGTGTATCTATACTTTGTATTTGATGCTACAATCATAACCACAACTACCATACTCCACTTGCTCTTTCATTTTGCTGCACAGATGTAATAAATCCATGTTTTTTAGGTATAAGACTTCAAATGGTTTGAGGGAAGATACTAAATGAGTATTCTTTCAGATTCATAGATCATCCAAATAGTAGTGTTGTGCTTTGGTGTTACTTGTACCAACAGTTCTTATACTTACGATGGAACTTTCTTTGTCAGACTACTTTATTCCAAATAGGCACTTAAGACAGTGGTGAACACTGAGATGGGATTGATGGCAATTTGTTCACACAGGATGTTTCTTACATTTAATTCTGCAAGTATTCTCTTATCAAAACGATTCAGATGCAGACCATATAATATATGAAAACACTTGAATTAATGATTCACCTGTCACTGCATGGACAGGAAATATTGGATGAGGGAGGAATGGTTTGTATGGGGAAGATGGTCACATTGCAGGAAAGTAAGACTGTGAATTAAGTATAAATAATGAATATTGAATTTTCATCTAATAGTAAACTAACCTCGAATATGGAAACGAACAGTATTAATTACTCTTTTCATTTAATAGTCATCACTCTAAAAATTACGATAACACAAGAAATCCAAGATGATAAAAAATTTATAACACTGTTCTTACATATTAACAAACATAAAATGTCTTAAAATTTAATGTTTATTGTTAATCTCAAACTTGACTTCATAAATTGTGAACTTCAGTATTTTTACCTGATGTATTCAGAAGAATAAGCTGCATTATACTACAGATTGAATGGATTATTTGATGCTGATTAAATTTTACTACTACTACTACTACTACTACTACTACTACTACTACTACACCATTTAGTCCAAAAATTTTCAAATTTGTACATAGTGCCCAATAAATTGGGATACAGCACATGAATTCTAAAAAGAAGTTATTATCAATATGTAACAAATAACAGGTACAACTATTTTTGCAAGCACAATTTTGTGAAATATCTGCATCATGAGAAACTTACACCATAAGTCGTTGACGTTTTTTCACTCTGTTATCCATATCTGGCATTGACAGCGACTTTGCCAATGGTGTTTTCCTTGCCAGTAGTAGTAAGGGAAGTTTCCTCTCTTGTAATAACTTCTTTGGTGTTGGAGACAGATGCTCTGAAAGCATGATGTGTACAACTCTGTAAATTATCTATATAAATAACTAATTTACAGCTCCTCCATAATAATAAATCGACCAGAAAAAAAAAATTTTACAAGTCAACTTTTTTTAAGTTTAGCCTTGATGATACTGAAATCTTTAAGCCAAGAAAATGCTAAGAACTCCAGAATGAGATTTTCACTCTGCAGCAGAGTGTGCACTGTTATGAAACTTCCTGGCACACAGTTATAATCTGCCAGGAAGTTTCATGTTCTGAACTGTTATGTAGTAAAACAAATACTGTTTCTATTGCAGAAAATTGTGAATTAATATTCGTGTACGATCTGTCAGTCTGAAGTCATAATGAGATAGGTGACGAAACGAAGACCACTGATATGGAGAGTTTAGCTGTAGAGTGTTTTGTTATTTCCTAAATATTGCTCACAGTGTCAGTTTTTTCCTATCATTTGTTTATATAGCCATTTTTGTTATTAATATGCGGGTGATGGGAAGTTGCATATCATCCTTGTTTAAGACAAGATATGATTTAAGTGTAAGCAAGTGATTAGTTCTCCATGTGTGTTTAAAGCATAGTTAAAAATCAGTGCCCTCATTTTTCTCACTGCATAAGCATTTGATAGTGTTCAGTTAGAAGTGACTAAAATGGGAATGACCCTGACTGAATGCAGTGCGTTACAAACCTCACCGCCTTAACTGGATTTTGCACGATATCAGTGTATGACTACACGAGTAAGAATAAAAAGTATGTAGACAATGAACATAATATGAGTAGAGCAAAATCAATGAGTAACCCTCAGGTGCTGGATGTGTGTGAAGTGAGCGGACAGAAATAGTCAAGTATCAGTCTAGGAGATTCTATATTCTTAGGGGTTTGATTTATTTATTGTGTCTGTGTATGTGCGGATGGATATGTGTGTGTGTGTGTGTGCGTGAGTGTACACCTGTCCTTTTTTTCCCCTAAGGGAAGTCTTTCCGCTCCTGGGATTGGAATGACTCCTTACCCTCTCCCTTAAAACCCACACCCTTTCATTTTTCCCTCTCCTTCCTTCCTTCCTGACGAAGCAACTGCCAGTTGCGAAAGCTTGTAATTCTGTGTGTGTGTTTGTGTGTTTTGTTCATGTGCCTGTCTGCCGGCGCTTTCCCGCTTGGTAAGTCTTGGAATCTTTATTTTTAATATATTTTTCCCATGTGGAAGTTTCTTTCTGTTTTATTTACATCGTCATATATATATATATATATATATATATATATATATATATATATATATATATATATATATATATATATATATATATATATATATTAAAAACAAAGATTCCAAGACTTACCAAGCGGGAAAGTGCCAGTAGACAGGCACAATAAAAAAAAAAAACACAAACACACACACAAAATTTTGAGCTTTCGCAAGCGGCGGTTGCTTTGTCAGGAAAGAGGGAAGGAGAAATATTTGCTAAATATACAACATGAAATTGCTTAGCTATTTTTTAAATGTTATTACCCACCTAAAATAATAATCTTGTGTTATAATTTTTGTTGTGTCATAACTTTAGCATATATACATTACACAATCGGTGACAGCATATATACATGAGGTAGTCTAGAATACAGTTTAATTATTACTGTAATGGAAAGTTATAGATGAAATGCAAACAGTGATTGAGAAGACAGACACCCACATAACTTTAAGACAAAATTATGAGTGGCAGATAGGCTCACCACAAAATATTGATGACTCCTTAAGCCTTTTGACACTCATTCATCTTTGTAGCAGAAAGTTTAAACATACATATGTACTCACTCTTTAGATGCACCAGTTTACGTTGTAAGAGGAGTATGGGCTGTACAAGCAATGTAATAACTTTCTTGATACCTTGTTTTTTTCTGCTGCTAACATAATCCTGCTCAAGAAACATCATCTTATTTGCTTACCATTAGTAGTAGCAGGATGCGTGAGGCTAAGGTCTCCTTCAGAAACATGCTGAGCTTGTCTGTTTGGACCAATATCATTATCACTGGTGAAGCTCTCATTTATGTAGCCACCTCCACCATCCTTTCTATATCCAATAGCCTTGACCTTACTACTGATACTGCTTTCCATATCTAACTTTCGTTGAGCTGAACTGAAAGTTGAAGATTGTAAGAAAGAAATGTTGACAGCCAAATGATGTGGGAAGATTGTTGTAATATTTTTTACAATGTATATACAGAGCTATAAAAGAACAGACAAGGAAAGTACTGAAACTATAAACCGTGAAATGCTTGCTCATATCAACTGTGTTACTTCAAATTTCAGGCAGAAGTGAGTTTCTCAGTTAGTAAGAGCTAGAAGAAAGGTAACTAATGATGAAATTATACAAATGTGACAATCTGTTGTTTGTTTATGAGGAACTACTAAAAATGAAGCCAAAATTTGACAGCATTTTGAAAAATAAGCTGTATACAAAAACTATAAATCTACTTACGTTGGAAACTTTTGTGCTGGTGTTAAATCATTTCCATTGATAAGTTTTTTGTTTACAATATTTGCAGTTAGATCCTCTTCAACACTGTGCAGCTTTTCTTGCTCCCTTTCAAAATATTCATACAATCTGTTTGTCCACTGTCCAACTGCTCTAATATGAAGCCACATATAATCTGTGGCAAATTAGAAATGTGCATCAATCCAGAGTGTCGCAAGTGAAACTACAGAGCTTACTCATACTATCAGTACAACAGTGTAAGAGTTAGTAATAGATTTTGCATTATACTTTTAATTACCTTCCTGCTCTGGTGCACTGCTGATAGTAAATGGATGCCACTCATATTTAGCAATTGCAGGTATGTTAGCAAATACATAATCTCCTGGATGAAAATCAAAATGGTGTGGCCTCTTAATTACAAGATGAATTACTTTAGAGGGAAGCACAAGACCTGAACTAATGTATGTTTTTCCTCTGTTAGATCGTAACCATACTAGACGTAGTATACGTTCTATGATGTAAATAATAGCTGGAGCCACAAACCATTTCCAAAAATTTGGAGCATGAAAAATTACTAGCACCCAGAATGGAACATAAAGCAAATGAGTCCAGTAAAAAACCTGCAAATTAGATCAAATTACAATATTATCTTAAAAATTTAATTGTGTGTCACCTCCAAGAATCCTATAATACACTTACTAACCTCAAAACAACCTCCTCGCCGGACAAAAGGCTGAGAACATATGAACATTATAAAAAGAATAATGATCAACACAACTCCAGTAGGATTGGCAGCCCCACCTACTAAACCAAACAAACCTGGTCTACTTGTTAGGATCCATTCAGTGAGAGTGTAGTTATTGGCATTTACCACAGGATCGTTTACAACCAAGAGACCTGCAAAAAGAAAATAGTTTCAGGAACCTGAACATGACAATTATGGTTTATTTGTAATTATTAATGAGTACTTACTGAAGTTCAGGAGATGCATTATGGTGTGCCACACACTAAATATAAATATTAATACTCCAACTAATTTATGAAAGTATATGTGCTGATCAAGGGGCAATATTGTACTGAATCCTCTTGTACGCAAAAATGTTATACAGTGTCTGAGCATTAACACCAACACAAACATGCAGTCAAAATTGAGACACTGGCCTGAAAAAAAGAGAACATTCTATTTATGGAATATTCATTTTTGAGAATAATGAGATAATGATAATTATGTTTGAAAATCATTGTATAACATTCTATTATTATCATGTTTGTGGATGGTCTGGCCACTCTCCAGAGGGGAAAAAAAATCTCACCTGATGCCAGATGGAGGCCACCCCTTAAGTTTTACATGCATTTTGATCTTCAGTTCTAAGCAGCTAGTGGACTCCTGTAGGTTTCCTGATCCTGGCTACACACTTTTCATCATTATACCATGTTTGTTTTCCTACCTCTTTGAACCCAGTACCTAACTCGATCCATACATCCACTTGTGTGGCTAAATATCCCATTCAGCTCCATTCCATTTTCATTTCAGCCATGATATTGTATTCCACCATATTCTGCTCCATGTTCAATTTTTTTCCCTATATTTCCGAGAATTGATTTCAGACACACTGAAAACTAAGTTTTCCAACATTTACATAACATAAGGAGGGCAAATGCTTATCTATAGTGGTATGATGTGTGGTGCACAAACACATGTAACAAAACAGCTGTCAAACTAGCTTATGAGCTCTTGCTCAGCTTTCCAGTTTGGCAATTGCCATGCATTTCAGTTAGATGTTTGATTGCTTGCCATGCCCACACAGAAAACTGTACAGTAATTGCAGAATAACTAATATACGCTGATAAGGCTAAACAGTATGACCACTGCCCATCATGATGATGGAAGTTACCTGGTGATGTTGCGGGCATGCGACGTGACAACAAAAGTATGTAAGCAGAGCAGACACAGATGGGGGATCACCCTAATGAAAATATAGGCTGCAAAGGGGGAGGTCTATTGAGATAAGTAACTTTGACAAAGGGCAGATTATTATTACACAGAGCCTTTGAATGAATATCTTGAAAACAGTGAAGCTGGTCAAATGTACATGTGCTACTGTCGTGACTATGGAAGAAGGTAGAAATACAGTGAAAGTACCACTAGGCACTAAATGACTGGACATCGACGACTCTTCACATAACATGGGGTTCAGAGGTTTGTCTGCTCTGTAAAGTAGGCTCAAAGGTGATCTGTGGCATCTACAGGTATGCCAAAAGAGTACAATGCTGGTGCATGCACAAGTGTTTAGTGCACACCATTCATTATATACTGTTGAAGATGGAGCTCCACAGCAGACCACTCCAGCATGTTCATATGTTGATCCAATGAAATCATCAGCTACAATTACAGTGGGCATGGGACCATTGGCATTTGACCGTCAACGAATGGAAATGTGCCAGCTCTTGGGGTGAATCATGTTTTTGCTACACTAGGTCGATAGTCGTCTCCACAAATGCCATTGTTTAGGTGAACAATGGCTTGAAACGTGCAGCACACCATGGATGCAGGCTGGTGGGAGGAGTATTATGCTATGGGAGAAGTCCTCATGTGCTGGCATGGGACCTAAGGTAGATGACAGCTGTGAACCATTTGCATCCTTTCATGCTTTATGTCTTTCATGATGGCAATGTCATCTTTCAGCAGTATAATTGTCCATGTCTCAGAGCCAGAACCATACTAAAGTGGTTTCAGCAGCATTTTAGTGCACTCATGTTGATGCCTCAGTGACCAAATTCACCTGATGTAAACCCTATGGAACCCATCTGTGTTGCTATTGGGTGCCATCACCATACACACATCAGTGGCCCTTTATTTGTGTGAATTGCATTACCTGTGCATAGACATCTAACGCCACATATCTCCACAAACCTACCAATGAACTACTTTTGCTGACCGTTCTGTTATCTCCTATGTCTCTAATTCAAAAACTCATCAACTGTTGGCTATACAGCTTTTAATTTTATTGTAATTCATTTTAAGTTCTGTTAAGGTATTCCATTCATTTAAGTTTATTTGCTCTAGAGGCAAACAATACAATATCATGAGTGAAATGAAGGTGGTTCAGAGATATGTTCCATTAACATATATTCCTTCTTTATTGTCACAGTTTAATTATTTAACAAATTGTCTAATGTTGAAAGCAATATACCAGCCCCTGTATTAGATTTTACATTGGATATGCTGTGTAATAGTGTGTTTTGCATTTACATTTATCGATAATATCTTGTGCCAAGAGTATTCTCAACAGAAATAATCAATAAATGGATGGAATAATATCCCTAATGCCTATCTGGAGCATTCTACCATTAATATTGCTGGAGGAGTAGAAGCTTCTGTCAAAAAATTAATGCATATTCAGGGAAAAATGCCTGAAGAAAGACTGTTCAAAAGACTCAAAACCCTGCCTCAGCCAGCTACACTTCATTTCATACTTCAATCCTGTCTCTGTATATGGTATCTTATTATAGGCATAATCGTCTGTGAAAGCAGCCATGTATATTAGGTTTTTTTGCAAGCAATGCAGATAGTTTTGTGTGGACATCTTTTTAGTATGAACAACCACTGAAAACTAGTTAAATGAAAGCTTCATTAACCAACTGAACAGTATGCTATTCAGTAGTGTGACCTGCTTCCAAGCTGTTATCTGGGTCCCCTATTCCCTCCGTTATTGCAAACCATGTAGGACTGAGCCAGTGGGAACCATCTCTAAAACACATCCACTCCAAAGTCTTTTAATTTCCAGTCATAAAATGTGTACAAAGCTCAAGCCACAAAGTACTTTAAAAATACCTCACACAGAGGCTGCTTATTTGCTGAATGTATGAAGCATGTGTGTCTCCAAGTGAACTTCTACTGGTCATACTGTGTATCTTCAAGGTCCTAATGGGACATGTAGTGTGCTTGAGCAACGAATGCCGATTCTATTCTAACATCTAATTCTTGAATTTTCAAGAATATTTTTATGAAATATTAATAGAGTCTTAACTCTGTCATGAGTGAACATATAACCATGTGTACCATCCTTCACATTGCTCAGACTGTTGCTCACCCAACTTTGTCTCCTATAGACGTTAACAGTATTTTAGTATGTAGTATGCAAGTGATCAGACATTGTGTGTGAACACACACTGGCCCTCTGAGGTATTTTTAAGGTGAGTGGTCCCTGTTTTGATTAATTAATAACATAGTCCATTGTTACAATATTTTTGTGTGTTATGAAGTACACAAACCTGCATTTCCCTTCAGTTAGAGCTAGTTTCCAATTGAACTGAATTGGTATTAGTAAAATTTTTTAATGGGTAACATTGTCTATCCATCCAACAACAATTTCTGTATGGATTATGTTCACAAAACACTAAGTGATCCCGCAAACAACAAATCTCCCTCCAACCCAAACACACACACACACACACACACACACACACACACACACACACACACACACACACACACACACACTTTTTCGTCTATTTTTGGAGGGCTCTTCTATTTCAGGGTGTTGTACCTATGATAGTCTGCATCTGTTAGGGTTTTTAGTTTTTGAATAGGGATTTGCAGTGTGTTGTGGAGGACTGTGTTTTTATTTGAATAGTCATTTTCCGTCATGAAAACAATTGTTTTAACTGGCAAGTTACAGTTTCCCAAAACATTAATCCATAGGTTGTAAGGGACTGCAAGTAGCCTTAGTATGCCATCCTGACAAGTTTTGTAGTGCAAATATTTGGTGCAAGTTTTATGTAGCAAAACAGAGTCCGTGCAAGTTTCATTACATGATATTTAGAATTTAAGTTTTTGTCAGTTTGAAATCAATCATCAAATTTAGGTTTTCATTTTTGTTTATTTTCCCAATGTGTAAGTAATTTATTTTATTTACATTTGATTTCAACTTGTTCGTATTGAACAAGGAGTGGATACACTTTAGGACTAAAGTGGCTTTGGCTGTATTGTCTGAAGTGTGTGTCATTTACAAAAATGAGAAAAGTATGATTATTTCAATTTTTGTTCACCTAGTGCTTCATCAATTTCTTTAATATTTTGGAGAATGCCACAAGATTTTCAAACCTTTTACTTGTCCCAGTTTTGGACCAATGGCTTCACATATGAGATTTCAAACCATTGAGGAACACTCCTTCACTGAATGCAAAATGGACAATAGGTGCCAAGGCCTTGCAGTCCCTGAGGCATAGCTGATTATGACAGACATTTTCATCTCATCTACATCTGCTGACTTTTTGGTTTGAAGCTTTGTATCACCTGTGACACTTCATTTGTTGGAACTATCCTCAATGCTACAAGCATTTTTTACCATTCCAGTTATTTCTTGATTTGTGAATTTCAAGCTTAATACAGTAAATGTGTTTATGATGTAATTAATTATATAATATTGCAAGTTCTTATTAATGATTTCCATGTGAACCTGATTTCTTGATTTGCAAATCTCTTCCCTGTTTCACCTTTGATAATTCCAATACTGTTTTTGTTTGTCATCAGGTTGCTACTGACACATGCTAGGGATGTTTTCATTTTAGAACTCAGTCTTTTTAGAGTCATACAGGAACTCTTGATGTTAGCTTCGATGCAAGTGTTTCTGTGTTCTCTAATTATTGATAGCTTCTGTGGACAGCATGTACTGAAATCCATTATGAAAATTGGGAAAAGAGTCATATAATTGGTGTGTGTTAGTGAGTAAACCTCTGCCTAGGATTTGTTACCCAGACCAGTTGTGAAGTTGATACTGTTTTAGAAGAACTGTTTGTGTGTGAGCAGATTAATGCGTTATCCATAGGAAAGTCAATCAATCTAATTCTACTTCCGAAGTCATGAGTATGTAACAAAAATATTAGCTGAAACATCATTCTTTTTCTGTGGCAGACACTCCTGTAGTAATGTGCTGTATTCTGCGTATTTATGATCCAGTCTCACATTTGGCTAGATGTTTTTTATCAATATTTTTCCCATAACAGACACTGATGCAGCACTGAATCATGGGCTGTAAGTTTAGAAAAAAATGAATCTACCTGGTTATCACTGTCTAATAATTTGTCAAGACTGTAAGTTAGGGTTCAGGTGAATACTTTAACTTAGAATATATTCTACATTTGGGCTATAAAGAGAGGTGATGGACAGAGCGAGGTGATGGACAGTGATTCTACAGCTCAGTTTTATACCTGTTTTGCAAATGTGTGTGATGAGTGCTCTGGGTGGCTGAGGACAGTTTTATGCACAAGGCGCCTATATTACATTAAATTTAAGATAGGAGCTAATTCACTTGCAAATGTGTATAGTATGTGTGATGGATTCTTCTGGGTCATGTTGCTGCTTGACTGATACCTGTAATATTTTATACACTTCAACAGGTGCATAATTTTCTGTTGTAAGGCAATTTTGAATACAGAATGAAATGTTTCGTTTTCAGTTTGTCACTGTCTTTTTGGACCTGAATGTTACTGTTTGTTAGTAGCAGTAACATAGGGCCATAATTTTTAAGGATTTTAAGTGAGTTCCTTCTCAGGTTTTTGCTGAAATACTGCAAAGGTTACTCACATTTGCAAAGGTTACATACATTGCCTTTTTGGTAGGTATCCGTACTTCTGATAACATCAGACAACATGTGGATTCTTTTATTTCACGGTTATATCAGTTCCACTCATTCTGGTAGCAGTAGAGTTAACAAGATACTGAATGAGTTTTTCCTTTTCTTAATGTACAATAATGGGATTTTGTCACCAATAATGAATACACAAGGGCACACTAAACTAGATTCAAATTAGAACTCACATAGAGTAACATTCTAACACAAGAACAATAATTTGCTTAATTATAGAATAAAATGTAAGATTTTATGTTTACACTCAAAATGTTGGGCCATTCCAGCAGTACAACAGAATTACATACCATCATGCTCATTAATTTTGGAAAAATTACCAATTAAAAGAAAGAAGGTCATTAGAGTTGGAACAAGAGCTTGGAGTGGGGAAGGTCATCAACTGTGCCTTTTCGAACAAACCATCCTGGAATTCACCTTGAGCAATTTAGGGACATCACATAAAATCTAAATCTTGATGGGTGGACAGGATTTGAAGCACTGTTCTCCTTGAACGCAAGTCCAGTGTGCTAACCTCTGTCGCACATTGTTCCATATCACCAGATGAGTAAAATTATCTTTACATCAGGTATTCCTTCAATTTCCTCTTGCAGTTGGTGCTCCAAAACCAAGGCTTTTGATGTCTGTTGGTATAGAATTGAACACTTTGCCAGCTGAGCAGCATACCTTTCTAAATGTGGATGAAGTTGATTTGGTTGCTGTGGAAGTCCTTTTTTGACCCTGTACCTTGGTCCTATTCACTATTCATGCAACAGTGTATTGGATTGATACCACTTATGATGCTAAGTGCTCTCTACTGAGCTAAGGATAATTTCATTTATTTACTTTTCTTCACAGGGCTTTATTATCCTGATAGACAATGACATAGACAACATTCGATGTAACTCTCTGAAACAATAGCTCTGACTGTACGCATATGTGCTGTTGCTGCAATTTTATGCAAGGCTTACCCTGGTGCATTATGAACTACGAAAAATTTACTGTCTGCATCAAGTGTATACTTGTTCACTGTAGCAGAGCAGAGCAAGAGATAATGTATGAATTTAAAGAACTGCAAAAGAGCTGTACAGAGTTTTGTGAGTCTCCCATGTTCACTGTGCCGCATTTTGGTGAAGCTGGACTGCCACTATCAGAAAATGTGGTCTCCTCTTTACTATCTGTTGGGGGAAAAAAAACCTTTATCCATGCCTCACTATTCTAGTTCAATCAGGAAAGTCTGCTTTCTATAGAAGAATGCCATCTTTGCACAATGAAAAGCCTTGGATAGGTCAATAGAATTCAGTCTTTTGCTATATTACTGTTTAGAGGTTTTAGAATTTGATCAGTGAAGAAGAAAGCAGCATTATCAATTGATAGGCCTCACTGGAAACTAAACTGACATTGACTGATAATGTTGTGACTGTGGAGGCAAGAAAGAATACTCATGAACACTAGTTTACCTAGGACCTGTTTATTAACAGGGAAAATGTGTGGTAGTCTGATACAGCTGTTTTAACACCCGTCCAAAAATTTGGATCACACAAGCTTATTATAATCTCTAGGATAATATCTTGTTGCAGAGATTCATAAAATATGTGACAGGACTACACTTATAGAATCACAGAAGTGCTTACATATCCTTGTAGAAACACTATAAGCTGTATTAGGGATTTACTTTTGTCTGTATTATCTGTTTGATCAGAGAAAGTGTGACTGGAGTTACAGCCATCTGAACTATTTTCTTGCTCCACTTTCTGCATAATGACTTATCACTTCAATCACAAAGCCTTTACAGAAATTTCTTTTTATGTATATTAAAACCTTGCTATTTGTTTCATCAGCAACTACTTCACTGTGTGTTTTTTTTTTTATTTTTTTTTTTTTTTTTTTTTTTTTTTTACTGCTTTGCCTTGTCTATTGCAGGCATGAGACTACCTTTTTCCTATTATATCTTTTTATGAGTGATATGTATAGCTTTGAATGCTTTGAATTCTTATTAATTCTTTCCCTACTTTATAACACACATTGCTCTTTCAATGAGGTCAGGTATTTTTATTAATGCATATAACTCTTATTATTGCCATTCAAAAAGGAACTATCCAGAGGCTGTAAAGTAAAACCACTGAAGCGACCATAATGCCATTTCCTGCATGAGAAGGTATGGCCCCCAACTCACTGCTGGAAAGACGTTAGGGTACACCCATGTGAACACAGAGCAATCATATACATGCTGACTGTACACTGCACTCAGTCATGCTGAAAACAGAAATGGATGCTTCAAGGGAAGAGCAAAGAGGCATACTGCATTTCCTGACAGCAAACGTAATGTGGGAATGGAACCTTATCAAAAAATGGCATTATGAAGAGCATTGCATTCCTGTTTCAAGGATCAAGGCATGACAACAGCAATTGAAGGGAGGAGGATGATGTTGGCCAGTGACACATGATCTGGAATGCTCCATTACATTACTGATACCTTTGTCAAGGAGGTGGATGTCCTCATCGATGAAGACCAGTGAGTTTCATTGCCAGCCATTGGCCCACATCAGATTGAGCATCGAAACTGCAACGAACATTCAGTGTTCTCCATAACTTGTGGCATTCTTTGATGAATTTCCGTTCCTCACAGTATTTCTGTTGTAAGGAAATACAATACACCCCTTTGCTCTTCTTTAGAAGCCTCCATTTCTGTTTTCAATACTACTGAGTGCAGTGAACAGTCAATGCATGTGCTTGTACCCTCTGTCATGATGTGGATGCACATCTGCCTCCATCTAATGGCGAGTGTTGACACTCAGTGGTCTTATAGGCACCACACCTTGTTCTGTAAACAATGGTATTACAATCACTTCAACAGTTTTCATTTCACAGCCTCTGGTTCATTTCTTTTTGAATGACCCTAAGACTGTACAAGGGACTATGATATCTTTTGCAACATGTTTCATTTTGGTTTCCTAAGAATATTTCCCATGGTTTTCTGGAAAATCAGAAGCCAACAATAGCACCAACTCATTAGATAAGCAGTTGAATTTGTCGTTGACATTCCTTTCAATCTACAGGGAGAACCAGAAAACCACTGACAAACCTTTAGAAGTGAAAGTGTGGACAAAGACAAGTGTGTATGTCTTTTAAACATAGACTCCAGAAAGCGTACCTTATGAGCTAATATTGCTTGTTCAGCAGAAAATATGTGCTTCACAGGAGTGAAAATGAACAAGTGCTCATAGCTCTGAAAGTTTGTCAGTGGTATTCTGGTTCACCCCATACCTTTCCCTGTGTTCCAACTCTGCTACATTACTTGGTAGAGGCAGTACATACACCAGATCTTTAATATGTCCCCACAGAAAAGAGTCATATGGAGTGAGGTCTGGTGATCGGAGAGGCCATTTCATGAAACAGCTGTCCCCTTCTGTACCATGACTGATCCATCAATGTGGCAGCTGTGTTTTCAGGTCCCCACAAGCTTCATGATGAAAGTGAGGTGGAGTCCCATCCTGCTGAAAGATGAATGGTGAGTCCAATTGCATTTGAGGCATCAGCCTTTGCTGCAGCATATCCAAGTAGGAATATCCAGTGACCGTGCTCTCAGCAAAGAAGAATGGCCTGTAGAGTTTTCGATGTGACATGGCGCAAAAAATATTTACCTTTTGGGGAATCACGCTCTAATTCAATGCATTCATGTGGATGATTTGTACCCAGATTCAACAATTATGCTTGTTCACTTTCCCATTAGTGTAATAAGTGGCTTTATTGCTAAAAATTAAGTGATCAACAATGCCATCCCCATCCTCATTCAATCGTGCAACTGCGAACAAAACTCAAAATGCTTGTCTTTGTCATCTTCACTGAGCTTCTGCACAAGCTCCAATTTGAATGTTTTTGTAGACAGCTTCTGTCGCAATACTTTTGACACTGTCATTGGAGCCATTCCGAGTTGACGGGATACATGATGCACCAGTTTCTTTGGACTTCTTATGAATGTCTCTCACACATGCTCCACATTCATTTCACTCACACTGAGATGTCCACTACTTCTTGCCAGTTACAAGCAACCTGTCATAATGAATTTGTTGTGCCAGTTGTTAATTGTCTTCCATTTTAGCAGCTTCTTACTGTATTTGGTTCTAAACATCCATTGAACAGCTGTAGCACATTTTTTGTTGTTGAACTCCAACACATAGAAAGCTTGCTCTGCATCTGAACTCACCATGTTTGCAACTAGTGCTGACTATCGACAAATTATCAAACTATGCTATGGCAGTATACATGAAAAGAAACTTTCAGTGTCTCTCTTCAAAATGGCTTATGTATGATATCTGTACAATGTTTGGTTCTTGTGCAATGAATAATTCAAAGTGTTCCTGGACTTTATGTACACGCTGTAGATGATATCAACAACTTGGTATTAAATCCTCTTTCCATCCTACTTTACTTCCCTACATTCCTTTCACCTTTCCTGGGCAATATTTGCAGATTCTGTACTTTTTCCAGGTGTTATTCTCACAATTGTTCCTTTTATTTGCTCCCTTATGTCTGCAGTCATCTCTTCCTTCTCATTACAACAATAATGTTACATTCATCATAGAATGGTTTAAGAAACATACCAATAGTAACGGTCTTGGGTATAATGAATGGAACTGGTAACTTAGCACTAATTTGTTGCCAACTTGGGCTACCATTACAAATGAAGGTTGTAATAATGAACATAAAACTTATTAACAGGAAGACATCCCCCCATGAACCATGGAACTTGCCGTTGGTGGGGAGGCTTGCGTGCCTCAGCGATACAGATGGCCGTACCGTAGGTGCAACCACAACGGAGGGGTATCTGTTGAGAGGCCAGACAAACGTGTGGTTCCTGAAGAGGGGCAGCAGCCTTTTCAGTTGTTGCAGGGGCAACAGTCTGGATGATTGACTGATCTGGCCTTGCAACATTAACCAAAACGGCCTTGCTGTGCTGGTACTGCGAACGGCTGAAAGCAAGGGGAAACTACAGCCGTAATTTTTCCCGAGGACATGCAGCTTTACTGTATGATTAAATGATGATGGCATCCTCTTGGGTAAAATATTCCGGAGGTAAAATAGTCCCCCATTCGGATCTCCGGGCGGGGACTACTCAGGAGGATGTCGTTATCAGGAGAAAGAAAACTGGCGTTCTACGGATCGGAGCGTGGAATGTCAGATCCCTTAATCGGGCAGGTAGGTTAGAAAATTTAAAAAGGGAAATGGATAGGTTAAAGTTAGATATAGTGGGAATTAGTGAAGTTCGGTGGCAGGAGGAACAAGACTTCTGGTCAGGTGACTACAGGGTTATAAACACAAAATCAAATAGGGGTAATGCAGGAGTAGGTTTAATAATGAATAGGAAAATAGGAATGCGGGTAAGCTACTACAAACAGCATAGTGAACGCATTATTGTGGCCAAGATAGATACGAAGCCCACACCTACTACAGTAGTACAAGTTTATATGCCAACTAGCTCTGCAGATGATGAAGAAATTGAAGAAAAGTACGATGAAATAAAAGAAATTGTTCAGATAGTGAAGGGTGACGAAAATTTAATAGTAATGGGTGACTGGAATTCGAGTGTAGGAAAAGGGAGAGAAGGAAACATAGTAGGTGAATATGGATTGGAGCTAAGAAATGAAAGAGGAAGCCGCCTAGTAGAATTTTGCACGGAGCACCACTTAATCATAGCTAACACTTGGTTTCAGAATCATGAAAGAAGGTTGTATACATGGAAGAACCTTGGAGATACTAAAAGGTATCAAATAGATTATATAATGGTAAGACAGAGATTTAGGAACCAGGTTTTAAGTTGTAAGACATTTCCAGGGGCAGATGTGGACTCGGACCACAATCTATTGGTTATGACCTGTAGATTAAAACTGAAGAAACTGCAAAAATGTGGGAAATTAAGGAGATGGGACCTGGATAAACTGAAAGAACCAGAGGTTGTACAGAGTTTCAGGGAGAGCATAAGGGGACAATTGACAGGAATAGGGGAAAGAAATACAGTAGAAGAAGAATGGGTATCTCTGAGGGATGAAGTAGTGAAGGCAGCAGAGGATAAAGTAGGTAAAAAGACGAGGGCTGCTAGAAATCCTTGGGTAACAGAAGAAATATTGAATTTAATTGATGAAAGGAGAAAATATAAAAATGCGGTAAATGAAGCAGGCAAAAAGGAATACAGACGTCTCAAAAATGAGATCGACAGGAAGTGCAAAATGGCTAAACAGGGATGGCTAGAGGACAAATGTAAGGATGTAGAAGCTTATCTCACTAGGGGTAAGATAGATACTGCCTACAGGAAAATTAAAGAGACCTTTGGAGAGAAGAGAACCACGTGTATGAATATCAAGAGCTCAGATGGCAACCCAGTTCTAAGCAAAGAAGGGAAGGCAGAAAGGTGGAAGGAGTATATAGAAGGTTTATACAAGGGTGATGTACTTGAGGACAATATTATGGAAATGGAAGAGGATGTAGATGAAGACGAAATGGGAGATACGATACTGCGTGAAGAGTTTGACAGAGCACTGAAAGACCTGAGTCGAAACAAGGCCCCCGGAGTAGACAACATTCCATTAGAACTACTGACGGCCTTGGGAGAGCCAGTCATGACAAAACTCTACCAGCTGGTGAGCAAGATGTATGACACAGGCGAAATACCCTCAGACTTCAAGAAGAATATAATAATTCCAATCCCAAAGAAAGCAGGTGCTGACAGATGTGAAAATTACCGAACTATCAGTTTAATAAGTCACAGCTGCAAAATACTAACGCGAATTCTTTACAGACGAATGGAAAAACTGGTAGATGCGGACCTCGGGGAGGATCAGTTTGGATTCCGTCGAAATGTTGGAACACGTGAGGCAATACTGACCTTACGACTTATCTTAGAAGAAAGATTAAGAAAAGGCAAACCTACGTTTCTAGCATTTGTAGACTTAGAGAAAGCTTTTGACAATGTTGACTGGAATACTCTTTTTCAAATTCTAAAGGTGTCAGGGGTAAAATACAGGGAGCGAAAGGCTATTTACAATTTGTACAGAAACCAGATGGCAGTCATAAGAGTCGAGGGGCATGAAAGGGAAGCAGTGGTTGGGAAAGGAGTGAGACAGGGTTGTAGCCTCTCCCCGATGTTATTCAATCTGTATATTGAGCAAGCATTAAAGGAAACAAAAGAAAAATTTGGAGTAGGTATTAAAATTCATGGAGACGAAGTAAAAACTTTGAGGTTCGCCGATGACATTGTAATTCTGTCAGAGACGGCAAAGGACTTGGAAGAGCAGTTGAATGGAATGGACAGTGTCTTGAAAGGAGGATATAAGATGAACATCAACAAAAGCAAAACGAGGATAATGGAATGTAGTCAAATTAAATCGGGTGATGCTGAGGGAATTAGATTAGGAAATGAGACACTTAAAGTAGTAAAGGAGTTTTGCTATTTAGGAAGTAAAATAACTGATGATGGTCGAAGTAGAGAGGATATAAAATGTAGACTGGCAATGGCAAGGAAAGCGTTTCTGAAGAACAGAAATTTGTTAACATCGAATATAGATTTATGTATCAGGAAGTCGTTTCTGAAAGTATTTGTTTGGAGTGTAGCCATGTATGGAAGTGAAACATGGATGATTACTAGTTTGGACAAGAAGAGAATAGAAGCTTTCGAAATGTGGTGCTACAGAAGAATACTGAAGATAAGGTGGATAGATCACGTAACTAATGAGGAGGTATTGAATAGGATTGGGGAGAAGAGAAGTTTGTGGCACAACTTGACTAGAAGAAGGGATCGGTTGGTAGGACATGTTTTGAGGCATCAAGGGATCACAAATTTAGCGTTGGAGGGCAGCGTGGAGGGTAAAAATCGTAGAGGGAGACCGAGAGATGAGTACACTAAGCAGATTCAAAAGGATGTAGGTTGCAGTAGGTACTGGGAGATGAAGCAGCTTGCACAGGATAGAGTAGCATGGAGAGCTGCATCAAACCAGTCTCAGGACTGAAGACAACAACAACAACAACAACATCACTGGAACACGGACCACAAATCAAACAGGGTGTCAATTCTTCTGGGAAACCTGGAAGTCTCAAGGAGTTAAATTATACCTGGACAGAATCAGGGAAATCTCAGGAAATTTCAGGGATTTTGTGAACTCTCAGGGTATTGTGTGGTTTTTAAACTAACATTGGAATTTAATTTTATTGAGATTTCTATATCACAAATTTGAAAATATATCATATTCTGAAGTGTGTTAATTATTTGAATATTAGTCCACATAAATTATGATTATTAAAAACTGCAGGTAAACTACAGCCAAAAGGAAAGAAAAGTCACTACTGTCAGATGCCAAGTCCCCCCTCCCCCCCTTTCCATCATTGCATTCTTTTGTTAAGGACGATAAAGAAATTCATCACCCCTATTTCATAGTATTTTCCAGCAATAAAATTAACTCTATCTACAAATATTGATTTGAATTTGAACAGTTCACTTTCAGGATGGGGAAACAGATTTATAATCCCATATTAGATTTGATACATGGCACAGTGTATTCTATGTTATATGTAGATACTTACCACAAGCTCTTGCAAAAATGACAAAGGTATTATGATTTCGATACTCAATTGCTCGTGACACAAAGAGAGCAACATTAAGAATGATTACGAACATCAAAAACACCAAATAAACATAATTATTCTTCATATACGGTCGAGTCAGCTGATAGGGAACAAGTGCCGCAAGCCTTCTTGTTAGTGATTTAGGTGGAGCTTTGGGCTTTGGTGGCACTAGCCATCGATCAATGCTGTAAACATAGAAATTCAAGAGTACAGTCAATCTATTTTACAGGAACTACAAATAATCTACATTTAAATACATTGGGTCTGTTACAAGCTGATGGTATAGTCTAGGCAAGCTGATGGTATAGTCTAGGACACAGAATAAGTTTATGGAAGTCATGTTGCATTTTGACTAGTACACAATTTGAGCAGATAAATTGTTGATCTCCGCAGACTTAAGGTACCTCAATTAAACCTCTTAGTAACACTGGAGTCAGTAAGACCCCACAAGCACAATGAAAAATTACTTAGCGTCTATATGGCCCCAGTGGTACTCAGAGATAAAAAATTATGAAAGGAGGAGGATTAAGATAACTTCGTCAGATTACAGTGGTTAAATACTCTCTTCCTTGCTAACAGAGAAAGGTATGGTTAAAAAGACAAAATTTACCAAACTCCTGTTGTCTCCAGTCTTGATGTTATCTGATTAAAACATGAGGTGTTACTGTAGATGATGCTTAAGACATAATTTTGTATCATTTCAGAGTTCTATTTTCAATTGCTTTGATTAGTGGTTTCTCAAAAGTTAATAAAACACATTCTCAGAATCAGTAAATTCAAGATGAAGTGGGAACATTACTTCTTCCTTTAATCATGTTCACAAATTTTAAGTGGTTAATCATGCTCCATCCACCTCCAAGATCTATTTGTTCCCTATCATGATTAAAGTCTAATGTTTCTGCTAGAATAATAGTGAGAACGTTCATAAAAATTTTTGTATAAAACTGAGTCAAGCAAATAGTTCACATCCTTCAAATCTTCTCTACTTCAAATGAAACTATTATGGCACTTTTGCAAGAGGCCAGAGTATTTAAGACATTTTCATGTATAACAAAGAAAATATACCATTTTGAGTTCAAAGTTCCCAAAAGCCATTGTAACAAAAACAAAGAGGTACAAAAACAAGAATGAAAACAAGCAAAATTGCCACATAAATTTACTACCAGTAAAAAAAAATAAATAAAAAATAAAAAAAAGAAAATTAATTAAAGGCCACCTATACTATAATCTTTTTTCTCAAAATACCTTATAGTTAAATTTTCCAAAAGGCCTTCATGCTTTTCCAGTTGGTTTTTAAGTGCTTCAAAAGTAATGGCTCCTCTGTTTTCTGGGTCAGCATCTTCAAATAATGCCATAGTTAGGTCATCAATTTGATCCTCACTAAATTTCATTCCATTCTCCTCCATGCATGCTCTCATCACATGCTGCAGTTCCCTGTGCTGAATTAAGCCATCACCTGATGGATAAACAACAAAGAAATAAAAATACATGTTCATTTTGCATCAACTTTCTGTTAATACAGTACATTAAAGTACATTATAGAAAAAAAATACAATACCTAACAAATCAGAGAAAAGCTGAAGTTGCACAGCACAAAAGTTTATTACGAAAATATTTTCACATTTAACTTTGATTTTCAAGATAATGAAATTTTGAGTTTTGTGATTGGATAGATATAAATTATACTGTTTGATGACATTTGCAAAATTTTTAAAACTTATAAAAAAATGGTAATGATGTGAATGGTACCCATTTAAAATAACCATCGTCATCATCATCATCATCATCCATCATCATCCATCATCATCATCATCATCATCCATCATCATCATCATCATCCATCATCATCATCATCATCCATCATCATCCATCATCATCATCATCATCATCCATCATCATCATCATCATCCATCATCATCCATCATCATCATAGTAAATTTACAAAATGTCCTGAATGTTCACCAGAGTAATGAAATTTAAAATTCTGATGATTAAAGTGAATCAATAGGCAACACTGTTAAGAAAGGAAGAATAGCTATAAAACAATGTTTTCTACGGCAGGTGGGAATGTTGACATACAATAATCAGATGCTTTTAGTAATTATTCTCAAATGTTCCTGCAAACCTTGGATTTTGGTGTGTAGTGTTGCTCTAGTGTTTCTCATGGTACACACTTGAAAAAGTCAGATATAGTCCTGCACGAATTTTTAACATGTCTTGAAGGTTGACTTCGTTATACAGTACAACAGCAGATGATGGTTTAAGCTGGTTTATAAACTTTTTTGGCACCTCATGACAAATAATAATTTTCTATCTGCATTTATCAAATAAAAAGCTCCACGCTTTAAACACAGTTGTCAGTATCCCACCCTTGATGCATTATGCTTGTAATTGGACAATTTACACTGTGTACGAAAATTTGAATTCCTATTTCGTGTTATTTCAATTTGAGACGCTGTAGAGAATTATTACAGCATGAATGATACATTACATTATACTGTATAAGCTTTCAACATTTATTCTATAGGTAATCTATTACTTTTGTTAGCATTTAACCTGTGAAATGTGTTGGAAGGTGTTTGAATGTGTGTGGCATTATTTTTAATTAAGACACGTTAGTCCAAGAAGAACAAGAGATTTCAATAAAATAAATAAACCATGCCATAGGTATAAATCAGAAAACCTGATATTATCCAGTCAATACACTACCCAAATGTTGAGGTGAGGATTCAATAAAAACTGAGTCTTTTGTTCATAAAATAATGACACAAAAGCTACTTCCATCATCTGCAGCTGTCAACATTCGTCTATACTATGCAAGGGACTACCTCTTTACTACCACAAGACACATCCACTAAACTAGCTTACTTAAGGCAATGCTTCGGCTGCTGCTACAGTTTTTACCCCACAAATTCCTTCCATTACCACATTGGTGCAATTTCTTGATGCCACACAAGCTAATAATGTCTGTAAGAAACTGAGCTCTGTCATATTCTTAAAGATGCAGCTATCACAGTATTCAGACAAGAACCTTCTGTGTACAGTGTATCATGGACTTTTTGAGCCATACTTACAGTATGGAGTGACTGTGTGGGGAAACTCAAACAAACAAGAGACAAAATGAGTGTTAAAAAAATTAAAAAAAAGAGCAATTAGGACCATTTTAAGAAGAAAGACCTCTGAAACGTGTAGAAACTGTTTCAAGAATTTAGATACCTTAACTTTTTCATCATTGTATATATACAAAACAATAATGTACATCACAAAAGGTAGTGAGGACCGGATTACAAATGCTAGTGTACACACCAACAATACAGGAAGGAAGAATGAAGTACAGAGCATACCCCACTGACTGACTATATATTGTTATTCATTATCAATGATGTAAAAATGTAACTTAAAAATGTAGAAAAATAAGTGATAATGAACGGTAATACTTTGACATGTCCTATTTTACATGTACATTTACTGTACACAATGTAGTCTTACAGGATCAAATAAAATTCAATTCAATTCTATCAAACGAGCCTTTCTTTTAGACAGGATGAGCGAAATTTCTTCTCTCTGCAGTCTGATTAGTACTGCCTCATTCATTATCTGCTATATCCACATAAGATTCAGTATTATTCTGCAGGAGTGCATTTCAAAAGCTTCTTTTCTCTTCATGTATGCACAATTGATCATCCATGTTCCACTTCTGTACAAGGAATTGCTCCAGATAAATACTTTCAAAATAGGCTTTCTTAACATAAATTTATATTAGACTTTAAAATCTCCCTTTTTCAGGAAACCCTTTGTTGCTGATGTTAGTCTGAATTTTATATTCCTCCGTAATTTGGCCTTCATCAGTTATTTTGCTGTCACAATAACAAAACTGGTCTACTAATTTTATTCTCTCATTTCCTCATTTATTTTCTCATCATCTTAATTATTTATCTTTGTTTTATTTTGTTGTTGTTCATATTGCAGTCTCTTTTGAAGTCACTATCCACTCTGTTCAACTGCACTACCAAATCCTCTTAATCATCACTTGAAAATGTGTGGTTACAATTAATTAAAATAGTTTTATAACTGCCAACAATATTTAACTTTCTAATAATTAAGTCAGTCTGCAGTACTGCCCAATAACTGCATAACAACTACTTTTTTTGTCAAACATTGTACTTTCTGTGTGAGTAGGAGTATTAATAACCTTGGTATGCAACAGATAATACCAATGTGTCTATGTATGTGTGCTTTCATACCATTTTTCCTCTTTGTATTCATCCTATTTAATATAGTCACCGCTAGTGTCAGTTGCATTGCAACCTGTAGTTCTAATATGTTTACTTTATGCTTAAATTTTACATAATTACAAACTTAGGGAAAATATTTAGCAATTTCTGTGGGTTGCAGACACCGATTCTGTGACAAACAATGTAAAATAAATTCAACAATCCACTGGATTAATTACAGTTTTCAAAGTGTTGGGCACGGCAAGATATCCTGTGAATCATTAGTAAGGTCTTCTCTGACACCTATGTAGAACAGCTGGTTTAAAAGCCATGCCTAACGGAAATATGACAAAAATGTAGTAATGGAGGTTCTGGTAGACTGTAAAAAATTTAGAGCGCAAAGGCTACCACTCAACAAATAATCCAGCTTTCAGACAAAAGCATCCACAAAACCAGCAAGTTTTCACTCTTTCTTGGTACACTTGTTGAAGACCTAATAGCAAGGACCTCTTTGAGGTGGTCTATATTGCGACTTTTGTTAGTGACCGTGAGGTAGTTGCAGCAACAGTGATTACTTAGTGTAGCTAAAACAAGTACTAAGATTTACATGTTCGGTGTGGCAGCTGAAGTGGCAGCTTTGTCACATCTCAAAGCAGAACTCCAAACAGTTACCTCTGGGCAGGGACAGGTAGAATAACTATGATTTGAGTTTAAAAGAATAGTTTACCATACACTGTGTTTTAACTGCCTGGAAGTGATTTCCTCTGTGTGCCAGGCGCGCCGTGTGGGCAACTGCCCCACCAGGAGGATGTGCGTAAATGTCTCTCGTCATGACAGATATTTTTCCCTGTATGTCTTGGGCTGTTTACCACAGAGTTACACATTACCTCCACAGTGTTTGGGGGCACCAACCTTGCCAACAGGCAGCATGTCTTTCACAGCAGCGTGTGCTGTTAGCAGAGTACTATATTGCTACACCAGGTCATGTGCCCTCGCAGCACCATGCAGGTTTCCACACACTCCTGACTATTTAGGCTGCCACCAGACCCTGTGAAGTCAGTTATGCCACATGCCTCAAGTAGGCAGTACCAGCAGTTTCATCTGGCCACATCAGCAGTACAGTCTCAGAGCTACCAGTTAGCCCTACAGTCTCAGTGCTAAACTCCCACACTTCCACATACCCGGCCCATTGCATTCTCGTTTTCACAAGCAGAATGTCAGCAGTCACATTCTAGCAGCACCTACCCAGTAATGTCCCAGGTCTTCACATTGCTGCCTATCATGACTCTGGGGTTCATCATAGACATCGTCACAGGAGAGAGAGAGAGAGAGAGAGAGAGAGAGAGAGAGAGAGAGAGAGAGAAATTTCTGTGGGTATTCATCCAGGACATTATAGTTGTGTTTTGGTTTTGTTAATAAATAGTTATCCTTTTAAAGTGTCTTCAGACACTCCTCAGTACAAGGATACTTCACATTGGATGGACATGTAGAAGAACAGTTCACGATGGATGATACTCTTCACAGAACACAATCACTGTGAAGAAACTTATAAGGAAATGACGACTTGTGCATAGCAGGTTTAACACAAAGCATAGTGCTATAAATAGAAAGCCGTTGAATGAAATGAGTTTGGCTGTCAAGGGGGCAATGTGTGAAGCCTATATTGACTGTCACAGAAAGATCTTGTTGAAATTTTTCTCCTGAACACGAAAGAAATTCTGTTCATATTATGTAAAGGCTGTCTGTGGCACCAAATTGTTATCCATGTCTCAATGATGTCAGAATAACTGAAAATAATGATACCAAAGCAAAAGCAGAACTCCTGAGCTGTAATTTCAAATGCTCCTTTGTCAAGGGAGATACGGAAGTAGTGCTCTAGTTTATTTCTTTCACCACTGCAAAAATGAGTGCTATAGATCTTACTGCCAGTGACACTGAAAAACAGCAAAAAGTGCTAGACCTAAATATGATTCCTAGGCTTGATAGGAGCCTTATGAGATACTGTACAGAATCTGAGGTCGAATTAGCTCCCATTTAACCATAACATGCCATAAACCAGTTGAACAAAGAACTGCTTAATGATTGGAAAAAATTACAGGTTACAGCTACCTACAAGAAGGGCAGCAGAAATGATTCACAAAACTAGTTCAGTCTAACTAATGTCCATATATTTTAGAACTCTTTAACACATTCTGAGCTTAAACATAATGAAGTACCTCTAACCCACCTCCTTGTCAGCACCCACAGATTCTGAAAATGTGAAACCCAACTTACCCTTTACTCTCATGAAATCCATGGCTCCATGGATCAAAGCAGTCAGGTGGATGCTGTATCTCATGAATTCCTGGTAGCCAATGAATTTTGCTAACAAAAGGGTAGCTAACAAAATTTGTGAGTGGACTGAAGATTTTTTGTGGGGAGGATGTAGGACATTATTTGAAGAATCATCAACATAAGCTGGCCAACAATTAACTTCAGCCATGCCACAGGGAAGTGTATTGAGACCCTGTGTTGCCCATGTTAAATACTAATGACCCAGCAGGCAATATTACAGGAATTGCAGACTTCTATAAGTGATGAAGTTATCTATCATAAAATACTATCTGAAAGAATTGTACATGCACAGTAGTCATGATAGTGGTGGAGGTTCTTGCATCAGATAGGCTGATGTCATTTTATATATATTCTACCCCTCTGACCTGGTTTGAGCCTCATTCACATGTCTGAGTGCTGTAGCAACATGGTTGAGTACAAATTTGTAGAATACACCAACACAATCTTTCTGTATGGCTAAGCTCAAGGTAATGAAACTGTTGCTCATCACCTTCATCAAGATCGTTATCCTCAATGTACAACTCCCTCGCATACCCCTTTCACCACAATTATGCAACAGCTTTGAGAAAGTGGTATCTGTGGTGCTCTGAGGTGATGCCACACATGCGAATCTGAAGAGGTGGAGAGACGGCTTGATAGGGCATGTGTACAAAATTATTCACGGGTCTGATGTGTGACCAAACTTAGTTGTTGCCACATTGAACCTTACTTTTAGTAGATCATAATGCTAACCAGTCCTGTATTCCTAACAAATACAGTGGGTGGAGTTATCTAAAGAAGATCCTAATATTGGAGTACCAGTCAGACAGCTGCTGCATATGTAGATTAGCCTTTTTGCATTGGTTGCCCTCGACATGCCTATGGGTTTTGCTCTATCTTTTGAAGCAATCTTTGGGGTTCCACAGATGTAGTGGAGACCACACAATTGAAATAAACCTTAAGAGTGAGACATGGCAAACGGAAAGCAAATTCTGCAGTGTTGTCATAACTAAGTTCATTATTCTGAAGCCTCTTTCACAGTCTGATGTGCTCACAGGGAGTGTATCAACACAAACAAAAACTGGTTTCAGATTATTAGGAATTTTCTTTCCACTGTTGACTATGTAATCTCTGAAACGTTCTCTTACATTTGGATAAAATAAATTAATGATCAAATATTTTTCTTAAGAGTTTCTTCCCCTTCTTGCCATGGATGCACAGTGTCATAGTACCATTGTTTACTGTCCAAAATTTCGATTCCTTTCAAGAAATATTTTGGTCTTCACTGTCATTGGAATCATCACTTAGGCTCTGACAGAACTGTTTCCTATTAGTTTACGTAGCATTGTGTTCGATTCTCTTTGGGAATTAGTGAAACATCTTTGAAGCACCCTTTAAAAATAGCTTTCTCTGCTTCTTTCATGCAAGCACCTTACATTGTCTTCAGTAGTTCAGGACCTTGTAATTGCCGTATATGATGAGGGAAAATTAACACTGTCCTTTTGGAAATACTGTGAGAGGATACTGTTCTCTTCAAGAACACCAGAAAACAGTGTAGCATTACTCACAAACCCAGGGCTTGATAACATTTTCTGCAATTCCATGAACTTTACCATTGCAATTATTTTTCTAGTCATGTCATTCGAACAATTCGAACATACATCTATTGAATTGATCATTCAGAGCCTGGTAGGACGTGCGTGTGTTCTGAAATAATGCATAAACGATACACTGGAATTCAAGATATTTAACCAAAATAGCATTCATGAGCTATATAATGAAACACTGCATCCATTATGTATTTTTTCCAGGTTTGAATCCTGCCTCAGGCATGGATGTGTGTGATGTCCTTAGGTTAGTAAAGTTTAAGTAGCTCTAAGTTCTAGGGGACTGATGACCACAGCAGTTGAGTCCCATAGTGCTCAGAGCCATTCACGAGAATTTATTGTCATGGTCAAGTACAAATATTTAAATAGGCAATTTGTGTGCCTTTTCAGAAAATTGGATGGAAGACCTGTCCGATGGCATAGACCATAAAATCACAAAGGACATGTGAGGCAGAACAACACACACAAAATTCGTACGTAAATATTCTCTCTTGAGAATGGGAATAAATTCTCAAAAGAAATCATATTAAGCATCAAAGAATGTGTAACTAGTGTAGTGTTTCATTATGTAAATTGTGACTGATACAGTTGCAGGCTTTCCCAAGACATCAATTATGAGAATCAAATTAAGAAATGGCAGTTTGTAACTGAACATTGTGTATATAGAAATGAGTGGTCCACTTTCATGGGGCAAACTGAAATGTTTTTCTGGAATAATTTTCGTTTTTTATGTCCTGACATTGTAGCTCATGAAGAAAATTCGTAAGAACACTTCGAGTTATTCCTCTTGCTGTCGACAGTTTCACCCACAGTTATCTCCATTTCTCTTTCTTTTCGAGCAATGCACTCGCTACCGACGTATGCTGTTCCCAAACTACTACGATGAAAAATTTTATGATCATTTAATAGCTCCAGTAAAGCAGTTTGGTCAAAGTAGTTCAACGATAGTTTAAAATGGGCCTCAGGCTTCATGTGTGTGTCACCTGGCAGTAAGACTAGATTTCTGATGTCACAAACATGCACTGATGCCTGATAGTAGACCACAACCCAGCTGGAGAGATTACCATTGGCTTGTTGATGAATCCTCGCAGATCGTGCTATACCTGCGCCTGGGCATCCACAGAACACACTGTACTTTCACCTTCAAAGAAAATCGTCTATCGTGTTGTAATCGTGCAGCCGCACTACGTAATCAAATACACCGCAACCGAGTAGAATAATTTCTGCGAGCATCATGCAACATACATCACCAATACAGCTCAGCTCACTGATCTTCACCCAATGAAAACAAACGACTACACACTGTGCAAAAAGCCCCATGTGAAAACCTTGTTTGAAAGGGAGCAATTCATCAACAGTGTGTGCGACAGTCACCTACTTGTTACTACACGACAGTGCTCGCAACAAGTTAATCTTTCTGAGAAGGTCACCTCGACATGCCACACTGCAGCCAATCATCTCTCACTCCACCAGCAATGACTACTACTGGATTTCATGTCTCTGAACACATGAATCTGATTTCATTGTTGATTTTGAGTCTGACGAAAGTTCTATGGGGCTTCCACCTCTGCAGCCTCACTTCCAAAGACTGTTTTCAGCTGTGTCGCCTGCATCAGATGAACCACCTTTCAGCAGATCCAAGAGCTATCATCAACCCTTCACTATTTGACAGAAACTGCAATCACACAAAGCAGCCAGCTCATCGATCACAGTGCATTGATCCATGGTCCGGATCCTACAGTGGTCACCACCTTGCCGCCTCATATGGACATTCTCTGTTAAGAACATCATACCACCTCACTTCAGTTGTACGACACAAGACACCCATGTACTTTGGCACTGACCACTGCACCCCAGGCCCTTTTGCCCTAGCATTAACACCACTACATGGTACACTGAATGTTAAAGGTAACCACCAGGAGGAGAATCATACATCCTTTGATACACTCTAGCATTGTGCCTCCTCTGCTGATGAGCTCTTTGTGACTCACCAACATTATGCTGACTGCCCTGCATCACCGGATGCACTCCATATGAAGATCAAAATGCTCCCGCAATGTAATGACACCCTAGTGTGTGAACAAATTGTATCCTTGACGCACAACCTTCATGACAATGAGAGAGAGACTGCACACATTACCCCAGACCTACTGGTCAGGCCCATTCAATATCTGACTACACCCAGTTCCCACTCCTCCCAGCATCCACACAGTCACCGACCATGGACACACAGCAAAGCACACACATTAGCCAGCTACTCAGCCACTGGTATTATTGGGCATGGCTCTGGCTGTGGAGCACATCATCACCATGTGTCTTCTGCATGACCCTGTCATACAGCCCGACCAATACCTACTGCTGATCTTCAAACGACAGCACTGAACTCACCGTCTACTTACACCTGGTAGCAAATTTGGCTACCACACACCCACCATACATCTACATCTACATGACTACTCTGCAATTCACATTTAAGTGCTTGGCAGAGGGTTTATCGAACCACAATCATACTATCTCTCTACTATTCCACTCCCGAACAGCGAGCGGGAAAAACGAACACCTAAACCTTTCTGTTCGAGCTCTGATTTCTCTTATTTTATTTTGATGATCATTCCTACCTATGTAGGTTGGGCTCAACAAAATATTTTCGCATTTGGAAGAGAAAGTTGGTGACTGAAATTTCATAAAAATGTCTCGCCGCGCCGAAAAACGTCTATGCTGTAATGACTTCCACCCCGACTCGTGTATCATATCTGCCACACTCTCTCCCCTATAACGCGATAATACAAAACGAGCTGCCCTTTTTTGCACCCTTTCGATGTCCTCCGTCAATCCACCTGGTAAGGATCCCACATCACGCAGCAATATTCTAACAGAGGACGAACGAGTGTAGTGTAAGCTGTGTCTTTAGTGGACTTGTTGCATCTTCTAAGTGTCCTGCCAATGAAACACAACCTTTGGCTCGCCTTCCCCACAATATTATCTATGTGGTCTTTCCAACTGAAGTTGTTCGTAATTTTAAAACCCAGGTACTTAGTTGAATTGACACCCTTGAGAATTTTACTATTTATCGAGTAATCGAATTCCAACGGATTTCTTTTGGAACTCATGTGGATCACCTCACACTTTTCGTTATTTAGCGTCAACTGCCACCTGACACACCATACAGCAATCTTTTCTAAATCGCTTTGCAGCTGATACTGGTCTTCGGATGACCTTACTAGACGGTAAATTACAGCATCATCTGCGAACAGTCTAAGAGAACTGCTCAGATTGTCACCCAGATCGTTTATATAGATCAGGAACAGTGGAGGTTCCAGGACGCTTCCCTGGGGAACACCTGATATCACTTCAGTTTTACTCGATGATTTTCCGTCTATTACTACGAACTGCGACCTTCCTGACAGGAAATCACGAATCCAGTCGCACAACTGAGGCGATACCCCATAGGCCCGCAGCTTGATTAGAAGTCGCTTGTGAGGAACGGTGTCAAAAGCTTTCCGGAAATCTAGAAATACGGAATCAACTTGAGATCCCCTGTCGATAGCGGCCATTACTTCGTGCGAATAAAGAGCTAGCTGCGTTGCACAAGAGCGATGTTTTCTGAAGCCATGCTGATTACGTGTCAATAGATCGTTCCCTTCGAGGTGATTCATAATGTTTGAATACAATATATGCTCCAAAACCCTACTGCAAACCGACGTCAATGATATAGGTCTGTAGTTAAATGGATTACTCCTACTACCCTTCTTATTCACTGGTGCGACCTGCGCAATTTTCCAATCTGTAGGTACAGATCTATCGGTGAGCGAGCGGTTGTATATGAGTGCTAAGTAGGGAGCTATAGTATCAGTGTAATCTGAAAGGAACCTAATCGGTATACAATGTGGACCTGAAGACTTGCCCGTATCAAGCGATTTGAGTTGCTTCGCAACCCCTAAGGTATCTACTTCTAAGAAACTCATGCTAGCAGATGTTTGTGTTTCAAATTCTGGAATATTCCATTCGTCTTTCCTGGTGAAGGAATTTCGGAAAACTGCGTTCAATAACTCCGCTTTAGCGGCACAGTCGTCGATAACAGTACCATCGGCACTGCGCAGCGAAGGTATTGACTGCGTCTTGCCGCTTGTGTACTTTACATACGACCAGAATTTCTTCGGATTTTCTACCAAATTTCGAGACAATGTTTCGTTGTGGAACCTATTAAAGGCATCTCGCATCGAAGTACGTGCCAAATTTGGCGCGTCTGTAAATTTTAGCCCATCTTCAGGATTTCGCATTCTTCTGAACTTCGCATGCTTTTTCTGTTGCCTCTGCACCATAATTGGACAATGTTCCACAATGCCACATCCAGAACCCATCCAAGGACCTGATTGCAACACAATGCTGGTTTGACCACCATCAGGTGCACAATTTGCCTCCTCACTGACTGCAGCATCCCCTTTCGGACACAAGCTCAACCCAACAATGTTGGACTCCTTAATAACATATCTGCCCACACCGGTTGCAACCATTGCTCGATATAGATTGGTACTCAGCATTGCTGCCCCCTCAAGGCCCCCCATTCTGCCACCAAGTCACTGCACAGACCACACATATCTAAGTTCAGACTGGCTAATAAATTAGCAGCTAAAATCAACTGTGCTGCCCTCTCAACATATGCTGTCACTTTGATCATATCAGAGTCACCCTGGCACACATAGCCTCCACATGCCAACATACTCACCACTGACACCCTGCCCACTTGTTATCGGTCATGCCAGGCATGCCGCGTGGATACACCAGACATTTCACATTTCAATCACGGTGATTCCACATGTTCAGCGCTCATACCATGCCCACTGTGATTTAGAGAAATGGTTCAGTCATTTCTCAGGAAAATGCCAGCTGCAGTGCGACCAGTCATGTCTATCTGTACCTAACGCTTCCACTGTCACCGACCCCACTCTCATGCCTTCCCTCCAGTGCTGTGCACTGGATGGGGGACGGGTGGGAGGAGCCTCTGTGGATATATCCATCGATGGCGTGCTGTGATTGCAGTGTCTTTGACTCAACCAGAGACTTCAGTTCGTTCTAAGTGACCATGGTGATCAGTCATGTGGTGGCTCTTTCCTGTGTATATATATTCATCTAATGAAGTGTAAGTCTGCCATACCGTGTCATACCTCATTTATATCATACCTGACTTCCACAGTTATAAAATGCCATACATAAAAAAATGATTCTTCTGGGGCTCAAAGCTACGGCTCTGGTTATGATGGAAAGGTAGGGTCAAGTTTTTTGGATAGCTCTATGGCTAGCAATGATTTGTATACCAACAGAGGAATCACTGTAGTGTCACTAGGCAATTGGAGCAAATTGGTTAGTTCTTTTCCCATTTGATGTTGTTTGCGGTATGCCTTAAGGGGCTTATGAAGGCCCCATTATTTCATGGGTTGTTCCTTAGGAAACCTCAAACAAGGATTTTTTTTTACCACTGTAATTCCATGTCGATACACCAGCCACTTCACACAAAGGCGCAGGTTCCAAGGCAGATATGCACAGTAAATGATTGAACTTTTTACGATGTAGTCCTAAGATATCGATCCCGAACAATCTTCATAATTTCCTTGAGATTTTTTTCCATTTCCAAGGTACAGAGGTTCAAAGCTCCCCTACTTGTACATGTGAAATACATACTTAAAATCCAATGTAAGGTGAAAATACAGTTTATAAAGTGATGTAGTTTGGATCCATATCCTGTAATGTGTGTCCACTATCATCTAAAGGGCTCTTGGAAACCAATGTTGTACTTACGCAAATGCAAAATTTTTGTGTGTGTAAAATCTGGTCTCATGCATAAAATTAGTTTCACATTATTTCAATTTCATTTAAGTAAACTTTCAAAATTTTGCTGATCCATGAATTTTCGTTCATATGAGTGACCTGCCCTGCTCTGGCAGGAAAAGCAGGAAACCAGCAGAAAAATGTTCCTATCGGTGCACAAAAAGGTGAATATGCTCCCTTTTTAAAAGATTGACTGGAAAGTGTAATATCAGCTGTCTCATTCTACGTTCCTTAGCACCATTAAAAATTTTCCCAAGAATTTTGGCATGCAGACATATTCATGCTTTTATATGCTGAGAGAGGAGGCAGCAGTGATATTGGGAAAGAGCTGGAAAATAATGAGTACTGGGAGATAGTAGGCTGACTGTGGTACAGAAAGAGTGAAGAAGACAATGGCAGTGTTAGAGACACAGATGGACACAGTAGCAGTGGAACATAGTTGACAGTGCTAGGAAAAGAGTGCTGAAGACAATGTCAGCCAGTGGGACAGGAATAAAGAGGAGGAGGAGGAGGAGGAGGAGGAGGAGGAGGAGGAGATAGTGGAAGTGGGTGAGAGGCAGCTATAATGAGAGATGGAGTCTACAGTCTACGCCAATGACTACTAGGAAGAGAGATAGTGACAGTGAGAATAGACATGAGCAATGGAAGACATGAATGAAATAGTAGCAGTAAGAGAGAGCAAGAGGGAGGCACGACAGCGAGAGTAGACAATATTAGTGGGACAGAACGAAGGTGACACTGGCTGTGGGACAGGACACAGTGACAGAGACACAAGAAGTTGGGCTGAATGAATGAGTGAGAATGGGAAAATTGGAGTGAATGGGTGTGTGCAATTTACAGCAATGGACTAGCTTATGTCACGGAAACTGATTACCATATGAGGACCAAACTTGGTAGATTAATGTCAAGGACATAATGCAGAATCAGTTCAATTAAAACTCTTTGAATGTGCTGCTACAGTACATCATACCATTACATACTAGTACTATTACAGCTACAAAAGAGGCTCAATATGGCAACCGCCAGTGTCCATAAGAGTTTGAAAGTGCAGTCTGCACAACAGAACAAAGCATGTCCATAGGTATGCTGCCTACCTCTCTTGATAAGATGCACTTAGATCAGTGTATGTGGCAATGTTCCACAGGTAAACCCTGTCCTTCAGATAGCCCCACATCCACAAATCACTGGGAGTGAGATCAGATGATCGCTGGCCAACATTTGGAAATGGTCGGCTGATAATTCGATGGTTTCCAAATGTGTGTTTTGGATAAACAGGTGAACTTCATGAGCAATTTGCAGTAGGGACACATCTTGCAAGGAAGTTGTTGAATTCAATACATCTCTTTCACGACATGGTGGCAAAGCATATTGCAGTAACACTGGCTGGTCACACTGCACATCCTTGGTCCTCTAGTGCCAACATGTTCAAAAAAGAATGGGCCAATTAAGCCACGCCTTACACTGACACTTTCACCATACAGAGGAACTTCATGCACAGTGACTGGAGGTGAAGACGCCCACACTCAGTGATTGTGAATGTGTACCTCACCCATCGGAGAAAAATGAGCGTCGTGTGTGTAGGATGGTCCAGGGCAGCCTTCGTCAAACTTCAGTCCATGTGAGAAAGTGGAGAGCAAAGTAAACATGCTGTCGGGTATCTTGCAGTGGGTCTTGTACAGATACAATTTGAGAATAGTTCAAATCACCTTCCATACAGTGAGTGACGGGATGTTCAACTGTCATGACATACCATGCACGCCTGATGATCGGGAATTGCACCCAGCTTTGTCATAGCAATAGAGATTTCATCAACTACCTGCGGTGCAGCAGGTTGTTGGCTTCTTCCTGGAGTGATGCCCAGTTCTCTAGTTGATTCAACTACTTCGTCATGCTCCGCATCGCAGTTAGAGAAAGAGGGACCCTTCTGCAAGTCTTTCAGCTGGCAATATTCTATAAATGTAGCTGCAGCATGATTGTTGTTTTGGTAAAAGAGCTTCTTCAGTAATGTCATCCTCCTTTTGTCCAACGTCGTGTTGGCACATCAAGAAGTGCACTCCAACTGGTCAGGTGTGTGAGACTATGAATTGAGGTGAGTAGCTAATAGTCTTATGCAAATTAATTTATGTAATTTAGCTGATACTTCTAGTAGCTTAAAACTTAAATAATGCTTTAGTGTATAGTGGTAACTGCAGTGAAGCACTTCACATAGGTATCTGTGCGTTTGTAAAAAGAATTCAACAATACAAACACAGTTAAATGTCTAACAGTGTTCCACCAAAACATTTAGTGTATCAAAAAGTGCTGCACCTTAAAGTTGAGTTACAAACCCTAAATAGCTGTGTTACATGCATCACTGAGCACTGGTGCAAGGAAAGTGAAATTGACTACGTAACTTTACCGTCATATATAATAGCATCTTCTTATTGTAGAGTTTCAATTAAAGGGGGAGGGTCATGTATTTGTATCAAGAATGAACCGTGTAAGGCAGGAAGTGTCATTGTCTCTCTTGCTGAAGAAAAACACTTTGAAGTGTCAGCAATAGAGCTATCATCTCAAAATGTTTCCAAAAAACTTGCCGTATTATGTGTATATCTTTCTCCTAGTGGTGATTTTGACATATTCTGTGTAAGCTAATACAGAGTCTAGAACAGGCATCAAACACTAAAAGTAACATCCTGCTATGTGGAGATCTTAAAATAAACACAGCAAAAATAGATAATGTTGCTAATGCTTTTCTGAGCATTTTACGTAGCTTTGGACTGACATCTCTAGTCAGCAGTGCAACAAGTATAACGACACACTCAGCCTCTACTATTGATCATATAGCCACTGATAGTGGCACAGAAATCTTTGAATTAGTACTCAAAAATCTGGAACTTTCAGGTTATCTTTGTCAAATTGCGCAATTAAATGATCCTACATGCATACAAAACAACCTACTCCAAATCAGCCATGGAAAATTTTAGTGTACTGTTAACTAGCAAAACCTGGGACTACATATATATATATATATATAAACACACAAACAGACGCCAAGAGAAAGTTCTGTCATTTTATGTCATTGTTTAAACTCAAATTTGAAGAATCATTTCCCAAAGTCCTACTTCCTGTTGGACCACAGAGCAAAATGAAATGTATTACCAGTGGTATTACAAAATCTGCCCGAACCTTCAGACAACTCAGCTGTATAAAGAACACACACAGTGACCCAGGTTTTTTAGCTATTACAAAAACTACAAAAAATCTACAGGAAGGTACTTCAGGCAGCTAAAAAGTCAGATAACAACAAACAGATAAAAATGCAAGTAACAAAAGTAAAGCTGCTTGGACTTCAGTTAAACGTGAGACTGGGAAAAAAAAAAAAAAAAAAAAAAAAAAAAAAAAAAAAAAAAAGAGGCACTCAAACAAGAAATCAGTCTATACAATCAATGATCAAAGAGAGCTGGCTAACTTCATAAACTCATACTTCACCAGTATTGCGAAAGACCTGCAGAGAAAATTTCCAAAAGTATTTGATATTCCAGTGCAAAATTACATAAAAAAATTCAATGCTTCTGCTCCCCCCTTCTGAGAGAGAAGTAAGCAGTACCATAAAGCAGCTAAAAATCAAATCCTCAACACGACTGGATGAAGTCCCAGTCTGTGAGTTAAGAGAGTGCATAGACAGCATAAAGCCCCTTTAACTGACATCATTAACCAGTCTTATGACTGGCTGCTTCCCAGACTACCTGAAACTAGCTACAATCATACCCCTTCACAAACAATACTGAAAACATAGGAAATTACAGACCAATTGCTTTACTTTCATTATTTGCCAAAATAGTGGAGTCTTTAATGAAAAATAGACTTATGAGCTACTTAAATAAATATAATCATATCTGTAATAAAGAGCATGGCTTCAGACCGGGAAGAAGCACTGAAACAGCAATAGCTCAGTTAACAAAAATTGTTCTTGAATCACTAGACAAGGATAGTTATGTAACTGGAATTTGATACTGTTGATCATGATATTATTCTACACAATTTGGAGTCTCTGGGAATCAGGGGAGTGGTAAATAAATGGTTCCAATTGTACCTAAATAACAGAGTGCTGAGAGTAGAAATTTCACATAGCATATCCAAATATGTGGTAAACCACTTATCTGACCCACAGTATGTTAATATAGGAGTCCCACAATGAAGTGTGGTGGGCCCAATATTGTTCTTAATTTATATTAATGATTTTCCAAAATGTGGAGAGCATGCAGAAAAAGTATGTTTTGCTAATGACATTAATATACTGATTACCAGTATGACACCTGACCTGCTATTGGAAAAAGCCAGTGAAACACTAGCAGATGTTTGCGAATCGTCTACAGAGACCAGGGTAACTCTGAACATTAAGAAAACAAATAGCATGTAGTTTATTCTAAACAAGTACAAGTCCATGAATTTAAAACTACACAACACTTCAATAACAAATGTAACTAACACCAAATTCCTAGGACTGCACACTGACAGCCAACTAAAATGGATTGAATATGTCATGACTATCTCAAAGAGGGTCTCCACTGCATGTTATGTGCTTAGAGTTCCTGCATCAGTATGCAGTGATACCTGTGTAAGGTCAGCTTACTTTGGTTATGTGCATGCCGTACTTAGCTATGGAATAATCTTTTGGGGAAATAATACCCAGAATCTACAAACAGTTTTCAATTTACAAAAGAGAGCTATAAGAATAATGACAATATGCAATAAATGGGCTCATTGCAAAGGATTATTAGAAACCTTGGCATTCCAACTGTTCCTTGTGAGTATATTTTTCAGACTGTAATGTATATCATAAAAATCTTGACAATCATTGTTTGAAAAACATTATTCATGATCATAACCCAAGATTGAGACATTGCCTCCATTTAGATAGAAAAAATAAGCTAAAAGCTCAGAACAGTCTTTATTATTGAGGCCTGACTATCTACAATAAGCTGCCACAGAATATAAAAGAAATTAGCAGTATGTACTCTTTTAAAAAATCTATAAAACTGTGTTTCCAAGAGCACTGCTTCTACACTTTGGATGAATATCTTAAATGAAAACCAAAGAATTGTTTGGAACACCTAGCATAAGTTATACCTGACATAATTTTTTTCCATTCATGTATTATGTATTTATGCCTTCTAGTTCCATATCAACACACCCAGTATATTTATTTAAACAGTATAAATCATTTTTTTTCATTTATATAATATGTATGCAGGACTTTGTATTTATGTATGTTAGTTCTACATCAAAATACCTATGCTTATTGAACAATGTAAGTGGCATACGTTAAGGAAATGTTTAGACTTCATACCACAATTTGTACATTCACTGACAACAACCATACAATGTATATTATCTAAGGATGGATAAATAATAATTATTATAATTGTAATTATGACTGATCGCACGTGGTGCCCATAGTTGGAACTGGACATTGATGCTGTGACATGTGGAAATCATGCACCCCATCCTCTGTACATTAATGCTACCAAGTCTGGTACTCATACAGTAATTAGTTTCCATGTTATAATGTGCTAAATAGGGAAAGTTTAATTTGGCAACCTGATATGTTTGCATTTTATTTTACCACGATTGGTTTCAAGTCACGTAGCAACTCATCATCATCAGATGATAAATAGTTTTTAGTGATTGTAGCGATCATCGGGTAGATTTATTGGCATCCATGAGTTTAAACCAGGTGCACAAATCACTTTGTAAAACATGTTGATTTTACAGCACTACAGAGGCTTTTCACAGACAACATGTCCCACACACTTTACAGAATGCAAACAAAGTAAAGACAAACTGTACCTTCTGCCTCAGACTCCACACCAGTTTGCTAAATTTCGGATTTAGTAAGTGACTGTTTATTGCTGGAATGTAATCCATTGTATTGTCATATTGATCCTTTTCATTGTTTTTGTACAAGATGCCAACAGATACAGGACAAGTAATTTGTTATGAGATGGTGAGTGATTATGCAAAATACTTCATTGTGTGATTATAAACTGTATATTATAAGTACCAGTGTACAGTCAACATATATAAGAACTATAAGCAAATACCCTATATATGCAATGATACTAACTTCTCATATTGAAACTGTGATGAAATCTCAGAAACAGCCCCATGAAAGCCAAGTTTCATGCTGGCGCTCTGCATATGAAAATGTAGCACTGAGAGTGGTTCCCATAGGCCAAGTGTGTTGCCCCAATAGTCTTTCACATTGATAATACCAACACATTACAAATGGAAAGACAATCTAATACACATGAGTAAGAGTGTTTTTGTCAATAAGTAAAAACTGTTACATTTTATCCAGGCTCAAAATCAATTTGACTGGAAACTCATTTGGAAAAAAGTTTGACTGATTAATAATCAAATAGGAGTGCTTGCTGCCAGATCAGTAAAGTTGTTCTTTTAGTGAACCTGATGGAGGTGAAACACCAGCAGTTTTATCATTTCACATAACTAAAAACTGGCGTTGCCCAGATATTTACATATTTATAGCTGTGCGTCCACGCCTGTGCCACACAAAGTCTGGCCTCGAGCGTTATGTTTAAGACATCGCATTCCCTTAATTAAGTTTCATACAAAGATATAAATTTGCACTTACATTCTGTGGTATATGTGTGACTGTAAAATGTCTCAGAAATAAGATTAGTAGTAAAGAAGTAATAAATTATTAAATCATGTCCCCACGTGGTACTTTTAGTGCATGAATAGCAGCGAAGTAGTAAGTGATGAAAATTTTTCCTTTCATCATTTGTCAGCGAGAAAAAAATTCGTATTGGTTTGAAATTGTGTGTAAAGCTTGTTGCAAGTTGGTAAGTTCTCGTTATCAAATACTAGGTGAATGAAGTCTGTGAAATCGCACATTGCGGGCTACACTTCTTTTTCGCCCCAACCCATTTGATGGGCAGGTGGTTCTTATCCCCATTTCATTTCATTTATTATCATCCTTTACATCATTTACATGATATAGGAATTGTCGTAATACTGTCCAGAATATGCACAGTACAATACTACAAATTTCTATCAAACACACAAAATTAACATTATGTTGAAAATTAAAACATAGAATCAATCGGTTGTTCTTTTACATGCTCTTAACATGTACCAGATGTGATGGATTTATATATATTTAGTAAATTTCAGAAAACACATATTACACATAATTTAGAGTTAAAAGAGTATAAATGAGATGTAGAACTGACAATGAGAACAACATGATATTGACAATACAACTATCAGTTAGTGATTTAAGGATTCAAAATAATCCTCTATGCTATAAAAACATTTATTTATCATAAACTTTTTTAATTGTGACTTAAATTTTCCATCACCTTCTGTTCCCCTGATGCAGTGTGGCATAGCATCATAAAGCTTTATTCCATAGTGGCTCACATGTTTTGAGTTTTTGTTTTCCTTGTTCTTTCTACATGCAAATTCTTACAGATATATGTATTGTAGTCATGAAGATCTGTATTTACATGTAAACTAATCAAGTGTGTTTTAATGCAGTATGCTTAATAATATGTGGAAAGATGGTACTGCAAGTAGGTTTAGCTGTATGAACAAGGGGTTGCAGTGTGTTTGTGGAGAGCTGTGTGTAATAATTGTAATGGCCCTTTTCTGTAATATAAAAACCTCTATCAAACAACATTTAGTTACACTGCATAAGGTTATTCCATAGGATACAATAGAATTGAAATAAGCAGTATACACTAATCTTGTACACACTGCACTGCAAACTCTAGAAATTATTCGCAGTGCAAAACATGCTGAATTTTTTGGATATGTATGTGACATGGTCTTTCCAGCTCAAGTGCTGATCATGTACATGCCCAAAAATTTTGTAGACCAGACTTTCTCTATTTCATGGTCACTCAATGATAAATGGTGATCATCCTTTTCATTTACGTTACTGTACTGTATGTAATTTGTTTTAGTTAAATTGCATGTGAACTTTTTAGTGTAAAACCATTGTTGCACAGTCTTCAGAACCTTTCCAGCTGTAGTGAATAAGGATTTGCTGTCATCACTTATAATTAAGCTTTTATTGTCTGCAAATAACACAATTTTTGATGATCTGTTGGGGCTTTCAGTATCATTTATACAGATTAGGAATGATAGGGGGCCAAGAACACTACCCTGAGGGACACCTACTGCTACTTTCTTAGCATCACATACCCACTTTATTTTTGCGTATTCTGAGATGAGGTGAGTTCCACAACCTGAGTTCTATCTTTGAGATAAGATTCAAACCATTTCCTTCCAATTCCTCTGATGCCTATTGCCTCCAGTTTGTCAAGGAGAATTTGACGATCTACTGTATTGAAGGCCTTGGAAAGATCTAGATTGATTGCTACCACACATTTGTTATTGTCTAAATTTCTAGTAATTTCTTCCATATAGGCCTGTATAGCTGTTTCTGTGCTGTGACCTGTACAAAAACTATGTTGATTACAATTTAGAAGATTGAAGGTGTCCAGGTAGCTTATGAGTCTAATTTTTATCAGTTTTTCAAATTTTTTTGATGAAGATGGAAGGAGCGATATAGCAATTGTCACATGAGAGTGAGGTGCATATATAATGTTTGGTTGAAATTGGTCCAATGGTGTAGGAGGAGATGAGGAGGAAAAAAGAAAAGGAAAAAAAAAACAACACACAAAATGTTCCTCTTTTGCAAAATGTGTGGTTTAATGGATAACACAGTCACACATACTGAAGAATTTTATTGAATTAAACTCTGATGGATCCAATTCCTGGTCCTCTCATTCCAATAATGCTTTGGCAACAGTAGTAGGCTTTACTTTCATTATCGCAGCATTGTACTGTGTGTCATCAAAGAAAGTGGCTTAGTGAGCACAATGATGTTAAAGATACAATGTTAACTAAAAAGAAAATGTAACTTGGATATTTAGGAGAGCTGTGAATGTGTGCAACGTAACTGGCGAGCAGTTGTGCATATCTGATCTTCAATGGAGGGACTCCAGCCTCCATCAGCATACTTGTCACCGGACTCATCCAAAAGATCCTGACGGTAGTCTAACTCCGCAATTGTGCAATGGGTGGAGCAAACGCAAAGCTCAGGGCTCCGCCAAACCATAAATAACATTCTCATAGTCAAGTTGGGATCGACCAAGGGCTCTGTAGAGCTGCAGCAGTGTGGAGCGATCTGCATCCCAATTGATGTTGCTCAGGGAACGGAGGGCATTGAGGTGCTGCCAGAACGTCTGCTTAAGTTGAAGATGAGGGAGCCAAGTCAATAGAACGTCGAAAACCAGTCCTAGAAACTGACTTGTCTCCACTACAGTGAGTGGATCATCGTAAGTAAAGTGCAGGTTCTGGATGAACAGTACGACGCCGACAGAAGTGCATGATACACGACTTTGCAGCGGAATACTGGAAGCCATGGGCTGGAGCCCATGGCTGCGTCTTGTGAATGGCTCCCTGGAGGCGCTGCTCAGCAACAACAGTACTGAGCAGCAGTACGAAATGCTGAAACTGTCTGCTTGCAGAGAAGGTGAGACAGAGGGTATGACAGCTGCTTCCAGACCGTTAATGAGCACTAAGAATAGAGACAGACTCAATACAGAGACCGGCGGGACTCCATTCTCCTGGGTATGGATGGAACTATGGAAGTCACCAACTTGCAACTTGGACATGGGAAGTACAGAGCGACAGGAAGTTTTGGATAAAAATCGGGAGCAGGCCGCTGAGACCAGATTCATACAATGTGGCGAGAATATGATGTCGTGTCGTATGTTTTACGTAAGTAGAAACGACGGCAATCAGGTGCTGGCCTCTGGAAAAGGCTGTTTGGATGGGACTCAAGATTATCAGTGGTAGAGCGACCCTGGTGGAAGCTGCCCTGATATGGAGACAGTAGGCCGCGTGACTCCAGGACCCAACCCAACCTCCGACACACCATACATTTTAGCAGCTTACAAAGAACATTGGTGAGGCTGACGGGCCGATAGCTATCCATATCAAGCGGTTTTTCCGCGTTTGAGCACCGGAATGATGGTGCTCTCCCGCCATTGCAATGGATAGGCGCCATCACACCAGATCTGGTTATAAATGACGAGATGTCGCTTGTAGTCAGACATGTTTAATCGTCTGACTGTGGATCCGATCTGGCCCAGGAGCTGTGTCGGGGCAATGTGCAAGTGCGCTCAGGAGCTCCCCTCTGTAAATGGGGCGTTATAGAGTTCACTGTGGCGTGTAGTGAACGAGAGGACTTTCCTTTCCATCCGCCATTTGAGGGTGCAGTAGGCTGGGGGATAGTTCTCCGACGCAGAAGCTCGAGCAAAGTGCACGGAAATCGCGTTTGTGACGTGTGACACCCAATGGTCGAGACCTATCTCTCCCAACACTCCTGCTTCCGTCGTTTGATAAGTTGGTGAAAGTGGGCACATAGCCATTTAAAGGCTACGAGGTGCTCCAGGGAAGGGTGTCGCTGTAGAGCTCGCCGACGCTCCTTAATTGCTTCGCCGACTTCCGGTGACTACCAAGGGACTGCCTTCCGCTGGGGGCACCTGAAGAGTGTGGGATCGCTGCCGCAGAAACCATTATTTTAGCCACCTGCTCAACAATCACATCCGCGTTACCGTGTGGGGGAGATTCAACGGAGGAAGTAGAGGTGGAAGTTTCCTAGTCCACCTTGTTTATAGCCCATCTGGGCAGGCGTCCGTGAGCCTGACGCGGGTTAGTGACAGGAAGATAGGGAAGTGGTCACTACCACGCAGGTAGTCATGTGCTCTCCAGTGGATAGATGGGATAAGTCCTGGGCTGCAAATTGATAAATCAATGGCCGAGTAACTACCATGAGCCACCCTGAAATGTGTGGCGGCCCCAGTATTTAGGAGACAGAGGTCGAACTGATACAGTAAAGTTTCGACATTTCTACCTCGGCCAGTAAGCTCGGTGCCACCCCACAAGGGGTTACGGGCGTTAAAATCTCCCAAAAGTAGGAAAGGTTTTGGGAGTTGGTCAATCAGGGCAGCTAATACATTCAGGGTTACTGCACTATCTGGAGGAAGATGTACATTGCGGACAGTTATTTCCTGTGTCGTCCTCATTTTGACAGCCACTGCTTCAAGAGGGGTCTGAAGGGGCACATGTTCACTATAGACCGAGTTTAGGACATAAACGCAAACTTCACCTGACACAATATTAGTCGCTACGCTTCCTGTAGTATCCCTTAGAGCCGCAGTGGGCAAGGGTCCGCATTGCTGGGAACCAGGTTTCCTGGAGGGCAATGCAGATAGCAGGAATAAAGCTTAACAGTTGCCATAGCTCAGCCAGGCGGTGGAAAAAAACCGCCTCAATTCCACTGGAGGATGACGTCGTCGTGAGATTGGGAAGGCATGGAATATTCAATGAGCAATTTACGCCTCAGGGTGACCTGCTGCAACCGACTTATTGCCTGAGCAGTCTGCATCAATTGTGTCCGAGTGTCTGGCGACATCTAGGTCCTCAGTAGACAGCAAAATCTCCACCCCATACTCAGACACAGAGCTTGTAGGTAGCGATGGTATGGGTGCCACCTTGGTCTAAGGGGTCTTCTTTATGGATTTCGCTCGCTGCTCTTTGGGTTTCCATGGCTGGGAGGACTTCACTGCCTCAATCTTTGGGACTGAGGATGAGCCTGAAACCCTAAAGTCAGCTGCTTTCGAGCTCTTCAGCCTCTGGTGGGTGTCATCTTTCCCACTAGCAGAAACCTGGGAAGGGAATGACACAAGGGACCCCTTCATAGCGAGAGAAGACGAAGAAGACATATGGTTCTTCTGGTTAGAAGTGGGAACACATGTCCCTGATGGTTGGGGGGGGGGGGGTGTTGCTCCCGAAGTAGGTGGTGTGGGAGGAACAGGGAGTGAAGTGGCCCCACCATGTAAGGGGCAGGTGTAGTCTTCCTGCTCTGAGAAGTGAGTGGGTTTAGCGGAGGTGGTGGGACTAGAACTGTTTTAATGACGGCATAAGACGATGTCATACGTACAGGGTGCAGGCGTTCAAATTTTCTCTTAGCCTCAGTGTAGTTCAGTCGATCCAGGGTCTTTTACTCCATGGTTTTCCTTTCTTTCTGGAGAATCCTGCAGTCTGGCGAGAAATGCGAATGGTGCTCTCCACAGTTGCCACAGATGGGAGGCGGGGCACAGGTAGTTTTGAGACGTGATGGGCGTCCACAATCTCGACATAATGCTGAAAGTACAGCGGAAAGACATATGGCCGAACTTCCAGCACTTAAAGCACCATATTTGGGGAGGAATATAGGGCTTTACATCACACCGGTAGACCATCACTTAGACCTTCTCAGGCAAAATGCCACCCTCAGAATCCAAGACGAAGGCACCGGTCGCAACCTGATTATCCCTCAGACCCTGGTGGACACGCTGGATGAAATGTACACATCACCGCTCTAAATTGGCGCGCAGCCTATTGTCAGACTCCAAAAGAAGGTCCCTGTGAAATACGATACCCTGGACCATATTTAAGCTCTTATGGGGCGTGATGGTTACAGAAACATCCCCAGCTTGTCAAAAGCGAGTAACGTCCATGACTGGGCAGAGGATGCTGTTTTGATCAAGACTGACTCAGGTCTCATTTTGGGCAATCCCTCCATCTCCCCAAACTTGTCCTCTAAACGCTTAACAAAAGGCAGAGGTTTAATCATCATGAAAGATTCCTCATCAGCTCTTTAACATCCAAGGTACCGGGGTGAATAAGATTCGCTGCCAGCCTTAGCCTGACGTTCCTCCCATGGTGTGGCCATGGAGTGGAACGATTTGGGGTTGTACTTTTGTGCGTTGAATTGAGCACGTGATCGCTTAGTGACTGCTGGTGTTTCACCACCAGCAAGAGATGGACTACACTTCATAGCGTGTCATCCGCCCTGATGCCACCCACTCTGACCAGAGGCCCTCCCCACAGGCGCTACCTAGCCACAGCAAAGGCCACCTGGCAGGATGGCCATTGCCAGGAGTCTCGATGCCCCAGGGGGATGGTCATCTACCCCTTGGCATACATAGGGAGTTAAAGGCGCAGATATCAGCAGAGCGATCCCTGTGTGATTAGGGGGCTACCACCCCAACACAACTGACTGGCTACCATGCTGGATATCAGGTGCAAAGAAATCCATGGTCATCGTCGACGTCTAAAGCGACACTGCATAGTGCATGGTGAAAATGCACCCAGGAAGGTGTCCTCGGCCAAGAGATGGAGAATGAGCGGGACTGAAATCCGACGAAGAGAAAGTGGGCTAAAGACCGCAATGCACGATGGACACGATGCACCATGTTAGGCGCCCTTCCCCAGTTGGCGCGCTCTTCGGGAAAAATTTGAAGAACGGAGGTGGATCCTACAGGGGACCATCACATAAAGGCCGAAACTTGTGAAACTCCTTATATTCGCCTCTTACGACAGGCAGGAATACCTCGGGTCTATTCTTACCCCCGACCCGCAGGGGGGTCTTACTGCGGAGCTAAAGTTTTATTTTTATTAATTTTTTTGTCTTTTTGGTTTATTCTTGAACTGAGGTAAGCGTTTCAATACTTTTTAATGGTAATAACTATAGTGCTTTGTAGATAGTTTTTAGTGCGTCTTATGTGTTTTGTATCTTTCCGAACATTATCAAAGCTATTAAAGTCTGGTCTCTGTCATGATGTCCTAGTGCGGTAATATCGGCAGACGAATGAGGGGCAACATGGACAGAGTGTCGATATTTCCCTGTGCTCCAAACTTCACAAGAAAGTTCTTTACACTTATGCAAGTGTCTTGTATCTAACTTAAGTTTATTGACGTTAGGGATAGTATTGAACGGTTTATAAATGGAGCTGAAGATACTAAAAGTCACACTTTACGATCGAGCAAACTCAATTTCAGACAAGAAACCTTTTCTGGGGAGGTGATCGGTTTTTACTCCCGACCAAGAACTAGTTTAGCGATGTGGCTACATTGGTAGAATTATTCTATCGTATTTTCCCTGGTTGAGTTGTGGGAATTGCCTATGACCTTGACAGGATCTGGGCTTTGAGCACAAATTATTAAAATCGCTGGAGAAGAATGAGTTTATAGTTGTAAAAAGAAATCCTAAAATAAGCTTAGAAAAACCATCAACAACAAGCATGAGAAGGGTTCTAGGTTTCAATAAAGCATAAATTTGTTTTTGCAAACTGAACACAATTTTCGAAAAACTTGCTCTGAACGTATTTTGATGTGTGTTAAGATACTAAAATGGGTTACTTTGTTAGAAGGTTACTTTTTAGAACAGGAATTTTATTCTGTCTGTGTTTCATATTATGGGTATTATGCTGTAAGGGTGTCTATGTTACCGCACATGCTATTGGCAATACTGAGAGGTTGCAGTCTTGAGAAATCGTTTATATAGCTCCAAAGATATTCAACATTTTATTTTGATGTATATTAATTTCAGTTATGAAAAGGCTAAAAGTATGGATGCAAAGAAACAGACAAGTACCCCTAACACCCTTTTAATTTAGTGTCCTAGGGCATAGACTAAGCTCGAAAATTATGACGATCTTCCGGCACGTAAAGTTTTCTCAACGCATCAGATTAGGTTCGGATAAACCCAATAGTGTGAAAAACAGCTCACTATTTTCATTCCAATGTCGTAATTAGGGCAGGTAAAATAGGAATTATGAATTCCCCGACTAAGATATTAGATACCGCGCAACTTTCTCAACTGATTAACAAGCTATGAACATGTGGAATACCTTCATAAATGAATGCCTGATTCGGATAATTTTGGCTTGTAGAATCCAGTATAATATAGTGAATGGTGTATGTTTAGCAGAAACGAAAGGAACGTGGAATGTCCCACAAGGATGTAAAATAGGACTGCAAGACTTCTCCATATACTTTAACAATTGATGATAAAGGGTCAAATCAGCACCACTCGCAGCAGACTGTTCACTGCCTATCCTTTACATTATATGAAAGTATTGACGCTTCATGCTTTTAAGAAAGTAAGCAGTACTTTTACTTGGTAGGCTGTATAGTAGCTCTGCTTGAACGTGGAAAATGCATAATACGCTGTTAAACAAAAGATTTGATTACAACACTAGGGGTGAACATCCAGAGCCTCGTTTAAATGCTGAGAATAATATTGCAGATCCATAAGAAATCCCTACCACGGAAGACGAATGGAAGACTTAGTTAGATTTGTTGAGGCTGTTCTGGGAACGTGCTGAGTACCAATGAAGGAAACCATATGCAAGGCGATATTATGACCGTTTCTACAGTACATCTCTGTCGTTTGGAATTCTTATTATCTAGACATGGCAGCGGACACCCAACGATTTCAGACATTCTCTGATAGGATTGTAGCATGTAGCTGTAGCTTGTATAAAATTTAACGGATTCTCGGGGAACCAAAGGGAATCTTTGGAAGAATGGCGGTGTTGTCCTCGCGAAATCATGCTGGATAGATTCAGAAAATCGATATCCGAGAGACTTCCGATTCCATCGTATTGACGAGTATGTGCTTTACGATCAAGAAAGATAAAGGTGCAACAACGAGACATGTAGTTACTAACACTACTGCGAAGTACTTGTCGCTGTTCAATGTATGTTCGTTGTGGAATATATAGGACCTTTCCGGGGTACCTCTCACAGACAGAAAAAAAGAAAAGCAAATTTACGAATATGTGATCAGATACGTTTTATTTCTATGTTTGAAATTATTTGCTGTAACAAACTATAGCAAAGTCATGCATCAATCCGTTATTTCGATTAATTTCGAAAACGTGACATTCCCCTTAGGTATTGTACATGGTTTCTCAGCCGTCCACAATGCGGGTACGAAGACACCCTCCATCGCGTACTGTGGTTCGACATACAGAAGCTTTCAAGTGCGCCAACAAATCATGTCCAGAAAGGTTTTTTCTGGAGGACTGATATCAGTGATTCATTTCACTTATTCATATGTTTTCGAAGAAAGTATTTTTAGTGTATCTGTCGGCATTGGTAACTCTGAAGAGTTGTAGAAAATGCGTTTGATGCTCCTGTCCAGATAACATTAATTCTTCTTCTACGTAAGAACGATGTGTGCTTAAGGTTTGATCGTTTTGTTAAGACCCCTATAAAGAGATTTGAGGTCATTAAAACGTTCCTTTTCGCTCGTGCCACGGAGCTTCCATAGTGTCGCGTGAAGTCACACGTATAGGACTCACTGTCATGGATCATCCTCCATTCAGTCCCGACTTGGCGCCATGGGATTTACACATACGTTCGAGGACTTAACTTGGATGGTGATGGGTGCAATCAGAGGTGGCGTCGCTCCGTCAACAAAGTAACGCGCTAAGTTACGGTATCAACAAACTCTTCTGTTTTTGGGAGAAATGTGTTCGTCGCGAGAGTGACTGAGTTGAGAAATAAATATTTAGAATGTTAATAACGTTTGATTTATTTAAGAAGCTTTAAGAGTTTTCAGAAGCTTTAAGAGTTTTCAGATAAATTTGGAGGCATTACTTTTCAGCACGCCCTCTTTCCCGGGTTAGGATGAAGACTGCGACCGTCTGTAAGACGAACGGAACAGGCGACAGGGAAAAAGGCTTACAGGGTGGAAGCTGCAGCCCTCTCTGTTGACAATACATAGAGCTGGAGAAAGGCAGCAGTTCTCCAGCAATCACAGTTGACAGACATCGACTATGCAACCTGCAGGAGTGGTGGGAACGACTCCAATACCTGCTCTACTGCGATGTGGAAGGCATTGCATCATATCAGCTTTCCATTACAGTTTTCTCCTAAATGAAGAGTTGCATCTAGCCACCCTTCGGATTGATGTCCAAAATAACAGAACCCAATGGAGGTAAATGCACTTTACAGCATGTTGGGAAACAAACATGAAGTTGTGCGAATGGCACAAACTACGACTCCATTTAATCAGACATGTGATGCGGTTCCTACTTTATGTATATGTTGGTTATTTACACCAAAGACTGAAATCCATTGAATATATAGTATTTAGTCTATTTTCGGGGACTTTTTAATGTCACATTTCACCATTGGCTTTGTGCTTTAAATCATAACAGGACAATGTGAAGTAAAAAAAGAATTTCTATATTGTCATTAAAACAAGTGCAATAATACGAAGTTACATCCGAGAAGCATCTTTACTTCTATCTCAAAAATCATACACGGCTGTCCATCTCTTTCTGCTTGCTAGTAGTGCTGTCGACTTAGGTGACATCTTCGACTCTTCCTCACGAGGCAGATTTAGCTAAAATTGACTTAGGTTGGTGGGATGAAGCATAATAAGTTCTTGAGGATCTTGGATTTCGTGTTCTATATCTTCGGGTGTAAATAGTTCGAAGGTGTTGCTTTGGAAGCAGAACTTGCCTATGCTCCACCAGTGGCACACGTCTTATACCTAATTGTTCGAACATAAATAGCCTGTTGTGTTCACTGACTGTCTACAAAACAGTTTTATTGCCTCTCCTTTTCTGGAAAGCGTTCACTCAGTGCTGAATATGCCTCTGTGTTAGTAATATACCGTTTCAGGGATTGAACTACGCCCAAGTCTGCCTTTTCCGCCCTTATAACAGATTTTTAAAAGCTGTAGCAACTACCAGTGTTCAGAGAGATCAATTTCTCGTTTACAACTGCGTTTTATTTCCGTAATACCGAAATCATTATTACCCCCATCAAAAGACTTATGAATTAGCAATTTCGTATGGGTAGGTGTCCATTCGTGTATTGTTCACAACGAGCAATCACAGTATTACCACAATATAGATTGTTTTTCTTGCCATTGTTTTTGATAATGGCTTCATTATGATCCACACCTGGAGATACTTTTTGCGGGATCATTTGTAAGCTAGATGATCTCTCTTGGCTGCCCTAATAAAGCTCATACACTTTCTTAAACCCCATTCCATGATGCAATTTGTTTGTAATTTTCTCCACAATTATGCATGGAATTCGTAATCTTCTAAAACGTTTTAATGTACAAAGTCCATCACTTGTGACTCAAAGGGCACTGGCACTGTATGAGAATTCAACTGGACTGTGCAGTTATTTACCTTTGCCACTAAGCAAGCTTAGTTGTTCTCATGTTTCACAGACCATTCACTCAACTACACACACACACACACACACACACACACACACACACACACACACACACACACCCCTTTTCCCTCTCTGTCCTCCTTCCTGAAACAAACTAATTTTGTCACAACACAGTGAGGCCATGTCCTTCAATGACAAGTAATGTAATTTATTTCATGTCCCTAAATAAAATATGTTTCCTTTTTTATTATTCATATGTCTGTTTCACCATATATATTATTTGGCTGACTGAAATGAATGTGTGCCACATTGTATTAAAATTTGTCTTTGTTATTAATATTAATAATTCACACTGTGTGTTTTTCCTGTGTACTTATCAAATCTGTAGTGTTTTCTAATCCACATACTTAAATACAACATGTTTATGTTTCTTTTCCGCCTTTACACAGTAATAAATGCCACTAAGCCAGAAACAATGAAATGGACAAGATGTGTGTAATCTAAAACATTTAAAGTCTAAAAAAACTCAAAATATTTCAATTCTTTGAATGAAATTCATCAGCAAATAACACAAAATCACTAAGGGCAATCAAAGAGTAAAAGAGGTCTTATTAACTAAAGACCTCTACAAAATTAACCAACAAAAATCAGAATAATGTCTTTTCCATTTAAAATGTGTCAAATAATAATTCATATAAACAACTGCAATTGTTAAACATCTGTAAATAAAGTTTATACACATTTCAGAAATCTCATCAGTGCTCAGATAATTTTTATTTTTCAGTCTTTATCGGAATGACTTTCATCATTACTTTTGTTCAATTAATTGGGATAAATGCAGTTTTTATTTATGTCTTTCTCATATCTTTTTAATGATTGAGTTAATTTTTCAATTTGATCTTGTTTTATCTTCCTGTCATTCTTTTTCATTTGCAACCTTTGTTCATGTGATTTTAATTATTTATATGTATTATCTTTGATTTAATTTCTTCCATTTGATCATCCTGTATTTTTGTGCATGTTATTGATTATTTCCATTTCTCATTTTACTTGAATTTTGCTTGACGTATAATTCCTTCTTTGTTTAAATCTTCATCTGCACTTCTTTGCCCATAGTGCAGTATGAATTTGTGTTTTAATTGTGTGTGATGACTATCCAAAAAAATTTTCTTTCAGAATGCATTCAAGAAACCACTGCACATCAAATTTAAATAGATTTCGTCTTTTGTTTTTCAACCAACACACTGGCAGTTTCAATTGCTTAAATATTGTGATAAATATAAAGAACTGAAATCACATATACAAAGATTCCAAGTGCAAAAAGACCAACAGGAAGAAAAATTAGAGCAATTGAAAAAATTAGTAAGTTATGACAAATGAAAAAAATTAAATATAATCTACTTAACTGAATAACAAATTATGGACAAAGTCATTTTGATTAAGGTTAAAAAATAAGACATTTCAGAGCCCCTGACACGATTCAAAACCATAACCAACTGCATGTAAGGCCTGTACCATAACCATTGTGTTAAACACTCTTTTTTTTTTTAAATCTGTAGAGCATTACGAGACATTCAGAAAGTCTCTCAATAACTCGTAAATGAGGGCCCAAAACAGTGAACAGCTGCATGGTGTGATATCTGAGACTCTAACCTAAATCTCTATATAGAAGATTTCAAAAAGTCGATCCCCTCGCTCTGGGGATACCTCCTTGCAAGACTGAGTGATGGATAATGCTAAACATTTCTCCGTTTAGTGTTAATTTATGAATGTTCCTGCTGTTTTCGAATTATGAATGTTAATTGTCAACAAACTTCATAAAGTCTGTGAGACTTTAGTCAGTATGCCTATCCGTATGAAGATGCTTTTACATGTGATTCTCATTACTTGCCTCTGAAGTATAGTCCCACAGTATGGTGCTATCAGATTAGAGCAAATTAAAATAGGAAGAGTCAGTCAACAATTTGATATTTTTTATCTCCAAAACTAGTATGAAAAAGTTGCAGAGTTAGCTGTTTAGGTGATATTTAATATGTGACTTCCGTTTCAAGTTCTTGTCGATACAAATATCTAATAATTAAGAATATTTTGTTTAATTTGAGTTACCCTGAAATATTATTTTCACTGTGTACACCTTTGATGCTACACAATTGCGTTTCATCTATGTTCATTGACACTCCCTTTGGAAAAAAACTGTTCATAATTTTCCAGGAAAGTTTATTTCTATTTGCAAGTCTTGAAATTTCTCCATTGTAATAAAAATTAGATGTAGGATTAATTTCTGGCACAAGGCCTCGACCTGCTACGCTCTCAACTTTTCTTCCTTGTTCTAACAACAAAGGCCACTCATATCCATTAAAACCATATGTTCCGTACACCTAAACAGACTTTTGTTCTGTGCTACACTCAAATCCATGCAACTATAAAGTCCACATACATCCATTAAATTATAGGTTCCTCAATTATAACGACGTGTCTGCTTCGAATGTATTTGAGTTTTCGTATTATTTAGCTACTACTTCATTGTGACGTAATTTTTGCAGTGCAGAGGTTTTTTCGGTTTTAAATAAGGAGAGAGAAATCTACATTTACGGAGTCAATGTTATCATAGAATTATGGTTTACCTTAAATGGACTGTTGTAGGACAACTTAAGGCGATACCTCAACTGAGTCTCTTCCTTTCAGAATATACATTGATCTCAAAACTCCATATCTATTATATACTACTGAAAGACGCTAGAAACCTCTTCTCACTGTAAGACTGGAAAGCGGAAAGCTTTAAGCATCCTTGTACAAGATGTGTGTCTGATGTAATACTTGTGTTGTGCGATACTCACCATCGAGATCATAAACTTTGAACAGGAACTTTATTTTGTCATCGGGTGACTGGCCAGCGAACTGGTGCATGGCATCGATGAACTCTTGCAGGGATATTGATCCTGAGTTGTCTTTGTCAAATATCTGGAACACCCGCTCTGTAAAGAAAGGCTAGGAAAACAAAAATACTAAATTAATAATCTGAATACAACAAAAGTCTGGTGAATTATTTCGGTCTATGTGAGTTTATTATCAGTCTTCATTTCCATAGTGTTCTTGTTATATTGGATGAGTGTTAAAAAAATAATCAGGCATGGAACGTTGGAATGAAGATAACAGAATGTGGAAATTGCCTGTGGTACATGCCACTCGAAAGATCGTTGGCTTTCCCTTTTGAAGTCCTTGTCGACGATGTCAAGCTGTTAAGCTTTCGTACCGCTTCATTGTTGCTAGAATCTTCCGATCCGACTTTTTGGCCTTATTCTGGAACTAGCTGCAAACTGTCACACCGTCACATTACCCAGAAGAACTCAAATTTAAACTTCGCATCTGAAGTTGTGCTTAAAGTAAGATAGAATGAGAGCACAACAAAAAATATTCCAAGAGTAAAACTAATAACTGCCTCAGTAGTGAGTGCGATGTCACTAGAACTTATTTCTTCTTCTTATGTGAAACGTAGATTTTATCCTCTTAGTCTGGCGATTCGTGCATTCTTTGGAGAGAACGAATCCTGATAATATTTCCAGTTTTTGGCTGTCCACTCCTGCATTTTCCACTTTGTAGCTTACGAACAAGGACTAAGCAATACACACGGAAAATTTAGAGATATACAATACAAAATTTTCACATTTTTTTAACGACGAAATAATCGATCTCCGCTTGGAAAATTAGGTGGAAGATAACCCAACCGCCGCCCCCCCCCCCCAATCGTTCAATTTCCAGAGACGGAACACTGTTTACGGAAATCAAGAAAAAATGATAAAGTAAGGTAGCTGTATTTGAGTAACAAGTTCGGCAGTAATGAGAATAATCACAAAGACAGCATTAAGGGGAAAATATGGAAGACTCAGAAATTAATGAAATTAGAGACAAATATTTAGTTATCAGATATTTTAAATATAAATTTGAAATATATGATATGCATTAGAGAAACGGTTTAACGTTAAATAAATAGATGTAGTGTGGTTTCAGTGTGGTGCTACTCTGTCGATTTGATGTCTCTTCAGCGGATGGTAGATAGATTGGTTGATAGATGGTTAGAAAGTCTCAGAATTTCATCTTTTTTTTATACTTACGTAAGCCATAAAACTGCCAACTTACGTTTTTTGAGACGACAATTTTTCTGAAGTCATCACGGCGAATCTCTGCTCCGTCACCCACAGTCTGCCGGAAGAGCTTTTCCAGCCATTCCAGGTTACCTTGCTCAAATCCAGAGGGCCTCCTGAAAGTAGAGTCCACATAATAGAAACGTATTACAGAAATTAGGTTTAAGGTTAATAGTTTTATTCACAGATGCTACAAATAGTGTGCAAGGTTAAGGCACCTTAAAACTATTTTGTCTCTCACGGACATATGTTATTTTCCGGTTAAATCATTCTACGTCCAGCTGTCTTTTCCTGAGGGTTCGTTTGCCATTGCATGTCCCTGTCAATCAGTTCAATAGCAATGTTGATATGAGCTTGCAGTTCCGTTGGGTTTGTTTGTAGAGAAGGTGTAAACACGATCTTACACATAAGCCAGGACGTGAATTATTGTTAATCAACCTCACCCAGTGGCGGATTTACATGTAGGCCCACTAGGCACCAACCTAGGGGCAGCATTTTTTGCTCTGTACTCATTTAACCTATCACGTTTTAAAATAACTGCGCTTACAAACGACAAAATTTTTTAATATCGTTAAACAACCTGCTAGTTTAAATAAGCCTCAAGAACGAAATTCGACAATAAAAGCTTGGAAATATACATAGTTTACTTGGTGATTGAATGGAAATTTAACATTGGGTTTCTATCTGGTATCATCTTCAATGACTGTTCAAATTAGTTTGAAGTAAGCTGTCAGCACAGCAATCTACAATACAGTTTTTGAAACATTATGCCGAGAATGTTGTCGGCTTCTACTTAACCCTACCATATTTTCCCCGTGAAAATACCGGGACCCCTGGAAAGGCATGATAAACTAATCAGCAGTTTCTTAAATACTGTTACATGTGTGGGCCTCAGTATGTAAAACCCGACTAATTAAATTTCTTGTAGAAATTGCGGAAAGTATGAAGTCAATCCTCCATTGCTGTAATTAATGTGAAGACTCTTGTGTTCTTCAATATGTGAGCTTTGATTTAATGACACCCGTTTAAGAAAACCTGTTGATACAGGAAATGCTTTATATTTTTGAACACATGTTCACACGAAAAGAATAGAACCAGAATATTTAATGATGTGTGAAATACGCTTCACAACAGTTTAAAAATTTTATTGACTTATTTACTTAGCTACTTTTTTGGCAAAAAGAAGAAGAAACCAACTTTCGTTTGTCTCATTTAATGTGCTGCAGCCTGCACGATATCAAAGCTCCCACTCTGCAATTGAATAGTACGTGGCATTGCAAATTTTATATTAAATTTCTTAACTAAGCTTTTTACTTCGAGGAAAGATTATTTTTATTTTATGTTGGAACAAAAGGTGCATTTGCATGAAGACATAACTGCAGTGTTTACTCAAATGACAACACACCACAACTATCAAGAAGACTACTTAAATTTTCTAGTCTGTCTCCTCTGCCCACAGAAATCGCTAAAATGTTATAAGAATAAGTGGGATAAGAGTCGATCCACCACACTTCACTGCAAGAAAGTGCAAAAATTATTTGCTTTTTAAATTAGGAAGGCAGTGTCAAGAATATTCACAACATTTTTGCGTCCCAGCTAAAATTCCGGAGACGCGAGAAACAGAAGCCAAAAAAGGGACATCCCGTTTTCTTTATGAGACGAATTCCACCCGGCTGGTGTGCTTCTACTGTTCACTGACCACAGTGAAACAGGCGACAATGGCATTAAATTATTCTGCATTGTCGTTCTTCCATAGAACAGTTACATCGAGCAATCCGAGTTGGTCAATTCGTCGCTCCGTGTTTAAGGAAAAATTCTTTGTGCTCGTGTGCGGTGTAGTACAACTGGAACTGGATAATGTCTATTTTTTTCTTTCCATTTACAATATTTTTTCTATTGTTTTGACTGTTGGTTAACAATTTTATAGCTGCCTTAACATGAATAACAGTAGAAAAAAGCAAACGTGCAAAATTAAGTGGGGCGGAATTTCGGAAATTATCGAAGGAAAGGCGCGAAAGAACAAGAAGCCAAAGTTCTAAAAACGCTTAGCAGAGTAGATAAATTTTTCGCAAAAAATGTAGCTGGTTCGACTTCAAGTAGTACGGATGATATTTCTGGCAGTGCAGCTGCTGTAAAAGAAGTAAATACAGACGAAACGAAAGTTGAAAATGAAAAGCAAATTGTTCCTGATTTCGAGTTTCATGAAAAACTAAGTGACGAATCAGACATTACAAAAAGAAATAACCTCGTTAGTGATGATCCAGCAGAACGGCGTGTTAATGAATCAACAATTGACATTCTCTTACAACGTAGCATTAACAAAAATTGTAATGGTGATTTTGCCAATTCAAGGAGATCAAGAGGCGATATAACCAGATATACGAACAAAAATGTATTTTACCATTAATTTTTAAATGGTGCATCAATTTTGCGTGATTTTCTAGTAGATTCCTGTAGCACCGGTGCTGTTTTTTGTGCACCATGTAAATTGTTCAGAGGTAAGCGATTGCTGCTAAAGGTATAGCAGATTGGAAAAATATTTATAACATTTTATCTCATCATGAGAATTCATTTGAACACAAAAATTCTGAGTTGTCACTCTTAATAAGAGTCACCTGATGGGACAGAAAAAATGTACTGGCGCAGTGTGTTGAAAAGGGTGTTTGCAGTAGTGAAGAAGCTACCAAGTCGTGGACTTCCCAACGTGGACACGTCGAAAGATCCATTCATTACATAAGGTCGATTTATGGCGTCTCTTTAACTTATAGCCGAGTTTGATCCTTTTCTCGCAGGGCACATTTAACGATATGGACAGGGACATACAAGTTTTCTTTCTTCAACGATCTGTCATGAAATATTGTAGCTTCTTTCTGAACGAATAAAAAGAATTATCGTAAGCGAAATAAAACAGGCAAATATTTCTCTAATAGTAGATTCTACTGCGGACAATTCACATGTTTATCAATTACCTTTCATACTACTACTAAGAGCCTTGTCTACAAATTCCATTGACATTGCTGACTGTATAGCTCAGTCATATGACAATGCAAGCAATGTGTCAGGAACCTATACTGGTTTGCAGGCGTGAATTAAAGAACGAAATCCGAAAGCGCATTATGAGCCTTTTGCAGCACATTCTTTGAATTTCGTTGGCACTAGTGGTGCAAGCTGTTGTCGGGAAGCATGTTCATTTTTCAGTGTAGTGCAAAACCTTTATAATTTTTTCTCTGCTTCTACACGGCGCTGGGGTAAACTCCATTCTTTCATGCAAGCAGGAAGGTAAACGGTAAAAAGTTTATCAAAAACACGTTGTTCAGCAAGAGAGAAAGCGTGTTTAAGTCTATATGAAAACTGGGCGGCCGTTATCAATGCCCTCACACATACTGCCAATAATATGTTTGAAAAACCACTTGTGCAAAATGAGGCTTCAGCTTTGTTGGATCAAGACAGTATGGAAGTACATACTCCAGAGCTTTAATAGTGTAAATCTGAAATTGCAAACTATAAATATTGACGATAAAATACTGCATGAATTATATGAATGACTTGTAGGATTTATTGCATCTACTCGTGGCATTTTCGTCCTTTACGAAAATAAATCCATCGAGATTGTGACTGATATAGACTATGAATGCACCTACAAAAGATCACGAAAAGGCAAGCTTCATGATGGAGCGGTCTCTGAAGAACCGTTTTTGACTGGAAGGGAAAAATGTAGTCGAAACATTTGTCTCAGTACTCGACAACTTGTGCACCGAATTACTGAGGAGGAAGAACACTGTTGAACCGTAAGAACAGTTCACCTGACGATATTGCTGAACGTGCAGCAAAACTGCAAGCGTCATGTGACAGAGCCTTCCTATCCCAGTGAATTTGTAGATTTCGAGATTAGTGACATACCAGTCAAAATGAGTAAATTTTTACAAAAAGAGGTCACAGTCCGTGCTTCCGAATGTTGACATTGCTCTTAGAGTATTTCTGTGTATGGCACTTAAACTGTTCAGTAGAACGCTCGTTGTCGGCGCTTAAGAGACTGAAATCGTATCTACATTCTACGTCGCCTGAGAGAGATTGAACGCCTTGTCCATTCTTCACATCGAAGTCCACTTCCTAACTGATAACCGTCTGAACTATGAAGATATGATCAACGAGCTAGACGCAAACTTTGGTGAGTTTGTTTGTTTATTGATATTAGTTTTAAAAATATAAGATTGTGATTTTATTATAACCAGAGGACATTCATTGGATTTGCAAACTACGTATTACCTGTTTATTTTAGAATTGCCGATGGCAGAACGCGGAACTAAACCTGGTTTATATGTAGACGTGACCGAAGGCGCCCGACAATACTAAACAATACCAGAATGATCCAGGTTGCTCGGCGCTGTTCAGCCAAGTCATACTGATACTCTAGTATATTACATCTGATGCGTATTCTTTGCGTCTGCTGAAATGCATAGTTATCACCGAAATATACGTTATCAGAGAGTACGCTCAGATGAAAAAGTATTAATAAATTACGTAGTTCAGTTCCGTCGAGAAATATGTAAAAGCTTTGCTAATACCGTTAGAAGAGCTGTGGTGAGAGAAGTAGCTGCACAACAAAACTGTTCAGCCCTTACGTGGATTAAAGGTATTGCGTCCACTTATTATGCAGCATCTAGCTACACTAACTCTAATGTTTTACACGTTAACTATTATATTATAAAACAAATTTGATTTTTCCGCACTAGTCTGTAAAATTATGTAATAGCAAATGAAGTGCTGTGTTTGTTCGTCTTTATTTAGTTATTAATTCGTGCACCGAAAACTATTTCATTTTCATATCTTAGGCTTTCCTATAGATTCACGTATTATTACCGAACATGTTTTTTATCTGCTACACATTCAAGTTATTGGATCGTAAAACGACAGTTTAATTTTAATTTTGAAGGCATCTCTGTAAATGTACGTATTAATTGCAAATGTATGACACGTTCACTTGAATTTTTAGATTGTAACACAACCTCTTTATTTTCATTTTCAATGGTTTCGCTTACAAGAACATATTAAAAGTGAATGTGTAACAGAAATCCGTTGTTTCCTACACGCTCTGCTGGTTTTTAAGGCCATAAAAGAAAAGTTATTTTCCTTGTGTTGTGTTTCGACAGAAGAATGTGTTAACACAAGGTAGTTTTAAGTTTTTTTTCATCTGCTGTCATACACCAAGTACAGTTCAGGAACCATATTACATTTTGATTGAGCGCGACTAGACCGCTGACGCGTCCTTCAAAACAACGAATAGCAGAGTACAGAAACAGCTCACAGCGCTCCCACCTAAAACGGCAACTCCCACCTAAAACGGCAACTGTGAAGTGATCGGGTAATAGTTATTATTTAAAAGATTTTTGAGGGGGGCGGTAGAGGGTGCATATAGTATGGGGTGCCTGGGGTAGCAAAATTTTTAAATCCGCCGCTGACCTCACCACGACCAATTCATCGTTCACTCAGATCCCTGTTTAAGATCAATCTTCATGATGGAAGTAGGGTGGAGCACCATTCTGTTGGTAGGTGAAGAGCACACTGTCTGTCTCTAGTTGTGGCACGACCCAGTTTTCACTATGTTATGATAAACGTGTCCTGTAAAGATCTTTTCGCAGAAAAAAGCGGGACCGTGAGATCGCACAAAACACACAGCTTTTGGCGAATCACGAATGTGCTGCACGATAGCGTAGGGATTCTGTCCCCATAGATTCCCACATTGTGCCTGTTCACTGTGCCATTCACAAAAAAAAAATGTTGCTTCATCACTCAAGATAAATTTCTAACAAAATTCGTCTCCCATAAGCTGTTGCAACGTTGCCGAAAATTCAAAGCGTCAACTTCGTCAGCAGGAGTGAGGACTTTTAACTGCAAGCGGTAAGGCTGCAGCTTGAATCGTTTCCGTACCATCTTCGAAGCGGTCGGTTCTGAAATGTTCAGCTCACTGCTTGCTCGGTCCGTCAACTTTTGTGAACTGCATGCGAAACTCGCCCTGAGCGGTCAACCGTTTCCTCACTCACTGCAAGGCAACGCGTTTACCCAGAGGTGACGAAAGTCATTGAGTAGCGATACGCACACGTACAGATCGAGATAGTATCGCGTGCAGAAGTTACAAAAGGGTAGTGCGTAGGCGGAGCTGTCATTTGTACTCAGATGATTCATGTGAAATGTTATCCGACGTGATTGTGGCCGCTCGATGGGGATTAACGCATGGGAAGTTCCATTTCGGAAATCGTTAGAGAATTCAATATTCTGAGTTCACAGCGTCAAGGGTGTACCAAAAACACCAAATTTCAGCCATTACCTCTCACTACGGAGAACGCAGTGGCCGACGGCTTTCATGTAACGACCGAGAGCAGCGGCGTTTGAGTAGTCAGTCGTAACACACAAGCAACACTGCGTGAATTAACAGGAGAAATCAATATGGGCCGAACGACGAACATATACGTTAGGACAGTGCATCGAAATTTGGAGTTAATGGTTTACAGCAGCAGACGAACGACGTGAGTGCCTTTTCTAACAGTATGACATCGCATGCAGCGCCTCTCCTGGGGTCGTGACCACATCGGTTGGATACTAGACAACTGCGAGATCATGGCCTGTTCAGATGAATCCCGATTTCAGTTGGTAAGAGTTGATGGTAGGGTTCGAGTGTGGCGCAGACGCTATGAAACCAAATTGTCAACAAATCACTATTCTGGCTTGCTGTGGCCTCATAATGATGTGGTCTGTGTTTACATGGAATGGAATGGATGCTCTGGTTCAACTGAACCGTTCAGTGACTTGAAATGGTTACGTTCGGCTACTTTCAGCCATTCCTGGACTTCATGTTCCCAGACAACGAAAGAATTTTTATGGATGACAGTGCTCCATGTCATTGGGGCGCAGTTATTCGCAGTTGGCTTAAACATTCTAGATAGTTCGAGATAATGTTGAGTACCAGATTTCCCGCCCTGAATTCGATCGAACATTTATGAGAAGTTATCGCAATTATGGACGGCTATAGAGGCATCATAGCTCAATATTTCTGCAAGGGACTTCCAACGACTTGTTGAGTCCATGCCACGTCGATTTCCTGCACTTTCTTTTGAGTCATTAGTCTTCTGACTGGTTTGATGCGGGCCGCCACGAATTCCTCTCCTGTGCCAACCACTTCATCTCAGAGGAGTACTTGCAACCTACGTCCTCAATTATTTGTTGGATGTTTTCCAATCTGTCTTCCTCTACTGTTTTGCCCTCTACGCTTCCTCTAGTACCATGGAAATCATTCCCTGATGTCTTAACAGATGTCCTATCATCCTGTCCCTCCTCCTTATAAGTGTTTTCCACATACTCCTTTCCTCTCCGAGTCTGCTCAGAATCTCCTCATCCCTTACCTTATCAACTCACCTAATTTAAACATTCGTCTGTAGCACCAGATCTGACATGTTTCGATGCTCTTCTTTTCCAGTTTTCCAGCAGCCTATGTTTCACCACCATTCAATGCGGTGCTCCCAACGTATTTTCTCCGAAATTTCTTCCTCAAATTAATGTCTATGTTTGACACTAGTAGATTTCTCTTGGCCTGGAATGCCCTTTTTACCAGTGCTAGTATGGTTTTGATGTCGTCCTCGGTCCGTCCATCATTGGTTATTTTATGCTTAGGTAGCAGAATTCCTTAACTTGATCTACTTCATGACCATCAATCCTGATGTTAAGTTTCTCGCTGTTCTCATTCCTGATACTTCTCATTACTTTCGTCTTTCTTCGATTTACTCTCAGTCCATATTCTGTACTCATTAGACTGTTGATCCATTCAGCACGTCTTTTAATTCTTCTTCACTTTCACTCAGGGTAGCGATGTCATCAGCGAATCGTATCATTGATACCCTTTCACCTCGAATTTTAACTCCGCTCCTAAACTCTTATTTCCATCATTGCTTCTTCGATGTACGGATTGAACATTAGGGGGCGAAAGACTACATGCCTGTTTTACACCTTTTTTTTAATCAGAGCACTTCTTTCTTGATCAATCACTCTTATTTTTCTCTCTTGGCTCTTGTAAATGTTGTACCCGTCTCTCCTTATAGCTTACCCCTATTTTTCTCAGAATTTCAAACATCTTTTACCATTTTACATTGTCGAAAGTTTTTTCCAGGTCGACAAGTCTAGTGAACGTATCTTCATTTTTCTTCAAGTCTTGCTGCCATTATCAGCGGCAACGTCAGAATTGCCTCTCTAGTGCTCTATCTTCCCTAAAGCCAAACTGATCATCATTCAACATATCCTTAACTTTCTTTTTCATTCTTCTGTACATTATTATTGCAAGCAACTTTGACGCATGAGCTGTTAGGCTGATTGTGCGGTAACTCTCGCACTTATCTGTTATTACAGTCTTCGGAATTGTGTCGATGGTATTTTTCCGAAAGTTATATGGTATGTCGCCAGACTCCTACATTCTACACACCAACATGAATAGTCGTTTTGCTGCCATTTCCCCCAGTGATTTTAGAAATTCTGATGGAATGTTATCTATACCTACTGCCTCATTTGATCTTAAGTCTTCCAAAGCTCTCTGAAATACTGATCACCCACTTATTCTTAATAGACTCCTGCGTCTTCTTCTATCAGATCAGACTAATCTTCACCCTGACAGAGGACTTCAATGTATTCTTTCAACCTATCCGCTCTCCCTTGCATTTAACAGTGGAATTTCTATTGCACTCTTAATGTTACCACCCTTCCCTTTAAATTTACCGAAGGTTATTTTGACTTTCCTAAATGCTGAGTCAGTCCTTCCGAAAATCGTTTCTTTTTCTATGTCTTCACATTTTTCATTCAGCCATTTCGTGTTAACTTCTCTGCAGCTCCTATTTATTTCATTCCTCAGCGACTTGTATTTCTGTATTCCTGAGTTTCCCTGAACATTTTCGTACTACTTTCATCGATCAGCTGAAGTATTTCTTCCGTTACCCGTGGTTTATTTGCAGTTACCTCCTTTGCACCCATGTCTTTCTTTTCAGCATCTGTGATCGCCCATTTAGAGATGTCTATTTCTGTTCAACTGTAATGCCTACTGGACTATTCTTTATTGCTTTATCTGAAGCCTTAGAGAACATCAGACGTATCTCGTCCTTCCTTAGTACTTCCACACTTCTTTGGGTGTTGATTCTTCCTGAATAATCGCCAACTTCAATCCACTCTTTATTACTACTACATTGTGATCTGGGACTGTATCTGCTCCTGGGTACGCCTTACAATCCAGTAACTGATTTCGGAATCTCTTTCTGATCAAGATGTAAACTAACCGAGATCTTCCTGTATCAGCCGGCCGTTTCCAAGTTTATTCCCTCTCTCGTGATTCTTGAACAGAGTATTCGATATTACTAGCTGAAATTTATTGCAGAACTCTGTTAGTTTTTCTCTCCCCTCATTCATTATCCCATGCCCATATCCTCCTGTAAACTACTACTCTACTCGTTGCCCTACAAGTGCATTCCAGGCCCCCCCCCCCCCCATGACTATTAGATTTTCACCTCCCTTTATGTACTGCATTAACCTTTCAATATCCCCATATTCTCGCTCTCTCTCTCTCTCTCTCTCTCTCTCTCTCTCTCTCTCTCTCTGTCTCTCTCTGTCTCTCTCTCTCTCTCTCTCTCTCTGTCTCTCTCTCTCTCTCTCTCTCTCTCTCTCTCTCTCTCTCTCTCTCTCTCTCTCTCTCTGTCTCTCTCTCTCTCTCTCATCTTCCGACGTTGGTATGCATATCTGAACTACCATTCTTAGTGTTAGTTCGTTCCAATTCTGATAGGAACAACCCTATCACTGTACTGTTCACATAACACACTCTGCCCTACCTTCCTATTCATACCGAATCCTACTCCAATTACACTATTTCCTGCTGCTGTTGATATTACCCCACACTCATCGGACCAGAAATCCTTGTCTTTTTTTCATTTCAATTCACTGACCACTATTATATCTAGATCGAACCTTTGCATTTTCCTTTCCAAATTTTTAAGTTCCCTACCACGTTCAAGCTTCTGACATTCCACCCTCCGACTCACAGAACGTTATCCTTTCGCTGGTTATTCAATCTTTTTCTCATGGTCACATCTTCCTTGGCAGCCCCCTACCAGAGATCTGAATTTGAGGCTATTGTATTTTGCCAGTGGAGAGATCATCATGGCACTGTTTCAATTGCAGGCCACATGTCCCGTCGATACACGTTGTTTGTCTTTAATGCAGTGGTTTCCATTGCCTTCTGCATCCTCATGCCGTTAATCAGTGCTGATTCTTCCGCTTTTAGGGACAGTTTCCCACCCGAAGGAGAAGGGAAATTTTCTGAATCCAATGCTAAATTTTAATCAAAATTTAAGCGGTGCCGGTTTTCGGACCCGGACCGATGTCGTTTTGATTAATAATGGAAGACGCTACCCCTGGACCATGCTGCTATAGTAGGCTGGGCAAAGAGAGGCCAGACATGATATTAGGAGGTGTCCCATGACTTGTCGCCTCAGTGTGTTTTCTCTTGCAGAGGCATCCTCGTGCTTGAAAGTGGGCATACCGCCCCCGAATGGAGTTGGTAGTTAGGGCAGATTGACTTAAATTAGTAGAACTGCTCATATTTTTAAAAATGTCAAGTATCTGATATATCGATATTTAAAAAGGAATATCATTATCGGGCTTCATTATATCGAAGAGACATATTGATATATCGACGGAATAAATATCGATGTATCTGCCTATAAAAATATCGGCTGCACATTGTAAATTTACAGTCGGTTTTAGAACTGTATATTCAAATATTGATTTATTATTAGATGTTCTGTACATCAAGTTAGCAGCCTACCTATTCCCCTTAGAGCAAGAACTGTTATGAAAACGATGCACGTTGACGGTTTGCGGTAACCAGTTTGTTAACAACCGTAACTTCATGTAAATGGCACAATAAAAGGTGTCCGATGGGTCCATCGTTCGGTTTCGCCACATATCGGATTTGTCCGGAACACTTCATGTCGATTTACCGTGTTTTTTTTTTTCAGTTCCGCCAACGCTAGCGACATCGCAGTTTTATTGCGAAAATTGCGTTTTAACGCTGAAAGTTGCAATTTCTGTTGGTAGCGCCGATTACGTCAGCATTTCCCTTTTTGTTTATTTTGTGCCACGTACACTTGCTTCACATAGTCAAAGATGAAAGCAGTATGACTCCTTCACACAGTGAAAGTGAAATTATCTTCTACTATAATTTGAAAACAACTTCAATTATTTACCAAAAGTTGTGAAAAAATGTACTATAAAAGAATATCGACATTCGTAATTGCCATTTTGATATTGATATAACGAGGGAAAATATCACAGACATGCCGATATTTTTGGAAAAAACTATAGATATATAGATATCAATAGCCCTAATGTGAATGAATTTCAAGGACAGCATACGATTTCTCAGCGTCTGTCGCCAACAGTATTACTAAAGCCCTAGGCATCAGTGGCACTTTTATATGTGACTATGACGGAAAATTACATTTTGGAAAAAAGGGGGGAGGCGTAGAAAATCTGATAACGATCCGCGATTCCACGCCTGTGCAGAATGTTTCTTAATTTGCTTTTTAACAATTTTTTCAAGTAAACGGTGGCATCTGAGATTACTACAGTGTTTTTAGTTGTACAGTACTCGGTTGTTGAGGCAGTCTTTGCATCATCCTGTTGCACATCGTCGCTACAAAATTCGCGAGTTATTTAATATTTGTTAATAACCAGTCAGATTGCGAGCAACTGCAACGATTTAACGATTCCGCAGCTGAACATATAATCTAAAATGCACATGCGTTGCAACATCTTGGATTGAAGGATGGATGCAGCATAAGAAATGCTCCAGAGAGACGTTCCAGTCTAATGCAGCATGTAATGAGGCAAGATTGAAAACTCGTCACGCAGGTTCATTTGCGCTCCGAAGCGATCGATCGTCTGATAAATTCATGGCGGCTGCGGTGCATACTTAATAAGGGGGGAAGGAAAGATCAAGGCGCCGCAACAGGTGTGTGGGATGGTGGGTGGCCGTTCCGAGTCGAGTGATGACCGTCCGAGATTACGGACGTCGAGAGAGCATATGGTGGTATCTTAGAATGGTCTTATTCTGATGTCTGTTGATCGTGGCGTCACTAGCTCTGATAAATTACATATTGTCTTCCCTTCAAGCTGTGTCATAATATTATAAGGCGAAGCAGAACTGGACGGATGCATCTTATACCTCTTAAGAATAAAGTTTTTTGCTTACAAGCCTTTCTTTCACTACTATAAACACAACTGTACGGTCAAAATTCTAAAAAGAACATTGGGTAACCTCACCTAAAGGTATAGTCGTGTAATGCAGCTTCGTGACTGCAAATTTTAAAGTAAATATTAACGAACAGACAGAGACGCAATGATTGCTAGTTCTACGCTCCCACACTTTTGTTTGACGTGGACGTTACACCCGCCTCCCACATGGCTGCCTGGTTCGGCTGCCGAACATTTATGTTCCCGTAGCTATTTGGTGGCACCTGACGAAGCTTCGGGCTTGGATCCGTTCGTGCAAAAAAATTTCAGTCAGTTGAAGTGAATTTTTTATTCTATTACTATGTTCCTCAGTTGCGGATGTTCGCCTGAACAAGTATTTTGTTCTTAGAGTAGACTTTTTTCTTGATTGTGTCGCCACTGGATTCGAGAATACTATAATCGAATTTTCGTTGGGCAGCAGCTGGCGTGACGAGATTTTTTTCAGTTAGTGATCGCAAAAGCACGGACTCCGTTACGTAGACAATTGTTCATAAGTAAGTTGACTGGCGAAGGAAATCGCGTTTTAAACTGAACAGGGGATAAAGTGGGTTAAAGAGCACAGTCGTTCAAAAAAATCCATTTAAATAAAAAAATTCTGCAATGTATTATCGGATGCAAGTGTCTGTTGCTTCTGAGTAAAGATTTTCTTCTCGCGCCAGAGACATTGACAAACATGAGAGGTTCACCAAAATACTAGGTGCGTCTGGTAAGATCGGCAATTTGTGTCAGGAATTGAGAGTTACAGACAAACAACATACCTTTATTGGCCTTCAAAGTCACCACCATAGCTGTAACACCCTACCGACATCGGTTGTAAAGCTGTTTTAAACCGTCAGTAAACGCTTCTTGTAGAATCGCTCGAATCGTGGTGGTCACGCATTGTTGCATGTCCTAGCCATTACTGGTGTTAGACTTGGTGCTACTGTTACGATCTGAGACCAAGCGACAGAAAATTGTATTGTGTTCATCGTCTCCCCCGTCTAAAAAAGCTGGCAGACAAAATCCAAGATATTGATAGCCTTTTTCTACAGCAAGGACTTGATCCTTAATTTCTATTCGAGATACGTTTAGAACAATCCTATCACTGAAATCACAGTAAATCACTCCCTGTCTTAGCTTCCTATCCAAGACGAATCTTTCTCACATTACGTCATTTTCCGCTGCCTATATTTGTCTGTTAATTAAATCCTTACCTTATGTCCATTTTACTTCATTGACCGCCGTACCTGGACAGAGCCGTTGCGTTTCCCTTTTCAGATTTTGTAGCTTCCTACCAAATTCAGACTACTGGCGCTGCACACGCTCCGATTCTTAGTATGTTACCTTTTTGTTGCTCTTCAGTGTTTTCTTACAACTTCTTCGCCCTTGGCATTTCTCCTACCTTCCGAACTTCACGAAAGTGCTCCTTGCGTGCTTTGCGGGACAAACACTCGTGCAGGAAAGGATGTTAGGACGAATTGGCTTAGCGTAGGGGCTTCAGCATGCAGTGGATACAAGTCTAGTTAGTTGAGCTCACTAAGTTACACCAATCGGACACGTGTTTCTCTACCCAAGGTACCGTTGGTATGTGAGGCCCATGTTGGCAGTTACAGCAGGACAGTGGAAAATACCAGCAGGGTACCAAAATGTGTAATTTGACAATTGTGTATTCCCTTTCATCGGATACTGGGACTTTCCTACTGTGGTGTTTCTGACCCATGTGTAGTTGCCGTAAGTGCTGTGGGACTTCCAATCGTGAAGTTTTACACTCCAGTGGTATTAACGCCAGCCAGAAAGTGCCCTCGCCGGCAACCTTTGTTACAGTATATTTTCGTAAGCCTAAGATACTTTATCCCCGCATAATGTAATGGAAATAATATCAAAGAAACGTAAGCCTCATCTCCTGAAGGAAAGCCGGTCATCGCTACCGGGCGCACACAAAATGTGGTGAGTATGTGAGCCGCTTGTGCATGAATTCCGAATGAGTAAATGTCGAGTAGTTCCAGAAATGTGAATCGCATCCAGTCACAAAAGTAATTTCAATATCTTTAAAACAATGTTTAATAATTTACAGTATCTAAATATTTTCACAATGAACCTCTGAATTAACAACTCTTACAATAGCTATCGTTCGAAAAACCTTCTCATTGTATATTTTATATATTTGATTATGACGTCGTTGATAACTTTTTTTATTACACAAAGAACATTGTATTCTGCACATTTACACAGCAAATGAATACAGCGTGAATCCCTTACTACTGTAGTTATTTAATGAACAGTTTACTATTTTGTCAGTAACTTAAATGTTGATTGCAAGTGCTGTAAAAAACTGCGCTCATTTAAAATCAGTCAGTGATGTGTGTTAGCGGACACCAAAATTGAAAAGAGAACCAGAAGACACTATTGTCAAGTTTGTTTAAACAATATTTAACAACTCATTGTCATTTATCGTCTGAGCCCTTATGCAAGAGTACTGGCTTACCTATTTATGCACAAACCTGTATTTATAATTATTGTGAATATTCTGAGTGTGACCAAATGTTTATAACATTTTTAAATTTAATATTGTTGTTATTTATTTGTTCAGTCTGGGAAGTGGTCATGGTGAGTCAAACCATGTCTGTAGAGCTTAAGAACCATGTATTTTTGGTGGGTCGACCTACAGACAGTAGCGGAATAAGGTGGGAGTCAAGTGGCAGACTGGGACTTTTCGAAGGAAGAGATGAAGGGGGCTATTCTAAACACTTTTACATTTGTGCTGGGAGAAGGCAGGCCTGCCTGTGGTAGGGTGTGAGATTCGGACATACCTGCATTTTAACTGAAGACATTTCAATATCTCGGAAACTACACATCCAAAAAGTTATAATTCCAATTTTTTCTTTACGTGGGGGGTCATCCAACGATACCACATTCTACCCGCCCCCTAACCCCGTGCGCGTGGGTGGCGGGGGACAAATTTGAAATCTTCAGTGGGAATCTCGTTTCCTTATTGAAGATTATCATTCTACGGCAAAACCTACATACACTTTGTCTGAAGCATTTTCTTCGTTTCGTCACAGACGGCGCTGTAATCGGAGGAATAAAAGTGGGTACATTTGCGACATGCTACGCAATTGCCCTACAATATCCAACACCGCGTGGAACACCACGTCCATGTTCTGAGGGTAGGAGAGGCCAGTATTTCATAACTTGTAATTAGAAACGCCATTCGAAACGTTGTACTCACCCCACATAACGAACGGCGGACTACTACTACTACTGCGAACGGAGCTCACATATCCTGCAGACGTAGAACAGTGTTTATTGCCTGCACATTTACCTATCATTTGGAGAACAGACGTGCAGTCGATGATAAATGTTGCAACCACAAAAGAAAAAACTGAAATGATCCTGATTCACGTAGAATGTAGGAGAAATGTTGGGGTTGCTGTTGCCCTATATGCTGAACGTTTTCCAGAGAAAACTTGAGTTCATTCGTTCTTTTACTAGGTTATAAACGCCGCTGTGTGATGGCAACGTACCGAGCGACAAAAGGAAATGAAGCAAACGTGTTACAGGAGAAGGTAATGAAATAGCTGTACTAGCGGCGGTGCGCCTCAAATCACAGACAAGCGCCGGGCAATAACATAGCGACACTGCCATTCTAGTGTGTCCATAGGTAATATTGCCACAATATTGGTTCGTAGTAAGTATCACCCAAACCACATGTAACTACATCAAGAACTTCATGGCTTCGATTTCCATAACCAGATAGTGTTTTGTTAATGGGCACGTTAATAAATGCAAACGACACACACGTTCTGTGTCCGGGTACTATTTTCGAATGAGTCTTCATTCACAAACAATGGTGGCGTTAACCAGCATATCAGACATTACTGGAAGGTAGACAATCCCCACTTATTATGTCAAGTTGACAATTAACGTCCTTGATCCATTAATGTATGGTGTGGCATCTTGGGGAACAAGCTCATTGATCCACATTTTATCGATGACACGTGGAATAGACACAAATATCGAATGTTTTTGGAACACGAACTATCGGTACTACTGCAGGATGTTGCTCAGGACGTTCGAAGAGTGTAGTTTCAGCATAACCGCTGCCCAACTCGTTACGAAGTAGAAGCACGGAAGGTGTTAGACCGTCCTTACACTGGCCTGTCGATCGGCAGAGGTGGCTCCATTAATTGACCCGTTAGGTTGTCGCATTTATTTCTGTGGAGATATTTAAAAGATACGTTGTACCAGAAAGTGCTAACTGGCCGTAAGGACATGGTCGACCGCTTCAGAAACGCCTGTGCTGACTTTCACGCAGATATGCCTCTGTTCTGCGTACGGTCACTTGAAAAGCGAATCGCTAAGACCGAGGTTGGCGGTACTATGAACACGTACATAATTGAGAAAGTATAGTAGTGTTCACCTTGAGCCACGGCTACAATGGCGCGTCGAATAGTCGCTGGTTGGATATGTCTAAGGAATACAATGTTGCGAATGGGGTGTCCAGTTACAAGTTAAGAGAATACTGATCTGTCCTAACCTCGCAGCATGAAGTTGTGATCCCACGTTCCAATGAGTATTCATGGACCATAGAGTACCATATCATAAATTACGGTAATGTACCTACTTCTTTTCCTCGATTACAGAGCCATTTGTGGCAAAACGAAGAAAATGCTTCAGACAAAATGTATGTAGATTTTGACGTAAAATCTTAACCTGCAATTGAAAACGGGGGTTCCTATTGAAGATTTCAAAAGTGTTCCCCACTACCAACGCACGGGGTGGGGTGGCGGGTCGAGTGTGGTATCATTGGGTGTCCCCCTCTAAGACAGACAGACTGACTGGAATTATAACCTGTTTCGATCCTCCAGCTTTCGAAGACACAGTGCTACAGAGCGCAGAGGGTGGAGGTTTCGATGGGCCTCAACTTGAACAGGATAGCCACGGAAGAGTGAAGCTGCAAGCAGTAGTATGCTTGAGAATCATAAGTAGCCTTAAAAAACAAAGTGACATTGCGAAAACGTGAGCAGGATTTCACAGCGCCGCCAACTACGTCAACACCTTTCTGAATAATAAAGGGATTTACCAGAGCAAAGGACTGACATTCTTCATTACGTGAAACCACGAGGAACTGTGGTGCAGCTGAGAGGGTCTTTGCATCGCGAGCCTCATTCCGTTTACGTTTAGTAGACGCCGACTGTGAAGATGGTGATTGGTTCATTGAGAGAAATTTCCCAACAGTTGCCAGCATCTCCTTCCAATTGGGACGCCCCTCTCAGAGGGGGCTCACCCGCCTTAGGTGACTTCACACCTCAGGACACACCTCCCGAACACTTGACAGGGACCAATTGACAATTTGGGAAGGTAGTAAGTAGCTTGGGCAGTCAGCCCTCCCTGGGCCTGGCCTATACCAGGGGTTGCATGCGAACCATATCCATCGACCCGGGGCTGGGAACTGCGCGTTACCCAGTGACCTGTTATGCGTCAGACGCGTGGACCGGCCTTCAGGAGCGCATGGAGAAGAAAAAGAGAGAGGATCCTCAAAACAGAAGCGGAAGAAGAATAGGAAAAGAGGAACGAAAGAGGAACGAAAGAAGAACGAAAGAAGAAAAAAGAGCGAAAAAACAGCGGAGGGGCTGTTCTGACGTCAGGCTACTGAAAATGCAGAAAACATTCCCAAAAATATTCCAAGTATCGTCCCCAAGGGAGGGAAAAAGAATAGCGGGAGGACGGACATGTAGCATGAAAGAGAGAAGATGCTGCAAAGGAAGGGGCTCCGTGGTAGCCAAGCACGAACTCACTAAAGAGTGGTGAGCCCCCTGCGGGGATAGGTGATGTTTATCTCTTACTCGCAGTTCGTATGCAATGAAGTAAACGATTTTATGCGCTTAGACGTGACATGTCACATTTACAACGAGACAACGTACTTATGGAAGGCGTTGGTTGAGAGAACACCGCCGATATGAACGGAGTTGTGATTTGTTCTCTGGTTCGTCACGATGTGTAAGAACCACGGTCCCAACTGTGTAGAGGCATGTTTTAGTATGTTACTAAAAGCTTAAAAGTAGATACAATAGGAATTTTAGACAGTTTATTGCTGCTAACCAACATGATACATGCCTCGTCGAAAGCTTGAGATTTCTTCCTTATTCGATCTAGCGGGAAATAAGGAAAAAATTAATCCAATGACTTCGTCACGTACTATTTCCTACACAAATTAAAACGGTGGTCTGCATCACTATGTCCTTAAACGCCTTTTCATTTATTCTATGAATCTAATACTCAATGGTATTTTGCTTTTTCCTGCGAAGAGCAAGACATGATTTAACTGAGGCCCATTCACATATTCATCTCACGACAAAGCTCACTCATGAATACGCACATTGACATAAATTTCAGATTGTTATATTCAGCAAGAAATAATCACAGAGTGCAGAGGATCATCTAGGAAATTCTAAGTCTGGATTCTGAAACTGGCTAAAAAACTGTCTCGTTCGTTACTTCCGTTCATTTACATGAGTAAACTTCACTGCTGTAGGAACTTTCCTCACAGTAACAAATCTGCAGTCACTTCTACTACAAGCGCAGCTTCGAAGATAAATTGTACAACGAATGATATCAATGAGCGAAGCTCCATGAAACAACAACTTGTTATCATTAGGTGTGTGAAGTGCTAGAGATACCACACAAACCAAGCTCCTGGCAGAGGTTCGTTATTTGTCTTCCAATTGCCTTATAAACAATGTCTTAGCTGTGCTTCGATATGTTTTATCAATACACGATAGTACAAAGAAAAGTCGATAGAAATCAGATACTGCTTCTTCCTTATTTGTATCGGCGATGTCGAATTGCCGTCAGCGATACCTGGCTCTTCGTTCTCCAAGAGGTGAAGACGGACGAGGCCAGCGCCGTTATATGGCACCGCTCTTGCTGCTTGAATGTCCATTCCAGTGTCGGCTCTTCAGAATTCCGAAGAGCACCTCTCACAATTCCTGGCATGTCTTACACACGGTAGGCTTGTGCCATTGTGGGAATAGTTCCAGTTTTGTTTCATTTCAAACCTGCAACTCCGAATGGAGTTATTGATCCAGTTGTTTTCTGAGGTTTGACTCTAGGAAAGGTAATAACGTCTCCAGCTTAAACCTATAATTTTCTTGTTTGGAGGAACAGTATCCTGTTACGTAGTTTTGTTTTGCAGACTGTAGATTCACAATTATAATGAGAATCCCCCTCTTCTGCACAGTATCGCAAGCACACCGTAACTAACTGTCGAAAACTCTTGACACTCCTGTCACACTATTCATTGAAGGTAGTATGTGACCTAGCTAATGAAAGAACTTGAGATGTTATACTACAGACCTTGTTTACGACATTTTTTCCTAGCCAAACTCTTGTAGATTGTGGGTTTGAACTCCTTGACATGTTCTTGTCTTACGTTACAGTATGTAATTAATGCCGTCGATTCGCGACCATATCGTTGTTCAACTTACCTTGTTTGAATTCCGTAACTGTTTATTAGACAATGGTGTCTTTTACCAAGTAGTTCTTCTTTGTAAAATCTTCCATTATTTTCGTTCCCTATTTCGTAAGTTTATGCAGCTCAGAAACTAGCTAAATAATGCAAAACCCATTCACTGCAAGGTTTAACATAGCCATACTTAAAAGGTGATACGATAGTGTCTGATGCTCATATCAGAGATGTGCGCAAACGGCCCGTGCTTCGTGGTTGACTAATGGGCTTCAAAATCTTATTTCTTTATTGCATAAGTCTTATCAAAGGTTTGGTCAGACTGAATTAGGAACACGAGGTACCTCGAGGAGCTGAAGTAGCCGGCATAAAAGCGTACAAAAATGTTTCGATACCAGCGTTGGCGCAGAACGCCGCTTCTGTTCTGAACTGCAGGAGGCGGAGGCGAAGCGCCCAGTTCCTTCGTTGCAAGGATATTAAAAAGAGAAAGTGGTGCAGCATTGAGCCGTCAAAGTGAGAAGCATCAGCAATCGACAGCCTGAAATGCAACTGAATTCGAGGAACAAAAGGGAACCGACACCAGACAAGATAATGCTACATCACCTACAGCCGTCATATGCAACTATATTAATGGCTATTGACGTGCTCTACTTGCACTCTTCCATCCAAGATCAAAACGCAGTACTTCAGCCACATGACTGCACACTGACGGGCTAACTAACGAACTCCCCAACTCTACTGCGATTTCAGTCGCCTATGGCGAAACATATTAAGACCTTAAGATCGTGTCTATTAAAAATTATGTATCACCACCGAGCTAGTAAGGACATTGGAAAGTTTAAAAATGTGCAACAAACGACTCCTTAATCATTTTTATTGTAAGGTGATTTTCAACTTCTGTTTAAAGTCTGATTACTAGATGAATTGATTACTAGAGAAAAACAAGATTGCTATATTTTTGATTCTGTATCGGGCACTGTAGGGGTTGTGAAGATTAGTGGGTGACCACTTTTGTGCTGCCGCAGCCCCTGTAGAGCCACGTGCACTTCTCCTCCAGGTGGATTCTCACTTTTTCGCGGCCAGCGCGGCGCGCCGGAGCGGCACATAAACGTCTGCGTGACGGACGCCACGCCGCTGCCACAGAGCTGGTGGGACGCGCGCCGCATCCAGATAGCCTGCGCAGCGGAAGCTTTGCCACTTTGCCGGCTGCGAGCGCGTAAGAAGCAGCCTCACGCCACCAGTAACGGCGCAAGGGCGTGCTGCGCAGTTTATGAATAATGTGGCGGCACTAGGGTGCTCGTCTGGGCGGAGCTAGCCTCTGAACGACCGCCACACAGGACGACGACTTCGAACTCTGTCCGTTATCATCTCCGCTCACGTCCTGTGCAAGAGACAGATTCCTCAAAGTACTGTGAAGAGCTTTTGTATACTGATCTGAAAATGTAGCAGTCACTGCTCTTACTGCGCAGTTGTACATACCCATCTTTCAAGAACTTACTTCTATGGCATCCGCGAATTTCAAGTGACAAACGTAAAAAGCAGACGTGTGTGCCAGCAAACTAGATTGGGCTGGTTCATAAGCGGCTTAGAACACGACGTACACGGTAGGCAGCAAATGTGCATATAGTATCATGAAAGCCCTGAGCAATAATGAAAAGAAAACACTGCCTCCCTGAACATTACACCCAATGAAGATGGTTATATCATTGTACAGACTTGTGGTGTGCACAGAAGGCCGAAGACGATACCGGAGGAAGTATGTACAATGAAAACAGTAGATATAACTACTATTGAGGAATTACAAAAGCCTTAAAAGGCATGACGAACAGAAAAGCTACTGGATTAGATGCAGAACTAATTCAATACGGAGAGTTGTTACTAGATGAAAGATTTTTACAGTTAATAAATGAATGTTGGACGAAGTGCAAGATCCAAGAGCCACGGTACATGCAGAAATACTCGCTTTTCAAGAAAGGCAAACGAAATGACTGTAAAAAGTATTGTGGCGTCAGCCTTCTAAACACTGGCTCCAAACAATACTCAAAGATATTGAATATCTCAAAAGCTTTATTTCTGAAGTACAAAACCCATTTAGATAAGATCGTTCACGCACAGACAGTGGGTTAATAATTAAAAACATTGTAGAAAAAACACAGGGAATTTAGTACAGAAACTCATATTGCCTTTATCGACCGGCAGAAGGCTTGACAGTTTGAGCCGTAATACCCATGGAAGATCATGTCTGACAGGATGCTCTTATGTAACAGAGGAAGTCAAAAAGTCTTCACCAAAATACACGTAGTAAACACAGGTAGGAATAGATTAGAAGAAATTATTATTATCAAGCAAGGTGTTAGACAGTGGTGTGGACTATCAGTTTCCCTTTTTAATACATACATTGACTTCATTCTTCGTAGAAGGGACTGTAAAGTAACCAAAGAAATTAAGATAACGAATGAGAAATATCTGAAAGTACTTTTGTTTGCTGCTGATATCGTTATTACTCAAAAGAATAAAGACGACCGAAAGTTCTGTGTACCAGCTGAACAAATATGCAAGAAATACAACTCAAATTTCTAGTATTAAAACGAAAATAATAGATTCCCGAGGAAAATGTCCAGCCAGATCAAAAATTGTTTTGGATAATTTCCTTTTAGAACAAGTCTTTCAAAGATTTTATTTAGCCTGTGCTGTAAGTTTTCATTTCGACCCTGACACCGAAAATTAGAGACACAAATTCCAAGCTGTGTCTGGTACCATTTGCAGAACATTGGGCCGTTCATGAAATTCTATAAAGTGATGGCAGTACCTGTGTTATCACACACACACAAACACACACATTATTCAAACAACAGAAATGGGTTTCCTAAGGAAGACGAAGGGATGCACAAGAAAAACAGCATTAGACATCAAGATATTAGAACAGAATTAAATATTTTCAACATGAATGGAAATATTAAAAAAATGCCGTTAAGATTGGAGACAACACACCGTGAGAATGCAAAGTCACATAATTCCCCAGAAGATCGTGAACTACAAGCCGAATGGGGAAGAAGACCTCGAAAAAGATGGGAATGATTTTGTTTGAGAGTTCGGAATAGGCAACAGCCTAATCCTTGAAAGAAATATTATGATGGTGAAGTATAATATTGTGTGACCATGTAATATATCGTTCTGACCACTCCTGTGTGCTCATCTTATTCGCTATCGTGAACTTTAGTGCCCGTTTCCGGTATCCAAGCCCTAGAGAAGTTCCAGTGGCGGTAGAAGACAGCCAACTGAAGAGCCGCGTTCGGTTCCTGAAGCTGGTTTTCTGAAAGTTCTGGAGAGAAATAACTTAGTCGAATTTGTAATCCTCTGCGGGCAGCCGTTCAGACAAAAATTTTTGAGCGAGACGAAGGGATGAGCGTAGCAAGCAGTTTGCACCAGTTATACGGAGATGAGGTGTTCACAGGATAGGCTAGCGTAGATAGCTGCATCAAACCAGTTTTTGGTCTAAGACAACGACGATGACGACGACGACGACGACGACGACGACGACGACGACGACAAAAACAACAACAACAACAACAACAACAACAACAACAACAACAACAACAGGTGACTGATGCGGTTTTGTGAGTGCACGTGATCGGTAGCGGTGGGCAGAGACCTTATGTCTCGTCGCTGATTTGGGCGCCTGGTAGAGATGGTGTAAAATTAACGAAGTGGAATTTTAATTGAAACCAATAATTTCCATTTGGTTGTGTTTCTTTTGTGTGAGTTTTTTCATAATGACTTGAAATCGTGATATTGCATCGGTTCTTGGTAGAACATTATAATAAATGAAAAACGCTAGTTTACTTTTGTTCTAAAGCATTACTTTTGTCGTCTTAACCGATTTGCGTCTTACAGGGCTTTACTGACTGTGGTCGCCAAAGAAGTCACAATGTTTGTAAATGAAATTGGAAAAGAAGCTACACATATAGGTTGAAGCAGAAACGTAAAGTTTACATCTATACTCTGCAAATCACATGAAGTGCTTGTCAGATTTAATCGAACCACGTTCACAATTATGCTCTATTATTCCAATCTCTAACAGCGCGTGAGGAAAAAACTAACACCTATATCTCTCCGTGCGAGCTCTAATTTCCATTATTTTGTCATGATAATCGTTTCTCCCTACGTAGGTCGGTGTCAACAAAATATTTTCGCTTTCGGAGGAGAAGGTTGGTGACAAATTTCGTGAGATTCCGCCGCGAAGGAAAACGTCTTTGTTGTAATCATGTACACACCAAATCGTGTATCCTATCAGTGGCATTCTCTCTCCTAATTCGCGATAATACAAAACGAGCAGACCTTCTTTGAACTTTCTGAATGTACTCCGTTAATCCTATCTGATAAGGATACCACAATGCGCAGCAGTACTCTAAAAGAGGAGGGACAAGCGTTCAAATGGCTCCGAGCTTTATCGGACCTAACATCTGAGGTCATCAATCCCCTAGAACTTAGAACTACCTAAACCTAACTAACCTAAGGACATCACACACATTCATGCCCCAGGCAGGATTCGAACCTGCGACCTTAGCGGTAGCGCGGTTCCACACTGAAGTGCCTATAACCGCTCTGTCACTCTGGCCGGAAAGAGGGACAAGCGTATTGCAGGCAGTCGCTTTAGCAGGTTTGTTACATTTCCTAAGTGTCCTGCCAATAAAACGCTGTCTTTGCTTTGCTTTCCATCAACATTTTCTTTGTGTGCTTTACAACTTAGGATGTTCGTAATTGTAATTTCTAGATATTTAGTTGAATTTACTGCCTTTAGATTTGACTGATTTATTGTGTAATCTATTTTAACGGGTTCCTTTTAGCACCCATTTCGATGACCTCACACTTCTCGTTACTTAGGGTCAATTGCCAATTTTTGGCACCATACGGATATGTTTGCTAAATCATTTTGCAATTTATTTTGATCTTCTGATGACTTTGCTGGACGATAAAAGATAGCATCATCTGCTAACAACCTAAGACGGCTCATAAATCGCTTATATAGGTAAGAATAGCAGAGGGAACCTTAGGGAACGCCAGAAATCACTACTGTTTTACTCGATGACTTTCAGTCAGTTACTACGAACTGTGACCCCTCTGACAGTAGATCCCGGTTCCAATCACATAACTTGATGATAATCCGTAAAAGCACGTAATTTCCCTACAAGCCGCTTGTGTGGTACAGTATTAAAAGCCTTATGGAAATCGTGAAATACGGTATCCCTTGTCAATAGCACTCAGCACTTCTTGTGAGTAAAGTGCTTGTTGTGTTTCACAAGAACGATGTTTTCTAAATCCGTATCGACTTTGCGTCAATAGACTGGTCTCTTCGAGGTAATTCGTTATGTTCGAGCACAATGTATGTTCCACAATCCTGCTACATATCGACGTTAATGATATGGACCAGTAATTTAGTGAATTACTCCTACCGCCTTTCTTGAATATTGACCTGTGCAACTTTCCAGTCTTTGGGTACGGATCTTTCGTCGAGGGAGCTGATGTATACGATTGTTACGTATTGAGCTATTGTATCAGCATACTCTGAAAGAAACCTAACTGATATACAGTCCGGACCGAAGACTAGCATTTATTAAGTGATTGAAGTTGCTCCATTACTCCTAGGATATCTATTTGTAAGTTACGTTGGCAGCTACTCTTGATTCGAATTATGAAATATTTACTGCGTCTTCTTTGGTGAAGGAATTTCGGAAGGCTTCGTTCAGTAACTCTGCTCCGGAAGCATTGTCATCGATAGTATTTCCATTGCTGTCGCGCACAGAAGGCATTGATTGTGTCTTTTTGATGGCATAGTTTACATACGTCTTTGACAGGTTGGTGGTAATGAAGTATAAAAAGTTAAGCAGTAAATTAATATGAAGGGAGTAAACAGAAAGAACTTGAAGACCGAACTGGAACAACAACCCCACATAGGTTTATTAATATAAACATAACCAATAAAATAAAATTACAACTAAACAAGGCTACTTCAGGAGGTAAATAAATTTGTACATGACAGGGCTGCTTCAGGAGATATTAAACGTGGAGAATGATACACAAACCAATTAAAAGAAAGAATTATCAATTTTTATATTCGTTCGTGTATCATTCTCCATGTTTAATACCTCCTCAAATAATCTTGTCAAGTACTCATTTTATTTTATTGGTTTTGTTTATTTATATAAACTTTATGTAGGTTTGCTGTTCCAGTTTTGTGTTATAGTTCTTCCTGTTTAATCCCTTGATATTTATTTATTTTTCAACATTTTACTTTTTACACTGCTTTTCCTGTAATAGCACAACTTTCATATGTAGATGCTTTGCGGTCTAGCATTTCACTTACAATAGAAACGTTTGCAGTCAAATGTCGAAGCGAGAAAAGAAATCAAACCTAGCCACGTAAACTAATTTCAAGATAGTTGCAGAAATATATCTGAAGAGAAAATGTTTAAAACCGCAAATTGTAATGAACCTTCATCCTACGAATTTTGATTGTACAAACCGTCATCAGTCATTTCAGTCACAGTAAGACACCGTTCAATCTGTACGTAACATCAGAATAGCAAACTGATAATCAGAACTTAATACATAAAATTAAAATATTGTTCAAAAGACCCAATGTTTGAGTTTTATGTATTAAGTTCGAATGTCAGTTTGCGATTTTTGACTTTCAGTAGAATGGCATTCAATGATATGTAAGTATGTACAAAGATATTGAGGTTTAAAATTCTCGCGAATTCAAAATGGCAGGTGTGATAAACTTTCATAGCAGCTGACTGTGGTACTATAAGATTTTCGATGGTCTCAGCATCTACCTAAGGTATTTAGAAATGTAATGTTTTGGAATGACTTACCTGGCATTTGTGATATTAGCGAGGAACTCCATCACCTTTTCTGTGGTGACAACGCCGTCTCCGTCTTGGTCTATAAGGCGGAATAATTTGTCGACGATCTGCAACAAATTCAGTATATATATGATAGTTTGAATCACTAATTGGAAGAATAGCTATTCCGATCAGTAATTTCAGTACTGTAAGACTAATTTATAAATACTAATATCTTACTAAGACATCAAATATACATGAAGTAAAAACGAAAATAATATTGAGGCTCTGGAATACTCATTTTTTTCTGTCTGCTTAATTCTCAAATTATTTGGGTACACATTCAGACATTTTTATATGTGATGAAGTTTGAGTCACTTTATACGGGTTATCATATTCACTTTTTATAGTTAATACGTAGTCTTTTAGGCCAAAAGAGCGGTACTTTCCTCCATTGTACCACAGAGTAGTTTCATTTCACCTTGTACCTCATTTTTCATTATGCTCTTAGGAACAGTGCTGAAGATTGAAAGTTGCGATAAATTCAACGCTTTTTAAAATAACTACAGTATTCTCTCTCTTAAGTTTATTTTGGCAACTTAGTTAACGAGACTAAGTTTAAAGGGTGGATTTTAATTTTGTGATATAATAAATTACCATTGTTGCTTTATGTAGCGCTTGAGGAAGGTTACTTAACATCATTGATTGTGGCGATGAGGTATAAAATTCCGTGTTGGCAGCCATTTTGGCCAACGTCAGGTATAGTAGACACAGGTGTGAACTTTTCAGGCTGAACACAATGTTGCCTGTACGGTATCAAAGTGTGCTTCCTTCTTATATCACTAAGGTGACGAATACGTCGCCGTTTGCTCAATTTTCCTCTCAACTCTGGGAAAATGCCCTTACGAAAGTGACTCAGTTGATTGGTGTAGTAGTAGTAGTAGTAGTAGTAGTAGTAGAACATGTGTAACTTATTTTCTGGGGACGAAGCTCATCTCTTTACATGACGTATTCCAGCTTCGTAGTAAAACTTGTGAAAAAATTGTAAAATCAAATGAATATCTAGACAAAATTCGTTCGTCTCCTTTTCGTTTCCTCCAGAAAGCTGCAAAAATCTCTTTTCTCCTCTTTAAAACTATTTAAAGTTATGGGAACGTGAAATCGCTGAAAAATATAGGCTAATATCCATTTTTACAGTAAATGAAGCATTTGTCGAAAGTACGCCAGCCTCTCCAATATATACTTGGACGCCCTTACTCTGTAAATGAGTAGGGCTACAAAATGGAGCGGCTGAAGGTATGTACTGTTCTTAGCAACCGACGAATACTATTCTTCTGTGGATATGCAATGGGAACAACGCGAGGTTTACTTTTCAGTTTGTGATGAAATGGTAAATATTAAGGCGATGTACTTGCAGGGGTTCCTTTGTCTCAGAACGTTTTAAGTTAATTCAGCGGCTCACTAAAGACTGTGCGCTTAGTTGGACTGAATGAAATGCAGAGCACTAGTACTGTATATTCAATTGTTACTGTTTCTAATGGAATTTACTTGCTAATATACAAACGCCTCTCCGACTTTTCATTCGACCGGAGGAAATTTACTAAACTATGAAGTCGAACATGTGAAAGAAATATAAAATATACTCCGTCTCTTTCATGCAGACCGACTTCATCTTTCGTGCCAAATACATTACCATGTAATGCAATAATTGTATAGTATAACGTATTACACGACTGCATTAACGAAGAATCAAGCTTGTTTACGTCGGCAGGATTGTGCTCACAAAACGCAGGTCAGAAACATGTCATGAGAAACAGTTTACACGTTCTCTCTGGCGGTGTTAGCATTACCCTAAACAAGAAGAACAAAGGCCTCCTGTCTGTGGTGTTTTTGTTTGGAATAACCAGTGTCATGCGTTTGTTTTTAGACATAAATCTGGTTTGTTGAAACTGGGACGTGTGCAGTCTTGCCACGAGCAGAATGCTTTGTATTTTTAGTGTCTTGAGACAAACGGCTTCTTTGAAGTGGGTGCGAGGTACCGACTTGAAGCTGTTTGATTTATCTTCATTAGAGAAACAAAATGTCTTTCCGCTGTTAGCACATGGGAAACTTTTTTCAAATTACTGAGCCGTAATGTGATAGTTTTAATTTTTCGTGACTACCAGAAGCCTTGAGGAGAACGCGCAAAACAGATCGATGAGGAAGTAAGCCGCAGATCGAGTCACCGTACACATATGCATGCTTTTCAGGCGGTTTTTCAAATTCATTTTATTCAGTGCAGAACTACTCTTTCAGTTGTGACTCGCAAGCAGAATATGGACATACCTAGAATACAAAATCAAAGCAGAAAGTTGGCAAGTCTCTCAAGAAGACTGCGTATCAGAACTTTTGCGTACATCAACGCAATTTGTTGATGTATGAACAAATGCTTTAGAGAAACTTGCTGTAAATATATGGTTACCGTAATTCTAATTTACAATTTAGTTCTGCCCCTTCCATTTATTTTCTAGTTATTCATTACTGTGATACTGCTGTTGAGCTACTCAGTGAGAAAACAAGTTTTTTGAAGGAAATGGCAAAGTAAGTTTTCAATTAGAGTAACATAATCTATTAATTCTTTACGTTTGGGAAGTTACTTCGGGCAAAAAACGTGACGTGGAGGTGGGAGTGGTGATACATGGAAGATGGATGACAATATAAAATTATGTTGTACTTTCCTCATTAATAATTTTTTTAGTTATTCCAATACAGGTGGCCGAAATGTTTATTTACCCCCAGGATACTCTAAAGTAATGGAAGGAACAGTATCTGTAACATACAACACGATTAATAATTCTGGTTATACTGTTCACACTCAAGATGGATTTTCCCGTCTTTTACGGGAAAAAATTCTTAGTATACAGCATTTGAAACAATCTGATAAAATGTAAGCTGCGTGCGCTTAAAATGTAGCTTTTTGCATATATACTTTTGAGTGTATCTGTTATAATGACCTGTCAGTCTCAATAACTATCGTTTGCAGCACATTACAGTGACACTCTTATACTTAGGAGGCGACCCGTCTGGTACAAATAAGTCTCCATCGTTATACGTCCACATTCCTTACCAGAGCTGCTGGAATATGTATGGCAGAGAAGCCACATAACCAACATGACGATGGACATGGTTCCTCAGGTATACAGTAGGGCTAAGATACAGAGAATTTGCGAGTCCAAGAAGTGATTTGAAATTTTGAGTGACTCTTCTGGTCATCTATAAATCATTGTGCAGAAAAATCTCGTTCTTCACTGGAAAGACAATCATTACCTAATGAGAGAAATCATTAAGGATGAGCTCCTATCCGTACTGGCCATGTGGAACGTATACATAATGGTACTGTTACCGTCCACAGGACAGGGCCGCTCTCTCCATCTTAATTTTATTGGTGTAGAAGTGCATACTGCTTGAGCTCCCCCTTTTCTTGCGGAGACGTCGACGTCCATCCCACTGTGATTCACTTTTGATACTGTTGAATAAATTAAATTCTTTTCCATCGATGCACCATCGGTAGTGTGGTTGTAGAAGCAATCCGTCTGATTTGAAATCCATACGCAGTAAAACTTTTTCCAACAGATGACAGGGCTAGTACAGCAACCAGTAACGTATGATGTAGGAACACTCTTGCTTACAGAGATGTAATGGTTATTAAATTACCAATGACACGTTTTGCCTGATTCAGGCACTTTTAGATTTGCTGAATATTTGATGGTGTTAGATACATAGTACACCGACCGTACGCAATGTCCCACAAATAAATGCTCTCGTCAAATACTCGCAAACATTGCGCGGTGTCCTCTTTGAGGCGTGCGACATAACTCAAGAAATGCAAAACAGGATCAGGCTTACATACATCTGTCACCATGCACACATGTCGGGCTGTACATATATTACTATTATCAAACGCACAATTTGAAGTACCACAACATTTTATGTTCCCGTTAAGTTCTCTTTGGGGCAAAAATCAACGGTAAAAACCTCTACGTGTGATACCCCTTTGTGCACAACTTTACAGTCTTAAAATGATTTTTTGTTTACAAAACGTAAATCAGCATCACCCATTGTGGGACATCAAGAGTAAGTTACTTGTGCTGTGGCACTTTTCCTCTTTATAACAGATTAACTCCGGACGCCCTGTCATGAAAATAAAGTTTGCTTCGTAGTATCTGGCAAAAGAATTATTAATTAAGTCATAACGAATGTGGCAGCAAACGTAAGGTAATTAATTTGTTGCCATAGTAACTTAAGTAGACAGTGCATGTTTTTTATGTATTTCTAAGCCTATCAACCACTCTTCGCAGTCTCGTACATGTTATTTCGTCTGTTCTGTGGGTGTAAAGAGTCTAATACTCGTATTGGATTGTGGTTTATCACTGTCACTGCATTCGCAGTACTGCTGTTTAAGCCTTCTTTATATGTTTATCATTCAAATTGCGAATAGTGTGTCACAAAGACAATCTTTGACATTGTTCCCTGTGACAAATGTTTTTTGATTGTCCTTATTTGCTAACAGGCTTAGAGGCTACAACATATAGCTTTGGAATAACTCGACTGCGTACCATTTTCACAAGTTAAATTAGAAAGTGCCGTTTCAGTGTTTTACGAAGCGAAGGCAGAAGGTATTTTATAGTGATCCATAAGGAGGAACGACTAAGAAATTGAAACTTTGAGATATGGTGGACTGTGTTCGAGTGATTCAATGGACTTGGCACAGCCTACGAAATGCAGACGTCTAGGTCCTACAGATGTTTCGACTAAGTTCACTGTAAGCCCAGGATAAAGATAAGTCAGTATTATGCTCGGCGTCGATCGCCGTTTGTGATCAGTACGATGTCCTTCATCACTGTTTATTCTTCTGGTCCGCCGAAGAAGCAGTTTCTCTCGTTATGATTAGCCTTGTGACAATTCAACATTACTTTCTAAATACAATGTGACTCTTTCACATTACTTTCTAGCTAAAAGATCGTGTTGGCCTCCAAAACGAAAGTTTTGTTAGGGGATTGTTCTCTTCATTAATTTTAATCTTCTGGATAACTCAAAGTTCAGGATTTCTGTAGTGTATCGATTGGTCCTCAAGGTGGTAGACCTTATCCGAAAGCAAGAACTGAACACACAATAGAAAAAAAATGACATAAAATCTGGATGCTATTCTTTCCTTACGAATAATAATTGTCGTAGCCTATAAGGGCACATTATCTGAGGATAATAAGACTCTTTGCTAAGTAGGTTCAACTGTTTCGTATGTGTGCTTTTCCGGACAGTTCTTGCGTGGGATAACGCATCGTTTTTGATCAGGGCATTATCGAGCTCTTTTAACAATGAGATCAGCTGTACAGAATGGTCACGTAGATAGTATGCGACCATGTAATAAGACGTAGGTCGCCTGTTCGACGGAGTGTTTAACTAAGTGATGTCTTAAAGACTGATGTCCCCACAACAAGGGAGTATAATATCTAAGTAGTAAAAAGAAAGTAATATGTTTCTAAAGACAAGCGTATGAGCATAAGTAATGCAACTCGTTACGGGACTTCAGTAAACACATAGTACAAACATGTATGAAACATTTTATAGAATTTGACATGCACCAGAATGAAAGGAGGAATATGTACAGATTTGACATTCCGAATAATAAAAATTACTGTTGAGCTAAACAGTGAACTGAAAGAATGAAGCGTTGGAATAAATAGTTTTAGTTGCACAAAACCCGTTATCTGTTAAGTAATAACATGAATCATCAAAACTGGCACCTCTTTGTGTACGTTAAAAGCTTTTAATACCAAGAAAAGCTGACATACACTCAGTCAGATTTGTCATCATAAGCGTTTAGTGCCTGTTTTGAGTCCGTATGATCAGTAAGTCAGATTAAAGGCTTACAAGATCCAAGACAATAGCTGCAGTTCAGCGGCGATACCTTGACTTACGACACATTTCTTAAGGTTCGAGAAGACACAGCGTAAAAATATTGAACCTTTTCGCCCAAATTCAGTATCTTCCAGCGTCTTAATTACTACATCAGACCGCCCTCTTTTTCCCGAGCGCCACTGTCTGCAGCTGACGTTTCACATTATGTACGGTTCCGTCGAAAGTTGCTCGCTGGTACGCCCTTCAGTGCTTTAAGGAAGATTTGCCTGACACTCTTCCCTTCCTCACTAAGCTGCTGTTAGTCCCAGCAGTAAGAAGCGAAACTACTGGGCACGCCTCACAGACGAAAGGTTTAATTGTACCTTGGAGTGACATGCTGTATGTTAAGTCTGAATTTAAAGCGCTGTGTTTATAGGATTAAAATTAATTACTCTGCTCGCCGCCCATTGATTTGGACGCACAATATCATTTCTCCCGGTCGTAAGTAATACGTAACTTCGCACAGAGCTGTGCTCACGTCTGTTGGTAACTATAATTAAGCGCAGTTACTCGGCTGACGGCGGGATGCACACACGGGGATAGAGTTTATTTACAAACGCAGCCTGTAATAGGCGGACCGCGCGGTAGCCGTGATTTATGCAACCGCGCACAACACGGCCGGCAGTCACTGAGCAGCAGCCGCGGGCTTGCTGAGGAGGCAGGCAGAGCAACTGGCTGCAGCTGCTCCTGGGACCGATCTCCTAGTCGATAACGCGCGCTGAATCACAACACCGCAAAAACTGACGTACTCTTCTCTTGGAGTGGAGACTAAAGAGCTGTGACATTCCTCTTCCCTAGGTTTGTGGCTCGCGATGTGCCTGAAGGCTAACGGGCGCCAAGAACCAGCCCATCATTGTTACGATGCATGCTCCCACTTTCTCATTGGAGGGCCACTAGGCGCAATCGGTATCTTCAACCGCGACAAGATGAAAGAGCAGAATTAGAGTGTTTGTAAAGGCCTGATCAGTATAAACTAACGATTTTGTAAAGAATCAACCTTCCATGTACGAAACGGTTTCTGATTGCGAGTTAATGTATTGCATGTTTAACGTTAAGCATGTAAGTGAGAAATGTTCAGAGAAGGTTTCAAATTACGTTTGCAGCTTTCTGTAAGTCGCAAAGTGCTCTCATTGTGAAACACCTAATGACTTTAGTTCAGGTAATTCGCGCTTCGCTTTAGGCAAAAGCTAATTTTTCACTCATATCTATGGTTTTTAGATGTCTCCTGGACTACGTGTCGTAGAGTGATATAATTTTGGCGGTACATGTAGTGGAACATGGATATTATATCCAAAATTGTTGTGAACAGAGTTAAATATTGAAGAAGAAAAAGGACGTCATACCTGATGCCGCAGTTTGCTGCATGCATGGACAGTGGAAATACAGTAAGCGATAAACTTTTTTCCTTTCATCGTTTTGCGGTGGATGTTAGCAAGAGAAAGATTCTTAAAGGTTTGAAATAGTGTACAAAGTTTGTTGAAAGTCACTAAGTATTCATTCTCAAGTAATCGATCGTGTCCTTGCAGTTAAGACAGCTTGGTAAACAATGTCCGCAGCATCGGCAGATTAGGGAATTTTCCTATGTGATAATCAGAGTTCAGCAGAATGCACCTGTTACCGCCTTTTCTATCGTGGTTCTGTCTTGGGTGTTCATTGAGTTCTCACTACTGTAGCAGCAGCAATAAATGTTGGGTTGGCTGGGTGTTTCTCTTAAGATTTGAGTTGCAAGGAATTGGCTCCACTTACCACTTTGTGTTGTGGTTTATGCCATGAAAATAAAGACACTAAGACCAAAAATAAAAAAAATAGAAAACGACTCATCTCGAAGGGATTATCCGAATGGGACGAAAACTGATAGATGTAACGTACAGACAAACCAATGATAATTTTAGAAACATTGGATAATTTGTTCAAAAGAAAGAGCTTCGCAGATTGAGCGAGTCAGTAAGGCGTTGATCCACCTCTGGCCGTTACACAAGCAGTATTCGGTTTGGCTTTGATAGAGTTGTTCGATACCGTTCTGATGTATATCGTGCCAAATTCTGTTCAACTGCCCACTTAGATCGTCAATATCCGCAACTGGATGGAGAGCCCTGCCCGCAATGCTCCAAACGTCTCAATTGAGAAGAGATCCGGCGACCTTCCTCGCCAAGGTAGGTTTTGACAAGAACCAACACGAGCCGTAGAAACTCTCACCATGTGCCCAGGATGGCTTGCCATGAATGACAACAAAACGGGGCGTAGAATGTCGTCGACGTACCGCTATGTCGGAAGCGTGCCGCGGAGGACTTCCGACGGGGTTCTGCTATGAAAACAAATGACACTCAGATCATAATTCCTGGTTTTCGGGCCGTATGGCAGGCGACTGTCAGGTTAGTATCCCACCACTGTCTGGGGCACCTTCAGACAGGTCTTCGCTGGTCACCTGCGCCCAGTTCGAAGACGAGTCTACATCAGTGAGATTCCAGATCCCGTTGACCAGCGATGGCATGTCTCGAGACCTCGCGGACAGCCTGTCTGTCACCCGCCTTACGACCCGAGAACCAGGAGTGATGGTCTGCGGTGCCATTTCTTTTAAAAGCAAGACTTTCTTGGTAATCATCTGCTTCATCCTTACAGTACAGCGGTAAATCGACGATGTTCTACGCCCCATTTTGTTGTCCTTCATGGGGAGCCAACATAATGCTGACTGCTTGTCTTCATGCTTGCCAAACCTTATCGTGGCCAGCAAGGTTGCAAGATCTCACCCCAGTTGAGAACGTTTGTAGCATAGTGGGCAGATCTTTCCAGCTAGCTTGGGATTTTACGATCTAACACAGCAACTGGACAGAATCTGGCACGATATCCCTCAGTATGACATCCGACAACTTGCCAATCAGTGCCAAGCCGAACAAAAGTGCTTGTATAAGGTCCAGAAATAGGCCAAAGCATTATTGACTTGCACAATTTCTGAAGCTTCTTTCTTGAGTGAATCATCCAGTTTCTATGAAATTATAATGATTTCTTTTTCTGTACACGTATGTCTCATCTACCTATTTCCGTCTCATTCGTTTAATTCCTTTGTGGTGCGCTGCATGTTTTTAGCTTTTGCCTTAAGAGTACATGCACAGTTTTAAACTTAAATATTTGCCTTTCTGTTTACATCTTTAATGTAAGATTGCACCTCTTTATGAGTAAACTGTGACAGCATTTTACACTTTTAAATTCGGTGAATAGGTATATGATATATTAAAAAGCTTTTCGTTGTCCGTGGAACTCATTAGATAGACAACCTGAAATTGGCATCGTGCACGTCAGTTATGAACCAGGGTAACCGTTTAGTAACAATTTCACTGCCAGTGAGGGAACTAAGGTATTGAAGTTGGGATGCATGCTCTTGGCACCTTTTAATTGGAGCGCACTCTCGAGACGGGCGAAAAACAAGGGCAAAAGGAAAGGGCGAGTTGAGTATTGGGGGGAGGGGGAGGGGGAGGAAGAGGAAGAGGAAGAGGAAGAGAATGAAAAGAAGGGGAAAGGATTGGACGGCACTAAGATGAGAAAAAAAAGTTCAAATCTGTGTGAAACCTTATGGGACTTAACTGCTAAGGTCATCCCGTCCCTAAGCTTACAGACTACTTAACCTAAATTATCCTAAGGACACACACACACACACACACACACACACACACACACACACACACACACACACACACACGCACGCACGCACGCACGAGGGACGACTCGAACCTCCGCCGGGACCAGTCGTACAGTCCATGACTGCAACGCCTGAGACCGCTCGGTTAGTCCCGCGCGGCTATGATGAGAAAGAAGCGGAGATTTACGAATGTAAATAATTGGAGATTCTAATTGGACACTGTAGAGCAACAGTTCGAAAGACGTACCACTCCCCAATATGGACATACTATTCTTGTTTTTGCTTACTAGACGGAGCCACTCTCATTTGCCAAGGATGTACTTTGCTTTACTTTTTTTTGTTATGGCTTTGCGCTGACCGTTTGTAGTGCAACGATGAAAAAGGACTGGCGTTTTTGTTACAAGCGACTTGGCCTCTCGACTGTCTGCTGTTTTTCTTTTGCCGAAAAAGGTAAGTGTTTAAGTGAGGCTATAAGACCTGGACTGAGGAGTAACCAAATGGTATCCTACGAGAGCAGTTTTACTGGGTGGTTATAATTAAAGTGCAGCTATTCACAGTGTGGGCTGTGATAACTTTTGCTGCCGTACGATGATTACAACCTACACTGGACCTCCGCGAATAGCTGCAGTATTATTATAACCACACAACACACCTGCAAATGGAGACTATAAGTATAAAATAAAATGGCTCTGAGCACTATGGGACTTCACTGCTGTGGTCATCAGTCCTCTAGAACCTAGTACTTAGTACTACGTAAACCTAACTAGCCTAAAAACATTACACACATCCATACCCGAGGCATGATTCGAACCTGTGACCGTAGCGGTCACGCGATTCCAGACTGTAGCGCCTAGAACCGCTCGGCAACTCCGGTCGGCACTATAAGTATAATTGGAAGAAAGATCACCGTAGGATAAGCAGAATGTTTTAGTGACTTTACTCGCCATGCTTTGGTCAGAATAAACTCGTAGAAGTTTTAGACATGAGTGCATCTGCACTTCCTCAGTTTGTGTATTTCGTTGTTTCCTAACGCTTGCATAAAAGCAAGAGAAGCTACGTCATCATGATCTCATTCCATTTCTCTGCCCATGCTCATTTCCGAATATAATATTATGGAACAATATAAGTTAACGCAAAAAGATGTATGATGTAACAGGTTGGAACGCATTGAGTAGAAAATTGTCAGTTAAATGATACAATCCGCTTAGAAATGAAATTTATAGTTCGATTTTTTCGCAAATTTAAAGACACGGGAGCAACAGAATTCAAGTGACTGTGAGGTAGTCATGTTAGGCACCATTCCGAAAAGTGAGAGGGAAACAGCAGAGCGTGCAGCAGGATCGCTGAGGTGGACAGGGTTGAAGTGGCTTCTCGGACCACTTAGATTATAGAAGGTTGTCGTGTGGATACGATTTCGGCGAGACCAGAAAGTAAGACAAAATTTGAGAGAAGAGAAATCACTTGGGGTCACAAGAACGGACTCGTTCCTGTTCCTGGATTGGAGGAGGTACAAAATACAGATCGGTCCGTTGATCGAGACCGGGCCAAATATCTCACGAAGTAAGCGTCATTCGAAAAAACTACAAAGAACGAAACTTGTCTAGCTTGAAGGGGGAAACCAGATGGCGCTATGGTTGGCCCGCTAGATGGCGCTACCATAGGTCAAACGGATAACAATTTAAAAAAAAAAATAGGAACCCCCATTTTTTATTACATATTCGTGTAGTACGTAAAGAAATATGTTTTAGTTGCACCACGTTTTTCACTTTGTGATAGATGGCACTGTAATAGTCACAAACACGTGGCTCACAATTTTAGATGAACAGTCGGTAACAGGTAGGTTTTTTAAAATTAAAATGCAGGACGTAGGTACGTTTGAACATTTTATTTCGGTTGTTCGAATGTGATACATGCGCCTTTGTGAACTTATTTCTGAGAACGCATGCTGTTACAGCGTGCGTACCTGTAAATATCACATTAAGGCAATAAATGCTCAAAATGATGTCCGTCAACCTCAATGCATTTGACAGTACATGTAACGACATTCCTCTCAACAGTGAGTAGTTCGCCTTCCGTTATGTTCCCCACAGAAAGAAATCCGGGGACGTCAGATCCGGTGAACGTGTGGGCCATGGTATGATGTTTCGACGACCAATCCACCTGTCATGAAATATGCTATTCAATACCGCTTCAACCGCACGCGAGCTATGTGCCGGACATCCATCATGTTGGAAGTACATAGCCATTCTGTCATGCAGTGAAACATCTTGTAGTAACATCGGTAGAACATTACATAGGAAATCTGCATAAAATGCACCATTTACATTGCCATCGATAAAATGGGGGCCAATTATCCTTTCTCCCATAATACCGCACCATACGTTAACCCGTCAAGGTCGCTAATGTTTCACTTGTCGCAGCCATCGTGGATTTTCCGTTGCCCAATAGTGTGTATTATGCCGGTTTACGTTACCGCTGTTGGTGAATGACACTTCGTCGCTAAATAGAACGAGTGCAAAAAATCTGCCATCGTCCCATCATTTCTCTTATGCCCAGTTGCAGAACTGTACACAACATTCAAAGTCATCGCCATGCAATTCCTGGTACATATAAATATGGTACGGGTGCAATCGATGTTGATGTAGTCTCAACACCGAAGTTTATGAGATTCCTTATTCTCGCGCAATTTGTCTGCTACTGATGTGTGGATTAGCCGCGACAGCAGCTAAAACACGTGCTTGGGCATCATCGTTTACTGCACGTCGTGGTTGACGTTTCATACGAGGGTCAGTCAAAAAGTAATGCCTCCTATTTTTTTTCTACGTTTAATTGTCAGGAAATTTAAATGCAATTACATAGGTTGAAAACCACAACATTGAGGATCATTTTGTCATTTTTCAATGTAATCTCCGCCCATCTCTACAGTTTTGGTCCATCTTTGAACAAGGGCATGTATCCCAGCACGGTAAAAATCACAGCTCTGCTTCCTAAGCCATTGACGCACGGATGTTTTGACGGCCTCCTCATCTTCAAAATGAATCCCACGATGACCTTCTTTTAGTGGCCCGAACAGATGGAAGTCTGATGGTGCCAGGTCAGGGCTGTATGGGGGATGAGGCAAAACTTCCCATCCAATTTTGACAATCTCGTCAGAGGTGTGACGACTGGTGTGTGGTCTTGCATTGTCATGCAAAACAAGAACATCTGCCATTGATTTTGTTGGGCGAACTCGCTGAAGACGTGCTTTAAGTTTTTTGAGGGTTGTGACGTATTGAACAGAATTTATTGTGCATCCCTGCTCCAAAAAATCAACCAGAATCACACCCTCTGTATCCCAGAAAACTGTTGCCATAACTTTCCCTGCCGATCGCACAGTTTTGAATTTTTTCTTCCTCGGCGAGCTTGTGTGACGCCACTCCATTGGCTGTCTCTTTGATTCGGGTTCAAAAAAAGCACCCATGTTTCGTCCCCGGTCACAATTTTTTTCAGAAACTCATCTCCCTCCAAACGGAAGCGCTGCAAGTGTTGGGAGGCTATTGTTTTCCTTGCCTCTTTATTCTGATCGGTTAACATTCTTGGAACCCACCGTGCACAAACTTTTGAGTACCCCGATTGTTTAATAATCGTGATCACATTGCCTTTACTAAGAGAAATAATGCGACACACTTCATCTGCAGTCACCCGACGGTCACCACGAATGATGTCATCAACTTGCTGAATGTTGTGTGGAGTCACTGCACTCACCGGCCTGCCGCTCCGCTTTTCGTCAGTCAACGGTGTTTGCCCTTCAGCTTCCTTACAACGACGAACCCATCGTCTAACAGTGCTGACATCCACTGTCACAACACCATACACCTTCTGCAGTCTTTCATGAATGCGTATGGGCGTTTCACCTTCTGCATTCAAGAATTCAATCACACAACGCTGTCTCAAACGAACATCGATGTCGGCCATCTTACAAACTTCTGCTGTGCTGCCACCTGTTGACACAGAAAGTTACTACTGCAGTGGATTGCAGAAGGTGGTTTGAGGAATGGCGCCAAATTCAAATTTTTCGCTTAACTTAATTTTTTTAAGTAGAAAAAAAATGGGAGGCATTACTTTTTGACCGACCCTCGTATGTGGCTGAACGCTTCCTGTTTCCTTAAATAACTCTCTGGCAACGGTCCGGACACTTGGATGATGTCGTCCAGGATACGGAGCAGCATACATAGCACACGCCCGTTGGGCATTTTGATCACAATAGCCATACATCAACACGATATCGACCTTTTCCGCAATTGGTAAACGGTCCATTTTAACACGGGTAATGTATCACGAAGCAAATACCGTCCGGACTGGTGGAATGTTACGTGATACCACGTACTTATACGTTTGTGACTATTACAGCGCCATCTATCACAAAGCGATAAAAGTGGTCCTACTAAAACATTTATATTTCTTTACGTACCATACGAATATGTAATAAAAAATAGGGTTCCTATTTTTTAAAAACGCAGTTGATGTCCGTTTGACCTATGGCAGCGCCATCTATGGGACCAACCATAGCGCCATCTGGTTTCCCCCTTCAAGCTAGACGAGTTTCGTTCTTTGTAGTTTTCGTTTGGTGCTTATTTCGTGAGATATTTGGCCGGCCATTATCAATGGACCACCCTTATACATATTAAAATTATCGTAAGAGTTGGTCCGATTGGGTATAAGTATCAAATTTACACCTAAAAAAAGTATGTCTGCTATTGAAAGTGGCATATCTGACTACACAGTCAGGGAAAAGTTTACAAGTTCCTTATTCGAAGCAGATCATCAAAAAGATTGGTCGAGCGCATGTAATGTCACTGGTGGTGGTCTATACACAGTGGAGCAGTAACTTTAACTTCAAATAAGTAATGGAAATGCAGCTGTGTGGCGCACGCACGCGCACCGTTAAATTAACAGTGTAAATGGAAATACATCTGCACTGCGCTGCTAACCACCACCACAAAAATGACTTCACAGTGGGTTGAATACTATGAAGTCACTAATGTAATGTCTTAGGAGAGTCAGATACAATATCATTAAAGTTGACTTATAACTAACAGCGGAAAATTCGAGTAGAGGCGTTTGTGTGGACAAGAATTTAACGTTAAAAAAACAGGCATAATATATCGGTAAATTGCAATATAAGCACTTTTTCTTATTTGTGCTGCCACTGCCACCATTGGCATTGGATAGGAAGGGTAGAGTCACGCACTTCATTTAAAAGAAAAAATATCTTTCATAATCCAGTGCTCCTTGTCGCACCGCAATGTGCATCTGAGACGGTCAACAGTCAAGATAATGTCTCTAAGACATTGGCCTTTGGTCGCTCCACCCAGTCGCATCCCACACACCTGAAATGAGTTCAGCAGACCGTTAATATTGAGATGTGCGTGGAATGGTATCGGAATCAGCTTTCTTAAGAGCCAGCAGCCTGCAATTCGCAGATCGCAGAGAGAAAATGTGGTCTCTGTTAAGTGCGCTAATATATTTTTTTGTTTCGTATCTTTCTGATATCTGAAGATGTTTCCAGTAATGAGTGGTTCATAAAATTATTAAATCACAAGTGAGCAATCGTCCAGCAGTGTACTATTCGTTCGTTATTTTCCTGTAGTGAAGCTCATTCCAGAACTGCAGAACTAATTAGAACCTATGATTTCGGCATGTTGTTTTTGTTGTTTTCAGTCCAGAAACTGGTTTGATGCAGCTCTCCATGCTACTCTATCCTGTGCAAATTTCTTCATCTCCCAGTACCTACTGCAACCTACATCCTTCTGAATCGGATTAGTGTATTCATCTCTTTATCTCCTCCTACGATTTTTAGCCTCCACGCTGCCCTCCAATGCTAAACTGGTGATTCCTTGTTGCCTCATGATATGTCTTACCAAGCGATCCCTTCTTCTAGTCAATTTCGGCATATCAGCGGTGAATCACTAACAGCTATGATGGAATCATTAAATTTGCATTATGTTTACATGTACGTTGCAAACTATAATTGCCATATCTAATGAGACGTCCAACGACAAAGCCACTGATAATGTATCACAAGTAATCATAGAAGATGCGTTTTCTTGGTGGTTCCTACAGGGTAATATTGAGTCTCTGTGTCACTTTTTTCAATCTTTCTTGTACTCGGCACTTAGATAGGGTGGACCGTTGTGAAAAACTTTCACTACAGGCAATTCTGGGCGAATTGGGACAAGGTCGTTCCCAGTTGGGAGGGAAAGAGAGATTCATACGAATCTTTGTAAGTAGTGGTAGCCTATGGCTACAATTGTGTGGTATTATTTACTTATCATTTTGAGTAACCTTTCTCATAATTCATTGTCATCAACTGTGTTTTAATTCTTACGCAGACATTCGAGTCGTAAGCAAAAGTACCTGCGTCTATAGATGGATTTATAAATCACTTAATGATTCGAAAGGAATCATGTATGGTGTAGCATGTACCCAACACAGAGAAATACCATTAATAATACACGAAAAACGAAGGTGAAAATCGGAAACGTGTCATACAGGTGACAAATTATTCTAATTTAGATAGGTCCAGATGGGTAATCCTAGACATTTCACAGATGCTAACTTTTCTGGCAGTTTATTGGTGACAGCGTAGTGGGAGTATAAAACATTATGACTTTTTTTTAACACACTACGATGTTCGCATTAATAATGAAGGGACAAGTTCCTTACTGGGTAATGTCTGCTTGATATGTAGTAGTATCATTGAACGAATGCACTTTGGTAATTGTTAAGGATTAAAAGCATCGTATTTAAGCGCGTCTTTGGATTGCGATCTTGAAAAGTATGTGGGTAACTGGCCAAAAAAATGTAAAAAATACCTTAAAGATGCAAACTGCAATAAGAGGTGGTCATACGTTAGAGTGCTTACAGAAAATTCCTTAAGGTCAGGAAATTTTTTAAGTTACGCACTGATGTCATAGTGTATTATGTAATTTTGGCTCATAAATTAAGATAATTCCTCCCATTTTTAAATAGAGTAACTCCGTTGCTGATGGTTCATGATCCTGTCACTGCTGTTTATAGAACACGAAAGACTAGACACCACAATTGAATCAGTTACAGAATGGATGAGGAAGGGGCTGGGTGAACTTGATTTTGGTCCTCGTGCTGGCACTGTGGACTTGTGACCTTCGAGGAAATGACATGCGATAGATACCAGGTTACATCATGACCTTGAATTTGGGCCTTGAACTCATCTGGCCACACTACTAACCTACATCTGTAATTCTATTTGCTAAAGGGGATCTGTTGTTTAACATGGAATCCAAACCACGTGTTTTTCCTGCCTAATCTTGACGTCATTGGGAGGTGAAAGCTCTGTTATCTTAAGATATCTCAACAAGGTTTTGAGCGAATTATACTGCGCAGAGGCGTAAATTACGTTATACTAGGTACACTTATTTCTCTTGTAATCCGAGATGTTGCAGCAAATGCGCTTTTTCTTTTAAAAAATAAAGCCGAATACTAGCCTACTATAATTATAGTCGAATTGTCTTGAAAAGACGGGTACAATGATACAACAGATGTTAATTTAGCGTAGCGTTAAAACTTTTGCAAAATTATTTGAGAAATGAGAAAAAAATGGGACAAGATAACCAAATCAGCTACTGCGGTGTAAATACTGCGAAGCGGAGCTCTCATGCCTGGTTTCATCATTACAACACGCCCTTCGGTTGTTTACTTTTCTACTCTGCAAAACTAACAAAGTCAGTCAATCTTGTAGCTGCTTCTGTCATTTGGCAGGCCAGTCCTGCTTCAAGGTTTCTTACACGCTTTAGGAGATGTTGGGTAACGTACTTATAAATTGTTAATGCCAGAGATCTGCTACCCGAACAACACGATGGATTAAGGGTAGTTATCCTCATTGCCAATGTCCAATGTCCGTAGTTCGTACAAGCATTATGGCACTAGGGTAATGGTTACCAAACTGTGGTAAGTACCCCTTGGGGTAAAATGAAATTTTCTGAAGGGGAAAAACAAGAGTTTAACTGCGTTTCGATCATTAAACTAAATTACTTCTTTGAAGTATCATTTTGTAAGGCTGTGATACTGATTACATAACTTTCCAATACGTAAATTTTTTTTCAAGTATTGGTAATACTATGGTGTCTCTCACTGCCGTACATTCTGAGATACAGAGGAATCGGTGTTGCCTATGAGCAGTACAACATAATACACCACGAAAAGGTGCAAATTTCACTCAACGTATGTCGGGGCCATGCTTCATGGTACACGCCAGTGGCTGTCTGCCGCGGGAACAATGACAAGCGGTAGGTAAAACGGCCAAGAGGGACCTGTGTACGTCTTCTGACATAGTCATGTTTGACGAGTTGCAAGAAAACCAAGACATTCTTAGCGATCCTTATATCTCGGACCAGGATCCTGACTACATCCTGTATAGCTCAGACGAATCAGAGGTACGTAAAATTGCAAATCTCCTGCACGTAGAACGTGTCATAAACATTACGGTAAGAGCATGTAAAAATCACGATGTTTCTCAAATGCGTGACATACGATGTTATTGAATGGCTTCTGTTGAAGCTTTACGGTATGTATATACATATTTCTTAATTTGTGTTCGTACAGGTAAATAATAATAATAACAATAATAATAATAATAATAATAATATAACAGTAATAATGATGGTAACAGTTATAATCATTGTTGCTATTCAGGTAATTTACGAAGGATTTCGTAATGTTCTTAATATTGAGCAGTCTGCAACTGTCTCGGATACCGAGCGTGAAGGGGGGGCAGAAGAACAGACGAAGAGGTCTTCTCAGAAACGTTGACTTGAACCTTACAACGGAAGTTTAAGCAGAAGTGGAGTAATGCGGACTAAGAATACTTCTCATTCTGAAAAAAGAATGTAGGACCAAACTGCCTCTGTCCTTGAAAATGTTTTGAGAAAGTAGGTTTGATGTGAGGCAAACATTCAAAGTGCGAAATGGATGACTTTAAAGTTCCGATTGCATGTGCCTGTCAACTTAAAGAATGTATACAGGTGAAATGACTTCTGAATTCCCATCACATTTATTCGTCACTGAGACATAATTAGGGTAATGGTGTCAGAAATGTTGGGAACCACTGCACTAGAACGTAGGGGCTTCTTTACAGCTAACTCATGGTAAGAAAGTACAGCAACTGCCGATGCAAATGGTGGTACGAGGTTTGACACCAAGAAATAAGCTATCATCCAAATCCTAGCATTCATATCTTGCATAGGAATAAATTTTACCTTTTTCACCTTTCATATGTGAGGCGTTCAGAAGTCATCAATCGGAAGTAGATTTTTCTTGTTTGCTTTGGTATACTTGGGAGGTGAATCTACATTTTCGAAACGAATGCTTTTCATCATGTAAGCACTGTCTGCTACCCCCAGGTGAGTTAAATTTACGTAGCATGCAGTACTGAGTAGCATCGAACAATGCGGGAACAGCAACAATAGCCATGGAGCGTAAACGTATGGTGCGCCATTGTAGGAAATTTCACTGCAGATTTTCAGTTTAAATGGAAAACACGTACCCATGCCACCTTACAAATATTGTTTCCGTAGTTTTAGAAGAGATACCACTGCATAAATGACAGTGTATGTGATTTGAACCTGGCCGACCAGTTTACTCTTTCCATGTTTAATGCAAAATTTTAAATAAAAATTCCCTGATAATTGGACCGTAAGGAATTCTGGCATTCTAGTTTGTTCTGTTTGACTGCTCTTTATTTCGTTTAATGAAGGACGAATGGGCGACGTTCCTATTTTCAGAGGTGCTAAATAATCAACTGATAGCTACAATGTAGGCGAAAATGGAGCAGTAAATAATAATAATAATAATATAATAATAATAAAATATTTACACAAAAAATTGATCTTATTTTTTTTAAAAAAGACTTAGTTCACGCTGTATGTCTATCGTATGAAGTAGGACTGTGAGGAAATAAGTTTCAGTTAAGTAACATTGGACTATCTTACTGCTGTGTGAAACGTCCGAGCCTGTCATTACAGCCCTGCTCAACACTCTTTACACCTCAGTAGAGGATTTTGCCCGGCTTGCCTCCCAGCACTTTTGCGAAGAGTTTCGTCTCCATCAGTAACAGAATCTATGGTCTTGCCTTTCAAGTGTTTTCAGATGTCACTGAAGTGCACAGCTCTTTTTTTAAAAAAACGTAATTGGCATATCAACCGAGATACTAAAACGAGAGTATGAATTACTGTTGAGTTTCATTTTTTTAGCTTTTATAACTTTAATAGTGCACCAAATGAGGACTGTTAGATCCTTCTCGACATTCTCACTATTCCACAGGAAATTTTATCCACCATAGATGGATTCTGGTGTTCGAGAATAATTTTCTAGAACTGTATTAAATCTCCTGTTACACAGATTTTGTACACGTGATTGAATAACTACCTAGCCACAAAATCCCCCACACGCGGCGTTTTCTTTCAACGTAACGTATCAGTATTTGAGCTCATGTCAGTTCCCTATGAGACAACAACACCAGGTTTCTGCTACACCATCCTCTTTGATGTTATCTTTGACATTGCTCCCCCCTTCATGTTCTATTTGTCTGCTATTTTCTGTGCACTGAGGAGTGGCTTCCCGTCTTAACTTCTGAAGTCTACACTAACCCTTTTCTCTTGCCTGAAACTGCATTATGCTTCCCTGCAAAGAGTAAGTCTCCCAGGATCAACAAGGTTTCTTCTCTTTTTCCAATGACTGCATTATTTCTAGTTGTTTTCGTTGAGGATTTACAAAGGACTTCCTGCCAGACTCCGTCACAGTCCTACAGTAGCAGCTTTCAATGACAAGGTGCAGCTTTTCTTCAGTTAGCCATTGATTATAATTTCTATTATTCACAACCGTGCGGCTCCCTCTACTTCACCCATTATTTCTTCCTCCACTAGTATTGGACAACTCACTCTACTTTTCAAGCCCGTCAGTAATTTCATCTCAGTTCTATTTACTTATCGAAATCCCAGTTCTTCGTGTGATTCGTCGCATGTAATATTTTTTGTTATTTAAGCCTAATAATTATTGCTATTAGCTAATAGTCTCAGCGGCAAGTCACATGTGTGCAGGAATTCAGTATCCGGTGGCTCATTTTTTGCAACAAAGATGTCGGTTGGTTGACTGGGGGTTAAAAAATTAAACACAAAGGTCGTCTGTCCCTCGATCCAAGGGCAGTTCATTCAGGATTAGGATCCTTAAAGTCTTCTGATGATCAAAGTATGTAGGAGCAGAGAGACCGAGGCATTTAAGGCAGTACTGATGCCAGAACAGAGACAGAATTTACGGAGAAATGTATGGATCAGGCCGGTACGTAGATAACGTCAGAAGAGCACTCTCCCAGAGCCCATCTAATGGCGAGAAAAATCCCGCCAGCCTGATGAAGAGTGAAGCCAGTTACAGAGCAAAGAATGTCTTCTGGTCAGCAGATTCAGAACAGTCAAAATAAGAAGGCTGAAAATGTAATGGACATTGGTTGGACGGACGTCAACAGTAAAAACAAGAGGAAGGAAATAGGTAAGGCAGAAGGTGGGCTCTACATGCGATGGGAGTCCTTTCTCCCACAGCTGTTCCACCCCTATTCCAGTGTAGCCAAGCCATTAGAGAGCATCCACTGTTCAACAAAGTGCTATCTCTAAAATAGAAAAAAAGGACGCAGCATAAAATTAGACAAATCGCATCTAAAAGCAATGAAAACAGAGTAAGAGGCGGGTGAAAGAGTGAGCTGATCAAGGAGGTACAGTCGAGGATCCACCAGACTCAGCATGTAGCGGGAGACGCCTCAGCCTCAACTCGCTCTGACCGGACGCAGCTTAAAACCTCATATATGAAAATAAAAACCACTTTTACGGAGAAAATGGAGAACCAGTTCAACGATTCGTGAATCTTAAGACAAAGAATTCTGAAGCCCATGCTTAACATGGAGGGCCAGAAGAAGGGGAGTCCCGCTAAGACATGAGTTACTGTCTGTAAGGCTCCACGACTACAATGTGAATGAAACCAAACCATGGGTTAGCCTGGTATGACCAATGCGCAGGTGACATAGGACGGTGGCTTCATTCTGGGAGGAATGGAAGCAAGAGCTCCATGCTGAAGTAGTCTCATTGACAGTACAGAGTTAATTAGAGGGGACAGTAGCCAACTAGATGTAAGAATGTTCTTGGCAATCAATGACGTTCCTGCTCAGCAGCGCGGGTAGAAGAATATCCCATCTTATTTGTGGTTGGTGTAAAAGATGGTAGCGCCCTGGAACTCCTGAAGAACTGAACGTAACAGCCGCCAAAAGGTCGTTGAACGACAGATTTTAGGATCCTGAAACAGATCGGTCCTAATTCGTATCTTGGTCATGAACCAAGGGATGTGTGCGAAAAAACAGATGGAGCTGATTCCAGGGTGAAGATGTGGAGATCTTGGCGGAGTGCTGCGAGGCGCAATCCAGCTGGTAATCCCATCAGACGGGCGTCAGAGGGTGGTACTCAGAAAGAATAGGAATTGTTGTATGATCAGAGAATTGTCGAAAGGCGATAGCAGAGGAGACCAAGAGTTCGTACCATTGAAATTGAAAAGGTAAGATCCCTGATTCGGCAAGGAGATTGTCAATGGGACTAGTCTGAAAAGCACAATTGGCCAGACGAATTCCACTGGGTCTGACAATTTCGAAGACGAAGCGCCGCCAAACCATTAACCTGACAACCATAGTCCAGTAGGGATGACACCAGATACCTATAAATATGGAAACGAGTAGCAAGATCCGCACCCCAAGAAGTGTGGACAAGGAAACAGCGTTAAGCATCTATAAGCAGATAGTCCTTAGTTGACAAATACGAGGCCGCCAAGCTAGCTTTTTATCAAAAAGGAGGGCCAAAAACATGACTGTGCAGCAACTACCAAGTGATAGGTATCCAAGCAGAGTTCTGTATCAGGATGGACGGTAGTTTGACGACCATGCATGAGGCATGTTTTTGCAGCAGAGAATTGGAAGCTGTGGGAAAGGATCCACACAGAGGACCGTCGAATGGCAACTTGGAACTGGTATTTAGCTGGGGCTACCGAGTCGGAGCTGTACCCTATACAAAAGTATTTGACATGCAGTGCAGGTGTGACCAGTGACCCGAAAGAGGGTCACCAGCCCACTGATGACGATGAGTAGTAGTGTGACAATTCGTTTAGAGACCTGTCTGAGGTCGGACAACTGAGTGATGTTCCAAATCGTACTCTGAACAAACGGTGTGACAAAAACTAACGAATAAAAATCGGTAGGGAGCCTCGAAAGCACCGTTCATGGAGGGTAAGTGAAATGTGATGGCGCTAAGATACGTTGTATGCCTTATTTACGCTTAAAAAAACTGCAATGATGTGTTGGGCGTGTAGAAAATTTCTGTCGGATTGCTACTTCCAACCGGAACAGATGATCGGTTGCGAATCGTTCCTCCCGGAAACGACACAGATCGGGGCAAATGACTGCATGACTCGAGAAGGAAACAATCTGCTAGCGACAATCCTCTCGAACGTTTGCAGAGCACGTTGGTGTGACCAAGATGTTGGGCTTTTGATATCTGCTTTTCCTTTGGTTTTCTGTAAGTTGCTATGCTTGGCGGGTCTGAGATTTTGAAAAATCCTAACAAAAATCTGATGAATCCGGATTGGTACGTGATTGTCAAGTTGTGTCCATTCCCATAGTGATCAGTCACACACTTCTGTTCTAAAATCTGCCTTTAGGACATCAATTGTCATGTTGCTCTTTTCATATGCGAGTTTCAATCGGTTGAGACTAGGACGTATTATTTACATATGTTATGTAATAAATCTGTTGTAAGAAGCTCATGACAGTTAAGCAAATCATGTCTACAGTGCTAGAAGAGAAAAAAAATAAAGATAATTTAGATCAATAACAGGAAACAGTAGATGAGTTGTGTGATAGATAACCAGAGAAACTAAAATGATTGTTCTCAAAAATTTACTTTATCCATTTTTATTTAGACACTTTTGTATGTAATCGGACTAACATTATTTTCCTGATATATACCTATCAGACAGTAATAACATGTAGATATACATAAATTATATGAAATAACCTGCAAAATTTATTGTAAATCATTGCAATACGTCTTACAGATAATCTGCAGACGGGAAACTAGTTATGTATCACCATTCTTCATGCCTTTTCTGTCACATACTTTAAAGCTTCACATCTCAGTTTAATAACCTATATAAACGTGTACTGTCCTTTTGTTTTCTTATGCAGACGTTCATCATTGAATAATGTTTGGAAACTGCTGAACGTTGTTTGTATCTATTCAGTAACCGTTTGTCTTTTACAGGTACTTTTTACAGGTCAGTGCTCTAACACTTGTTAATCCTGCTGCTGTTCATTTACCAGTGTGTGCTTTAACATCCTGTTCTGACAGTTATGGCCGCCCTCTGGGGGTTACGTAATAAGCTGAGCGACCTGGTTTGTTTACTGTGATCCTGGGCGACTGGGTCCCACTGGCCATGTGTCAAGCGGGAAGTAGACCGTGTTAATGAACTGGGTTCGCTTTACATATACCAGATCTAGGACGATAACAGTATCTATTTTGTGACACAGTTTCTCACTTGTTTTGCTTTTGTGAGAGTCATCCATGGTTGAAAAGGTGTTATGCTACTGTTCGGCCAACGATTCAACATGGATCACCTTAGGTTGACTGAACAATAACTGAGATATCCTACATATTAAACTTACTTACAGTAAGATTAAAGTTTGTAGGCACTGTAACAGCGACTGTATTCTGCTACGAAATGCCCAGACTTCGTTCTAAATGTGTTACTGTTATTAAAATGTTATATCTAAAACACAAGCTTGAAAACAGACGATATTTATTATATTGATGAAAAGTCGATAGGAAATTGATTTAAAATGGACGAACGTTCTTTTATTCTATATTTAATGTGAGTAGGTGCTTACGTCATGTATGAGACGTATGAAAAATATTGTCTGTTTCTCTGAAAAGCCACTTTCATTCTAAAGAATTTCTTAATTTATTTTAGCAATATTCGGACAGTGTCGTCGCCGGCCGGAGTGGCCGTGCGGTTCTAGGCGCTACAGTCTGGAGCCGAGCGACCGCTACGGTCGCAGGTTCGAATCCTGCCTCGGGCATGGGTATGTGTGATGTCCTTATGTTAGTTAGGTTTAATTAGTTCTAAGTTATAGGCGACTAATGACCTCAGAAGTTAAGTTGCATAGTTCTCAGAGCCATTTGAACCATTTTGAACAGCGTCGTCATTAGTGACTTTCTAAGAAGCATAATTTATCACGTTAGTCTGTCGAAATGCTCCCACTCTAGTTCTGTCTGTCTTAAAATGATACGTCATATTACGTCGTTCCAGAGACTGAAGCGGAAGCCTAGATAGTGTGCATTATAGCAGTACCTATTTGTTACTATATGTGTGAATCATATCCGAACAGTTAAATCACTAACTTGTAAACAAAGCTACAGGACAATGAGTACTAGTTTCCGGTTCAATAAAGTTTAATTATAACAAAGATGTTGTCGGAATCAATATCTGTATTGAAATTATCGTCCATGAATTACAGTCAAGTGATTTAAGTGGGGGAAAAAAGTAGGGTTCGATTTTAAGAAGCAGTCGATATTAAAGTCTTTAGATAAGCTACACTCGCTCGGATTAGGCGAAGGTAAGGCAGAGTTTCGACCGTAGTATTTTTGAGGGAACCACCCCTGTTTCGCAATAAGAACGGGAAATCAAAGTCATGGCAGATTAACCTGCTGGCCAAACTGGCTCCCTAGTATTACGAGTCCGAGTTTAATGTTATTAAGCATGGAATAGAATAAATTAGGGAATAATACAAGTTTACATGAGTGTATATGCTACTGTGGGAGAAAAACGTATGTCTGAACCAGTGGTCGTCAAACATTTTTGCTCAAGAGGCTGACATTTTGGAGTGGCACCTTGGGCGGCTTATGCACGTATGTTATGATCCCAATAGACTATCTATAGTAAGTGCGAGAATAGATGACCCTCCCCTCCAATACTGGTCATTGAAAGTTGTCACCTTTCCGAACACTTCGTATCGACTGGTCTCTACTTCAGGTTGCTGCCAGCGTTAGCGACCTCAGAGTTGTAGCAAAATTGCATAACGAAGTGTTTTCTGCGTGATCGGATAATCAACTGATTAATACATTTTAAATGCATTATGTAATGTGAGACAAGCACAAATGTTGACTATTTGTTTTAAATTTCATTCTTCCTTTACTAATTGCTTGTCATTACAACAGCCTTAATTTGATTTCATATTACATCTGAAGCATAATGCTCAGTCATGAAGCCATGTTACTTCTGTTCGAATGTTATACTATAGCAGCTGATCGGCACGAGTCCCGCAAACCAGTGAGTTGTGGTTAATGGAAAACAAAAGATTGCCCGTCTCACATCCCCTAGCCTCGCAGTGTCCGATTTACCCCAATATCCTTGAGGTAAGCGGCCCCGCAAAATCCAAAAACGTCAATTAAACTTAGGCATGTCTTAAGGTATTACTGTCTCTCTAATATTTGTTTGTCTCGAAATTTGGTAGAAAATCCGAAGAAATTCTGGTCGTATGTAAAGTACTGTTACCGACAGTATGTAAAGTACTGTTACCGACGACTGTGCCGCTAAAGCGGAGTTATTGAACGGAGTTTTCCGAAATTCCTTCACCAGGGAAGACAAATAGAATATTACAGAATTTGAAACACGAACAGCTGCTAGCGTGAGTTTCTTAGAAGTAGATACCTTAGGGGTTGCGAAGCAACTCAAATCGCTTGATACGGGAAAGTCTTCAGGTCCAGATTGTATACTGATTAGGTTCCTTTCAGATTACACTGATACAATAGCTCCTATAGTTAGCAACCATATACAACCGCTCGCTCTCCGATAGATCTGTACCTACAGATTGGAAAACTGCGCAGGTCGCACCAGTGAATAAGAAGGGTAGTAGGAGTAACCCATCGAACTACAGACATATATCATTGACGTCGGTTTACAGTAGGGTTTTGGAGCATATACTGTATTCAAACATTATGAATCACCTCGAAGGGAACGATCTATTGATACGTAATCAGCATGGTTTCAGAAAACTTCGTTCTTGTGAAACGCAGCTAGCTCTTTATTCGCACGAAGTAATGGGCGCTATCGTCAGGGGATCTCAAGTTGATTCCGTATTTCTATATTTCCGGCAAGCTTTTGACACCGTTCCTCACAAGCGACTTCTAATCAAGCTGCGGGCCTATGGGGTATCGCCTCAGTTGTGCGACTGGATTCGTGATTTCCTGTCAGGAAGGTCGCAGTTCGTAGTAATAGACGGCAAATCATCGAGTAAAACTGAAGTGATATCAGGTGTTCCCCAGGGAAGCGTCCTGGGACCTCTGCTGTTCCTGATCTATATAAATGACCTGGGTGACAATCTGAGCAGTTCTCTTAGACTGTTCGCAGATGATGCTGTAATTTACCGTCTAGTAAGGTCATCCGAAGACCAGTATCAGTTGCAGAGCGATTTAGAAAAGATTGTTCTATGGTATGGCAGGTGGCAGTTGACGCTAAATAACGAAAAGTGTGAGGTGACCCACATGAGTTCCAAAAGAAATCCGTTGGAATTCGATTACTCGATAAATAGTACAATTCTCAAAGCTGTCAAGTCAACTAAGTACCTGGGTGTTAAAATTACGAACAACTTCAGTTGGAAAGACCACATAGACAATATTGTGGGGAAGGCGAGCCAAAGGTTGCGTTTCATTGGCAGGACACTTAGAAGATGCAACAAGTCCACCAAAGAGACAGCTTACAATACATTCGTTCGTCCTCTGTTAGAATATTGCTGCACGGTGTGGGATCCTTACCAGGTGGGATTGACGGAGGACATCGAAAGGGTGCAAAAAAAGGGCAGCTCGTTTTGTATTATCACGTAATAGGGGAGAGAGTGTAGCAGATATGATACGCGAGTTGGGATGGAAGTCATTAAAGCAAAGACGTTTTTCGTCGCGGCGAGATCTATTTACGAAATATCAGTCACCAACTTTCTCTTCCGAATGCGAAAATACTTTGTTGAGCCGAACCTACATAGGTAGGAATGATCAAAATAAAATAATAGAAATGAGAGCTCGAACAGAAAGGTTTAGGTGTTTGTTTTTCCCGCGCGCTGTTCGGGAGTGGAATGGTAGAGAGATAGAATGATTGTGGTTCGATGAACCCTCTTCTAAGCACATAAATGTGAATTGCAGAGTAATCATGTAGATTTACTAAGCAGGGAACCTATACTCCTAAGAAGTCTTAATGTTATGTTCCGTTTTTAGATTGGGCTGCTAGTTTTTTCGCAGATGCATATTATTATAAAATATGGCTGAGAACCTTGGGCCGCACGAATACTTCACTCGGGCAGTAGTGATCCGCTAACAAAATTTGTAAGTAGGCTGTTTATTTTTCTTATTGGTAACGCCACGTAGCGATCTGTATGAAAATCACTGGCTGTGCTGTGTGCAGCCTGTTGCTAGTTTGCATTGTTGTCTGCCATTGTAGTGTTGGGCAGCTGGATGTTAACAGCGCGTAGCGTTGCGCAGTTGGAGGTGAGCCGCCAGCAGTGGTGGATGTGGGGGGAGAGATGGCGGAGTTTTGAAATTTGTAAAACTGGATGTCATGAACTGCTATATACATTATGACTTTTGAACACTAGTAAGGTAAATACATTGTTTGTTCTCAATCAAAATCTTTCATTTGCTCACTATGCCTATCAGTAGTTAGTGCCTTCAGTAGTTTGAATCTTTTATTTAGCTGTCAGTAGTGGCGCTCGCTATTTGCAGTAGCTTGAGTAACGAAGATTTTTGTGAGGTAAGTGATTTGTGAAAGGTATAGGTTAATATTAGTCAGGGCCATTCTTTTGTAGGGACTTTCGAAAGTCAGGTTGCGTTGCGCTAAAATTATTGTGTGTCAGTTGAAGCAGAATCTCGCAGAATTGCTCGAAGGGGACGTTTAAAATTGAGTGTTCAGAATTATATTAACATCACAGCAACACACCCTATGAGTTTGCAAAACAAAAATACAGTTCCTGAGTCTCCACAATGAGTTTCACTTTGCAGCAGAGTGTGCGCTGATTTGAAACTTCCGGGCAGATTAAAACTGCGTGAAAATTCATTCTAGAAACACTTCCAGTCTGTGACTAAACCGTGCCTCCACATCTTTTCTTCCGGAAGTGCTAATCCTGCAAGGTTCCAGGAGAGCTTTTTTTCTTAAAAGTTTGGAAGATAGGAGATGAATATGTCGGGTCTGGGTAGCACTATCGGTAAAGCACTTGCCGGTGAAAGGCATAGGTTACGTCCAGCACAGTTTTAATGTGCCAGAAAGTTTCAATTCCTGAGTTTCCTGTCATATTTAACCTACCTGGGAATGAAGTACTCTACTTTGCAACAAAATATTTGTAATAACTGGCCAAGAGCACAAAGTGCAGTATAAGCAAATTTAGTTTTACTGGAAGTAATGACGGCTTATGTTCCATTAGTGTCCACTGCATCATCTTTCTTGTAAAGTAGGCTCTGTCGGCTCGTCACAGACGGCGATTACGTTTTTCTGCTTCCACCTTTCCTGGAGGCTGGCTACTCGTGCTCGCAGACCTTTCATCTCTGGCCGCTCTAATTAGTCTCGCATTGTTTGCTCTATCTACGGCAACGTTCCGGTCTTGTTTTGTCGTCCTTTCCGATCTCGTCTTACTTCTTATGTCGCTGGCTGTGCTCTTGCCAGGTGTTCCTTCAGATATACGTGAATCGCCTCGTAGAACAACGTTGAATAAAAAGTGTTCAGCTCAGGCCGTTAAAGCCCTTTATTGAAAGGTCAAGATCGATTTCGCATTATTAAAATGCATCATCAGGTGATATGTACATTCGAGGAATAACATTTACACTTCGGAATAATCAAATTTTAAAAATAAGTGATCTTAATCATATGAGGCCGCTAGGGATAGAATACTTATATTATCTTTAAAATCATCGTAGCAGACAAAAAAAGTTATAGGTCAATTCCATCGTTCAAGCAAATGAAAATAAGTAACTCGCTGTAAAGCGATTCTCTAAGTTAAAATGACTGAGCCCGAAAAGCAAGAAGAACGGAAAAATCGTAAAAGGTATCTGTATGGTGTGAAATTGGCAGCTGATCCTAAATAATCAGAAGTGTGAGGTCATCCACATGAGTGCTACAAGGAATCCGTTAAACCTCGGTTACACGATAAATCAATCAAATCTAAAGCCCGTAATTAAATACCTAGGTAACTGTAATTACGAACAACTTAAACTGAAAATCTCATAGAAAATAATGTGGACAAAGCGAACCAAAGACTGCGTTTTATTGTCAGAATACTTAGAAGATGCAATAGATGTAAAGAAACTGCCTGCATACGTTTATCCGTCCTCTTTTTGAATACTACGTGGCGGTGTTCAAATGGCTCTAAGCACTATAGAACTTAACGTCTGAGGTACAGCGTGGTGTAGGGTCCTTACTAGATGGGATTAATGGAGTACGTCGAGAAAATTCAAAGGACAGTAGTTTTTGTATTGTCGAGAAAAAGGGGAGAGTCTCACGGACATGATAAAAGTTTTGGGGTGGAAATCATTAAAACAAAGGCGTTTGTCCTTGTGGCAGGAACTTCTCAGGAAATTTCAATCACCAACTTTCTCCTCCGAATGCAAAAATATTTTGTTGACGCCGACCTATACAGGGATAAACTCAAATGGTTCAAATGGCTCTGAGTACTATGGGACTTCACGACTTCACATCTGAGGTCATCAGTCCCCTATAACTTAGAACTACTTAAACCTAACCAACCTAAGGACATCACACACATCCATGCCCGACGCAGGATTCGAACCTACGACCGTAGCAGTCACACGGTTCCGGCGATGAAACTTCCTGGCAGATTAAAACTGTGTGCCGGACAGAGACTCCAACTCGGGACCTTTGCCTTTCGCGGACAAGTGCTCTACCATCTGAGCTACCCAACCACGACTCACGTCCCGTCCTCACAGCTTTACTTCTGCCAGTACCTCGTCTCCTACCTTCCATATACGGCACCAGTGACAAGCTAGGCACTTCTGCACCATTCCTGACTTTACCAATAAGAGCCGTAATTCTTTGAGATATTTATGAAGTTTGACCGCCTGGCCCGCGCTACAGATGACCACATTAGTGAAATTTCCTTGTTTTTTCCTTGTCACACTTTTCAGTAGTGCGTTTGATGCGACAATTTCACTGGAGCTTGTTGTCAATGTATCTGATCCTGTACAGGTGAAATACCCTCAGACTTCAAGAAGAATATAATGATTCCAATCCCAAAGAAAGCAGGTGTTGACAGATGTGAAAATTACCGAACTATCAGTTTCATAAGTCACAGCTGCAAAATACTAACGCGAATTCTTTACAGACGAATGGAAAAACTAATAGAAGCCGACCTCGGGGAAGATCAGTTTGGATTCCGTAGAAATGTTGAAACACGTGAGGCAATTCTGACCCTAAGACTTATCTTAGAAAATAGATTAAGGAGAGGCAAACCTACTTTTCTAGTATTTGTAGACTTAGAGAAAGCTTTCGACAATGTTGACTGGAATACTCTCTTTCAAATTCTAAAGATGGCAGGCGTAACATACAGGGAGCGAAAGGCTATTTACAATTTGTACAGAAACCAGATGGCAGTTATAACAGTCGAGGGGCACGGAAGGGAAGCAGTGGTTGGGAAGGGACTGATACACGGTTGTAGCCTCTCCCCAATGTTATTCAATCTCTATATTGAGCAAGCAGTAAAGGAAACAAAAGCAAAATTCGGAGTAGGTATTAAAATCCAGGGAGAAGTAAAAACTTTGAGGTTCGCCGATGACATTGTAATTCTGTCAGAGACAGCAAAGGACTTGGAAGAGCAGTTGAAGGGAATGGACAGTGTCTTGAAAGGAGGATATAAGATGCACATCAACAAAATCAAAACAAGGATAATTGAATGTAGTCGAATTAAGTCGGGTGATGCCGAGGGAATTATATTAGGAAATGAGACACTTCAAGTAGTAAAGGAGTTTTGCTATTTGTGGAGCAAAATAACTGATGATGGTCGAAGTAGAGAGGATACAAAATGTAGACTGACAATGGGAAGTAAAGCGTTTCTGAAGAAGAGAAATTTGTTAACATCGAGTATAGATTCAAGTGTCAGGACGTCGTTTCTGAAAGTATTTGTATGGAGTGTAGCCATGTATGGAAGTGAAACATGGACGATAAATAGTTTGGACAAGAAGAGAATAGAAGCTTTTGAAATGTGGTGCTACAGAAGAATGCTGAAGATTAGATTGGTAGATCACGTAACTAATTAGGAGGTATTGAACAGAGTTGGGGAGAAGAGGAGTTTGTGGCACAACTTGACAAGAAGAAGGGATCGGTTGGTAGGACATGTTCTGAGGAATCGAGTGATTACAAATTTAGCTTTGGAGGGCAGTGTGGAGGGAAAAACTCGCAGAGGGAGACCAAGAGATGAATACACTAAGCAGATTCAGAAGGATATAGGTTGCAGTAGGTACTGGGAGATGAGGAAGCTTGCACAGGATAGATTAGCATGGAGAGCTGCATCAAACCAGTCTCAGGACTGAAGACAACAACAATCTTTAAATTCATATAGTCATCGTTTCTAAGTGCGAATTTCTGGCAACCGTTGTCTGGTAAACGTGACGATTGAAACAGTAATGCATCTTCATCCAATGGCCTTCGGATATGAGAGAAATTAATCGTCAAGTGTTACATTTTAAGCAGACCCTCTGCTAGCGTTACGCTCTGTGTTAATGCATAAATCAACGTATTGTACGAGGTTTGACTGGAAAGTTATGTCTTCCACCTTCGTAACTCTTCGACAGCTGGCAGCATTGGTATGCGGCCTGTACGGGCTTGTTCCGTAGCCTCTTCTCTACAGCTCCAGTTGGCTGCAAGCCTTAGCATTGAACGGTTGTGCTGTTACAGTGTAAAGTATGGCACTCTGTGCAGACGAACGGTCAGCGCAATTTAAGCAACCTGCAGTCATCGAATTCTAGACAGCAGAAGGGTTCACCCGAAAAGAGATTCATCAGAAAATGAAAGGTGTTTATGGTGATTATGTTGATGTGAGTACTGTGCGTTGTTGGGTCCGAAAGGAAAAGGGAAATGTTTTCCTGCAGCGTGATAAAGCCACACCACACACTTCACGTGACAGCAAACAGAAATTTAGAGACAGAATCTCACCACTGAACGACATCCTCCATACAGTCCAGATTTAGCAACTTCTGACTTCTATCTGTTCCCGGTAATGAAGGAAGACCTGCGGGGACATTATCCTTCTGATGAAGACGTTGAGAGAACTGTGAGACTGTTTGCGGAAACAGAGTGTCGACTAATTCCGTGACGGCTTCAGAATACTTGTTCGTCGTATGGTTCAAATGGCTCTAAGCACTATGAGACTTAACATCTGTCATCAGTCCCCTAGACGTAGAACTAACCTAAGGACATTACACACATCCATGCCCAATGCAGGATTCGAACCTGCGACCGTACCAGCAGCGCGTTTCCGGACTGAAGCGCCTAGAACCGCTCGGCTACAGCGGCCGGCGTTCATCGTTGGCAGAAATGTATCCAATTGGCTGGCCATTATGTGGAAAAGTGAATACCGTTACGTAAAGATCCAATTCTTAGGATTATTTCTGCGTTTGATTTATTAAAATAGTCCCATCCAAAGCCAATTAACGAAGGTGAGGCATTACTTTTCATTCAACCCTCAGAGGGCATACGCTTGGATTTGAAGGTGTTGAGTAATGGCATACTGCCTATTAAATAGTATCATGGATAAAACTGACCATTCGGGAAGACCTCTACGTGTCACGTTGGGCGTGTGATTATTTTGCGTTCTTATAATGAATGTGCTACCATAGAGCATTTAGAAGCTTGTTTACAAGGGAGAGATACGCATACATTGTCATTTGCAATCAGCTATGGCGGGAGACACTCTTAGAAGGTATCCTTTTGCACTGGACACATGTTAGGTATACAGTGTGTAATCGATGACATTCTTGTTCCGTAAACCTCCCGGAAGCCTAATTCGTTGTTATGGTCTTTGACCAACACTCCAACATGCACCTTCTTATCCTTCGCCGGATAAAAGGAGGCTCTACATGATATTAGGAGGTATCAACACGACTTGTTACCTCAGTGTACAGGTCATATAAAAAGAAAGTATCGATGTAATAGTAAGATGATATAAAGGCACAAAATAGGTAGAACTAAAAGTACTACTGAATGTCCGTATTGCTGACATTTTCTGTCGCCTTTTCGGTGTCATGCAACAATTCGGCGTTATCGCCAGTGAAGGCTGTCAGTGAGCAATATTTAACTATGTTTTATGATTTGCCCAGCAGCTCTACAATCGTACATCGTAGAAGCTATTTTCTCCAATCTGTACGTGTCAGCCCATCTACCACAGCTCGAATTCTATTTTGGGTAGACCAGACTTTGCGAAGCTAGTCGAATTCGGGTGCTGTCTTAGTGAGAGACAAGGCATAGTGTGTAAGGAAGGGGACTCTTTTCCTGCCATCATTTTAGTTGAGCCAATTTTCATCCAGAATTTTCCACTTTTTAGTAATAAGTGCCTGGAACACAGTGTGATTTTCTCACTGTCGGGGATGACGTGGTGGATTTTTAATGAGAGCTAGTTTCCATCTTCGAGTTTTCTAATGAATAAGTTCTCTCTTTGCAGAAGGGGGGGGGGGGGGAGGGGAGTGCTAGTAGCTAATACGTTTGGGGTGCCTTCATTGTACTTGTTGTAAGGCGCATAGTTTGATTTAGGTGGACAACTGTGCAACTAGTGTCAGTACTCTTGAGCCAGACTGGTGTACAATATTCCGCTGCCATACAGACAAAACCTAAAGCTAAAATTCATAGTGTGGCGCCTGAAGACCCCCATGAAATGCCGCCAGGTTTCTGCAAGAAGATGATGATGCAAGTTCTAAGTTTGGAATCGATGTTTGCGAAACCATTTTTGAAGCTCAGTGACCTTTCCAGAGTGACAAATTTTGGATGTCGACTTTGGGACAGTAGTTTTTTTTTCAATGTAAGTACTGAGTTCGTTCTGTAACCTGTGGGCTAAGAACAAGCCTACCAATTTCTTGTTGAGGCGGTATGTAGATACTTCTGTCTTCCCGCAACGAGTTGCCATTTCCGATGGCTAAAATATTTCAAAAAAATGGTTCAAATGACTCTGAGCACTACGGGACTTAACATCTATGGTCATCAGTCCCCTAGAACTTAGAACTATTTAAACCTAACTAACAGAAGGACATCACACAACACCCTGTCATCACGAGGCAGAGAAAATCCCTGACCCCGGCGGGAAAGTATTTCCCAGTAACTTTCAGGCCCTTCGACAAGGTGACCTAAGTGGCTTCTAAATGAGGGAATTAAAGGTGAAGTAGACGAGTTTCTAACAAATTTTGGCATTGAAATTATTCGTAACTTAGAACAACATGTACATTGTTAGGAAATACTAAGGCCTCTTTTGGAGTGATATATCTTACTTGTTCCAGAAGAGAGGAATGGTCATATATATGACAAACGTAATGTCCATTCAAAACAGTTCATATATCAAAAGACTGTAAAGACTAATTACTTTAAGGTTATTCGAAAGTTTGAATTTTCAAGGAAAAAATCTTTTAATTATCCGAGATATTATACCTCTTGTTTGAGAATGACAGTTATCCGCTACAACATTGCAAAATATTTAATACCCTCTTCTTATCAGTACGTGGCAAATTAAATTTTTGATGGTACTGGTAGATATGCAGAACGTTTAAAAACTTGTCTTCCGAGACAACTAACAGCCTAAAAAAGAATAGTGACGCCCCCCGAAGCGGAGGAGGAAACGAAATGATATTTCACGAATTGAAAGGATATATGATATTGCGTTATTACAAAATTCATTGAAATCTACAAAGAACATGCACTCTGAGCCCACTTATAACTGTAACACTGCACCTTGATTGGCATGTGTGCTGTAACTGGTTCGGTAAAGCTGTTGCATTCTCCCCTGAGGCAAGTTGGCTCACAACTGTTTTAACTGGTCTTTGGTGTCCTGGATACCGGCAACGGGATGGAGTTGTCCTGGCTGGTAGCACAAATGTTCCAAAGGGAACAGATCTGCGTATCTTTCTGGCCATGAGATTACCTTAACATCACGTAGATAGTACATAGAAATAAGTACCACGCGTGGACGAGCATTGTCCTGTTGAATTATGGTACCACGGCACTGTTGCAAGAGAAGTAACATACAAGGACGAAGGATGTGCATGACGCACCGTTGTGCTGTGAGAGTACCCTCAATCACTACCAGCCGTAGCCCGGAGTCATAATTGATGGCTCACCACACCATGATGACTGGTATACCTGCCTTCACTTTGCCATGCAGTCCCACATCGGGCCAGTCTCACATGTGATTGCCCCACAAGTCTAGATATTGGACGATTCTACTCGTCGGCGGAATGGAGACTCGCAATTTGAGCCTCTTCAACTCTGTCAGGTTCTAGTAAAGCTGTCTCATGAGTACGTGGCATCTGCATGTCTTCACATTAATAACTCGCCATCTGACGCAGTTCTCGCTTCTTATTACACCCAGGTCTGCGAACAACATTAAACATGAGCAACGCTAATATACTCTGGTCGTCGTCATCGTACTTATCAGAGATAATTACAACTGTAATCATTTCTATATTCGCCCATGATGTGTACATTTATGAAGTTACATTGACATCCGACTGTGCCTCCTGTGGGCTTAAATTTTTTGTCAGACAATGTATATCACATGCACTTAGAGGAGACAAGCAAGTATGAAATTTGATGAATTATGAAATCACTAAAGAATAAAGACACCCATTTGTGTGACGAAATTTCAAATCGGATAATGAAAACCGTGTTCGAGGTATTAGTTCTGTTCTAAATCACACGTGCAAGCGTGCCTTCCAGGTGTGGTTAGTTTCCTAACTTATTGTTTGGATGGTTGATTGGGGGTGGGTGACCAAATAGTGAGGTCATCAATACCATGATCGAATATGGCAGAAATCGAAGGAGGAACAACACAAACAGTAAAGTTCAGTCAAGGGAAAGGGATAACGTGAAAACAAAGAGTGATAATGGATGGCAGTACAGCAGGAAAAGTAAAGAACTGGAGCAGTGTGGGTGGAAAGTGGGAGTGCCCAAGAACGCTATACAATGTAGGTCACCAGCACTGCCACCAACCCGTCCTGACATACCATGAACACGATACAATGGGGACAACACCAGGTGACGAAAACACAAGGAAAAGGAAAAACCAAAATAATACAACAGACCAGACAAAATGTAAAGATAAGGTGGGGAGAATCTGGTCGGTGTGGAGGCATAGCCAAACACTTACGCTGATTGAGGGACTCAAGTTCCAGAGGAAAATTCAAGGACTTATACCTGAGAGGACAAACCGCCTTTGCAAAGAAAACCGAGGACAGATGTAACCATGCGATGGTTATCCACTAACACCCAAGAAAAAAGAGGGTTGGAGAGCATATTTAGAGTGAAGGGGCAAAAGGCGGGGAGAAAGTCCAGAAAAATATCTAGCATTCATATAACTGTTTCGTCTAGACTCGAAATGAAACCGCGTTCATCAGTGCAAATACACAAGTACCTGTAACCTCTTGCAGGAATCTCAGAGTAGCAAGAATGGAGGAAATGGAAAGGGACGGCAAGTAGCTGTCACTCAGTGGGAATGTGGATCAGCTGTGAGGCATTCCAAGATGGTCTGCACAGTTTTAATAGCACTTTGTCCTGGATGGCGCAGTGGTTAAAGCACCTGTCTAGTAAGCAGGAGATCCCAGGTTCGAATCCAGGTCTGGTACAAATCTTCAGTCATCATCGCTGATTCTGCATAATGTCACAATGCAGCTGACAGTAGTAATCCCAACCCTTTCCTTTGTCCCCCCCCCCCTTTCCACCTTCAGCTTACAAATAAAATATGGATCACCTTGAGAGGAGCCCTGCAACTACACAAGGAGGGGGGGGGGGGGGCGCCACCTCATTGCAGACTAAAAACCCCATGGGTCAACCTAGTATGGACAATACAGAGATTCTTGAGGATGGTAGATTCCTGCTGTAAGAGGCAGAATGAAGAGAGCTGCATGTTGGGAGCCTTCTTGGTGGCGCAAATTTTATTAGATAGGGGGTAGCCTTACAGAATCAGCCCAAGACTGAGCAAAAAGATTTGATGTAAAGCCGCAAATTCGCCCCTGGAGGGATCACAGATAATGGAGGATAGATGGCTGCTCACCCCCCTCCCCCCAGCCAGACAATCGAAGTTCATTAGCTTGGATGCCTATGTGGCCAGGAACTCAAAGGAAATCAACCAAACAAGCAGCATTAACAAGTCCAGCGAGAAGGTCGTGGATGGCAGAGACCAAGGGATGGCGGGAAAACTCGTGTGAATGAGGACGATTTAATGAAGCAAAGGCCCCAATAGATTGCCATAAATTCCACAGTAAACACCCTACATGTTGCAAGCAAGAAACTCTGTTCCAAGCCAACATAAGAATGAAGGCATATCCCACTTGATTGGAGGATTTAGAGCCATAATAGCGTTCAGAACAAGTAATGGAGCGATGGAGGCTTTTGGACTCTGGAAGAGATCCATCCAAATCCAGAGACAAGGAACTATACAGTGGGGGCAGTCGGGAGATGATGTGGTGAAGAGGGCAAGGAAGGGAGATGGCAATCATAGTGGAGAGAAGTGAGGCAGTGTTCAAATGGTAGACACATCTTGGGGTGGGCAGTAGTCGCATGACAGCCCAAAACCGTGAAAAGAATAGATTAGGAGTGGTGAGCAGGGGAAGAATGGATAGTGATGGCATAGGAAACCAGAGACCTGGATGTATGAAGCGAAATGGGAGGGATACCAGCAAGACTATCAACAGGGCTAGTACAAAAGGAACCTGTCGCTAAACAGACATCACTATGGTGAACTGGTTCCAAGAGGAGCAGCGTGGAAGGGGCAGCTGATCCATAAACATGACAACCATAGACCAGATGAGGCATGACTATAGCCCAGTATAGGCAGACAAGCTTTGAATGATCCACATCCCAAGAGGTGTGGGCAAGGAAGCGAAAAACATTGAGTTTACAAAAACTGCAAACCTTCAGATGAGGGATATGGGCAACCAAGTAAGCTTGTCAAAAAGAAGACCCAAGAAACGGAACTCGGGGGGGGGGAGAGACAATGGTCAGGCAGCTCCAGACCACAATGGTCTGAAGTACATAAAAAGAAATTTACCACCTTCTGCTTAAGGGGAGAGAATTGAAAACTGTGCAAGAATGTCCACTTAGAAGTGCGCTGGAGAGCTCCCTGGAACTGCTGTTCGCAGATGGCACCAGGTGAAAGCTAGCCCAAATAACGAAATCATCCAAATACAGAGCAGGGGGGGGGGTGATCAATGATGTCACAGAGGTCACACATCTATTAACAGCAATGAGAAAAAGGGCATTTAATACAAGGCCCTCTGGAACGCCATTCTCCTGTGTCTACAGAGAGCTGAGAACAGTGGCAACTCAGACTCTGAACGACCGGTGGAACAGGAACATGCGAATAAAAATCTGAAGGGGGCCTGAAGACCCCACTCATGCAGCACAAGAAGCTTGAGATATCGCTAAACTGTGTCATAGGCATTATGAAGGTCGAAGAAGACTGCAACACCATCTGTTCTAATAATTAACAGGCAACACTGGTCTGGCTGACTGGCTGGTAACTACCAACGGGCGATGGATCTTTGTCAGGCTTAAGACAGGAACCACAATACTGTCTCCCCATTGAGAGGGGAAAACGCCTTGGAGCTAAATACAGTTAAACACCTGGAGGAGATTGAGGTGTTTAAACAACTGGCTATGGATGGAATCAGGCTCAGGAGCTGTGTCGTTGGAAGAAGAGAGAACCAGAAGCAGCTCCCATTCAGTGAAAGGTTCAAGGGTTCAAATACAAAGGGGAAGCTTTACCCCACTGTTTTCAGAGGAGGAAGGCACCTGGATAGGAGGCTGAAGTCATTAGAAAATAGGCCACAAAGTGTTCTGCGAGAGCTGATGGATCTGTACAAAAGCCACCTGAAAGGGCAAGGTCCAGAATAGAAAACTTCTGCAAGCAATCTTGGAGTGTGGCAGAAGTGACCGAAGAACCTAGAGAGGAGACCAAGTGTTCTCAACACACCCATTTCATCTCTTTAAGCAACTCGCTTTGGCAAGAATACATTTAAAATTAAGACTGGCTGAGGACATGTGCCACTTAAGATGTTGCAAGGCGTGACGACAATCACAGATAGCGTGCCAATGGCCATGCTGTACCATGGATCTGGCCGACTGCGAACAAGGCCGGAAATGCCGTCAGCGGGAATTGTCGGACAGATCATTGACGACATCATCAATATAACCCGACAAAGAAGGTAGAAAGACGACCAGGGAGGAACATAGAGGCCAGTCAGTATGATGGAAAACCCAGTCAGGTAACCTGATCATTGGTAGGCGGAAAGGGAACTAGAACATCAATGGGAAACGGTCACTGTCACGGAGGTCATCGTAAGGTGACAAGGGCAGGGCAGGGCAGGGGAGGGGAGGGGAGGGGAGGGGAGGGGTGGGGAGGGCAGGGCAGGGCAGGGCAGGGGAGGGCAGGGGAGGGGAGGGCAGGGGAGGGGAGGTGAGGGTGGGGAGGGGAGGGTGGGGAGGGGAGGGTGGGGAGGGGAGGGGAGGGGAGGGGATGGCAGGGGAGGGGAGGGGAGGGCAGGGGAGGGGAAGAAAGAGAGCGAAAGATTAGTGGCAGAGAGAATGCCTTATGTGGCTTTAAAATGAGTAGGGAAACCATCATTAAAAAGGCAAGAGTCATAGTATACCAGAAATTGGTCAATGAGGAGCTCCAGACCAGATGTAAAAGCGCTGCCCCACAATGGGTGATGGTATTAAAATCCCCAAGGAGGAGAGACAGTTGTTAAAGGAGAGCAGTTATGGCACCAATGCAGGTGGCCTGTAAGGAGGGAGATAGAGATTGCAAACTGACCGCAGAGTCAAAGAGGACCTGGACAGCAACTACTTCTAGTGGGGGTATGAAGTGGGATCCATGTACTAACAATATCCATATGGACCAGTGTCCAGACGACACCGAAAGCCCTCAAAGGGCCAACCTTGTTCTGACAAAGCATGGAATCCACGAAAGGTCAGTGAATGAGCATCAGTAAAATGATATTTATGGAGAACAACACAAGCTGCCAAGGAAAAGGCAATAAATGATTGCAACTCTGGGATGTGAGTGTAATATCCATTACAGGTCCATTGAAAAACCATGAAATGGGTATCCAAATTGAGCTGGAGCCAGTCATGTTGCTGGATCACCATCCATTGCCAATGAGGATGGGATGATACCCCCAAGTAAATCAGACTCAGGTTTCTTCTTCTTCTTCTTCTTCTTCTTCTTCTTCTTCTTCTCCATAGGTTGAGGAGGGCAGGACACAGAGGGAGAGAAGGCTTTTGCAAGATCTGGAACCAGAAGAGACCTGAGGAACACTGCGAGAGGAGTCCCAGGATGGAGCCCCATCACTGCCAGGCGCCAAAGAAGGGTGGCACTTTTTGGCCTGGGAGGGAGAGTGGCACCTAGAAAGGAGGGCTACGAAACTGTAGGGAATGGGCAGAGAAGGGGATGGGTGACTGTGCTAAGGAAAATGGAGGAGGGGGAAAAGGTGTAACAAACGCAAAAGTAAAGTCATCGACACAGTATGAAATCGGCCAAATTTATGACAAGCCTCAGTGTAAGACAAACGATCCATTGACTTATGATCTTGTATCTTCTTTTCTTCCTTATAAGCTGGGCAATTGGTGAACGTGGAGAGTGACAATCATGACTTAACTCGTCTGAGTGGTGAAACATAGGCGCTCCCCTCGTGGAGGGGGTATCCACATTCACCACATAGTGGGTCTGCCATAGACTGGGGGGACATGTGCTCGAAATGCAAGCATTGAAAGTATATCATAGGTGGTGAGTCATATGGCTTCACATGGCAACAATAACACATCACCTTAACCTCCCATTGAGGGTATATCCTTCAAATATCGGAATAATGAAGCCATTATTGGTGTGATTGTCCTTATGCTCATACTGCACATGCCGAGCAAAATGAACACCCTGTCATTTCCCAATTGGTTCAGAGTTCATCATCAGTTTGAAGAATGTGGCCTCTATGGAAAATGGCTTGCTGGACCATGTTCGAAGTTTGGTGAGGTGTAATGGACACTGGGACTTTTCCAAGATGATCAGAAGCATGAAGAGTTGCAGATTGGGCAGTACAAGTTTTGGTCAGTAGGGAACCCAGCCACATATTACTAAGAGACTCAATTTCGTCAAACTTGTCTTCGTCCTAGTACAGACCAGGTGAAAGGGGAAGTGTCATCCTAATCGGCGAACCTGACTCTCCTCTCAGGGTTTAGCCAGGGAATGGAAGGCCACAGGGTCACAATAAACAGGATTCAATGATCTGATGCCTTAGAAGAATAGCCAGATTTTTGGAGCTTGATACGTTTCATATTCAAAGCATCCGCCTCATACCACCCACTCCGATCAGCCCCTCCCCCCACCCCTTTCATATGGGCCCCACCCAGACACTCCAAGGGCCGTGTGGCACAGTGGCCATTGCCTGGTGTTCCGATGCTTCAGAATGACAACCAATCGTGAGCATACATAAGGATGCAACAGCTCCGGTATTAGAAGTGTGATACATGTGTTGTCACAGGGGGGCCAGCCACGTAAGTACAAAAGCCCCACCACACGGACTGGCTACACGTGCTGCTAACCCAGCAGGGCGGGGGGGGGGGGGGGGGGGCTACGGTGGGGGAGGAAGGCAGGAGAGGAATCTACGGCGTAAACGCTAAGGAGGGAGTTCTTCCCCAGAGGCTCACACTACAGACAGAAAATTTAGCAGTGTAGCTCGAACACCGAAGATGACCAAGAACGCCAAAGAAGAAGGATGAAAGAGAAAATGCAAGGGGAACAAAACAGTAAGAAATACAAGGAACCGGGTGGATATCCAGGTCGGCATAAGTAAGAATACCGAGAGAGGGGAAGGAGAGGGCAGGGGAATGAATTAAGATGGGAGGGAGGGGCTCGGGGAAGGAAATGCGGCCCGGGAAGGAAGAATGGACTGCAGTAACTCGGGGAGCCGTGGGCGCCAGCACGAACTCACGAAAGAACCGTGAGACCCTTGGGGAGTGAACATTTAGTGGCCAATTGTTTTGCTATTAATACTTTCGAAACTTTTTGAGTAAACAGTGTATAAGAGAGTAGTAGCACGTTTCAGTACACATTATTTGCTATTGGATTGGCAATTGTGCTTCAGGGAAGGAGTATCCTCCGAAAATGCATTCGCTTGTTTATTATATGTTGCACTAGTAGAGAGAAACGAAACATTTATTACATATTATAGGATTTTTGGCTCTTTCCTCGTTTAAGCTTAATACAAACGATCAGAACCCATAAATTTATGGGATTTTATACCAGAAGTGGGTGGGGAGCATACGGCAATAATTATCAAAGCATCGTTCCGAACAGTCTTTAATACTTTCGTGAAAACCAGAACATAAGTGGCAAAGACTGACATAGAATGTTTCCAGATACTTTAAAATCGAGTCTATCGTCATAAAAAATGTTGTACCAAGTGCTCGCTGTGAAGTAAATGTTGAAATGTGAAGAGTAAACTTTACACGCAGGATAACATGAAGTAAAGCCTAGCCTTCTATTTAATGCTTGTTGTTGTCAGAAAGCTATATTCAGTCTCGAAATTTTACGACTGATTAAGGTACAAGAAATATCACACTGACAAATAGTTATGAATCTGAAACCAGAATAATTTCATCTAGAAACCTGGAAAGAATAATTATTTTCAGTCATTGTCATCCCGAACCTCTCATACCGTTGTCCAAACCCATCACCATTCCTGAAAATACGTTTACCACTTCATGATGATAAATGAGGTGGATGACAAGAATTATTGTATTATGCAAGAGTTGTATGTCATATGAATTAGAGTCTCTCTTAGTATTGTGATGTAAGTCCCAGTGCATAATCTGCTTTCCAAAACAAAAAATAAATAAAAAACTTAATCGAAACACTCCTAAAAAAAGCCCGCTCTGCGTAGCAATCTCTCAGCAATAAATAATAATGACCAGAATTTACATAGTAATAGGTATATACTATAAATGTGTGGCACGAGGAAACTGTTTAAGTACGATAGAATAACAAATTCAAAAATGAAAGGCAATATACTGAATAAAGGTTAGACAAGGTAGCCTGTTTCTAGAGTGGGAGTCCCGGGCTGCCGAACTCTGTTACACTGACATCTGTCTCGGCGTGCTACCTGAGCCACCAGTTTCGCTACTGAGCAGTGAAGATGTTCTACAGTTTTTTTTCCATCACGTCAGTTACGATACACTTATGAAAAGAATCGGAAGCGAACATTAAATGTGTTTCCAAACGGCAAAGTGACTACGTCATATAATTGCTTCTATCATTTGTGTGAGGACTGTTCGTTATGTCCATTTAGTAATGTACACGCTAAGTAAATAAAATAAAACATAAGTTAACTTTAATGTAAATAATCTTGTATAAAGCGGAAATAAGATAAATTTGAAATACAAATAGATAGACTTCATCAAACTGAATTCGGCAATGTGTGACAATCCCTTCCGGAAGTTGTGTTAGCTCCTTTTGCCGTCCCATCCGTAAAAAGTCTATCTACCTGCAATGCTTTTTCCAAACACGTGTAACAAATTTATTATTTTGTATCGAATGTAATAAATATATACTCTTCAAAGTAGCACTCTAATGAACTATCGATATAAACAATCGTGCAGGGAAAGTTTAATTTATCGCTGTAGTAAATAAATTACAAACAGGCCATTCATACTTTCTATAAAACGGGAAGTAAAACAATCTTTTTGCATCCCCTCTATGGCCGCGCAGCGCAGTTGGCATGGGTCAATGTCGACGTCGTCTTAGAATGGTCCGTGTTGCAAGGCAAACTATCCAGTTTCATACTATTTTTGGTATTGATGTTAGCTGTTCCTGCCACAGGATGCAACATTTTTCGCTGCTTCATTTTTATCAGGACGTGAATTTAAGTGCATGTTTAGATTTCATATCTCTCAAAGGTGTGCTTACCTTCCAGTTAGATTAATATATACATCACCATTCCTTGTAGGACGCCAGACTTTGGATATTGAAGCTATATGATTGAACTGAATATTTTTTCTTGCATTATTCGTGCTTTAAGGACAGACGTAGAGCAAAATATATCATTGTACTTAAACGTACATATCTCTCAAAAATATTACAGCCAAAATAGTGAGACTTATGTACAACAGAATGCTTCATATTCTGTGCAACTTCTGTTTAAAAATGCTCATCGACATACATTTTTTTTAAGGATTTGAATTTTTAACTACCATTGTTAATTTTTTGTAAACTAATCAAGCAATAAAACTGGAATTTCACAGTTAAAGTCTGCATAAGAGGTTAATAAAACATGTGGAACAGATTTTTGTTTAACGTCATAGTTGATTTGAAATTAATTTTCAATTTTGTGTTACCCTTGACTGCTCAATTTTTCTCAAATTTTAAAGGAGAATTTTTCTCAGAGATAAGGTAACGGCAAAGTGCTACACAGGATTATTTAGGAAATAATTCTTAAGAACCATGCAAAATTTCAGGATGTTAGCTTCTGTTGTTCCCGAGGAAAAGTACATTATAGCCCAGAAGTCAGTTTATGGCAATTCAATTTACAGTTTTTATATCAAAGTTTGGCAATATTGGTATACCTCTAGTGACTAATGCTGTCCATAACCATAATCTTTATTCTCTTCTGTGTCTTCCTGGAGTATTCTCTTCCCCCGTCTCCTTTGTCTAGCCAATTTTTGCTCTTTTTCTTGTCTGCCCGAACTTTGTCCAGTCGCACTTCATCGATGCTTCTGAATGTCTTCAGTGTGAATGCACCTAGATTGAAGCCTCGTCTCTGCACTCACTTAATCCTACCTACATTTCCACTATTTAACACTAGACAGGTATCACCTGCAGCTATCTTCACAAAAATTCAGAGCACAAATGCTGTTTTTGACATTTAATCCATGTAAGGTTATTGTAGCTCTCATTAGTAGTCTGTGAGGCAAAATACCACAGAACAGGTGAAGAAAGGAGGAAATACAAAGCAGAGCAGACAGGCAAAGAAGGTATTAACCTAAAACCACTGGAAAACTCGTCTTTGGCACTGTACACAGCATCATCAATTCCTTCACTCATTTTCTTCTTCTGTGAACTCAGTGACTGTCGAAAATTCTTCTTCACACTGAGGAGCACCATTTCTAACACTTATTTAAATTTTACACGTGAAATTCGACATTTCCACATTTTTTGAATATGCAGCAACTGTTACGACCCATTTCGAAGTTGATATATGCAAAGCTAAAAACTGAAATAGGTTTGTAGCACGTACTATTAAAAAAATTCCACGTTGAAAACAAAGGAAAAAGCAAAGATAGTTTTTCTCACAGCCTTCTAGACTACCTGCACTTCGTTTCGACTGTGTGAACGAAAAATGCACAAAAAATTTCTAGCTTAGAGGAAGTGTGGCTAACTGCATTGAAAGAGGTGGAGTGGCACCTGCTGATGTCCACATAAATCGTTTCAAAAACATTTCTAGTCCTAATTCGATTATGAAACTTCGCGATGTAATTCTTAAAGAATCAATCTAATAAATTAAATAAAAAAATTAGAACTTTTTCTAAATTTGACCCTACATCTGCCCTTAAGTAAAATACCTCATTGCAAACGAAGCAGCAGATCTAAATCCGACTACGACGAGGGTCTTCGGAAATTTTTCGTGGCATTAGGTGATTGTTGATGCCGTTACCAAAGCTCCACACCATTTGCAAAGTAAAATGAGTTCCAACAGAAAAGCTACGTAGCCCAAAGGCTGAAGAGGGTACGAGTTTATTTTCTCTCCTCGAAATCTTTGTTATGTAGGTAGACTATTACATAATCTAGCCCGAGGTTTATGTCAGACTGGGAGGAGACAATCCGTCTGTGAGTTGGCGAAGTCAACGAATGCGAATACGAAATAAATTGTGTGGTAACAAATTTATCTACACCATAGTTCAGGGTCTACGTTTGTTTCATATTTAACGCATTTTTTCTTATAAATAAACTGAAATATCAATTCAGAAAGTCTTTACTATACACTAGACACACATTCGACGCTATGGCGTATCAGCCACTTCAAAGTCTGTGGCCAAGATACGGTTTCTGACCCCCCCCCCATTTCCTTCCTGCAAGTCATATAGTGATGTACATGATCTATGATCTACAGGAAGAATCACCGATAAAAATTATGCTGTATGGCAGCATGTGTGTGATTAATATTTTGACTAATAATTTTTGCCTGTAACAGATTGTCGCATCTTGCAAGATATTATTTGTCAGACAATATTAAGGGTCTTAGAACTTCTGTCCTGCCGTAAGTTTCCGCAAAGGAATAGGAGATCTTCTAAATCGGAACCGTTTCTGTCATCCGTAGTTACCTTGCGGAAAAAGAATGACAGAATTGGAATTATGATTCTCAGACATTGTGCAACAAATAAAAATTCACCCATTACGGAATTATGGGAGATTCGGCGACGGACGTGGCTGGCAAGGAGCAAATTAAACTTTGTGTACGTTGCGTCAACCTTGGGACGCTCGAATTAAAAGTTATTGTCCGTGTTTACAGCCCGCCGGTCTCTAGAGCTGAAACGCAGGCAATAAACACATCTAAGACTCTCACTAGAAACAGTCTCTACGTGCCCATAGTTTCGATGGTACAATTAATATGTCTGGGTTGAAGGAAGGTCTGAAAGAAATCCTTCCAGACCAGCCAAAGAGCGGTTATATCTGCTGCAGTAATTATTGTTTGGATATTGAACTATATGAAGTTTCCAGAAGCTGTGGTCCATTCTGCAATGTCTTGGCAACTGTGTAAGACGTCGCAAACTTAATGCTAGCATCCACAAAAAGAGAAAAACATATATACATTTGTGCTACCATATGGTGCCAACGAGATTAATCAAAATCCGAAAGTTCAACGGATGATACCAATGTCTCCGACCTAATGATATGAAAGGGTTAAACCATTTCAAACATTTCGGGAAAGCTATGACCGGCCTCGGAAAACAATGGAAGAAATACTGAATTCCTAGAGCTCAATTAAAGGCGTCAGACTGTCACTCCTGCGGGGCTACGCCAAGAAGTGTTTGGACTACGCGAAGAACTGGCCAGATCTTTATACGAGTGAAATACAAATTTTAATGTAGTCTGAATGAAACACACTGTAAACGCTCTGTAGTAGGAGTAATCCATTTAACTACAGACCTATATCATTGACGTCGGTTTGCAGTAGGGTTTTGGAGCATATACTGTATTCAAACATTATGAATCACCTCGAAGGGAACGATCTATTGACACGTAATCAGCATGGCTTCAGAAAACATCGCTCTTGTGCAACGCAGCTAGCTCTTTATTCGCACGAAGTAATGGCCGCTATCGACAGGGGATCTCAAGTTGATTCCGTATTTCTAGATTTCCGGAAAGCTTTTGACACCGTTCCTCACAAGCGACTTCTAATCAAGCTGCGGAACTATGGGGTATCGTCTCAGTTGTGCGACTGGATTCGTGATTTCCTGTCAGGAAGGTCGCAGTTCGTAGTAATAGACGGCAAATCATCGAGTAAAACTGAAGTGATATCAGGTGTTCCCCAGGGAAGCGTCCTGGGACCTCCACTGTTCCTGATCTATATAAATGACCTGGGTGACAATCTGATCAGTTCTCTTAGGTTGTCGCAGATGATGCTGTAATTTACCGTCTAGTAAGGTCATCCGAAGACCAGTATCAGCTGCAAAGCGATTTAGAAAAGATTGCTGTATGGTGTGTCAGGTGGCAGTTGACGCTAAATAACGAAAAGTGTGAGATGATCCACATGAGTTCTAAAAGAAATCCGTTGGAATTCGATTACTCGATAAATAGTACAATTCTCAAGGCTGTCAATTCAACTAAGTACCTGGGTGTTAAAATTACGAACAACTTCAGTTGGAAGGACCACATAGATAATATTGTCGGGAAGGCGAGCCAAAGGTTGCGTTTCATTGGCAGGACACTTAGAAGATGCAACAAGTCCACTAAAGAGACAGCTTACACTACACTCGTTCGTCCTCTGTTAGAATATTGCTGCGCGGTGTGGGATCCTTACCAGGTGGGATTGACGGAGGACATCGAGAGGGTGCAAAGAAGGGCAGCTCGTTTTGTATTATCGCGTTATAGGGGAGAGAGTGTGGCAGATATGATACACGAGTTGGGATGGAAGTCATTACAGCATAGACGTTTTTCGTCGCGGCGAGAGCTTTTTACGAAATTTCAGTCACCAACTTTCTCTTCCGAATGCGAAAATATTTTGTTGAGCCCAACCTACATAGGTAGGAATGATCATCAAAATAAAATAAGAGAAATCAGAGCTCGAACAGAAAGGTTTAGGTGTTCGTTTTTCCCGCTCGCTGTTCGGGAGTGGAATAGTAGAGAGATAGTATGATTGTGGTTCGATGAACTCTCTGCCAAGCACTTAAATGTGAATTGCAGAGTAGTCATGTAGATGTAGAAGTAGCTCTTGCTAATCTTAGATCTGCAGAAGTGTTTGATAAGCTGCTAGAGAAAGCCAAATATTGTTCTATGAACCAAAATCTGAAAGACCCAAATATATCATGACCAAGAAAATACCAGCGAGGCTGAAACATGCCATAACATTGCGTATTCTTGACGAGTTCCCCTGAACGCAGATTTATGAAAGATGTGTTTAGAAGTTTTGATCTCTTTCGGAATGAGACTGATCGAAGGTTCAACCACTATGGTCTGGAGCTATTATCCCATCTTTAAGAGATACTTGGTGCGTCCTCCTAAATAAATCCTCCGTCTATATGACGTCTGAACAGCTGCTCTGAGTAAACAAACAGAAGACTAACTTGTACACTTGTGATGCACAGTTCGAAATGCTGAGAACCATGTTTCCCCTATTGGAAGACAACTTATTACTGAACATGATATGGTGAAAGAATTGTTTCAGGATGTTATTCGTCTAATCACTCTGTCGTCAGCATCCTATGAGAGGTCATTCAAGGCCTTAAATCTTGCCTCAAATCAAAGACAGTCGAGTCTCACCCAGATAGTCCAAGTTCATCTTAATCACGGCAGGGCTGGAAAAGTCTTATGCATATCATGAGAGGGTTTGTTTCATGCATTACGGAAAGGAGAGCTACGTTCGGAAGTTGTATATAAAACTTCTAGAGTTTTAAAAGAATCGAGTAACATTATGATTTTGTTTTTCTCCATTAAGATTTGATACACAGTGTTTCTAAACAGTGAAACAGTAACAGAAAAAAACAACAAAAGCAACAACAGTAGTAAAATAATAATAATAATAATAATAATAATAATAACAATAATAATAATAATAGCAGCAGCAGCAGCAGCAGCAAGAGGTGTGTCAGTGGCCGATTGTTACTGCGGTCTACAGTGTATCTGAACTTGTGATCGTTGGAGCTTACGGGCACTCAACGCTGAACTTCTGTTCGTAAGCAGTCCCAGAGAAAAGTAGGGCTAATGTCTTCCCACCTACTCTATGTCTTTCAAGAAAATTAAGGGAATGAGATTATTTCTAAAAAGCAGGACCTATGAAATTCTGTACACATTTAGGACTTTTAATATTAAGTCAATAGTTACTCTTTGCAGAGGAACATGGCGCTGACATCCTAACACCTTCTCACACTATTGACCAACATATTAGCTTAACGTTTTTTCTGAAAGAGGTATGTCTCACGTTAGATGAAAATATGAATAGGTTTGCTTACCCTCCTCCTAAACGCTCCCAACAATCAGTGAATAGGTTTACTTGCCCCTCTCCAACAATGGGTGGAAAGGTTTGCTTCTCCGCTCTCTAGAAAGGTAGTTTGAACGACAGTGATCCGACAAATGTTACTGTGCATATACAGTACACAGTACATAATCTAAGGCAAATGCGGAATGGGGTGTGGAACGTTGAGTACTACCGAACTGTTATCCAAAGGAGCATAATATCTCATGCAGCCAGTCATCCTTCCTATGAGGAAGTAAAAATAGTTCCGAAACGACAGTAATCTTCCGGGAGGATCTGTTCAAGCAGTCGTGTGCAGTGATTCAGGTAAGCATCGAAAAAACTCAGACCAATACAGCCTGATTGAAATTTGATCCCACACACTGTTTACAGCCTATGTTATAAAGACAGGTGCGTAGAGGCTTCTGTTCATGCGGATGTCTTGTACTACCGTACCACAACATTATTGCTCCTAGTCTCCCGTGGCCCTTTTCGGAAAGACGAGTGGGTCATTTCCAATAATGTTTTCCTATCGATGCCGTGGGTGCCGAACGATAGATATCGAACGTGTAATTCTAAATCGATCACACGACCTGTGGCGGGCGTTATGATAAATTATTTGTGAGATGCTAGGAAAACACAAACGATTTACGGAGGTAGTGAGTGGGATGTCTGGTATTTTAGACGTTTATCCGGCCGATTGCCTCACTTGGAAGAATGTAATTCCATGCTTATGCAATGTAGAAAATGTTTTCAATTTTTGTCGGAAATGTGACTCACTACCCACACATTGGTGTAACATTGGCAGCGTCTCCCCAGGTTACAACTAAACATAGACATCAAATGGATTTTCTAACGACGAGAACGTCTACGATGAGTGAGGTAAGTCGTTTCCTTTGTAATTCCTATTTCAGTAACGCTCTTCTTTTGTCGTTGATGTAATGACCACTATAAACATGCTCATAATGTCCGCCACCACAGTCACGTGATCGATTTAGAATCTCACGTTAGATATCTATCGTTTGGAGACCGCGGCTTCGATAGGCAAACGTTCTTGGAAATTACCCACGAGTGTACGTTACAGTAAACAAGTACCATGGTGTTTACGGAAAACGCGTCGCACTTCGCACTGTGAATTATCGCAAAACAGTTGTGCGTATATTATCGAGTGGTTCAGAGAGGTCTCGTAAAATATCAAGCCGCTAAAAGCCGACTGAAGCGCCCTCGCTCCCAAGTGCAATACTACTGTCGTCGGCTAACATTTGTAAAGGGTTCCGCAGGCAGTGAATGCTGGTCACACACTGACAAAACATAGTTAAATAGCAGGGAGGCGTGATACTTACCCCCTTGGCTCTGAATATCTGGCAGAACTTGTCCTGCGTGACGGGGTCCTCGGCGCACAGCACGAAGGCGACGCTCTCCAGCTGCTCGGCGAAGTCTATCTGCTTCTCGTCCCTGCCGGACAGACAACACAAGGCACCGGTCACAACACGCCACGCACTGAGGCGGTCCGCACCACGGCCGCCGCAGCAGGCGCCGCCTACCGGAGGCCGGAGCGGCTTCAGCCGCGGCGCGGCGCTCTCGCTACATATGGGCATATCGTATCGCTCCTCTAGAAGGCCTGCCTGCCCTCAATGTCCTACGCTCGGCCAGGCGTGTAAAGTGGCGAAGGGAACTCGTTTAGTGCGGGTTCGCCAAGCTGCGACCGAGCAAAAACCCCACATTCTAGGCTAAAACTGACCCCACGCAAGTAAGCTAATGGCACCTTTCCCTCGCTGCGCGTCTTGTCTGCAGTGAGGCCGTTACTGCCACTGCAATGGCGGCAGGGAGACACGACCTCATTGCAGCCTCTCGTGCCTGCTAGTTTCAGTTTCAATGCTATTAACGTCATTGCCAGAAGAATACAGAAAAAATGGTCCTCTCGGACGTCACAGCCCTCTTTCTTACACACTGTCAGTACAAAAATTTCGCCCTATGCACATTTTCGGTAGAAAATGGATGTCAAACAATGAAAACTTTATAACAGAGTAATAACATGCACGAGAAGTATCTTCATGTAACCAATCAGTTGGCAGAAACTGTAGATTGCTTAGTTAGAATGCTCGAGATGCAGAATTTGATATTTACTTTTAAATTAGTAATTGTTGTTATTTAAGGAAGTAAGTTGAGTTTTTTCTTGCTTTGGGGTAAAGGGCGCAACTGAAAAGGGATGGAGCAGTGCTGGCAATGGACTAAAAACACGGAGGAGTGCAGTGCGTGGTAAGAGTGCAGAGTAAACGCACAAATATAAAATGTGGAATAGAAACGGTTATAGTGTCAGTATAATGTTACTATTAAGTAACTGCATGTGTTTTTGTACCAAAACTTCGGTAACTGCTGTACAAACATTTAGAATCCAGGTTACATGCCACACAGATTAAAATTAACAAATGAGAACAGGTTGGCGTATCCTCGCAATCCAACCTTTAACGTCGTCAGGTGAACCCAACGTTTTAACCATTGCACATTGAACATCGTACAGAATGAAGATAATGTTGTACATGTGATTACAGTGTAGCCAAATTTGCATTTTGTATCTAAAATATGCACAGGATGATACTGTTATAGACATTTATATTTTGCTGGTGTTGTGAAGACCGAGATCATGATATTTTTTTTCACTCCGTGTACTTCAAAAATTATTGAGCACTGCTACCAGCACTGACAGAGTTATTATCCGGAATTCTTTCACGCAACAATATAAAACATAGAAAGTCATCATTACATATTTAATTCTAGTATACAGGGTGAATCACTACCTATTGCCACCAAGACCAACTCCGAAAGTATGATAGGAGCTGAAAAGTTTGTGGGACAAATGTTGCGTGGGACAACGGGAGCCATAATATGATGTTCGTCTTTTGTTGCTACGGGGGGTCGCGTCAGAGATATACAGGTCACCTTTGTTTTTTTAAATGGGATGCTATAGTTTGGTACTCATTGTGTGATAGCAGCTATCGAGACGAATCTAATGATGTGTAACAGTAAGGTTCTTGAAGGTCAACGAAGGTCACAAAGGGGGCATGAACTTCCATTTACAGAAGGTGTTCGAAGTGATGACCATTGGTATCAATGCACTGCTGCAATCTTCTTTTCATGGATTCAGTGGTATTCCTTATCACATCGGCTCTTATGGAAGGGCATTCTCTGACATTTCTCTCTCGTATATCGTGCAAATAGTCAATATTCGCCGAATACGGCGTATCCATGTAACGTGCCATTGACATGTAAACACCATTTGACGGTTTCACAATACAACACTAATAGGAACGGTAAGACTAGTATCGCAGAATCAAACGAATGTGAATGATGTATTCCTTCGAAGAACAAGTCGATATGCTTCTCATTTACGGAGAATGCCGACGAAATTTGGTGAGAGCTAGAGACTTCTACGCTGACAGATATCCTCAACGTGCTCACCCTACGCATCTTACATTTAAATATGTGTATGATAAGCTGAGGACAACGGCATCTTTAACGCATCAGAAACATATCCGGCAAAGGAAAGTTACTAACGAGGAAACGGAAATTGGTACTCTTGCCACTGTGGTTCGAGATCCTAGTGTTAGTTCGCGTCAAATCGCAAGGGAATCTGGCATGAACCAGAGTAGTGTTGTTCGTGTTCTGTCTGCATCATCCTTACCATATCAGTGTCCACCAAGAATTAACTGGTACGGGTTGTATGCGTCGCATTGAATTCTGCCTATGGGCTCAACATCAGATTCAGAGGAATGACCCATTCATTAATTTGATTTCATTTACTGAGTAGGTTACATTCACGAACCATGGAAATGTTAATTTGCATAACATGCATTAGTGGGCAACTGAAAAACCATGTTTGTTGTGGCAAGTTGCACAGCAAAAGCCGTGGTCGGTGAACGCACGGTGTAGGATTCTGGAGGACAGAATTATAGGCCCCTATCTCATCGAAGGAAATCTTAACGGTAGGAAGTACACTACATTAATTTAACAAACAATAGGTCTGTTATAGGAAGAAATATCTTTAGGAACAAGGAACACAATGTGGTATCAAAATGATGAGTGTCCCGCACAAGTTTCGCTGATGGCTAGAAGTGAGTTGCAAAGACGATTCCCAATTCGTTGGATTGCACGCGGAGGAGATGTGTCGTAGCCGGCTCGTTCACCAGACTTGATGCCTCTGAATCTTTTCTCGTGGGAATTCGTAAAAGACATTTTTATGAAGACGTTCCAACTACATCTGAAGATATACGAGAGAGAATTGTCAGAGCGTGTGCTTCGATACGTGTCGAAGTGATAATGAATACCACTCAGTACATGATAAGAGGATTGCAACACTGCATTGATACCAATGATCATCATTTCTAAATGGACGTTCATGTCACCTTTAAGACCTTCGTTGACCTTCAAGAACCTTACTATTACACATCGTTGGATTCTTCTTGATAGCCGCTATCATAAAATAAGTATCAAACTATAGCATCCGATTCAAAAAAACGAAGTTGATCTTCATATCTCCGAAGCGACACCACCTAGCAACGAAAAACCAACGTCATATTATGGTCCCTGTTGTCCCACGCAACTTTTGTCCCACAAACATTTCAGCGCCTATCACACTTTCGGAGATATTCTTGGTGGCAATAATTAGTGACTCACCCTGTATAAGCATTTTCTTTAAAGTGCATCAACGGACTGTTGACTAGTTTCCAAGGATGTTCGTTGAGCGCTAGATCAAGCGAACAATGAAAAACTTGTACCCATATTGCAGGATCATTGTACAAGTCTTAATCTTGCATCAAACATATATCAATTGTTGAAAAACCAGTAAGGGGCGAGGAACTGAACTTGAGTGGACAGTCAAAACTAGTCAATTCGACCATGAAGGTAGCCGTAGAGAAAACAGATTGGAGAAAGGAATGACTATCACTTAATACGTAGCATAGGTTTCAATCTGTGTCGTAGGGTCATAGGTGTGGTTATGGTCGAACTAACTGAACGATTTTTGAGAGAAAAGGAAAAATAAGTACTTGCTGTTAAGGCTCAGAATTGTTACTATCCATGTCAACTTTAAATCTGCCCTTGGAAAATTTTAATAACAGTCTCTCAGTCAAAGAGAGGAAAAATCATTATTTCATAAACCGTTAATGCTAAGTTGGCTGGGTGTCAGAAATGTTACCTACGATGGGAAGGGATCATTCATGGCTTCATTGTGGAAAGTAAAGATGACATGCTGTTAACAGTAGTTTGCGAGTAGTTCTAGTATTTTGCCAAATGTCTTTTTCATTTACGATGACTGGTATATAAATAGTAAATATAAATAGTAAATTTAATGTTTCAAAGATGAAACAAAACGCTGTAAAAATGTACGACAACGTCTCGCCCATTTCGGCTAAAGCATCACCTGTTATTGTTAAGCTCTTCCGAAGCTATGAACAAGACGCAGAGAAAATCTCCACTCTCTATTTAATTTTCGTTCATACCATGTCAACACGTTCGTTACTGGCGTTCATAGTAAAAAAAAAAGTCTCCGTCCCAACAGGCCTTGGAAGGCCCAACGGTACCGACCGGCCGCCATATCATCCTCAGACCACAGGCGTCACTGGATGCGGATATGGAGGGGCATTTGGTCTGCACACCGCTCTCGGTCGAATGCCAGTTTACGAGACCGGAGCCGCTATTTGTCATCAAGTAGCTCCTCCGTTTGCATCCCGCTTCCCAAAAGCGCTCGAAGACTGGATGGTCACCCACACAAGTGCTAGCCCAGCCCGACAGCGCTTAACTTCGGTGATCTGACGGGAACCGGTGTTAATACTGCGGCAAGGCTGTTGGCGTCATACAGCAAAAGAAAAATTATTGATCATTTCGCAAACAGCAGTTTGCTGATCTCCAAATACCAACTTTTAATGAGAAATATATGAACAGAGATAATTCTAATCAAAATATCCACGGGTGTACTGCCGGTCTATAGTGTCCAACGGGTGCCCGTTGGACACTATAGACCGGCAATACACCCGTGGATATTTTGATTATCAAATACGCCGGGAGAAACTCAAGGATCACATCAGAGATAATTCTAATTAAACTTCCAGTTCTTAAACCACAGTAAGACAGAGACTTCAAACTCCGCAAGAATAACGTCCACGTTGTTGAACGAATCGTTCACTCTTCAGCGGAGTGTGCTCTGTGTTGGAGGTCCTTGACAGAATGAAACTGTGTGTCAGATCGAAACTCGAACTCGAAACCTTTCCTTTCGCGGACAGTCCTCTTGCCAACTTACATTGTAGTCTCAAGGTCTTTATGATCAATAGAATCAGTAACTGCTGTACTAGACAATCAGTGTTCACACTTAAAGATAGCCTCATTACCAGTAACTGTGTGTTAGTGAAGATTCAACTCGGGTTTAGACAATAACACAGGCAGTGACTTGTCACATAATTGTCGCATCACTACAGCGCATCTTCAAACTGTCGCTACAGCTAACGGAAGACATAGAGGCGGGAGGCCTGTTACACCATAGCTGACTGAGTTAGTAGGGTTTGCTAAGGCGGAAGAGGCTGAATGCTATTGCCAGTTATCAAGTAGTGCGACAGTTGTGTCATGACAGGTTAACATTCCTTAGGCCGCTGTGTGGAAGAAAGGTTAGATCTTAACGTTCTTTGAATGTCGAGTTCATCAAAAAAGGAGCGTAAGTTCCAATTCGATAAGAAAGCGATAGGGGACAGTCCAAAGCTAGTTTTTAACTAATCATTCTAGCATTCGCTTTGAGTTATACGAGCAAATAAGTCATTTTTTTTAATTTATTAGTCTTTTACATTCCCGCTATTGGAAACACCCTATTGACTAATCTACAGCCACTGTTTGAAAAAAAAATACATGCATTGTGTATTTACGTGACAGAAAACTGATAATGAGGAGGGTGTTACAATGGGGTGTTGGGACTCAGGTTTACAGGAGAAAAGTGGTTCTTGTTGTTTGTAGCTGAGTGCGTTGTTAATGAGTTGGTGTAGGATATGACTTGGAGACTGTAGCTGAATCAGAACTGCTGGACGGCTTTTTGAACCTTCGCTCCGAATCGACTTTCTTAACCGCTCCACTTTATCTCACTCTCCTCAAGGTGCTTCGAAACATTCTGAAACTGTATCTGTAGAAGATTCATCTCGCACAGCATCTTAAACAACAGGCGGCACGTCATTTTAACACCGGAAATGTTTGGAAAAAAATAGTTCTATGATTGTATTTATATGAGGCGCAGCGGACTGCCAAACTTAACAAGAAAACAAAACAAAAAATGGTTCAAATGGCTCTCAGCACTATGGGACTTAACATCTGAGGTCATCAGTCCCCTAGACTTAGAACGACTTAAATCTAACCAACCTAAGGACATCACACATATCCATGCCCGAGGCAGGATTCGAACCTGCGACCGTAGGAGAAGCGTGGTACGTGGCTGAAGCACCTAGAACCGCACGGACACAACGGACGGCGGAAGTGTTTGGAACTTAATCTGCGAGGGCTCTCCCGAAAGTAGATTACGTTTTTGCCTGCAGCAACAATGGGCGGGGCTAGAACGGCCGTATTGTTGTCTGAGCGTTTGTCCGTTCAGTCGGCATCCGTTGTGACAGCGTGAGATTCTTGTCGTTTCCCTTCATTTCACAATAAAAATGTGTGCCTCAATTGAAAATCCCACGAGTTGTGAACTGCGGTTAGTAATAAGGTTTCTGATCGCTAAAGACTATAAACCGATTGAAATTTTTGGGTAACTGTATGAAGTGTAAGGAAACAACATAATCACTCAAGGTGGAGTCCACCAGTGGTGTATTTGGTTTAAAACTGGCCGAACTAATGTTCAAGATGAATAGGTGGGTGGACGACCAAGCATTGTGACTGATGAACTGTCGCAAAAGTCAGGGGAAGATTCAAGGAAACAGCCGATTCACAACGACGCTGCTCTCGTTTAGTTTGTCACAAATTTCACGAAGTTTATTGCATCAGATCGTTGCACAGAAGCTAGGCTACCACAGATTTTGTGCAAGATGGGTATCAAAAATATTGACAGAAAACCGAAGATTGGGCGTATGTGGCTGCATCATTGACATTTTGAACTCTTACGAAAAAGATGGCTACTCGTTATTTGATGGGATCGTAACTGGAGACGAAACTTTGGTCAAACATGTGAACTGCGAGAGGAAATTGCAGTATATGGAGTGCCACACGAAAATCCCTCCTAAGACCAAGAAAAAGTTTGCGAACGTTTTCTGGAAGAAAAACATTATGATGACTGCGTTTTGATATTTTCTAAGCGCGCCACAACGATAAACGATGCGAGATATATTCAAACTTTGGAAAACTTAAGAAGAGCAATTCAGAATGAGCGTAGAGGAAAGTTGACCTTAGAAAATTTGTTCTTGCGCGACAACGTTCGATCACACACGGCAAATCACTCTCGGGAAGCGTTCAATGCTTTTAAGTGGGAGGTGTTTCCTCATACGCCGGACATCCCGGATCAGTGTGGGTAGCACGGGCGACTTCCTTCCCTATCCTTCCCTAATCCGATGGGACCGATGAGCCCGCTGTTAGGTCTCCTCCCCCAAATCAACTGACCAACCAAATGAATCAAACATCATTTTCTATATACCTTGTTTCTTTATTTTAATGCCAAAACGTAATCTACCTTCTGGATGGCCATCGTATATCACTGGCTTACTTCCTGGTGATCGGGATACGATATTGCTATTTCTTATGCACCGCACGTACAAATTTTGTCTGAAGGATTTCAACTGTTTCGAAACAGTGAGAGTATATGCAAATCCGAAAATAATGAAATGTTTTCTCAAATGCTCCGTATAACACTACAACTTCAGTCGTCCTCAAACGTACTTAAACTCGCTTAAACATATTTAACTATATATTTTAACTTTGATGCTAACTTTACCATACGAGTAGGTATTTGTCTTAAGTAATTTACCAGAGCCAATTAAGTTATCGAACAGAAAATCGAGACGTTTTGAATTACTGTAATTAATAACTGAAGAAACCGACTGTGTAATGGAAGTGAACTAGAGAACCAACCAGAGAGCACATCAGTTTCGTCTCTTCTAATGATTTGCCCCTGAAATCTTGTTGCCCGTTTCTTTTATATTTGTGCACTTGTAGTCACAATTCATTCGTTCATTCAGCTTTCCCTCTAAATATATGTTGCTGCAAGCTATTTCCTCATCCAGTCTCAGCAGGAACATTTCTCCGTAATATCCACACCTGCAACTTTGATCGCTAACTTTGCACTGAATGGAAGGAGACGTGCAATGCTTAGTCACCAGAATGTACGTATGTTTGAGGGAATTGTCGTTATTTGGAAGGCTTAGGCTATGTGCTGTATGTCATTCTCTTTCTTTCTTCTGTATACCCACTCTGCAATAATATAAACACAACACAACACTTCACACCAAATTTCATTGACAGGTTGGAAAAATAACACAGCAAACAAATATTAATACATTGGATTCAGAGGACTGAAATTGGCATTTATAAATTTTGTTTTAGATGTATAACGGTTTCCAGCAACAGCTTTCAGCGAATTCTGGGATCTTTCTACGTTTAATCCAAGCATTTTCTTCGCTCCAAATGACCGCAACGTCGGCATGAAAACACTAACAGTCCATAACATTTTTCGTGAGGTAGTAAAAAAAATATGTCTGTTCAGGTTATCTATTGGTGCAAATGTTTGCGAGAATGCTTCCAGCGACTGACTTATGTGATCACTTATAGCCTATATCTGTTTCCGAATTTTTTAAACATTGCGTGAGCATGTATTATTAAATTAACTCTACCTTGAGGAGTAATTATGAAACATGAAATGATGTTCCATTTTGTAGTAATAAGAGACACAACTATTCGTAATTTGTTTTTCATTGGTAGTGAAAGACAAAGCAAAACCGTATAAAGAGAGTCTTACAGGATGAGGAAATAATCGGCGGAAAACTTTAAATGAAAGACGGTAAGTATCATGAACTTCCAGTGAGATTGATTAACTGATGGTGTATGGTGAATGAGACATGTTACGATGAAAGCTTACTCAGTTTGCTATCTGACGGTAGCTACGGCTGGCTACAGGCCTCAAGGATGATTGTGAGGCAGATTTTATCACTGTTGGAAATGCGTCTAATTAAAGTCAATTTGTGTGGAGGTCCCCGTCGGATAGCGAGGCAGAACGGAGCGGCTCTTTCGCCAGCTGCGCCAGGCGAGCTATTAATTGCCCGCGGCGGTGCACCGTTTTCCTCGAGGTGGGACGATTTGCGCTGCAGTTCCCTTCGGCGGGACGCCATGTAAAAAAAACTTGAGTGGCGAGGCAAGCGTGTACTGGCATCCGCGGCCGCTTACGCACGTGCGTTTCTGCTGCGGTGCGTCGACACGGATCACGAAACCGACCTCAAATACTGTTGAGGTCTCGAAAGCAAGCGTGATTTATTAACCGTATTAATTTCTTAATAACTTATTTATCTTTGTTTGCCAACTCAGTAGTAGACGTATGAATAATATGTATAAATGTCTTATCTACGTCGACATTAATACCCCTCAAGACATGTTGGAGAGCGTGGCGGGAAAATGCATCCAGTTTATCTGTCCAACCACTTCCGATTCGACTGATTAATGGAAAGCAGAAATATTCCCTGTGCCTCAACACGCAGCCTTATATTTCCTATCTTGTTACATTCAGCGGGATACCACCAATGCTGCACTCAAAAGCTACCGGTTCTCTTATCCTGCACGGTTTCTTAAAGTAAGATCCCAAATGGTACACCAAATAAAAGGTACAGGGGCTCTTCTCCGTCCTGATAAATAGCGGCCGTACACCGATTCCATTGCATATTGTGAATTGCAGCATAAATTTTATCTGCAACTCTCTTCGCTGTTGCTAGTGAAGAGCACCATAATTCTTATAAAGGTATCTAATATAGCGTTATTCTCATTTGTAGCAAATATTGTGAGAAAAGTTAGGTTCTTTATTTTCGTTAATACGAAAAACTAAGCATTGAAGTGTGCTCTCTATCTTAGAAACAAAGAACAATCAGTTGACTACATAAACTCAGTTGGTTTCTGAAAGGTTTACTGTCCGTTATCGCTGCTACCACTCCTTTCAATTTTATATTGTTCTCCCCATTTCTTGTTATGGCATTCAGTAAATCTTATATTTTCGTACCATGGCAACCCACAGCCTTCCTTACACAAAAGTTACTGAGACTTTTGACTGTTCTGAAACTACAGGGTGTTTCAAAAATGACCGGTATATTTGAAACGGCAATACAAACTAAACGAGCAGCGATAGAAATACACCGTTTGTTGCAATATGCTTGGGACAACAGTACATTTTCAGGCAGACAAACTTTCGAAATTACAGTTGTTACAATTGTCAACAACAGATGGCGCTGCGGTCTGGGAATATCCACCATGCGTAGCAATAATATGGCGTAGTCTCTGAATGAAATTACCCGAAACTTTTGACAACGTGTCTGGCGGAATGGCTTCACATGCAGATGAGATGTACTGCTTCAGCTGTTCAATTGTTTCTGGATTCTGGCGGTACACCTGGTCTTTCAAGTGTCCCCACAGAAAGAAGTCACAGGGGTTCATGTCTGGCGAATAGGGAGGCCAATCCACGCCACCCACTGTATGTTTCGGATAGCCCAAAGCAATCACACGATCGTCGAAATATTCATTCAGGAAATGAAAGACGTCGGCCGTGCGATGTGGCCGGGCACCATCTTGCATAAACCACGAGGTGTTCGCAGTGTCGTCTAAGGCAGTCTGTACCGCCACAAATTCACGAAGAATGTCCAGATAGCGTGATGCAGTAATCGTTTCGGATCTGAAAAATGGGCCAATGATTCCTTTGGAAGAAATGGCGGCCCAGACCAGTACTTTTTGAGGATGCAGGGACGATGGGACTGCAACATGGGGATTTTCGGTTCCCCATATGCGCCAGTTCTGTTTATTGACGAAGCCGTCCAGGTAAAAATAAGCTTCGACAGTAAACCAAATGCTGCCCACATGCATATCGCCGTCATCAATCCTGTGCACTATATCGTTAGCGAATGTCTCTCGTGCAGCAATGGTAGCGGCGCTGAGGGGTTGCCGCGTTTGAATTTTGTATGGATAGAGGTGTAAACTCTGGCGCACGAGACGATACGTGGACGTTGGCGTCATTTGGACCGCAGCTGCAACACGGCGAACGGAAACCCGAGGCCGCTCTTGGATCACCTGCTGCACTAGCTGCGCGTTGCCCTCTCTGGTTGCCGTACGCGGTCGCCCTACCTTTCCACCAGCACGTTCATCCGTCACGTTCCCAGTCCATTGAAATTTTTCAAACAGATCCTTTATTGTATCGCTTTTCGGTCCTTTGTTTACATTAAACCTCCATTGAAAACTTCGTCTTGTTGCAACAACCCTGTGTTCTAGGCGGTGGAATTGCAACACCAGAAAAATCCTCTGTTCTAAGGAATAAACCATGTTGTCCACAGCACACTTGCACGTTGTGAACAGCACACGCTTACAGCAAAACGACGACGTACAGAATGGTGCACCCACAGACTGTGTTGTCTTCTATATCTTTCACATCACTTGCAGCGCCATTTGTTGTTGAAAATTGTAACTACTGTAATTTCGAAAGTTTGTCCGCCTGAAAATGTATTGTTGTCCCAAGCATATTGCAACAAACGGTGTATTTCTATCACTGCTCGTTTAGTTTTTATTGCCGTTTCAAATATACCGGTCATTTTTGAAACACCCTGTATAAAGTAAGATGGCTGCACTACACTGTTACTGCGTACTAACCAGCGATGTTCCGTGGATTTTAATTTGGTTGATTTTTATGAGTTGTGTTTAAGGGAGTCTATGGTCACACTTTCTGATCTCGCATTTGTTCAGGCCTATCATGGTAGTCTGAGCTTTTGTTCCTGGCTGACTGTATTGTATTGTGCAAGTACTGGGTTACAAGAAAACTCGCAAGTGGTTACCATCCTGGTATACCAACAGTTTCCCGCCAATAGCCACATTTTGGTTCAAGGGTGCTACAGGGTAATTTGTGTATTTTACGTCCAACAGCTGTCGCGTGTTAAAAAAAAATTAAAAAAGTAATAACCTCTGTGGTTGGTGCTGTATACATCATATTTTACCGCGGCGATCATATGCAATGGGTGTCAATAGCTTCGGTGCAACTTTTTGGCAGTGTATGCCATGTGTGAGCTGTACAACTAAGTGCATTAGGTGAAGCCTGAGTACTGATGACTAATGAACCCTTTTGCAAGCTCTCGTTTTAAGGGTGAGACTTTTTTTCTATATTTATTTTTGTCATATCGAGATTTTGAAGTTTAAATACTGTTGTACACGCGCATTTTTGTTAAAGTTTTCATTTTGAACTTATTGCCTAGCGTGCCTATTGTAATTTTTCATCAGACATGGAGTATTTTCTGTAGTAATAATTTACGTAATTTTAATATCTGTTCAATTCGTTAAACGTAAATGCAAATAGTGCATATGAGCAAAATTATCGACTTTCATGTCCTACTTGCCAAAACTGATATTATATTTAAGTTGATAGTGAAGAAGCACCATATAGAATTGACGGGCTGTAAGCGCTCTGAACTGTTTGAGTTAGGACATTCAATCTGCACGGTTGGCAGCGGGCCATGATGGAAATTAGTATGCGCATTATTGTTTGGTTTAGCGACGGAGCGCACTTTCATTTGGATGGCTAAGCAAAAGTGGCACATTTGGGGTCTGTGAAAAAGTATTTCGGGATCGGAAAGTCTCTTCACCTCCAGCGAGTGACTGTGTGATGTAGAACGTTCAGTCATGGAATAATTGGTGCGTTATTCCTTGATGGTACGGTGGCTGCCTAACGGTACGTGAAAGTTTTGTAAGATGATTTCATCCCCATTATCCAAAATGATCCTGATTTCGACAAGATGTGGTTCATGCAAGACAGAGCTCGACACCATCGTATCAGGAGAGTGCTTGATGTCCTGGATAAGCACTTCAGGGACAGCATTCCGCCTCTGGGGTACCCAGAGGCCACTGGCATGGACCTCTATTGGTCGCCGTATTCTCCGGATCTGAACACATGCGACTCCTTTTTATGGGGCTATATTAAATACAAGGTGTACAGCAACAACCCCAAAACTATTGCTGAGCTGAAAAGAGCCATTCAGGAGGTCATCGACAGCGACGATATTCCGACACTTCAGCGTGTCATACAGAATTTCGCTATTCGTCTGCGCCACATCATCGCCAATGGTGGCAGGCATATCGAACATGTAATAACCTAAATCCCAATATCTGCAGTGACGTTTAAATGTTGAATAAAGTGTGCGCATGCCGTAATTTATAACTAATTTACGTTTTTTTTCATGTAGTTCAATATTGTCACCCTGTATATCAATATATAGATAGATGTATGAGCGGCAACGATATTAGCGAATGAAGGCAACTTGTGACGGAAAGTTGTTAAAAAGGTATTAAATCTAAATAAGCTTATAAAATTTTATCTTATTCTTCCTCTCTTGTTCATTGGATTTCACTATGTCTACGGCCGCACCTGCATTGCTTCTGAGCCTTGCGTATCTTGTCAACAGTCCCCAGCTTTCACAGCTTGTCGACAGTCCCCAGTTTTCACAGCTGGATAACGTTTTAAACTTCTTTTTCCATCCCGGCATGAGCATATTTCTTACTTCAAATTACTCTACATCCTACTGGAAATATGGGATGGAACGGTTCGGTTATCTTGTCTTCTGATTATACAAGGCGATTACAGTGTGTCCTACGACTGTAGATCTGTTAGTAAATAAATATTTGCCTGCAACAGGAAAATGGTAGTTCGTAGAGTTATGTGGAGGAAACTACTCAGTCGTCATATTTTCTTTCGAAGCTGACTCTAATGAAGGAAAGTCTAACTGGGTTCCTAAACGTTTCCGTTACACGGTTTTATTCGAGTGTGCCCGTAAGCATGTACTAACGGGTAGAACAGTTACCAAGTGAGAATGCGTGTTGTAATAGTAACTGCCCGCCAACGAGACACGTTTAACTAAGTTTCTCGTCACACACACACACACACACACACATATATATATATATATATATATATATATATATATATATATATATATAAAGGTCAAGTAATAGTCTGTAATTAGGTCATCATAACACATAATTTAAAATCTCTGTTTATGCTCAGTGTCATGAGGAAGACTATAGCGAATACCTGTCTACACGACGAAAGACCAGAATCATACATATTTTACGCTGCGCATATTCTTTGAGAAATAGTTGTGTTACTTTTCTCTCTCTGCTTAATATCAATTTCTTCCTCATTTTATAGTTTGTCTGTCTTGAATGTTCGTCATCCACTGACTGCATATATTTGGTGTTTACATCTACATGACTCATCTGAAGTCCATAATAATGTGCCTGGCAGGTGTTTGTTCGGTGAACCACTTTCAACCTATTTCTCTGCCATTTCACTCTCGAACAGTGCGCGGGAGAAACAAATCTTAGATCTTTTCGTGCAAACTATGATTTCTCTTATTTTAATACGATGATAATTTCTTCTTATGTAGGATGGCGGCAACAATATATTTTCGCAATCGGAGGAGGAAGTTAGTGATTGAGATTTAGTGAGAAAATCTCGCAGTAGCGAAAAACATTTTGTTCCATGAGGTTTCGGGTTTGCAGCCGGATTATGTTGACTTCTTGCCACGATATTTCGGCTGGCAATAGTCCAGCCATCTTCAGGTGAGAGTTCTTCCTGTTCCAAGAGTGGCAAAAGAACGAGTCTAACAACATTTTGCAGATACCGAGCACTTGTTAGTGTCCCCTCCAGGAACACCAAAGGTGGATGAGAGTTTTAGCTTATCGTACGCCAGACCATAAAGCCTGCGGCGCGGGCAGTGTGGTTTGGATAAATGCACTCTACGAGACAGTGCTCAACACGTCTATGTCGTACGTGTAAACATCCAGGCAGAATCTGCTTTCATCGCTGAAGACCACGGCGCGCCGTACCATCTTCCAAGTGATCTACTGACGGCACTAATCGAGCCGTGCAAGTCGATGCTGTGGCGTAAGTGGAAGACGGGCTAGAGGTGCGCGTGCCCGTAATCCCACTGCAAATAATCAGTTTGCAACAGTTCGCGCTGACACGTCTGGGCTCACGAGCCCTCTTATCTGTACTTCGGCAGTTGTACGATCTGCGACTGCTGCCGTTACAATACGTGCTCCTGGTTGGCGTCTGTGCTGCGTGGACCTCCAGAACCTCGTCTACGTGTGTGAGAGCACACTGACAACAGCAGCACGTTCAAGTTATGTGGCACATTTCTGAAAGGACCGCCCCGCCAGTCGGAAGGCCACAATTTGACACTTTCGAATTCGCTCGTTTGCCTCTAGGACGCAAGGCTGCGTCTCCATGGCACTGTTACCTTCTTGCTTCACACGTTTGCACCACACTGAGCGTTCTGGCTGTGAGCATTCCCTATTAAAGGATAGACATAACTGATAGTCTGGCAGCTATCTGGTTGAAGACCACGTTGAAACGATTTTCAGTATATCTACTCCCCCTCCCCCCTCCCACCAGGTGGCATATGCCGTCATCGGATCAAAATCACCATCGTCTTCCCATGTGTACCAATTTTTATCCGTCAGTGTACTGATGCAGGAGAGTGAAGGAATATGGAAATGTCGAAGATGAGATGGGCGCTTTAACGAATAAAGGCTTATTATATCAGGTGAAGAAGAGTATGAAAAGGAGGATGAAGCATATTAACCACCATATTCTTTTTGCCTACGTCATTGGTAAATATAACATAGATCATACAGTGAGTGAATCTGGAAAGATAACTGGTGGAGTGACGTACAGCTATGAAAGAGTGTTTCTTGTACAAATGCAGAGTAGACTACGCACTCGCGCGTACAATTACCGTGATCTGTACCTACTCCGAGAGCCAGCGGTGTAGCAGTAAAGCGTGCACACGAGTCACTCGCTTCCGTGAGACGGAGTAGTAACATGCAAATGAAGCGGTTCGGAGCCGCATGGTAATGTTCGTAGAACCAGTGCAGTTTCTCTGTCGTTGCAGAACACAGCGTAAATCTGCAGAGCCTAACAAGGCAACTACTTCCAAACAAAGCATATTACGCTTAATTTACAGACGGTTTAGTTAGAACTATACGTAATAAAAAAATCAATGCTGTGTGAATAAGAGCGATTTTGTTTTATGTTCTGGTACGGTAGAAGAATATTGTTGGTATAACGGTCGTTTTACTTCAGTTAATGACCCCTTCTGAAAAGGCTGTTTGACGCTTTTCTTGATGCCCTAATTTTTAGCAAAGTTTCAGTGCTTCGGTATTGTATTATAGTCTTCAGGACCTGAAACTGGGATCAGTTTGGTTTATGTACCTAAAAAAGTCAAGATGACTATTGGTTAGAAATTCACAGAAGACAGAAGAAAGGAGAAAGAAACACTACCTCCACCTCCAGCACAGTTGTATATTAAAGCAAATCAGTCCTCGATTGTGACTGCTTTACCTCACACATTTACACTCTACACTCTCTTTTAATGCCCTGCTGCAGTTCGCTTCCACCCTTTGTTTACCACTGCATGTGAGTTTATTCGCTGCATCGAACGTCATAAATGATCTGCACTGTCACCTCTTCCTCAAACTCTTGTTTTCGTCTGTCACCACACTAGATCAGTCACTTCAAGCTGCGACCATGAAACATCTCCCTATGCTGTTGCTCCATGCATCTCCTATTATTTTTTACACGCGTTTCACTTTGTATTAGTTTTGTCCACTTTATTACTAACATCCTTACATCCTTTCAAAACTATCCCTTGTGTCCTTTCTGTTCCTTAAAGATCACGGTCCCTCGAAGTCAACCTTTTACTTACAAGGAAAATACGTTGATAAAATTCAATTGTATAGTTTGAGAAACAGCTCTTCTAATTTCAGATCGATAGTTGCCTAAAGAATATTTCTTTCGCCTTTGTTCATTATCTATTTAATCTTTCTGATTTCGTACATGTTGGGTTAGCCTGCTTTATAAGCAGCAGATTCTATTACTTCCTCTGTATACCATCTTCCGACTTGGTGTTTAGTTGATTGCTAATACTGATCTTATTACTCTTCGTTACTTTGATGATAATTTTTTATACTTGAACGAAATTCTATAATACGTAGCCTACCTATTCCCTTTTGAATATGCAAATGAACCCGGAAAACAACGCTACATCTGAATCTCAGCTCTTTTATTCCTGTCTTAAACCCTCCTCGAGCACTTCAAAATGTTGAAATGTGTGTAAATTCCTAAGGGACCAAACTGCTGAGGTCGTCGGTCCCTAGAATTACACATTACTTAACTTATGCTAAGAACAATACACACACCCATGTCCCTCTCCCCGCCGGGAATCGAACCCGGGGACAGGAAGCGAGAACGTTACTACACGACCACGAGCTGAGGACAATAAATGCTGTAAACTACTAGTTTGTCTCTGAACTTCACCTAATGGTATCTCATGTTGTCAGCTATCTAGTACTGATCTTAATTCTCGAAGATCTTTAGTATCCCCATATTATATGTGATAATGTACTAATTTTTAAAAAAAATCCTTCTTGCATTAACAAGCAGGTGAGGTTCATATTCAGCGTACCATTACCTTTCCTGAGTACACTTTCGTCTACATCTACATCTACATGGATACTATGCAATTCACATTTAAGTGCCAGGTAGAGGGTTTATCGAACCACCTTCACAATAGTCTATTCTTCCAATCTGGTATAGCGCGCGGAAAGAATGAACACCTATATCTTTCCGTACGAGCTCTGATGTCCCTTATTTTATCGTGGTGACCGTTCCTCCCTATGTAGGTTGGTGTCAACAAAATATTTTCGCATTCGGAGGAGAAAGTTGGTGATTGGAGTTTCGTGAGAAGATTCCGCCGCAACGAATATCGTCTTTCTTTTAATATGTCCAGCCCAAATCCTGCATCATTTCAGTAACACTGTCTCCCACATTTTGCGATAATACAAAACGTGCTGCCCTTCTCTGAACTGTCTCGACGTACTCCGTCAACCATATCTGGTAAGGATCCCACACCGCTCAGCAGTATTCTAAAAGAGGGCGGACAAGCACAGTGTAGGCGGCGGCGGCCCAGTCGAAGCCCACCCGGTCTACGAGAGCTGCAGCAGTGGCTTAGCACTGTATTATTGGACTTGTGTTGGAATTGTGCCCCGACAGTTGAATGATCAGCGTGACGGACTGCCGTCCTAAGGGGTCCGGGGTCGATTCCCAGCTGGGCTGGAAATTTTCTCCACTCAGGGACTGGGTGTTGTGTTGCCTTCATCACCATTTCTTCTGCATTCAGCGCGCAGGTCGCCAAATGTGGCGTCGAATGTAATAAGACCTGCACCAGGGCGGCCGGATCTGCCCCGTAAGGGGCCTCCCGACCAATAACGCCCATTTCCATTTCCATTGGAAGTGTATGTTCTGTAGGGATTGCTTATGTTTCATGTCCCCGTTTTGCTTACGACATGTCGTTGTAGATTTCTCACAGTCAAGTATTGTCATTTATCTTAATGTAATAAAAATTCATTAACACGATTTGTTTGAGTGATGTCTAGCGATCCGAGAAGCAGATTTCCTAGGCGCCTTATATCAGACGAATGGGTAGAACACAACGCTTTCAGCAGACACAGATGTATAGCTACAATTCTTATTCTCCTGTGTATGTCACCTTGTGCTTGTTCATTACAAAGTTGTGCGTTGTTATTCTCACAAAGAGACCGCAATATGGGCCGTTTGCAATACCCCTTGATATTCCCATTCAGCCTGATATCTCGTTTATAACTTCAACATGTGATAATCCTTCTGCACGACGAAAGCATAATCGAATGAGGTGGCGCACATGTTAGAACACTATACAGGTATTTCGGAATAATGGTTATCAAAATTCAAGTAGGTTAATTTCTTCGTGTTGTTCGTGGTTGCCCTATATGACATGTGATTGCTACTGTGATCCTCCAAGGGCACAACAAATTTCCTCTCCATGTGAACTAAAGAAATTTTTATAATGACCAAGATATCGATGTGATACTAGACTTCTCGTTGCCAGGAAAATGTCCATTGAACACGACTTTTCTTTCTACTTCACACATCTGTAACCATCGTATATTAATAATTTGCACTATGCTCCATTTCACACTTCATGTACGTTTAAATGACTATGAAATTATTTGCTTGTGAATAGAAGGCAGTTTTAATAAAACCAAACCGCCATTCATGACGTTTAACAGTGAATCCAGGAAACGAGGTTTCAAAGTAACGTGCAGCATCGTCTCTATTTTTTCTCTTTCTTTCTTTGTGTGTGTGTGTGTGTGTGTGTGTGTGTGTGTGTGTGTGTGTGAGAGAGAGAGAGAGAGAGAGAGAGAGAGAGAGAGAGAGAGAGAGAGAGTTTAAAGGACGCAGGAGCCTTTGTTTGGTCTCGCTCTGTTTAACTCCGTACCTTTGCGCTTAGCAACTCGCTACTCTTCTAGCAGCAGTCTACGTAGGTCGCTGGTGGAGCAAAGCGGCTCTAGTGGTCGGTAAAAAAAGCACAAGTCATTCACGCTTTCAAGAAAGGCTGTCGAACAGACGTACAAAAATGTGTCTATGTTGCTAACGTAGGTCTTTTTAGAAATTTTGGAACATAATTTGTGCTCGCGTATTATGGCATTTCTAGAGACCGAAAATCTCGTCTGTGAAACGCAACACGCGTTTCGAAGACAAAGATCGTCTGAATGCCAGCCTGTTCGCCCACAAAATATGGAAAGCTGTAGATACCGGCGCCTAGGGTTGTGCTGTGTTTTTTATCTTCCAGAAGATGTTCGATACAGCTGTAGATACCGGCGCCTAGGGTTGTGCTGTGTTTTTTATCTTCCAGAAGAGGTTCGATACAGTTCCATATTTCTGCCTAATGAACTAAATACGACCGTGCAGATTAGCCGTGTGATTGGATTGAAGAGTATCTAGCAAATGGAACGCAGAAAACAGAACCGACCGGAAGTTTCAGACGTAAAAATAACTTCGGGCGAGATCCGAAGGGAATGTTATATGACCATTACATTTTACAGTATATACGCTGAATAGCCAAAGAAATGGTACACCTGCCTAATATCGTGTAGAGCCCCCACGAGCACGCAGCAATGCCGCAACACGGCCTGGCGTGGACTCGAATATGTCCGTAGTAGTGCTGGAGGGAACTGGCACCATGAGTCCTTCAGGGCTGTCCATAAATCCGTAAGAGTACGAGGGGTTGGAGATCTCTTCTGAACAGCACGTTGCAAGGCATCCCAGATATGCTCAATAATTTTTATCTCTGGGGAGCTTGGCGGCCAGCGGAAGTATTTAAATTCAGAAGAGTGTTCCTGGAGCCACTCTATAGCAACTCTGGGCGTGTGGGGTGTCCTGATGGAATTCCCCACTCCGTTGGAATGCACAATGGACATGAATGATTTCAGGTGATCAGACAGGATGCTTACGTCACCTGTCAGAGTCATATCTAGACGTATCAGGTGTCCCATATCACTCCATCTGCACACGCCCCAGACCATTAAAGAGCCTCCACCAGTTTGAACAGTCCAATGCTGACATTCAGGATCCATGGATATATGAGGTTATCTCCACGCCCGTACACGTCCATCCGCTCGATACAATTTGAAACGACACTCGTACAACCAGGCGACATGTTTCCAGTCATCGACAGTTCAATGTGGGTGTTCACTGGCCCAGGCGAGGCGTAAAGCTTTATGTCATGGAGTCATAAAGTGTACACGAGAGGGCCTACGGCTCCGAAAGTCCGTATCAATTATGTTTCGTTGAATGGATCGCACGGTGACACTTGTTGATGGCCCAGCACTGAAATCTGCAGCTATTTGCGGAAGGGTTGCAGATCTGTCACGTTGAGCGATTCTCTTCAGTTGTCGTTGCTCCCGTTCTTCAGGATCTTTTCCCGGCCGCAGCTATGTCGGAGAGCTGATTTTTTACCGGATTTCTGATATTGACGGCACACTCGTGAAATGGTCGTACGGGAAAATCCCCACTCCATTGCTACCTCGGAGATACTGTGTCCCATCGCTCATGCGCTGACTGTAACACCACGTTCAAACTCATTTAAATTTTGATAACCTGTCTTGATAAGCTCGATATAGGAGACATCAGGCTGAATGGAAATATCAAGGGGTGTTGCAAATGGCCCATGCTGCGGTGTCTTAGTGAGAATAACAACGCTCAGTTTTGTAGCAGCAGTAACCGATCTAAAAACTGAGCCAGAGACTTGTCTTATACAGGCATTGCCGAGCGCAGCGCCGTATTCTGCCTGTTTACATATCTCTGTGTTTGAACACTCATGCCTCTTTCCAGTATCTTTGGCGTTTCAATGTATAAAAGACCTAGTGGATAACGTCAGACGTTCCATGAGGCTTCCGCTGATGACGGGTTGCACACAGAGAAATAGCAACGCTTGAACGTTACAACGAAATGTGGGAACATCTCGCGCGGGATTAGCCGAGCGGTCTTAGGCACTGCAGTCATGGACTGTGCGGCTGGTCCCGACGGAGGTTCGAGTCCTCCCTCGGGCATTGGTGTGTGTGTTTGTCCTTAAGATAATTTAGGTTATGTAGTGCGTAAGCTTAGGGACTGATGACCTTAGCAGTTAAGTCCCATAAGATTTCACACATATTTGAACATTTTTGGGAAGACCTACAGGGGTCGATGCTTGGTGCACGAAGTGGCAGTTGACCCTCAACATAAATAAGTGTAATATGCTGCGCATAAATAAACTCGTTATTAAGCGAGTACATAACTGCAGAACAAGCACTGGAAGCAGTCACGTCCATAAAATATCTAAGAGTATGCGTGCGGAAAGATCGCATAAAACAAATCACAGGTAAGGTAAAATTCAGAAAGATTCGTCGGAAGAATCCTCAGGAAATGGAGTCCACCCACCACCCTCAAAGGAGATAGTTCACAAAACCATCGTTCGATCAGTACGTGATTTTTACTCGTTAGCCTGTGATCCGCAGCAGGTAATATTGGTAGAGGGAATAAAGAAGGTCCAAAGAAGAGCAGCGCATTTCGTTGTAGATTCACTCAGAAAGCGCGAAAGCGAGAGGGAGACGCTCAGCAAATTCCTTTGACAGACGCTGCAAGATGTACGTTCTGCATCACGATGTGCTTTAGTGTTAAGACTCCGAGAGTGTCGGTCCTAGAAGAGTTAACCAGTATGATGCTTGCTCTCATGTGTATTTCGCGAAAAGATCATGAAGATAAAACTAGATTCGAGCTCACACGGAGGCTTACCAACAATCGTTGTTCCTGTAGCTACAAAGACATTATAATTTTTTTTAGCACTGTTGAATAAAACAACGTTTCTCAGCCTTTTTCTGAAGAAGTATTTATGTTCTAAGGCAATAAAGTCGCAATCTCAATTAGTTAGTCAAAGGACATGTTTCTTGCAGTTAAATTTAGCTGCTGTACTGAATCGTCCAACCGTAGGGTGTATTAATAAAAAAAGAGGGGAATTACAACGTATATAGTTTACAAAGGAGAATAAGCGTTGTTAAGAAGCTGTCGTTGTAAAAACGTATAGACGTCACAGTAAATATAATTTCAGGATGTGTTACCACGTTTTTATGCTTCAGTCTCATTATAAGTCGAGACCTTTGTAGTAATGAACGCTTTAAACTGAGTCTAACACTAACAATTACTCGTACATTTCAAAAAACTGAGTGCTATTTACTAGTGGTTAGGTTAGGTTAGTGTTTTTTAACGTCATTAGAAACGGAGCACAAGCTCGGGGTAGGGAAGGATGGGGAAGAAAATCGGCCGTGCCCTTTCAAAGGAACCATCCCGGCATTTGCCTGAAACGATTTAGTGAAATCACGGAAAACCTAAATCAGGATAGCTGGAGACGGGATTGAACCGTTGTCCTACCGAATGCGAGTCCGGTGTGCTACCCACTGCGCCACTTCGCTCGGTCAAACATTTGGAAATTTGTGATAAGTTCCTATGGGGCTAAACTACTAAGGTCATCGGTCCCTAGCCTTACACACTACTTAACGTAACTTAAACTAACTTACGCTAAGGACAACACATACACCCACGCCCGATGGGGGATTCGAACCTCCCACGGGGGTACCCACGCGAACCGTGGCAAGGCGCCCTGCTAGACCGCACGACTATCTCGCGCGGCTCTGCAAATCGTCAGTAAATGGTGTGTGTGGTAATAAAACGTACACTAAGGAAAAAGGCAACTAGTTAATCTCGATGATGCCTAAATCGCCCCGACAACTTTTGTTATGTGTGTGGGAAATTCACTCCAAAAACCCAAAGAAAATCAATCACTGATTTGGTTAAGAAGGCCTCTAAATTGTATTTTGGTTGTCCTGTTGGCGATGAAGATAAAAATTTTCCACCTCGTATTGCCTGCATAATCTATATTACAACCTTAACGGAGTGATTGGTTCAAATGGCTCTGAGCACTATGGAACTTAACTAAACGGAGTGGTTGAAAGGAAAACGCCGAGCTATGCCATTCGCTGTTCCGATGGTGTGGTGTGAGCCTAATGGCCATTATTCAGCCTGTTACTTCTGTCTTACAAATATTTCGAGACATTCAAGTAAAACTAGACATAAAATAAAGTATCCAAATGTATCTTCAGCGCATTTGCCTGGCCCCATTATGAGGGGTTGCCTGTTCCTGTCCGTAACTTGAAAGCCACGGAGCCAGACACCATGTCAAGTCAGTCAGAAATTACTGAACATATAGAAGAGTACTTCCCTCAGTATCACGATACTTCGCCTCAGCTCTTTAATCAAAAGAAATTGAAAGATTTGGTTCGCGATCTAAGACTTTCGAAACTCCAAGCTAAACTCTTGGGGTCGAGACTCCAGTGACAAAAATTTCCTGTTTCAGATCAAGAGGTGCTTCCTTCGCTCAATATTTCGATATGCAGAATTCAATGTATGTAGAAATGTCAATGGTCTGATGATGCAGCTAGGTGTACAACGTAATCCACAGGAGTGGCGATTGTTTATTGACTCCAGTCAAACCCGCTTGGAAGCAGTACTACTGCATAATGGCGGTGTATATCCATCGGAACCTTTGGCTTACGCAGTAGACACGAAAGAATCTTATGAAACCATTGCTTTGCTGCTAGAGGCAATCAAATATAAGGATCATGAATGGCAGCTTTGCTGTGATTTAAAAGTTGTGGCACTCCTTACAGGTTTACAGGCTGGATTCACAAAATACTGTTTTGTGCCTTTGGGACAGCCGTGACACCAAGAACCACTATCCAGTCAAGGAATGGCCTATCAATAAGTCATATGTTCCTGGAAACGTAAATGTGGACAATACGTCATTGGCTGAACCCACTAAAATCATTTTGCCTCCCTTTGTAGACCTTATCAAGGACTTTGCAAAAGCTCTGGATAAAGAAGGCGTAGCCTTCAATCATATAAAAGAAAGGTTTCCCAAATTAAGTGAGGCAAACCTGAAAGAGGGTATATTTGTTGGACCACAAATAAGAAAATTTCTGAAATATCCAATCTTTGATACCAAACTCACAGATGTCCGATTAGCTGCTACGGCTTCTTTTAAAGCAATTGTTAAGGGCTTTTTGGGTAACAGTAAAGACAAAATCTATGTTACCATTGTGAATGATCTGTTGAATAACTGTACGAAAATGGGGTGTAGAATGTCGCTTAAAATCACCTTGATTTCTTCCCGGAAAATTTTGGAGCCGTACGTTTTCACCAAGACATTCTTACCATGGAACACCGTTACCAAAGCCATTGGAACCCTTCGACGATGGGTGACTACTGCTGGGGTCTTCTTAGGGAGCCGGCCGGTGTGGCAGTGCGGATCTAGGCGCTGCAGTCTGGAACCGCGTGACCGCTACGGTAGCAGGTTCGAATCCTGCCTCGGGCGTGGATGTGTGATGTCCTTAGGTTAGTTAGATTTAAGTAGTTCTAAGTTCTAGGGGACTGATGACCTCAGATGTTGTCCCATAGTGCTCAGAGCCATTTGAACCATTTTCTTCTTAGAGAGAGTGATGAAACGGCAAACAAAAGAAGACCCCGTCGTCTCATTTTTCAAAAACCAAAGACGATTAAAGGTGAAAATTTCTTCTGAACTAATTTGGACCTTTTATTGGATCATGGCCATATATACATCCAAAATAGTACTGATTTCAAACGTTCTGAATGTGTATTTTTGTTTGACTTAATTGTGTCTATTTTTGCTATTACCATTTTTTATTCTCCTGTGCATCTAGGAAATGTGACGTCATAGAGAAAAATTGATTTTGCCAGTGTATTCAGCACTCAAAAATTAGGTAAATCCACCCATTTACAAACCAGATGCAGAAAAAAGTTTAAATTTGTTAACTAGTGTTATTAGATATTATCATGTAAGATTCTTCGTCCAAAGTCACAACCTTACTTTTTCTGAACATCGAAGAAGAAACGATAGCAGTGTACCTCTCTGAGACGTTGCAAAAGCAATTAATTCTGCCGTACTTAAAATGAAGATGTAAAAAGGCTGTAAAGGTATTGTAATGACCAGTTTTCCTTTTGCTAGCAGACTATCTCAGAGGCTGTAAATGTAACTCCGAGTAATTACTCTCTCCAAAGAAAAAAGTGTTTGAAATTACGGCGTACTGCATTTCTGATGTTCTACATCTACATCTACGTGATTACTCTGCGATTCACAATCAAGTGCCTGGCAGAGGGTTCAGTGAACCACCTTCATGCTGTCTCCCTACCGTTCCACTCTCGAACGGCACGCGGGAAAAACGAGCACTTAAATTTTTCCGTGCGAGCCCTGATTTCTCTTATTTTATCGTGATGATAATTTCTCCCTATGTAGGTGGGCGACAATAGAATGTTTTCACAATCGGAGGAGAAAACTGGTGATTGAAATTTCATGAGAAGATCCCGTCGCAAGGAAAAACGCCTTTGTTGCAATGATTGCCACTCCAATTCACGTATTATATCTGTTACACTATCTCCCCTATTTCGCGATAATACAAAACGAGCTGCCCTTCTTTGTACTTTTTCGATGTCATCCGTCAGTCCCACCAGATGCGGATCCCACACCGCACAGCAGTACTCTAGAATAGGGCGGACAAGCATAGTGTAAGCAGTTTCTTTGGTAGACTTGTTGCACCTTCTAAGTGTTCTGCAAATGAATCACAGTCTTTGGTTTGCTTTACCCACAATATTATCTATGTGATCGTTCCAATTTAGGTTGTTTGTAATTGTAATCTCTAAGTATTTAGTTGAATTTACAGTCCTCAGATTTGTGTGACTTGACGCGTAATCGAAATTTAGCTAAGTCTTACTCCCGGCAATGTGCCGGTCCGTGACGGTGCGAATGAAAAGGCTCCTGTTTTCTGTTTGGCACGTCGCTTAGCTAAAACATCTTATACAATGGAGAGAGAGAGAGAGCACAAATTGAAAGTCGAAGATCGCTCAGATTTACCACTAAATTCCATTATGATACATGTATACAGTATAAGTATCGTAGCTATCAGTATGAATTGCGTTATTTCTCAGCGATCTGAGTGTATTAAGATTTATCCTGAAAATTGGTGCTTAGTTCAGAACAACGTTTGTAGCATTGTCTCACTTGTGAGCCTGCTATCGAATTTCTCATAATGCAAATTTTCAGTCAATAACTGAGCAGTCATGGTGTGACAATTCTGATCACATCCGTATCTTTTTAGGTTTTCTTATCTTACTATGTTGTCAATCTGAGTCATATTCTGAACCAGTGAAGTTACTTCTTAGAAGCACTTGACGCTAGTGAAGACAAACTGAGAGAACACGATTAACCACTTTCATCCTTGTTTCTTACAATTATACTGTATATCTCTGATAAGTTGAAAAATAATTGAATTCAATATACGTATTCAAAACGAAGCCTAAGGCTAGAGTTATCTGACGAGATGATTAACTGTACAATTACACTTGCTGTTGGAGTTAATCGTGTTCCAGGTATGTGTTAATACAACACGGATCTCATAGGTAATGTTAACTCTTTAATAGCTAACTTCGCCGGCCGGTGTGGCCGTGCGGTTCTAGGCGCTTCAGTCTGGAACCGCGTGACCGCTACGGTCGCAAGTTATAATCCTGCCTCGGGCATGGATGTGTTAGTTAGGTTTAATTAGTTCTAAGTTCTAAGTGACTGATGGCCTCAGAAGTTAAGTCGCATAGTGCTCAGAGCCATTTGAATCATTTGAATAGCTAACTTCAACAGAGCTTCATTTCCATTGTAAATGACTTACGGAACATTGTGATCCAAATACGTGGTTATTTAGTGCCATCCCTGTCTCGTTCGAAGAATCGGCACAGGTTTTACGCTTTTTGTTTAATTTAAAGCTTTACTAAACGAAACGCCAGCTACTTCGTTGAATAGTTCCGGAACACGAGGGAATAATATGGACGACCCCCGAATATGATGTAGGCTAATCATGGACATTCGTAACAGCATAGAACTATCTATATAGACAAAGAATACCTGTGGACAACTGAATGAACGTTCCTGCCTATTGTTTTGTATGAGTAGTTCAATGTTGTCCCTGTTTATACAAGCGTAAATTCAGTTGAGTAATCACATTTTTGGCTGTGGTCTTCTTAGTATACCGGTCTGTTGCCAATCGGGGTGAACTCAGCCCTTGTGAGGCAAATTGATGAGCTACTTGATTGAGAAGTAGCGACTCCGGTCTCGGAAACTGACACGCGGCCGGGAGAGCGGTGTGCTGACCATATGCCCCTCTATATCCGCATCCAGTGACGCCTATGGGTTGAGAATGACACGGTGGCCGGTCGGTACAGTTGGGCCTTCATGGCCTGTTCGTGAAGAGTTTAGTTTAGTCTTCTTAGTATAGAAAAAACCTGGTTAATGCTCTCTAACCTATATTAATATTTAGTTTCCCATGCCCTAATGAGTTTGAATGAAGCTTCTTTCCTACGAAACATTTGTGCTGCCTAGAGAGTATACCGCCCACAACGATAATTGTTTACAACGTACCAAAGTGGTGAAAAGGAAGTCGAGACGAACATGTTGATGGAGGACACTTCTGTTCTACCAAATCTGGAAACTGCCACAAACTGGCCCACAAAAGACACCTACGCTACAGGGCATGCGCTTCTCGCAAGATTTTCAATATTCTATCGCTTTCTTCGTGCAAACTGTTATTGCTAGAGATAATGATTAGGACCTAGTTATGAGCAATTTAATTTAGTTTAATTCTGTACTGAGATCATTTCCGCAAGAAGTTACGGTTTTTGAGTTATTCAAGAATAACATGCAGAAGTGACCTTCAAACGAACGCACCTCCCCCCCCCCCCCCAAGAAAAATCATACTCATACACCCTCCCCCCCCCCCCCCCCCCCCCACACACACACCTGACATGATTTTAATATGTCGTTCATGGCACTCTCTCCTATAAGTAGACGAAAATTTGCGACTATAAGAATTGTTTCCCATATTCGACCTTTCATTGAAGGAACTATTTTTACGCCATCGGCTTAGTCGTGGACTTGGAAACTGTAAAATTGTTTGTGTAGTTTTTACCTCACAATTTTTCGAATTACAGCTGCATAAACTAAACAATTAAATCGTTTGGTTTGCCTGCCCTTCTTACTGCGAAACTACTGTGCTTGTAAGAGTGAAATTTAGATTGAGTTCTACAGTGATAGGTTTTGCTTAACGTGTTCAAAAGTCTTGTTTCTTTCATTACCCTCACGGGAAAGCTTAAATTCATAATGTTAATGAAATGGCCGATGCTGTCATAACCCAATCATTGGAGAACAAAAAATTTGAAATATGGCAAATATTTCGTGTACATTTCGTAAAGTGCTAGGTGGAAGTGCCAGGAATAACATGCTGAAAATCATGACCGGTGGGAGTGATGGTGGGGATGGGGCTGCTTTTGAAGGTCACTTTTGTACGCTTTCTTGAATAACTCGAAAGTCACCATCTCTAGTGAAAACATATTTCAGTACAAAATTATACTACATTACATTTCGTACACAGAGATACCGCTCTTTTTTCTCCAGGACTAACAGTTGGCACGAAGGGAAAGAGAGAATATTGAAAATCTCGTCTGACACGCATTCGCTGTTGCTAAGGTGGTTTTTGTAGGCCAGTTTTTCGTAGTTTCCCGGCTTGATAGACCACATGTGTCTTACGTCAAATTGCTCGTCTCGATTACACAGGTGAACAGTGAATTTAGGGTAACTTTATGACACTGAATTCGAATATGCCACTTGTTTTGCTACATTGACTCTATTCATTGCGGTAACGTGTAATATGTAGGTAAACAAAGAAACAAAAATTCAAAATATTGAGATACATTGTGTACATAGTCAAGTGAAAATGAGAAAAACCTTTGGAAAAGATCACAAAAATGCAGTTTCATTGTTGATTCAGCATGCAATAGAAGCAGAAAGGAAAAACAAACAGCCTTTTAAAAACATTACAATTAGCATATGAAAAAACTCCGCCTGTGTGATTTTCTCTTGTGTTGATCGTCAGGACAGTCACGCTGAAGATTCCAGAAGTAGTCTGCCATCATGTGCTTGTCCCATCTACCTTGATATCGTTCTTAGGTCACCTGTAAATCTTCATGGAAACTTTCACCTTGTTCCTCGCTGTAGTCACCAAGATTGGCCCGAAATCAATCAAGATGGCTGTGGAGGAAGTGAATCTTAATGCTCATATTAGCCCCCAAGCTTTTGAAGTTTTGAGCAAGGTTTGCACCAGTTCCTCATAATTATGTGCCTTTTGGTTACCCAAAACAAAGGCAAAACTGTTCCAGGCAGATGCACAATTCATAACTTTAATGAATTCCAAATCATGTATAAGCTTCCGAATTTGGGGACCATAAACTATATCAGCTTTTAATTTTTCATTACTGAGCCTAGGTAATGATTTGCATATATATTTGAAACAGTCACTATTTTTGTCCAATGCTTTCACAAATTGCGCCATTAGACCAAGTCTGTTATGAAGTATTGGAAGAATGCTTTTGTCCCTGTCAACTGATGGTTCATTTAGGATATTAGCTGCTCCTACAGTAAAACTATCTGTTGATGGCCATGAAACTTTTTCCCATTGATTATGCTTTGCTCTGCTGTCCCACGTGCAAACAAAGCAAGGGAATTTTATGTATCCACTTTGTTGTCCAAGCGAAAAGTTAACCATTTTTAAATCAACACAGATAGACCATTGGTGTTGACTGTAACGAGGTTTCTGGAGAATCATAGGGAGATTTTCGTATTCATCATGAAGTTTCGTCATCTTGACTGAAGTATGGAAGTAGATTTTCTTCTCCTGTCTGGGAAGCTGTGATTTTAGTTCCTGGTTGTAGACGATTCTTCTCATTTAGTCTAGATGCTAAGAGTTCTGGAGACTGTTTGTGCCGGCCGCAGTGGCCGAGCGGTTCTAAGCGCTTCAGTCCGGAATCGTGCGACTGCTACTGTCGCAGGTTCGTATCCTGCCTCGGGCATGGATGTGTGTAAGGTCATTAGGTTAGTTAGGTTTAAGCACTTCCAAGTTCTAGGGGACTGATGACCTCGGATATTAAGTCCCATAGTGCTCAGAGATATTTAAACCATTTTTTTGGAGACTGTTTAGAAAGACCGATGTCTCTTATCAAATCGTTAAGCTCTTCCTGACTGAAGAGCTGATGTCTTGTAGAACTTCCTTCGTATTCAGATTCACTACTACTAGTGTTCAAGTCCCGCAAATCGTCATAATCTGAAGGAAGTAGTTTTGGCAGAGTGGGGAACACTGGTGCAGGAATGTCATCGCTATGTGGCACAGGTCGCCTTGCTGATTCTAAATGGGGATATTCCCACTTTTGCTTCTTGTAGCGACTGAAACAGTGACAGTGCAATAATAATAATTATTATTATGGTGGTTTTTTGCCTCTCGCCACACCATTGGCACTCCAGAGTTTAAACCTCTTCGTTTGCTATTAGTCTATAGTCGTAAAGACTTGAAGCAGCTTTTGTAAACATTATGAGCAGCCCAAAGTTTATCTTGGTCTCCCAGTTTAATCCCCAAAATACGCAAGTAATGTCAGTCAGTAATGTTCTTCCGTTTTTCTTGCCGAGTGTGTTCTTCAAAAATATAGCACAACACATCAGGAGAGTTGAAACAACCTCTACACGAAGAAATCTATGAAAAGAATATAGTAAAATAAAAATTATATTTGCAAAAGTATGTTGTTATAAACAAAATGAGGCAGAACTAAGAGGACAACATAAATTACAATATGATCTATAACTTACTTTTAACTAACAATAATGTGATAACTATCGTGACATACCTTTTTCTTCATACAATGACCGAGAAACTCCTCTCTAACAAAAACTTTTAAAAGCTATTACACAAATCGCGTCCTCTCACACGCTCGTTCCTCGCTCGGCTACCGCTCTGAGCTCAAACAAGGGGGTGTCACCAACTGACTCTTCTTGAAATGTGAGACACAAGAGGGTGTCTCAAATTACCAGCACGTCCCATAATCTCATCTTCTCCTCTATAACGTGTAACACGTACGATATTACATTCGTTCATTGGCAGTCACTAATATAAAATGAATAGGCATACAGAATTATGGAATTCGCAACAAATTTACTGATAATTTAACGATTAAACACTACATGTCAGTAATAGCCTGTATCTAAGATACTAGAACCAACTGGGGAGCCGGCCGTGGTGGCCGTGCGGTTCTAGGTGCTGCAGTCCGGAACCGCGGGACTGCTACGGTCGCAGGTTCGAATCCTGCCTCGGGCATGGATTTGTGTGATATCCTTAGGTTAGTTAGGTTTAAGTAGTTTTACGAGGTGCGACAATAAAGTAATTAGACTGATCTGAAACAAAAGTTGCTTACCGTTTTAGTCAAGTTTAGTGTTTTCTCCTTCAAAGTAGTTCCCTTCTGGTTGCACACACTTTTTCCAGCGCTTCTGCCATTGATGGTTACATTTCTAGAAGTCATCTTCTGTAATACCCTCCAAGGCACTCGTCACTGCTTTTTGGACATTTTGGTGTTGTGTGAAAAAGGGGTCCCGTGATCGCCGTTTTGACTCTTGGAAAATAAAAAAACTCGCATGGAGCAATATCTGGTGAATAAGGTGGCTGTGGTAGTACTGAAATTTGTTTTGAGGTTAAAAATTGCTGTACTGACAGAGTTGTATGGGATGGCGGATTATCGTGATGCAGAATCCAATCTTTCTCATACCAATATCTTCAGTTATTATTAGACGAACCGTTTCTCGATTGATGTTCAGTTCTTCTGCAATCATTTTCACGGAAAATCTTCGATCAGATTGTTCGAGTTCACGCACCCAAGTTCACATCCGTCCGTGAAGTTGATGGTCGTCCACTGCGGTCTTCATCTCCAATATTCGTTCGGCCTTCACCAAACATTTACGCCAACGAAAAACTTGAGCTACAGACATAACCTCCCCTCCAAAAGGCTTCTGAAGCTCACCGTAAGTTGTCGTCGCGTTTTCACCCGATTTAACGCAAGAAGAAAAGGCATACAGTTGCGCAATATAATGCATTTATATTTCCGTGAGAAGAGACACGAACACTGGTTAACTTATTACAGTTCAACTCATGACTGAGCAGTTGCATCGGTGAGCCGCTTGGACTAGAAGCAGCTTATAGACCAAGGTCAAAGATATTGTGCCTACGCAAGCCTGCAGGGTTGCTACATCTTGCAAAGAAAATCAGTCTCATTAGTTTATTGTCGCACCTCGTAAGTCTAGGGGACTGATACCTCAGATGTTAAGTCCCATAGGGCTCAGAGCCATTTGAACCATCTGGATATCCTGAGTACATTTGCATTAGGGGTCAGAGACTGCAAATAAGTGGGTGCCGAGAACTGTCCCGTGATTTGAGTTTTGAGATGTTGCAGTTACTTCATGGTAACCACCAATTACTTCCTTGTGGCTCATTATACACTCCTGGAAATTGAAATAAGAACACCGTGAATTCATTGTCCCAGGAAGGGGAAACTTTATTGACACATTCCTGGGGTCAGATACATCACATGATCACACTGACAGAACCACAGGCACATAGACACAGGCAACAGAGCATGCACAATGTCGGCACTAGTACAGTGTATATACACCTTTCGCAGCAATGCAGGCTGCTATTCTCCCATGGAGACGATCGTAGAGATGCTGGATGTATTCCTGTGGAACGGCTTGCCATGCCATTTCCACCTGGCGCCTCAGTTGGACCAGCGTTCGTGCTGGACGTGCAGACCGCGTGAGACGACGCTTCATCCTGTCCCAAACATGCTCAATGGGGGACAAATCCGGAGATCTTGCTGGCCAGGGTAGTTAACTTACACCTTCTAGAGCACGTTGGGTGGCACGGGATACATGCGGACGTACATTGTCCTGTTGGAACAGTAAGTTCCCTTGCCGGTCTAGGAATGGTAGAACGATGGGTTCGATGAAGGTTTGGATGTACCGTGCACTATTCAGTGTCCCCTCGACGATCACCAGAGGTGTACGGCCAGTGTAGGAGATCGCTCCCCACACCATGATGCCGGGTGTTGGCCCTGTGTGCCTCGGTCGTATGCAGTCCTGATTGTGGCGCTCACCTGCACGGCGCCAAACACGCATACGACCATCACTGGCACCAAGGCAGAAGCGACACTCATCGCTGAAGACGACACGTCTCCATTCGTCCCTCCATTCACGCCTGTCGCGACACCACTGGAGGCGGGCTGCACGATGTTGGGGCGTGAGTGAAGACGGCCTACCGGTGTGCGGGACCGTAGCCCAGCTTCATGGAGACGGTTGCGAATGGTCCTCGCCGATACCCCAGGAGCAACAGTGTTCCTTATTTGCTGGGAAGTGGCGGCGCGGTCCCCTACGGCACTGCGTAGGATCCTACGGTCTTGGCGTGCATCCGTGCGTCGCTGCGGTCCGGTCTCAGGTCGACGGGCACGTGCACCTTCCGCCGACCACTGGCGACAACATCGATGTACTGTGGAGACCTCACGCCCCACGTGTTGAGCAATTCGGCGGTACGTCCACCCGGCCTCCCGCATGCCCACTATACGCCCTTGCTCAAAGTCCGTCAACTGCACATACGGTTCACGTCCACGCTGTCGCGGCATGCTACCAGTGTTAAAGACTGCGATGGAGCTCCGTATGCCACGGCAAACTGGCTGACACTGACTGCGGCGGTGCAGAAATGCTGTGCAGCTAGCGCCATTCGACGGCCAACACCGCGGTTCCTGATGTGTCCTTTGTGCCGTGCGTGTGATCATTGCTTGTACAGCCCTCTCGCAGTGTCCGGAGCAAGTATGGTGGGTCTGACACACCGATGTCAATGTGTTCTTTTTTCCATTTCCAGGAGTGTATTTCCAGAGATGTTAAAGAACGAAAAAGAAACAGAAGCCGACAGGGCGCTACACTTCTGTGGTAACGTATGTTCCTCTATTCATCTGTGTGAGTCGTACTTGAATGAGAACAACAGCGTCGAGATAAGAACTTTTGATCATTCCTGGACCTTCTGCGAATTTTTCGAATCCTCGAACTAAGACGGCTTACAAAGAGCTTTGCGGATTTTGCAGATGTACGAATCGAATTAGACAGTTACGGATGGGAGACGAGGAGAGGATTCCGCGAGGTGCTGGTCAGATCTTTTTGCAGGGACGCGCTGCAGCGGCTATCAGATAGATGCTGCGCCGCCGCAGCCGCCAGCGCCGTCGGCGGCCTTTGAGGCGGCGTGCCGCGTTAACTGGCAGCGTGTCTCCGCCAGATGCTTTCCCTCCAGTACCCGCCTGCTCTCTGGGCTCGGCCATTTAGGAGCGGTCGCAGCTGTTGCTGTACCTCGGTAGCTTTCCGCCTTTTCTGTGAACTCCCGTGGGAAACGCTTGTGTCCTAGCAGATGCGTAATACCTCGAAACTCGGACAAACATCCGGGTCCCAAAATATGCCATCTGGCTCCAAGTCACCAGCGACTGAGTTATCACATCCATTCTGGGCAGGTGTTTCGAATACGCAAGATGATTAATGCGGCCACATGGTGTACAAACAGAGTTACCGGAATAATTCGAGGCTGGCCAAGAAACTTTCTCCTAAAATCCACGGATAACGGAGGCATAGTAAAAGGTCGTGACATAACCTTTCTTCATTGTGTCGCATTCGCGATGAGGAATTTGTAGCATGTGCGGCAGTTATCATTGTAAATGTAGGCTACGACACTACGAAAAATGTCTACGCTTGTGAAATGAGGAGAGAAACCTAATAAATTATACAGTAAGATGTACCTTACGCTATCGGTGTGTCCACGTAGTACAAGACAGAAGTAGATGAAAAAAAAATGTATCTAGCATTCAGCCATTATAAAATATAGGTTACATTATGCTCAGCACTGTATGCAAGGAGTCAAAAGTTTTACGGCGTGACTGAGCTGATGATAGTGTAACAACACCTTTAAAATATACACTGACTTTTATGGGAACTATAATAATTAATGATTTAGGTTATCGCACAAGCAATAAGTCATCAAAAAAGCTATGGGTTGTTTTTGGTAATGTCTCTGTTCAAATGTGTGTGAAATCTTATGGGACTTAACTACTAAGGTCAGCAGTCCTTAAGCTTACACACTACTTAACCTAAATTACCCTAAGGACAAACACACACACACACACACACACACACACACACATGCCCGAGGGAGGACTCTAACCTCCGCCGGGACCAGCCGTACAGTCCATGACTGCAGTGCCTCAGACCGCTCTGCTAATCCCGCGCTGCGGTAATGTCTCTGCATGACTACTAGCTCTTAGCTGCATTCGAGTATATCAGTACAGTAGCCAAAACGCGAAGATAACGTGACTTTATGATTTTGAGAGACTGGCTTTAGCCACCACCCTCTCTCATTTCTCAATCTTACTCAGTGTGGCTTAAAGACCATAACGTAAGGCATTTACAGAAAACAATCATTGTAGAACAATGTCTTCTAGTGTTTTAAATGAGCACATTTATCCCACGTCAAGCTCTGAAATGCTTTGGTGCTTTCTGGTGTACCATACCTCCAGTGAAAATATAAAATTTCGTAAGGATTGAATCATTTTGTAGTAATGTATTACAGGTTACACTACATCTGTGTGTTTGCTTGCAAATAAATTTGTTTTTGGCTGGCATCCTTCTTGAGCAAAACACAGTTTTTTTCCTTCTTTTACCGAGACAAGTTTCGCTGAAGTTAAAGCATCATCAGTGGATTTTTATTTGACTATTGCACACACACACACACACACACACACACATATATATATATATATATATATATAATTAACTAATGTTAAGTCTAACCGTAACATTCTCAGTCGTAAATTTAAGTTCTCTGTGGTAGCAGATGACAATCTTTGCAAGGAAAACAACTGTAATGCACAACACAAAAAGCTAGAAAAATCATAGCACGTTGTAACAAAGTATACATATAAAAATCTTGTCTGCCTTGCAACTTATAAACACATTCTTAAAAACTCGAATTTATATATGTATATGTAGCAGAAGAGCATGTTTCTTGTTGTACATCTAGTTACCACTGCTTTAGATAGTGTAAACAGTAAACGTGTTTGGAAAGTTGCTTCCTGGTGTGAGGTGTAAGTTGTTCATATCTGTAGGAAAGTAAATGTTCTCGTACGACCTGAATTCTTATTCCGACCATTGGTTCCTTATCTGAAGCTTCCCAATTTAGGATCCTGCTAATCTGGGTAATTTTAACTCTGGACACCTTGTAGTGGAACCTGTTTAAGTAGCCTATTGTACATCACTGAGAAGCCCAAAAATATCACGTCATTCAGTTAGCTGTTTACTGCCAACTACTGTATCCTGAATAATACATATGCACCTACTTTACTACACCACAGGTCACCGTAGTATCGAGTACTACGCGTGGTACCTTCATTTCCATTTGAATTGCAGATACAGTTCTGAAGAACGATTATTTGTGCGTTTCTGTAGGTGGTGCAAGCACTCTTATTTTTATCGCCATGGTATCTCCACTCTAAATTAGTGAAATGTAATTGTATATTTTTAAAATCATATATAAAAATGTTGTAGAAATTTCAAACAGCAATCAGCCTCTTGCTTTTCTACGCGCCCTTGTAAAGTAATCCAACGCAGACTGTAGGAGTGTAATGCGCCTTCACTGACCAAATAAGGTTGTTTTTGAGTCCAGTTTTCACTCAGTACGATCTGAGAAACATTATACGTTCGTAAAAAAAACCACAACTCGTTAGAAACCTCACGACACATGCCTGTCTTGCGTTTCTGTTTCTCACGTACTCTTTCAGTGTTATATTATATGATGGCTCAGAGATATTTATACGATGACACTGACTGCCTGAATTTCACGACTGCTCCGACCCGCCTTTCCTTTTCAGTATAAATTACTTCTCCGAGTGTTTCAGTTGTTTCTTATTCCCTATAAATATTTATTTTGCGGGGGTACGTCTATAATTTCAAATTCATCGATGATCCCTCGCAAAGTGCTCTCTCCTTTTTTTAAACAATTAATTTCTACTTGTCTGCATTATATTTTATTGACAACCTGCGGTAGAGGCCTCTAAGTTTTTTTTAAGAATTTTCTTGATGATACTGTTATGAAACCAAAAAGCAATTCTTTGTCACACGTCACCGATCATCAATGCGTGTAGAATAGTACGTTCAGACGAACTCTTCACAATTTATTTGGCAAAACTGTGTTTCTAGATTCAACTAAGAAGGCATTTCAATTTGCCTTCGAACGGTTTTGTGTAACATAATATTACCTTTCATTTTCATATTATTTGTTCATTTTCAGTCCTAGCAATAATTTGATAAACAACGGCATTGATGACACATCATCGTCACAACTACTCTATGTCAAAGTGTCAAGGATACTTGGTACTTATAAATGGTGGAAAACAGAATTTTTTATGACTTTATTAAATTCTATAGTCTTTCCTGATTACATTGATACATACATTATAGGGTTTCAAATGAAAAATGACCTATATATACCAAATTTTAAAGTTACGGTCATGTATGTCGCCATGCTCCCTTTATTTCTGTTACAGAAACCAGCACTATTTCGAATAGACCTGTGAACTTTCTGTTTCCAGCGATTATACGCATGATACATTGTAAATGTTGGTAACGGTGTGTATGTTGGTAGCAGTGCAGGTTTCTAGTGTCTGTAAATGATTATCTTTGCTAGTATTTACTTTTGTTTCGCTGAAGCAGTTTGTTCACGTGTTACTGAATGTTTGTTGCTACATATATTTGTGGAAGTACATATCATTTAGTGTGCAATAAATAGAAACTATGTCACGCATCAAGAAATTCATTAAAAGGAGATTCCGTGGTAACCGGTTCACAATCAAAGCAAACCACACTGTTGAAAGTAACGTGTGTATCAGTTCTTCAGGGCACGAACTCCCACATGACACGCCTCCTGGTGATTCAAATTTTTGTGTTATCAATGACGCTATTTGAGGTGTATTTGTTGTTGTTGATGTGGGCATCTTACCTTTTTTCATAAAGGAAGTGGCGAAATGTAAGTGATGTGATGGTGGAGACTGTCTGGACATAACTGGGCAACAAAGTAGCACGAAGGGTTTAGCCTCAAAATTAGTTGTTCTGTGTAGATTCTGCAATAAATCTACCTAGAAAATGAGTTCGAACATTGTGAATAATTCATATGATGTGAATTTGAAGTTAGTGTATGCAACGCATGCAACAGGAAAAGGAAAAATAGATGCTTTGTAGTTTGATGGAACTTCCTCCTCCACCCAGTAGGTTCAGCAAGTACATAAAAATACTTTCAGGTTCCTTGACGATTGTGTCTAAAGCATCTTTGAAACGTACAGTAGAAGAAACTGTAAATATTAGTTGACCCAGGGCCACTGCTGTTGCACTTGATGGGACATGACAACGTCGAGGACATCGTTGGTTGAATGGGGTTGTAAGTGCTACTTCTCTGGAGAATGGAAAAGTTGTTGATGTGTCTCCAATGTGTGTGAGATCTGAAGAATGTGGTGGCAAGGGCAACAGCCGAACAACTTTTTTATCGAGGTAATCTGGGCACCACGGGCAACAAGTGATCATTCTTTATCTTGTTGAAAGATTGCGGATATATCTAAGATAAGGCACAGCCACTGGCCTTAGTCGTCATAAATGTAAGAGCTGCTATCCAAATTATTGTCTATGAAATTCAGAGGTGGTCGCTTTTTGTATCGAGTGACACGATAGATGCTGGTTCCGTATGATGAAGAAGAATGCAATGTGACATCGTTCGTCCTGCTCTAAGCAGTTACATATTGAAAAGACCATCGAGAAGCGTAGACAGTGGCTACTGGCTCCTTCCTCTGCTGTCGTGTGAAGGAAAGTCTGAACCATGATCGTCCCACTGACAGACTGTAGTGCTCCAAACGTTGCCTCATTGTTCGTTGGAATACTTATCTAGCTGCAAGCAAACCAATTTCCTGACTGAAGGTACGTGAAGTGGCTGTGCTGTCATGCCCGGCCGTAACAACAGTATGTCTGTCTATATGTGGCGTCTCTTCATTCGGATATGCGCGAATGAACAGACACCATTTTGATCCAGCAGCCATTATGAATTAAGACACAAAAGAATTCTAGCCATTGGCTACGAGCAGGAATTGATTGAAATCAATGGGGAAATTTGAAAATTTGTGTTGGACCGGGCTTCGAATCCTAGTACATGTTTACTAAGGAAGATGCTCTGACCACTAATCCATCCGGACACTATGATCATCGCAACTTCATTGGGTCCGGATGGCTTAGTGATCAGAGCAGGTGGTGAGACCCAGGTTCGAATACCGATCCAGCACAAATTTTCAACTTTTCCCATTGATTTCAACCATTGGCCGCTCGCAGCCAATGTCTGTAATTCCTTTATGTCTAAATACGTCTGTCCTCTCAGGCGCTAGACGCATCCCCGTTTCTGAACTTCTTGATGATGTTTTCGCTCTCCTGAATCCTTATGTTCGATATGTATTCCTGACCACCGCGAGCAACAATATAGTGGAACGATAAACCGCAGTCTCTATATAACGTTTGTCTTTCTTTGGACGAGGTATAACACGTTCTCATCACACAGTCAACCAATATTCAAACTGATTTCTGAATGAGAAATCCACTGTATAATTTTACCTTATATGAATAATGTAGATGGCGTTACATCTACCTAATTTGTGTAGTTGCACTAAATTGCTAATCATTTACATACCACTTCATGCCAGTTTTAATTTTATTCCTTGCCATCTTGCCGGCCGTGGTGGCCGAGCGGTTCTAGGGGCTTCAGTCCGGAACCACGCGACTCCTACGGTCACAGTTTCGAATCCTGCCTCGGATATGGCTGTGTGTGATGTCCTTAGGTTAGTTATGTTTAAGTAGTTCTAAATTCTAGGGGACTGAAAACCTCAGACGTTAAGTTCCATAGTGCTCAGAGACATTTGAACCTTGTCATCTTCATGATGTTGCAATTTTAGAGTCCAGCAGTGTATTTAAGGCAAAATCACCGAAGCGCCGCTTCTGAGATTGAATATCCTGTTCAAGCTGAACTTTAACACCTTTGGTTATCCTTAGATGTGGGACGAGTTCAAATGCTGGTGCGCTGAAATTAACAAACAGAAAATTTTTGAATAAATAGCGCCAACCAGTTACACCGATGTTTGAATGTAGTTTCAGCAAATTATTTACTTTTTTACCGTTTTGTCTATTTTTACACGTTTATTTTGGCTAGTATTAATTATAGCGGACGAGTCTGTAATTTCAACGTCCGTCATCCGTTTAAGCAGCGAAAGCTTCACAGTGAACATAGAGCATTTTTCTTGTCGCTGATCTGCTAAACTGGCTGATAACGCATGCCGCTTTTGGGAATTTGCATCGCAGACTACGAGAAACTGTCTTTTGTTGTTATACTTCTTTCAGATATTTGCTTTAGAGTTTTGCATTCATTTATATTCTGTCAACACAAAAAAATTATATCCTTAAGAATACAAAACTGACTCAGAGAGCACATTAGCTTTGTGTCTCTAGTATCCGTTTGCACATCCAGATTTGCTAAGCTTTGTGTAGCAATATTACGAGCTCATAATACAGAAGTTTTTAGAAAGTTGAGTATTTTTAGAAAAAGTTTCTTGTGACTAAAATGATCTTCATACCGATTGATAATACGAAAAGAATTATGACTACGCAACTGCAAACGGTCTCTATCTGTAAACCTTCAATATTCTGCTTTCACGTGATTTGTATGCTGGTTTCCAAAATATCAAAAGTGTTTGCTAGAGTGCTAGGGAATCGTAACGAATAATAGTTGACTATGATACGATATTGCAATGACTGTGTTGTTCAGAAGTGCGAGACAGTGTTCCTTCGGACGTATATGCCATTATGAAATAAATGAAATATTTTCGAAGTTGCTAATGTGGACAACCGTCAGCTGTATAACTGAATGACAATGAAAATTTGTGCCAGGTTATCGTCACGGTCCGTCACAACTTTCCTTTTACCGCTGATGGTTGTACATTTTCGCAACTGCGAGTACATTTCATGTAATAGTTGACTGATTTGTACGGACGACTTTTCAAGCAAATAAGGAGCGTCATTCGTCGTTCTTGGGATAAGCTTTGAGAATTTGTTACCACAAGTGACAGAGCATTATGCCACTGATATCTGGCATGCACATTTGCTTGAGGGATGTCTCCATACACCAAAAATTAGCTAAAATCCCCCTTACGTAACGGCTACTGTTCACATTGTTCTCACTACTTTGATATTGCACCTAGAATACGATGGTGACTATATCATGAAACTAGTCCTTGTCTATTAACCCCCTCAGCATTGGAGAACGACACAATGTGTTCACTGCATCAGCGTGTAATGTGTCTTCTATAATGACCTCGTCGTCGGCTGGACGTTAAACGCTAGTCTTCCTTTCTTCAAAAAATGGTTCAAATGGCTCTGAGCACTATGGGACTCAACTGCTGTGGTCATTAGTCCCCTAGAACTTAGAACTACTTAAACCTAACTAACCTAAAGACATCACACACATCCATGCCCGAGGCAGGATTCGAGCCTGCGACCGTAGCAGTCGCACGGTTCCGGACTGCGCGCCTAGAACCGCGAGACCACCGCGGCCGGCTTCCTTTCTTCCTTCTTCTTCCTAATGAAAGTGCAGCCGTCTCTGTTGGAGAAGCTGAAGAGTGATTCGTTCAGAAATCTTACATTTTAAAATCAGCAAGCCAGTGCCTATTGTAGCAAATAGTTGGTGAATGTGAAATTCACGGTCTAACCTCTCGAAAAGACACACTCTGTCTTCATTCAAATCAACTACCTGATTACTGACATCTTTGATTTCTCGAGAAGAGTGTTACTGAACTAGTATTTCAAATTGTCTCCAGATAATGAAACAAGCTTCGTAATTAATACATATTAAAGTATAGTGATAGGTTGGAAAGTTTATGGTGTAAGCTTACTCTCGAGTAAGCAACCTGTGTAAATATGTTCATGTGTAAAACGTATGTTGTTTGCTGGCAGTCTTCTGGAGAGATCTACAATAGTGATAATGTTAAGTCTCCTTCAGAGTTTTACAGTCGTGATAACGACAACTTAAGACTGGTTTTCCCCATATTATCTTCTCGTGAGCTGCGGCTGTAGTCACTGGTTTGTTGACTGTTGCTCTAGATACGACAAACGTATCACACGGCAAGTATCCATACCAATCTACAGCCAAGTTCACGAAAAGGGTGTCATAAACGTGCAATAGAACTGCAGTGTACTTTAAGATAACAAACGAAAAAGTAAGGTAAAACAGTGTAACCTCGTGTCGTCGACGAGGTCGGTAGAGATGAAATACTGGTGTAGTCGTAGATAAACCACACTATAAAATCACAATGCTCCTCTTTTTGGTCTGCACGGATACGTAACTTTTGACGCAGCCTGTCTCTGTTCCTGGTACGGTTAGACTACATTGGACTTTGTGGTTTAATGCTACCTCGCAAAACGTTTGTGGGTAAAAATAGTTATTTCTATTGTAATAAACATCTATATTCGAAATAGTCCAGTGTGCAGTGCAGTACTTTTTATATCTCTGGCTGGGTGGGACTGGTTTCTTGCATCAGTGTGAGCTCAGCATGATATACGACGTCATTCTGCGTGGACCAATTTCGTAATAGGTCCTCGAGCAAACATTGATTTTTTACACTGCTAGTGGAGCGGTGGTAAAGCAATCTAAGCGTGCTCGAGTACGGTCAATTTGCGGTGACGCCATGGCGTCTCCCTTTGTAATTACGCCCGGCGAAATTGGGCACAAAGAGCGCAAGTCAACCACGTTAGTCACTGCAGGTGGAGAAAAAAAGATCGGCGTCTGTTGGTAACCGCAGCGGTTTTCTGACGACCGCGATCATGTGTAACTTGACATCAGTATGCGGCAGAGGCTTTGGGGGCGGCTAAATGTCGGAATTATTTATGCAGGATCAGTATACAAGTTGGAGGGGTCGTAGACCAGCGGCTTCCGTGATAACATCGTTTAGTGGAAGTGTAGCAACTTTTCTTGTCGATGTTTTCGAATGAATAACTCTCGTGGTTACCGCTTCCGACAACAGTAAACCGTTGTCTGTGGTCTGACATAGGTCAGTAATCACCGTGGCGGTTGATAAATGTTGAACCTTCTTGCAGGCTAGCCTGACATCACCGGTTCAAAGACGCACACTGATGTGTATATACACTATACATCGGTATATACCGACGTATTGACCAACGAATAGCTAGAAAACAGATTCAGTGTCCTACGAGAGTTTCTCATACGAAGCGTGCTGAAGAAAACAACTTATTTGGCTCGTAATGTTTAATATCATTGTTACAGTCGTAGTATTGCGCAGAGAAGTTATAGTACGTTTGAAGAAATCGTGAAGAATTTTTTCATAAAGACAGCTACGACAACAACTGTTTACATTTTATCATTGTACGCGATTAAATCGTCACTCTCAGGATTTAAGACTTATTATCGCTCATAGAGATATGGACATACAGCTTCACTTAGTTGTCTAGTGTTGTATTAACGGGTTTGTTCTGTGTTCTGTGTAACCTACACGTCTCAGGCAAAAAAAAATTTATTGCTATCATGATTCATATCAGTGGTAAAATGATTACTGCATCGCTTAATAGGCACAACGATGACAAAATCCAAAACATTTCGTCTTGTGTTATTACAGGTTCCGACATCACAAAATAGACGTATTTCCTTTTCAGTCCGGAACCGTGCAACTGCTACGGTCGCAGATTCGAATCCTGCCTCGGTCATGGATGTGTGTAATGTCCTTAGGTTTGTTAGGTTTAAGTATTTCTAAGTCTAGGGGACTGATGACCTCAGATGTTAAGTCCCATAGTGCTCAGAGCCATTTGAACCACTTCCTTTAACACCATCATTTAAAGAATATCTTACCAACAGATGACGTTTGCAGTTACCAATATTTCACAATTCTAAAAAAATAAAAGCGAACACTGCGTCCTTTTATTCACTAACTTTACAAAAAGCTATACGTTTTAATAGAATACATTTCTTGGAGTGAGTGATTTGTGAGTCATTCTTGAATTCTACTGACTTATGCTTATTATTTGTATATATTTCAGAAAAATTCTTTATTTTGGCACTGGATATGTTCAGTGTCAGTAGCCCATTTTGCGTTGTAACAACTATCAATGAGATGGATCAATGCATCAAGCACAAACGCGATATTACATCTGAAGAAGTGCTCTATACATTACAAATACAGTATTATTATTTTATAGTATATACGTTATTGGCCATTGGAGTATAATCAGACAAAACATTTACGTATGGTATTGTCGTCAAATTATCGTACTTACAATTTTCAAGATTAATTTATTCGTTTCGACTATGCAGTGATGTTGTTGTTGTCTTCAGTCCTGAAACTGGTTTGATGCAGCTCTCCATGCTACTCTATCCTGTCCAAGCTGATTCATCTCCCAGTACCTACTACAACCTACATCCTTCTGAATCTGCTTAGTGTACTCATCTCTCGGTCTCCCTCTACGATTTTTACCCTCCACACTGCCCTCCAATGCTAAATTTGTGATCCCTAGATGCCTCAAAACATGTCCTACCAACCGATCCCTTCTTCTAGTCAAGTTGTGCCACAAACTTCTCTTCTCCCCAATCCTATTCAATACCTCCTCATTAGTTACGTGATCTATCCACCTTATCTTCAGTATTCTTCTGTAGCACCACATTTCGAAAGCTTCTATTCTCTTCTTGTCCAAACTAGTTATCGTCCATGTTTCACTTCCATACATGGCTACACTCCAAACAAATATTTTCAGAAATGATTTCCTGACACTTAAATCTATATTCGATGTTAACAAATTTCTCTTCTTCAGAAACGCTTTCCTTGCCATTGCCAGTCTACATTTTATATCCTCTCTACTTCGACCATCATCAGTTATTTTACTTCCTAAATAGCAAAACTCCTTTACTACTTTAAGTGTCTCATTTCCTAATCTAATTCCCTCAGCATCACCCGATTTAATTTGACTACATTCCATTATCCTCGTTTTGCTTTTGTTGATGTTCATCTTATATCCTCCTTTCAAGACACTGTCCATTCCGTTCAACTGCTCTTCCAAGTCCTTTGCCGTCTCTGACAGAATTACAATGTCATCGGCGAACCTCAAAGTTTTTACTTCGTCTCCATGAATTTTAATACCTACTCCAAATTTTTCTTTTGTTTCCTTTAATGCTTGCTTAACATACAGATTGAGTAACATCGGGGAGAGGCTACAACCCTGTCTCACTCCTTTCCCAACCACTGCTTCCCTTTCATGCCCCTCCACTCTTATAACTGCCATCTGGTTTCCGTACAAATTGTAAATAGCCTTTCGCTCCCTGTATTTTACCCCTGCCACCTTTAGAATTTGAGAAAGAGTATTCCAGTCAACATTTTCAAAAGCTTTCTCTAAGTCTACAAATGCTAGAAACGTAGGTTTGCCTTTTCTTAATCTTTCTTCTAAGATAAGTCGTAAGGTCAGTATTGCCTCACGTGTTCCAACATTTCGACGGAATCCAAACTGATCCTCCCCGAGGTCCGCATCTACCAGTTTTTCCATTCGTGTGTAAAGAATTCGCGTTAGTATTTTGCAGCTGTGACTTATTAAACTGATAGTTCGGTAATTTTCACATCTGTCAGCACCTGCTTTCTTTGGGATTGGAATTATTATATTCTTCTTGAAGTCTGATGGTATTTCGCCTGTCTCATACATCTTGCTCACCAGCTGGTAGAGTTTTGTCATGACTGGCTCTCCCAAGGCCGTCAGTAGTTCTAATGGAATGTTGTCTACTCCGGGGGCCTTGTTTCGACTCAGGTCTTTCAGTGCTCTGTCAAACTCTTTACGCAGTATCGTATCTCCCATTTCGTCTTCATCTACATCCTCTTCCATTTCCATAATATTGTCGTCAAGTACATCACCCTTGTATAAACCTTCTATATACTCCTTCCACCTTACTGCCTTCCCTTCTTTGCTTAGAACTGGGTTGCCATCTGAGCTCTTGATATTCATACACGTGGTTCTCTTCTCTCCAAAGGCCTCTTTAATTTTCCTGTAGGCAGTATCTATCTTACCCCTAGTGAGATAAGCTTCTACATCCTTACATTTGTCCTCTAGCCATCCCTGTTTAGCCATTTTGCACTTCCTGTCGATCTCATTTTTGAGACGTTTGTATTCCTTTTTGCCTGCTTCATTTACTGCATTTTTATATTTTCTCCTTTCATCAATTAAATTCAATATTTATTCTGTTACCCAAGGATTTCTAGCAGCCCTCGTCTTTTTACCTACTTTATCCTCATCTGCCTTCACTACTTCATCCCTCACAGCTACCCATTCTTCTTCTACTGTATTTCTTTCCCCTATTCCTGTCAATTGTTCCCTTATGCTCTCCCTGAAACTCTGTACAACCTCTGGTTCTTTCAGTTTATCCAGGTCCCATCTCCTTAATTTCCCACATTTTTGCAGTTTCTTCAGTTTTAATCTACAGGTCATAACCAATAGATTGTGGTCAGAGTCCACATCTGCCCCTGGAAATGTCTTACAACTTAAAACCTGGTTGATATGGGTACATAAACGTATAGGGTGTGATATAAGGGGGAAACTATTTTACAAACAGCCACCATTATTGTCTCGTCTACTAGCGAGCAACCGGTTTCATTTTCCTTATACTTCCAAATATTCTACTTGTGATGTTTCATTATCTGTTCTTGTGCTTTAAGGTGCAAGGCGCTATTTTTGTTACACAGTAAGATAACTGGGACTCAGACTGAACTTTGGGACTAAGACTGGTCCATAGGTCAAACTCTTTGTGGTTTTTCGGCGGTTTGCACCACCCGCCTAGACAAATTTCCGAAAACACACAGAACGCGAAACACCAATCCCAAACATACGTCACACACGCTATTACCCTACACCCGTAGTTCAGTGATAGAAATGACGCACTAACACAGAAATATAATATTCCCTGATGACTGAATGCTTCGAATAACGCTAGGGAAGAGACCAACAGAGTTTCATAGTGAAACTTCCTGGCAGATTAAAACTGTGTGCCCGACCGAGACTCGAACTCGGGACCTTTGCCTTTCGCGGGCAAGTGCTCTACCAACTGAGCTACCGAAGCACGACTCACGCCCGGTACCCACAGCTTTACTTCTGCCAGTATCTCGTCTCCTACCTTCCAAACTTTACAGAAGCTGTTTCATATCAGCGCACACTCCGCTGCAGAGTGAAAATCTCATTCTGGAACATCCCCCAGGCTGTGGCTAAGCCATGTCTCCGCTATATCCTTTCTTTCAGGAGTGCTAGTTCTGCAAGGTTCGCAGAAGAGCTTCTGTAAAGTTTGGAAGGTAGGAGACGACATACTGGCAGAAGTAAAGCTGTGAGTACCGGGCGTGAGTCGTGCTTCGGTAGCTCAGTTGGTAGAGCACTTTCCCGCGAAAGGCAAAGGTCCCGAGTTTGAGTCTCGGTCGGTCACACAGTTTTAATCTGCCAGGATGTTTCATATCAGCGCACACTCCGCTGCAGAGTGAAAATCTCATTCTAGAGTTTCATAGTGTTTATGGTTTCTTAAGCAGTTTGTACAGTGTCTCCGTTGTAACGTTCCCTGGCAGCACACACACTATTAATAAAATGAATCACATACAGAATTTCTGAACTTGAGCGTGCACATTTGCAAATGCTTAACAACAACTGTGGCACGCCTGTTAGGAACGTGTACGGTAATGAGAATACTACGTACAGTTCATACCAGCAAAAAAGCAATTCGTATGTACTGTAATTGTTTAACAAATAATATTATTTAATTTTGTTTAAAGGACGTTGGTTATTATTGTAATATTTTCTGTAACAATATTCTCGATGTATTTACGATTGTAATATTTCTATACTCATAATGTAATTACGAAATATGTTAATATCCGCGATGAAAAAATGTAAAATATAGCCACAGAGGAAAATAATGTTGTAAGATTACAAAGAGACATTCACAATCAGCAATAATATAAATAGCGCTACATAATGTGCATTCTTTGTCGTCTTCCTCGAGAGCTGAGAGAGAGAGAAACCTGTGACGTAGCATTATATGAATCAGTAGGCTTCTTTTGTTTGTATCTAACTTTAGCCGCCATTAGAGGAGAAATTATAAAGGTGTGTAATTTTAATTATTGTTATGGTCTAAATACATTATAATTTATCAAAATTGTGTATTACTAGTGTAAATTAACTTGCCCATGTCATCTATAATATTGCTTTAAAGAATTTTCAGCACGTTTAGCGATTATCGTTGGTGTTGCTGGGCCGTGCCGCGACCGAACGATTTGCAGCGGCGGCACATTTAAAAAATTGTTCCGCTATAAAATTAAGCAAACCCGTAAATCTGGAGCAGGTAAAATTAGCAATGAATTACGAGACATCTTTCTTTTACAGCGATCCAGAGGCTGACTGAATTTATTACTGGTTTTACATTTGTGCATTCATAGGCGGATAATTAACGTTGAAGTTGTTAATCTGTTGGTTCTTTCAATTTATAAAGCAAATAACTTAAACATATAGTGAAGTGTGTTCTGTCAATCATAATTAAACGTTTAGGTCGGCTTGGCAATATTTAACCATTTTATGCTAACAGAAACAGTCTTGTGTTCCATAGCTAAGGCCGGGAAAGAGTTCAGTAAATATTTAAAAAACCACTGCATTTAGAAAATGTGTGCCAAGGCCGAAATACGAAAAAAAATTTATTTAAATAATTTTCAAAGTCACAAATGTTATTAATCAGTTAGTTTGAATTTATCAGCATGAGAGGGTTGCTAAGGTTCACGTAATTTTAAATGTGCTTAATTCTGTCTAAATGAATTTTTATCACCACACGTAAATAAGATGTTCTACAACAAAGATCGTACTGAAAGAGTAAATAACAAAAATATTTAAAGCCATTTCTTCTCCATTTTCATCAAATTGATTTTTTACATAATAAATACTTTTTTCTCATTAATCCGCTACTAATTTCATAATACTCGACCACTATATTATTGAACTTGGCCTCCAGTGGATGCTATCGGGGTTGCATGTGCTTCATTATGTTTCCATGCGAACCGCAGACCGAGCCGGCTTATTGCCTTATCGACTACTTCGGTAATCGTCCCTCGACTCCCGCTGTCGAAACATGTGAAATGCAGACAGTCATTGACTCAAGTCCGAGAAACACGTCGTTCTGCTCATACACTTAGTTTCATTCACTTTTATTTACTCTCTACCCATGTAGGTGTTCTACATTCCGCTTCATTATGTGCAATATGTAGTATCACCATCCATCGATACGACAAAGGATGCAACCGAGTCAGCCACAGAAGATGCTAGTGAAGAGTTCAGCCGGCTGGTGTGGCCGAGCGGTTCTAGGCGCTTCAGTCCGGAACCGCACGACCGCTACGGTCGCAGGTTCGAATCCTGCCTCGGTCATGGATATGTGTGATGTCCTTAGGTTAGTTAGGTTTAAGTCGTTCTAACTCTAGGGGGACTGATGACGCCGGCAGGTGTGGCCGTGCGGTTCTAGGCGCTTCAGTCTGGAACCGCACGACCGCTACGGTCGCAGGTTCGTGTGATGTCCTTAGGTTAGTTACGTTTAAGTAGTTCTAAGTTCTAGGGGACTGATAACCTTAGATGTTAAGTCCCATAGTGCTCAGAGCCTTTTGAACCATCGTTGGACTGATGACCTCAGATGTTAAGTCCATAGTGCTTAGAGCCATTTTAACCATTTGAAGAGTTCAGCAGCGGCCGCTACAGGAAGAGACAACGGCTTGCGCCTCCCAATTGCTGGGCACGGCAGTACTACGTCTGTGCCGGAATCGCCACCATAGAATCACAGCCGCGTGGTCTGGGGCGCCTTGCACGGTTCACTCGGCCCCACCCGCCGGAGGTTCAAATCCAACCTCGGGCATGGATGTGTGTGTTGTCCTTAGCGTAAGTTAGTTTAAGTTAGATTAAGTAGTGTGTAGGCCTAGGGACCGATGACCTCAGCAGTTTGGTCCCATTGGAATTTACCACAAATTTCCAAAATTATACAGAATTGCAAACCAAGTGTGTAGGAGACCACCGATAGCGCTCCAAGAGAGAGTTTATCGGAAGCACCGTTATCGCGTGGACAGCAGGCAAGTGAAAACACTAATACTGACACTGACACCTACATCTAACTAATAATATCTGTCCGGAGTTCACATGTCCGTAGTTTACCCCTGACCGCAGGTCACATATTTAAGAGAGGACTGTCTGCAGTTCACAAGTTGTTGTTATCGGTAACATGTGGTGACTTTACGGCGAACAAGTGCAGTGGTGACTAAGGAAAACGCATCGCACTGTGAATGCTTTCAGGACACTTGTGCGTATACTATCAAGTGGTTCTGCGTGTCCTAGTGAAATATCACTATAAAAATTCTCGATTAGTCGACCGAAGCCCCCTCACTTCCAGGTGCAATAATATTGTGGTCGACTAATGCTCTTGTTTCTTCGTATGTTTGTGCGTCAAGCGTGTTATTGAGTGTGGTCGTCGCTCAGGTAAATGTCGCTCTCTTTTATGGTTGACTTATCTTAGGGTAATTTATGGTAAGATTCAGTGAAGAGAGATTTTACGTCAACAATGAAGAGAAGTAAATTCAGTCGTAGCATTATTTTTTTTTACTATTTTCTGAGAAAGGTAACATACTCTTTGATTAATGACCCATAAGAATTAAAAAGGAGCTAACAAAATCAGCAAGAAAATTAATTACCATTTTTTTCCAGGAAAAACGTTGATAAGAGCCATTCGTGAGGTGTATGTTGTATGAGAACCATAAACCGTACTAACAAGCCGTTTACACGACGCCGCCATTGTCCTTTCACACTGTCAGAGTGAGGTAATGCCTCATTGTCACGCCTGCAAATACCGGCGGTCCGTCACGCGGTGGTCCCACTTTTTCCAGTAATTGCGCCAGGTGTGAAATGGCCACGTCAGCGGAGGAGACAGGCAATCCCTGTAACTCGTCTCGGCGTCGCGGAGGTTCTAGCAGCTGTGTCTGACCCAGAGGTACTTACTTCAATTACTGGAGTTAACTGCTCTTATGACAGTTACCCAGTACTATGAACTGTGATCTAGACAGCGCATTCGTGGTTGTGTGCTAGGTTCGGTTCCAGTTGGTTTGTCCAGATGTATAGCCGGCCGCGGTGGTCTCGTGGTTCTAGGCGCGCAGTCCGGAACCGTGTGACTGCTACGGTCGTAGGTTCGAATCCTGCCTCGGGCATGGATGTGTGTGATGTTCTTAGGTTAGTTAGGTTTGAGTAGTTCTAAGTTCTAGGGGACTGATGACCACAGCTGTTAAGTCCCATAGTGCTCAGAACCATTTGAACCACATGTATATCGCGTCCAAACATCGTGGGAAATCGTTGAATCTACAGAGAGTACTCTGTGGCACTGACGCTTCACTTAGCTTGCACTTACCACATATCTCGTGCCCAGCGCGAGGTCCGGAGTGACCCCTGTGTATGAGAAGGGTAAAATAGCAGCCCCGCAAAATTACACACCAATATCCTTACTTACTGTCTGCTGCAGAATTATTGAAAATATTCTCAGGTCGAGTACAGTCCCTTGAGATGGAAAATCTTCTATCCAGAAATCAGCTTGGATTTGGAAAGAAAAATTCAGTTTGCCCTTTTCTCGCACCATATCCCTCGAACCATGGATGAAGGAGAACAGGCAGATTTCATTTTCCTAGATTTCCGCAAAACGTTTGACATGGTGTCCCACGTCAGGCTGTTAACGAAGGAAAGAACATACGGAACAGGTTCGTAGATATGTGAGTGGCTCGAACACTTCTTATGTAATAGAACTCAGTACATTTTCCTTGATGACGAGTGTTCATTAGAAACAAGGCTATCGTTACGGGTGCACCAGGGAAGTGTGATAGGATCGCTCTTATTTTCTATAGACATAAATGACATGGCAGACAGGATGAGCAGCAATCTGCGGTTGTTTGCTGACCATGCTGTGGTGTACCGGAAGGTGTCTCCGTTGAGTGACTAAGGCAGGATACAAGATGACATAGACAAAATTCGTAGCTGGTGGGATGAATGACACCTAGCTCTAAATGTAGAAAAATGTAAGTTAATGTAGATGAGTGGGAAAAACAATAATGTTCTAATACAGCATTAGTAGTATGCTGCTTGACACAGTCACGTTGAGTAAATTCGTAGGGCTAACGGTACAAAACGATATGAAGTGCATCGAGCACGCAGGGACTGAAGTAGGGAAGGCTAAGCGTCGACTTCGGTTCATTGGGAGAATTCTAGGAAAACGTGATTGATTTATAAAGGAGACCCATATAGAACAGTACTGCGACCCATTCTTGAGTATTGTTCGAGTATTTGGATTAAATCAGGTTAGATTAAAGGAAGACATCGGTGTAATTCACAGGCGGGCTGCTAGATTTGTTACCGGTAGGGTCGATCAACATGCGCGTATTAAGCAGATGCTTCGTGAACTCAAATGGGAATCCCTGGAGGGAAGTCGACTTTCTTTTCACGAAACAGAATGAGAATATTTAGAGAACCAGGATTTGAAGTTGACCGCAGAACGATTCTACTGCCGCCAACGCAAATTTCGCGTGAGGACCACGAAGACAAGACAAATTAGGACTCGTACTGAGACATAAAGACAGTAGTTCTTCCCTCACTCTATTTGCAAGTGGAACAAAAAAGGAAATTACTTGTAGTGGTAAAAGGTACCCTACGTATGCATCTAGATGTATATGTAGATTGAATTAATGACGAGTCACTCTGCTACGAACCTTCAAAATTGCTGTAAAACGTCGAGAGATGGTCTCTGAGAGGTGTCGGAATCGTTCTGGAGAGATGTGGAGCCACGCATCTTCCAGTGCCACTCGCCAATTTTCTTGTGCAGCGACTGTGTTCATCGAGCGCACGCGACTTCCCATAATTGCTCGACTGGGTTTAGATCTGGTTATCTAGCAAAGAAGAGTATGTTTAAGCCTCCTGCATGCGACCAAAGAGCTCTTGCATGATCCAGTTTTTCTCCTGAAAGATGGCATCTCCATCAGGGGACTCTACTGATAGAAAGGGAAACAAGGAAGAGGAAAATGGCTAAAAAACATGCACCTGTCAATGATCACAGCAGCCAGTCAATATGGCCTAACTGGGGCCATGTAAATACAGTCCAGATCATATCTGAGCAAGCTCCTGGCTGAAAACAACCTGGTTGATATGCAAGATGCAGAGCTTCACGGGACGTACGCCACATTATCACTCGCGAATCAGTTAAATGAACTGAAAGCGGGATTCATCGGCCCATGCTAAACGCCGCCACTCTTCCATGGCCCAGTGACGATGTACGCAGGCCCATCGGTCGTAATGAAACCTGTGCATTGCACTTGTCTCCGTACAGAAGTGGGTTTCCGACGCCCCATATGCAAGCCAGCGGCGATCTGAATCATGGAGACCGTCGATCGCCCCGTGTGGATCTGCAGAGACGACGATACGTTCGTTCGTCAAACACTTGTGGCCGTCCTGCGCAGGAGTATGGATCCACTGTCTCTGAAATTTGAAGAGTGACCCGAAACACTGTGACATCGGTAACCCGAATACCTGTGTGATCCCCGATTTGCTATGATCCATGCGTCTTGCACCGATCACCAACTTGTGTTCAGAATTGATTAACATGCGACTTGCTGCCATGTTCATAACACACCTGTATGTAGGAGACCATCAAATATTGTGCTTACACGCCCCAACATTTGGGCGCTAAACGTCACGTCTTCAAATGGGAGAGCCTTTCACGTGACTTCTGGTCCCCCAGTTTAAGCTTTCTGTAGTTTGCTTCAAAATAATGCCTGAGTGACTCCTTCAAAAGAGCTGTTGCCGAATAGTTCCATTTTCATAGCGCAGTCGTGATTGTACCTCGATTTCGATGAGTGTTAAGCGTTTATTAAAACGTGCTCGCAAAAATTAAAAATATATACGATTTGTAAGCACTCACTAGTATTTACGTACAGCTCACGATTAAATAAATGGAACCATAATTCCCCTCAATCTACGCGGAGTGTACACCGAGCTGATCGTGCATGACTCTGAAGAAGATAAGAACTTCAACTGGAATACCTACTTTTTACGGACAGTGTGGAACAAAGCGTGGAATTCGAACTGGTCTCAGAATCGATTAAAAGCTTCGTCTTGATTCAAGTTTTCTTTTTTCCTTCTAAGTTAGGCAGAGGCTGTTTCGAATTGCTGTAAGATTAGTACCTCTGCTTGGGACGAAGTGAAGTGAATGAAAACGGAGAAAATATGTGAATTTCTATAAAAAATTAGTTTTACTGTCAAGCCGCCAACTTTCCACCTCGATCTCTTATTACCTATCTGGTTCTATCAGTGACATCGTCACCTGAAATTTATGTTATGTTATGAGAATAAGGCACATTTGTCTTGATACTGTATTTTATTATACTGGGGTGACAAAAGTCATGGGATACCTCCTGACATTGTTTAGGACCTCATTTTACCCGGTGTAGTGCAGCATATCTACGTGGCATGGACTCAACAAGTCGTCGGAGGTTCCATGCAGAAATATTGATCCATGTTATCTGTATAGCCGTCCATAATTGAGAAAATGTTGCCAGAGCAGGATGTTCTCCACCAACTGATTCAAATGGCTCTGAGCATTATGGGACTTAACTTCTGAGGTCATCAGTCCCCTAGAACTATTGAAACCCAACTAACCTAAGGACACCACACACATCCATACTCGAGGCAGGATTCGAACCTGCGACCGCAGCGGTCTCGCGCTGTTCCAGACTGTAGCGCCTAGAATCACTCGGCCACTCCGGCCGGCTCACGAACTGACCTCTGGATTATGTTACATAAATGTTCGATGGAATTCATGTCAAGTGATCCGTGTGGCCGGATCATTGGCCTGGATTGTCCAGAATGTTCATCGAAACAATCGCAAACATTTGTGACCCTATGACATGATATCGTTGTTTGGGAACATGAAGTCTACAACTGGCTGCAGACGGTCTCCAAGTAACCTAACACCACCATTTCCAGCCCATGAACGATTTAGTTGGATCATAGGACCCAGTCCATTCCAAGTGATCACAACCCACACCTTGATGGAGCCACCAACAGCTTGCACACTGCCTTGTAGACAGCTTGAGTCCACATCTTTGCGGGATCTGTGCCACACTCGAACGCTACCATCAACTCTTATCAACTGAAATCGGGTCTGATCTGACCAGGCCACAGTTTTGCAGTGGCGCAGAGTCCAAACGATATGGTCAGGAATCTAGGAGAGGAGCTGCCGACAATATCGTGCTGTTAGCAAAGGCACTTGCGTCGGTCATCTGCGGCCACAGTCCATTAACGCCAAATTTTGCCGGCCTGTCTTAACGGATACATTCGCCGTACGCCCCACAACTGATTTCTGTGGTTACTTTACGCAGGGTTGCTTGTTGGTAGCTCTGGCAACTCTGTACAAACGCCACAGCTCTCGGCAGTTAGAGATCCTTATGTCCAGGAAGTTGCTGCACCTCTTGCACAACACGTTGAATTTCACAGGCAGTGTGTGGGCGTGAGGAGCACTATCCTGCTGGAGTGTCACATCACCTTCCTGTTGCAATAACGGCAAAAGAACGGTTCTAACAATATTCTGCACGTGCCGAGCTCTGCTTAGCATGTCATTCAGAAACACCAAAGTCGGATGAGAGTTACAGCTTACAGCACCCTAGACCATAATGCCTGGGACGGGGCCAGTATGTCTTGGACGAATTTATTCTACGAGACAGCACTCAAGATGTCTGTGTCTTTCAGACAAACGACCATCACTTGCGTGTGTGCAGAATCTGCTTTCTTCGCTCAAGATCACGGCGCGCCATTGCGGCACTAACCAAGCCGCGCACGTCGATGCTGTGGCGTAAATGGAAGATGGGCTAGAAGTGTGCGTGCCCGTAGTCCCACTGCTAATAACTGATTCACAGCAGTTCATGTTGACATGCTTGGGCTGACAAGCCCTTTATCTGTGTTGCGGTACCCGTACGATCTGTCAGTGTGAAACACCCCCGTTTTGGCCCTTTATTCGGTTTTGTGTGATTTACCAAAGCCGCCAAACAGTTAATTATTAAGAATATATGACCGTGTGCGTAATGGATGAAAGGGTATCGATTTTTCTGCCGTGGTTTCTGGGGTATTTCAACCGAGTGCGGCTGTTCTGAAACGAAATACACTCCTGGAAATTGAAATAAGAACACCGTGAATTCATTGTCCCAGGAAGTGGAAACTTTATTGACACACTCCTGGGGTCAGATAAATCACATGATCACACTGACAGAACCACAGGCACATAGACACAGGCAACAGAGCATGCACAATGTCGGCACTAGTACAGTGTATATCCACCTTTCGCAGCAATGCAGACTGCTATTCTCCCATGGAGACGATCGTAGAGATGCTGGATGTAGTCCTGTGAAACGGCTTGCCATGCCATTTCCACCTGGGGCCTCAGTTGGACCAGCGTTCGTGCTGGACGTGCAGACCGCGTGAGACGACGCTTCATCCTGTCCCAAACATGCTCAATGGGGGACAGATCCGGAGATCTTGCTGGCCAGGGTAGTTGACTTACACCTTCTAGAGCACGTTGGGTGGCACGGGATACATGCGGACGTGCATTGTCCTGTTGGAACAGCAAGTTCCCTTGCCGGTCTAGGAATGGTAGAACGATGGGTTCGATGACGGTTCGGATGTACCGTGCACTATTCAGTGTCCCCTCGACGATCACCAGAGGTGTACGGCCAGTGTAGGAGATCACTCCCCACACCATGATGCCGGGTGTTGGCCCTGTGTGACGCGGTCGTATGCAGTCCTGATTGTGGCGCTCACCTGCACGGCGCCAAACACGCATACGACCAAGGCAGAAGCGACTCTCATCGCTGAAGACGACACATCTCCATTCGTCCCTCCATTCACGCCTGTCGCGACACCACTGGAGGCGGGCTGCACGATGTTGGGGCGTGAGCGGAAGACGGCGTAACGGTGTGCGGGACCGTAGCCCAGCTTCATGGAGACGGTTGCGAATGGTCCTCGCCGATACCCCAGGAGGAACAGTGTCCCTAATTTGCTGGGAAGTGGCGGTGCGGTCCCCTACGGCACTGCGTAGGATCCTACGGTCTTGGCGTGCATCCGTGCGTCGCTGCGGTCCGGTCCCAGGTCGACGGGCACGTGCACCTTCCGCCGACCACTGGCGACAACATCGATGTACTGTGGAGACCTCACGCCCCACGTGTTGAACAACTCGGCGGTACGTCCACCCGGCCTCCCACATGCCCACTATACGCCCTCGCTCAAAGTCCGTCAACTGCATATACGGTTCACGTCCACGCTGTCGCTGCAAGCTACCAGTGTTAAAGACTGCGATGGAGCTCCGTATGCCACGGCAAACTGGCTGACACTGACGGCGGCGGTGCACAAATGCTGCGCAGCTAGCTCCATTCGACGGCCAACACCGCGGTTCCTGGTGTGTCCGCTGTGCCGTGCGTGTGATCATTGCTTGTACAGCCCTCTCGCAATGTCCTGAGCAAGTATGGTGGGTCTGACACACCGGTGTCAATGTGTTCTTTTTTCCATTTCGAGGAGTGTAGTTAATGATTGAAAGTTTGTCTATTATTAAAGACCATAAAGGTCGCGGTGTACAAACTGATACATATTTTCAACTAACACACAAATTCTGAGGCAGTTGCTACCTTAGAGTTACACTTCTAATTACTGTTATATGTTTTATTGGTTGCTGATTTTAAGTACTTCGTTACTGGTAATGATGATGGTTAACATTCACAACAATCCTCACTGGAATCCATGGTTGTTGCTGGCCGACGCTGTTGACGCGAATCACGTAATTCGGCACTTGTCACCTTTGGTTTCATATCACTCGCGAATCGGTATCGATGAGGATCAACCCCACGACGATCAGGTTGACGCGCTCATTTGTCATACACCGGTGAATTTACCGTTTACTACTCACTAGAGTACCGTTCTTGCCCGTCTCTCCAGTACTAATGCTCACTCGATACTCATCTCGCTGCTTTCTGCAGCGCTCGACAATCGACTCCTGTATGCTATCGACCTGGGTGTCGGATACTAATATCTATGTTCATTGAATCACGGATCCCTTACAAGTGCTGCCCTTACAATACGTCGATCCTCGTCAGCGTCTCTGCTGTATGGACGCCGTCTACCGGTGTGAGAATGTTCACGAGACCACTGATACCGGCTTCGTTGGGCAGCTCGTGCAGCACGTCCAACTTGTGCGGCAATTCTCCGAAAGAACCATTCCGCTACTCGGAAGGCCACAATTTGACCCCTGTCAAGCTCGCTCATTTGGCTGTAAGAAGCACGAGTGGGTCTCCGTGGCATGCTTTCTTTCTTGCTTCACACGTTTGAGTAATTCTGAGCCTTCTGGCTGTGTGCACTTCCTATTAAAGGGTAAAGACAGAGGGCACTCTGGTAGCTTCGCCACTATGCTGCCCCCACCCCACCAAATCATCAACTATACCCCAGGTGGCATAATCCGTCATCGGATCCATATCACCGTCCTCTTTCCAAGTAAACTAATTTTTTGCCTTGAGTGTGTATAAGCGGCTGTCACCAACAAATCTTGTACGGAAGTCTGTAAGAGCCAACACGACGGTACGTCAGTATGCCCACCTCATCGATCACGGTCGTCGTGGTGGCTGTTTAAGAGCAAAGTGTGTTGCAGATGAATCAAAAAACAAGACATGATTTGTTGGCGTACTGTGTTCAGAGAAGATTAAGAAACCCGTATGGTAATTCACAGTTAGAGAAGCGTTAAAAAGCCCTAGTAGAGACGTGGACCACAAGTGCAGCCTACGAGCAACCGACAGTAGCAGTGAAACGCAGTATCTGGCGCTGCAGGTTTTCTGACTTTCCTAGGATACGGCGACGTGACGCTGCCTTGTACCGCCGCCCAGACGAGGGCACGCGTGGTAGTCCACGGTGCACGCCGACCACTTTTCTTGCGTCGTGGGCGGCGAAGCGGCGCGGCCACCACAGGCGGTCGGCAGGCGCGGCGACAGCAGGCGCAGCGTTAATTAGCAGCCGCCCTGGGCGGTCCGGCGCGCGGAGCCGGGGCAGCCCGGCAATCCACACGGTGCGCGAGCCTTCGACATGTCATCTTCCACGCCCAGCAGGCGGCTTCACTGCAATCTCGCTCGGTACACACTTCACGGCAGACAGCTGTTTCGAACGAGGTGTCGGATTTTCCCCGCACCACGAGCCAAGGAATTGAGGTTCTTTTATACCGAAGAGATGGCGTGAAACGTGGAATACTGTCACTTAATAACTTTAATTTTCCGTTCATTTTCGCGACTAATTTATACAGAGTGTTCGGAAATTCCCGTTACAAACTTCTAGGATTTGTATAGGAGGATGAATACGAAGAAAATACACAAATAATATTTTGAATAGGAACTCATATCCAAAAACGTCATCCAACGACGCTACATGGCGTCTAAGTTATAGGCGCCGGCACCTGTAAATGTGTGTATATACAGGGTGATCCCGTGATGATGTTACGAAGCTCTGAGGCTATGGAGACGGGTAAATTCATCAGATTGAGGTAACAGTCCCTGTACGGGAAAAGAACAACTCGAAATTTATGAGCGATAACCGTTCTCACATGTCTAACAGTGTACAAGTACCGGTACTGTTGTAGCTAAAATTATAGCGAAGTAAAATCGTCAAAGATGTTAGAACGGACCAAAACAAGAAAAATAGTCTAGTAAATGTGGGACCTAAAACGAATACCTTAAGAGCGAAGATGAATAATTGCTCATAACTCCTCATGTATGCACTTCCCAATTTTTCTTATTTTGGTACATACTGCTCCCTGTGAAAGTTGCATAACTTACATTCCGGCAACAACTGTACCGGTACATGTATTCGACCGTCAGAGGTATCATGACTTTCGCTTGTAACTTTCGACACTTTCTTTACCCAACCAGCCGGCCCGAGGTGCCGACAGGTTCTAGGCGCTACAGTCTGGAACCGCGCGGCCGCTAGGGTCGCAGGTTCGAATCCAGCCTCGGGCATGGATGTGTGTGATGTCCTTAGGTTAGTTAGGTTTAAGTAGTTCTAAGTTCTAGGTGGTGCAGCAGAGGTGAAACTGTCTCTCCGTCAACGAAGTCAAACATTCTACAGTGACATCAAGAAACTGATCCCTCGCTGGCCGGCCACTACGGACGAGCGGTTGTAGGCGCTTCAGTCTGGAACCGCATGACCGCTACTGTCGCATGTTCGAATCCTGCCTCCATCAGTCACAATGCTTGGTCGTCCACTCCATATACTGCAATTTCCTCTCGCAGTTCACATGTTTGACCAAAGTCTTGTCTCCAGTTACGATCCCATCAAACAACGAGTAGCCATCTTTTTCGTAAGAGTCCAAAATGTCAATTATGCAGCCACATACGCTCAATCTTCGGTTTTCTGTCAATATTTTTATACCCATCTTGCACAAAATCTGTGATGGCCTAGATTCTGTGCAACGATCTGATGCAATAAACTTCGTGAAATTTGTGACAAACTAAAAAGAGCAGCATCGTTGTGAATCGGCTGTTTTCTTGAATCTTCCTCTGACTTTTGCGACAGTTCATCAGTCACAATGCTTGGTCGTCAACCCACCTCTTCATCGTGAACATTAGTTCGGCCAGTTTTAAACCAAATACACCACTGGTGGACTCCACCTTGAGTGGTTATGTTGTTTCCTTACACTTCATACAGTTACCCAAAAATTTCAATCGGTTAATAGTCTTTTGCGACCAGAAACCTTATTACTAGCCGCAGTACACAACTCGTGGGATTTTCAATTGAGGCACACATTTTTATTGTGAAATGAAGGGAAACGACAAGAATCTCACGCTGTCACAACGGATGCCGACTGAACGGACAAACGCTCAGACAACAATACGGCCGTTGTAGCCCCGCCCATTGTTGGTGCAGGCAAAAACGTAATCTACTTTCGGGAGAGCCCTCGCAGATTAAGTTCCAAACACTTCCGCCGTCCGTTGTGGCCGAGCGGTTCTAGGTGCTTCAGCCACGTACCACGCTGCTCCTACGGTCGCAGGTTCGAATCCTGCCTCGGGCATGGATGTGTGCGATGTCCTTATGTTAGTTAGGTTTAAGTCGTTCGAAGTTCTAGGGGACTGATGACCTCAGAAGTTAAGTCCGATAGTGCTCAGAGCCATTTGAACCATTATGAATGTGACGGAAAATATTTTGTCTCTATATTGTCTTGTTCCCGTTACGACCTAGCGAAGGTTTCTCCATAGTTTCCAGCGGATCAAGATGTAGAATGTAGAGCGAGATCTCATGGGCTCCTCGTGTAATTCTGGAGCTAAGATTGTATTGTTTTATATTACTGAGATATGCGACATGTACAGTCAATCGCTGGATCGGTAAGTAATGTGGTTTTTTATACGAGAAAAAATATTTTCAAGGCTGATGAACACGAACACGGAGAATTCCGGAGTGACAGGTCGGTGAGAGGCGACAGAACGAGAACGTCATCACAGGAAAGCCGGCCACGACCTCGAGGCGCGTTGCTATCAAAGCGCTCGGGATTAGTGGCTGACGCTAAGCTCGGCGGATCCATGTCACGGCCGCTGCGATGCCGAGCCGAGCTGAAGTGAGCTGCTCCGGCGTGAAACCTCGCGCCCGCTGGCTGCACACGTTGCGACATCTGCCGATCCGCCGCGTTTTGTCGCGTTTCGTTCCGGCCTTCGCCTCATCACCGCTCACGTCGCGCGCGACCTCTTCACTTGAGACTCAGGAAACACTTTCGCGCACCTCATTTTATCTGTGCGCGATCTTTCCTAACTCCGTGCAGTTATTCGATAGAAGACTGTTGAGGGAGACCGCTGCCAGCCACAAATTATGAAATAAAATCTTTATTTTAGTGCCAAACCGGTTTCTGGCCATTTTGCTCATCTACACATGACTGCACTTGTTTCATTAGACTGGCACCCGCTAGTCGTCTGTTCCAGTACCGAAATAATACCTATGCAATTAGTGCCACAATGTGTGTATCAGTTACTAATGCAATATTTCAGTCTTTGCTAATGTGCATGCGCTAACTGTCTTGCCACAGTGGTAACCCTGATTCCCGTCAGATCTCCAATGTTAAGCACTGTTGGTTAGCAGTTGGATGGGTATCAGTTGCAAAGCGATTTAGAAAAGATTGCTGAATGGCGTGGTAGGTGGCAGTTGCCGCTAAATAACGAAACGTTTGAGGTGATCCAAATGAGTTCCAAAAGAAAGTCGTTGGAATCGATTACTCGATAAATAGTACAATTCTCAAGGCTGCCAATTCAACTAAGTACCTGGGTGTAAAAATTACGAACAACTTCAGTTGGAAAGACCACATAGATAATATTGTGGGGAAGGCGAGCCAAAGGTTGCGTTTCATTGGCAGGACAATTAGAAGATGCAACAAGTCCACTAAAGAGACAGCTTACACTACACTCGTTTGTCCTCTGAGAATATTGCTGCGCGGTGTGGGACCCTTACCAGGTGGGATTGACGGAGGACATAGAAAGGGTGCAAAAAAGAGCAGCTCGTTTTGAATTATCACGTAATAGGGGAGAGAGTGTAGCAGATATTATACGCGAATTGGAATGGAAGTCATTACAGCAAAGACGTTTTTCGTCACGGCGAGATCTATTTACAAAATTTCAGTCACCAACTTTCTCTTCCGAATGCGAAAATATTTTGTTGAGCCGAACCTACATAGGTAGGAATAAAATAAGAGAAATCAGAGCTCGAACAGAAAGATTTAGGTGTTCGTTTTCCCCGCGCGCTGTTCGGGAGTGGACTGGTAGAGAGATAGTATTATTGTGGTTCGATGAACCCTATGCCAGGCACTTAAATGTGAATTGCAGAGTAACCATGTAGATGTAGATGTAAATGTAGATGTAGATGCCGAGTGCTGTTGGCAAGAGGGGTGCACTCAGCCTTCGTGAGGCCAATTGAGGGGTTGCTTGACCGATAAGTAGCGGCCCCACTCACGAAAACTGACAACGGCCTCTATGCGGTGTGCTGACCACATGCCCTTCCACGTCCGCTTGCATTGGCGCCTATCGGCTGAGAATGACACGGCAGTTGGTTGGTACCGTTGGGCCCTCCGAGACCTGTTCGGACGGGGTTTAGTATAGTTTTTAATGTACATGCATTTGAAACTATAGAAATTGAATGAATTTTGTACACTTACCGCTCAACAATTATTTTCATATTGCCTTTGAGCTAAGGAGCATCATTACCGTGTGAAGTAATCATCAGAAGTGAACAACAATTTATGCCAAATATATGATTTCGCTGCTGACAGAAACTACAATACTGTGTCTACCTTACTCCTGTAATGGAATCTTGTACAGGTAAAGTCTTTATGTTGAAGAGGCGCCGAATGAAAGTAAACTCGAGATCGTCGCTCGAATTGTAGGAACTATTTTTACTACCCCTCCTTTTAAATTCTGATTTTGCAGTTATGCTGTGTCATTTACTTCCTCCTGCTTGTGTGCCACATAGCGCCACTTAGATCAGCTAATGGAGAGTTATTCAAACGTTGCGTTAGCGGCTTTCAGTGAATCAAATCACGCTTTTGCAACTCATTAAGTATCGAGCATGCAGCCGTGAAAATTCTTCATTCATATTTCATCCGCCTGTCTTCTGGCCATCCTTGGAGTGAGCCAACAGATGGCGAAACGACCTCATCGTATGCACCACTGTTGAAGCACTGCACATTTGTGTAGGCACCACAGATGCTCGGTGGCGCCCAAGAGTTACTTTGGAGATGCGCTCAGGTGATTGCGTCATCACTCGATGTGTCTTCGAGGACGGAAATTTCGTGATGACTTCTCTGCTCTGCAATTTAATTTTAGCAGGAACCGGAAGATGTGATTAAACTACAATCGCGATTTAGTAAAAGATTAGCAAACTGGATTTCCACATCTTCCTTAAACACTAAGGCCCAAAACGATGACACGTAATTTGAAAGCCCCCAGAGTGGCTCTGTCTGTGCAGTGTCCCACGATTTTCTGCTTGCTGTTCAACGCATGATTCATGAGCAGGTCCTGTTGTTTGGCTTTTGTGTGAACTGGTACAGCTCGCACAAATAAACTGGAACACATCTTCCGAAGCAGCAGACCATTCTGCACATAACAGAGTAGGACAGCTGTTTTCATAGGAGGGCAGAAGATCACTTTGACACGGTGTTTCTCGAGGATCCGGCCTGTCTTCTAGGAAAGCTCACCTGTATAGGTGCTTAAGTACTTCTTAGAAGCAAGGGCTTTATTTTTTAACCTTCCCCTTCTTGTTTCATAGATGACGAAAAAAGATTTTCTCTGGTAGTTCGGTTTTCTTCATTCACACTATATCTCCTGTAAATTTAGAGATTTTTTAAGCATGATATTCTTAGTATCTCGAATAATTTTTTCTTCGTAGTACAACCGAGCGAGGTGGCGCAGTGGTTAGCACACTGGATTCCAATTTGGGAGGACGACGGTTCAATCCCGCTTCCGGCCATCCTGATTCAGGTTTTTCGTGATTTCCCTAAATCGTTCCAGGCTAATGCCGGGATGAAAGGGCACGGTCGATTTCCTTCCCCGTCCTTCCCTGATCCGACGAAACCGATGACCGCGCAGTTTGGTCTCTTCCCACAAACAACCCAACCCAACTCATAGTGCAATTCCTCACGTAGTCATTCAGGTGAAGAGAGGTGATTCAGCGAGGAGGTTCACTAGCTGAGACACAGCAGTCACAATAATGAGGGCCAGCCACCCAGATTTACGTTTCACTTCGTTTCCCCACATCGATAGCGGCGTTGTTTGAAAAATGGCTCTGAGCGCTATGGGACTCAACTTCTGAGGTCATTAGTCCCCTAGAACTTAGAACTAGTTAAACCTAACTAACCTAAGGACATCACACACATCCATGCCCGAGGCAGGATTCGAACCTGCGACCGTAGCGGTCTCGCGGTTCCAGACTGCAGCGCCTGGAACCGCACGGCCACTTCGGGCGGCGCGTTGTTTGAGAGTCATGGCAAATTTCTTTCCCCATAGTTGTCTAGTCCGAGCTTATGCTACGTCTTCCGTGGCGTAAGTTATAGGAGTGGGGAACAGAACAGCCCTATATGCAGAGAGCTTCGTACATACGTGATAAACGTGAGGGAGGGTGGCACGCCGGCGGGTTTGAACGCACGCAACAAGGTCATAGAAGCACCAGCTGCAATCTCCGTACAACTAATACCATCGTTTGAATAAGACTTCGCACACTGCAAGAAGATTTTACATGTCTTCATAGCCTGTAAGAAGAGCATAAGTTTGTATTGCATACGTATGCCTTTTATAATAGAATTTACCGCAATCCAGAATTGTCATACTAACGATTAGGCGCAATCTAATTGTTCCATTGACTAGTAGTGGAATGCCATTAATAAACAGCTAGCCAAAAAAACCTTGACAATTTTAAATAGGTATCATATCTGATGGATTGGCCGTTCAGGAAGAAGACAGCATCTGTTGTGTAAAGACCCCCGAAAATTCCTTGAACTTGCTGAAGTGATTTGTCTGCTGTACTGTAGCTCACGAATATCTGGAGAGAAGGGTACTACTTCAGCACTGTAATGGTCTCGTGGACACTGTACCTTGGAAGGCAGCATTAGCCATATTACCCACAATATCTCAGGTCATCATGCAAGACGTTCGTCCGTTATTATGCTGGAGAATGGAATATACAACACACAATTTGTAGAGCACTTCGATAAAGAGGCAATATCTATCCTCCAGACTGGAGCAATAGTCATTGGATTGAATGATTTACGGTCAAACGTCCCACTGCAAAGCCTAACGTCTTTTGTTCAGCATCAAAGCTATACTTCACTAACAAAGATGTGCAAGTAGTTCATGGTGCAGCATGATGGCCGAAGTGATGTTGAAGAGAAGAGTCTCACACAGAAAGCAAAATAAATCTACACCAGTGGGGTCTGGCTGGATCTTAAATGCAAGACCTATCTGTACCATGCGAACGGCCTTGCCGCAGTGGTAACGCGGGTTCCCGTCAGACCACCGAAGTTAAGCGCTGTTGGGCTGGACTAGCACGTGGATGAGTGACCATCCGTCGAGCGCTGTTGGCAAGCAGGGTGCACTCAGCCCTTGTGAGGCAAACTGAGGAGCTACTTGATTGTGATGTAGCGGCTCCGGGCTCGTAAACTGACAAAACGGTCGGGAGAGCGGTGTGCTGATCACATGCCACTTCATATCCGCATCCAGTGACGTCTGTGGGCTGAGGATGACACGGTGACCGGTCTGTATCGTTGGGAATCCATGGCCTGTTCGGGCGAAGTTAGTTTAGTTTTATCTGTACCATTGCACAACTACACTGTGTATGCTGAAGTAAATGTAAAGAGAAAATTGAGATGTATTTTGGTTTAATAAGTTATAGCAATGATAATGAATTCCGAGAGAAAGGAAGGAAATTCAGGTTTTAACCTGGCGTCGAGAACATGATCATTATAGACGGAGCACAAGCTGGGATTGGGGAAGGAATTCGATAATGACAATTTCAAAGCCAGTTTCAGCGTAAGCGAGACATAAAAACCAGAAGAACGTAAATCTGAGTGACCATACGGGAACAGCCGTCCTCTCGACTGGGAATCCACTACAAATGTGCCAGCAGGCTTTGTTGTGTGAAATCAGGAGCTCTAACACGAAGTCCTGCTCCATAATGTATCTTACTTTCGAAAAAGAACTTGTAAAATATTACCTTCATGCAATGTGAATATAACGCTGGTAAATGTACAAGGGACTGATGGAAACTAATAAATAATAAAAGTTCAACAAAATGCATAACACAGTGCTGACTGTGATAATGTTATTTATTCTGCTATCGGTTTCGGTTCTAAACCATCATCAACGGCAGCTATACAACATATAAAAGTGGACAATGTCAAACGAAATAAGAAAAAAACACCGGAAAAACCGTTAAATCGATCGAAATTCAAAAATTATCACGGATGTATCACTTGTCATACACGCTTTGACATAAGTTACCACTGAAAATGGGCAATTAGGATTGAATATCGCCTACGCAAGATGTTCAAATAATAAAAGGTTACATACATACTGTAAGTATAGCATGGACGCTCAGCGAGTTTATAAAAACGTATTGAAACTTTTCGAAAGAATTTCATTCATAATAAATAATATGGCATCGATCACGTGCACTAATGTTTTCAGATATATTTTCCGACAGCATAACTGTGGGAGAAACAACAGTTAAGCTGGTCAGTACAAGTGCAGTAAATTGGTTTAATTATAAATTGGACATTGTGTGACAACAGTATTTTTGCCAGTGACGAAAGACCTAAGTAGCTACATTTGGTTGCTAATATCCAAACAGTCCCGGGGCTTTCAGGCCATCATGGATAGATCACAGTGTTTTTAGTTGCACTCTTCTTCCAGCATAAAATTATGTGTGCATCAATAGCAGATTCTTTGTTGATAAAACATTTAACTACTGCTGCATTGATTCACCATGCGTGTTCAGCCTGGAGACTCGATTTCTAGAACAGCGGCAAAAGATGATGGTCAGCGGGCTGATTGCAGAGGACGTCATCTTTATAGGCTCGTCTGCGAGCGGCAGCCGGGGAGCAGATAGAAGCAGCTTCCGCCCATTAGCAGGTCTCCTGCCTTCTGTCACAGCGCTGCCGGCCGAGGCGTGCTCCTCCCGTCTGACACTCGGCTCCGCTAGAGAACGCCGCACCAGATGCGAGCTTCCGTCGCTGAATATGTATGAAGCTGTGAGTCCGATACAAATATGATAAATGTGAAGGGTGACGTCTGCCACCCCATCCGACTAATCTCTCGATTCATCTTCAGGGAATAATTCGATCTGACTTTGCTGTAAAATGCCCGAGGGGGGTGACTGATGAGTCAGCTATCCTGAGTGGTTGTCGATCACTTCTCTGTTCAATATACTTTACTCGAGAATGTGTAGCGCGTTTTGCATAGCGACGAAAGTAGATTTTTAGCTTTTCTATTTACAGATTCCATATGGCTCACAAGTAGACAGTGCAGGGCACGACGAGAGTTCAATGCATCTGTAACGATCTTACTGTCTACGTTAGAAGAATACACGTTTTTAATTTTTTTTATACAAACATGCCACTCCTTAATGGAAGATTCCACCATTTTTCCAAAAACACAATCATTACGGCAGGATAAAGTACTGGCGTCATTTTGAAAGAAGCAGTTGATTTATGTAGCAGCCTTGGCAGTAACTAAACAATTATACGCCCTGTAACTTCTTACTGCGATGAACGCTCGACATTAAGTAGAACTGTAATTGTTTTAACGCGCACGCGTTACCTCAGTATTGTGTCAAGTGGTTTATATTTTACCGGCGACTCAGGTTGAAGATGGCTATAAGTTTGTCAGTTGAAATACTGGAAGAAGGGATCATGCAGTCCCGAAAGATTATGGCATATCCTGTAAACCCGGAAAACTTAAAAAAAAACACGTGATGAATTAATGTTTGTAAATAGTTGTTCACTTCAGAATTTGTAACTACGATTAGAAGTTTTGAGTTTTCAATGGTTAAATCCTAGAAGAAGTATGAGTTTAGACTCAATTTGGGCTGTATGTAATACATTAATTCAAATATATTTAGCATGTATTTTATGATTCCTTGGCGTTATTTCACATCGCGGACTATGAGACAAGCAATATCTCGCTTGTCTACTGGGCGACATTTCCGAAATAACGGAATATGTTATGTGTTAACGATTAGACTGTGCGGCTGGTCCCGGCGGAGGTTCGAGTCGTCCCTCGGGCATGGGTGTGTGTGTGTTTTGTTCTTAAGGTAATTTAGGTTAAGTAGTATGTAAGCTTAGGGACTGATGACCTTTCCAGTTAAGTCCCATAAGATTTCACACAATTTTTTTTGTTAACAATTAGTTCTCCTTCCCAATTACAAAGGGTGCGGCAAATAAAAGTGGTCCGGAGAAGAGAGTTCGAGGGTAGAAAGAAATACAGCAGAAGAATGGAAATACAGTACTAACCAGGCTGTAGCACATGTTGGAGGTAACCATAATTCATTCTTGGCACTTTTGGGCCTTGTCAGCAAGTTGCTCAAGTCAGAGCGAATCTGGACTCCTGGAATTGCTGCAGTCTTATCCGAAATGTTTTGCTGTAGTTCTTGGAGACTATGAGGGTTGTTGAGATACACCTTAGACTTGAGGGCTCCCCACACAAAATAATCGCACACTGACAGATCAGGTGACCTGCGTCGTCGCCAGCTAGGGCCGCGACCAGACTGACTTATGCTAACAGCTCCGTCAGACGTGAAGATTGTGTAAATGTATTCCTTCTCTGCCCTGTTAGAAGTAACTATGTGTCTTTTCTTACGCCGGCCGGAGTGGCCGAGCGGTTCTACGCGCTACAGTCTGGAACCGTGCGACCGCTACGGTCGCAGGTTCGAATCCTGCTTCGGGTATGAATATGTGTGATGTCCTTAGGTTAGTTAGTTTTACGTAGTTCTAGGTTCTAGGGGACTGATGACCTCAGCAGTTAAGTCCCATAGTGCTCAGAGCCATTTGAACCATCTTTTTCTTTTCTTCCTCCGTTGATGCTGTCACAAACGGTTTCAAAACATCCGGACCACTTTTATTTGCGACAACCTGTACATTACCATAATACTGGGGTTACTGTTTCCTTTCAGTTCATTATTTTGATGTCTTAATAGTTGGCGTGTTAAAAGATAGCTATTGAATCTTGGCTTACATGGTAGAAATCAGTATTAAACATTTTAAGTGCAAGTATTTAAATAGCTGAATCGTCGTTACTAATGAATATTTATGCCACGCCGGAACTAGAAACCGTCTTTTTTTGCTATTCAGCAACAGTTCACTTAACAATCAGGCTATATGAACAAATCTCCAATTTTAATTTTCACTCTTTATCTCCTGTTAGTTTCCAAACTACAAAGGTGGTTCTCCCTTCTGGAGTAGTAATACCAAAGAAACAGATGGGATGAAGGGCTGCGGCTTACCCTACCACAAGGAATGTGTTCCAATTGCACCAAATCCAGGTTCAATTCCTGGTCTGCCACAATGTTCATTCGTCACAATGTATTCATTAGATTGAAATTCAGAATTCTGAGTGTTGCTCTAGTGATATCATTCTGTGTCATAATGTCATAACTGATTTCATCTGCACTGATCCCATTCATTTCATGTTACTGAAATTAATTCAACTGATACTTAACTAGCTGCCGGATGCAGAATTCATTACATCAGTTCAACACCCACTGGCCGTTTAGAGTTAAATATTTTATAAACACGATATGCTAGCAACAACGTACTTTAGTTTGAGTAAATCCTCCTCGTCCCTTGTCTAGATATTTTGTTACTCCGTGTTGTACTCTTCCAAACAGAAAGATGCTGATCTAAGTTTTGGATTAAGATTAAACTGATTGTTGGCTGTATTAGTTAACGCAAGGAAATCGGAATGTGTGAGTTCGTGAATTTCTCGAAAAGAGACGAACTATCGATTCAAAAGTAGACTGTTCAATTCTTGCTCTTTGCGCTGATTTTTTGTAGTGATAAAATGGCTTTCGTCTTGATAAATACATTTCGCATAAGAAAAGTCTACGCTCTAAACATTAAATTGTATATGTCCTAGAACTGACCGGATAAACTGATTCCTGGTTCAGAGAAAGCGAAGGTCAAGCATAGCATCTGTAACAGGAACATGCTTGGAATTAATGTGGTTTTCTAGTGAGTCTCCCCATTTATGGGCTAACTTTTTCCAGTCTAACCAACAACAGCTCCATTAGTTCCAGTACCAAGCGAGGTGGGGCAGTGGTTAACACGCTTGACTCGCATTCGGAGGACGACAGTTCAATATCCCGTCCGGCTATCCAGATTTAAATTTTCCGTGACTTCCCTAAATCGCTTGAGACAAATCACGTTCGATTTCTTTCTCCGTCCTTCCATGATTCGAGCTTGTTCTCCGTCCATTATGACGTCACTGTCAATGGGACATTAACCCCTGACCTTCCTTTCTTCAGTTACAGTACTATCTCAGCTGAACAGCAGTTTATAGCAGGGCTATGAAGACAAACACAGTAGTTATAAAATTCTTATAGATCCCGTGGACAACTGTAAGTACCTGGTTTTTCTTTAGTTGCGCAAAACATTAATTAGGAATAAAATTATAAATATGTCTGTGCGCTTTACTAGATAACCCACTCCTCCGCGTATGTTTTTCTGCTCAGATGTAGATCAGTCGGCGAGTAAAAGAACTTTCGTAAAAATTGAGTTATATAGGGTTCTCTGCAATTCAGATGCATGCTGTTTGCAAGTATGATCTTGCTGTCTTGTTTTTATTGTACCCTCTCTGTTGCATAAATAGGACGGCCTCGTTTTCTACACGTACATCACCTACTGTAATGAGGTATTAAAGACTGATTTAAAAGTCTGGCGGAAGCGAGAACAAAGACGGCAGATTTACGTTTGCTATCTACTTTCGTAGTCGCAGCAAAAAGTTTAGCCGTGTACCATCAAAAGCTTTGCCTGTCGACCCCACCCACCCGTCCACTGTCGTGCGGACCTTCTAAGCTGGGCGTTATGCCAAACTGCGTCGCAATTTGGCAACTATTAAATTTAATATTCTCGTTTATTACCTTAAACTGCTTATAATAAGCGATTATGTATTCATGAAGTCTATTTGCCGATCATGCTGGCATGACTATGAGCAAACAAGAGCCTCTGTAAATTTTTAACGCAAGACCACTGCAATTTTTCGGATGTGCTAATTTTTTGATTGCATGAGTTGAATAAATAATCGCTTAATTATTGACAAATCTTCTTCCATTTTAACCGCGTTCAAACTGTCTTCGTAACATCTTCAACAATGGGCCATGTTTAAATGCTCACGCTTGCGCCTTTCATTTAGGCATCCAATATCCATTGTTCGCTGTGCATGTAGCCTAGCTCTCAGGATGAGCCTGTCTGCCTGGAAATTCTTGGTGTTAAAGTAATTTTCCTTGAGAACTGTGATTTAATAATGCTTTGAAATGGCCTGCAGCAGCATTAAATAAGTCGGATCATTACAGAATAAACTACTGATAAGTGAACTCAGTTTCAAATAATTCAGTTCCTTGAAATCTGTATTAGATCATTAGATACAAATGAGATACTGTATAAAGGAATAGAATAAAGAGGTCGTCTTCATGTAAGTTTGAGATTTTTTACATAAATTTTAATTTATTTAATCTCTACAAATATTACTGACTAGAGCTTTATACTATTTTATTTTTAACATCGTGAAAATGTACCTATCGATATTTCCTTTGTTTTTCCTTATTATTTACATATATAGCCATTAATTACCGCAATATATCCATTAGATGGTGCGTTGACGCTCGCTGAAGTAAATGAAACACAGAACTCACTAATTTAGAGCTGTTTTACGGAAAAACTTGTTTTTTTCTGTTGTAAGTATACTGTTTAGGTTTTTTTTTAATTGGTAACGCCAACGCCACGTAGCGCTCTGTAAGAAAATCACTGGCTGTGCTGTGTGCAGTCTGTGGCTGGTTTGCATTGTTGTCTGCCATTGTAGTGTTGGGCAGCGGCAGCTGGATGCTAACAGCGCGTAGCGTTGCGCAGTTGGAGGTGAGCCGCCAGCAGTGGTGGACGTGGGGAGAGAGATGGCGGAGTTTTGAAATTTGTAAGAATTGGTGTCATGAACTGATATATATATTATGACTATAAAGGTAAATACATTGTTTGTTCTCTATTAAAATCTTTCATTTGCTAACTGTGCCTATCAGTAGTTAGTGACTTCCGTAGTTTGAATCTTTTAGTTAGCTGGCAGTAGTGGCTCTCGCTCTATTGCAGTAGTTCGAGTAACGAAGATTTTTGTGAGGTAAGTGATTTGTGAAACATATAGGTTAATGTTAGTCAGGGCCATTCTCTTGTAGGGATTTTTGGAAGTCAGATTGCGTTGCGCTAAAAATATTGTGTGTCAGTTTAAGCACAGTCTTGTATAATTTTTTCTAAGGGGACGTTTCATACTGTGTTATTTAAGGGTCTTCACAATAACGGTATGATCGACGAAAACGATGCTAATAGTATTTATATGGTTGCACGAAGTAATATCATCGGGCAGAAAATTAGTAAAAGTTTCAAACTACGAAAATAATGACACGAAATACATTCTTCGTCAAGCGAAATGGCGTGCGTAGATCATCGGCACTGAAAGTAGGTACTAAAACAAGTAAATATGTTTAAATAATATCTCTAGTGACGAACAATACCTCGAGTAGCCAATGGCGCGAAACGCACACTTACGCGCTGACGCTTAACACGGATGTAGCCGGTTGGAAACCTAGCGGTGGATGAAGTTTTCACTGCCAGTATTATGTCGGCAAAGTGAAGAAGGTGGTGCCGTAGAGTTTTTGATTACCAGACTTTGCGCCTATGTTCCCTGCGAAGTGTCTCACGTAGTGAGGGAGTGTGACACTACTGATGGTGATCGGTGTGTCGGATTGGAAGGTTAAGCCCGGCAGTGTTCTTGATGCTTTTCGAGAAGGGTAGGCTTATGCTGGGATCGGGTTTCACCCTCGCTCTTCTCTCATCATCATACAACACAAACATGACACCAAACTGTACACACACAGTCAGTTATTGTCAATGGATACAGTTAAGACTCAGCTCAGATAAATCTGGTTGAAAAGGGCCATGGTGGGCCGAGGGAACAAAGCCTTTCCGTTTGGGCTGCTGGTTATAGCCGTAATCGTTGCCGAAATAGCAATGTCATACGGCTAAGTTTTTTCGGATAGCAATTTTCTTAGTAAAAATAGTCACATGGCTTCTATTTCTTTTTCGTGTTAATAATTTCCATAACAAAAATGGAAATGACATTATGGCATCAGTGGCCGGGGGTTCCCAGTCGGAAAGTTCGGCCGCCAAGTGCGGGTCTTATTGAGTGCGACGCCACATTTTGCGACCTGCGCGTCAACAGTGGGGGTGAAATGATGATAAGGACAGCAAAACACTCAGTCCCTGAGGGGAGAAAATCTCCCCCCCCCCCCCCCCAACCAGGAATCGAACCCGGGCCCCTGTGAGTGGCAATCCAACGCGATGACGATTCAGCTAGTGGGGCGGGCATTTCCATAACAATCCTGGGTGTACAGTGCCAAATCTTTTACGTGCATTTGGATAACGGTTGAGATGAGTTAGTCTATGACCTTCATAAGTATAGGTCACACTTCTGTTAACAAATTATTCACGGATTCAATTGAAGTACGTTTCACTTAGCTTCATACCTACGATGTTGGGGACTTTCGTAGTAACCTGTAGAAGACATATGGTAGAAATGTTCCCTACATAGCGAAGTTTACTGGTCGATGATAAATGTTCCGGTTAACAGATATAATATTGTATAATTTGAAGTATTAAATTTTATTCGACTGTTGTCAAAAGAGGACAACAGTGGAAGTCTAGCTTATTCGATCGCTACATTAATTTTGTTCTATGGATTGCTAACAATAATAGGTCTTATTGAACCCGATTGCGTGCAATGATTCTTTGGAAGCATCTGTACATCTCAGCCCAAAATTTTATTTACTGACTTTTGACTCTCATGCAAATCTGTGCAGAAGGTCGACGTCCGCTGTGTTCCGCGATTGCTCACACCTGTTCAAAACGCCCACCGAACGGAGGCGGCAACGGAAAAGTTTCAACTGTGTCAGGATGAGCGCTGGGTGTGTCCTTATGATCCTGACATAAAGAAGCGAAACAAGAAGTTGTAACATGGGGCATTAGCATCGCTGGAGATGGTGAAGACCTAACCATCATCGAGCAAGGTGACTGTGAGTGCCTTTTCGGAACTGCCATAGTGCGGTACATCATGACGTCCGTTGTGTTGTTCTATTGTAAGGCGCCACTTATACCGTTTGTATATGTATACGTGTAAGTCGCCGTTGTCTCCTCTTCTTTAGTTCGTCGATATCAGAGCATGAGAAATGTTTATTTTAGTGTTTACCTATTTGCTGTCGACAACACACACTTACACGGCCACGGTATCACATCATTGCGGAATAGCTAGCTTAATATAGTATAAAGATTGTGGGTTTCGATGCTGCGTTATTTAAGTGTGATATTATCCTTAACTTAACCTTTGAGACTTTAATAACAAACGCCGGCCGCGGTGGTCTCGCGGTTCTAGGCGCGCAGTCCGGAACCGTGCTACTGCTACGGTCGCAGGTTCAAATCCTGCCTCGGGCATGGATGTGTGTGATGTCTTCATGTTAGTTAGGTTTAAGTAGTTCTAAGTTCTAGGGGACTGATGACCACAGCAGTTGAGTCCCACAGTGCTCAGAGCCATCTGAACCATTTAATAACAAACTACTCTTCATCAGGCCCAAAATGCGACTTGTAACGAGAGAACTTGCGATCAGTCTGTCACAATATTAATAATAAGTAAGGCTATACACCACTATAAGAACATATCACTGTTAATGAAATAACAAAATATAGGAATAAACTTCTTTATATTTTTCCTTTTATTTAATCAAATGCTTTCAAATATTTATTTCTCCCCCACAAATCACCCACACCTCGATGCAGAATGTAAACATGTGCATGTAAAATAGTACACTGTTTCTGCTGATAACCAAGTATGAGCTTTTGTGTTGCTAGGCTACTTCGATCAACAGGATTTATATTGGATTTTGAAAATGATCTTTCTATCCAAACTTACGTACTCCACAACGCTTCATCAAATATTCTAACCTTTCGCGATAATTAAGAATTCGCGTAAATGGTATTTTTGCGAGTTAAAACAAACCATCGGCGACGCGAAAGCAGTCTTGATACCGCGACACACTCTCGACGCATACTAGTCTGTCACGAAATTGACCTGCATACACCTACAACCAATTTCAAGGGCATAATTCGCCCTACACGATTGTATGCAATTGAACTTCGTTCAAACAATTATTTGTGGAATAGTAATCACTGATCCCGACACTGATCGTCCATAAGCGCACGATTAACAGTCTTTTTTTTCTAACAGTAAATGAATGACGTCACGTCATCTACATAGTTTTTTTTTTGAAATATTGTTCCAAATGATCTCAAACATTTATCGTCATTATATTTTAACGGTAAGCAGAAAAAAAATGAATTACTATCAGAAAGTAACACATAAGAGATCGAAAATTGCACGTAACTAAATGACAGCTTTGCATAGCGCCGGGACTTAATCACGCAAAACTATATAAAGAAATCCTCCAAATCTCAATTTCTCCATACCATCTGACAGATACAAATAAGATATTCAAGACCTCATAGATCAATCCCGACCTGTAATGTTATACGGCCCTGTAATGTAATAGTGGTATAACAACAGATCATGCTCGCAAGCAAAAAACGTCAAAGGAACATTCACTTGAAATTTCCCGACTACGTTGGAGGAACCCGACAAAACAAAGTGCCGCAGCTAGCTGCCCAAAGAGTGCGTTTGCTTCACAACAAGGCCCCAGCTCACTTTTCACCGAATACTGTCATGCATGCAACTGATTTTGGTTATTAAATTTAGCATCAAGTTTGGTATTCTCATGACATAGCACCCAGTGATTCCTTCCAGTTTCCTCGAATGTATGCGCGGGTAGCATACATTTCCTGAATGACGAGTGGATGGTTTTCGAAACGGAATTTCCTAGATAGCCAAAATTATGACTTTTACTACCAAGATCTTCGCCAAGTCGCCCATAGTTGGTAAAAGTGTTTTATATTGAATAGCGAATATGCAGAGAGGGACTAGACCATCGGATACTCCCATGATCGCAGCTTGATTTTGTAGTGGTAACAATTGAAGCTTCACGACAGAGGCCTGCTTTGTCACGCCGCTTCCGGGATTTAGGGTGGTGCGCAGGCTCCTGATGGAATCCGCCCGGCTTATTAACGACGAGGTCTGGTGTGCCGAGTCTCGGATTGGCGGTTATCGGTTTTCTTTTATATCGTTTTTCTTTCACTTCAGTTTAAGCAGACTATTAAATCCTCTGAAAATAACCGGTTTCTGAAATAGTCGATTATCGGATTCTTCTTCCTATTATTTCCTGTAAATAAACGTAGAAATAGAACAAAGACTGAAAACTTTTTGAATCTTTCAGTTTCAAGATACATAGAATCAAAATATTAAACTGAATAGGCAAATAAAAGAAAACTTAGCCTATACATTGATCGCTGCTTTTCTTGAAAAGTGGTAAGTGGTTGAATACTACAGAAAAGAACCAGTATTCTCCTATTCTTTCCATTTTTTAAACTCTGCTCAACCATTACGAATATTCAGTGGCAAATAGTGACAATTGAGATTGAAGAATTCCATTTTTTCATGTTAATTTGCGCGTTTTCAAGGGCTGCAGGCAGATAGACACAGGCAGCAAATCAGCTACTTTCTATTTTATGGTCCACTATGAATGAATTATTGTTAAGTTTTTGGTTTATTACTATTGCCATAATTCCCTTTCTCTTTTATTATTTCATAGAAATAGTAAATAAATCTCTAATATTTTAAAGAAAATGTAGCATTGTACTCCATTTCTACGTCACTGCACAAAAATATTTCCAGATGGTATTGTTGCCATCCCGCAATACGACGGATGTCCTGCGACGACAGCGAAAAACAGCCATATAGATAAGGTGGGGGCAAATCTTGCACACTGCACTACACGCTTACCTTAAGCCACGACACACTCCAACTGAGACGTTATTGTCTTAGCAACGCTGTACCAATTCTTATGTCATGTCTTCGTTGCTATTTTATGTCGGCACTGTCATTAAGACAGCACTGATCGCTTTCCACATTTTATATAATAACGCAGTGTTTCAAAAATGCAAATTTATCGAATAAAATATATTTATTTTTAAAAAAAAATTATTTAAAGACAAGAAATTTTAGCACTGCTACTATGGTTAATCGATATTTCGGTGCCAGCTGGAGTGGCCGAGCGGTTCTAGGCGCTTCAATCTGGCACCGCGCGACCGCTACGGTCGCAGGTTCGAATCCTGCCTCGGGCATGGATGTGTGTAAAGTCCTTAGGTTCGTTAGGGTTAAGTAGTTCGAAGTTCTAGGGGACTTATGACCTCAGAAGTTAAGTCCCGTAGTGGTCAGAGCTATTTGAACCATTTGATTTGATATTTTGGTATTTTACTCCGTTGTCGGTAAAAAAAAAGTAAAAAGAATACCTGTTATAACCGATACCAAACAAATACGGACAAATATCTGTTATTCAGAATTAAAATGCCGGTATTAGTTTTTAACTGGGCGATTTTCCCCCTGCTTGGTGCCAACATGGCAGTGGCCTTGACGCAGTGGTAACACCGGTTCGCATCAGATTAGGCGTACCGAAGTTAGCCCTGTGGTGCATGAATTTCACTGCAGAGACGACATCTTTTAATGGTGAATTCTCTGGCATTTTCAATCAGTCATGAGGCTGAAAATGCATGCAGGACACAACACCAGTAGGGAGTGCCCACTGCAGTGAACTTGTGCACTTGCAGCCTCAGGATTGATCGAAAATGCGAAAGAAGCGACCATTAAAAGTTGTCCACTGCAGTGGACGGTGTGCGCCACAGGGTTAAGCGCTGTCGATCTTGCCTAGCAGTTGTATGGGTCACCATCCCGGTCTGCCGAGCGCTGTTGACAAGCGGGGTGCAGTCAGCCTTTGTGAGGTCAACCGAGGGGCCACTCGGCCGAGAAGAAGCAGCTCCGGTCACGAAAACTGACAACGGCAGGGAGAGCGGAATGCTGACCACATGTCCATGTCCATCGATATCCGCATTCAGTGACCCCTATCGGATGAGCATGACGCGGTATTCTGTCGGTACCTTTGGGAATTCCGATGCCTGTTGGGAAGGAGTTTAGTTAGTTTAGTGCCGACTAGTCTAAATGCTGATTTTAGGCGATTGCCTACATCGGGCTAGGTAAATACCGAGCTGCTACCCACGTCCCACCTCAGTTACACTATTCGCAAAAATTTCGGAATCGTCCACAACTTTCCCATGGATAACACTAGGCGCAGACAGATGGGGTGTAGAAACGTCTCTCAGGAGGGGTGTGTCTGTGTGGGGGTATGGGGGGGGAGGGTGGCACAAAAAGGTCATCCGGCCCCCTTCTACCAGAAATATTACCATAGCCAGATTAACACGGGGACACGGGGTAAGGCCAGAAAAAGAGAAGAATTGAAGCTTCGTACTTCCTCTGATGTGGCTTGGAGGACGGAGAGAAGGCGAGGAAGACTCTTTGGAGAAGTGTGGAGCGGCGGCCCGGCTTTTGAGAGCGCCGACCAGCGCGTGGCGTGGCGCGGCGCAGTGCGGCCCACTTTCGCAGGCAGCGCCGGGCTGTGCGGCTCGCGACCGCTCAAGGCCCCACCGCGGCGGTGATTTAGAGGTGTCGTAAGGCGGCAGAGGTGTGGGCCGCCGCAGCACCGACCTGGCTAATCGCCGCGTTTCCCCGAGATTCGCGTTGGCCAATGCGCCGCTGCGGCCACCTGCGCGCCGCCGCCGTTTCCACCGACTACACTCGAGCGCGGCTCGTCGGCTGTGAGACTGTGAAAGGACTCCGGCGTGCCAACTTAGACCTTTGCGATGTCGACATTTAATGAATGCGTAACTGTTTTTCAAATGCGGGTCTGAAGTACCCTACAGAGACTACATTCATCCAGTATTTGAGAATGAGAGCACTTAGTGTCCTGCAACAAACTTTACACATAATTTCAAATCTGTAGAAAGCTTTCTTGCTGACAACCTCCAAAAAATGATGAGAGGAAAAAAAAATCATATCTTACTAAATTTCCTCTGTTCATGTAGTAAAACTGCAGCGTCAGGCATGATGTTTTACTGTAATACTTCTGTACTTCGTACTATATGGCGAAGCATTTTGCGGTATTCCCATATACCACTGAATCTACCTGCAAAATTATTTCTTTGTACCGACACATTCTTCAATAGATATGACGTTACCAACAATGAGCTGTGTGAAAGCGAAACTGCAGGGCGAAATTCGCTAGAGATACAGGTGAATCATGTGTATAAATAAGTGTGAAATACGATAAATATATGTGACATGTTCGTACGCGGGCAAAGCTCCTAAACCCCTGTATCGATCACAACCCAACTCACTACATATTACTTACTGTCTGGAACGAAATACTGTGGGGGTACGAACCAGCAACCTGCACTTGGTTCAGGTGATAGAGTGGACAGAGAAAGAGGGATTAAGAGATGGCCAGACAAAGAGTAAGAAAGAGAGATTGACAGATAGAGGGGGAGGGGGAGAAGGAGATGTACAGGTAGAGAGACAGAGGACATGAACAGAGAGAGAGAGGAAATTAGGACATTGACAGTCGGATTGGAATTAAAAGCCGGGCAACGCACGGTACTCAGCTAGTGGTGCTGTGTAGATGTATTAATAAGGGATTCACTTTGAGGATCGCCCTATTGCTATGATGACGCCAAATATTCGTTGTTGCATGGTTCATTGGGCTGCCACACCCATGGGTCCCAGATATCCTTATAGAAATAAGGAATGTTGTTTCCAAGATGTACACTGTCGACAGCATAGCAGATTTGTTTAAAAGAACGGAGCTTAGATTATCTGAAGGATGAGGGAAACATAAGTACGTCTATGGAACGTTCATCAAACCACAGTAACAAGTTTAAAGAAAGAACTGCGAGAAGATTTTCATTATATTGCTAGATGTACATTTTTCCCAGATGGATTCCATGATCTGCCATTGATTTGTGGTTTAGTAACCTGTGACGCTGACGTACATCACCACCATATCCCCTTTCGTAGTCAAGGCTGCTCCCCTCGTCCATAATGGATAAAGACTGGATGGGGATGAGTGGGATAGCGGTCAGCTCGGTGACTTGTCAGTACTATTTTCACAAGGTTTCACTACTTCTTTCATCACCACCAACAACAGCGCCAAACTACAAGCTTCTATTAAAACGTGACCAGTCCAGTAGGTGCAGATGAATAAAACCTTTCCGATTAAGGGACAGAATCCCGTGCCAACATACCAAGCAAACTTGCCTTTTCGAAGGTCTTACCATGTCGCCTGTTTCCATTTTTCAAGCATCTAATGGTGGTATTACTGTGCCCATGCTTAAAGATGCAATTACCGTATATACTTCTCTGCTTATATTGTGCTCCATACCGTAAGCGAAAGTCACGCAGGTTGGCAGAACTAAGTTACATGCCATCCTTAAGCACACTTTTAGAAGAGGTGACAATGTTTTGGACTCGACATTAGCTCTGATTCTACCCTTGATTAGACAAAAGAATAAATTCAGTCAAAATCTGCACTCATGAGGGGTAGAGAGTTATACTCTTTACACACACACACACACACACACACACACACACACACACACACACACACACACACACAGAGAGAGAGAGAGAGAGAGAGAGAGAGAGAGAGAGAGAGAGAGAACTCCAGAACTCCAATCACTAGGATGGATGGAGTAGTTAGGTGTGATACAGGACTGGGATGTCACCAGATATTACACGTATCATGGATGTGATAGCTGAGATCAGGAACGGAAGACTCTTGACGAATGCTTTTGATCACTGTGTATGATGCTCTTTATCCGACGTCGTTCAGAAACTGGGATTTCCACGTGCCATTGTCTCAAGAGGGCACAGTGAATACGTCAACCGGGGGGAAACCGGCACCACCAGGGTGCAATGCCGGCGTAGACAGCTTGTCGATGGTAGCGGTCGTCGACTGGAACAGGTGATAACGATGTAGCAAATCAGGCGCAAATTCGACAAAAGCTAGAGCACTACGTTTAATGACCTCGTTGTCGACAGAAGTGATACTATGTCGTCCAGCTTTTTGGCTGTATTAGACCTAACTGTTATTATATTACCATTAGTCAGTTTGAGTGATTTCGGTACAGAATTTGTAATTTTTGTGCAAAATACTTTATTTCGTGTCTGTGGACAATGAAAGCCTTAACAAATGGATACAAAGAGTCACATTCTACCGTTATAAGTACTCGTTAATACTGTGTACGAATCCATGTCACTTGACAAACGGCGACGCACAGCCAGCTTAAGACGTCGTCGAAGGAGACAGAGAACTTCCACTCGGGAGGAGTGAGATTCGAATCGCAGTCTGGCTGTTCAAACTTAACTTTCCAGAGACTTCCCTAAATTAAAAAATGCGAATGCTAGGGTAGTTCCTTTAAAAACGATTTCCTACCGAATTCTTGTTCTGTTCGGGAGTGTGATCTCTTTCTCATGACCTCGTCCTTGAGGACACATTAAAACTTAGGCTTCCTTCTCTCCCGGCCCCTGTCCCCTGCACTCTTATTCCTCTCAGTTTTCTCTTTCCTGGCCGTCAGTACCGTTACCAACCCGCAGGAAGCAATCATCCAATTTTGGTTTCAGGTAGAAATGATCGCCTTCGAAATACGCGGACAAAGCACTGAATAGCGGTGATGTTGCGGAAGACGTTTATTTCAGGATATGCTTTGCCTTGGACTTTTATGCGTCATAAAAGTCCAACAACAGTTAGGCTTAGTATGGCTTAGGGCAGTGACCATATAATCGTCTCTCTAAGAGGACGTAGCTGTAACCAGAAATTCCCTTTGCTTAATCAGGAATATGAAAAAGAGAGAAAGAAATGAGAAAAAAATACTGCCATTTGCAGGACATTTTCGAGGCAAGAAAGTCGTAAGGAGACTAGTGCATGTGAAGAGAGTTTTACTTACTTACTTATTTATACTGGCCACACAAACCGCAGCCGGTTCTTGCCCTCACTCAGTCCCGCCTTCTACACTTTCCTGTCATCTGCATCTTCATGTCCCAGACCCAGTGATGTATATAAACCACCTGACGGATAACTTTGAGGCTGATCGCGAAAGATGCAGTTGTGTACTGGAAGGAGACCTCGTAAAAAATTTGTTATCTATTGCTGAGAAGCTTGCGAATGATAGGCGGCTGTGCGGAGATATGAGACTAGAACTAAATGTCATATAATGCATGTAAATATTCGAAATCATTCTTTATCGTTTAAATGCGTGATCGGCGATGAGTCACTGGAGTCAGCCAAACTTTCAACTGTCTATCAATTTCTCTCCGGAGTGATTTAAGCTGGAACGATCACGTAAATATGGCTGTGGGGAAGGAATTAACACAGTTTCATATGAAGAATCGCAAAGAACTGTGATTTGAGCACGCAAAAAGTCAGTTACAATACACGGATTCGACTGACAAAGAAGAGCTGCACGATTTGCCACGGAGTTGTTCAGTCAGTGCAAGAGTGACACAGATATCCTCATCAAACATTTTTTGGATGCGTTACACGTAAGACGTCATGAATTACCTAGAGCCTCACTCGCAAAATTCCGAGAACTTCGGGTCCACAGTGAGAGTTACTCGTAGTCTTGGTTTGTGTATACCAGCTGCTAATACAACAGGATGGGATTGAGGAGGAGGGGGAGGGGAGCTATACTTGTATGTGGTATAGAGTTCAGTTAACATGTATATGCCAGGAGCGGAATGTGTCAGCTCGCTTTCGAGGTTACCTGGTGTCACTGCTTCACTGACCTACATACAGTTTCGTTCGACGTGTTGCGAAAGTAGCACTACTGTCATTTGCAAACCGCTAAGTTACCCTCATCGTCTTCCAGTATCAACCGCCCGATGCTTTCTGATTTTGCATTCAGACTGCGTGTAGAATAACTCTGGAGGCTACAGAATCCCTGTTATTTTATTACCAGTAGGTTAGTCATAGATTGTTCCAGATGTGTGAATGGGGCGTTTATTTCCTTGCTGCCAGTAGTCGCCCACGACGAAGGACGCCCGACGTAGGAAACAGCGTATAAGAACACTCGCTGGACCATGTTATGCATTTCCATTGATTGCTGTCGAGATTTACAACTCCGTTCACTAACGAAGCTCGGTGATGCGCTCGTTGAGGCTAGGCTGCTGGGGAACCCATTGCGAGAATGTGCTCTCACGGGAGCAGCGTTAACAAAACAGGATGCAGTGCTACTTGTCACTCAGCCGTAGCTGCACAAATTGTGGCTGGCGAGAAAAGAGAAGTCGGCGAAGTGGCTCGCCTGGCAGGATTTCTCGGCGGTCGGCCGTTATCTCCGTAACGACGAACGCAAAATACGAGTGCGCTGGCGAGCACTGAGGCTACCTGTTTGAAATTTAGATCGCGCCCTGGCCGTGGTCATCGGGTGCATAAGGGCCGCATTAGGAGGCCCTAATTGTATTCATGGGCGGGCGGTAACAATGGCTGCTAATGAGCAGTCGTGCTCTTTGCAGAACAGTGGTCGTTAGCGGTCGAGGCCCGACCGCGGCCAGCGGGTGGCTGTGAGGGAGGTCGCCAGCACTGGACACTCGCCAAGCCACGCCTCCATCTGCAGGGTCACTCATTACAGGTGGCCACTGCAGCCGGCAACGGACTGACAAACAAGTGCGAAACAGTGAACTGCACGTGCAGTTAATAGTGTCAATTTGTTCTATTTCTGAAAAAAAATTTATTTTTATCTCATGTTTGTAATCTTCGTTGGACATATGAGGATATAGGTACAGAAATACCGGCCTTACGTATCTATTGCTTTGATTTGAACGCATGAATTATGGACAGTCTGTAAAGGAAATTTATATTGTGTTGCACTCGCCAATGTAGTCCGTAATTAGTGACATAGCGCACTGGGCAAAAGATTCGTCATCCCCAGGAACAATCACGCTAATAGCGCGTGTAACACCGCCTCTAGATTAGATATGGACTCAGTTAAGCGAGGAAGAGACCCCTCACGTTGCTTCCCGTGCGAGGGACGTTCGATAAGTAATGCAACGTATTACTTTCTCGGCCCACTTCAGTTGAAAAAAATAGGGTAGAAAAATTATGGAATTTTGTAGCTGCAGCTCCTATAGCCTCATGAAGTTTCTTTGGGTGATGGAGCTTTACCTAGTCTGGAAGGCTTCTGTAACTGAGATGTGTTGCGATCAGAGAGCTGTTATTGAGCCTCTTTTGGTGGAAAAGCAAAGCATCGCAGACATTCGTAGGCGCTTACAGAATGTCTACGGAGACCTGGCGGTGAAAGAAAAGCACCGTGGGTCGTTGGACGAGGCATCACAACGACGTCGCCCCAACCTGTCCGATCTCCCACGCGCCGGCCGGCCGCACACAGCTGTGACTCCTCCAATGTTGGACTGAAGCATCCTCGTCGTCACAGGAATGGAAATAAATTCATCCTTCTCCAAGACAACGCAAGGCCACATGCAAGTCTGCTCATCTGAGAGCAGCTCACAGGACATTATTGGACTGTTCTCCCTCATCCACCTATACTTTCCGACTCCCATCTGTTTGGTCCAATGGAGAATGCACTCCGCGGGGAGCAGTACATGGGTCATGGTGAAGTTACTGATGGAACAAGATGTTGGCTCCCATGTTGACTATTAGAGTGGTACCATGCGGCCATGCAGACCCTCCCAGTAAGGTGGCGCATAGCTGTCGCATTGAATGGAAAGTATGTTAATAATAGGGATTTTTAGCCCAAAGGGTGTGAAGAATGGGGGGTATAGAAATTCTGAATAAAAGCAACCTACTTTCATAAAGAAAGTGTGTTGTATTACGTACTGAACGACCCTAGCCTACAATATTCAGTTGAAGACACCCATTGACTGTTAAATCTCGTAGAATTAACAAATTGCTGGGATGTCGATTGGTGCGCTTCACACGCAGTTTCAAATAATCCTAGACATTTTCGATTGGATTAAGAGCGAGTAATGTGGCGGGCCAGTCCAGGTGCAGTAAAGTGCCTGAGTGTTCGTCGAGCCTGGGACGTTTGCTTTGAATCTTGTGAACACTCATGCTGACATCTCTGAAGACGGGAGTGTGTACATCATATTCAGCATGAAGATATAGAAGAAAGGCCAACGCCTAGTCACCGACAGTGTTAAAGTAAACATCTTGATTCATATTCAGGATAACACGTGAATGAGTGTGTATAAAAGTCAGGGTACAGCCCCCCCCCCCCGCGATCCAAAACATCAAAGAACAACATCTGGCCTGAATTGCAACCTCACTTAGGTAAACGCCTCATGAAGCCGTCGGTGCACTGCTGGACATAATCCATCATCATTAAAATGAACAAATTACGACTCGTCGGTCCATACTACACCACTCCTGCCACCTGCTGTACATTTTGTGCGTTCTTAGAAACACTGAAAACTAGCAGCTTTATGTGCCAGTTTTAGCAGTAGCCTTTTGCAAAGTATCACATTCCAAAAATATGTTTCATGCACTTCCCTCCGCGTTGATACTGGCTGAGATTGTCGTATATTCACTGCAGCCACAATATCTTCTGCGTTTGAACTCGAATGCTAATGACAAGGCGTGACACTCGCGTCTGATCCATGTTGGTAAAGATCTTTTTACGACCACCCTTCTTACGACATTTTACAGGGCTGCAAGGATTAATCTATTCTTCGTAGACACATTGACAGTCCACCTTGATACACCAACAAATCAGGTAACTTCATTCACCGTGTGATCATGGGCATATCCAAACACCACAGCTCCTTACGAATAAAATTATTATGGGAGTTGTATCGCATCATAGCACAAAATACTTCAATGACTAGCATATTATATTCTGCGGCCAATAAAGTTTCAAAAATACGACGTGTTGATCCCGATCATCTGCAATAAATAGTCACCTTTCCTCCACCAAAACCAGTTGTACCCTCAGCAATCCAGTTGTAAAACGTTCGAAACGATGGATTTATGTTTAAAATTAAAGTATTTTATACGATGACGCGGTATTTTAGTAATCATGATACCGGCCGCGGAAGTCAACATATGTCCCACCTTAGCTCCTGTCTTCCGTAGTGCCACGTCTTCAAGTCGACCCATCGTACTGCTCTGACCACGTACAACTGTCAGACAGATACAAACGACTTCACTGCCATGACTTGCGTCGTGGGAGAGAGGCGCATGACCCTGTGGCACCAGTTATACAAAGTGTACAACGCTCCAAATCGACTAAACTGCTCGTTTAAAGAGCTTAACAAAATTTTTCGCTGTTGAGCCCACCTACGCTAAAATCAACATTTTTCAGAATGCTTCATTATCCTTTCTCATAGATGACCATGCCTAGTAAGATACCATCGTCTCTCAGTAAGGCAGTATCAGCAGTGGTAGAAGTGTTCGTGTTGCAATAATTTAGTTTGGTACACGACCGTTCACAGCAAAAGACTTCAGTTAGCTCTCACGACATGTTTTTATTATATACTTTTAAGAGTTGATGCAACTGATTGATTCTTCATTTAAACACCCACTTTTGAACCTCAGTTAGTACCCAACTCTCTCTTGCCCTTAAAAAAAAATTCTGTATGTTGAAGAGTAGGGAAACAAAAGTAACCATGACCTTGAAATGTATGGCAGTTCTACCGGTATAAATTTTACTTGAACGTGAATTGGTTACTGAAATTTATACTAATGCTTTTAGTAAATATCGGTTATAATTTTCATAGGTTACATTCATAACATAGTCGTCATATCTAGAAAATGGGAAAATATTTCAACAAATACAACTGTAAGGTTATAATACCTGTGTAGTTCAGTATACTTATTTTACAGTTTCAGGACTAGGCAGCTAAATTGGCTAAATGCCCTTTACTTGACCTATAAAAGATTTCAGCAGGTTGCTCATACATATGTAATGGCATTGAAGCAGTCGATAAGATTCGAGATAGCGGATTCACTTCGATCGACTGATGCTTGTAACCTTTTATAATTTATTGGACAGATCGTTCTTCATACATTATGTATTCAAAAGTTGTACAACACCAGCAGGAAATCATTCAGCTACCTACCTCAGAAATTATCAAGAAGTAGTCATTGTATTTTGATAAACTGCTGGGGACTAAACGCAAGTGTGAACTTATAAATATGTAGCTAGGCCATTTACTTTGCATTGAACTAATTTGGAAGAGTGGTAAGATAGATTAGTGTGCTTAAGAAGTAAACTACTTTTATTCATTTTCTTAAGTAAACCTTTATGATTTGATTTCTTCAGATGCAGTTTAAAACGAATATCAAAAGCGTACATCACGGAATGATTCATTTTCAAATTTTCAGACAGATATCGGTAATCAGAAATGCCTTTGTGGTTATGTATGAAATGATCATCTCTCGTCGTCCGAATGGACAGTATCTTTACGGCTGTACTACGTGCTGCTATGTCGATCACTTCGCAATAAACGAAGGGGTAACCTGTCTGATATGCGAATTATTTATTAAGGACCTCAGTTGATCTGTTGTATGACTTCATTCCTTCACAGAAGGACGTTACAGTTGATGCAGTCTAACGATGTCGTAAATATTCTTAGAAACAACATAGTTCCCCAGTGAGTTTAGATTAGAGTATTTCATTCACTTGATTACCCATCATCTGCTTGCAACTTTGCGATAACGTTTTACAAAGATGCTGATTTGAAGCATCAATTACAAGATGCGCACCTTCTCAGATTTGTTACTCATTCGCTTTAAATTCAACATAAAGATAGTTTTTCGTATCATGTTCTTTCATAATGTCTAATAATAATGTTTTCATTGTCTTTTTGTGCAATAACCATTCTAAGAACTGCAAATATACCACTAAAATACACTGGGAAATTATGTCACAATCGAATTTGTTTCATTGGTCTCATCATCAGAAATTGAGAGAAGCTAGTGTCACTTGAAATTTACTCTGAAGTGACCTCAAAATGAAGTGTCTAAACTCGAGGCGAACACACAACTCTATAGCAGACGAAAAATGAAGAACTTTGGAGATGCCGTATTGGGATTCGTCGTGTTTCATTGTTTTCGTATTTATAACGTGCTTATTATGACAGTATGCCGTTTCAAGGGAATGGCGAATTGAATATTTATCACAAACACGTTACTCTTGGTACCATTTGTTATAGTATAAAATAAATGACACGTTTGTTGGATGTTGTATGTGTGTGCTGTAAGGTTGTGGTTAGAGCCGTTGAGCTGGAAAGTTGAAATAAGTACGTTCGTGTCCTGCTATATTCGAATATTGTTTATAAATCATCGCATTTGTAAAAGATTGTGGGACTTTCTGCAATATTCGATGTCATTACATATAAGAAAGCCATCTGTCACGGGTGAGTTTGTCTGTTTTTGTGACTTCAGTCTGCTTAAAAAACGAAGATCAAGTTGCTGCAAGTGAAACGAGCAGCATGACGTTGATAATCTTACTTGCCACAAATATTTGGCTGTTTATTTTCGAATCTGTCGAGATTCCCGAGTATGTGGTTAGGCAGGAACCTAGGAACACAGCTGAACTGTTGCGAGTGAAATGAGCAACAATGCCGATTATATTCCTGCTTATCACAAATATTTAGTTGTTTGTACACCTATAAGTTACGATCTCAAAGGGTCCACTCATACACCATACTTCCGCAAAAGTCGATTCGGCCACGAAAGTCGAAGGCAGTCTCCAAATCTGCTAGACTTTATTGCGACGTCGCTTTCTTGTAGGCTTCGAGTGAATTTAGCTTTTTCCACAAAATTCATTTGAGAACGCCATAACAGTCGTTTAAGTTTTAGTGATTATAACACTACAGGAGTTAAAGCTTACAACTTGTAATAAAATATTTAAGATAAGGTTATACTCGTATTTATTCATGTTGATAAGCTTTTTTCTTATTGGTGCATTACCAGATGACAACTGGTAATAAGACCTCTAGGAAAACAGCGTGCAGGCAGTCAAATATAAAAATTGAAGTACTACAATTAGAAGTTCATAGAAATGTTCCATATGAATGTTCGACTACGGACACGTAACATACGCTACATCTAAAATATCATCGCCAAACATTACTTCTCCAATACACATTGCTCGCATAAACTGGTAAGAAATCCCGAGTAACACGGAGATGAATATGCGAAACGGTACAAAATTTATACAGGTGCTATGAATAAAAAGTTATCGTTCGATCTATTTCGAGAACTGACGAAGTGTGATGATTTAGAATAGGCTAGAAGGGAGATTGGAGTTTAACGTCACCTCAACGACAAGATCATTAGAGATGGAACACAAACTTGGATCAGTGAAGGATGTGGAAGAAAATCGATAGTGTAATTTTAGACAGGAACCATCGCAGCATTCGCCTCATGCAATTTTGGAGTATAAGGGACACATTACACTAGATGGTATGTTTGAACAGGCGTCGCCGCGTGACTTACTACTGCTCCATCTAACTCGGTTCAAGCAAAGTTTTTGATGCCCCAGCGCCTGAGAGCTATGATTATAACGGACAGTTCAGCCTCGTCGGTTGTACAAGTGCTCTCTTCTTTAATACCCATGTGTATATAGGAGGGCTATTAGGAAAGTTAGGTCGGATCGGTCACTAAATGGAAACTATTGTGAAAATAAAAAAAAATTTCTTACTTCCAATAGTTAGCTGTACCTTCCAGCTACTTCTCTACATAGTCATAGCTTTGACATAGACATTTGCGTAGCGTTGTAATAATTCTCCAATCCCTTCGTCATAATAGGCAGCTGCTTGTGGTTTTCTCCAATTCTCTAAGTTGGTCAATAACACGTTGTGCAGAAACGTTGTCTTCATACCCAGCGATTCATGTGAGCAGAGATGAAACTTACGGGGAGCCAACTACGGGCTGTATACACTTCCTGATCGGCCCTTACTCTCCGAAAAGCCCAAGAATAACGTTAAAGCTACGAATATTATTACTCTGTAAGCTATTGTGAATTGCGCAATGCGAACAATGAAGTACGTTGATCATTTCTTCGACTGTCTCATGCTGACGAAGTAACTGCGACGGTTCGCGCAGCTCTTTCTTGTTATTTTGTTATATTTTGTTAATTCCGTACTGATTGACAAGAATCTCAGCCTCTTCGTGGGTGAATTATATTCCTTAGCACACTTCCAATGAGTCTCAATCTGGCATCTGCTCTCCTCACAGGTAGATTTACGCTGATGAGCCAAAACGTTATCAGCACAGTCCGCCGAGTTTCATTACCGTCTGGTAGCGCTGCGGGCATGTGACGTAATAAGCGGATTATACACGGTGTGTCAGGAGGGGAGGTACACTCCTGGAAATTGAAATAAGAACAACGTGAATTCATTGTCCCAGGAAGGGGAAACTTTATTGACACATTCCTGGGGTCAGATATATCACATGATCACACTGACAGAACCACAGGCACATAGACACAGGCAACAGAGCATGCACAATGTCGGCACTAGTGCAGTGTATATCCCCCTTTCGCAGCAATGCAGGCTGCTATTCTCCCATGGAGACGATCGTAGAGATGCTGGATGTAGTCCTGTGGAACGGCTTGCCATGCCATTTCCACCTGGCGCCTCAGTTGGACCAGCGTTCGTGCTCGACGTGCAGACCGCGTGAGACGACGCTTCATCCAGTCCCAAACATGCTCAATGGGGGACAGATCCGGAGATCTTGCTGGCCAGGGTAGTTGACTTACACCTTCTAGAGCACGTTGGGTGGCACGGGATACATGCGGACGTGCATTGTCCTGCTGGAACAGCAAGTTCCCTTGCCGGTCTAGGAATGGTAGAACGATGGGTTCGATGACGGTTTGGATGTACCGTGCACTATTCAGTGTCCCCTCGACGATCACCAGAGGTGTACGGCAAGTGTAGGAGATCGCTCCCCACACTATGATGCCGGGTGTTGGCTCTGTGTGCCTCGGTCGTATGCAGTCCTGATTGTGGCGCTCACCTGCACGGCGCCAAACACGCATACGACAATCATTGGCACCAAGGCAGAAGCGACTCTCATCGCTGAAGACGACACGTCTCCATTCGTCCCTCCATTCACGCCTGTCGCGACACCACTGGAGGCGGGCTGCACGATGTTGGGGCGTGAGCGGAAGACGGCCTAACGGTGTGCGGGACCGTAGCCCAGCTTCATGGAGACGGTTGCGAATGGTCCTCGCCGATACCCCAGGAGCAACAGTGTCCCTAATTTGCTGGGAAGTGGCGGTGCGGTCCCCTACGGCACTGCGTAGGATCCTACGGTCTTGGCGTGCATCCGTGCGTCGCTGCGGTCCGGTCCCAGGTCGACGGGCACGTGCACCTTCCGCCGACCACTGGCGACAACATGGATGTACTATGGAGACCTCATGCCCCACGTGTTGAGCAATTCGGCGGTACGTCCACCCGGCCTCCCGCATGTCCACTATACGTCCTCGCTCAAAGTCCGTCAACTGCACATACGGTTCACGTCCACGCTGTCGCGGCATGCTACCAGTGTTACAGACTGCGATGGAGCTCCGTATGCCACGGCAAACTGGCTGACACTGACGGCGGCGGTGCACAAATGCTGCGCAGCTAGCGCCATTCGACGGCCAACACCGCGGTTCCTGGTATCCGCTGTGCCGTGCGTGTGATCATTGCTTGTACAGCCCTTTCGCAGTGTGCGGAGCAAGTATGGTGGGTCTGACACACCGGTGTCAATGTGTTCTTTTTTCCATTTCCAGGAGTGTACATACTCTGTGGGGTGACAGTGTTAGTGTTTCTGAGCAAAAAAAGTCATATGAACATATCTCATGTTCTTAACAGTTTCCGAGGTAACTAATGAATCCGTGGGGAACAGAGCAAATGCAGGTGATGGTAAAAGAAACATTGTGGTATAATGTTTTGGTTAATTGTGTACATTTCCTCACAAACGGTGTCCAAAAATACACCGTCAAGTAAATGCATTTTGCAGTTCTTGCAGATGGCTGCTGTGCTGCTGCTCTGAGCTCATTTGTATGGTCCTTTACTTGAGTACACGCACGTAAAATACGAGCGAGATGTTCCATGTAGTTGTCTCTGTCAAAAAGTCCGTAAACTAGAGAAGTATCAGCCCAACTGGTGTACAAGTCAGTTTCCGTGAAGACATATCCGAACACTAATTCTGGAAACAGCGGGCCCCTAAGTCAATGGGTACGTGTGAAAAAACTTGTGGTTATATAAAAGTGGCCTATTGTCGGTAACGGCAATACTACATAACCTGATGTCGCTTTAGTTGTATTCGCATGTGAGTGGTGGTGAAGGAGGATATGGGACTATCGCCAGCAATTTTCAGGAAGGTGTGTGTCAGATGCGATTAAGAAAAAGAAGGTATGTTCATTACAAATTTTGTGTTCAAATAACCAGTACTACACCCCTCAAAGCATGTACCTTTCCTTCTTAATCACCCTGCATAAGCGGGGCAGAAAGAACGGAAAATCGTTCTAGTGATGACACAGGCCGCAAGTCGTGAAATCCACTGACATAAGCGACTTTGGAAAGGGGCAGACTGTTATGGCCCGGCGCCAGGTAAAGAATATCTAGGAAATGCGAAGCCGCTCGGTTGTTCACGTGCTACTCTCGTGAGCGTCTTTTTAAGGTGATTGAATGACAGTGAAGCTATTGATGTAGGACGTTCACGCGTCATTGACAGGTCGGAGGACAGATTAGTGTGCGGTACCGGTGCGGGCATAAGTGCTTCGAGCACGCCGCTTAGCACACATTGTTGAACATGGGGCGCCGCGCGGGATTAGCCGAGCGGTCTAGGGCGCTGCAGTAATGGACTGTGCGGCTGGTCCCGGCGGACGTTCGAGTCCTCCCAAAGGCATGGGTGTGTGTGTTTGTCCTTACGATGAATTATGTTAAGTAGTGTGTAAGCTTAGGGATTGATTACCTTAGCAGTTAAGTCCCATAAGATTTCACATACATTTGAACATTTTTTTTTAACACGAGGCTCCGCAGCAGACGGCAAGAAGAGTATAGAACTACTTAAGCCTAACCAACCTAAGGACATCACACACATCCATGCCCGAGGCAGGATTCGAACCTGCGACCCTAGCGGTCGCGCGGCTCCAGACTGTAGCGCCTAGAACCGCTCGGCCACTCCGACCGGCTCAGAAGTTAAGTCCCATAGTGCTCAGAGCCATTTGAACCATACATTCCTTACCTCCCGACTTATCGGAGAACTTCCTCATTGCATACCTTAACAGCTTAACTAATTATCAACATTCTTCTCGTAGCGCCACATCTGATTCTTTGACTCTCTTCTATTCTGGTTTTCCCAAAGTCTATATTTCACTACGTTATCGCATTATAGGACAAGGAAATGTAAGCACACATTGTAGTGCAGTTTTTAGGATTTACTAGGTCTTCACAAATTGTTCAAAGATTTTACGGTAGACAGCAGCATAGTTGGAAGGTGTGATGCATGCGTTACAGAACAGTACTGTGTTTGGCAGATGTAGGCAGCTTCCTTTAGTTTTCAGCTGAGTATTGTGTGAGCAACATGAGGTGTTCATGGAAGAGTTCTATGGTTGACAATGCGTCTTTGCTGCCGGCTTTTATAATTTCGACGGTGCTTACGGTATACAGCCTTTTAGGTATTTGATGTTGCAGGACAATACAGATATTTACATGGTTGGCGGTGTGTAGTATTGTAATGTGTTTATTTGTTACTTTTCCAAATGGTTCAAATGGCTCTGAGCACTATGGGACTTAACATCTGAGTTCATCAGTCCCCTAGACTTAGAACTACATAAACCTAACTAACCTAAGGATATCACACACATCCATGCCCGCGGCAGGTTTCCAACGTGCGACCGCAGCAGCAGCGCGGTTCCGGACTGAAGCGCCTAGAACCGCTCGACCACTGCGGCTGGCTTGACTTTTCCATTATGAGTGTTTTTACCACCGCATAAGTACCTCTGATTAGTAATACATAACAGAAAATATCGGAAAATTAAACTAAATTTTAATATCTCAGTTTAGTGAGTCCCAGTATGCTGTTTTCCTTAGTAGCGTAGCTACTTACTTCCCAAGTAAAAACATTTGAATGACGAGAAGAAACAGCAAGCACACCAAGCGCAATTGCATTTAGAATACATGCTGCTAAACGTCGTGACCGGTAACAGCTATTGCATTTGCTTCTTCTGGAACTAGCAATTATCTTTGTGAACGCGCAGTTATAACAGACGGAATGACATGACACTTAGTGCACTTGCAAACTGAAGGAATGCTTTCCTCTGTGTAATAAGAGCTCATTTCATTTCTGTAACTGCAGTTGAAACAAATAATACATCCAGCAGTCGTCGTCTACTCGCGGGTTATTATGTTTTTAATGACAGTACTACGTCCATCTCGAAGCGCTATATGATGTGGAAGGTACTGGCTTGTAAAAAATAAGCAAGGAAAAATTAGTACTTTCTATTTTAAAGACTTAACGGCTTAAGAACTGCGCAAATGTAATGGAAGGCTTGCTTAAATTAAGAAAGAAGGACTTTTCCCAAGGACTACGTTCATGTGTTTTGTCGCAAATGTAAATTCCAGTTTGAGTAAACAAATGACCAAAACCTTTAGATCCATTCCAGATAACAACCTGCAGGGAAGGAAAATTAGAAGTTAATTTTTTTTAGAAAATAATTATAGAGAATACCTATCTGTTCGTATAGACTGATGTGCGGTACGCCATCTTCGGAGGCAAGAAGGTTATCCCGACATGGATCCAATCATCTCGGCGTGGGAAGCACCGTTAATCTGGTACACTGGCTAATCTGAGTGTGGCTGTAAGCGGTTTTCCGCGCTTCTTAGACAAATGCTGGGCTGATCACCAATTTTCGACTCAAAAAATACGTTACACAATCGGAACAAAATGTACACGTGCTGAGAATTGTATGGCCGTGGTCCTTGGAACTCTTCTATCCCTGACGTTTCGTCCCAGGCTACGTTGGACATCTTCGGAGCTGCTCCTGGTTGTGCTGAGTCTTGCCGACTCACGAGTCGGACATCGAAGAGCGGCCTAAATACCGTGGAAAGTGTGCGTGGTCTGGATTTCACGTGACAGCAGAGATAAACCTTCTCAAAGATAAAATATAACTATCGATCACGGTTGAAGGGACATAAAAGTCTTTGCCGACTAGGGAAAACAGACATGTCAGCCGTGGCGAAACATGCTCTTCAGTCAGGTGATGGCGTAGTGAAATTTTCGGAAACTGAAGTTTTATGTACTATGACGAACTATTATCCACGGCTATACAGAGAAGCCATCGAAATATATGAACATGGGGATAATTTTGACAGAAAAGAAGAAGCATGAAACTCAGCGATGTATGGACAGTGGCGCTACAGAATCTATTAGAAGTTTTTATCTTTGACGTACTATGATCGATAGTTATATTTTATCTTTGACAAGGTTTACTCCGCTATCACGTGAAATCGAGACCACGCCCACTTTCCATGGTATTTAGGCCGCTCTTCGACGACCGACTCATCAGTCGGCAAGACTCAGCACAACCAGGAGCACTTCCGAAGATGTCCAACGTAGCTGTGGACGAAACGTCAGGAATAGAAGAGTTCCATCGACCACGGCCATACAACCCGGAAGAATTCTCAGCAGCTGAAATATCCGGTCGTGAAAGCCTTCATTGTATAAAAATTTAGACGATTTACAGTCAAATGGCGCAAGTAATTTCTCACCCCCAAGTCATATGATTGCTGTAGCAACCTGTTTCAAATTCAAAGCAAAGCAGATTTCACAAATCATGAAAAATAGAGGACCCTTATTCGAGGTGAAAGCAAGGAAAGAGAAAGAGTACAAGGAAATGTTACTGGAAGAGCCGCGTATCTCAGTTCTGCCTGAAATCTGTGTAGATGCAAATAGAGTCAAGCTTCAATAGTATAAATTCTGCGGCCGCATGTTAAACCACACTTGTTTATGATGTGTGCAACGGCTCGATATACACACAAGTAAACTGAAACTACTGTGCTTCTTCAGGAAGACTATGATCAGCGAGAGACCAATAATAGCTGGATTCTGATTTTCCAAAATTGTAGCAAAGTGAAAAAATTTGGATTCAAGAACTACTTGCATATGTTAGCGGCTGAAAGAGTTTTCAGAATCTTGTACTCCGTAGCAGTATCGTAGAAAAGTAGTAGCACAAAGAAACTCCGAAGGAATTTAAAACGGTATTACTTAAGTACAATTTACATTTCTTTTTCGATTTAATCCCGTCTTAAGTCAAATTCTTGTCAACGTTTCTTACATTCCATCCAGGAAACGCGATTATGGAAAGTCTGGAAATACACATCTGTGTCTGCCGTAACATATTTTTTTGTACTCTAGCGTTTTCCAACCTCAAATGAATCGAGACGTGAAAGCAGAAGGAATTCAGAGAGTATCAGTACTGGTAAATTAAGTAGGTATTCCAAAAATACATATATTAGGCTTTGCAGCTTTTCCACTGTCATAGTACTTTAGTGGGCTTTCGGGTCCGTATAATTGGGCAGTTTCGCGAGCTACTGTTTCACATTTTACGAGATGAGAAAGATACAGCACAAAAGCAATAGAAGGTAAATGTTGTTCCGATTCTCATGCTACTATCTTCAAGCTGTTACTGTCTTCGTGTTTGCATTCCCGCTACCATTTTAAAAATTACATAGATAAATCATTACTATCTGCACTGTTCCATCTGTTTATCACTCCTAACACCTACGAAGTCTAACTATGAGATGTAGAACTAGCAGCTCGTCTTTAATTTTCGTGTCCCCCTCCTTCCGTACATAATTGCTCAAATTATTACAGTGCTGAAAGTAAATCATTTACTTTCCTCCTTACTTTTTTGAATCGAACTATTACTTGCATTCATTCAAAATGTCATTCTGAAGATAAAAATCACATGGAAGGATTCGGAATCCGATGCATCCTCTTTTCAAACGAGTGGATTTCAACTATTCACATCGTTGGCTTTTGGTTATTTGTCATGACTTGATTAAAAGACCAAATGCAGCGGTCTAGAGAAACTTAAACGACGGTGAATATGGAGGCTGACGCACACTAGATTTTTATTGTCTGGTAAAATGTAACAGCAGAGTCTTTATTAGTAGCGCTAGTTCCAGTCCATCCCGTCACTAGCGAGGAGGATCATAATTGTTCTATGTATAAGAGTCCACCCGACAGTTAGATTTCTAGAGCGAAGGATGAAATGCTGAGCAGTGCATGATAAATATTGTGCGTTGAAATATGCTATCATACGTATGCCAATTAATTAATTAATTTCGATTAACGCGTTCAAGTCTACTGTAGAAATTTTCTTTAATATATGTGATGTATTCATGAAATATTTCGTGCTTTTATTAGTTCATAAGTAGCTTCTAGAGAGTACTTTTTCAACAACGTAGCTAATCTAGTTACATTGCTCGAATATTGTTTCCGTTCTGTTCAACTCACTGAAGTTGATCAGTGGTAACCAATAATACGTAATTATGCTTAAAAACTGAATTTATTGCAAATTTATTCGATTAATCTTCCCCGGTATTAATTTCGTTAATGTGTTTTATTTATTCGGTTTTTCGAACTGAAGTACTTGACGTCATGTATTGCATTCAATTAAGAAAATTATTTATGTAATGTAATCGAAGAAACACTTGTAAATTGTCGCATGGAGTTCCAGTATAGCGTATTACATCGAATTAAAATCAATTTGCGTCATAAATAGGATTCGTTTCTGCAAAAACAGAGGATTTAGAAATTGGTGAAGACTCTCGAACGAACATAATCAATAAGGAATTGCATGACCGTAATATGTTGCAGCGGCGATTCATTACGGAACGGATGCATGTAATACAGCCTATACATTGTTCCAGGTAATTTCTGAGGCCTTCGTCGTGCAGTAAAGCAGTTATATTTATCAATGTCTAGAAACAGTGCGAGCTACACTCTAAAAACCATGCAAAATATTCAGTAATGATCAAATCGGATACATATTCCTGGCGATATACTGCAAAGATGTTTCAAGTAACCTAGGACATTAGCATGTTGTTAGAACTTAGCTGCCCTATAAATCTATACTTGGATACCAGTGACGAACTATTCTTTTACCACTGGCATTTGAATTGTCTGCCTCCATGACAAGCGAGCGTGCCTAGTAAGCGAACTTCGCTTTGCAGTTGGTGAGGATGCAGTTGGTTACCTAATACGTTCGGATAAAACCTCTTTGACTTCGCTGTTCGTGTGTAGTAGTTAGTGGTTACTGCATCTAGATCGTGGGGTCCCAGGTTCGATTCGCGGGTGGGTCGGAGAATTTCTTCATTCAGGGCGTGGATGTTGGTGTTGTCCCACTCATTTCATCTCATGTTCATGGATGCACAAGTCGCCGAATTGGCGTCAGATAGTAAGAGTTGCACCAGGCGGTCAACCAATCCCAGACGGGCTCTCTCTGCCAATAAAGCCATCTGTTCTCCTCAGTTTAGCAGTGTGACAACCAGAATATCACTAACTAGAACCATGGGCCACATAATCATTGGCCTACGTTAATGGATGAGAGTAACGTAAACGCATGAACAACTTTATGCGTGCTCCGTGAAGTAAACCGGGCATGCCCCATCAATCATGACAAGCGTGTCTTATTAAGCACATCACATCATTCCTTTGAATCTTCAGGCCCTATAGATCTAATGTTCTTTGGCAGAATCGTTCTCAGTGATCGACAGTGCTACTGATTCCCTCCCATTGTTGCTCTCCGCTGAGGCTGTTTTGGCATGAGTCATTTATACCACCGTTGACTTCCTTATGTTACCGTCATCGAACGTATCGCAGACAAGTATCATAAATGTTCTTCTTGTAAGTCAGATAGTTCTCGCGTATTGCGTAGTACGTGTCTTATCAGCTGCACGGATAAGTCACGTACGATAATGAATTATAAGTACTTTCTACACCTACATCTACATATGCACACCTCAAACCATCGTGCTGTGCATGGCAGAAGGTATGTTGTAACTTTGCGAGACTTTCCCTTACCTTTGCTATTGCGAATTTTTGCTGCCTCACAAAAATTTTGTAATCTGAAACAGGGATAGTGAATTTTTCATGATCACATCTACAAGTGTATCATAAACGCCTCAAAGTTCAATTTTAAGTTATTTATAGCTTGCATAACCGGATATGGTATATTATGTAAGGTGATAGTTTTCGAAAGCACATTGTTTTCAATAGTATTACTGTAATTTCTTTCTCACTTTCTAGACGCTTTTGATCTTCCACAAATATTCTTACTCAACTTCAACATCACATCGATATGTGACGCCATTTGTAACTGCTTCAGTTTTACGAATAAACACCGCCGCTTCATCAGACACCGCCGCTTCGTTAGACAAGATCTAACTGGAATACCTGTGGGCCGATACTGCGGAATTAACATTAACAGGCATACTATAAAATGAATATGGAACAGAGCCGTGTGTGATTTAAGACGGATAAGAATAATTAGTCTCCGTATTCGGCTACTAGATAGTAGATAACGGGCGCCCACGAATTATCTGAACCTGATCAGCTCCCGTAACCCCCTTGCCTCAAAAGGCGCAGCCTACTTTACAATAGGAGACAGTGCGAGCCGTGGGCCTTTATCTGCGCGTATGTAATGTGCCATTAGCAACCTCCTTCGTGGAATACGGACACACACACACACGGGCGTGATTCTAAGAGGGGCAGACGGACATAGAGTGGCAGGCCCTTTCACTCGCAACTTGCAGGATCAGAGGCGTTTCCAAACCAGCGTTCACCTCGACCCCTTTCCCCCACCAGCTAGTGTGGCTCGCGGCACGAGTGCCGAATAAATCTGCCGCGACCGAGGAGTTTTGGGAGACACGCCGGCTGGACCTTGCCACCGTGACTAACTGAACGCGCGTACTCGATCTTGATCAATTAGAAGTGAATTATGCGCCGTTTCTGTGCCGCCCTGTCCGCTGCCCGCCACCCGACAGCTATCGACAATGAGGTACTAATTTAAGTGGTGGACGCCCAGCGTCCTTGCCCCAGTTGGAGCGACGGCAGCGGAGCGGTCAGCTCTTCTGCGGTCCGGCCTTCGGCGCTAAGGAACGCCCACCACCCGCCGGACAGCAGGTATGCTCCCGGCCGGAGCTGGTTTCGCCAGACTGATGCGGGCCGCTGCTACGACTAATTCCAACTCACCTTGCTCCACTATCGAAATTCGGGACGCAGCGGATTGGCGGTTTCAACGCATTGTCCGTGCCTGTCTGCGGAGCCAATGTGATCGGGTGTTTTGTGGGGGGAAAAAATATCAAGAGTCACCGACACTGAGCACGAAGGAAATGAAATGGATCAGCCGGAGCGATACAAGGTGCAATTCACGATCCGGACTGTAGTCTCGCAGGTAATCGCGACTACATTACGTGCTGGCTCTTTTCGGAGACTCCAAGCACCAATAGAAAAGCAGCCGTCAGCATCGTGCAGATCATATCAATAAGACCGCTGCAGATGGTAGGAAACATTTTTCAGGATAACAATACTGTGTGTATGTGTGTGTGTGTGTGTGTGTGTGTGTGTGTGTGTGTGTGTGTGTGTGTGAATGATTATCCAGGGTTGTCACATGTGCCTCTGAATAAAGAGTTACCATTTTGGCAGCGCATCCATGACGATAAGGTCATCACTATCCCAATAAATTGTCCTCACGACTTTCCCACCCTTGAATTTCTTCTTTTTTGATGGTGCTACTCCAGTGGCCGCCTTTTTGCTTCCAGTTCAGAGTGATGCATTCAGGTTTTATCACTCGTAACGATTCGTGCCAGAAAGTACTCTCTGTTGTCCTCAACCAACCCCATTAATTTGGATGAAATAGCTTTTCGGTGAAGCATTCGTGGAACCCATCTTTAGCACACCTTTAAAATCCAAGATCCTTAATCGTTACCCATGCACTTCGGTTGCTCATCGGTAGAAGTAGAGTGATTTATCGCCGGCCGTGGTGGTCTAGTGGTTCTAGGCGCGCAGTCCGGAACCGCGGGACTGCTACGGTCGCAGGTTCGAATCCTGCCTCGGGCATGGATGTGTGTGATGTCCTTAGGTTAGTTAGGTTTAAGTAGTTCTAAGTTTTGGGGACTGATGACCACAGCAGTTAAGCCCCATAGTGCTCAGAGCCATTTGAACCATTTTTTAGAGTGATTTATCGAGTTGAATTACGCCGGTGTGCACGGGTAATGCCATTCGCACGATTCACCATGTCGGGAGCAGTGGCTGTGACAGGACGTCTAGAACATGGCCGAAGCGACCTGAAGTGTAAAGACCACATAAATTAGGGAAAGTGGACGCCAAGTTGAGGTTCATTCTCATATTCGTAAGTTAATGTAATTCATCCACGAAAGCAGTGATTTACAGGAAACTTCTTCAGCAGATCCTTGAGTACTATTCTGCGAACCTTCTAACTAGGAATAATAAAAGACATAGAGAATATCCAAAGAAGAGCGACGCGTTTCTTCACGGGATCATTTACTCGGCATTATGGAAATGCTCAACATATCCATCAGCACACACTACAGAAAGACGTTGTGTAGCACGGAGAAAGGTTGAAATCCAGAAAGCGTACGTTTCAGATAGTGTCGGACAATATATTACTTGCTTCCACGGGTGTCTCGCGAAATAATACCGACGAGAGCTCAGAGAAATCAGAGCTCATACGGAAGTTTACCGATGACCATTCATCCCATGCGCTATTTGTGAATGGAACTTGAAAAGGGGGAGTGACAGTAGCACCAGCATATATCGTAAGGTGCCTTGCGGAGTAAAGACGTGGATGTGGATGTGGAAGCAATGCGTAACATTTTCACATCAACATAGAACTACGGCTAAGTAAGTGCAATTATTGACAAGCACAGACAAGATAGATGCCCATATAGTTCGATGTGCCAACAAAGTTTTACGACAGTTCGATGGGTGATCGAAGAGCTTTAATTATCTTGTCGAAAAAATAAAGTTATGTAATTAATTTGAATTGTTTGTATGTTAATGTCTGCACTCCTGGTATTCACTGAACTCCACAAGTCACAGTTTCGTAGTGCGCCGCAAGCTGCATGAAAATGCACAAACCATTAATGAACTGGATTATCACGCAGTAACTTAATTTCTTCATTCGAAGGGAAACTACGTTGCAACAGTCGGCATAAATTTGGTTTAAGCGTACGGCGACAACTCACCAGTGTTACATTACTCTTGCACAATCATGATTTCGGTTTCAAAGTGCCATTATCAAGTGTTTTAAGTGTTATAAATTGCCATCATATTGTTATAAATTGCCTAAGATGACAATTTATAGCACTTAAAACACTTGATAATTGCACTTTGAAGCCGAAATCATGATTGTGCAAGAGTAATGTAACACTGTAAATAAACAACTCTAATGACGGTATTGACTTTAAAGAAGCAGTTATCCCTTGTTGGAAGAAATATGTCGCATTGAAGTTTCATGATCGAAGCTTGACATTTTCGAACTCATAATGAAAACTATACGACTAGTCCTCCTAAGTGACTCTGGGTGCGACTAAAATGTTCACTTATTCATCCAAGGCCTTCACCTAGTTATCAGTTGTTGGGGAAAATGTCCCACATTGAAGTTTCATGATTGCAGGTTGACTTTTTCGAACTGATAACACTATATGACTAGTCCTCGTACGTGTTTCTAGCTGTGAGCAGCCGAGGTATTAAGTGAGGCAGGCGTCTATCTGTTAAAGATGCTTAGCGCTGAGGGCGGCGGTAGCTGCCGCAGACGGTCAATTTTTCTTCGTGGCCAACCCGCGGGCGGTGGCCCATCAGCGCCGCGCCTCGACTCGCTGTGATGGACCAGGCAGGTACGTAGCACCCTCCACCGCCGTCTCCCAGTCAGCATCTGTAATTGCTTTGGTAACGAGCTCGGCGGTGAAGCATCACAGAAGGCGCTCCCACGGCGCTCCGGCGTGCTATGTCGGACAGCAGGAAAACTACAGCATCAGTACCTCCTCTTCCTTTGAGGAACTTGAGTCTGCTGTTTGCTACCACCTGCGGTGCTGTTAGTTAGAACGACGCTTCCAGAAAAGCTGCTCCTTCACGGAGAAGGACCTCGTGCTCGTTTGACTCAATCGTAAACCAAGTTATCATTGCTGGTTCACGTTTAATAGTTGGCTCCTTATGTAATACGCCGTGTGAGCGGCCGTAATTAATTCTCTAAAACCTGAATCTCGTTGCGTGACTAAGGTAAGGGTGCCACCCGCAGCATGGATTATGTCGGGAAGCTCGTTTTCTTTTTCTTTATATACCTGGCTCACTGGACCCTTCCTCTTGTAACCGACGGCTGTTTTGTGAAACACACGCAAGTTAACGTTCTATTATGTATTTTATCGTCCACAAACTTGAAACCAATAGTGAGGGCAAGTTTTAAACGGAGATATATTTATGTTACATTAGGCACTGAGGTATAATGCGTCTGATGCATATAGGCTGTCTTTCGTCCTCAATCGATAGGGGTATGAAATAGGATAGAACCAATAATGTTGGAATGAACTGTCTTCCACCATATACTGTACAGTAGCCTTCTAAGTATATGTGTAGATCACAAGTTTGTTGGAATGGCCACTTTCCACAGCAGCTACATACAGGGTGTTTCAAAAATGACCGGTATATTTGAAACGGAATAAAAACTAAACGAGCAGCGATAGAAATACACCGGTTGTTGCAATATGCTTGGGATAACAGTACATTTTCAGGCGGACAAACTTTCGAAATTACAGTAGTTACAATTTTCAACAACAGATGGCGCTGCAAGGTATGTGAAAGATATAGAAGACAACGCAGTCTGTGGGTGCGCCATTCTGTACGTCGTCTTTCTGCTGTAAGCGTGTGCTGT